>NC_143568.1:43880416-45208333 GCF_054136105.1 Typopeltis vanoorti
ACCACACTCATTGCTGAGAAAGAGTACATATTTTTGAACGCTTTCTTGGAGATGTATCCATTTTATATCTACACAAAATGAATGAAATACTATGACATGAATGTCAACTTGTTTGCACTGTTAAAAACGCACAACACTATTAATAAACATTATAGAGACAGTTGAAACACACAGCATTCCACCAAAAATAGTAAACCGAAACCAAAATTGTGAACTGAAACAAAAACCAAACCAAAAATTCAACTTGTCTGGATTAATTTGTATTTGCAATTTTTTATGTGACCTTTGAGCTTCAAACTCCTAACCCCAAGTTCCCTAGTTCATCATTTTCTCATAGCATAATCTCACCAGTTATTATGCTGTTGGAAATGTCATGAAAAATGGGTAACTTTACACTTTACTAACATTGAATTGACCACTATTATAATTTTCCCACAGTTCTGACATATTCAAATAATTTTGTAAGTGATATATATCAGTAGCATCCCTGATTGTCCTCTTTATCTTTGCATAATCAGCAAATAATTGAACATCTCCTGTCAGCTCCTTACCATTATCATTAATGTACAGTTTGAATAACAGTCCAAGGTGTGATCCTTGTAGTATACCATTGGTCACAATGGGATAGGTTTGTGCTTTTCCCCATTATGTCAGTAGCAAAGTCCAAAAGTATCATGGTGTATCCATTCCCTTTATCCAACTAAGCTGTAACATTATTATTAAATGTGAGCAAATTGCACAGAAATGAACTCCCTTTAGTAAACTCATGCTATTCATCGTAAAATATAGCTGAACAATATGAATCCATTTCTGTGGGATCTCTCTTAAGCTGAGATTATACAAACATGTCAAGAGCTTTTGGCTGAACATTCCTTTAGCTTACGTATTGAGATCCCATCTGTCCCTCGAGCTCAGGTTGGGCAACTGTTCCAGAACCATGTTTTCATGCATCTTTGTTGAATTTAGTGGTAGCATTATGTGACATGTTACATACACCAGGTTGATGGATCTTAGTGAACAGTCATTATTTGAGCAATTGCATGTGCTTCTGACACAAGAGTACTGTCTACGTGCAGTAAAGTTATTCTTCCGCATTCATTCTTTCTTTTATTTGTTGCACGATAATATAAATTCTTTTGGGTTACCTTTATCCTGCAAAGCCAATTTCTTTTCATACTCAATCATAGCTTTCTGCAGTATTCAAAACATAAATCATCTCACACTTTATTCTCACAATATTCCTTCCATATCATCTTGTTGGATCTCTTACTTTAATAAAGTTGCATGCCATTTCATTCTCACCCCATTTGTTTGTTGAAATCTAGGTACATATTCGGATACTGCATCATTTAAGCATCTTTTCAAATGGGATCAAAGAGTATCCTCCTGAGTTTGTCATAATTTTCATCTTTGTAATTCAGCATGTAACTTTTATTAATTTGAACATCCATATACTTTGCTACTTTGCAGGTTAGTACAGCATGATCCCGCTTGCCAACTGGTGGAAGAACAGTCATATTCTTAACTGAGACTCCTATTGTGATCAAATCTAATACTGATTCTAGTTCCTTCTTTCATGTGCTTCTTGAAAAAGTTGTCTCCAATAGCTCAATTATTTATTTAGCATATGATATACAGGTCTCAGAATAATATATACAAATTACATAAAAGAGCATAAAAACAATTGTAAAAATCATATTAAAAGGGGTACACTAGGCTGAAATGATTAAACATCAAAATTAAGAATCAGGAGTCAGAGCTTAATCCTTAAATCCTGGATCCACTCCAGGGATTCTGGGGTCAGTTTAAAAAAGTCCTCTTTAGAACCCAAGAATGAGTAGATAGGGCACTCAAGCACAATGTGATTGATAGTCTGCATCCCTCTTCCGCATTCACAGTTTGGGTATCGGACCAGTTCCATTTATGCAGGAGATGCTTACATCTCCCATGTCCTGTTCTGATCCGATTTAAAGTGGTCCATACATGTCTATGGAGATTGAAGCCCTCCAGACGAGATGTCAGATTTGAAATGGGTATTTGAAGATTGGAGGGATGTTGAAACCAATACTCTCCCCAACATAGGTCGAAGTTCTGGTCGTTTATTTGTAATGCACTCCTCCAGGCAGGGTGCCTGGATTTCAGTCTTTGTTAAGTATTGAAGGAAATGTCTTGGTGGATAGGCAAGGAACTGTTTCCAATTATTTTTGTCCATAGTTTGCTTAAGGCTCGAGTCCTGCAGAGCAAAGACTCAAGCCTTAAGCATCGCCATCATCTAAAGTATTTATCAAATACAGCCAGATCTTCAGTTAAGGTGTTCTCAGCTTTTTGGAATATTGATTTGCAATGGCAATATCGTCAGCATGCATGAATCTACGTGATGCTGTCTTTGAGACATCACTAATATGTAAGTTAAAGAGCAATGGGGCAAGAACTGACCCCTGAGGTAGGCCAATAGCTCAATAAATTCTCATGATAAGAATGAAATTCTTATCACGACTTTTCTCTGCTACCCAATGTTTGGATAATTTAAGCCACCCATAATAATTACTCATTTAATATCCATCAGGGTAAATGTGGTGATGCATTTCATGTCTCTTTAAGCTGAACCACCAATAATATGATTACCTGTAGCAATATCCCACCAATAGTTTGTCTTGCTAGCCTCTACTTCAGATAGCCTCAAACTCACTGCTGCATGAAAATTTGTTATTGTTATCAATTAAATGGGTTTTTACCCTAACTGAACTCAAATCATCTGATACAAGTAGCACCTCCTCCTCCTCTCTTATCTCTTTTGCCATTCCTAAAAATGCTATATCTTTACACTTGATTCCAGTTACTACATCAGACTCTTAGAGCTATATATCACTAATGACAACAATCTTAGGCTAAGATATATTCACCAAAGCATCTGACTCAACTCCTTTGTTCTTGATGCTCCTGGTATTTGTGTATAAACCTAACTTGTTACCTCCTGGCTTTTTTGTGTGCTTATATCTATGTGCTTGGCTGGAAAAATTTCTCTTTCTGTCCTTACTTACATTATAAAAAGTCAGAACCCAAAGTGTAAAGGTTTACCATATCACCATCTTAATAGTCATGCTTGTTGAGATTCATATCATTATCAATATTTACACACCTTAGTGTGGAACTTACACAAACAGTTTTCACTGTTCCTCCCATGATAGCCTAGTTATCATGGGAGAAACGGTGAAATCCATTTAGGTACAGGCCATTCCTATTATACAAGTCTTTTCTACCATCACACTCACTATATGTGCTTTTTTAATCAGAGGTGAGTTAACCAATTTTATACCGAGGTAGCAGTATTTTCTCCCAGAAACTCGGCCTTTTCATCCCAAATACAGGCAAATCATCCATGAGGACACCCACACACACAATTTACAAGCAAAGAATACTGTTGTTGTTTGTAGTGGTAGGCGATAGATGGCATTGATGGTAATAAAGTAGTTGGAGAATTAAGTAGTTGGAAAATTATTAGTTGAGGTGTGTCGCCTAATAATAAGAATAATTATTATTATTACATGGGTGATTCCATGGAGTTCGTAGACCAGGGTTCAACAACACTGGGCTTACGGGCACCCAAGTGCCCACCACTGTGCCAGATATTGAAGCGTCAAACAACCTTCAATTTTTTTTTTAGTGCGCATGCAAACCGCACATCACCAGTTATGGGTTATGCACTTCTGTCGCACCAGGCAGGTAGCCTGAATTCTTTTCTAGAGTGACAGTCAGTTGTTTATTTGATGTGTTTCTAATAATATTATATATTTATATTATATTTTTTACAAACCATGATGGATAACAAATAAAAAGAAAGACATTTATAATTTTAACATAGAGTAGGAAGAACGATTTGGTTTTACTTATTTTAAGGAGAAATGTGTATGCTTGTTATGCAATGCAAGAGTTGCGGTTCCTAAAAAGTCTAACATAGAGAGACATTTCAACACTGTTTATAAAAATTTTAATACAAACTTTCCTATAAATTCTATAAATAGAATAAAAAAAAGATTTGTGAGCTGAAACTAAACTAAACAGCAAAGCATTTTTCCCAACCCGACTTCACAGTCAAAGAAAGCAACAATTGCCTCTTTTAAAATTGCTCATTTGTTAGTAAAGAAAAATAAACCATTTCTAGAAGGAGAATTAGTAAAAGAAGTCATATTGCTGGCTTCTGAGTCACTTTTTGATGAATATAAAAATAAAAATGAAATAACAGCAATAAATACAATCCAACTATCAGCAAGAACAGTAACACAAAGAATCGAAATCATTGCTACTGACATTGAATTAGAATTGAAAAAGGATTTAGAAATTTGCATTTACTTTTTTTTTGCAGTTAGATGAGTCTAATGATATCTTGGACACTTCCCAATTAGCTATTATTGTAAAGATGGTTGTCAGCAACTTTTCTACAGAGAAGGAATTCCTCAAAATTCTACCTTTAAAAGTATATTTTTTTAATTTTCAGAAAATATATTGAGAAAAATAGTTTGCTATTAGGAAAGTTGACCACAATTACAACTGAGCGATGAAAGGAACAAAACATGGATTTATTGCGTTATGTAAACGTTATGTTCATTCCCAAAATTTACATCATATCATTTCATCATCCACCAAGAAATATTATGTACAAAAATAATACCTTTTCAACATGTAATACAAACAGTGGCGAAAATTATAAATTTGATAAGAGATGCATCAATGCAACACCGATTATTTAAATTAGTTTTACAAGAAGAGAATGTGGAATTTGATGATCTTACTCATACGGAAGTGCAATGGCTTAGTAGAGAAAAAATACTTGAGATGTTTTTAATTTATTACCCGAAGTGAAGGAGTTTCTAATGTCAAGGAATGAATCTTGCTTACAGTTAGAAGACAAAACATGGTTGCTTGATCTTGGATTTCTTACTGATTTAACAGGAAAATTTAATGAATTAAATTTGAGATTGCAAAGCAGAAACCATCATATTGTTCAAATGATAAGTGCAGTGAATTCATTCCAAGCAAAATGGGCACTTTGGAAATCACATCTACTGAAAAATAATTTAGCACATTTTCCAAATTTGAAAAATATTGAAATTTTTCAAATTTGAAAATTGAAAATTTTACTTATTCTACTGAGATTTTCTGGTGTCGGTCTTTTCTGGTCTTCTGTGAAGCCACTGAAATCATCACAGAATTGAGGGAACAGTTTGTTCCACACCTCTTTAATTGTTGATTGCTTCACTTCCTCCCAAGAATCAGCAATATTTTTGATGGGATCATGGATGTTGTAATTCTTACAGAACTCTCTCAAGGTCATCACATCATCTTCTGTAGCCGTGACTGCTTGCGGGAATGTACGGCGTAAGTAATGACCTTTAAATGCAGAAATGCCTCCCTGGTCCATTGACTGTAGTAATGATATAGTGTTGGGTGGTAAAAATACAATCTTTACATTAGGGTGAAGGTCATCTAAAGATATTGGATGTCCAGGAGCATTGTCCAGCACAAGCCGAATTTTAAAGGGAATTTTCTTTTACTAACAATAACTTTCCACAGCAGTAATAAAACAGTTCAAGAACCAATCTTTAAACCGGCAAGTGTGGCCCTTAAATTTGACTTCCAAATAATGGGAAGGGCTGCTTTAATAAGGCGGTGAAGTGCGAGTTTGTTTATATGCAGGAAAGAAACTAGTTCCCGAATTATTAATTTAATTATTTAATTAATATCCTTTTGGGGAGCTCGTTCGTAAGTTGGGTCTTCCGTAACCCCGGGACCCTCCTGTATTTGAAATCCAAGTATTGATCATGGCTCAATAATTATCACTGCCTAAGAACCAGAAATTTCAGTTATGTACCAGATTACAATAAGTTAGCTGAATATCTGCAATGGCAAGTATCACGTTAATGCCTTTTTAAGTACATACTTAAGTTGGTAAGTAAAATTTTGTATTAAATAAATTCATTTAAAATAAATATGTATTGAATGTACTTTAAGCTTACATCTTCCCCTCTAGCAAAATTAAAGTGCCCTTTGTCATAAGCCAGCCATTCGGAGTGCCCTTTTTAGTGAAAAGGTTGCCGACCTCTGCCGTAGACTCATCGGGAGGAAGCCATAAACATTATGCCAAGCACTATCCAATATTTGTGCAATATCTACCATACTTTGTTTTGAACTTATTCACAGCCGTGGCACTCCCAACAGTCTCTAGCAACCTATTCACACATTTTAGCCACACATTTCTACTCAATTTCCAAGGATGGCCTCTAGTTCTTCCACCACTAGACCTGTTCTGAAAAATTTGTATGTCTGAATCATATCATCCCTTTTCCCCCATCGACCAATCTCTGTAAACCACAAATGTTCATCTTATTCTAATAACATGTATTCCATAGACTGCCTCTAGATCCTTGCCTTATCCTGAAGAAACCCAGGTGCCAAAATTTGTGCACAGTACCAAATGGGGCTTACTGAAGCCTATAAAGAAGTATAATAACCTGCCTTATCTCCTCTCATTAGGGTATTCTTCAGTAACTAAGTAATTTGGTAACCTGTTTTAGCCACTTTTGCAATATGTCCTCTAAACTTCAACTCTTTGCCACCAACATCCCCAAATCTCTTGGCTTCATCAGTTTCCCGAAGTACATTTCCATTAATATAGTACATAGCTGATAATTTTTTGCCCAAAATGCATAACCTTACACTTTGTACATTAAACTGACATCTGTTCTTCTTAGCCCATACTGCCAGGCTATTTAAATCATCCTGCAGAATTTTAATATATCATCTTTATTCACAATTTTTGCATCATCAGAACAACTGAATAGTTCCTCTCAAATCATTTCCTATATTATTAATGTACAAACAGTAGTGGCCTCAAGTACAGAGCCCTATGGTACTCTGCTAGTCACAGGTCTCCTACTGGACTCTGAATAAACTACTGTTTGGTATCTATCCATCAACCACCCTCTTATCCACTTTACCAACTTCATATCCAACCTTGGGTTCTGCAGTTTATTTATTAGAATCCCATGCAATATCCTGTCAAATGCCTTTGCAAAGTCCAGCAGAATCACCTTATTCTGATTACCCTTATCCGCCTCACTTATAAATGGTAAGTTATTGAGGCATGGCCAGTGGTGAGCTATAAGGGCGAGCCCTTTGTTAAATTTTTCTCAAATTTGCGAACTGCTTGTTCTTGTTTAATAATCTTGTAGAACTAGACAATACCACCGTGGAATGTATATCTCATTGCATTTTGTTCTGATGGAGTAGTGTAATGTTAGGAAACAAATCAGTTGTTGCAATCAAACTTCTACAAAGATTTCCCAACATTATGATTTGGCATTGCGTAGCTCATCATTTACAATTAGCATTAGACGATTCGATAAAAAAACATTAAAGAAATAAATCATTTTGAAATATTTATGGATAAATTATATGCTTTTTATCATCAAACAATCAAAGAGAATTAAATACGATTGCAAAAGGCCTTGGTATCAAAATTTTAAAGATCGGCCATGTGTTTGAACCACAATGGACAGCTTGCAGTTTACGAACGCTTCTTGCTGTGTGGAGAAATTACCCAGCTTTATGCAAGCATTTTGCATCAAACGATTAATATAAGGGCTTTTTAAACCGACTTTTCAATTTGGAATTTTTAAAAGATCTAGCGCGCGGTTAGCCTAGTGGCTATGCGCTTCACAACCATATGCCTGGGGAAGGAGTGTCCTAGGTTCGATTCCCGTCAGTGACGTGAGGAGCTGAAGGATCTTCCTCAGCCATAGCCAAGTTAGCCAGTCTTGGGCGTGGACAGCAGGGTTTTTTCCCCAGTTTATTCTGGGGTTTTTCATCCCGCAAAGCAGGCAAACTGGCCTTGAGAACTCAACACTACAGGCCATAGGATACTCCGGGGCATAAGGCTGACCACCTTATCCTGTAAACGGAGTGAGGTCCGATGATCAATGGACCCTCGACACCGCAAGGTAAAAGAGGGTATAAGGAAGATGTGATGATGTGGAAAGTACTGTCATCAGCAAAACTATAATTTTGCTAATTCAAAATTATAATATCAGTGCTCGTCTACTCCAGGATCTTTAAAAGAAATCTTATGAGATTTGGAAACTGGCAGTTCAATTACAAAAGGCTTGAGGGTGACCATAAAATTGTAGCTTGTTCATAAGGCCTTGATGCCAGATACATTCAAATGCCTTTGAAATATCGAGAGCAACCACATGTTTCTTTTCTCCATATCTTCCATGACCTGTGTCTAGAGGTGGGTAAGGTTAGCAAGTGGGTCTGCTGTAGAATGAGAATGACAGAATCTATATTGATGATCGCTAATTAATTGATGGATCTCAAGGTAGTGAAGAAGCTGGATGTTGATGACCTTCTCCATCACTTTCAAGAGTGCCGAGGTAAGAGTAATGGGAAAATAGTTTGATAGATTTTTTGCTCTAGGTGTTTATCAGAACAAGGAAAGTCAAACTTTCCTTGTGCAGTTTTGGATGTTTTTGATTTAGATGTCAGTGGTTTGAGTTTTTTTTTTTTTTTTTTTTTTTTTTTTTATTCCATGTGCAACATTGTCTTGTGCTGCATGTCTGTTCTGATGACTGTTCTCTTGGTTGGAGTGTCTGTTGCTCTGTTGGTGGAAGTATATGGCAAGTTTTTCCTAATGTGACCTTTGTGGCAGTAAAATACTGTGATGAGATGAATATGTAGAAGGTCTGTGTGCGTGTGTGGTGGTGTGTTGATGACCTTTGGGATAGGTTGTTTAGTGCATTAGTAACTTGTCTTTGGAAACTGTTAAATGTTATAGAAGCAGCATCTTGGCAATCACTGTCAGATAGTATCCTAAAGGAGTGTATTCTTTAATAGTTAAAATGACTATCTATTTTCTCTAGAAACAATTAGTGGGATTGGTTGCAGAAGTGTTATTTAATTGGCTGTTCTCCAGTACCATATTAGTGTGTGAAAGCAGGTGTTTTTGTTACTGTGTTAGCATCGGTTAGGGTTTTTTTTTTTCAGTCTCTTTTTTTCTCATATTGTTTTCGTTATATAAGATAGAGAAAGCAAAACATGATATATTAAATTTTTTTCCTATAAACAAAAATGCCAGACTTAAAGAACAAAATAAACGTTAAAGTACTGAAAATTTGCCTTCTGAAAGTTCTTTTGTCCTTCCTGGAGTGAAGCCATGGGGGGGGGGGGGGTCTTTCTTCATTTGCAGCAGCATGCCATGTCAGAGGCAGGTAATTCAGGTATCTAACAAGAGATACAAGGTGAAAGCCTTGAGCTAATCTAGCTATTTGAACTAATGACAGTCTAACATTACTAGTATGGAGAGATAAAGAAACTGTTCTATTTAAGACATTCATTGTACATAAACATAGATAAGTTTTATGAATGGATAGCTCTTCAAGAGACATATCAAACAATATTAAAATGTAAGCATTTTTGTATCTCAAGTTGAATAGCACACATTCCTCAGTTTTTGTGGAAATTTCTGTGTTGTATTTTTCAGATTTTTGTAATTTTTTTATTTTATTTTTGTTTCTTTAGCATCTGCTGTGATGCTAATATTTGTATGACCATCTTTCATGGTAGAGTTGAGTGCCCAGATTCCAGTCCAAGTGTGATCTTAGTGCACCCCCACACCACATATATATAGATTCCCTCCAGGTATGACCTAATAGAGCCGATTGGGAATCCTTCAAAAGACATGTTACCATTGAGTTCATTCTCATGTTTTATCTTGGGTCAGAATGCAGAAAACTGTTTTACTGCTGTCTCAGATGGCAAAGATACTGGTTCTCTAGTTAAATAACAGCAATGTGTTGAGCATGCACAGCAAGGCCATCACTGCATATGGGAAGAAAGGAAAAGGGAAGAACAGAAACTTTCTCTGGAAATGAAACATGGTGGTAGCCACTTCACGCTTCTGAAAAGTAGAACAGTGGTACTTCATTGGGTAATGAAAGACATCCACCAAGAAATCTAGCTGCCATTTCCTTCGCCTAGGGAAAGTATTCTTTTAATGTGGCTTTTATGCATTTTATTTTGTGAATTTTACAAATGACGCATATGAATGGGTTTAAACTCGCAAAAAAAAAAAATAGTTATGAAAAATTCATTATGAAAAATAGTTATTTTATATAATGAAAGTTATTTTGGGAGTACTGTTAGTATTTATTTTCTTTACTATGTATAAATAACTGCTTAGCTTCACTTCAGAATTCATAATATATATATATATAATAAATTCATTTTTACTCATTTACGTTTATTTTCTTAGGTGCCATTGGTAGTGGTACTGGTATTCTTCTTGCTGTCACTATAATCTACCAGTACTTTGAAATTTTTGTGAAAGAACAGAGTGAAATGGGTGGAATGAGCACATTACTTTTTTAAAGAAAGTGTATTATTCACTTGTCTAGAAATGTATTTCAGAGCAAAGTGGTGCTTATTTTGCACTTATTTAAATAGAAGAGCCACAATAAAGACTTTTTTTAATTATGTGAGCATCAGGCTGTTTTTGGGACAATTATTTCGGTCACAAGTGTTTTCACATAAGTTTATTGTTAAGATGTTTGGTTTTCTTCTTTTCTTAAGTGAGAAGTAATTTGTATATCCAAAGTAAATTCGGTTCTGTTACAGATTTGTGCTGTTTTACATTTGACCATTACATTTTTCATTGATTTTTCATAACAAAAATTCTAAATAAGGCTTAACTATTTAATGTCTCACTCAACCCACTGTCCATTTTTTAACATCAAAAATCATCCTTCGGTATAATTTTAATAACTCTGGTAAAATTATGTTTAAAGCAAAGTCAATTTTAAGTGATTAAAATTGACTTTGCATAAGCAGGATTTTCAGTTCTGACACTTTTGGCAGCAGTTGTATTATTTAAATAATAAAGATGTTTTTAAAATAGTTTTGCCATTTCATTTGCCAGTAAATGTTAACCAGTAATATATGATTTTGCATTAATTCAATCTTGGTATTTTCTTGGATCTGACTCACATTAAAGAAACCTCAGTAAAGGTCAAAACTAGTCTGGGTAGTGTTCCTTCTAGGATGCATAGCAATACACACCTGAAAAGAAGTGTGTTTGCAGTATGGGATACTAAGGCAATTGATGTGAAGTCAAGAGCCTCTTATACAAGTATCTTCATGACTTGGATAATGAATTAAATAAGAATATATGTAGTCAATTCAAAAATTCAATAATTTCTCTGAGATCTTCAATTCTTGATTTTCATCAACTGAGGCAGTGTCACATGGGATATAATGTTCCAATAAGGAAAAATCCCAGTCCATGTACGTCAAGATTTACTTTTATAAACCTTTCATTTACAGGGTGCTTAAGGGTCAAAGCTACATAACAGAGGAGACCACCACATAGCCCTTAAAGGAATACGGAGAACCAACCAGGGCTTCTGACCTAATGTCCAATCCTCACCTTCTCGTGGTGCAGCCTGTTAGGTATCTACCTGAATACTGAACAAAGGAGGATGGACTGGCAGTTTGGGATTTAGGACCAAATTGTATTCTTATTGGCTTAAACCACAATATAAAATGATGGTACGTGACAGAATTTCATGCAGGCTTGGGCGTTGCCTGGTTCAACAATGCCCCTGTTGCTTTCGCCACAGGAAGCTGGTGCAAACAGCAAAAAGTCAGCCACTGGAACAAATCCTGAAACACACACCCCAACTCAATATCACCAGAGTTCAAGATCGGCACTACTGACATAAGAAGCCTGAATGGCAAAGAAATGGAGCTAGCTGAGGAACTGAATAAGTACCAGATCGATATAATAGGTGGTGACCGAAACAAAAAAAGGCAAAAAGTGGTGAAATCTTTCCGAGCAATAAATACAAAATGTTATATTCAGGCAGTGACAATCAAGGAAAAGGAGTAGCCATAGTATTCAACACTAAATATGATGCTAACCTTGAATGACAGGCAGTCTTAAGTAGAGTGATGTGGGCAAATATCAGATTGGGAAACTACACAATGAGACATATTTGTGCCTATGGTCCCACAGAAGGTTCTGCTAAGGTAAGTGAAGGAATTTTTTGAGGCTTTAAAGAACGCAACTGACACAGTGAAAAATGAAAAGTTGATCTTTGTTGGGGATCTAAACAGCAGAGTAGGAAATGATTGTCAGACATACAGAAATTTGGAGAAAAGAGCAAAGCTAATAATAATGGTAAATACTTCTTGAATTCCTGCTCAGGACATGGACTGGTTATTACTAACACTATGTTCTGACATGAAAATGTGCACAAATTCACATGGAGAGAAGAGGCAAGGAATAAGAAAAATCTCATTGACTATGGTATTATTGACAGTGATGTTCTCTCTCTGGTGCAGGACACTAGAGTGTACAGAGGATTTGAAATTGGAAGTGATCACCATTTAGTCTCTTGAGCAGGATAAAATTGAATTTCATATTGAAAAGAAGAACATGTAGGAAGGTTTTAAAGCAAATAAAAGTTGAGCAGCTCTCAGATGTGAACTGTAGACAGAAATATACAAACATTATTCAAGAAAAAATGAAAGCTTCCGTTTGAGAACAGGAATCAAACTTTGGAGATTCAGTGGCAAGCTCCGAAGAAAACATTGATTGATTCAGCCAGAGAGACATGTGGTGAGGTTGTCTGTAATGATAGAAAAATCAGAACTCCTTGGTGGAGACAGGAAGTAAAAGTCAGTGAACGAAAAGAAAGCATATCAAAAGTCCCTGGCAAATAAGTCAACTTGTGCTCTTAGAGAATACAGAGATAAATGTAAGAAAGCTAAACACTATGTAAAACTAGCTAAACAAGAGTAATGGGAAGACTTTGGTAAGAATAGAAATAAATATCAAGAAGGTGGCAAGACATTCTTGAAGTTGTTGAAACTCAGAAATGGAGGAAAGAGTGCTGTAAATGGAATTAGAGATAATAAAGGTGATATGAAAACTGGAGAAAACGATATCCTTGAAGTATGGAGTAATTACTTTGAAAAATTGCTAAATGTAACTAGCAGTGACGATATCATAGTGATAAAAAGCACTGACCAGGCATGCAATCAGGAATACATATCCATACTTGAAATAGAAAAAACCACAAAAAGTCTGAAATGTTGAAAGCAGCTGGAGTAGATGATATTTGACCAGAAATGCTCAAGTATGGAGGTATAAAAGTCTTACAGTGGCTGCACTGCATAGTTCAGAAGGCCTGGACAGTCGGACAAATTCCAGATAATTGGATTAGAGCTCTCATAGTACCCATATACAAAAAGGGAAATAAAACAATGTGATAATTACAGAGATATTTTCCTACTGCGTATTCCTCATAAGATTTATCCAAGTACGCTGGAGAAACGGTTAATGATTGTGGAAGGGGAGCTGTGAAGAATAAGCTGAATTCGGGCGATATAGAGACAGTCATAATCAGATTTTCACTTTACAACAAATAGTTCAAAAATTGTGGGAATAGAACAAAGATCTCTATTTAAGTTTTTTAGGCCTGCAAAGGAAGCTATTCAAAATTCTACAGTTATAGTGTCAATGGGGCAATATATCAATTTATCAATAGTTACTCTTTATTTGAGTTGTAATTCAGCAGTTAGAATGGAAGGAAGTACAGGAAGGTAGTTCAGTGTTAAATCTGGTGTCAGACAAGGGTGTACATCATCCCCTCTGTTATTCATTATCTACATGGATCACATTATGAATTAAAGTAGTATTAAATCAGATATCAGAATTGGATATATTAATGTCTGCTTTATGCGGACGATGTTATACTTTTAAATATATCCGCTACAAGTCTGCAAGATTCCCTGACTAAATTGAAGAACTTGTAATAGATATGGTATGAAGGTCAGCAATAACAAGACAAAGAAAATGAAAATAGGCAGAAGCGTTGAAAATATCAACTGCATTGCGAATTGAGAACCTATAAAATATTTCAGCTACTTAGGCATGATTTTTAGTGAAGATGGTTAGTTAAATATGAAAATAGACAA
Source organism: Typopeltis vanoorti (assembly GCF_054136105.1). Taxonomy (NCBI): domain Eukaryota; kingdom Metazoa; phylum Arthropoda; class Arachnida; order Uropygi; family Thelyphonidae; genus Typopeltis; species Typopeltis vanoorti. Next base: position 43,894,448 of record NC_143568.1, read on the forward strand.
CAGAATCAACAAAGCTGGTATGGTAGGAAGTCAACTGAATAAATTTATATGGAATAAGAGAGAAATTAGCTGTAATCAAGACAGTGTTTAAACCAATTTTAAATTATGGATCTGTGGAGCTGGGTTAAAAGTAAAGCACTTGACCAAAGACTAGAGACTGCAGATATGAGAGTCCTGAGAAAGATTATGGACATGAACAGATGGCATCAATGACAATATGTTGAAAACGAGGATATTAGGAAAGAACTTGATATTGTCAGCATCCAGGAATGCATTAGCAGAGCTAATCTCAAGTGGTATGGTCACTTAAGCAGAATGGGAAAGGAAAGATTAGCAAAACAAATGTTCTTTGGCAGGAAAATGACCCAGAGGAAGACCAAGATATAGGTGGATTGATACGGTACAAAGTGCCTTAGACGATAGAAATATAACATCTGGTAATGTTGGAGTCTTGACAAGTAACAGACTGATTTGGAGGAAAATTGTAGATAGGCAGTTAGTAATGATGTAAATTTTTCATGTAGTACTGTCATATCCCTTGAGGGTAAATGTCAGGAATTTGGTGATAATGAGGGGGGGGGATACAGATCAAAATATATGTGCCCACACCTGTTAGTTCACATAAATTCTTTTGCCAAGGAATTTGGAAAGACTGAATACTGTCTAGGATTAAGAAACATTGACGAAAAGGTTCAACCTCACAGATGAGTTAGCTGCTCTCATATGACGCCATATTTTTCCCCTCTCCTCCACAACCTGGATAGATAGCAAATGCATGCACTGTGGAAATAGGATTAGTTATCATGTCCAGCAACAGTTAGGTTTGGAAAACTGTGTACCTGAATACATCAGGTATTTGGACCTAATGGATAAAGGAATTGGTGTGTGTTTTGGGGAGGGGGGACATATATACATTAAACATAAGTGTTTAGACTAGACTTAACTCCACGTTAAATTGTGTAAAGTTAGATAATTGTCCCCATTAAACTATTTAGTTTTATCTGGGGAACATGTTATGAGCAGTGATGAGGATGGGAGGTGACAAGAACGACATTTGTTTGTGTTTCAGTCAAATGTTTCCAAGTAAAGTTCTGAGTGTTACAGGCAAATGAATACTGCATTACATGTTTCGTGGTAAGTTCACGAAGTTCGTCTGGAAATATGTTTTAGGATATTGTCAACAGAAAAACAAGACATCATTCTTAAAATATTCAAGTTTTTAGGCAATATTTGCTTAAGCTGTTTGAAGTGACCAAGAAGAAATTGTCTTGCGCTATTTCTAAGATTTCGGTCATCATTTTGCGTTATTTTCTTTTGTATCATCAACTCTGAAATTTTTCTTTCAAATCTGTAACTAAGATTTGGACTGGGATCCAAATAGTCATCAATCTCTGACTCTAGAGGGTCGACTGTGGATGATGGTAGCACTAACATATTAGAAATAGAGCTAATCAAACGAGAATGGTCTTCAAATAATCTCATCTTATTCGCACTGTTAGATTCGAAAATTTTGTTAACTTGCTGAACTTGAACTAGAACATGATGCAAAAATAAAAGCTACAGCTGATTCCTTTCATCTTTGTACATCTCCCACAAAATTTGAGCTTTGTAACATTTCTCAGTCACACTCACGACTTCAAAGTGAGTTTTTAATTCCAACCACTGGCTGAGAATTCTGTCTACTGCCTGTTCAATGGAGAGCCACCTTGTTGCACAGTTGCTTACAATTTTCAGAGGAGCATCATTTTCGTTGATAGTTTGATACAGCTCTTTGTATGCTGCTTGTCTTGAAGAAGAATGTGAAAACCACTTATACGTTTTGGCAACTAAAAATTCTAATTTTCTGGGAGAGATTCTGCACAGGTGTGAGACATTACCAGTTGTAATGAATGGCATACGCATCTAATTAAAATTAAGGAGGGAATTTATGCCTTTGGTTGTTCATAAACGCCATTATTGACACCAATCATAACATTGCTATTGTCTGTACCGTTTGCAATGAGATTTTTAATGTTCAGTTTCTTGGTCAACGGTTCTTTTTCAGTGCAGCCACAATACCACTAGCGTCGCACTTTTCTACAACCACCATACTCAGAAATGTATGCGTAATTTTGTTGAATTTCTTGCTATAATAAATGATGGCCATTACTAAAATCTTATTCACTGTGATATCATTCGATTCGTCTATTAGCAAGCTGAAAATTTCATCTCTAATGTCCGCAATTAGATCTTCAAAATGCTCACTTATAATATTCTTTACAATTGCAGAGCACTTAGTTCAGTGCATTTTTACCTTTGGCATAATTTGACTGTCTGGGATGATATTTTTGCAAAGATCTACTAGATGATTGCAACTGTTGAACAAACAAATAATGCTAACCTAAAGTTCACAGTCTGATCAGAATTTCACAAGCATATTTGTAATAGGAACAGCCTTATATGAAACTGCAGCAAGATGTTTCTTAGTTTCACTATGCTTTACAAGCTGACAATATTTAGCAGCTATATCACATCTGCAAAACTTGGTGACCTTTTGTAGCATCACCAGGAATTTCACACAACCATCTATAAACATTCCCATTTGCAACCACTCCCTCCTAAATTTTTGCTTGTAAGCTTTATTTTTCTCTTTGCTCATTTTTGAAGAAGGGTATACAACTCTTTACTGCAACGAATTACGATCAGTCTTTGAAAACTTCCCACTCGTAATCGTAACTATCAACCAGAATACTGCAAAGACTAACTTGTAGCGGTGATATCAACTTTAAAACAACAAAATGGCAGACTTGGGCTACGTCACTGACTGACATCATGCATTTGAAACGTGTACGATGCTCGTACCAAACGTACAATACAATTCCTTATCAAATACAAACATCTGGAAAACTTTTAAAACAATTTCTTTAACAGTAAGTTATAAAAACAAAAAGAGCTGAAACTAGTTTTGAAGGAGCTAGGGAAGAAAAAAAAAAGCTAGATCTAGCTCCAAAAGAGCTGAATTGGCAACACTACTTAATACAGCCTCTCCCAGTCAAGTTAACCTTGTCTTTTGAGATGTGACCTTTTATCACCAAAGGGTCTCTTATGACTTCAGCAAGCATTCCCATCGTAAAAGAACATCTTCCAAAATTGTGGGCGATGGCAGCTAGACCTACCAGATGGTGCACATGATTTTTATTAGCCAGTGAAACACCACCACCTTCATTATTTAAGGCCTGAAGTGGCGCTTCCTATGTTTGTTTCCCAAAGCCAAGGTTTCAGTTCTCCCCCAACTTCCATGGATGCCCCCATGTTCTCCCCCACCTTCCATATAACAAAACCTTTCATCAGACAGTATCCTATAACACCCATTCAAAAGTTACCTCTGATAACATGGTTTTGTGAAGGGTAGGTCTTGCCTAAGTAATTTGCTTACGTTCTATAATAAAGTAACAGTGTAGTTGGATAAAGGAAATCCTTACTCAGTGATACTGCTTGACTTTGCAAAGGCTTTTGACAGGATTCCACATGGAACTCTGTTACATAAATTAGAGCAAATGGGTTTGGATCCGAAGATGGTGATTTGGATTAAAGGATGGCTGGCAGACAGATATCAAAGAGTGGTTTACGGAGGAGCTGAGTCCAGGAAAAGGCAAGTGACTAGTGGTGTACCTCAGGGCTCAGTTCTTGGTCCTCTATTGTTTAATTTGTACATCAATGATATTGGAAATATCTTGAATGGAAATATCCACTTGTTTGCTGATGATGCAAAATTGGGAAGAGCGATAATCAATTCAAATGATGTGGATATTTTACAGGATGACTTAAATAGGCTGACGCTATGGACTGAGGTAAATGGCTGTCAGTTCAACGTGGTTAAGTGTAAGGTGATGCACTTCGGGAGGATGACATCGCATGCTGTTTACTATATTAACGGAACTGAACTGCAGGAAGCTGATGAGACAAGAGACTTGGGAGTTATTGTGGACAGAGAACTTAAGTTTAAAGGGCATATTGCTAAGATTGCCAGAACATCACATCAAATTACATGGTTGTTGAGGAACACACTAACAAGCAGGGATAGGGAAGTTATTGTTCCACTCTATAAGGCATTAATAAGGCTGCATTTGGACTATTGTGCACAGATCTGGTCGCCAGGATTTCTTGGTGATGCGGAAGTGGTACAGAGGATTCAGAGGCGGGTTACAAAGATTGTTGCAGGTCTGTAGGATGTTCCCTATGAGGATAGATTGATGATCTGTGGGCTCCAAAATATGTTTTGGCAATCTTAGCAATATGCCCTTTAAATTTAAGTTCTCTGTCCACAATAACTCCCAAGTCTCTTGTCTCATCAACTTCCTGCAGTTCAGTTCCGTTCCGTTAATATAGTAAACAGCATGCGATGTCATCCTCCCGAAGTGCATCACCTTACACTTAGCCACGTTGAACTGACAGCCATTTACCTCAGTCCATAGCGTCAGCCTATTTAAAAATCTAGTCCTAACAAGGGTGTTAGGACTAGATTTTTTACTTGGAGGGTTGTGAATGGGTGGAATGCTTTGCCAGAACTGGTTGTGAATGCTTCAAGCTTCAACTGTGAATGAATTTAAGGAGAGGTATGACAGGTATTGTGTAAATAATGGTTAGTGTGTCAATGTCGGGTCTCCCGCGATGATTCTTTTGACTCCATGGAGACACCGTTAAAATAATAATAATAATATACCTCTCATATCACCCCCCCTCTCTTTCTCCTGTTAACCAGAGTCTGAAATGCACATACAATCTCTCCCCATAATCCAGATGTAATCTTTCTAACTCTTTATACTCTTCCGCAGCTTTATTCTCTTGGAGACCAAATCTGCACACAATAAACCTGGCGTGGTCTTATAAAGAAGCAAAAATGACTTCCTTATCCATACATGTCAAGGTTCACATCAACATCGCAATTATCCTCTGAAACATAAGTGGCAACCGCTGACTATAACAGCATATGTTATTGTCTGAATGATATATGCATGTAAACACAAGAAAGATATTTAATTAACCAGATATTTCGGTCTGGAAATAGTAGACCATCCTCAGTGGTATAAGAACAGTTATAAAAAATACAAGCTAGAATATTAACAATAGATCGTTTAAAATAGAAAAAGCCACGTGATGTTATATCACTAAGTATAAAACGGAATATTTTGAAGTAGATACATGATTAAAAAAAAATTTAATGAGTAATCTTTTAGACTTTCCCAGGTTTTTGATATACAGTCATTACGATTCAGGTTGGGATGACGGAGCAAGGCCTCCACGCTTTCCTTGAACAAACGTTCAAACCTATAACGGGATCTATGTAAGAGGCAAGTCCTGACTCGCCTCTTGAAACTGACCACAACATCCTTTGGTCCAGGACTCGCCGCTTACATAGATCCCGTTATAGGTTTGAACGTTTGTTCAAGGAAAGCGTGCAGGCCTTGCTCCATCATCCCAACCTGAATCGTAATGACTGTATATCTATATCAAAAACCTGGGAAAGTCTAATAGATTACTCAATAAATTTTTTTTTAATCATGTATCTACTTCAAGTGACTCGTGAAAGTCTCCAATTTTGAATATTACTTATCACCACTTGTCTAATTATCCATTTAACTAAATAATCGCTAGTACTAAATTATGAGAATCTGTAACAGCAACAATGTCAACTAACTGTTAGTGATGGGAATGGTTATTATTATGGATGTGATTATGAAAAGAACAATTCTGTGTTTTGACCTATCAAGCATGTTTAAAGATGTCTTTATAAATAAGGAACTAGATAAGACTAGAGATCTGCAAGTTGTTGAACTGTACCATGCAGACTACAGATAATATGCAAAAGAGCATGCATGTCACTTATGTCTGCACACGAATGCTAGGAGTATCAGAAACAAAGGAGTAGAATTCTTGCCTTGGTTAATATATTGTAGGCATTAGTGAGACCTGGCTATCAGAAGCAGACATTAACTGGTATTGAGTGTAATGGGTAGTATTTTTAGGAAGGATAGACAGAATATGAGAGGAGGGGTGCTGCTAATGATATCAGATGACTTGAATCCGGTTAGAGTTGAGACCTATGACTGCAATACTAGTAATTTTTTTATTTGTGGCAGTGAGTTTGAAGCCATCTGGCATGAAGAAGATCAAATACATAATGGGGTGATGTTAGAGACCTGGTGGATTGGTTGCTAGTGATGAAGAAATGCATCACGAAATAAATACGATGGGTTCGAAATGAGTAATAATGGAGGAGGGGGGGTTTAATTATCCGAAGATTGAATTGCTGTCAAATCACATGAGAAGAATGATACGATTTATTGAGCTGTTGCAAGACATTTTCCTCAAGCAACATGTCACAAAGAACTCAAGGTCAGTGTTAGATTTGATTATAGTGTCAGAAGGGGTTTCAGTTAACATTACTATTCTAGCTGTTGCACAAAATGAATTCTGCCTTCGGTCTGTAACAGTGATCATGTGGTACTCTTTTGGGCAGTGGCTAAGTTTATGAATGTTCCATTCAGAAAAGGTTACATGCTGAACTACAAAGCAGGAAATTATGGCCAACTAAGTTCAGCACAATAGTATCTGTTGCTGGAAGGGAAGAATATCGACAGGGAAGCATTTAAAAAAATACTTAAATGATGCAATATCAAAATATGTCCTGAGAGTTCAAAAAATAGACAGGGTATGAGACAAATGGATATGTAATCTTATCGAGCAAGAGATTCGTAAGAAAGCGATGTTATGGAAGGAATACCGTGTGCATAAGGACGATGTCCATTAGGAAAATAATAGCAGCAGGCCAGACTTAGCTTTCAGTACAACACAACTGTTGTACTGAAAGCTAAGTCTGAGTATGAAAAGAAACTGCAAGCTAAAAAAAATCCAAAAGAATTCTATCATGCTGCAAGTAAAAGAAATGATGAATCTGAAAGAATGACTACTAAATGCAGATGGTGCAAGGGTAACATATGCAGAAGAGGTTCAGCTAATGAATCATTTTGCTAAAAGCTGTCAACCTGGTATATGCAGCATTGAACACACCACCGCTTCTTCATGTATAAAGAAACTTGTGTATGAAGTGGAAATACTAGAGCTGTTGCACAAACTGAATAAGAAATCTGCAAGAAACATGGGATATCAGCATGGATGCTAAAAGAGTGTTCAGTTGAACTGGTTATCCCTTTGATCAGGTGATATAATTTGAGTCTCAGAGCAGGGAAGATTTCACAAGAGGTGAAAGAATGCATGGTAATTCCATTGCACAAGGGATGTTCAAAGACCAATATATTCAACTATCGACCATTTAGTATCTCAGGAATGATGCTGAAGATTTTAGTAAAATGGTTAGTGCTTTCATTCAGAAATGGGTTGGCATAGATTCTATACTTTGCAATGAACAGCATGGGTTTACTAAGAGACGGTCATGTTTTAGTAACTTGCTTACATTCTATAATATAATAATGTTACTTCTGAGATAGACAAGGGGAATGGATACACATACTACTTTAGGACATTGCTAAGGCATTTGACAGAATACAGTGTAGAAAACTGTTCCATAAATTGGAGAATAAATACCTCTGTAGTGCAATTGGAAGAACGAGGGTACGTTGCACCTTTCGATTAGAAAAGGCCTAAGTTCGATTCTCTTCGTAACGGGAGGGATCTTTATATGGACTTTATCAATCAAAGGTGAGTTTGCCGATCTCAGACGGTGGTAGCAGGGATTTTTCTCTTGGAAACTCGGGTTTTAGATCCTGCATATAGACCAATCGGCCTTTCAGAACACACGCAATTTACAGACAAAAAATTCTAGTTGTAGCGATGGCATTGATGTAGATGATTGGTAGTAGAGTTTCAGTGTAGTGGTGAGGACAGAGTTGTAGAGTGGGTGTCTTCCTGTGATGAGTCTACAGACGCCTTGGAGATGTTACAAATAATAATAAATTGGAGAATATGGGATCCGATTACTGGCTATTTCCGTGGATAAGTGGATGACTGACTGACACATCAAGAAATTGTGTAGGGATGTGAATCTAAGATTTAGGGTAACTAGTGGTGTACCTCAAGGATAAGTGCTTCGTCCATTATTATTCAATCTGTACATTACTAATATTCGGAAGGATTTGAAATGCGATCTACAGCTATTTCTGATGATACAAAGATAGGTAATCAGGAGTGCTGCTGATGATTTGAATAAGATGGAATTTTGGGCATGTGAAGATGGCTCACATGTCCATTTATTAACATCAGTTCAATGTTAATGAATGTCAAGCCATGCACTGTGGTGTGATAAGATATCCAATGTTGTATTATATTAGTGGGATTATGCTAGAAGAAACTGATCAGGCTAGGGATCTTGGAGTTTTAGTAGACAAGATGTCGAAGATAAAGGATAATGTTGCAAAAATTTTAAATACCACACAGAATAATTGCAATGCTGACATGAAGTTATTTTGCCTGTTTATAAGGTCCAATTTTCTGGAGAGATAGGTTTGCAACATGAAATCCTATCACAACATGCTTCTCAAACTGCCTATAAACAGGTGACTCATTACATGGCATGATGTACCTTGCCCGTGGGGGTGTCCATTGACTTATTTTTAAGCACTGTACACCGAATTATAATGTCTATGCAATTATAGACATCATAATCTCCAAAGGTAGCCAGTCAGATAGAGCAGATCCAATACTATTACTAATGGATGTGAAGAAGAGACATCTGACTGGTGCCGCAATTCTCTTAGTCCTTAACATTAACACATTATACTTTTGTCTGAAATAGTGTGGATTCTATCATCTGGTTTCTTGAGGAAAAAAAAATAAATTGAGAAAAAAAATCCGCTAAAACCTTTTATTCTGTTATATGGAGCAGGCAAAGCTTTTATACCCTATCTAGCTTTTGGAGGATGAATGTGTTCAATCTCCACCAGTAGCCAATCACAGATAGCTGGCCCATGTTTATCGCTAATTATAGCAGCCACTGATGATGAGGCTGGCAAACAAGTGTTGCTATCTCTTGGCACCTAACCCTAACAAGATATATTATTGTCTGAAATAATATGAGTACTGCGGTCGATTTTCTTGAGTTTCCGGGAGGAAAAACCTGGTTGCTTGTGCCAGACATCGACTCTTGGGAAGCGGTCGAAGAAAGGCTTCGAAAAAGTTCCTCCAGTCGGCGACTAGGCTCGAACTTAAGTCTAACTTTGAGCGACCAAGTGCAGAGGATACAAACGCCACTTTCACTAAGCTGCACAGGCCTTTGAGTTGTATTTGCAATCTTTGCCACATGGCCCTTGAACTTCAACTTCCTATCTACTAACACTCCAAGATCCCTATTCATCAGTTTCTTCAACATAATCCAACCAATATAATATGACATTGGTTATCTAATCACACCAAAGTGAATGACTTTACATTTACTGACCTTGAACTGACATCCATTTTCCCACAATTCGAGCCTATTCAAATCATTCTGCAAGTACTGCATATTAGCAGCATTCCTGATTAACCTACCTAACTTTTCATCATCAGCAGATAGCTGTATGTCACTTGTCAAATCCTTCCCAATATTATTAATGTATAGATTGAATGACAGTGGACCAAGCAGTGATTCTTGTGATGTACTACTACTACTGGTTACCTTAAATCTTGCAGATTCACATTCCCCATATACCACTTTTTGATATGTCAGTCAGCCACCTCTTATATTATGTATGCTAATATTCCATAATCCAAACCCATATAAGCATATATAAAAGGATGGCTGACTGACAGATATCAAAAAGTGACATTGGGGGATGCGAATCTGCAAGGTTTAAGATAATCAGTGGTGCACCAAAAGGATCACTGCTTGGTTCACTGTCATTCAATCTATACAACAGCAGTCTACCATGCTGTATTCTGTCAAAGGCCTTAATAAAATCCAGACGTATCATGGTGTATCCATTACCCTTGTCTATTTCGATGATAACATTGTTATAGAATGTGACCAAGTTGCTAAAATATGACCTTCCCTTAGCAAACCCATGTTGCTCATTGCCAAGTAGAGATTAACTGTTAACCCATTTCTGAATGAGAGCCCTAACCAATTTTTGCAAAATCTTAACCACCACTCCTGAGATACTAATTGGTCGATAGTTGGATACATCGGTCTTTGCACTAGACTTGTGCAATGGAATTACCATACATTCTTTCCATTCCTGCAGAATCTTCCCTGTTCTGAGACATATATATTAAACTGCCTGGTCAAAGGAATGGCCAGTTCAGCTGAACACTCTTTTAGTACACATGCTGATATCCCACCAGTCCTTGCTGAATATTTATTCAGCTTATGCAACAGCTCTAATACCTCGTCTTCATACACCTGAGTTTCTTCATTCAGTGAAGAGGTATGAGTAACCTCAATGTCGCGTATGCCAGGTTCATAGCTTTTAACAAAATGGGCAATCATTAGCTGAATAACCTTTTCTGCATCTGTAACCCTCACGCCATCTTCATTTATAAGAGTTATTCTTTCATATTTATTCTTTGTTTTTACTGTAGCATTTCGATAGAATTCTTGTGGGTTGTCTTTAGCATGCAGAGCCAGTTTCTTTTCATAATCAGACTTTGCTTTCCGTACAACAGTTGTGACTATTCTAGCTAGCTGGTTATAATTTTCATAATGCACATCATCCTTATGCACGTCCTTCCACATCATCCATTTCGTACGAATCTCTTACTTAATAAGATTACACATTTGTCTCCTACCCTATTTATTCTTCAAACTCTCGAGACACACCCTGATATGGCATCATTTGAGTATTGTTTAAATGCTTCCCACGCACCGTCGATATTCTTCCCATCCATCAACCGATCCCATTCCACTGAACTTAGTATATTCCTCAGTTGGTCATAATTTCATGCTTTGCAGTTCAGCATGTAGTTTTTCTGAATGGAACATTCATAAACTTAGTCACTTCCCAAGTGTGTACCACATGATCTCTGTGACTAACCGGAGGCAGAACAGTTACATTTTTTAATGAAATGCCCTCTGACACTATAATGAAATCTTACACTCTTTGACCTCGAGTTTTTTTCTTCTGTTACATGCTGCTTGAGGAAGTTGTTACGCAACAGCTCAATAAATGCATTTTCATTCTTCTCATGATATTCTACTGCTACTCAATCAATATTTGGATAATTAAACTCCCCCATGATGATTACTCTTTTCGCGCTCATCTTGTCTATTTGGTGATGCATTTCTTTATCACTAGCAACCGATCCACCAGATCTGAAACAACACCCCACTATATAATTGATCTTGTTAGATTCCACCTCACACCAATGTCTTCGAACTCACTGCCACATAAAATACTGTTAGTAGTATTACTACAATCATAGGTCTCAACTTTAACTGGATTCATGTCATCCGATATCGTTAGCAGCACACCCCCTCCTCTTTTATCCGTCTTAAAAATACTGTACCCTTTACACTCGATACCAGTTAGTATGTCTAATTCTGATAGCCAGGTCTCTACAATCTGCAGTCTCAACATAGACAATAATTTGTGACGTCAATGTAGACCATGACACAGCAACAGTTGTCTGCCATACTCTTTTCACCAGTTGACTTTTAAAATCATTGATAGTTTGGGCTAGCCCTCTGATTTGCTAAGGGTGGCAATTTACTTCATTTCAGTCTCCAAACGTTTTCAAGAAAGCTTTCAAGAAATCTTTTAAAGCATTTCTTCTTACTCCTTAATCACTTATCCTGGCAACATGGCACCGTTCTGTTATAGGTGTTGTTACCTGTCATGCGTGGAATTAATATTAAAAAAGGAAGAAAAAAAAAGAAATAACATGTAAAATACAATAAAATTAAAGTTTTCTTATGTTTGTTCTATCTCACTCTTTCTTGTCAGATGTTTTTGAAAATTGCCCAACCAGGGCTGCATTATACTTTTGGTGACCATAGGCGCAACATCATTATGAGGCCTCAAAAGAACAAGTGTATTTCAGTTAATCAAATTCATACGCATTTTTTTTTAGTTTATTGAAAATAAAAGTCGACATTTCCATAATAACTAATTTTAATAAAATAAAAATAACACAATATTGGTATACATATATTTGCATTTAAAAAATAAATCAGTTCTAATTTAAATTAAAAAAATGAATAACTGAAAGTTATTATTTTTTTTTTGCTTTTTCTTTAGCAAATATATCTAAAATGTCATTATAATTAATCGAGTCCATTACATCTAATTCAATGCATAATAACGACAGATCACTTGTTTTATTTTGGTATACGTTGCTTCTTAAATAATTTTTTATTCGTTTCAACACTGAAAATGAGAATTCAGCACTTGCATTTGAAATAGGCATCCTCAAAAATATATGTATTTGTACATATTTTAATTGAAAGATTTTCTTCTTTTATCATGATTAAAAATTGCTTGACTTCAATAAATTTTTCTGAGTCAATATCATCCTCATAAGAGTGTAAAATTTTGTTAATACTAGTCTTGTACTTGTCTTGAGTTATATCTTTCTTCAAAGAAAGCCACACATATCTAATATGTCTAAATAGTTTTTTGCTCTTTCATTAATTTCCAAAAATAGCTTATCGCAAAGACATTAAAAGTTTTAACAATGAAATTTTCTTTCTCATGTAATATACGAGTAATCTCATTGTTAGATTGTGAAATTTCGTCACACATTTTTCTCGGTTTTTCAGTCTTTCTTTCTCATCTTTAAACTTTGTCTCATCTGTTAATCAATTTGCTTCTTCATTTAAAGCAGCAAAACTTATAGCCAAAATAAAACCAACTAAAGACTAACGAATTATTAGCTAACAACAAATCCATATCGGGTAGAGATTTACTAGTAGCATTTATTCGTTGTAAAATTTTGTCCCACACAACTGTTAAAATTGCTGTTTCTGAATTGTCAAAATGATCAGCCAATGATGAACTCTCTGATTTAGAAATAGGAGTTTCAGGAGGAGAAATGGATAGTTCAAGTAATTCCTTTTTAATTTGTTTATATCCATGGTTTCAAAGCAATATAGCGTCAGCTCTTGCGGACCACATCGTTTCACTTAGTCTTTTAACTGTTAACTCCTTAACGTACCAATTAAAAATCAGAAACCGGTCGTTTTTCTGCCAATTTTTTGGGCGAGTTTTGAGCGAGAGTGATTTGCTGGATCAAATTCATAATGATGCCTTTGTGCAAACGCAAACGAAATAGCCGATACACGCCGTTGGCAACTTTTCTCGGCTGAAAGGAAATAGGTACAAGATTGTCTAGCGTCTATATTCGGTTGTATTTATATGTGAAACCAAAATTCAAAATCAATTTTGGTGCAATAAACAAAAGACGTGTCACTGACGTCTTTGTATGCTAAGGGGTTAAAGATTTTTTTTTCTAAATATTTAAGGAGTATACCCCATCTTCTTGTTGATAATGAAAAGTAATTACATACATAAAACAAAAATATTGCACTGCCTCCGGACAAAATTCCGCAGCATAGTTGCCAATTAAATTTTAATGGATCACAACTTCATCTGCATTCTTACTTTTTATCATGCAGTTACCCCTTCCCGCCCGCCGTTAATCCCTGAATGGCGATTTTAGAGCCGTTAACGGATAACTATGGTGGAGCAACCTTTGGTCACTTGACTTTACCTGTACTGTGTTACTTGGAATTCCCTTTACTGTTCTACGATATTTGATCTTTTTTTTTTCCTTTCCTGCACAATTACTATGTCTCTTCACCAAAATAAAAACGAATTTCACATGAGCGAAAATAATCAATCCTGAAATGATCAGACATCAGCCTTTGCAATGAATCTATTTAGTAATAGTAAATTTGCTGCCTTTTATTCTTCAAATCAGTGTAACGGAACAAGACAACTTGATGTTCTTTCACTTTACTGACAATATAGAAGAATTTTTTTTTTCGCGAATTTTCAAATGTTTGTTTCATTTAAAATATTATGTCAAATATTTATATTTTAGTCCTGTGTAGCTCAGTGGAAGTGGTGCTTGCGTCCTCTGCGCTTGGTCGCTCGAAGTCAGATTTAAGTTCAAGTCTAATTGCCGACTGGTGGAACGTCTTCTAAGCCTTTCTTCGACCATTTCCTGAGTTAGTCGATTTCTGGCACAGGCAAGCGGGTTTTTCCTCCCGGAAACTCGGGTTTTTTATTCCGTAAACTCAATAAAATAGACCGTAGTACCCACATTATTTCAGACAGCATATCTTGTTAGGGTTAGGTACCAAGAGATGGCAGCACTTGTTTACCAGCCTCTTCATTGGTGGCTGCTATAATTAGTGATAGACATGGGCCAACTATCTCTGATCGGCTACCGGTGGTGATTGAACTTCAGAATCACTATACTCTGTGATCACCTGTCTCAATCTTTACTTTTACCTTACCTTACCTACTTACCTGAAATTTTGGCATCTGCAATATATACTTCTAATACTTATATTAATAAAATGTTCTCAAATAACTCTGGTTTAAATAACTCCTCTATCTTATCCCTTTCTTTGAGAGCTTCCCTGAATAAATCTTATGCCTGTACCAATTCATAGGGTATAAAGGCCTCGCCTACTCCCTATAAAGAAATAAAAGGTGTTAACTGATGATATTTATATTTGTTAAATAACATTTATTGAAACGAATATGATATTTTGCTTACTTTCCTTGCAAAATACCGTTATATGGATCTCACATTTCAATTTTAGGAACGGTTTTTTTATGAACAACAAATGATGTTAAACTGAGTAAATGGGATAAAAATCCCTTATTGTTTTTCAGCCAGTATGCGAAACCCTAAGATCGAAAACTACGATCTAAACGTTTCATGCCGACGAACTGTCGGCGGATCCAAGCGTAAGTGACCACTTGGTAGTGCCACAACAAGGGAACTCGAAGCAAAGGTGGAGCAAGCTCCTTCACTATTCTTGATATTTTTTCATAATGTAAAAACACAGAGCTCCTAGGAGATGTAGTACCGCTTTACATTATGAGGAGAGGTCACTACCCAGACCGGTTTTGAAACGTTTAGATCGTAGTTTTCGATCTTAGAGTTTCGCATACTGGCTGAAAAACAATAAGGGATTTTTATCCCCTTTACTTATCAACCTCGCCAGAAAAAAAATAGCCGTTTGGCTTTTCATCTTAGTTATAAGATGGTAAACTGCATTACTTGGGGGTTTGCTATTGTGACTCTTTTTTTTTTTTTTATGATATCAGAAATTTATATCCAATGATATTTTAGCAAAGACTCTTCGCCTTTGTGTTTTGCTTAAAATTGCAACAGATTTTTTTATTTGTTTGTAGGATCCACATTACTATAATATCCAGTGCATAATCACTGGAGATATGTTGAAAATATAATATGAAGGGTATCCTATACGGAATGATTCAAAATTTATGTTCATTTTGAAGATTTTCTACTGCATCTCCCTCCCTTCTCCTCTCCTGGAACTCAATTAACTACTCTAAATTTCTACTGGTTTGAAAGCTTTCAGACAGTATTCAAAATTATTTCATTTTTTATTTCAATTTATTACTTCAGTTTACAGTGTTGACAAAAGAAATAAAGCAATAATATCGTTGTACCGTCGAAGCTTCTAATTCTGTACTATTTCTTTGCAATCTGAAATCTGTTGTTCAGCAGTCTGCTGAAATCATCCTAGGTTTCAGCAATATTATGCTATATTTTCAATATGTAAAGCTAAAACTATGAATTTTATTGTTAAAAGACCATAAGATTTACTGATTAAAAATACAAAGAGCCAACAAGTTTCACTAGCCACTGTCTAGCATTTTCAAGGCTGTACTGGTGTGAAAACAAATGCATCAAGTTACATGAAAACATACACTTTAGTAACTGCTAGACCGCTACATTTGATAATTAGTGTTTGATGACGTGCATGCGTTCGAATGCTTCAGTGTCAGATTCCAGTACATGACCACGTGCTGTGTATTTTTTTCGATATTGTAGTTCTCTTAAGCTGAGAGAATTGAGATATTTCCATATGTCTTTAAGAATAGCACCTTGATTTCTATTTAAATTATTGCCTGTGCATAGCACCACTGCTGCGTCTTTGAAAGTTCTGTGTCTGTAGTCATTCTCGATGTAAGGCATAGAACTGTTTTTTCCAATCTATAACGTCATTTAATGTTGAGAAATGATGAGCTAAACCAGATGTGATGATTCTATTGTGATTGACATCCCCACATGTTCCTTCTGTCTTATTTCAAAACTTCTAGAGGTCTATCCAATGTAAGAAAGGCCACACGTGCATGGAATTTCATATACTCCAGGAAATTTGAAGAAAGGTACCTTATCTTTGGGTGATCTTAAGACTTGTCTAATCATGTTAATTGGTTTAAAAACGACGCTGATGTTATGAGCTTTTAACATTCTCGCCAATTTTGTGGATACTGAATTAATATATAGAATGACAGCTGTGGACACATATTGGGACTCCGTTCTACGTTGTTGGAGGTTGTCTTTAAAAAGCAATTTGTTTAAAATGTTAGAAGGGTATCCATTCAGAGATAGAGTGTTAGATATTTGTGACAGTTCTCTCTGTACATCTACTTCTTTCGAAATTGACCTTAAGGCTCTATTACGGAGCATATGAATCATGCTGTGTTTTTGTGATCTATGATGGTTAGACGAATAATGTAGATATCTACCTGTATCTGTGGGTTTCTTGTAAATGGTCAGTTTGACATTGTTATCTTCTCTCCTCAGCAGTATGTCAAGAAAGGGTAGTTCTTTGTTCTTCTCCAGTTCCATAGTGAATTTGATCTTATTATGTAGTGAGTTGATTTTATTAAGAAACACGAGAAGGTTTTCCATGATGTCCTTCCAGATGATGAACACGTCATCGACATATCTCCACCAAATCGACGGTTTTGGTGAAATGGTGGAAAAAATATTCTTTTCAAGTTTTTCCATAAATAGGTCTGTGCATGTTGGTGACAGCTACCCATGGCTAGACCTTCCGATTGTTTGTATACTATGTTATTTACTTTGAAGAAATTTTTGATTTCAGGCAATGATGAAACAACTGTGTGATGTCATGAGGGAAATGATCTTTTAGAATGTTGATCAAGTTTCCAGTTTTGGGACTTCTCCATTCAGCAATTCTGAGCCCTGTCTGCAGCCTAGAAGCTCCGTCTCTGCAACTGCTGGAAGCGGCAAGCTCTCTGTCTCTCTGGTGACATCTGGAACCGGGCAGCTCTTTTCTCTAGCGACTTTTGGATCCGGGAAGCCCCGTATGCTTGGCTCTGTCCCTTTTTATTATGCCTTCTCTGAGACCTCGCACGAAGTTTGTAACCTCCGAAGAATTCGGCATGATTCTTTCATCTTAAGTTTCAAGTTCGGCTCGCTATTTGTTCTCTAATGTGCCTTCTTTTGATTGTAAGTTGCCGGCCAATGGAAAGTTGTTTGAATCTTTCTGACTGACTTTGGAGATGTGTACGTGCAGAGCTTGTAAGCCTTTTACATACACACAAAATTTATAAACAACCTTTATTATGCCGCCATGTAGATTTATTACATACAGCTCTGGCCGCGAAACATTGCCTTGTTTTTTAACACTGAAATATTCTTATTAAAGGAGTATATACAGTTAACTTCCAAAGGGTTATTTACAAAAATATCTAGTACAAAATATACAGAGACAAAGAAGTTATTTTTACAAAATACTCATGGGACTTGACCTCTGTAAAAAATCGATGTAATATGCTTTAGAATATTTAAGCTACAATCGAGTTTTTACAAGTGAACAAAATATGAATGCGAGTAAGAAAAAGGTCATGGGAAAGATGAAGTATCGATGATGAGAGAAATGGATGTTTAAGAGGATCTTGCACAGGACAAACCGAACTTTAGCAGAGACTAGAAAAATTTCCAACTTCACCAATAACAGATAAATTCAAGAAAACTTCATTAAACTCGGTATAATTTCAAAAAATTAATTTAACCAAATAAAATGAGATATCTAAAATACAATTTATACAAATATAATATATTTACATTATTATATAACATATTTAAACGTGTAAAGCTGAATAGGACAGCAAATTTCTGCTGTACTCTCTTCCTAGGATGGCAGTTACCTCTAATTGGCTAAGAGTGGAGCTTGGCTTTCCAGTTTCCAGTTCACATGAGTGAATCCAAACCGTTTGCCATACAGGTTTTCGAATCCCGATCGGTTTTTCCTAATTCGAATGGATTGGTTTTTCCTAATTCTCATAGTTTGCTACATTATTATTATTATTATTATTATTATTATTGTTCCGGGAAACTCCAAGGAGTCGACAGACTCATCGAGGGAGGCCCTAACATCATGTCTGGAACAACTATTCAATATTCACACAGTATCTATCATATCTTGCCTTGAACTCATTCATGGTCGTAGCACCCACAACAGGCTCTGGAAGCTTATTCCACTCATTCACCACTCTCCAAGTAAAAAACCTAGCTCTAACACCCTTGTCAACCACGCTCTTGCCCAGCTTCCATGCATGGCCCCTAGTCCTCCCACCACCAGTCATATTTTCAAAAATATCTTCTGGATCAATCTTGTAAAAACTCTTCAGTAATTTGAATGTCTCAATCATATCACCCCTCCTTCGCCTATCGTCCAATTTCTGCAACCCACAAATCCTCAACCTATTCTCATAACGTTCATTCTACAGTCCTGCTATCATCTTGGTCACTCGTCTCTGGACCCTCTCCACTTCCTCCCCATCACGAAGAAACCCTGGTGCCAATAACTGGGCACAGAAGTCCAGATGGGGTCTTATCAAAGCTCGATACAGAGGAACAACAACTTGTTTGTCTCTGCATGTTAAAGTATTTTTCATAAGCCAAGTGATTTAGTGAGCTGTTTTAGTCACTTTTGCAATGTTCTCCCTAAACTTCAACTCCCTATCCACCAGCACTCCCAAATCCCTGGCTTCATCAATCTCCTGGAGTACGGTTCCACCAATGCGATATACTGCTGCTGTTCTTTTCACCCCAAAGTGCATAACCTTACACTTTGCCATATTAAACTGACATCCATTTTTCCTAGCCCAGTCCTCCAAACTATCCAAATCATCCTGTAAAATTTTGACATCCTGTGCACTCACAATTGCTCTACCCAACTTTGCATCATCAGCAAACAAGTGAACACTTCCTCTCAAATCCTTTCCAATATCATTGATGAACAAACTGAAAAGCAGTGGTCCAAGAACATAGCCCTGTGGCACTCCACTAGTCACAAGACGTCTTTTTGACTCCACTCCTGAATAAACCACTCTCTGGTATCTGTCCTTCAACCACCTTCCTATCCATCTCACCAACTCTATATCTATCCCCATCTACTCCAGTTTACTGATTAGGGTTCCATGTGGTATCCTGTCAAAGGCCTTGGCAAGGTCCAGTAGTATCACTGTAAACCCATTACCCCTATCCAGTTCAGCCGTCACTGTGTTATAAAACGTGAGCAAGTTACTGAGGCATGATCTACCTTTCACAAAACCATGTTGTCCCCCATACAATATCTCATTTTCATCTATCCAATCCTGTATTCTTTTCTTGACTAATTTCTCTAAGACCTTGACAATGATTCCTGATATGCTAATCGGTCGGTAATTTACAACAGCAGTCTTGGAACCACCTTTATGCAGTGGAACTATTTTCCCCTCCTTCCACCCGCTCGGGACTAACCCAGACCTCAGATTTAAATTAAACAATATGGTCAAGGGTACTGACAATTCTTTAGCTGCTTCTCGTACTACACGAGCTGGTATACCATCCAATCCCACAGATGAATTGACATTGAGGTTATGCAATAGACTACTCACCTCCACTTCATTCACCACAATTCCCGTATAATCTACTGGTTTATTCGTTTCTGCAATGTCACCACCTGGATGATATATTCTTGCAAAGTGCTCACTCAGTAACTCAGCTATCTCAACTGATTCAGTTACCTCCTTACCATCGGCATTCTTTAAAATCATTCTGCCATGTACATTTTTCCTTTTACTTGCTACATATCTAAAAAACTGTTTAGGATTCTTTTTAGCCTGCATGGCCAATGTTTTTTCGTAATCCTTTTTTGCTTTTCTTACCACACTCGTCACCCTTCTGGCCTGCGCTTTATACCGTTCATGTGCCTGCCGGTCACCTTTCTCCTTAAATTCCCTCCATAGTTGTTTCTTTTTTTGCAGCTCAAGCTTAATGGTGTTATTCATCCATTTAACTCCTACTTGATTTATTATTCGGACTCTAGGTATACAGTCAGCCATTGCTTCAAGCAAGCACTTCTTAACTACCTCCCATGCACTATCAACTTCTAGTCCTTGCAGTTGTACATGCGATGGCACTGAGCCAATCAAACTCCTAAGCTTGTCATACTTTCCAGCCCGATAATTCCACATGTACCCTGTCTTAATTGAAAATTCTACACCTTCAGCCACCTCCCAAGTCAAGACCCTATGATCACTCTCACCGATTGGTGGCAATGTGGTCATATTTGTTACAGCCAAATCCTCAGATGTAATTACTAGGTCAAGCACTCTCTGACCCCTAGTATTTTCCATTACATGCTGTCGCAGATAGTTATCCCTTAATAACCGCATAAAATCCAATTCCTTCCTCCCGTGTGTCCTCTCCTCACTCCAATCTATGCGACCATAGTTGAAATCTCCCATAATAATCACCCTCCTTCCACTCATTTCTTCTATTTGCTTGTGCATATTGTCACACAATCTTTTCCATCACCTGGTCTATAGCAGCACCCAATTGTATATTTAGTTCTGCTAGCCACAATCTCACACCAAATGGCCTCAAATGTGCTCTTTTCTCAATCCTGCAATTCAACTTCTATTCTCCTTGGCTGGAGCTCATCAGCTATCATCAACAATACTCCTCCCCCCATTTTATTCTCTCTGTCATTCCTGAACACACTATACCCATCACATTCAATCCCACTAGCTATATCATCTACAGTCAGCCATGTTTCATTAATACCAATAACCTGTTGTCTGGAAGTGTCAACCATGGCCAAAAACTCTTCCTTCTTGTTCCTAATACTTCTAGTATTAGTGTACATGAATTTAAGACCCCCATTAGCCCCAACCCTACTTTGATGCCTTACATTAACTATCCCGCTCTGGTTTGTTGTCCTTATTTGCTCTAGCATATTATATTCATTCTTACATTCAACTGCCTCCCTAAGGACTGTATATCTACTCCCCCCTTTAACAAATCTAGTTTCCCTGAATTTGCACATCCACTACATTCAGCAACACTTTCTCAAGTCTTCTTACACCATAACCATTCTAATGCAAGCCATCAATCTTATATAGATCCTTTCGCCCATCAAACTCACTCCACACGTCCACAAATTCCACACAACTCGTCATACATAACCCACGCATAAAGTCATTCGCAATTATGGCTCTCCTTTTAAACATTTCACTGTCATACCGTGGCAAAAGACTAATCATTCTAACTCTCTCACTCTTTTCTTTTGCTACCTCAAACAATTCATTAAGGTCTTCTATCATTTCCATTTTATCTCCTTTCAAATCATTCGTACCTGCCACAACAATCATTTCTTTCACCCTTTCCTTTTGCTCTCTAATAGACTCAGTTACATCTTTTATGGTCGCACCAGGTTGGTACGATTTTGTCAAATCCTCTACTAACACGCCTCGTACTAACGAGTCTCCATACAGCACTCTATCCTTCATTTTGTTCATGTTCACATTCATACGCCTATTTTTCCTGTCATACCTTTTATTATTGGTTGGTTCATTCAGTCGACTTTTGTTCATGCATTCTAGCTGCTGTTTTGCCCTTTCTATCGCACCATTCAACAACGCGATCTCACTCAATGCATCTATCTCATCTTTTTTATTCTCTGAGAAACCATTAATACTATCATTCACACTTTCTACATTCACACTCTTATAATTCTCATGTACAACCTTGCCGTTTCTTGTCATATCGCTATTTTCTTCATTCTGAAGTTTGACAAAAATATCACACTCACGATCCGAAATACACTTCAATTCCTCATTCTCCCTACATTTTCTACACACATTCAATCCTTTATTATCATCTATCCACACTCCGACTGCACTCCGCAAAGCGTACATTTCATAGCTAGTACACTGACTCAATTCTTTTATACTACTGTTCTTTGATAACGATGGCGAACCATCATTACTGGCCGCCATTTTCCTTCGTACAGGTGCCATAATTATTGCAACGTGTTTTATCGAATAATAAGTTATACACACCAAAAACACACAAACAGACGCACTAAAATACGCAAGGCAAACAAAACTACGCAATATTAACTAATTTTATCAACGATAACTGAAAATAATACTTATCTTATCAGGAGCTTGCACGAACACTACACACTACGATCATTTGTATGTTATTATTATTATTATTATTACGGGCAACTCCAGGGAGTCCTTAGACTCATCCAGGGAGGCCCTAAACATCCTGCCCACACAACTATACGCCATTCTCACGGTATCTATCATACCCTGCCTTCAACTCACTCACCTTCATAGCACCCACAACAGACTCTGGCAGCTTATTCCACTCATTTGTCACTCTAAAAGTAAAGAACCAAGCTCTAACACCCTTGCTAACCACACTCTTGCCCTGCTTCCATAGATATCCCCTAGTTCTCCCACCACCAGTCCTGTTCTCAAAAATATCCTCTGAATTAATCCTATAGAAACCCTTTAGCAATTTGAATGTCTCAATCATATCTCCCCTTTTCTGCCTATCAACTAATTTCTACAACCCACAAATCTTTAACCTCTTCTCATACGGTTCATTCTATAGACCTGGTATCATCTTCGTCACTTGCCTCTGGATTCTCTCCAGCTCTTTACCATCAAAAAGAAACCTAAGATGACCAAATCTGGGCACAGTAATCGAGATGAGATCTTATCAAGGCTCCGTACAGAGGTACAATAACTTGCTTGTCTCTGCTCATCAAAGTATTTTTCAATAACCAAGTGAGTTGATGAGCTTATTTAGCTACTTTTGCAATGTGCCCCTTAAACTTCATCTCCCTATCCACCAACACTCCCAACTTTCTGGCCTCATCAATTTCCTGGAGTACAGTTCCACCAATGTGGTATACTGCTGCTAATCTTTTCACCCCAAAATGCATAACCTTACATTTTGTCACATTAAATTGACATCCATTCTGCTTAGCCCAGAACTCCAATCTATCCAAGTCGTCCTCCAAGATTTTGACATCTTCTGCATTCACTATTGCCCTACCCAACTTTGGATCATCAGCGAACAAATGAACTGTTCCTCTTAGATCCTTCCCTATATCGTTAATGAACAAATTAAACAGCAGTGGTCCAAGAACGGAACGCTGCAGTACACCACTAGTCACAGGCCATCTTTTGGACTCTACTCCTGAATAAACTACTCTCTGATATCTCTCCATCAACCACCCATCTATTCATCTCACCAACCCTATATCCATTCCCATATGTTGTAGTTTACGGATTGGAATTCCATGTAGTATCCTGTCAAATGCCTTAGCCAGGTCTAGCAGTATCATTGTAAACCCATTATTCTTATCCAGTTCAGCCGTCACTGTGTTATAAAACTTGAGCAAGTTACTGAGGCATGATCTACCCTTCACAAAGCCATGCTGTCCCCCGTACAATATTTTATTTTCATCAATCCATTCCTGTAATATTCCCTTGACTACTTTCTCCAAGACCTTGACAACGACTGATGATATGCTGATCGGTCGGTAATTTGCAACAGTAATCTTGGAGATCCTCCTTGATGCAGTGGAACTATTTTCCCTCTTTCCACACCTTCGGAACTAAACCAGACCCGAGACTCAGATTAAACAACATGGTAAAGGGCACTGATAATTCTTTAGCCGCTTCACGTAAGACCCGTGCCGATATACCATCCAATCCCACAGATGCATTCACATTAAGGTTCTGTAATAGACTATTCACCTCTACTTCATTCATCACAATTCCCATATAAACTAATGGTTCCTTCATTTTTTCAATGTCACCACCTGGATGATATACTTTTCAAGTGCGCGCTCAGTAACTCCACTATATCGACTTGTTCAGTGACCTCCTTACCATCGTCATTCCTTAAAATCATTTTGCCATGTACAGTTTTTTTCTTGCTTGCAGCATATTGAAAGAACTGTTTGGGATTCTCTTTTGCTTGCATAGCTAGTTTCCTTTCATAATCGGCTTTTGCTGTTTTTTCCACACTCGTTACCCTTCTGGCCTGCGCTTTATACCGTTTGTGTGCTTGCAGGTCACCTTTCTCTTTAAAATCTCTTCACAGTTGTTTCTTTTTTTGCAGCTCAAGCTGGTGTTATTCATCCATTTAACCCCTACTTGTTTTACTATTCGGACCTTAGGTATACAATCAGCCATAACCTCCTGTAGTGGGTCAAGGAGCATTTACTGTAAATGCTCCTTGACCACTTCCCATGTTGCATGTGTTCTTCTGGCGGTTTCTCTGTTTAGTGGAATGAATAACCCGAGTTAAAGGGAGAATAAATCCTGATATTCTCTGTTGCATTTCGGCTAACTCACATTTGGTTTAAAAGCCATCATAAGGGTTCTTCGCTTCCTAGACGGGATTCGAGCCCAGGTCGTTGGGCATCGTCGAAATCGACTGAGGTCTGAATACTTTTTTTTACAGTCGCATTAAAAAAATGACAAACTCATGTAATTGCACGGAATAGTTCACAAACACAAACAACATGAAGAGTTCAAAATAATATTAAAATAACATAACAGAAAAAAATCATGCATAATTTAGTCTTTCGTACGTGGCAAAACTGAAAACAGAAATTCTTTCATAATAAACTAAGAAAGTGGGAACTTAACTCGCAGAATGCATGCATGAATCACATGAAACAAAATAATGCTTAGCTTGATAAGATATTGTTTCCGTATGAATCAAGAGAATAAAACATTAATGAACATTGCTTATTTAACCAATTTGCTACGCTCCATTGCAATACCATTGGTTAACACAAATGACAATCACGCCGAACTCCGAAACACAGTTCAGCGGTAAAACTTGCGATACCGATGCAATTACTGCACAGAATCGTTAAGGAGCTGGCTGCCATTCCGTACGTCATTCATGTGGGTCAGTGTTTAACAGCAATGGAATATGCTAAGGCGGGAGTACTTTGCACGCGTACTAACCATTATGTAAGAAGATCCGTCCTTAGTCCATAATGTCTGGTTCTCGGACGAAGCTCATTTCCATCTAAGCAGTCATGTAAACATCGACAGCCACCTCTGAATTTCATTGTTCGAGTGACCCACTCAGGTAAGAGATGCTCACAGGGCCACCGCCACACCCACACGCACGCATCTGCTCGGCAGAGGGTGTCGCGTGATTCGTTGCTCCATAACACAGCTTTCCAAGATTCCACACCCCACTGTACATGCTCTTCGCACCAGTGAAGACAATGCTGAATGTTTCGGGTAATGTGGAGCGTGCATATTGCGGTCCAACTATGGAAATCCATGTAGTGAGCCTCGGCTCTGAACGTTTTTGTGCAGATATTCTAGTCAATGCCGGGAACTCCGCATTCAACGTGTCGACCGACGGATGACAACTTTTACATATTATGCTTCGTTTCACCCTACGGTCACGTACGTTTGGTGAGTGTGGAGTGAGTATTGTATCACTGATTATTGACGTTGGATGGCCCAGTTTGTCAACAGTTTTCCAAACAGATAGGCCTGCAACATGAAATTCTATCACAGCGCCTATTTCAAACTCCATCAGATTCCCCCGCAGACATTTCACATGGACACAGTTGCACTGACTTAGGAGCATCATATTCCACCAATTCATACTAACTACAAACAGGTGATTCATTACATGGCACGATGCGTCATGGGGAGTCCGTTGACTTCTTTTTAAGCAGTGTATACAGAATACACAATTATCTCTTTATTGCAGCCTACGCTTTCATATACAGTTTCTACATAAACAGGCAAGAAACAGTTATTATTATTATTATTATTATTATTATTATTATTATTATTATTATTATTACGGACAACTCCAAGGAGTCTTTAGAGTCATTGAGGAAGGCCCTAAACATCATATCCAGAACAACCTTTCTCCAAGACCTTCAGCATGATCATTAATCAATTTTAATCCAGGAAAAACTGCAAAGTAGACTACTCTTGGAATACTACTACCATAGAAAATAAGGAACTCTATCTCGGTGCGCAGAACATTGTCATCCTTTCCAACAATGAAGAAGGCGGTATGAATATTCTCTTGAAGTGAGTACCAATGTCTATTGGCTGCTCAGTCTTTTGGTGGAATGATTGATGTTAGTTTGTATGAACCGTTCCCATGTAAATACTTATAGAAGATGCAGTCATGAGAAAGTCAATACTCATGCGAAGTAGGTGGAATAAACTGGAAATAGACAGACCAAAATCAACATAACTGGTTTCTTCTGTATTGAGGCAAATTTTTTGGAGTATTCTTAGGTACATCACATCACATGCTAGAAATATTCGATGGTTAGACTGGCATAGTACTAATTGTTCAAAGTAACACCCTAAATGAAAGAGAAACATATTTAAAACATTACATCCACTGCCGAGGAGGCAATGATTATGACGTGTTTATGCCCAAAGAAGCTTGATATAACGATGGCGTGATGTCCAAGAAACGAAACATCATTTTTATTGGAGATCTGATTGTTTCAAAGATAATACCAAAAATAGAAAAAAATTCATAAGACTATTACACTTTTTTATAAAATCTTTATCAAGTAGCTTTATTTTTATCCTCCTACATGTTTCGCCAATCTGTTTCTATTGGCATCCTCAGGGAATACAAATCAGTAAGCACAAAATGAAAGTTACAGACTAGGTTATAACCGATGGTTCTAAATCATACAAAAATTGGTATTGTGCGTGACAATGTGCGTGTCTCGTTACCGTGATTTATTCGTGATGACTCATGACGTAATTGTTATGAAAGTTCATTTCTTTGATATTTAATGATCTGATAAAAGTTTTCCAAATTTCTGGTAAAATTATCAGATCATTAAATATCAAAGAAATGAACTTTCATAACAATTATGTCATGAGTCATCACGAATAAATCACGTTAACGAGACACGCACAATACCAATTTTTGTATGATTTAGAACCATCGGTTATAACCTAGTCTGTAACCTTCATTTTGTGCTTACTGATTTGTATTCCCTGAGGATGCCAATAGAAACAGATTGGCGAAACATGTAGGAGGATAAAAATAAAGCTACTTGATAAAGATTTTATAAAAAAGTGTAATAGTCTTATGAATAATTATCAAGAAAAAATTCAACATACAGAAAAAAAGTTCTTTCTTTATGATATGGAACTGTGTTCTGCTGGGACTAAAATTCACAAGGTTATCATAAATCCACTGAAGAATGAATTTTCGGATCGCAATTAAGGGTAGTACAGATTGATATTCTGTTATTTGTGGTGATTTTGTAGAACAACGTTTGTCAACTGACAAGGAGGAGGCGTAAAATTTACTCTCATCAGTGAAACTTTATTGCATTAGTGGTCAAATGGAGTAGGTCATTGATTCAATATATACAATATAAAAGGGAGAGGATGGGTGAGAGAACAGAACCGTGTGAAATTTATCGTTAACTGTATAATAAGAAGATAAGGAACCATCCACCATTACTTTTTACGTGCGCCCAGTTAGAAAGCTTGCAAGTGAGTTTAGAAATCATGGGACAGATTGAATGATGTGAGCTTGCATAATAGATCCAAAGCCTAGGTTGTCTTTGTTTGCTTAAAATTGTAAAACACATATTCAATAAATTAAAGTAATAAAACTTATATGTACATAACTTATAAAAACGGTAAACATTGATACATCTGACTCATTAAGAACGCTACTTACGATGAATATCGCCACTAGTCAAAAAGGTGGACTATTAAGAACTTAATACATCATGTTGATTCTTTGTTCTTCTGGCGAATTCTTACATAAAATTACACAATATTAAATATATCTCCTTATCAGATGGTTTTATTGATTTCTTCATCAAAAAAGTATTTCGCAGTTGTAGAATGTCTGCCACTTCTGCTCAAGAAAAAATCACTCGCATTTCTATCCCTTATGTGCAAAGCATTTCGGAAGGCATACCAAAAATTTTAAAACCACTTAACATTTTTTTACCCTTCACTTTCTCCAATCTCAGAATAAGTTTTCTTCTCTTGATTTTCCAGGCATATACCAGATTCCATGTTCTTCTGACTTATCTTATTATGGATAAACTAGTAGATCTGCTTATATTCATTAGGGAAAAAACATGAATATCATCAACTTGAACAGTCTGGATTTTCTGAGCATGCCATCTCCCCTAAACATGGTTGACTGGAACAAGACAAAAATCTTTTTATAAAAGGCGATTGTATTTATTAAGAAAGAAATGAAACATAATTTCATATATATACAGTATATCAGTTGCGTCCCGTGATCATTTCGGTTGGGTGTGCTGTCATGTTTTCCAGGTTGGGGAGAAGCTTGGAGACAAATAATTACATCAATAAATTTTTATAATTATTGATCTAATTAAATAATTACATCAATAAACGTCTTTTAGCTTTTTTTATGTACTTATTTGTCATGTAAACTATAAATACATTATTTTCATTTTGCATTGAATTTAATGATCTTTAATTCTTGGGAGAAAAAAAAAGGTATTCAGAATTAAATTTTTAGCACAATTTCATATATAAAAAAACTGACTGGCATATTTTATTAAAAATCAAATAATTAATTAATCCTAAATTAAATTATTTCAGTTTAAAAGCAAAAAAATAAAAAAATAAAAAGTAAAATAATATTAAATTACATACACTCACCTTTTAAAAATGTATTTTTTTTTTTTGTTGTTGTTTAAATTTATTTCACTATAAATTTACAGTGCACTCTGTAACTTACTAGACAAAGGGCAAACTAACCCGTCACGGTTCACAAATGAAAAAGATGAACCAAAAACAGGAACCCGTGTTTTATTACTGCAATAAACCATGTGTTCTATGGCTACCCTGCAACCTTAAAATAAAATTTTAAGGCAGACAAAACGTTCCCACGGTCGAGGGTGTAAAATTATATATCTCAATCAATTTTACGATTATAATTTGTGTAATTTTTTAATCGATCCCTGGGGAAGGTCCCCCACCCCATGCTGATGCCCGTGACCATGGGATTGCATTTTATCGATATATGAAAGTTTTGACAAGGCATAGCGCATCAGCACTCATCTTAATTGGTCCAATGCAATTAATTGCAGGATAACTTTGAATACTTCTGCATAAAGTGGGGGGAACAATCTGTTTTATGATTAATTAGAAAACAACAATGCAGGAGAATGCTATATTTGGTTGGTATATTTGAAATATTCAAAGATGAAAATATGTGAACCATCATTTATAAGACATGTGAGAATAGGAAGGAATAAGTGTGAGTAGAAACACTTTCATTAATGGTAATGAATAATTAATAATTATCATTTGTGATATGTGTGTGTCCTATAAGTTGCTGGGTAGAGCGAATAGCACGATCCTATAAATTCTAAACATGAATAAGTGAATTTATGATGGCATAATTAAAAAAAAAACTTATGAGAGAGAGAAAGAGAATATATTGCAGGAATAAATATGGTTTGATGGAGCAGCAAATCATCTCATAAAATTTGTTGCACATGTTATGTGTATTTCTCTGGTTTGTGTATATTTCGCTCCATTTTCCAAGAATTTTATTTTGTTTACTGAGACTCAGTATACATAACTTCTAATCATTTTCGGAATTATCCACACTTTCGGGAATCCTAAATTCATTAGTTTTTTTTTTTTTTTTTTTTTAGTATCAGCGGTTCTTCTGTCTTATCAATCTCACATATGCTAGTATTTTGTTGTAGATCAACAACGTCTTATATACACAGAATATTCATTTTTATTCACGAATAGATATTTTTTACTGTCTATTGTTTCCGAAGACTAGAATAAAAATGTCTTTATTCTATTAAAACGTTTTGCAACCTTAACAGATGCTATACTGCAGAAGCAAAAGAAAAAACAATTAGCATTTTACTCCTAACATCCACTTTCATATTTTCAGTTCCAGAAAACATGTGTAACAGCTGTTTGTAATAAAGCTGTCAGATATAGTAATCTCTCAACTCATGACAGTGACAACATTCAATTGAATTGGTCGACACAATAACCAATTACAGCTGCTAGGTGCTGAGTGAGCTCAAAATTTAAGCTCACCTAATCACGCCTTCTCAGCGGTTTAAAAATAATACAATGCTAAGAATTTGACACACTGCGCCCTCTTACGTCTTTTTGAATGGCTCAAAGGTGTATGCATTTTGAAAGCACACCCGGACTATGAACGCTAATGTGACGCAATGTTTACACAGCGAAAAGTGCCTTCTGCATGAAGCACTAATGCTTTATTATCCTCGTGAAGAGGACAATGAAGCATTAGTAGAGTATATTGTGTTCAATTTTAGGAATCATGCAAAGTCTACAAACAATTGGGTGAGTCTTTAATGGGAATAAATGCAAAAATGTAATATCGGTATATATATATATATATATATATATATATATATATATATATATATATATATATATATATATATATATATATATATATATATATATATATATATATATATATCGGGTGATCCAAAAGTAATGGAAAAAGTAAACATTCAATAATTCAAAAAGTATGGACAGTAGACTGATGCAGTTTTCACAGAAATGCACAGAAAGGCATGGATTTTTTTAATAATGAAAACTTTTATTACCAGAATAGTTACATTTGCCACCCACAGGACGTGTTTCAATTGTTTCAGTAGTTTGTGCAGTGGCACAGCACAGTTCGCAACATGGCTAAAATTACAAATATTCAATGTGATGGCTGTCATTCATGAGAATGGACGTCATACGTGGCACAACACCCTGCGCAGCATCGAAGAGGGTTTCAGCTGTAACCCTATTCGTCATTGGCCATCTTTCAACATGGTCAATGACGTCGGCTGACCTCTGTATACTTGTGATTTCAAGTAGCCCATAACCAACTGTTACAAGGTGTAAGGTCTGGAGATCTTGGTGGCCATTCGTGAGGGAAAGAGTGACTGAGGACACGGTCATTGCCAAATGTCGATCGCAGCAGGTGCTGGACAGGACCTGTGATGTGCAGAGGTGCTCCATCCTGCACGAATGTTACACTATGGAGCGCTTGCCTCTCTTGTAAGGAGGGAATGATGCTGTCTCTTAAAAGCGCTGCATAATGCTCGCCTCTGACAGAAACAGTTCGAAATGTACCACTCTGGATTTCCTCAAAGAAAAAGGGGCCTATAATTAAAAATGCAGTGAACCCACACCATGCTGTCACCTTTGGCTGATGCAAAGGGGTTTCCACAATCACATGTGGGTTATCACTCTCCCAGATGTGGCAGTTGTGCACATTTACACTTCCATTAAGTGAAAAGTTTGCCTCGTCAGTCCACAGGACATTTCACAGCGAGTCCGCATTGTTTTCCATCTGTTAAAAAGCCCAATTTGCAAATTCATGACGTCTCTTGAAATCTGTTGGTTTTAGTTCCTGTACGTTTTGGATTTTGTAAGGATACCTCTTGAGGATGATCCTGAGTGATCGCCACACAGTCCCGTACGAAATGGCAGTTCGTCTTGAAATTTCACGTGCACTACAATCCCCATATGCAGAAGCTGCCGATTGTGTGTCGGTCTCGTGTTCGACCTCGTGCACAACTGCAATAGTTTTTTGGATCTCCCGCTTCTTGCACATGCTTCCAAACTGCCAGTGTCCTCAAATTTTTTCATCATAGCTATCAGTGAGGAACAAGACATCGGTCCCTTTCCACTTCTAATACCCCCACATCGAACGATAGGTGTGCAAAGCCACACTTGCACATTCGGAGTTCTGATAATACAGCTTAACTAAAAGTGCTTTATCTCGTAACGATAACATGCCTCACCTTGGCAGAACGCTTAACTTCAGTAATAAACATTAAATGCTGAAAGTTTAACTTCAGTATTCACTACATCTGAAATTTATGTATCTCACAGTTTAAATGGTGACAGGTAGCAGCTCCGGGACCGCTACAGCGACAAATGTAACTATTCTGGCAATAAAAAGTTTTGTTATTAAGAAAAATCCCATGACTTTCTGTTAATTTCTGTGAAAACCGCATCGTGCTACTGTGTATACTTTTCGAATTATTGACTTTTTACTTTTTCTGTGACTTTCTGATCACCTGATATATATATATATATATATATATATATATATATATATATATATATATATATATATATATATATATATATATATATATATATATATATATATATATATATATATATATATATATATATATATATATATATATATATATATATATATACAGGGTAGTTCAAAATTCCACGTAAAAACTTTGAAGGGAGGAAGAGAATATCAAAATCAACCATTTTCACATAGGAAAGCATGACCAGAAACGCTACTGGAAGACACTAACAGGATCACAAAGATACAGAAATAACACAGGGCAGTAACTAGTGTAAAAAATTTTATTAGTCGTAACTGAACAGTTCAATAGTTTTGGGATACATAATAGCAGTAATGCATGCCTGACTCCGACGACGCATTGATTGCCATACTTTCAAAAATAACTGGAGTTTCTCGGATATTAGCAGTGACGATGGTGATTCTTACGACGAGGTCCATGTTAGAGGCAACAGGCATTTCGTACACCATGGCTTTAAAGGTCCCCACAGAAAGAAATCAATGCTCAATAAATCAGGTGAGCGTGGTGGCCATGTGACGGTCCACCATGCTCAATCCATCGAGCCCCAAAGGACCTGTCCAAATACTGACGTACAGAAATAGAAAATGGGCTGGATCCCCGTCGTGTTGGAACCATTCTGCCGACGCACAGTCATTGGAACATTGCTTAGTAAATCCGGATGAACCTCTTCCAGAAAGGTCCGATACTTCTGGGAGTCCAGACGGGGTAGTAACAGGTATGGGCCTACTAAACAGTCAGCAACGATACCTGCCCATGCATTAATGGCGAAGCGTTGTTGTGCACCATGTGATCGTACAGTGTGTGGGTTCTCATGGGCCCACACATGAGCATTCTGGTAATTGAAGACCTCTTCGCGGGTAAATGAAGCTTCATCCGTGAACAAAATAAATGTTGGAAAATCCTGGTGAATGGGACTTTTCTGCAGAAACCACCGTGCGAATTCCACACGTCGAGGATAATCTTCGGCATCAGTAACTGGACCCGTTGCAGATGAAATGGATGTAAGGACTCAGAGTGCAAAACGCGCAATAAACTGGATCGAGATACTCCTAGAGGCCACGTCACGTGTGCTTTTTTCTGGATTCTTTTCCACCGCATGCAACACCTCCTCTTCCATGGCAGGATTTCGCATCTATCGTAGACGCCCACTATCATGCCTGCGATCACTGAATGATCCATAGTCACACAAATTCTAATTGAAATGTGCAAACATTTGGTGATGTGGTACACGTCTGTTTTGGTTCCTTTCGCGATACATTCGTACAGCGGCTCGTCCATTACCTTCAGCTAACCTGTAAGCAAGGTGTATGTCTGCCATATCCGCATTCGTAAAACAACGCATGAACTTTGTACGACGTCGAAAGCTTGAATGAGGACGCCCCAATTGTTCACCTGGAGAGCTGGCGATCAGCGCAGCCTATCACTTGCGGGTAGCATTTCCCGTCATACTTTCCTATGTGAATATGGTTGATTTTGATGTTCTATACCTCCCCACAAAGTTTGTAAGTGAAATTTGAACCACCCTGTATATATATATATATATATATATATATATATATATATATATATATATATATATATATATATATATATATATATACAGTATATATATATGTACATATATATGTGTGTGTGTGTGTTCAGTAATTGTAATGACTGCAACCACCAAGAAAATTAAGAATAAAAGTTTAATAGACACAGCTAGTTTAATTAGTAAGCCAACTTCTTCAGGCATCAAAGTTCAACGATGTATACACAAAAAAGACCAACAGAAATATTACACACTTACAACAACAGAGCTATCAAAAAAACTACACTTACATTCAATTGGAGTCCGTGCTTCAGTTCTAGCTATATTTGCACGCGTGCTAGTGATCTCGCGAGAACGTCAGCATTGAACAGCAGAACAATGCGAATCTATCAAATTGTAGCTAAGGTTGTTATTCATGTGGGTAGAATCGAGGGTGATTTCTTTTGACTCCAGAATACGTCTTTCAAGTTCATCATAACATTTGTGAATATTAGAAGTTTGAACCGAGTCTATTTGGTGTTGGCAGCCTTCATCAGAGTTTACAAAGAACAAAACGTGGCTGGCGAGGGCACTGGCTCGATTTCTGTTATAAGAGATGTCTCTTTTGTGTTGTTCTAGACGGAGAAAGATTGATTTTTCAGTTTGTTCGTATTAAGCTTTACCACAACTACAAATAATTCTGTATACTCCTTGGAACTGAAGATGGTAATGTTTTTCTTTTTTGCTGACTAAGGATAGATCGGAGTTTAGGAAGAGTAGAGAAGCATGTTTGATGTTGAACTTTTTTAAAATTCTAACAAGTTTGGGGGAGAAGGAACTAATATAAGCTCTGTGGTAGTAGAATCTTCATTAGTTTGTTGATGACGATGAAAAAGCAGTTTCTCAAGACTTTTTTTTGGCGCGAAACCATTATAGACAAAGGTCTTTTTGAGGAAATTAAGTTCACTTTGAAACTCTTCATCGTCTGATAATAGGGATCTTGTTAGTGATTGGGGAAAGATATTGAGTGCTGATGTTTAGTAAATTGTGTTAGTGAAACACAATTTACTAAACATCAGATTGTCTTTTATACCACAACTCTCATTATGATTTTGTGTCATCATGTAGTGTCCAAATAGCAAAATCACCTTAGGATGATATTGATGTTTTTTTTAGCGATTGCATTAGCGAATTGTGTCTTTCTTTTTAATATATAAAGTTATAAGGTGGTTTTGCAATGGAAATTAAAAACATGTTCATGAAAATATTTCAAACTGTTTTTGTATTAAGTGAAAACCGCATTAGTCATTCTATTTTTATTTTTATTTTATTTTTTGCTTGTTAGTGATTGGGGAAAGATATTGAGGGCTAATGTTTAGTAAAATAGTGTTAGTAAAAATATCAGGATGTAGTGTCGAAATTGCAAAATCATCTTACGATGATTATGATTTTTTTATTTCTAAACGATATTTCTGAAATCTAGAAAGTAATTTTTTTTAATAGCTATCATCCGTTATTCGTTTTGTTGATGGCGATGGGAATACTTTTAATCATCATCCCATTTTTGTAGAAGTTGATTTGACAGGAGAAAATGCTGGAGAAAATGAACAAAGCACACAATGTGGTGTTAATCCTCATGTAACAATCGCTGGTGTGGCTGGAGGAAGTCGCGATCCCCTCCCAAAATTTATATAATTTATATTCAGTTTCTGGATGTGAAATGAAACTAAAGTCTCTACTTCTACTATTGAGCCCTCACTCTACATGAATTTTTATACTGTTTCGATGGGCTGGTCAAGGTTCTCTATCAAATATCAAACTCATCAAATGGAGTACCAAATTAAATTTTGTGACCTTGAACTCCTCCCACCAGAGTTTTTCGAAATGTTTCGAGATATGCTTAATGAGATCATTCAGCGTTTATCGAGTTTAGGAACTTTTTCTCACATTTGGTTGGGCGTTAGTGCATCCAGTTTAGAGAGCAACATTAACTTATCATTCATGTTGCTTTCTGAACTAACTATCCAAAGGATAGTTGATGCTTTTTATGCTGTCGCCCAATCGAAACGTGAGTTTCTTTTGGCAAATGATCTTGTTATCGATGTCGTACTGATTAACATCTGTAACAATGGTGGTGGAACAACCAGTGTAAAAAGAAGAACGCTGCTTAGCCTGGATCAATTTATGAAAATCAAACAGCTGTTGTGGAAGTTAACAACAAAGACAATCTTTGCATGCCTGAGCACTTGTTCTGGGTGTTTCTTCACACACACTGATGATGTTGCAACATACAGACAAGTGCATTTAGATCATAAAAAGTTACAAACAAAGAGGGCTTTAACTCTCCACAAAACCGCAGGGGTTCTGCTCATTTCTTGCGGTATTCCAGAAGTAGGTCTATTTCAAAAGCATTTGACTCCGGAATACTAAATCATAATTTTTTCGGCAGATGCTGATTTTTCTGTGGTGTTTTGGGGGGGAAATAAGGGGAAAGTAAACAGATCTGTCTTTTATACCGCAACTCTCATTATGATTTTGTGCATAGTGTGCCAGCTCTGTTTGGGGTTAACTATTATTGCCCCAGTTGTTTGAAAACATTCAAATAATCTATCAAATTCCATATGCATAGATGCCAAAAGGCATGCATTCGATGCAGCACAAACGCCAGTCAGTTAGTGTCCAGAACCTTCTTTTGTGCAATAGATTTTTCTATGGCAACGAATGTTGGAATTTGCACATACAAAATAATATTTGTTCAAAATTCCATCGTTGCAGACAGTGTTTTACTACTTTCTCTACAGGTAAAAGCCATGTCTGTCCACCTGAAAACTACTGCCACCACTGCAAATTAGAACATTCAAGGCAGATGTGTTTTGTGCAAAAATCGGAGGTCTCAAATAAGCAGGTTTCTATGATTTTTTTTGACAGAAATTATTGCTAAAAATCATCGTCATGTACCAATCTTATGTATAATTGATTTCGATAGTCACGAATGCGAGGTCTGGGGTGAAAACTGTGGGGGTCAGTTCCTAGACGAGTTATTTTCTGTCAAGAACATCATGAAAAGGGATCGAGATGGTAAGATCATTTGGACTGTCAAACCAAAATACGAAAATATTTGTGTGATTGCACACAATTTTCGTGGTTTTGACGGGTATTTTATTTTGGAATATCTTTTTTCAATAAATTTCCAACCTCATGTAGTGTTTGACGGATCGAAGATACTTGCTATGTATTGTGACTCTTTAAATGTATTCTGACCCTTTAAACATTAGATTTCTTGATAGTTTTTCCTACATTAGTGTGTGTCTAAGGAAACTACCACCCATGTTCGATCTCCCAGAAGTTCGTAACGGTTTCTTTCCTCATAAGTTTCACACATCCGATTCTCTGGATTATCGCGGAGTAATCCCCGAAAAATTATATTTCCATCCGGAATGTATGAACAAAGAAACTCGTACAGAGTTCAAGACTTGGTACAAAAATCAGCTAGACAGTGAATACTGCCTGAAAGCAGAAATTTTAGCTTATACAAAAGATGTGCATGTTTTGCATGACAGTTGCAACACTTTTTGCACTAGTAAAATTTGAAGTTTCGTGTTTCGCTGAATCGGAATCTTTTCATACAGCTCACCCAGATTGATCCCTTTTTCCATGACATTACAATTGCAAGAGTATGTTTGAGAGTATTTCTCCAAAACGTTTTGAAACCTAACACTTTGGCCATACTTCATGCTTGGGATTATATAGGGGCAAACGTGCAAAGTCGAAAGACTTTGGATTGACTCAAATAGCAAGAACAACAGAACAACATAACCATACAACATGCACATTCTGTGGAGGGAGAAGTTCACATCGGACCTTATTTTGTCGATGGGAAATGTGGAAGCTTTTTATATCAATATTGCGGTTGCTTCTACCATGGATGTCAGGAATGCTATAGAGCAAATACTTGCCAACCATATAGAAATACAAACATGATCACCCTTTTTGAGCAAACAAAGGATCGCGAAAACTATTTTCATCAAAGGATTTGATGTGATCTCAATTTGGGAATATCAGTTTAATACAGAAATTTCTGAAAACACATCCTTGAAAAACTTTATTGCTGCTCTTAATATTCCAGATCCCATTTTACCTCATAGTGCTCTGCATGGTGGCAGAACCGACTGCTACAAAATGTATCACAAAATTCAGTCAGAAGGGGAAGTTATTCGCTATTTGGACTTCAGTAGTCTTTATCCATGAGTAATGAAATACCAGGTATTTCCTATGGTGCCTCAAAAAGTTATTCTCGATAATTTCGACTAATCTCCTGGGGTATACTTTGCTATTTGCCATGCAAAAGTGGAAGCACCAACCGTTCTCTCTTTACCGGTTTTGCCCATCATAGTTAACGAAAAATTAACCTTCCCCCTGTGTGGAAAGTGTGCTTCCTAAATGGTCCCATTATGCTCTCATACGGACCGATCTTTTTCAGGTTTTTGGTGCACTACAGAATTAGATTTAGCATGTGCTCGCGGTTATAGAGTTAGAATTTTACGAGGTGTGGCATTTTTCTAAAAAATTTCAAGGTGAAGAAAACTTCTTTGCTCACTACATTGAGACCTTTCTGAAGCTGAAACAGGAAGCATCTGGATCACCTGAAGGTCAAAACCAACAGTCTTATCTGGATGAGTTTTTGCTAAGGGAAGGTGTTATGTTAAATAGTGATAATCCTGGTAAACGTTCACTTGCTAAGCTTTGTTTGAATTCCCTATGGGGGAGGCTTGGTATGAGAATGTTAAGAACTTAGACCCAGGTGATTTCCTTATGAAGACCTCATAGAACTTTTTTCAGATAACAGTAAAGTTATCCAAGATGCCAGATTAGTTTCAGAAGAGCAAATGATGGCTGCCTACTCTCCTATTGAAGCCACCGAGCCTGAAAATAGGAAAGAGAATCTCATTTGTAGCTGCCTACAGTAGGATAAAGTTATATGAGGTCATGGAACCTTTGCAAAGATGGCTTTTATATACAGATACTGATTCTGTAATTTTCAGCGAAAAACTGTGCAAATTCTCACTGTCCACTGGTCACTACCTTGGGGAGCTAGGCGACGAACTCGACAGTGACTTTATAGTTGAGTTTGTTACCACAGGCCCCAAATCTTATTCCTACAGAACACGGGGGGGGGGGGGGTAAGATTGTGGATTGTGACCAAATACAAAGGCATTACTTTAAATTCTCGTGCAGCCACTGATATTAATCTGGAATCTATGATAGCAGATTAATAAAATTAATCTGCTATCATAGATCCACAAAATATCCAAATTCCTGTACCATTTTCTGTCCATAGAGACAAATGGAGCTGTCAACTCAAAACGGCCTCCATAACAAAAAGATTTAGATACACTTTTGCGAAGCGCATAGTGTCAACAGACAAATGCACTTTTCCCTATGGGTATTTTAAAGGATAATTCCTTACACTCACATACCCCATAAGCAAAAGATGCCATCTATGGGACAGAAAACTAAACAACATTCTACCTGGTAGTTAAAAATCCATGATTGTTTCCCAACATGTTAATTTGCGGTGTCGCCCTTCTCTTGTGCAGTTTTCATATCACTGTTATTGTTACTATTATTCCACAATAGCTTTTTTTTCTTTCTTAGAATTTAAAAAGAAAAAATTCTTTTAGCATGACTACATGGTGAATGTGATAAAAAAAAATCTTGATGGGGAGATTTTTTGATATTAAAAACAAGTATCTATTTTTTTACATGATCTCTGATTATATAAAAATAATCGCAGTCTAATTATGTTATCATTTTCGATATGTTCATACCTCCATTTACATGCATTATTTTGGGAGCTACTCAGTCAGGAAAAACAACATTCATGTTGTCTCTCATAGAACGTAATCAACTAATCAAACCAGCACCAGAGCAAATCATTTACTATTACAGTGAAAATCAGGATAAATTTAAAAAAATTACCAACATAGAATTCGTGAATAGTTTGAAGTTACCTGAATTTTATTCTAATGTGAGAAATTTACTCATAATCGATGATATGGTTCACCAGGGTAAGGACAGCACGGAAATAGTTGATGCTTTCATAAAATGTTCACATCACCGTAACCTCAGTGTCATACTACTGATACAAAATTTATTCTGTAAAAGTACACATTTTCGTACAATTTCTCTCAATAGCCATTATATTATTGCATTTAAAAATCCCCGAGACTCTACAGTTTTCTCATTTAGCTTCCCAAGTATTTCCAAGGACAAACGAACGTATTAGTTCAGATTTATAAAGTGCAACACGGGAACCCCACTCATATTTAGTTTTTGACTTTAAACAGGAAACACCTGATATTTTACGCTTAAGGTCACGGATTTTGCCAGGAGAAGAACCCAATACAGTGTTTATCCCTGAAAATGGCTGATAGACTCAAACGCTATGAATATCTCATCAAGTACTTATCTCATTCCTCTCCCAAACAAGCAAATGATGCTTTAAAACACTGAACTTCCAGCCACATCACCACACTCTGTGAAATATGCAAAAATGTTTTATCTGGAAATATTCCACTAAAACATAACCAGAAGTCACGCCTACGAAAGAAAAAAAAATTATAAGAGCAATAAGTAACAAATCGCTTCCCTTCGTTACTAGAATAAAACTAGTTTTACAGCACGGGGGGAGCACTGTTCCCATTATTAGGCAGTAGCATTATTCCTTTATTGAGTTCAGTTATTAGAAAATGAATATGTTTAAAAAATTTACGCTACTCCAATCACCAGAGGAGCGTGAATTATACACACTAGATGATGAAATGAGTGCCATTTTAAAAATAAGAAATAAACATGCAGATAAAAAAGTAAAAGCATATTTAAATGTTCTGTATAAGTATTTAGGTTTGAAAAACCAATTGGCTCACACAGAAGGAGAGCAACAGGAACATAGATTGCCACATCCAGAACCTACACTGAACAAACAGAATACCTAGAACCATTCCCGCCAACCATCAGCGTCAGCCAGTCCCAGTGAGGAAAATGCTTCCACTCCACTCCCTGCCCGCAAGAGAGCTCGAAGAAGGAGTACCAAATTCGTGTTTTTATCTCCCCGAAAGCTGCGTGGGAATAAGAAACTGGTCTGGAAAAAATGGTAAGTAAAAAAAAACAATTTTTTAAAATATTTTTTTATTTTTAATAAATGATCTGTAACAGAATAAGTTACTACAATATCATTTAACCACAAATCCTTAGAATAACATTTGCTAATAATATTTTGCATAGAAAGGCCACGACATCTCAATATTAAAAAATATACACAGTGCAAACCACACGCGACAGATTCCTTAGCTTGTACAGCTACAGTATTATAATACCATTTATTAGCGTTGATATTAGAAAGTTAACAATATCGCTTTCGGGTGGACGACCGAAGCTATCGATAAAAATCGCCGTGTTTGTCTTTAATATAGAAAGTTTACCAATGTTGTCCTGCCAAACAGGTGATCAGTGTTCACGACGATCATCGACTGTTGTTGTCTGATCAGATTTTGTGGCAATTCTTCACGAACATAAACTCCTAAACCCACTTTTCTTGTGGTGGGTTCTAACTCTAGTATGGTTACTAATTGTTCAGTGTTCATAGTCCAGTAACACAGAACGATCGTGTACGTTACGGATAACGTACACTCAATTTCTGCATAAAGAACCACTCTGATGTTTTCAGGAAGAGGTTGAGCAAATTTAACTTCGAGTCACACACTTCCTCTTAATAGACTGGCATGGGGGGAAACGGCATTTTGATCTTGCGATAAGTCAAATCCATATCCCTTTACGTATTCCTCATAATAAATGTCTCTGTTCCATTTGCCTAGAGATGAGAATTGTGACATATACATCTGCTGTAATGCTTTTCTTTGAAGTTCAGAGTCAAAGGTTGTGAGGGATACTGAATACCGTCAGCTGTCACCACAAGAAAATTCAGATTGAAATTATGAAAATGAAATGGATCTATGTTGAAAGTGCCATTAATTCCATCACTAGCGACCATTCCAATAATTAATGTAGATGGTATTTCACCTAGATATAGATTGTCTCGTGTGGCATCTGACATACCTTTTGGAATCGAAAAATAAGACACTTGCACACGATTGATGGGATATACTATGTTTGACTTGTCTAACACAGACAGGTGAGCCAGTTGAATCTTTGGATTTATTTTGACTTTGCGGACAAAAATGTAGCCTCTTCAATTTGCACTTTAGCCTTAGCAGTCAGTAAAAAAAATTCGGGAGAACTGCAAACCATACGAACACGAACAGAAACGTTGTTGATCAAGTACCGGTCTTGATGCATGATGTTAGCGTGTATTCGCTCAAGCATCTCGACACTTTTCGATTGGTTAATTCGATCTTGTCGTCTATGCATCCCACATTCACTTTAGGTAAACATATCTCTAACATTAGCCACATCAACTTTAACAAATAGTTCATTTGTCAGTTGA
The DNA here is from genome assembly GCF_054136105.1 of Typopeltis vanoorti. Classification (NCBI taxonomy): domain Eukaryota; kingdom Metazoa; phylum Arthropoda; class Arachnida; order Uropygi; family Thelyphonidae; genus Typopeltis; species Typopeltis vanoorti. The sequence goes on from NC_143568.1 coordinate 43,936,910, forward strand.
CTGTTTTTAGCATCTCTGTCATAATTTAGTAGGTTTTCAATATAAACCCTATAAGGATACGTTTCTGATGCCACATTCAGTAGTTTATCTTGAAGAAAAAAGTCAATTTGACTGAACAGGGAATGGAAAAAATTATTCACAACACCAACTGAAGAATCTTCGATAGGTTTACCATCATTGTCAGTGATGCGCACACGAACGCGTAAGTATGATTTTCCCAAATCCAAGTATTCTTCAGATGTATTTGGTATGCAAAACTCCACAGGACCTCCACTGTCAGTACTGGATATTGATTGGTAAGTGACATAAGAACTTCTTTCCACACATATGCTGACACGAGGGTGGGAAAAAAGATCTAACTCTAACATCATATTCTCATCAAAAGTTGTCATCTCGCTTGCGCGTTTTAATATTCGTTTTTTTCTTCTTGCTTCATTGACCTCTCCGAAGTAATCGATTACTTCTGACAGGTCAAAAGTAATCGATTCTGAGCCTTTTCAGCAATGGTTTTCCCAGTTTCTGATACTCTGTTTATAAAGGCTCGACATACAGGTACCCCTTCCAATACATCTCCTATCATATGCTGACCGGCTTTTAAGGCTTGATGACCAACAAATTGAGCTGCAGGTTTTAAAAGTGGATTTAGAATGGAGAGGGCACTTCTGAAAATGCTAGCTAATCCATACCCACGCTGTATTGTGGGTACTATAAACATTTGAGCCTCCATCTGCCTGCAGTGTGTAATATCTGAGATAATCAGTCATCCTTCACATGTGGGAAGTGTAATTTAACTATTGTCTTGCCGCCACGAAAGTGCAACAACTCACTGCTGTCAGAACGAATTTCAATATTAATTGACTGAAATGTTTGTTTTCGTAACGGATAATAATCAGGGTGAGCAAAAACGAAGAAACACTTGGTTCTGCACGGAACAACTCATAACAATGGTGCACATGTATCACCAAATGTCTGTTCAGAATAAACAAAATATGCGGCTACACTCCTCTTTATATCAACTGGATATTTCCCTGTGATTGTGCCTTTCAGTTTAACACCAATCTGATTAAAACCCAGTAGAAGGCCCAACCCCGGGGCCTAATTGGGAAACAAAAGGTTATAATCTTTTGGGACTGTCAGGGAAATGGTGATGTTCGGGTTCTTTTTTACAGTAATCACAGAACTCACATCAAATACTGCTTGAAGAAGTTCAGAGGGTGAATTCTAACTGCCATGGGGAATCTTGAACGCTTTGTAAAATCCTTCTTTAGACTTTTCGAAAATTTTATTTCCTGTGATGTTGTCGATAGTGTTGACTCCTCCTCCTCCTCCTCCATCTGCACGTATCATATGAAACTCATCATAACCGGAATCGATGTTATTAAATTCTCCCGGAAGATGAATTTCGGCAAGAGCAACTTCCAATTTACTTTTAAGTCGGATCTCATGTGGTAATTCCACTTTAAATTTTGTTTGCGTGTTTATAGGAAACATTTTCATACTGGCGTTACTGGGAAGGGTTAAGTTAAACATCTTCGCTACGAATCCAAGAATTATACGATAAGGGATAACCGAACCACTTAACAAAATACTGAAGCTTTCCTTTCTATTTGCGGTGATTAAATACTTGTTCGATTAGATACATTTCTTCTGGAAGTTCTTTAGCTATATCAGCCTTTTACAGTTGAGGTTCATAGAAAGTTCCCTCAACTATCTCTCCGTGATGACTGCGAACTCTATATACTACAGGGTTTCTATTAATAACCTGAGCAATAGTGAACAATTCTCGTGTCCAGTTACCCCAATACCCTTTTCTATATTTGTGGGTATCATCACTTAAAACCACACTATCACCTACTTGAAATTTTGGTTTGGTAGTCTCCTCTTGGGTTCCGTACAAATATTTCCAAACACGATCCTCGTTTTGAAGGTTAACTTCCGAAGGAGCCATACCGATAGTGCGGGGTGAGGTTATAAGTATGTACAAGGGTCGGCAAAACTTTCGTATAAGTTTTACTTTTAGTATACAACATCCATTTGTAGATCTTTGTTTTCAATGTTCTGATAAATCTTTCTGCAATGGGTGCTTTCATTTCGCTCTTGGTCGTGTAGAAATGAATATTATGGTTCTTAAACAATGCACGAACTTTCTTGTTGCAAAACTCTTTTCTTTGATCAGTGTTTATGAGACATGGCACTTCTTTAAAAATAGACTCGAAAGCATTAACAATAACGTCTGGTGATTTCTTCTTCAGTGTTTGAAACCACGCAAATCGGGAAAAACAATCAGTGCATACAAGAAGGAAACACACCCCCATTCTCTTTTGCATGGGATGAAATATCTGCCAAATCACATTGAAAAGTGTGTAAAATGTCGGGCCTTTGATTTGATTGCGTTTAAACTTTCTTCTAATGGGTTTATGTCTCACATAAGTAGGCTGTGTTGCTTACCAAATTTTCACGGTTTCATGTGGCAAATTTGTATGTGTCTGTAAAGCTTTGATACTTCCAAAACTAACTACTGTATTAGGATTACTATAATCTGCTAACTTTAACATCACTATCAATATCATAGGAATGGAGGAAAGAGTGCTGTAAAAGGAGTAAGAGATGATAAAGGTGATATGAAAACGGGAGAAAAAGATATCCTTGAAGTATGGAGTAATTACTTTGCAAAACTGCTAAATGAAACAAGCAGTGATGAGAGCACAGTGGTAAAAAACACTGACCAGGCATGCAGTCAGGAATACATATCCATACTCGAAGTAGAAAAAGCCATCAGAAGCTTCAAATGTGGAAAGGCAGCAGGAGTAGATGATATTCGACCAGAAATGCTGAAGTATAGTGGTATAAAAGTCTTACAGTGGCTGCACTGCATAGTTCAGAAAGCCTGGACAGAGGGATGAATTCCCGACGATTGGAGTAGAGCTCTCATAGTACCCATATATAAAAAGGGAAATAAAACTGAATGTGAGAATTACAGAGGTATTTCCCTACTGAGTGTACCTGGCAAGATCTATGCAAGTATACTTGAGAAACGGTTGAAAAGAATTGTGGAAGAAAAGCTGGGTGAAGAACAAGCGGAATTCAGGCCAAATAAAGGCTCTCACGATCAGATCTTCACTATACGACAAATAGTCGAGAAAGCATGGGAATATAACAAAGCTCTTTGTTTAAGTTTTGTCGATTTGGAAAAGGCATATGACAAGGTGCCAAGAGAGAAGCTATTCAATAGGTGTCGTTGATGTGTTATGCATATTTAAGTAAGATCACTTTGGAAATCGAAGTGAATTCACACACAATTTATATATTTATTTAATGAACTTTAAGATCTTAAATTTTAGGCAAATCAAAATATTGGGATGAATTATGAATAAAATATGAATTAGAACATGAATATAGAATAAAATATAAATTAGCTATGAGAAACAAAAGTGTGTGTTTGAGTGATATTAGCATATGATTAAATTATTCAGAAAAGCTCGAAACACTGCCGTCACTGGATTGTACTCTACTCTAAGAAGTCCCACCCTTTAACAGGAAAGAAAAACCCCAAAATGTATTGGAAAATTAGTACACCCATCTATAGACAACCAAATACAAAACATGATGACAATGACGAATGTGTGTCACCCTGGGAAAATTCCAAGATATCTTTTCTCAAAAACATCGCCCACTATTCATAGGCAAACCAAAACACCATGTGATATCACAGAGAGACATATGTTCCCCAGAAATTTCCAAACGCATAACGATTCATCTCTAAATAACACCGACAATGCTTTAAGCTAACCAAACACACCACGTAATGTCCCTGACAGAGGAGAGCCCCAGCGAAATTCCAAACATTCCAAACTCTATAATAAGACATATCCACGCACGATTCCTTAACTTATCTTGATCTTGTTAAAAGTGTCCCACCAATCACAACACGATTCCTTATCCACTAATATATCTTCCTTTCCATTCAAAACAATAATGTCACTTATTTACAACTAACAAATGACATCACTTATCTTCATCTGATGACAACAAACATTCACGTCACGATTCCTTATCTTATGTTGATCTTGATCTGGTCAGAAGTGTCTCACCAATCTCGACACGATTCCTTATCCACTAATATATCTCCCATTTCCATTCAAAACAATAACGTCAATTATTTACAACTAACAAATGACCTCACTTATTTACAACTAACAAATGACATCACTTATCTACATCTGATAACAACATACACCCACGACACGATTCCTTATCTTATCTTGATCTTGATATGGTCACTAGTGCCCCACCAATCATAACACAAATCCTTATCTCTACCATCACCCATAATTCCATACGCGAACCAAAACACACGAACTGACACGTATGCCCCAGGGAATTTCCAAATATCACAAACTCATGATGTCACACACAATGACGTCATCAAATAACCAACCAATCACGTCAAGATTCCTTATCTTATCTTGATTTTCATATGGTCACTAGTGGCTCCCATACTACTACTTACCCACAAGAATAACAACCTTAGCTATAATTTGATAGATTCGCATAGCTCTGCTGTTCAAAGCTGGCGTTCTCACGAGATCACTCGCACGTCTGTAAATGTAGCTAGAACTGAAGCGCGGACTCCGATTTGAACTTCACTGTAGTTTTTTTGACAGCTCTGTTGTTGTAAGTGTGTAATGTTTCTGTCGGTCTTTTTTGTGTGTATGTCGTTGTACTTTTACACCTGAAGAAGTTGGCTTACCAACGAAACTAGTTGCGTCTGTATTAAACATTTATTCTTAATTATCGCTGTGGTTTTAGTCATTAAAATTACTGAACATGTTCATAAAGCGAGTATATATATATATATATATTATTTTTAGTCTGTTTATATTAAAATGAACATATCCAACCACCGAGTTAATAGTAATAGTCATCATTTATATATACATATATATATATATATACGTGGGTGGTCTGGAAGGTTCTCGGCCTAACGAATTTATAATTTCGAAATTATTTTTATTTTTCAACGTAATCTCCCTCCCTTAATACTAGTACATTTATTCCAGCGATGCTCAGGCGCCATTCTCCCGTCCCTGTAGTGGTTCTCAGTAAGATCTGCAAAATACTCTCCAACAACTGCAATCACCTCTTGATTCGAATAAAAACGCTGACCCTCGAGGAAGAGTTTTAGTTTTTGGGAGAGATAGAAGTCAGAGGGAGCCTAATCTGGGGAATAGGGTGGATGTTCCAACAATTCATAGTGCAGATCCCTTAATTTTCCCATTGCCAGAACACCATTGTGGATAGGTGCTTTGTCCTGATGAAAGATGATTTTTTCTTCTCCAAACCTGGTCTTTTCTCATGAATTTTTCCGTCTAGTCTGGTTAAAAGATCAGAATAATATTCCCCAGTTGTTTTATCCTTTTCAAGATAATTAATAAACAAAATACCTTTAGCATCGCAAAACATCGATGCCATGACCTTTCCTGCTGATGGAACGACTTTGGCGCTGAGTGCGTTTTTGATCTGCTGTAAGAAAGCGGGTCACCCATCTTGCGCAAAGCGTTTTCATTTGCAATTCTTCATGCAAAATATATCCTGTAGTTTCTTTTGAAATGCCTATAGTCACAGCAATTTTTACTCGCCGGTCACCCAATACCATATCGTACCCTCGATAACTGATTTCTGAAAAAAAAATCTTGCCGATAGTGATGCCATCTGTGGTCGAAGCCGAGAAGTTTGTTTGGCAACACTTTTCAGAATATTGTATATCTATTTATTGGCTACTTAGTTTTTAGAATTTTTATGTTGAAAATTATGTAATTGGGCTAATTTTTGGGCTGATTATTGTTACACTTGTTGGAAGTCCTTCACGTGGATCATCTTCAAGGCTGGTATGGCCACGTTTACACTCGCCAGCCCATTTCTTCTCCTTCGTTTTCGACAATTAAGAAATGGGTTTCTTTTGGCGTTATTCAAATGAATTTCTTTTGGCGTTAAACCTTCTTTTACGAAGAATTTTTTAACCGCACGATACTCAATTTTATCCATTTCAAGGGATACAGACAATACTTTTGCTTCAGACAGTTGTATAAAATAAACTACTTGATAGAATGACTTGCAATTTGACATGGATGCTTGTGACAGATGTTCCAACTTAGAAAAAAAAATCTTGCCGATAGTGATGCCATCTGTGGTCGAAGCTGAGAAGTTTGTTTGGCAACACTTTTCAGAATACTGTATATTTATTTATTGGCTACTTAGTTTTTATAATTTTTATATTGAAAATTATGTAATTGGGCTAATTTTTGGGCTGATTATTGTACAGTGAAAATAATTAATTTCGACTATATTTAGCACAATTCTCTACTTTTATAGCTTTATCAGCTACCTTTCCAAACGCCTATCTGACATTTACGCATATCTGACATGATGCCCTATCTGATTATTGTACAGTGAAAATAATTAATTTCGACTATTTTTAGCAGAATTCTCTACTTTTATAGCTTTATCAGCTACCTTTCCAAACGCCTATCTGACAACCCTGGTTTGCAATTTACATCTAGCCTGTGGTATCCTATGACTCACTTCGCTGATATTGTGTGGTACTGTAGCCCATTAAAATTAGTGAAAAAAAAAGAAAGAAAGTGTCTTCAATATTCAAATGAATAGTTACAATATGGAGTTATTGGGTCTATAAATAATGAGCAGTTACCAATCTTCTTAATATTAAAAAAAAAAACTTTCCCAAACGAAGGAATAAAGCCTCCAAGAATGATCGAGCATTTAAAGACAAAGCATCCAAATAAAGCAAAAAGTGATGTGGGGTGCTTTCGCGTATTAAAGATTAAATTTAAAAATCGTCCATGACTTAAAAGGTTGGTTGCAAAACAAAGTAACCAACAAGAAAAGAAACTTGTGCATTACAACTTTCAAAATTAATTGCCAAATGTGAAAAGCTACATACTATTTGCAAAACTCTCATCTTACCGGCTATAAGTGAAGTTTTAGATACGATGATTAGCCTAGGTAAAAATAATATGACGTCGTCAATTCTTCTCAGCAATAGTTCAGTATCAACCAGAATTGACGAAATGCAAAGGACATTGAAAAAAAAACAAAAAAAACTTGGTAATGATTTAAAAACCATAGAATTTTCTTTGCAACTCGATGAGACAACTTTACGCGACAACGAAGCTTGGTTAATGGCCTACGTGCGTTATATAAATACTAATGAAGAAATTATCGAAGAATTTCTATTTGCTTAACAAGTGAAAATTGACACAAAGGGTTCTACAGTTTTCATTGTTGTTAAAGACCTATTAACATTCTTCTCACAAATATTATTGCGTACGTAACCGATGGAGCACCAGATATGATTGGTCATCACAGTAGATTTATAGCACATTTAAAAGAAGCACTTCCAAATAGCTTTACAATTCACTGCATTCTTCACAGATAGCAATTAGCTGCAAAACATCTTAGCGGTAGATCAAATTAGACTCTGGATGATGTTATTAAAGCAATAAATAAATTAAAAGCCAATTCATTGAATAATAGTATTTTTCGAGAAATTAGCCATGAAAATTAAGAAGAATTTGAGCGACTTTTGCGTCACACTGAACTGAACTTAAATGTCTCTCAAATGGAAACTGTCTGTGACGCTTTGATGATCTCTACGATACTGTTTCGGATTTTCTTAATTCACTTGATGGGAACGCGTGTGATGCTTTAAAATAAAGAAAAGGTTGACATCGCATATCTTTCGGATATTTTCACCAAATTAAATGAGGTTAACACAAATTGCAGGGAGGAAACATGAATCTTATTAAAGCAAAGGGAATTATAAATGCTTTTATCAGCAAATTAACATTCTCCGAGCATTGCAAGACGAGATTTTCTGTAGTTCCGAAGTCCACAAATAATAGGTGAGGATTTAATATTAGATGCAGATTTGGATTGTTATTGTTCCCATCTTTTGCCACTGAAAGAAGACTTGATGATCAAATTCAAAGACGTTGATGAACTTAAAATACCATTGGGTCATAAATCCATTTCTTTCTGATGCCACTTCTGTTCATCGAAATTTGTGTGAAGAATTTATTGACTTAAAATAATTTTGAAGCTCAAGTGCAATTTCAACAGCGTGGGTATCAAAGATTCTGGCCAAATATGCATTGCATATTTGGCCAGAATATGCATTGGCATATTCTCAGCTGTGGCAATAAACAAAATTACTTGTCATTGCTTTTTCTACTTAATACGAGAAAGGATTCAGCGTCATATTGCAACTGTTAGCTAAGCAGCGAAATAGATTGCAAATAAGCGTAACAGGAGACTTGAAATTTTGTTTGTCAAATATTGAACCTGATACACAAAAATTAGCAGGATCTCATCAGGCTCATGGTAGCCATTAATGATTGGCTTATTAAATACAGTAAGTTTACATCTTTTTTGAATAAGAATTAATTTGTATCAGTCATTAATTTTTAATTAACTATCAGTTCAAATATGTTGATAGTAATTTAGATTTGCCTAATAAAATGGTATAATTATCTTAATGAGTCATTAACTTAATGTAAAATTGAGCAAAGAGCGCCATGCCATATAAGTAGTTAAAAGGGAGCTCCAGGGAAAAAAAAAAAAAAGGTTAAGAACCTTTTTTTAATCTATAGCATGAAGATTCCTGGGCGAACATATCCAGTCAGAAAATATAAATTTCAAAGGCTTTGACACTTGGAAGAAATGGACAGATAACATTTCCACAAATACCAACTTCACCATCATGCACACACACATAAGAAGTGTCATGAAACACTGGCTTACATTGATAACGCTACTCAACTACACGTCTGTGTTTGTCAAGGTGTAGTTGCAATAAACTTCAGTCAGGATTAGTTGCAATAAATGACACAGAAGCTTATGCATGCAACATCAATAACTACCAATCCTACACCTTATGTGGACCAAATATGGCATTTATCAAACAAAAATACAACGTGACCGAAAAACAAACTTGTTTCGAACATGCGGAAACACTAATATTGGAAATCACAATATCACAAAACAAATACACGATAAACATAATATGCAGTTCTCCAGATAAAAATTCACTCAGATTTCTGCAAGAATTAGAAACATGGCTAAGCGGCATTGAACATCGTACTACACATCGACTCATCCTAATAGTAGATCATCATCATCATCATGCGTTCTACAATAGCTTAATTAGTGATAGCCTTGGGCCAGATATCTCTGATTGGCTTCCAGTGGAGATTGAACTGCCCACTCAGTCTCCAAAAGTTAGATAGGGCTAAATGGCCTCGCCTACTCCCTATACTGAAATGAAAAAGCATTAGCTGATTTATATATATATATATATATATATATATATATATATATATATATATATATATATATATATATATATATATATATATATATATATATATATATATATATATGTAGAAAGTATTTGACCTTAGGTAAAATAGGTAAAATACTTTCTAAGGTAAAATAGTTAAAATACCTATTTTACCTAATAGGGTAAAATAGGTAATAATAGGTAAAATAAAAAGGTAAAATACTTTCTCCATCTATCTCTCATCCTGAGATTTTTATTTAATAATGTTAAAACACCTTATGGTAACTTCTTCTGGTAAAATACTTATAAGCTCTGTATTACTAAATTCTTGGTATTTCTGGCCTGGCTCCCACTGATGAGACCTCAATAAAGGTCGAAACCGGTCTGGGTAGTGGCCCCTTGCCTTTAATACATAGCATCATACATCTCCTCCAGGAGATGTGCTTTGCATTAAGGGTAAATATTAAGAATAGTGATCAGAGCTTATCCACCTTTACCACGAGTTGCCTTGACTTGCACTATGTGTGGGGTCACCTAGACATGCAATACTTGCAGATGCAAACTTGACTTATCTGTTTGCTTACTTCGGAAATGGAGTAAAACCATATACATATATAAATTCGGAAAATGAAAGCTGTGCCGAACAAAGCGGCCTTTTGTATCTGCCCAATTTTTAATCCATCTAACTGGAGTGCTTCTAGATGTTTTTTCAATGTTTTAGGGATGGCGCCTAAAGCACCTATTATTATGGGAACAATTTCGTTTTCTTTTGCCAGATTCGTTCAACTTCGATTTTCAAATCGCGATATTTTGTAATTTTTTCATTTTCCTTGTTGTCAATCCGACTATCTCCTGGTACTGATATTTCAATAAACTTAACACTCTTGTTTTCACTTTTTTCAACCACTGTGATATCGGGTGTATTGCATTCCAAGTTTTTGTCAGTCTGGATTTTGAAATCCCAGAGTAATTTAGCTTTTTCATTCTCAACCACTTTCTGGTGAACTTTATGCTTCCAGTAGTCTTTAAATAATTCAACCCATACTTTTTTACACAAATGCCAGTGGATTATCTTAGCTACGTTATCATGCCTCTTATGGTACTCAATTTGTGCGATTTTGCTGCATCCACTTATAATGTGGTCTACCGTTTCTTCCTTTTCTTTGCACGATCTACATTTACTGCCTTCTTGAATTTTTTGTATTTTTGCCTTCATAAGGTCTGTTTTAATGGCCTGCTCTTGTGCTGCAAAAATTACTGATTCTGTTTCCCTCTTTAGTGCTCCATTTCCCAACCATTGCCAGGTTAAGTTGCTGCCAGTGCTGTCCTGTATGCTGTGAAGGTATTTTCCATGCAATGCTTTATTTTTCCATCTTTCAGTTCTCACTTTTAATTAGTTGGTTTTGTATTCCAATTTTGTCTCCATGGGTTTAAATAAACCCTCTTTCGTTACCCCAATTAGAAATTTTTCCGTTGTTTGCTGCACTAGTCTGGGTAGTGGCCCTTCCCTTAATGCATAACATTAGACATATCCGCAAGGAGATGTGTTTTGCATTATGGGAGATACTGAGATAGGAGTGATAGTATCTTGCTCCACCTTTGAAAGGAGTCGCCCTGATGTTGCACCACCTTACCCCAGTCCTGAAGATACTTTCAGGTGCAAACTTTGTTTGCTCGCACTTGGATAAAGGATTAAACTAAATTTATTATATTCTAATCAAGTGAAAAATAAACGTTCAACACCTTTATTTTTATCTTTCCAGACAACTCGAAAGTGTTGAAAAGATTTGCTATTCATCTTTTTCAAATCGAGATCAAGTTAAATTGTTAATGTAGTCTTACCACAGCACATTTACACGAACACCCAACATATGCAACAGACTACTCGTGACTTTCCTCATCCTAGATCATGCTCCATGATACCCAACTTTCTGATATTAAACAGTTAATCTACTCTTATTCGATTAACTTAATATTTAAACTCGTATGCCCCAATTTTATACTATGCTAAGTTTTTATGTGGAAATCTATCACAGGTCTTTTTGAAGAACTAAGTATATTGAGGTACATTGTTTTTATACAGGGTGTTCGAAAAAGAACGCCGGCTTTTTCGTTGACATTTATTTTATGACATTTTGAAACAGAAATGTATGCAGCATATATGAAAGTACAATGTCAGAAGTTTGATTATTAGTTAGTGTAACTCAATGTGTGCGCCATTTACAGCCCTACAGACATCAAAAACGGAATTTCACCACAGACTACACTCGAGTAAGCATATCCATAGGAATTGCTACTATGCTTGCTGTTATTACGAGTACATCGTGCAGGTGGGCAAGGGACTGGATTTTTTCTTGATACACAATGTCTTTTACGTAGCCCCAAAAGAAGAAATCAATTGCAGTCAAATCGGATCTGTGCGGTGATGAAGCAATAGGACCTCCTCTATCTATTAATTTTCATTCAAATCGGTTGTTGACTATAGTCTGCACAATCGTTGAATAATGTAGTGGTGGCCCATCCTGTTGGAAAACGATATCCACCACAGTTGGGGGAAACAAAGTTCTGTAGCATATCCAGGTATGCCACACTCGTAATCGTCTCCTTAGGAAAAAAAAAAATGGGTCAAAAATGCGATCATGCATGATCGCATTTTTGACCCATTTGACTTTCGGACTGTTACAGAAGAACTCCACCAGTCCTTGCGGATTTTCTGACCCCCACACCCGACAATTATGGCGATTCACAAATTCATGCACATGAAACGTTGCCTGATCCGAAAATAAAACGCTCTGGAAGTAATTGACATGTTCAGCAATGAAGTCTAACATTGCTATCACAAATTAAATATTTTGTTGCCTATCAGTAGGCTGTATGTTATAAACAAGCTGCAGAGTATAAGCATGAAGTTTCAATCTCTTGTGAACAATTCCATGCACTGTGCTTTCAGGAATGTTTAATTGACGATTCACACTATGAACCGAACGTTTCTGGCTATGCTGGAAAAACAGTCGAATTCGTTCCATGTTTTCCGCACTAGTTGTGTGCCTACCTGTTGGATGTCCTTTTAAACACTTCCTGTTTCCAAGAAATGTTGATGCCTCTGACGAATGCATTTGTCACTCGGAGCATTCCTACCATGCTCTCGCCTATAATTCCTTTGGACAGTTGTCATTGCCTTCGTTTTTTACATCTGTAACAAGCACTGTGCTTTCTCTTTGGGCAACACCATTACTGCAGCACAGCGCGTCTGTACAGCTATCTGTTCTGTCAGCACTACCTGGTGGACAACATTTGAACTACAACTTCAAATATTGTCGCTTCACAAATATGCTCAAAACACCATCATATTATGGATCAAATAGAAAATTCTTGTGATAGAAACCCGAGTTCTCGCACCCCATGTATTATTACATGACACCACAAAGGAGTCGGACTCATCATGGGAGGACACACTACATCTCACCCTTCTTTAATCCTCCAACTTCTGCCATTAATCGCCCATTATCATTATGTATGCAATTTTTTTGTAAATTGTATGTGACCAAGTTGCTTGTATGCGAGATGAAAAACCCGAGTTTATGGAAGAAGCCCTGTTACCTCTGTATGAGATCGGCTAACTCTCCTTAAATTGAAAAAGCCCATATAAAGATTTTTCTCGTCAAGACGAGAATCGAACTCAGTTCTTTTTCAATCGAAAGGCACAATGTACCTCCATTCTTCCAATTCTTCTAAAACCAAAATATTCTCCAAGATTCCTCGACTCTATCTAGAAGAGGTAAATCTAGCTAATTAATGATCACTCTATCACAGAGGTTCAGTTTCTACCTTGTGCCTCTTCTACAGATACTTTGATGAGTGGCTACTAAAAATAGTAGCCAATTCTGCTGAATTGGCTACTATTTTTCCTCCACTCTCCTCCAAAATCATTAAAACAAGAGCCATGATAAACAACATCCCTTTACAGTCCATCTTGAAACTTACCGACCCAACTTCACTGCCTCCTCCATCCCATCTGCTTCTGTCATTTAGAAGTCTTCCCCAATCTGCCTTCTCTAGAGCAGCTTTTCCCAGATTTTTCCTACGACAGAACACTTCACAAATCCTGAAATTTTAATGGAACACTTTGGTTAGTTTGTAATGTATTAATAATTAATTATGGCATAATCATAAAGAGTATTAGTACACTTATGTATACGGTACGACATGGTGATAAATATAAAATTACATTTAAATCAGTTATTAATCACTGGCCTTATGAAATTTGTAGCATTGTAGTTTACTCAAGCCAACATAATTAAATTAATTTGTGCTGATTTTCGTTGACATATCCCATTCTAATCACCAAAAATTTATAATATTATTATAAGTACTTAGGAGTTAAAGCAGACTTTTTTCCTGTGTACTGGGTTTTCCCCTTCTTTTGAACATCCTGGAGATCGCTTTGTAGGTTGGAGGTGGTTGAATCACGATTCGTTGCTCACAAACACCTTCAATAAGAGATTTCTTAACACAAAAATTTAACAAAGACACGTCTCTTAATTCATGTTAAAATTTAAATCTGTAGGCCTATCTATCTATCAGCTAACGCCTTATAGGGAGTAAGCGAGGTCTTTATACCCTATCTGGCTTTTTTTTGGAGACAGTTCAATCTCCACCGGTAGCCAATTAGAGATAGCTAGCCATGTCTATCACTAATTATAGCAGCCACAGAAGAAGAGGCTGGCAAATAAGTGCTGCCATCTCTTGGTACCTAACCGTAAAGGTATGTCACTGTCTGAAATAATGTGGGTACTACGGTCGATTTTCTTGAGTTTATGGGATGAAAAACCCGCTTGCCCATACCAGAGATCGACTAACTCAAGAACCGGTCGAATAAAGGCTTTAAGAAAGTTCCTCCAGTCAGCGACTAGACTTGAACTAAAGTCTAACTTCGAGTGATCAAGCGCCACTTCCACTGAGCTACACAGTTAGGCCTATTACTTTTAAAAAATCATGTCACTCCGGTTTCGAAACAAGCACTTTCATCCTACAATACGAACTTTGGGAAGAAAGTATTTAATATTGCTAGATTTGACAACCAGATACAGACTACCTTGACTTTCAATTTCAGTGGAAAACTTTTCTCCATACTTCCTTGCTGATTGCTATTTGTACTAACACTAACTAACACTAACATTTTGTACACAGTGGTTATTTTGTTCAGTTTTGAGAACAGGGGATACGCCGTCCATTATTGTAATCGGCTTGCAGGCAATTTTTATGACCGCTCAAAAACAGCAGTATCCCATTTCCCAAATTACTTCCACATTTAAAAATACACGGTTTGGTCACACTGACATTACGGAACACTTATTTACTTTCCACAGAACACAATTTGGGAAACCCAGTTCTAGAGATTATAACGCTCAGCAGTTCAAGCAAGATGTGAACAGATTCTTCCTTTCTATTCCTCTTGCACACACACACACACACACACACACACACACACACACACACACACACACATCCGCGCGCGCGCGCGGCATTAATGTACTATAGGTCTTGTGACCTTTCTTGTATGGATCAGATATAAAAAAATTGCTCTTCGGATGCGCGTATATGGCAATGTATCCGTTGCTCTGTTGTTGTTATTATTATTATTATTATTATTACATAACACTTCCAGGGAGTCCAAAGATTCATTGAGGGAGGGCACCGACTCTACAACTCTCTGTCTCAAACACTCCGCCAATCCACTAGTTGCAACTACTTTCATTATCCACAGCAATGCGATAAACGGCCCACCACCACCACCACTAGTATTTTCACAAACGAATATCCATGTGCTCAGGGCGGGATTCGAACCTACAGCCTTTTGGCTATAGAGTGGATACGCTAACTACTCGGCCAACTCAGTGAGTTAACTCCAGTATTTAATATTTTTCGGAAATCGCTCGAAAAGCAAGCTGACAGTTGAGTTGAATGCTAACTCTCTTCAACCGAATTCCAATAATATGTAAAACTGCCATAACAGCATTCACTATATATATATATATTAGTTTTAACACGTTTACGAATTTTAACACTTTCGGTTGAATTTTATCGCGTCCGAGCGAACTCACACAATCTATTTAATAGCAATAGTTTTTAGTTAGATACTGTGTTTGCCGGTGCAGCATATGGTTTTACTTGAGTCTATATATAAAGCATAGTTTCTGTATGTGGGGACGAACTCACACAATCTATTTAATAGCAATAGTTTTTAGTTAGATACTGTGTTTGCCGGTGCAGCATATGGTTTTACTTGAGTCTATATATAAAGCATAGTTTCTGTATGTGGGGACATGTGATTTATTAATTAGAGTTCTTTTTTATCCCAGTTGTCTCTAATTGCACTACTTGTTGAGAAATATATTACACAGACTTCTTATACCTTATTCACTAACATAATAAAAGTACTTGCTTTTCTTGCCTCTGCAATATAGTGGATATTGGGGAAGGGCGTGTTGTTTACCGCGGGAGCAAGTTACTATCGCCCTGCTCTGAACGTGTTTCAGCTTTTTTTTTCATTTGCGAAGTATATGCAAAACTTTTTAATTTCTTTTTTAAAAGTAAAATCGGGTGGGGGGGAGTTATATGGGAGTAAGTACGGCATTTCAATTATGGATAAGTACATTGGTACCTTCTTTAAACGGAAAAATATATCGGATGACAGTGATAATACAAAACGAGTTTGTAATGACAGTTTGTGTGTAGTTTCTGAAGAGAAAGAGGTCTGTAGCGAATCCACAGAAACACAGAATTCCCATCAGTTGCAATGCGATAATATTAATACGCTTAACGAAAGGAAAGATTTGCTGACTTACGGGACACCGGACCAGTGGATCACATTCAAAGGTTAATACAATTGGTTAGTTTGTAAGAACATTTTTCTGTTTTGTGACTTTTCTCCCTTTATGGTAATTATGTCTACATTATTGTGTTATTATTCAACAATTCTTTACAGTTTTGAATGTGTATATAAAATCAATATCAACAGTAGCCTGGTTACGAACGCGTGATGAAAGGGACGGGGAGGTTTGGAGCTTTCCGGATAGTATTCAAAAGGTAAATACAATTGGTTATTTTGTATAGGGCCCCGAAACTTATTAGTTTAGAATTTAACCACTGCAGTGGCGCACCCAGGGAGGGGGAGAAGGCCCCTCTCCCCCCCCCCCCAAAAGGAAATAAACACTAGAAAAATGTTCCAAAAATCTTTTCCTAATTAAAATTCTTTTTTTATTATTTTATTTATGTTGCGTCTTCTATTTCTATACTACTTGTCATGTATTGGCGATCACTGCAGATGCTCAGTCATAGGTCGTATGCAATGCGTTGTGTGCATTCGTAAATCGTCTACTCAACTCCCCCCTCCCCATCAAGATTAAATCTTGAATGCTCAGGCCCCCTCCAAGATTAAATCCTAAGTGCACCACTGGTACTTGCCATGAGCTCAGAATTTTTGTTTTCGGTCCTCTCGCTTATTTTCTCTTGTACTACATTAGCTGTTTCAGTTTTGTTTTTAGATATTTATGCAAAGCCCTGCTTTGTTTCTGAATATCGAGTTCTTTTTCCGATTTTCGTTTGCGATGTTCTGCGCCTGATAGTTTTTTTTTTAATCAAAGGATCTCTTTAGTATGAATTAAAAAAAAATTATACTGAATTTTATCAGACATATTGGAATGTTAAAATTATTTTCTAAACCAAATCCTAATAACTGTATCAAAAAGTATTATTAACAATCACTGCACAACTGTATTATCAAAATACATAAATACACTCAGTATTTATGTGTTTTGATTCTTATTTCTTTAACTGGTTTACGCTTAACCAATTATCTCATTATGATTGTTTGGTCTCATTGGTTAAATGAGATTTACCGTCAGTCAAGGTCAACTCACGGCCAACAATGGAATCGGAAATAAATGCAAAATAGGTGTTCTACTTTAGTCACGTCGTCTGATATTAACACCGACAGTGCGATATTAAACGCAAACATAATACTACATCATTATGATTATGATTATTTTTAAAGAATATGCAGTATAATGAAGTTTTATTATATAAAAATTTAACTAACGACTTTCTGAAGTCTGATTTCAACAGAGAAGGAATAAATGACTTTTTTTTATGATTTATTTTTCGTATATTTTGCCGGTCCCACAAGCTTGTCGCCCTGTGCAAATGCACGTGTTATACCGTCGGTAGAGTCGGCCCTGCTTATCCTGCTTATCCTTATACTGATAACCCGCTGGAATCACTCCAATCCTATATCGAATACTTCATCTCTCTCTCTGCCAACTACATTCCAATAATTTAATATTTCACTCTTTTCGCTTCTTTCGTGCAGGGAAAAAGTTGACTTTTCTTTAATTTCTTTGGAACCTTAATTATTTCCTTATAATATTACTTAGAATAGTGTTAATATAGTATGTCAAGGGTTTCATAACTCTTCGGATCATTCCTAATTTAAAATTTACTGATTTCACAATCACCAACAGAAAAACACTGATGAATCGCTTATTAAATCCTTCCATTCCTATAAAGATATTTAATACTGGAACGTTAAGCAAAATTTTCTCCCACGTATTTGGAAAATCTGTATTCGGTACTACTTGAGATCTACTAGACTTCCACAATCGATTTAAAAAATAATTTTATACTGAATGTACATATGCTTAACATTTGTCACTAGGGGTGCGATATTACGAAGGCCATCTTGTTTTTTATAGGTTTATGTGCCGATTGGAGTATTTATTAGGTGGAGTGTGTATGCATGTATTCAACATTTTACAATGGTTTCCCTGGTGTTTGTTTAAACTAAATCTGTTGATTGTAGTTAAATGTCCCTGTAATTGCATATGGAAGAGAATACAGATGCACTCCCGGAAAAGTTGTCCTTCTTACCAGAAAAGAACGCACCGAAAGTGTGTTGATTACAAGGATAAGTGTATCCCTGTTAAGCTCTTGGATGTAGTGTCGCTTGCGATGCAATTATCTTATATTAGTCTATAAAAAAGAAAAAGAAGCAGTGGCCTTCTTTTACACTGATAGCGCTAAAAATAGTATTTTTTTGCCATATGCAGGGCAACCGGAATGAAAAGTTTGTGTACTAGAGGGTAGCATATTTGCGGAGTGTTTTATGTTAATTTCCATTTCGTAAAGAGCCGACTAGATGTTTTTGTTTTTGAATTCAACTTGTACTCCATTTAATATTTTATTTCGACGATTTAATTTATGTCTAATCATTAAAGTGATGTTTGATATATGTTTACAGAAATGATATCATGCGGTTGTTTATACATAACTTGTATGATTCGGCTATTTCTATTCGGTGGATGTGTAGAACGATGAAAGAATTTCTTCCAACATACAACGCAATATTTTTTCGAAATTGACTATTTAGAATTTAAGTTATCAGATATTTATTATGAGTAACATATGTTCAGTTTCCTGATGGAAAACACAACATCCTTGTAGTAGTTTTTTTCTTATCCCCATTCCTGCAAAACGTAGTGGCTGGAGTGGGTTACTTTTGGAAAGTGACTTTAAGTTAATGGTTGTTTACCGGAAAGACCTTACTGATTTAGATACAAAGTCTAAAACCACGGCTGCACAGACAATAGACCAGACTTCTAATGAAGGGGAAAAGGCTACAGGATCTCAGAATTCCATGGCTCCTCGAGCCATCCTGACTTCCCGGCCGAATTCACATCCTTTTCAGGAGCGTCACTTAATTTTGGATCAGTCTGTAAAAGTAGGACGTTCTGTAGCCAGGTGCCGTCCAGCACCAAATAATGCAATATTTGATTGTAAAGTACTGTCTAGAAATCACGCTTTGTTATGGTATGAGAATGGCAAGGTAAGACTATTTATTTTTTAATGCTTACATGCTTCATGATATAGATTATTTTAGTTTACTTTATTCAAAAAGAAACCATATTTTCTTTTATTACTATGTAATTTGCTATAGAATATATTCTGTCGTTAAATTAAATGAGTTGTAGAAATGTATGAGTGATATGTGATGGCAAAATGGGAGCTAAACATTATGACATAAGTGAGTATGGATAACTTTTTTTTCCTAGAATGTATGCATTGCTAATGTGCAGTTGTATATGCAGTATTTTTATAAGCTTATATTTTGAGTTGAGGAAGTGTCAAACATGTATCTTATTTCTCCTGTGGATTTAAATTTGGAGACAAGCAAGCCCATAGACTTTAAATTAGAACCCCCACCGCTGAACTTCATTGCTAAGCCTGACATGGAGAATTTTACTTTATTTTTAAGTTACTAAAGAGTAATACTCTGACTGACTCTGGCTGGTGAAAATGATAAAACAAAAATGGAACAACAAAATAATGAATATTGCAACCTAAGATGATTATTATACGGGCACCTCCATGGAGTCCAAAGACTTATTGCAGGAGACCCAATCTAACTCTCCTTGAACCCATTAAGAGAACAAAGCACTTGCAACTGACTCTGGCAACCCATTCCACTCATTCACCACTCCAAGCAAAAAGTCTAGTCCTCACACCCCTACTGACCACACCTTTATTCAACTTCCAGAGATGACCCCTTGTTCTGGTCCCTCTCTAGCCAAGTGCTGAAACATTTCCCCTGCATCTATCCTATAAAATCCTTTAAGCAGCTTAAATGTTTCTATCATATCCCCTCTTTTTCTCCTATCAACCAACTTCTGCAATCCACACACCCTCAATCTATTCTCATAGGGAGCATTCCACAGGCCACTCACCTCTGAATCTTCTCCACCGCTTCCTCGTCCACAAGAAACCCAGGGGCGGATTAGACTTGAGCACAGCAATCCAGATGTGGGCATATCAAGGCCTTATAAAGAGGAATAACAACTTCCTTGTCTTTACTTGTTAATGTGTTCTGTAATAGCCAAGTAATCGTATGGGTAACCTTAGTAATATGTCCTTTAAACTTTTAACTCTCTGTCTACCACCATCTCTAAATCTCTAGCTTCATCTATTTCCTGGTATATAGAGCCATCAGTGCAATACACAGCTTGTAATCTATTTATCCCAAAATGCATAACTTTGTTTCTCAACATTAAACTGATACCCATTAATTTTTCCCATACTGACAGCCTATTTAAATTGTCTTTCAAGCTCTCCACATCGCCTTGATTAACTATTAATCTACCTAATTTCGTATTATCGGCAAACAACTGAATATTTCCTTTCAGGTTATTTCCTATATCATATATACAAATTAAACAGCAACGGTCCCAGCACTGAAAACCTTGTGGCACACCACTAGGCATCTGTTTTTGCCTCGATTCTGCCTGTCCATATACCACTTTCTGCTATCTGTCCAGCAGCCACCCTCTTATCCACTTAACCAGTGTCATATCCATCCCCATTTGTTCTAATTTGTGTAACAGTGTTCCATGTGATATTCTGTCAAATGCCTTTACAAAATCCAGCAAAACCATCTTGTAGCAATTTCCTTTATCCAACTCAGTTGTTACTCCATTATAAAAAACTAGTAAATTACAAAGCATGACCAACCCTTCACAAAGCCATGTTGACCCTTATACAGTATCACATACATTCTTGAATTCTCTTTTTTTCCAATTTTTCTAGTATTTTTACCACCATGCCTGAGATACTGATCATTCTATAATTTGCTACTGTAGTCATAGAACCTCCCTTATGCAAAGGAATAATTTTGCCCTCTTTCCATTCCCTTCGAACTCTACAAGAGCTGAGACTTAAATTAAACAGCTTATTTGAAGGCATTGCCAGTTCCCTTGCACATTCTCGCAAAACCCAAGCTGATATTCCATCTAATCCCACAGCTGTATTTACATTGAGAACCTCCAATTCATCCACCTCTGTTTCCACATTAGTGTCTGTCACATAGGTTAAAGCAGTAACCTCACTAAGAAGATATATGCTTGCAAAGTGGTCACTCAGTAACTCAACTATCCACTTCCATCTCCTTCTGGCCATTATCACTCATTAAGGTTAATCTTTCATAGTCATTCTTCCATTCCATTCTTCCTCTTACTTGCCACATAACAAAAGAACTCTTTGGTATTTCCTTTGGCCTGCTTGGCTAAATTCTTCTCATAATCTGATTTTGTCTTCCTTGCCTGAGCCTTGTACTGTTCATGAGTTTGCTGGTCACCTTTCTCTTTATATACCTTCCACAGCATTTTCTTCTGCAGCTCATGCTTAATGATATTACTCATCCATCTAACTCTTACCGATTAACCCTACTTATCTGAGGTATACAATTTAACCTCTCTACCAGCCATGGTGAATGAAATAGGCGACACCAAATTGCACTTCTTATCCATGTCATTCAATGCATGTTGAGAATCATATCCAGATTTTGCTAGCTGTCTATAGACGTCATGGCCGGTTGGGGGTATTAATACTGCTTCCTCTAGATGTCCCTTAACTATATCCCATGCACTACTAACATCCTTACCCTATAGTGTTTTATGTCATGGTACAAATTTAAGCTTTTTCCTAAACTTAAATTAATCTATCAAGTCGAGACTTCATGTTACTTTCACCAATTGGAGGCAATGTTGTCACTTTGGTTATGGATCACCTTTACCTTCTGATCCTGTGATCAGGCCCAATACTCTCCAACCCCTAGTCCCCTCCATCACATGCTGCTTTTAGGTAATTATCTCTCAGCAGGTGTATAAATTTTATTTCCTTTCTGCCATGTGATCTTTCTTCCTTCCAGTCTGTATCTCTATAGTTGAAGTCCCCCATAATAATCACTCAACCTGTACTTATTGTACTAATTTGGCGATGCATGTCTTCCAGATCATCTGTGGAAGAATAAGACAAAATATACAGTTGGTTGTTGCTATTGCTATAGGCAACTGTATATTTTGTCTTATTGGTCTTAATCTCACACCAGTTGCTTCAAATGAACAGCCATCCTCCCACCTGTTTCCTGTTCTTTTAGGTTGGAATTCATCTGCTATCATCAGCATTACTCCTCCCCATCATCCTATCTACTTTACCTTCCCTGGAAATACTAAAACCCATCACATTCAATCCCTGTAACTACATTCTCTGCTGTTAGGCAAGTCTCATTAATGCCTATAACTTTTGGCGAGGTTGCACTAACCAATGCTAAAAACTCCTCCCTATTATTCCTGATATTTCTGGCATTAGTATATGGAAATGGCAACATCCCTTTATTTCCCCACCCATCTTTACTTTCTGAATTGACTACCCTATTTAATATTTTTGTTTGAGAGACTAGGTTCCTCACTTGGTCATTCTCACACTCACTCGCTTCTCGGGTGCCTTCACACCAGCTCATTGCTTTCACTCTAATTGCTTAAGTTTCCCTTGCATGTCAGCATGCTCGGTGAACAAAGCTCTCTCCAGACACCTAGCTCCAAAACCATTCAGATGCAGTCTATCTGCATTGTGCTAATCTTTCTTTCCTTCAAACAGAGATCACAGATCCACAAATTCTATATTTCTTTTGCACAATCTACGTATAGACTCATTGGTTATCAATGCCCTCCTCTGCGGTTCACCTCTATCATAGCATGGTAGGAGACTTACAATCTTCACCTTCTCACTCTTCAGTTTTGCCTCTTCTAACAACTCCTTTACATCCTCCCTCACAGAATACTTCTCGCCTTTCAAATTAGTTAGATATAATATTAAATACAGGTTGGCTTAAATTGCTATTTAAAATATTAAAGAAACAAAAAAGAAATTAAAAGAAACCACAGAAACTGAGAACTTCGATATAACATGTAGTAGCATCAATACAGACCAAACACCACAGGCATGCATTATGATTAAGTTTTATAATCTATTTCAGAAATATATTTATTTTTATATTTTGTTCCAATATTACAAATATTGGAACAAAAGAATAACAGACGTTAACAGAATGTGGAGAACCGACCAGGGCTTCTGACCTAATGTCCAATTCTCACCTTCTCGTGGTGCACCCTGTTGGGTATCTACTTTGATACTGAACGAACGAGGATGGGCTGGCAATTTGGGATTTAGCCGACCAAATTGTATTCTTATTGGTTAAACCAAAATAAAAAATGATGGTACAACATGACAAAATTTCATGCTGACAGGGGCGTTGCCCGGTTAAACAAGGCCCCCGTTGTTTTCGCCGGGGAACCAGGGCGAACAGCGAAAATTCAGCTACTGGAACAAATCTGAAAACAAACCCCAACTCAACATCACCAGAGTTAAAGATCGGTACTATCAACGTAAGAAGCCTGAATGGCAAAGAAATGGAGCTAGCCGAGGAATTAGATAAGTACCAGATCGATAATTAGATAAGTACCTTTCTGAGCAATAAATACAAAATGTTATATTCAGGCAATGACAATCAAGGAGTAGGAGTAGCCATAGAGAAGAAGCCAAAAGAAGGAGTAGCCATAGTATTCAACACAAAATACGAGGCTAATCTTCTTGAATGGCAGTCAGTCTCAAGTAGAGTCATGTGGACAAGTATGAGAATGGGGAACTGGACAATGAGACTTATTTGTGCCTATGGTCCCACAGAAGGTTCTACTAAGGTAGAAGTGGAGGAATTTTTTGACTCTTTAGAAAAAGCAACTGACACAATGAAAAAGGAAAAGTTGGTCCTTGTTGGGGATCTAAATAGCAGAGTAGGAAATGATTGTGAGACATACAAAAATATTTTGGGAAAATTTGGAGAAAAGAGCAAAGCTAATAATAATGGCAAATATCTGTTGGATTTCTGCTCAGGACATGGACTGGTTATTACTAACACCATGTTCCAACATAAAAATGTGCACAAATTCACATGGAGAGAAGAGGCTAGGAATAAGAAAAGTCTCATTGACTATGTTATTGTTGATAGTGATGTTTTCTCCCTGGTGCAGGACACCAGAGTGTACAGAGGATTTGAAATTGGAAGTGATCACTATTTAGTCTTGAGCAGGATAAAATTGAATTTCATATTGAAAAGAATAACATGTAAGAAAGTTTTAAAGCGAATAAAAGTTGAGCAGCTCTCAGATGTGAACTGTAGACTAAAATACACAAAGATTATTGAAGAAAAAATGAAAGAGTTTGAGAACAGGAATCAAACCTTGGAGATTCAGTGGCAAACTCTGAAGAAAACATTGATTCTGCCAGAGAGGAGTGTGGTGAGGTTGTGTGCAAGGATAAAAAAATCAGAACTCCCTGGTGGACACAGGAAATTAAAGAGCCAGTGAAGGAAAAGAAGAAAGCATATCAAAAGTTCCTGGCAAATAAGTCAGCTTTTACTCTTAGAGAATACAGAGACAAATGTAAGAAAGCTAAACAGTGTGTAAAACTAGCTAAACAAAAGTCATGGGAGGACTTTGGCAAGAATATAGAAAATAAATATCAAGAAGGTGAGAAAATATTCTGGAGGTTGTTGAAGAAGCTTAGGAATGGTGGAAAGAGTGCTGTAAAAGGAGTTAGAGATGATAAAGATGACATGAAAACTGGAGAAAAAGATATCCTTGAAGTATGGAGTAAATACTTTGAAAAACTGCTAAATGAAACAAGCAGTGATGACAGCACAGTGATAAAAAAATACTGACCAGGCATGCAGTCAGGAATACATATCCATACTTGAAGTAGAAAAAGTCATCAAAGGCTTGAAATGAGGAAAGGCAGCAGGAGTAGATGATATTAGACCAGAAATGCTGAAGTATGGTGGTATGAAAGTCTTAGCTGCACTGCATAGTTCATAAAGTCTTCACAGAGGGACGAATTCCCGATGATTGGAGTAGAGCTCTCATAGTACCCATATATAAAAAGGGAAATAAAACTGAATGTGAGAATTACAGAGGTATTTCCCTACTGAGTGTTCCTGGCAAAATATATGCAAGTATACTTGAGAAACGGTTGAGCAGAATTGTGGAAGGAAAGCTTGGTGAAGAACAAGCTGGATTCAGGCCAAATAGAGGCTCTCAGGATCAGATCTTCACTTTACGACAATTAGTCGAGAACGCATGTGAATATAACAAAGATCTGTATTTAAGTTTTGTGGATTTGGAAAAGGCATATGACAAGGTGCCAAGAGAGAAGCTATTCAATACGCTGCAGTTATATGGTGTCAATGCAGCATTATATCAAGCAATACTTAGTCTTTATTTGAGTTGTAAGTCAGCAGTTAGAATTGAAAGAAGTACAGGAAGATGGTTTAATGTTAAATCTGGTGTGAGACAAGGATGTACATTATCCCCTCTGTTATTCATTATCTATATAGATCACATTATGAAGGAAAGTGGTATTAAAACTGATATCAAAATTGGAGATGTTAATGTCAGCTCTTTGCTTTATGCAGATGATGTTATACTTCTAAATAAATCCGCTACAAGTCTGCAAGATTCTCTGACTAAATTGAATAGCTGTTGTACTAGATATGGTATGAAGGTCAGCAATAAAAAGACAAAGACAATGAAAATAGGCAGAATCATTGAAAATGTCAACTGTGTTGTGAATGGAGAACCTGTGGAACAAGTAAAACATTTCAGCTACTTAGGCACGATTTTTACTGAAGATAGTAAAAATATATAGAAGCCGGCAAAGGTTGGTCGATTGGTAGAGCCTCTGCTACTAATGGCTCAGTTAAGTAAGTTTGAGCGCGGTTAGTAGTTGGAAGGGGGCCAATCGTTCGATGCTGTCGGCACACTCTCCCTCGATGAGTCTTTGGACTCCCTGGAGGTGTCAAAATAATAATAATAATAGTAAATTAAATATAGAAATAGACAACAGAATCAGCAAAGCTGGTATGGTGGGAAGTCAATTGAATATATTCATATGGAATAAGAGAAAAATTAGTCGGAACACTAAATTAGCTGTATACAAGACAGTGTTCAAACCAGTTTTAACTTATGGATCTGAGAGCTGGGTCAGAAGTAAAACACTTGACCAAAGACTAGAGACTGTAGATATGAGAGTCCTGAGAAAGATTAGAGGCGTGAACAGATGGCATCAATGGCAATATCATATTAAAAACGAGGATATTAGGAAAGAACTTGACATTGTCAGCATCCAGGAATGCGTTAGCAGAGCTAATCTCAGGTGGTATGGTCACTTAAATAGAATGGGAGAGGAAAGATTAGCAAAACAAGTGTTCTCTGCCAGGTTGGCAGGAAAATCACCCAGAGGAAGACCAAGATATAGGTGGATTGATACGGTACAAAGTGCCTCAGAGGATAGAAATATAAGATCTGATAATGTTGGAGTCTTGACAAGTAACAGACTGATTTGGAGGAAAATTGTAAATAGGAAGTTAGTAATGATGTAATTTTTTCATGTAGTACTCTCATATCATGTACACCCCTTGAGGGTACATGGCAGGAATTTGATGATGATGATGATGATGATGATTGATTAAAGATAAACAGAGGCTATATAACAATAATTGCATTATATGCTTCAGAAGAGGAAAGGGAAGCTGATAGTATAGAATTCTTTGAATATTTACAAAATACACTGCTTGGAAAGAAGGCAACTAACACTATAGTGTGAGGAATAAACAGGCACAGTACCCACCTAAATAACTTATAAGATCTCCTTTTGCTGTAGCAATCCTACGTTGCATACTCTCCACAAGCATACAATAGTTATCAATCGGAAGTTTGGACCCACTCTTCCTGTAGGTATGTAATGAGGTCCTGGACTATTGTCAGGCGGATATCTCTTGACCTCATTTCTGTAAAGATGCTACAAAATAGGGAGCATTGCATTGTCCAGAATGTTCAGATACTTCTCAGAGTTCAGTATTTGTGACACTACAAACTGAGATCAGAGGTTAAACAAGGAAAAGGAGAACCATACCATCACACTGCCACCTCCACATTTCGCAGTTCTTGTTATGCATTCTTGTAAGAGAACCTACATCAGTCCATCTACTTGGCATAGGGTGTAGCATTTTTGTCACTCCATAACACAGCTTTCTAAGCTTCCATGTGCTACTGTTCTTTGCAGTACTAAAAGATGATATATGTTGGTTCAGGTAATTTGGGGCTTGCATATTATGGTCCTATCATGGAAACTCATGTTGTGAGCCTCAGTTAGGAATGTGTTTTGTGCAGATTAATGTTCCAGTCGATGCCTAGAACACTGCATTCAACGTGTCAGTTGACAAATGGTGGTTTTGTATATTATTCTTTATGGCACCCCATGGTCACCTTCAGTGAATGTGGTGGGTCATCCACAGCAGGTAGCACTTGCAGTTGACTCCCCGCACTTCTATCTCAGTATGGTATTGCTGATTGTTGACTGGATTTGGCCCAGTTTGTCAACAATTTGCCAAAGAGATAGGCCTGCAACATTCATCCTATCACAACTCCTGTTTCAAACTTTGCCAGTTCCTTTCTTGCAGCCATTTCACCCAAACACAGTTGCATTGACTTAAGAGCATCATATTCCACCACTTTATACCAGTTACAAACATGACTCATTACATGGCAAGATACACCTTGTCCATGGAGTGTCCATTGACTTCTTTCCAAGCATTGTATATGTAAAATGAATAAAAATGATCAAGTGATGTCATGAGGGATTTAAATGCAAAAATTGGTAAAACAAAAATTAATATATGTGGAGAGCATATTCTGAACAAAAATCGAAACAAATAATAGATTTTGTTGTGTATAATCCTAAAGTAATGAATCCTTATAAAGATAATACATAAATTTACCTGGTCAGCATAGAGGCTGTGATTAATCACCAATTGCTTCCTTGTTATCATCAAGTGGGGGATACAAGATGATGTAATAATACTACATGAAATGTTTGCATCATTACTGACCTCCTATTGTCAGTTTTACTCCAAATTAATCTGTTATCTTTTAGCACTCCAGTATTTTCAGATGTTATATTTTGCGTTTTTTAGGCACTTCATACTGTATAAATTCTACTAGATCCTTGGTCTTCCTGTAGGTCATTTTCCTGACAAAAAATACTTTTTCCTGGTGAAAAAATACTTGTTTTGCTAACTAACATCACTGCTCTCATTCTTTTTAAGTGACCATACCACCTGAGATTAGCTCTACTCACAAATTCTTGAATGCTAACAATTGAGTTCTTCCTAATAATCTCATTTTTAATATAATTCTACTGCTGAACTTCCTTAATCTTTCGTAGAACTCGTATCTGTGGTCTCCATTCTTTGATCAAGAGTTTTATTTCTAACTGGGCTCTCAGATCCATAAGTTAAGTTAAATTTGAAACTATCTTGTACTGCTACTTTAGTATTTTGGCTAATTTTTCTCTTATTCAATATAAATTTATTCAAGTGGTCCTCACCATATCAACTTTTTTAATTTGGTTATTTATTTCTATATTTAATTTGACATTTTCACTAAAACCTTTGTCCAGAAAACTGAAATGTTGTTTTGTGTGTTCTTTATTCAGGATGCATTTGATGTTTTCAGTGTTTCTGCTTATTTTTGTCATGCTTTTATTACTGATATTCATACAAATTTATTACTGCATCTGTTCAAATTAGTCAGGAAATCCTGAAGACTTGTACTGGTGTTATTTAGAGGTATAACATCATCCGTATAAAGTAAAGAGCTGAGATGAACATCTCCAGTTTTGATATCAGGTTTACTACTGCTTTTCTTCATAATGTGATCCATGTGAATGGTGAATAACAGTGGCAATGTGCACCCTAGTTTCACATGTGATTTAACAAGAAACCATCTTCCTGGATCTCCTTCAATTCTGACTGCTGACTTACAATACACAGTCCATACTTGAGTTGTAAGTTAGCAGTTAGAATTGAAGGAGATCCAGGTATAATGTACTCGATATATTAGACTGGATGTAGCTTGTGTTCTCACCAAAGCAAGACCACCAAAAACCAACATATCCAATAGTGAATACAAAGCTCTACAGGAAATGAAGAAAAACAAAGAAATAGTAATCATCAAAGCGGATAAGGGGAATGCCGCTGTGGTTCTCAACCAAACTGACTACACAGGTAAGCTTAATGCTTTATTATTAGATCGGGCTACCTACCTCCCTATTGAATATAATCCCACCAATTCACAAATCAGAAAACCCCATAGGCTCCTTAAGAAGGTCACTTCTTGGCCTGGGCAAATTAAAACCTTTTAACTTTAGACCCCCCCCCCCTGTTTATATGGACTTCCAAAAATACATAAACAAAATGTGCCATTACGTCCCATAGTGGCACAAATTAGCCAAACATTTAGCCAAAGAGCTCACAAACTGTATGCTGGCAACACACCATCACACATAAAAAACTCAGCCCACTTCAAAGCCAGTATAGAAAACCTTACACTCGAACATACTGACATAATAGTCAGTTTTGACGTCTCCTCCCTCTTTACAAATGTTCCACTCAAGGAAACCTTACAGCTGATCCAAGCCAAATTCCCTTCCGATATCTCAGCCCTATTTCAGTTATGTGTTCGCTATTTCGTTTGGCAGGGAAAATTCTACAAACAGATAGAGGGGACAGCCATGGGTTCACCACTCTCTCCACCCCTGGCTAACTTCTTTATGAAGACTTTTGAAGAGAATGCCTTAAACTCTGCCCCACAAAAACCTACTATATGGCTTCGATATGTTGATGATGTGTTTGCTATTTGGCCACATGGCTCAGCAGATACACTCCTCTCCTTCTTAAAACACTTAAACAACCAACACCCCCGAATCAAGTTCACCTTGGAAAAAGAGGATATCAACAGCCTCCCTTTCCTAGACACACTAATCACTCGCCAGCATGATAGAACCTTGGTTTTCTCATTTTATAGAAAACCCACCCATACAGGCAGGTACATTCACCAACAATTCCCCTCCCCCCTTGCAACAATATGGTGTGATTAAGACACTACATAATAGGGCTAAACTAATCTGTTCAAATGATAATGCCCTAACCACTGAACTAAATCACATCCTTAACATTTTCTCAGCCAATGTCTACAACCCCCCAAAAATCCAAAAAATACTAATTCTCCCCCCCCCCCCGGTCACAATAAAGATTACTCTAAATCAGTGATTTTCAACCTTTTTCATAACACGACACACCTAGACTAATTATTAAAATTCTGCAATGCACTAAAAATATATTTTTTTGATGATCTGGCAAAAAAATAGGCATAATTTTGATTGATTTACACACACAAGAAGATGGAAGACCAGACGCTAATAAATAAATGCGCAAATTACGATATTATTTCTTTCAATTAATTTGTTTTCATAAATCTCGTGGCACACCTGAAGACCTCTTGCAGCACACCGGTTGAAAATCGCTGCTCCAAATCACTATTCCCTACATCCGGGGCACCTCTGAAAAAATAACCATAATCCTAAAAAAAATGACCTGACCTCTTGTTACAAACCATATAGAAAATTAACATCCCTTATCTGCTCCACAAAAGACCAACCACTACTCCTAGACCTACCTGGTGTTTACCAGGTCCCTTGCAGTTGTAAGCTGTCCTATTTTGGCCAAACAGGCAGGACAGTGAATATCAGAATTTCAGAACACAAGGACTACATCCGGTTTCACCAGTACAGCCACTCAGGGCTTGCAGACCATGCTCTGGATACTCGCCACAGAATACGTTGGAAGAAAGTTTAAATTTGAAAGACTATTCATAGAATCAGCCTCAGCCCTAAAAAAAACTTGCCAAACTCAACAAATGCATGAGACTGTCCCAAATTTGGGAGATTTACATCATGAGAACATCAGTCCAACGGCCAAGAATACCTAATATAGCCCACCAGGGGGCACCATCAGGACTTTAGGAAAAACAGTAGTTTTGTCTCTTTGACCTCATTTGCTGTATTAGTGTCTGCGTGCACATGTCTTAGTCTTATGTTCCCATGAAGATGGCAATGTGATGTTGCCGAAATATTGGAAGTACTGTATTTGGCAGCGTATAAGACGCACCCCTTTTTTGTACACATTTTTAGGAAAAAAACTTTATCACTGAATATTATAATGAATTTACAGTATTTCAAATATAAAGTAATAAGTAGGTCTACTTTCAACAAATACCTAATCTAACTAGGAAAGAGTACCTACCTTTTAATCTTCTTCGTCAAAATCCAGAAATTCATCAGAATCTGAGTCCTCATACAACAAATTGCCCTCTTTACCATCCAGTGCATGACTAATTTTACACTTCTTAAATGATTTAACCACTATCTCAGTTTTCACAGCTTCTCATGAAGCTTTGATCCACTCACAAACTTGCGAAATGCTAGGCCTCTTCCTTCTTCCTGATGGCGTAACCTCAAAATCTGAAGACTGCATCCAGCAGTCTTCTGGATCTTTTGTATATTCATCGATATTTTGATCAAGGAAATTGGAAAAAATTCTATTTGTTCATTAAAAATTAATCATTACTATTTTTTTAAATTATTCAAAATGAATGGGTGTAAAGATAAAACAAAATTGATACGAAAAAGCATTTCGCTCAACATTAAAATGCAGGTGATAGGAAAAAGGTGAACATCAAGTTAACATTGGAGCTGCCTTTAAATTTGTCTACTTCTACTATATTAACGATTTTAAAAAAACAAGGACAAAATTAAGTGTTCAGCACCTACTAACAACATCTTCTGTGACAAAGGTAACCCCATCCAGAAGCAATGTTTTAGAGGAAATGGAGAAACGTCTTTCCATTTGGATTGATGGTGAAACCAAACACAACATGCCATTAAGTCAGGCAATAATCACGGAAGGCCAGAAGTATTTTTAATCATATTTAAAAACAAAGAGAGGATGCGAGTGAACACTTTGCAGCTAGCAGAGGTTGGTTTGATAGATTTAAAAAAAGAAGCAAACTCTAAAACATTCAAATCACCAAAGAAGTGGCGAGTGCAGATACTGAAGCTGCTTCAGTCTTTCCATCAACTTTCACAGCCATAATCAAAAGAGGAAATTATCCTCCCGAACTAGTTTTTAATGTTCATGAATGGGACTTTTCTGAAAGAGAATGCCGAAGTGCACATTTATATCGCGCAAACAAAAGCAAGGATTCAAAGCTGCAAAAGATCATTTAGCCCTTCTTCTGGGCCATAATGCCAGTGGTGATTTCAAATCAAAACCGTTGTGTGTATCATTCCAAAACACAAAGAGCCATGAAAGGAATTTTAAAATAGAGTTTACCTGTGATTTGGGAATTTAATAGGAAATTTTGGATTGCTATGGATATTTTTCAACTTGGTTTACCACACATTTTTGTCCATCTGTAAAACGCTACTGTGAACTTAAATAAAATTGAACCAAAAGCACTGTTACTGACTGATAATGCTCCAAACCATCCTACCCACTTGTCCAACTTAAAATCTTGCATTCCGCTTGCACCCAATACTACATCATTAATCCAGCCAATGGATCAGGGAGTCGCATCAACTTGTAAAGCATTTTATCTTCATCGCACATTTCAGCAATTTACTGATAAAAAGACGGCGAAAATAAAGAGTCAATGATGCAATTTTGGAAGAAATATAACATCATGGATGCCATAAGCATGTATGAAAGAAGTGTGGAAGAAGGTATGGCCGGAGATATCCAAGGATTTTCAACAAGAATAGCTCATTGTTGACCAAATTGTCAACCTAGTCAATATAGCAGGACTAGGAGATGTAGATGAGCAGGATATTGAGGAGTAGCTGCAGGTTTCTGGTGAGAGCTTTACCAGCGATGACCTTCAAGAACAGGCAGAACCTGAAAATAGTGATTCTGAAATCGAAGAACCCAAAGAACTTGCTACAGATTTCCTCAGTAAAAGTTTGGTGAGGATAAAAATCGTTGATCAATTTGTAGCAAATGATCCAAATTTTGAAATTAGTGCAAAAGCAAGAAGAGGCGTTTTGGATGCGATCTCTTGCTACTGACAATTGCATAATGAGAAAAAAAGAAAATGACAAATTACACTTGACAACTTCATCACTAAAAAAAATCAAGAATTTTAGAAGAGCCAGAACCTTCAACAGCAGAAAAATAAACTTTGTACATGATTTCTTTGTACGTATGTATATATTAGGCATGTCAGACGTCCCGTATATATGGGACTGTCCTGTGTTTTACATTGAATTTTGCTGTCCCGTATTGTACTTGTAGGGACAGCTTAATGTCCCATATTTTAATGAAAAGATAATTATAAATATTATGTTAAGCAATTATAATTTTTAATATTCTTTTCGAATAATCCAACTTAAATTGATTTGTAAGCCATAAAATGCTGACAATTCAAGGAAATTGTGTTTACAGTGGTGACGGTCCCTTTCATTGGTCACTTTTTATTTAGTATAAGCATTTTATTTATAATTCTGTACAGATATATTGCATTTGCTTATTTTCAAACAGTTCTTACTTGGACATTGTATGGTGTTATATTGGTACAGTACGGATGTTATTTTAATAATTATTAAAAAATAATATCTCGCCTTTTTCAAATGTGTGATATTTGGTTAATACATAAAATATAATTAAAGTTAAATTAATTTTTGTTTCTTTCCTTTAGCCCTTAACAATACCAAAACGAAAGTGCGTTTTTAACAATGGTTATTCGAAAGAATGGAATTTTATTGCCAAAGGAAAACATGCCGAAGTTGAATGTAAAATCTGTAGACGACGTTTAGCATTGCACATGGGGTACGATCGGATGTTACACAACACATTAATACTCAGAAACACAAATTGAGTATTTCGAGTGTTGCTGAAATAACTATGGCATTTCATGGCATAAAGCATCATCATTCTTTTAATTCTAATGATTTCAGCAGCAAACTTGTTCCTATAATATTTTCGCACTCCCAAATTGCCACAAAATTTTTGAGTGCCGGAACAAAATCAACTTCAATTATAAAAATGTGTTAGCTCCGTACAGTGTAGAAAAAATTAAGTAATTTAGAAGAAGTGCAATATTATGGTATCTCGGCTGATGCAAGTAATCACAAAGCTGAAAATTTTTTTCCCTTAATAATTCAATATTTTATTTTATTAGGGATAATGGTTTACAAACTAAATTGTTACATATTACATCTTTGCAAAATGAAACGTCAGATACGATCACAAATTTCTGCATCAAAACTTTAAAACAGCATTCAGTAGATGTAAAATGTATTGCATTTTGTGGAGACAATGCAAATATGAATTTTGGAGGACTACTTTGTGGCGGGACAAATAATATCTTCGCAAACCTTAAATTAAATACTCCTGTAATAAAAATTTGGAAGGAATTGGATGTCCAGTACATATATTGCATGCAAACTGCAGTTGATGTATTATCAGTTAATGCTGAGGCAGTTATGTAAAACTCTTTAGGTATTTTAGCAGTGGCGGCCCATGAAATTTTAAGTGTGGGTTCTGCCTATACAAAATTATTTTTTTCCTAATCAGTAACCAATTTATTAATAAATAAAAATCTACAGATTTATTTATTAATAAATTGGTTACTGATTAGGAAAAAAAAGAATTTTTTTAAAATTATTTTGTATAGGCAGCACCCCCACTAATAGTTCAGACCGACTTAAAGTTCTGTGAATTTGTGAACTCAGAATATCAGTCTCTGTTATCTTATTCTAAAACACGCTGGCTCTCATTAAGAAATGCAATAGAAAGAATTATACATTTGTTTGAGGCACTTAAATCGTTCTTTAATTTGGAAGAAAAACTATCAAAATTTTTGGTAGTCTTTAACAATCCATTAAGCAAAGTGTATTTACACTTATTATATTGCATGCAATGTATTCTTAATAAAAAAAATTTTGAAAATTGAAGGAAAAAAATAAGTGTTATAGAAGTACTCAGTGTCTTACAAGAAACTTTAGAATTAACAAAGCAAGAGAGCTGTTGAAAAATTTATTCCAACCAATTTTGAAGACAGTTCTTAATGAAATTGAAATTTCAAAAACAATGAAAGATAATTTTTTGAATGAAGTAGAAAATTTTTATGGCACATGTTACAATTATTTGCAAAAATGGATAACTCCATTTGAGCACTTTAATATGTTTATGTAGATGACTTTTAAAAGAAATTCCATGTTGGAAACAAATTGAGAATACCTGTATGTATTTAAAATCTAAGGACATCAACGAATTATTTGATCAGGCAGTACTTCTCAGAAAACTTTTTGAAGAAGACAACAATGAGGAGTGGTACAAGAAATCTTGCTATGAAAAACGGACGGTTATATTAAAACAAATTAAATTTAAAGAACAGTATTCTGAGTTGCTCAAATTGCGTGAATACAGGTAACATTCGTATAACACAGATGTTAGGTTCCATAGAAATGCTGCGTTATGCGAGACTCAGATTGCATAGAAAAAGTAGGGTTATGTTCCAAAATCGTTTTTTTTTTTTTTTTTTTTAATTATATAAACAACAATGACATATCCAACAAAAAAAAATTTTATTTAATTCAGGTAAATCATGCAAGTTAAGAAAACATATAAACTATGAAACAAATACTTAGTGTATAAAAATTACAAATTGTTGGTAAACTTCATTGCACATAATGCATAAATGTTTTACGCAAAATAAAATAAAGTGCATAATTTAATCGTCATCACTGTTTTCAAAAATAACATTTCGTAGATGTTCTTTATTTACAAGTGGCTGGATATCATCATCCCTTGAAATCTCATGGACATCATTTGTCTAATTTTCATTGCATACTTTGGCTGGTTCATCTGTCAAGAAGTCAGTAATAAGACTTTGCTTACCACTATGCTGCAGTTTTTTATTAAGTTCATAATATGGACCTAAACAAATATCCAATTGTCTCATGAATTTTATGGAGCCCTCCATTGAGGGATCATTATCTGAAAAATAACTTCCTAACTATCTTGCCAAGTGCAATCCTTCTGCTAATTTCTTTAAACTGAATTCTTTGGCAGAACTTTCCCTGCCATTTGGTTTGACACCATCTATTAATTGTATTAGTTTGTCCTCGTTTAAATCTGTTTCCCCATCAATTAATTCACCAATTTCGTTTTCAACCATGTCGCAAAAGCCCTCTCTGCCAAAAATGTATACGATGTTTATTATACTACTTAGCTTGGCATCTATTGGAGATATGAAATTTTGTTCTGGAATGGCTTCAGACCATATTTTTTCAGTGTAGAGGGTTGTAATTCCTTAATGGACAGAGAAATAATTTTCACACAATTCAATATTGAAAATTCTTTCACGCTTGAGGCAGTGTCACGTTTGGATTAGATTCCATTTTTTCCAAAATTAAGTGGAATGTTCGACGAATATAATATGACTTAAATGTTGATATTATTCCTTGGTCGAGTGGTTGAATAAGTGAAGTATTAGGCGGCAAAAAAAGTTATTTTAATATTCAGATGGCTTAAATTTGTTGGGTGGCCTGGTGCGTTATCTAAAGTTAGAATTTTGAAGTCGATATTCTTTGTCTAACTTTTTACATTGGGTACAAAACACTTGAAAAACCAATTTTCAAACATTGTAGCTGTAACCCATGCTTTTTTTTGGCTCGCCAATAAACTGGTAAGGTGGACTTGTCGAGCCCTTTCATAGCATGAGGATTTGAGGATCAGTTAATTAACACTGGTTTTGTCATGCAATCACCTGATGCATGACAAAACTTTGAATCCAGGAGCTAATCTTTCATTTTTCAAAATATAGGTGCGTTTTGGCCTTTTTTTCCAATATAACCCAGATTCATCTGCATTGAACACCTCGTCTATGCTATAAACACCTTCGTCAATGATTTTTAAAAGTTCTCCTCGGTATTTCTGGGCAGCTTCTACATCTGCTGATGCAGATTCTCCCTGGATTTTAAGATTATGCAAAGAAACCTGGTTTTTAAAGTTTTCGAACCAATCCTTACAGGCACAAAATCCATGCCAAGAGCTTTCTTCTGAAGAATCTTGATAAAGTTCTTTTAAATGTTTATAAACTTTGAGAGTTTTTTGTTTTAATAAGATTTCCATCCAAAGGAATTTTCATTTGAGTGCAATCTTCTATCCAAATCATTAGAGATTTCTTCATTTTTTTTCCATTAGAATATCACGTACATGAGCAATGCGCTTTGCACTTAACGTTGACCCAGAAATGACAGTTTCTCGGATTTCATGTTCATTTTGTTTGATTGTTCGAATTGTTGATTCATTTAAATTCAAAATCCTTGCAACAACTCCTGGTTTTTTCTCCATTTTTCAACCCATCCAAGATTTAAAATTTTTCTTTGCGACAAATGAATTTTCTTTTCAATGTTGGTTTTTTCCCCTTTCATTGCAGGTTTAGTGGCCATTACTATAAAAATACATTTTTTATATTAAAAAAAAAAAGCATTACATACTGATTATGTATGTAACTTGCCAGAAAATAAAGTGCTCAGCTTGAGATTAACACTGATTTTTAATGCGCTTTCCTGGCAGAAAACGAAGACAATTTTCAACAATAAACACTTTATATGGTAAATAATTGACGTACATACGTGCTAAAGGGTATTTCCCCTAACATAAATTCGCTACTTATAACTACATGTGCGATACTGGCAGGCACAAATTTAATGAAGATAAAATTTGATTTTTAAGTCGTGCGGTTGAATATAGATGAAAAGATAAAGGGTTACTACAATTTGTAGACCGTGTTATATCTAAACAACGTTGTATAAGAACCGCGTTGAACAAGGGTTACTATAATTTCTAGACTGCTTTATATCGAAACCATGTTGTATAAGTACTGCGTTATACGAAGGTTACCTGGTTCAGCATTCCTGTTCATAATGCTCATGTCGAAAAATTTTTTTTTGCTAATGTCAATTCAATGGACAGATGAGAGAAGTAAGATGGACATGATAACAGTGAAAGCAATTTTACAGTGTTCAGTTAACATTAATATCTCTTGTGAAGATTTCTATAAACTTGTAATAGATGATCCAGTTTTGTTAGAGAATGCTAAAAGTAGTGCTAAATATAAGGCCTGAACTGTACCTAATTATTATCATGTTCCTACATTATGTCATTTAATAAAATTATTTTAAGGTTCAGAGTTGAATTTTTTAAATCCCCCCCCCCCCCTTTTTTTTTTTTAACACCATGTCCCGTATTTGGTTTTCCAAAATCTGGCAACCCTAGTATATTTTATATTAACTTGCAAAATATGTTATGCATATTTTACATGTTAATATAAAAATAATTAAAAATTAAAGCAAATCCTTGTTTATTTTTGGTCACGTGTTCCCCTATCCCTATTTTAAGTGTTAAAATTTAACGCTGTTTAGTTTAGCGCTTTGTTTTCTAGGAATGCATCCTGAGAGTCAGGATATTACTTATGTATATATTGATCAGATTATTAAAATATGGAAAAACAACAATTAAATAATGTCTCCAGTTAATCAGAAGAACTGTTATCAATACACTGCTCTATGCAGATGATTACAAGACTTAGTTTAGGAATTAAACAAAATAAGCCAACAATACAATTTAAAAATTTCACAAAAAAAAAAACAAAAATCATAGCATTTTAAAGATCAAGAAGATGTTAGATCAAAAATAGTTATAGAAAATAAAATAATAGACAAATGATACGGTTTAATTGTTTAGGCTGCATAATAACATATCCAAAAGATAAAGATATAGATGAAAAAATAAAGAAATTTCAGAAAATCTGTGGAACAATTAAAAGCACACTGAATAAAAAAACCAAGACGAGAAACTCGACTAAAATTTTATAAAGTAATGGCCACTCCCAGTCTACTATATGGTTCAGAAACATGGATTGTTAAAAAGTAAGATGAAAGCAATACAAGCTGCAGAGATGAGATTTTTAAGAGCAATTAAAGGATGTACAAAATTGGACCAAATAAGAAATGGAGACATTAGAAAAGAATTAGATATTTCCAATGTAAATGAAAAGATCAAGGAATATAGAAATGGAAGGATATCGGCTACCAAAAGTGGATAGCTATAGACCAAAGGGGGGGGGGAGAGAAGAAGACCAACTGCAAGATGGAAAGACCAGTGAAGCCGGAACAAGCAAATGCCTAATCTTGGAAGTTGTGTAAGAGTGTGGTTAGTAGAGTTGTTCAGACTAGATTTTTTTTTTTCTGTGGAGAGTGGTGAATGAGTGCCAATGGATTTCCAGAATTAGTCGAGTGCTCTGACAATGAATGAGTTTTAGAAGTATGATAGGTTTTGTATGTATAATAGTTTGGGTCTCCCATGATGGGCCTCCCACAATGAGTCTCCAGACTTCATGGAGATACCATATAATCTTCTTCTTCTGCAGCTTCTCCCACTTAAATGGGGTCACTGTTGATGATGAGTCTCCTCCATATCCTCCTGTCTTGGGCTGTCACCACATCCAAGTTCTTCATCCTCAAGTCCTCTTCTAACAGCTCCCTCCATCTCTTCTTTGACCGCCCACGCTTCCTCCTTCCTTGCACATCCATCTGCATGACCCTTCATCCCACATATTCGTCCTCCTTCCTCATCACATGACCAAACCATCTCAACCTTGCCTCCTGTATCTTCGCTCCTAAGTTCATAACTTTCACTGTTCTCCTCACATAGTCATTTCTCAGACGATCCTTTCTGGTCACACGGCACATCCACCTAAGCATTCTCATCTCTGCTACTTCCCTCCTGCTGATGTTATTTTTCCTCAGGGCAACAGTTTCTATAGCATACATCATAGCTAGCCTCACTACTGTCCTATAGATTTTGCCTTTCAGGTTGATCGGCACCCTCTTATCGCATAACACGCCAGCCATCTCCCTCCAGTTCCTCCAACCCGCTTGTATCCTGCATCCCACTTCCTTCTCACCTCCTCCATCTTCTTCCACTGTTGAACCTAAGTATCTAAAGTCTCTCACCTTCCTGATGACATTTCCTTCCAGCTCCAGATCTGTCTCCTGGCTGCTGCCCACTGTGCAACACATATACTCTTACTTCTGCTCAGTCTCATACCTCTCTCTTCCAGGACTTCTCTCCATCTTTCCAGTTTAGTTCCCGCTTCTTCTCTTGAATCTGCACACAGCAAGATGTCATCTGCATACAACATTGTTCAAGGCGCATCTTCTCTCACCTCCTCTATCACCATGTTAAACAGAAACAGACTTAATGCTGACCTTTGATGTAAGCCAACTGTTACTTGAAAACTTTCTGTCCCAGACAGGTCCGAACACTTGTCTTCACATTTCTGTACATCTCCCACACCAACCTGACATATTTCTCCAGAACTTTCTTCTCCCTCAGACACCTCCAGACTTCTTGCCTTGGCACTCTATCGTATGCTTTCGCCAGATCAATAAATGCCAGATGTAGCTCCCGTTGTTTCTCTTGAAACTTTTCCATCATCTGCCGTAACCCAAAGATGGCAACTGTTGTTGATCTACCAGGCATGAAGACAAACTGTTCCTTTGCAATCTCCACCTCCTTCCTCAATCTTCCATCAAGAACCCTTTCTAAGATTTTCATTGTGTGGGACATCAACTTTATTCCTCTGTAATTTTTATAGCCTTGTGCACTCCCTTTACCATTGTAGATGGGGAGAGTACTCTCCCTCCATTCCTCGGGTATATTTTCCTGCAAACTTTCATGAACAGGTCCGACAGCAGGTCAATTCCCTCTTCCCCCAGTGCCTTCCATGCCTCCACTGGAATCCTGTCGGGACCCACCGATTTTCCATTCCTCATCCTCTTCATGGCCTCCGTCACTTCCACTCTACTGATGTTCTGCACCATCCCCTCAGAAGGCTGTCCATCTTCTCTGTGAGTCCTTGCATTTTCTTCATTCAAAAAGTCCTCAAAGTATATTCTCCATCTGTTTCTTATGTCCACATTTCTCCATAATACTCTTCCTTCAGCGTGTTTGATCTGACTCGCATGTAAGATGTCCTTTGCTGCTTTATTTCTACATTTCGCTAGTTGGTAATTTTTTTCTCTGTCCTTCCTTTGTTTATAATTGATCATACAGATCTTGATGTGCCATGGCCTTCGCCTGTGCCAAAACTCTCTTGGCTTCTTGCTTTCTCTCTCTGTACACCTCTCTGTCCTCTTCCACTCTTGACTCGTCCCACTTCTGCTTTGCCTTCCTCTTAGCTGTCACTGCCACTTGTACATTATTATTCCACCACCAACCCTCCTTCTGCTCTCTAATCTTTCCAGATGTCTCACCAAGCACCTCGATTGCACAGCTCAGGATTACTTTTGAATTATGTTTCCACCAATCTTGTACACTTTCCAGTCCATCTGAAATCCTCTCTAACACCCTCTCCCTAAAATGATTCTTCACACTCTCCTCTTTTAAGCGAAACCACTTAATTGTCTTCATCCCATGGCTTCCAGAGGTTCTTATCTTCGATCTTATTTTAAAGTCTGCACAGATACCATATAATAATGATAAATTTACTTTCACACAAGTTTGAATTTCCATCTTTAGTGTTTTACAAAATTTGTTTATTTGCACTTGAGTAAACGGTTAAAACAAGATTGTCTATTACTTGTTTACCAAGCAAAAAAAAAAAAAATCTATGGAATAAAAAAGATAGTTTGTAAGGCACAGTTGCACACAATCTACATTGTTTTCATTGTCACATTATGAAGGAAAGTGGAATTAACGTGATATCTGATTTGGATATGTTAATCTCAGCTATTTATTTTATGTAGATGTTATAATCCTAAAGTCCGCACGGTTAGCCTAGTGGCTTTGCGCTTCGCAACCATATGCCTGGGGAAGGAGTGTCCTAGGTTCGATTCCCGTCCACGACGTGAGGAGCTTAAGGATCTTCCTCAGCCATAGCCAAGTTTACCGGTCTTGGGCGTGGGCAGCAGGGTTTTTTCCGCCAGTTTATCTGGGGTTTTTCATCCCGCAAGCCAAACCGGCCCCGTGAACACACAGGTTACAGTCATAAATACTTACGGCAAGGAAGGCAACGGGAAACCACCTTGCTCATAATCATCTCTCCCTAGAATGGTAGCATATAGCTACCCTCCCACGGCCGTATGGCAGATGGGAACCAGAAGAAGATGAACACTGCCCTGATGATCACAGATAATCAGGTTATATCTTCTTAAAAGGCTTTGCTAAGACCCAATCTTGACTACTTTGCATAGATCTGGTCATCTGGGTTTCTTGGTGATGAGTTAGAGAGGATTCTGAGGCAAGTGACCAAGATGGACTATCATCTTGGTCACTTGCCTCAGGATCTGATATAAAATTCTTGAAGAGTTTTTAACAGGATTAATACAGAGGAAATTTTTCAGAACAGGTCTGGTAGTTGGAAGTCATCCTTGGAAATTGAACAAGAATCTTGCTAATGTGGTTAGCAAGAGTGTGAATGAGTGGAATAGGTTGTCAGTCTGTTGTGACTGCCATGACTGTGAATGTGTTCAAAGTAAAATGATAGATATTATGCCAGTATTGGACAGTGTTTGGCACAATGTGTTAGTCTCTCCTGATGAGTCTACTGACTCCATGGAATTGCCCATATATAATAGTAATGATTTGGACAAATTTCAAAACAAGAAATGGAATATAAAACATTTGTGCCTGTAGTTCCATAGAATGTTCTAATAGGGAATAAATTGCAGGAATTATTACAGGTTGCACTAATATAAGGAAAAAGATAAAGCCTGTTCGTTTTTGTAGATCTAAATGAAGTAGAAATAAATACTGTATCTTGCTTTGGGATATTTGGAAACAAGTGCAATGCTTCTGATGATAATAAATACTTGCTGCATTTGTGTGTGTGTGTGTGGGACATGGACTAGTCATTGGTAACACCTGTTCTGACATAAAGAAGTGCGTAAATTTATAAGGAGAAAACATAAGATGTAAAGAAAAGTCTTATTGACTGTTGTTAT
This sequence comes from Typopeltis vanoorti, assembly GCF_054136105.1. Taxonomy (NCBI): domain Eukaryota; kingdom Metazoa; phylum Arthropoda; class Arachnida; order Uropygi; family Thelyphonidae; genus Typopeltis; species Typopeltis vanoorti. Next base: position 43,980,117 of record NC_143568.1, read on the forward strand.
TAATGGTGATAATGATATCTTCACACTGGTTCAAGATACTGACGATTTGAAATAGGAACTCGCCATTTAGAGCAGGAAAAAAATTATCATTTGTAGAAGAAAAATATATAGGAAATTTTTTTTAAAAGACTAAAAGTCAAGCAGCTTTGGTTGTAAACTCATACAATATACCATTTTAAATTCAATATAAGAAAATACTTATGGAAGTTTTTTTCACTTGGCTGTGCTACTAATTATATATTTGGTTTTATCCTTTATCCAAGCGTAAGCAAAGAAAGTTTGTGCTGAAGTACTTTCAGGACTGGGGCAACTTGTGGTAAAGGTAGTATAAGTTCTCATCACTTGCCTTAGTATCTCTCATAATGCAAAGCACATCTCCTTGCAGACATGTATAATGCTATTCTTTAAGAAAAGGGTTACTACCCAGACCGGTTTCGACCTTTATTAAGGTCTCATCAGTGTGAGAACTTATACCGCCTTTATCCAGTGGCAAAATCTGAGGAAAGCATGTTTATTCTGACAGAGAGGAATATTGTGAATTTCTCAGTAAAGATGGGAACATTAGAATTGCATAGAATTAAATTATGTGAAGACATACCAGTGTCTTCACATAGCTAACAATATATACGATTGAGGAACTTAAACATTGAAAACAGGGACCACTTAAGGGATGACATAAGGCTCTTTGCATTCCTTTCAGATTACATAAATCCACTTAAGCCTATAAGAAATTCAGAGAGCTGATCAGGCCTTCTTACCTACTGTCCAATCTTGAGTTATTCATTTTATTATTATTTATATGGGTATTCCATGGGGTGAAAAGACTCATTGTGGGAGACCCACACTATGCATTAACATAGTACCTATCATACATCTCCTTAAACTTATTCACTGTTGGGACACTCATGACCACCCCTGACAATTTATTCCACTCATTCACCACTCTCCAAGTAAAGAATCTAGTCCACACACTGTTACTACCATGCTCTTAGTCAACTTCCAAATGTGATCCCCTTGTTTTCATCCTACTCCCCATGTATTGAAACATTTCTTTTGTGTCCATCTTATAGAATCCCTTTAGTAACTTATAAGTTTCTGTCATATCCCTTCTCCTCTGCCTGTCTGTTAAACTCTGCAACCCACTCACCCTTAATCTATCCTCATAGGAAACATTCCACAGACCTGTCACTCATCTTTGAATCCTCTGCACCAAATCTGTGCACAATAGTCATGTGGCCGAAGTATAGCCTTATAAAGAGGGACAATAACCTCCCTACCTTTACTTATCGGTTGCTGAAGAACACACTAAGTAATCCTCTGAGCTATTTTGCTGTCTTTTGTGATATGTCCTCTGAATTTAAAATCTATCTTCCACCATCCCCAGATCCCTAGCTTCATCAATATGATATGAAGTGTGTAATCTTTGCATCCTATAGTGCATTATTTTACATTTTACAACATTGAATTGACAAAAATGTTGTCGTTTGCCCACACTGCCAATTTATTTAAATCATCCTGTGAGATATCTATATCATGTCAATCAACTATTGCCCTCCCTAGTTTTGCATCATCAGCAAACAACTGATGAATATCCCCTTTCAAAATTCCTACTATATCATTAATGTACAAATTAAAGAATAATGGTCCGATTCCGGGCTACTCCATTAGTTGCCCTCATTCACTTTGATTCCACTCCACCACACACCATCCTCTGATGTGTATCAGCCATCTACATATCCATGCCACCAGCCTCATATCTATTCCCATTTGCTTTAATTTATGTAATAATTTCCATTTGGTATTCTGTCAAATGCCTTTGCAAAGGCCAGCAGGATCATACTGTAGCCATTTCCTTTATCCAATTCCTCTGTTGCCTACTGTAGTTATTGATAATATTCTAATGTTATTACCAACACTCTCAGATCCCTGGTCTCCTACATCACATGCTGTTTCAGGTAATTATCTTGAAGTAAAGGAATCTAGAGCATGTTGCTCAAAAGCTTCTTCTTCTTCTGCAGCTTCTCCCACTTAAGTGGGGTCACTGTTTGTAATGAGTCTCCTCCACCTTCCTGTCTTGGGCTGTCACCACATCCAAGTTCTTCATCTTCAAGTCCTCTTCTACCAGCTCCCTCCATCTCTTCTTTGGCCGCCCACGCTTCCGCCTTCCTTGCACATCCATCTGCATGACCCTTCTTCCCACACATTCGTCCTCCTTCCTCATCACATGACTAAACCATCTCAACCTTGCCTCCTGTATTTTTGCTCCTAAGTTCGTAACTTTTACTGTTCCCCTGACATAGTCATTTCTCAGACGATCCTTTCTGGTCACACCGCACATCCACCTAAGCATTCTCATCTCTGCTACTTCCATCCTGCTGATGTTATTTTTCCTCAGGGCCACAGTTTCTATAGCATGTCATAGCTGGCCTCACTACTGTCCTATAAATTTTGCCTTTCAGATTGATCGGCACCCTCTTATCGCATAACACTCCAGCCATCTCCCTCCAGTTCCTCCAACCCGCTTGTATCCTGCATCCCACTTCCTTCTCAGCTCCTCCATCTTCTTCCACTGTTGAACCTAAGTATCTAAAGTCTCTCACCTTCCTGATGACATTTCCTTCCAGCTCCAGATCTGTCTCCTGGCCACCGCCCACTGCGCAACACATATACTCTGTCTTCTGCTCAGTCTCATACCTCTCTCTTCCAGTACTTTTCTCCATCTTTCCAGTTTAGTTCCCGCTTCTTCTCTTGAATCTACACACAGCAAGATGTCATCTGCATACAACATTGTCCAAGGCACATCTTCTCTCACCTCCTCTGTTACCACCTCCATCACAATATTAAACAGAAACGGACTTAATGCTGACCCTTGATGCAAGCCAACTGTTACTTGAAAACTTTCTGTCTGTCCCAAACAAGTCCGAACACTTGTCTTCACATTTCTGTACATTTCCCGCACCAACCTGACATATTTCTCCGGCACCTTCTTCTCCCTCAGACACCTCCAGACTTCTTGCCTTGGCACTCTATCGTATGCTTTCTCCAGATCAATAAATACCAGATGTAGCTCCCTTTGTTTCTCTCGATATTTTTCCATCATCTGTCGTAACCCAAAGATAGCATCTGTTGTTGATCTACCAGGCATGTAGCCAAATTGTTCGTTCCTTTGCAATCTCCACCTCCTTCCTCAATCTTCCATCAAGAACCCTTTCTAGGATCTTCATTGTGTGGGACATCAACTTTATTCCTCTGTAATTTTTACAGTCTTGTGCATCCCCTTTACCCTTGTAGATGGGAACAAGAGTACTCTCTCTCCATTCCTCAGGTATATTTTCCTGTTGGCAAACTTTCATGAACAGGTCCCACAGCAGGTCAATTCCCTCTTCCCCCAGTGCCTTCCATGCCTCCACTGGAATTCTGTTGGGGCCCACCGATTTTCCATTCCTCATCCTCTTCATGGCCTCCGTCACTTCCATTCTACTGATGTTCTGCACCATCCCCTCAGAAGGCTGCCCATCTCCCCTGTGAGTCCTTGTATTTTCCTCATTCAAAAGTCTCTCAAAGTATATTCTCCATCTGTTTCTTATGTCCACATTTCTCCATAATACTCTTCCTTCAGCATCTTTGATCTGCCTCACATGTAAGATGTCCTTTGCTGCTTTATTTCTACATTTCGCTAGTTGGTAAATTTTTCTATGTCCTTCCTTTGTTTCTAATTGATCATACAGATCTTGATATGCCATGGCCTTCGCCTGTGCCAAAACTCACTTGGCTTCTTGCTTTCTCTCTTTGTACACCTCTCTGTCCTCTTCCACTCTTGACTCATCCCACTTCTGCTTTGCCTTCCTCTTAGCTGTCACTGCCACTTGTACATCATTATTCCACCACCAACCCTCCTTCTGCTCTCTAATCTTTCCAGTATCTCCCCCCCCACATTAATGATGTGGGGGAGGGGAGATACTGGTGAACCCATGACTGTACCTTCTTTTTTGTAGGTAAAAATTTGTAGGCAATGTGATCTAGATTCCTTTACTTCGAAACCTACAGTTTGGCTTAGATATATTGACAGTGTTTTCATTATCTGGCCAAACAGCCTTCAAACTTTTGTTTGTTCAGCCACCTGAACAAACAACTTTACTATTGAAATTGAAAATCAAAATTCGCTTCCTTTCCTGGATACACTGGTCACAGATTTTCTCTCGGGCAGCATAATCCTTCCCTGTCTTCCGCAAGCCTACACATACTGGCCAATATATATACATTCTAACTCTTATCGCCACCTATCACAAAAACTTGGAGTCATTAACACCCTCAAAAGCCAGTGACATTGTTAGAGCTTTTGCCGTCCCTCTCAATACACACCAAACATACTACAAAAAGTCAAAATGACGTATAGGGTAAGGTTCAAAGTGCTGCCTGGGGCTGACCACCCCCTCTAGCTATGCCACTGTCTGTTTTTGACAGAGCTATAACAATTTGCTCTCATGAAGAGGCTCTTAAACAAGAATTACAAATTATTAACAATGCTTATAAATAATGCTGGCAAAAATACTATCAAAGTTCATAAAACTTTATCAAAAAATGCATATGGGATTATAAAACATAGTTATCCCATATATTAAAGTTATCAGATAAAATGAATAGAATTCTACACCATTATAATTTTAATGCTACTTTTAAATCATCTATAAAAATTAAAAAAACATATTCAACCTCCCCCTTCCCCCCATTGCAACTCATCCTGGAGTATATAGCATCTATTGCACCTGTAACTTACTTTATGTTGGTGAAACTGGACATACAATTTCTATCCATAAAAATATAAAAAAAAAACTACACAACTGACACATTAAATTTAACAATTTTGGTGAAGCAGGCCTCTCTGATCATGTGCTCTTAACACCGTACACCAAATTGATTGGAAAAGTACCTGTTCTTTACATCATACAAAAACTTGTTATGAATGCAAATTTAAAGAAGCCTGTGAAATTTTGATCAACCATCCTAATATTAACAATAATGGTGGCATAAAAATCTCAAGAATTTGAATGGCACACATTCAGTCCACTTAAATAGGCTTAGAGTGCATTAAAGTAAGAGTTTGCTGAAAAACTTGAACTTAAGTTCAAGTTTTTCAGCAAGCTCTTACTTTAATGCACTCTAAGCCTATATTTTTTTGCTCTAATTTATGAGAGTAATTATGTGAGAGCATGTTGCTCTCTAGCTTAATATATCTTGATGATTTGTAACCAAATAGATAATAATAACAGGACTCTAGCTTTGCTGTAGTAAGGTTTTTCTCTTATTTTTTTTTTTTCACCAGGGGTTAGGCCAATAGTTTGTACTGTGACCTTAGCGTACCATATAGATTGTAATGTAGCTTGTTTCTTTGTATATATGTATACTCCAGATTTTGACATCGATATGAAGGTCAAAATGTTGAGTGATTATTTTGGTTTATATTAAACTAAAGTTTTACTATAACATGGTAGTTGTTTCCATAATTTTTAATAATGAATGCTGAGCACTGTGTAACTATGAATGAAAAGCTTTTTTACATGAATAGCTGTAGGCTAGCAACATGCATTGCTGGAATGTGTTGTGAATGTTCAGAGTATATATGAGTTTAAGGTTCAGTAGGCATGATTCTCCCACAGCAAGGGACTCCATGGAGGTTTGTTATATAAGGAGCAGTACAAAATTAATGCTGCTTGTGTCCCCCCCCTCAGAAAATATAATTTATTTAACAATGTTTTTGCATGGATGGATTAATCCTCTATCTTTCATGAGCATTCTGTCATTTTTTTCAGTAAAGTTTCCATCATTATGTACTTTGACATCACCAAGGAAGATGCTGTATATCAACCACAATGAATCTTTACTCGGAATATTAGAACTCTTCACAAATGGAAAAGGGCATCCTTCAAAGGGCCAAACAGGTGGTTGTCAGAATTGGAAAGATCATTCCAGCCAAATGTTGCAGTTGCACCCCTTGTGCATAAACTGGAATGAAGTCAGACATTCACAAAGGAGGAGGATATTTCTGGTTGGCAGAACTCTATAGATGCATTATTTTTTTTTTTTCCCTCTTCAAATCTCCATATACCGTTCTGAATTGATGATGATGCCTTGCTCCAAAAAACGTCCACAAGCAAGATCCTATCCTGACATTTGCCATGACTTTCGTGTGTTGAGGCTTATGTGCTGTGAGGACATCATGTTGGAGGTTTAATGGGATATATACAGCATTCGGAAAGGATTAAAACCGATTTTAATGCTTCCAAAAAAACCACCATAGTAAATTCAAAAAAGAAAGTCTCTTTTAGAATCTGGGGTGGCACTCAGAAATCGACCAAATTTAAATAAATATGGTTGCATAAAACTTCCCAAAATTTGGGAAACATTAATTATCAGAGATCCCACCTTACATCCTAGGCCACCTACAAATACCCATAGAGAGTGCACCACCTAGATAGGACTTTTGTCACCCACATGTTTCACTTAGTATTGTGTTGTATTTCAGTGTATATTACAATAGTTTTTTTGTAATCCTGAAGATGTCTCAATGACCGAGACAAAATATTGGAAGCATTAAAATCAGTTTTAATCTTTTCTGAGTGCTGTATATATTCCATTAAATCTCCGACATGTTGCCATGATTTTGCCCATGGAAGGCTGTCTTTTGAATTTCTTCTTGGATGATGTCTGTTTCTTCATTTCTGGATTGTAAATAAATGATAAAACATGGTGAATCCATGGTGTAACTTGGTGACAAGAAAGCTTCCACATGGAAGACTTTCTAGTCTTCTTTGTGCTTTGTCTCTCAGCATTTGCTTGACCCACCATGTGCAGACCTTCTAGCCAAGGTTGTTAACATTGATTATCTCTGCTGGTTTTTCGAGGTTGCATAATTCACAAGTTATGATGCAGCAATCCTAATTGAACAGCTCATCAGCGTGACTCTGTGTCATCACTGCTATCACTGGTCTTTGGGGCACATCTGTGACCATCTTCACCACTCTGAAACTGTGGCCTAGCATCTAACTGTGCTCGCATCAACAGTTTTGCTCCAAATATTGCAAATAGGTATGAATTTTCATTGGACCCACATTTTCTGTAGTAAGGAATTCAGTTGCTACTCTGTTTTGTATGTGGTGGCCAATAGCAACATTTTCTCACCATGGTGGAACTATAGATTACTAATGTGCAGTCAGTGACATACTTTCTACCATAATTAAAATGAAAGACAAAGAGAAGTAATACTTTTGTATTGTTCCTTGTAATAATAATAATAATAGAACAGAAAATAAAGATATTTCCTTTTAGAGAGTTAGCTCAAACATACAAATATTATTAATTAAAAAGAAAAAAGGGTTTGTAAACAAGAACCAAATCTTATAGTCCAATTTGAGTGAAGACATTCATGGATTCAGCAGGGAAGGCACATAGCTGCACATTTTGTGCAAAGTTAGAAAAATCAGAACTTCATGATGTACTCAAACAGTTGGGAGCTACTCTGAAAAAGAATAAACAAAAATCAGCAGGTGCTCTGAACAGATATAGAGAAAAATGTAAGAAAAATAAGCTATATGTAAAAAGTAGTTAAATAAACATCAGGGGTGGGGAGGCTTGGGTTAGAATATAGAAGATAAAGATCAGGAAGATGGCAAAATGTTCTGGAAGCTACTGAAAAAAGGAGGAATGAGTATTTTTCAAGGAAGCAAAAATAGAAAAAAGTGACATAAAAATTGAAGATTAAAAGTGAAGATTAAGATATTCTGGATGTTTGGAGTAATTACTTTAATAAATATCATAAGCAGTGACAGAAAATTACATAGGCAAAGGGGATATTAAATCCAACATTATTTCGAAGCCAAATGTTTGGTGGAAACTATGAAGGTTTCTTAAGTTGACCTGAGAGCTTACGAGACTGCAAGCCTCGGCATGCACTACTTAAAAGACGTGGGCGCTGCTCAAGTGTCCATATATTCGTCTTTATTAGTGCATTTAATAAAGGTTCCACTGGCCTGACAGCTGTTTCGAACTGGCCTGGTCTCTTCAGAGACCAGGCAGAAACCTTAAGGGAGCAAAAACTCGTTTAGTACTAAGGAAATCAAAATGTCGGAGAAATGTTATCTCAATATCCTATTTTTCATAACTGAACTCTCGGTCGGTAATATTAAAGAAAGAGCCAAAAGGCTTCATTTTGGCAATGTAAAATTATATAAACAAAGTGGATATTAACACCAACATTATTTTGAAGCCGAATGTTTGTAGAAACTATAAAAGTTTTGTTGACCTGAGAGCTTACGAGACATGGACACTTGGCTAGTGTCCATGTCTTTTAAGTAGTGCCAGCTAAGGCAACTTGGGGTTGTCGAATTGCCTTAGCTTGCACACTCTTGTATTCTTGCAATCTCTCGGGTCATCTTACAAAACTTTCATAGGTTCTACAAACATTCGGTTTTGAAATAATGTTGGATTTAATATCCTATCCACTTTGCCTGTGTAATTTTACATTGCCAAAATGAAGCCTTTGGGCTCTTTCTTTCGTGACAAAAAATATTCAAGAGAAATGCAATCAGGAATACTTGTCATTATTTGAGGTATAAAAAGCTGTCACAAACTTTAAATATTGTAAGACCACTGGGATAGATGATATTCAACCTGAATTCAACTATATGGAGGCATAAAGTCTTCGTGACATCACCACATAATTTTGGATGATTGGAGTGGCACCCATACATAAAAAGGGAAATAAACCAGTGTTAAATTATGGAGAAATTTCCCTACTTAGTGTTCTAGGTAAGATGGACAAGCATACTTGAGATGAAGTTAAGCAACAGGAACATGCAGCTTTAAGTCGTTTGGTTCAGACAAAAGTGGATTATCAGCACCATTACAGGAATATAGTAAGGCTTTGTGTTTAAGTTTTGTAGACCTTAAAAAAAACAGCATGTGATAATGTGGCAAGAGAAAAACTCTTTGTACAGAATAACATATAGCCTATATTTACGTTGTACGTCAGCATTTAAAATTGAATAATCTATAGGAAGATGGTTTGATCTAAAATCAAGCATAAAGTTATCTATGCATGCATGTTACTCCATTTTCTATCTCCTGTCTATATCTATGTATATCCTATCTCTCAATCTGAATTAATGCATTTGAAGAATCATGGCCTTAAATGATATAAAAATCAGAGATATTACTCAGCTCTTTATGCAGATGATGTTATACTGCTAAATACATACTTATAACATATGACATGAAGAACTTTTTAGTAGTTGGAGTAACAGCAGTAAGAAATTTTGTATGAAATTCAGCAATAAAAAGACAAAAAAAAAAAAAAAAAACTGTTAGAATAGGCATAAGCATGGTAAACACCAACTACATTTTCATTAGAGAACTTATAGAATAGGTAATACATTTCTAATATTTACCAACAAATTTTAGTTAAAATGGCAGATTAAATATTGAAAAGGATACTAGAATAATCTAGATTGGTGTAGTGTGGTGTAGAGCCAGTTGAACAAGTTTTAGAGGATATAAGAGAATTAAACAAAATTGCTTCAAACCAATTTTAGCATATGGATCTGAGACATTCTAGAGAGACCAAAAGTAGAACTTTATCAAGCCACTTCAAGCCTCCACATAAGAAGTGGTGGTTCTAACCTAAAGAGACCGTCACAAAAAAATTCATGCATAATATTTTGGACCACATCCTCTTAGTTGGAAAGCCGATATGCTAACCATTTATAGCAAGCTTGGCTGGTATTGTGCTGGCCTGGTTGACCAGAATTAATTTAGAACACTAATTCTCAACCTATGTGGCAAAATACATAAAGGAGGTTCCGAAGAAAGTGGAAATCTAAGGAAAAACTGAAAAACTACTTTATTGAAACAAAAGCATTTAACCAGCTTACTGGCCATTATGGATTAAATACGCATCCTCATACACTTCGTATCCATCATATATTTCAACGTAATATCAATGGTATTGCAATTTTAATATGTACCTCGCATCCATGATAGCCTTGATGTCTATAGACGTCTTGGCCAGTAGTGTGGTTAATAAAACTATTTATTGACACAAAACCAAAATATAAAAACACACTCTGAAAATAAAATAAAATGTATACAATCCATTGTATTGAATAAACTAGTTATGCTTACAGGAATATATCAGTATTGCAAAATATACCAAGCAACTAATCAAAACTAAACAATAACAATGAATCTAAAATTAATAGTTTCCTTGGGCCTGCTTTGCAGAGTGAAGCTTTTCATATTGGAAATTGACACTCCTAGTTCTCTTTCTATATTTAACTGAGATCTATATTTTGTTTTTAAGGCAGCCACTGCAGAAAACTCAATTTCACAAAGATAAGATGTTGGAAATGAAAGTGCATGAAAAGCTCTTGACTTTAGTGCAGAAAATTCATCAACATTGGCCCAAAATTCAAACAGTAATTTAGATGTAAATTGTTTTTTGACTTTGCCACTTGACGTGAAGTCTATAAATTGTTCTCTTCTTCAATTGAGAAACCCTCAGGGGTAATTTGAAATGGGTTTCTAACCCACTTGTATATTTCCGTTGTTGTCATCGGTTATAAAATACTTTCTAAAATTCTTTGTCAACATTTTTAAATGATTTTCAATAACGGCAAATAAAACTTTGATGTGTTGCTCTTCTGCCTTGTAGGTTTTGATAAATTCATCCACATTTGCAAACATTTCTAATTTTTGTTGCCTTTTTGTTCCATAACTCTAGTTTTTTACAAAAAGCATAACTTTGTCACTTATTTCTAAGACACATGTATTTTCCTTGGAGTTGCAAGTTTAATATATTTAGTTCCTTGAATATGTCCACCAAGTGGCTCAATTTCATCGCAAATAAGTGGTCTTTAACTTCTGTTTCTTCATGATTTTCCTCTTCCAAGAAGATTGCTATTTCATCTCTTAATTCGTAAACACATTGTAAAATTTTTTCCTGTGATAACCATCTTGTCTTGCAGGAAAAATGTTTACAACGTGTTTACTCATTTTTATATAATTCACCATGGTTATCTGTTGTTAACACAATGTTTAGACCAGGACTCATTTCTTCTGCAGCAAGAGCTTCTCTATGAATCATGCAATGTGTCCAATTACATTGTGGGGATTTTTCACTCACAAGGGCTTGTAAACATTTAAACCTTCCAAACATAACTCAAGCACCATCAGTGCAAATTCCAACACAATTTTTCCACAGTATGTTTGCCTTGTATATAAAATTGTTCAATGTTTTGAACAATCCAGATAGTGTGGCTCTTCTTTCTGTTAGTTTACAAAACAATAACTCTTCAACTGGTGATAATCCATCACAACATCGAATATAAGCAATTAAATGGCAATCCTTGTTGCTATCTGTTGCCTCGTCAAGCTGAATTAAGAATAATCGGTCACAAAGCTGTGACAAAAGTTGTCTGCATATCTTCACATATATCACCAACTTGCCAAGCAACAGTATCATTTGATAGAGATATACACTGTAGTCATTTAGTAAAACTTTCTCCAAGCTTTGGAGAAAGTTCTATCATTTACTTCAGTCTTTGTAAAACTGAAATCTAAATATTCTGCTGCATGCTTTCTTGATTTTTCTTTCAGAGTGATATTCTTTGAACCTGAATTTGTTGACATCGACGCTCCACAGTCGTCAGTTGCCTGCTTATGTCCAATTAAAAATTTATCAATTTTTCTACAGTAGAAAAGATTGTTTTTATACCTTGTATCACAGTCGTTGCGAATAGGAGTAAAATAAAGCCTACCATCAAATTCTCACTGTTGCAGTGTTACTGCCATCTTGCCATTTCAAGCCTTATTTATACTCGCAGAAACATTTCCAGAACATTCAATACTTCCCGTGATGAAATTAATTTTTCCGAAAGGTGTTCACGCCCCTAATCTTTCTCAGGACTCTCATATCTCTGGTCTCTAGCATTTGGTATCACTGCCATCTGTGCAGTGATGCCAGATCTATATAATTTTCAAAAGATTTGATGATGTATTTAAATTTATATGAATATTTAAAAATTTTAATTAATTCCTAGTTTGTTTGTTTTTTTGTTTGTTTTGCTAACTTTTATGGGTTTTGTCAGTGTCTTGGCACAAGAATTGCAAGGGGGATGCCACAAAAACTAATATTAAAAATGGGGCACACATCAAAGAAAGGTTGAGAAACACTGATTTAGAAATAAAGCAGTTGATTAAAGACTGGAGATGAGCTGATACCATCATGGGCAGAATCATGTCACTGTACTGTATAGTACAGTGACTATACAGTACCTAGCGTTAGTTCTGTTTGAATTTACCATTAACTCCATTCGAAATATTCCTGTACTTTTAAATTCAATTTTTCTTGAAGTATATTTTTTAGAATACATGATATATTATTTTTTATGCATTAGTATTATGTACAGTTAAAATGTATTAATTTATTAATGTTAGATAAGTCTCCTAGAAATCCTACAATTCATTGCACGACAGTTCTCTCCCATTCCGTGTTAGTTATTTATCGACATGAGTAACAAAAAAAAAACATAGCAAATAAACAATTAACTGAAAGTTGCTTATTTTACGTATAATATTTCTGGGAAAACTCCCATGCTTATTTTACTTTTCAAGCACATCCAGTAATGCAGATAATTTATATATTATGATGCCATCACATATTATTTTGATACTAATGGATTATCATAGCCTATAAAAATAAATAAAAATAAGAGAAAAGCTATTCAAAATGCTACAGTTGTATGGTATCAATGCATTATCATATTAAAAATGCTTATATTAGGAAAGAACTTGACATTGTTAGCATCCAGGAATGTGTTAGCAGAGCTAATCTCAGGTGGTATGGTCACTTAAACAGAATGAGAGTGGAAAGATTAGCAAAAGAAGTGTTCTCTGCCAGGTTGGCAGGAAAAAGACCCAGAGAAAGACCAAGATATAGTTGGATTGATATGGTAAAAAGTGCCTTAGAAGATAGACATATAAGATCTGATAATGTTGGAGTCTTGACAGGTAACAGATTGATTGGGAGAAAAATTGTAGATAGGAAGTTGTCGGTGATGTAAATTTTTCATGTAGTACTATCATATTCTGTACATCCCTTGAGGGTACATGGCAGGAATTTGATGATGATAAAAAAAAAAATAAATAAATGAAAGATGAAATAGAATTTTTCTGAATTAAGAAAAGTATCCAAAGTTATTTTTATTAATCTTCTGAGAAATGTAAAAAATCTATATTTAGGTGTTACATTTATCAAATATTTCTTGATATGCTAACTTCTCGAATATTTACTTCTTGCTTGAAGTATGTTTGATTTATTTATTTATTTTTATTTTTTCCATTCATGTAGTTTTATCTTCAAGATACTAAAAGTAGTAATGGAACTTTTGTTAACAACCAACGACTTAGCAAAGGGTCAGAAGAATCTCCTGCAAGAGAAGTGTGTTCAGGAGATATTGTGCAGTTTGGTGTTGATGTGGTGGAAAACTCAAGGAAGGGTAAATTTTATAATATTATTATTAATCTTGCACCTGAATGGAGTCCTAAGACTCACTGTTATGTTCTCCTTAAAGTTATTTATTATTTTTTATTTTTATTATTATTACACACTACTCCAAGGAGTCTAAGGACTCCTTGGAGTAGCCCGAGGGAGGCCCTAAACATCATGTCAAGCACTATCCAACATTTTCACAGTATCTATCATACTTTGCTTTGAACTCATTAATAGTCCAGGCACATACAACAGACTCTTGCAACCAATCCACTCATTCACCACCCTCCAAGCAAAAAACCTAGTTCTAACAGCCTTGCTAACTACACTCTTACTCAGTTTCCATGAATGGCCCCTAGTTTTCTCCCACCACCAGACCTGTTTTGCAAAATTTACTCTTATACTCTTAATTAATCTTGTAAAAACCCTTCAGTAATTGTATGTCTCAGTCATATCACTCTTTTCCTCCCCTATCAACCAGTTTCTGTAACCCACAAATCTTCAAACTGTTCTCGTAAAAGTTCATTCCATTGACCTGCTACCATTTTGGTTGCAGGTCAGTGGAATTCTTCGCAATGAGGAAGAGGTGGATAGGATCCAGAAGTGAGAAGAAACCTTGGTGACCAGACCTACACGCAGTAGTCAAGATGAGGTCTTGTCAAGGCTCAATAAAGAGGAATAATAACCTGCTTATCTATGCTCGTCAAAGTATTTATTCTTCGATAACCAATAATCTGATGACTGCTTTAGCCACTTTTACTATGTGCCCCCTATCCACTAACACTTCCAAATCTCTGGCTTTGTCAATTTCCTGGAGTACAGTTTCACTAATGTCGTGCAGGTGGTAATCTTTTTCACCCAAAATGCATAACCTTACACTTTGTCACATTAAACTGACATCCATTCTCCTTTGCCCAGATTTCCAGGCTATCCAAATCATCCTGCAAAATTTTAACATCGTCTCCATTAACTATTTCTCTACCCAGCTTTGCATCATTGGCAAATAATGGAACAGTTCCTCTCGGATTCTTTCCTATATTGTTAATTTACAAATTAAACAGTAACGGTCAAAGAACAGAACCCTTTGCCATGCCACTAGTTACAGGCCTTCTTTTGGAACTCTTCTCCTGAATAAACTACTCTCTGATACCTCTCCATCAACCACCCTCTTATCCACCTCACTAATCCTATATCCATCCCTATGTGCTGCAGTTTACTGATTTGAATTTCATGTGGTGTCTTCAAAGGCTTTCGCAAAAATCCAGCAGTATCACTGTAAACCCATTATTTCTATCCAACTCAGCTGTCACTGTATTATAAAACGCGAGCAAGTTACTGAGGCGTGACCTACCCATCACAAAACAATGTTCCCCCCCATCCCCATACATTATCCCATTTCCATCTATCCATTCCTGTATCTTGTTCTTGACCAACTTCTCCAGTACTTTGACAACAACTCCTGATATGCTGATCAGTCGGTAATTTGCTACATCAGTCTTGGAGCCTATGCAATGGGACTTTCCCCTCCTTTCCACCCCCTCGGGTCTAACCCAGAGCTGAGACTTAGATTAAACAAAATGTCGTTAAAGGCACTGACAATTCCCCAGCAGCGTCACGTAAAACTCAAGCTGTTATACCAACCAATCCCATAGCTGTTTAAGGTTCTGTAATATGTTATGCACCTCCATTTCATTTACCTCAGTTCCTATATAAGCTTTTCCCCTCTTGTTACTACAATATCTCCACCTGGATGATATACTCTTGCACAGTAATTCTACTATTTTGACTGATTCAGTTACTGCCCTACCATTGGCATTCATTAAAATCATTCTACCATGAAGATTCTTTCTTTTACTTGTAGCCTATCAAAAGAACTGTTTGGGATTATCTTTAGCCTACATTGCTAATTTCCTTTCACACTCTGCTTTTGCCTTTCTTACCACACTGGTTATCCTTCTGGCCTGTGCTTTGTACTGTTCACATGTCTGCTGGTCACCTTTCTCCTTGAATCCCGTCCACTCCCCCCCCCCCCAGCTCCATCTTAATAATGATATTCATCCGTTTAACTTCCACTTGATTTACTCTCCTGACTCTAGGTATGCAGTCTGCATTACTTCCCTCAAACACTCCTTTACCACTTCCCATGCGCTATCATCATCCAGCCCTTGCTGTTTCACATGCCATGGCACTGATTCGAGCAATCTCCTAAGCTTGTCATACTTAACAGCCCTGTAATTCCACATAACATTTAACATCACTGTACTCTTAAATTCTTCAGACAGTTCAGATTTGGTTATTCCAATGAAACCAAATCTGAACATCTGATTTCAGTTTTTGTTGGCATGGAAAGAGCTTATGCCACAGCTGGTAGATAAGATATATTAAAAGACTTCAACAATGTAATTCTTAAGGAGCATATTCCTGTTTTTTATTAAAAACTCTCCTCCCCACCTTTCTCTTGCATTCTTCTTCTTCATTATCATTTCAAATGTTATCAAAAGAATTTTCGTTTATGTATGTGTTAATTTGTGACTGATAAAAATGTTTTCTTTAATTTTGGCTTCCCTTTTTTTTTTGTGATTTTTTTTTTTTTTTTAAAAAAATTCGCAAAACATTGCCATCACACTAGTTTATTGTGAAACAGTTGCAAGAGTAACTTGTTTTGGGAATTCACAAGGAGAGGCTTTGAAAAAAATATGCTACACTACCTTTTTCACTTGGTTCTGTTTATTTACCACTGTTTTAACATTATAGTGGTGATCATTAGCTCGACAATTCCACTTGCTTAAAAAAGCAACATTTTGCAAAGCCTAGCTGCATTCCCATCAAAATTACTCACTTTTAGATCTCTGCAAATGTTGTACTTGTATTTATTATTATTATTATTATTACAACAAACTCCTTGCATTCAAAAGGCTCATCATGGAAGGCCTCATTTAGAGTAAAATTTCTATTATATTAAATCTTGAACCCATTCACACTCCAAGTATTCACAACAGCAGTATTCTTTGCTCAACCACCACTCTGCAGATAAAAGAACATAATATCTCTTCTATCCTGTCTTGTTCATACTCCGTTCCATATGTATAATCAGTTCTGAACCCTATTATCTTTGATTCTCATTATTTTGAAATCAGGCCATCTGTTAACACTATGCCATCCTAATTTTTTCATTTGTATAATATAGATAATATCCTTTGTTGTCTTATTTATTGTTTATTCACTTTGGAATAACTTATTTTTTCCTCATTTATGTCCATCTTCTCGTCCATCTTATCATTGTTACACCACCAGTGACATAGTGGTGTAACAATTGAAGTAAAAAGTACACCAGTTTCACTGCACTTTGATTTTCCTTATACCACGCTTTTCTAATTTCTAATATTTTTTAATAACAATTTCTAATTAATTTTTTGTTAGTGAAGATGGCAAGTTAAATCTGAAAAAGAGAACAGAATAAGCAAAGCTGGTATTGTGGAGAGCAATTTGAATAAATTTGTATGGGATAAGAGAGAAATTAGCCAAAACACTTAACTAGTGGTATACATGACAGTTCAAACCAGTTTTAAATTATGGATCTGAGAGTTGTGTTAGAAATAAAGCACATAATCTGAGATTAGAGACCACAGATATGAAGTTTTTAGAAAAATTAGAGGCCTGAACAGATGGTTTCAATGGCAGAATCATAATAAAATTGTAGAAAGGAAAGAACTTGACATCGTTTGTATTCAAAAATGTGGGAGCAGAGCTAATCTAAGGTAATATGGTCACTTATATATGATGAGAGATGGAAGGTTAGTAAAACAGGTTTTTGATGCCAAGATGGCAGGAAAAAGACCCAGGAAGACCTAGGTCTAGGTGGATTGATTCGGTTAGAAGTGCCTTAGAAGA
This sequence comes from Typopeltis vanoorti, assembly GCF_054136105.1. Taxonomy (NCBI): domain Eukaryota; kingdom Metazoa; phylum Arthropoda; class Arachnida; order Uropygi; family Thelyphonidae; genus Typopeltis; species Typopeltis vanoorti. Next base: position 43,997,551 of record NC_143568.1, read on the forward strand.
ACGAAAAGTTTTTTCACCAAGCATCACTTGAACAATTTTTCTTAGTCATTTCTCAAGTGTACTTGGATAAATCTTACCTGGAACACTCATTAGGGAAATAACTCCGTAATTCACATTTACTTTTATTTCCCTTTTTTTTATAGATGAGTGCTATGAGAGTTCTACTCCAGTTACCTGGAATTGAACCTCTGACCAGGCCTTTTGAATTATTCAGTTCAGTCACTGTAAAAATTTTATACCTCCATATTTGAGCATTTCTAGTCGAATATCATCTACTCCAGCTATCTTTCCACATTTCAGGTATTTGATGGTTTTTTTCTACTTCAAGTATGGATATATATTCCTGGTTGCATTCCTGTTGAGTGTTTTTTACCACAGTGCTGACACTGCTTGTTTCATTTAACAATCTTTAATTATTTACCTCAGGCATCTAAAAAAAATATCTTCAGTTTTCATGTCACCTTTATCACTGATTTCTTTTACAGTACTCTTTCCTCCATTTCTAAGCTTCCAACAATAACAATATTTTGCCACATTCCTGATATTTCTATGTTCTTAGCAAAGTGTTCCATGACTTCTGTTTAGCTAGTTTTACACAGTCCTTTGCTTTCTTACATTTTTCTCTGTATGCTCTAAGAGCACAAGCTAACATAACAGGTTCTTTTGACATCAGTGTTTTCTTTGGAATTTACCACTGAACTTCCAGTGTTTGGTTTTTGTTTTCAAACTCTTATTTTTCTTGAATGATGTTTGTGTATTTTATTTTAGTCTACGGTTTGCCTGTGAAAGCTGCTGAACTTTGGTTTGTTTTAAGACTTTCTTACACACACTCTTGTTTTCAATATGAAATTCAATTTTATCCTGCTCAAAACTAAATAGTGATCACTTCATATTTCAAATCCTCTATATACTCTTGGGTCATGAACCAGTTGGAATACATTGCTATATAGAGATAGTAGGCAATATGCAATCACCCATATGTCTAGCACCCCTCATGTAAATGAGTATGTGTACAGAAATGGTTATGCAATGTTGAATGTGATTTCACAGTTTTTAGATTCACACAGGTTGGTGATGACATCACAAAAGGTAATTGTAGGTCCAAGGGAATGTTGAATTGCATGTACATGAATGCCAGAAATATCAGAAATAAAGGAGAGGAGTTTTTGGCATTGATCTGCTCAACTTGCTAAAAATTATAAGCATCAGTGAGACCTGGTTGAAAGAAAAGAATTTAGTTACGCAGACAAAATGTAACAGATTATCAGGCCATGCTCAGGATACTCCTTCACACAGGATTAGATGGAGGAAAATGTCAATACTATTGAAGTCGTTATAGGTATGAGAGACTACTTTTACAATTAGTTATGAAGCATCCCCCTAACTTTAACAAGTAAGGTTGCATTAATTTGCCAAAGATCTGAGAGACCGTCATTTTGACACCTAATAGCCTGACTTCTCTGAACTAATTTATGGTTATCCAGCCCACAGAGGGCACCATGTATGGACATTAGTTCAATTCCAGTTTACAATTTGAATATTTTCCCACATTTATTTAGTTCAATACTGTGTGTGCATCTTCAGAACATGAATATAACTAACAAGTTATATTTGTGTTCTGAAGATGATGGGTAGAAAACCCAGAAAAATATAACAAAATTTAATAGAAATACTTTTTTCCTCTTTTGGTGTTGTTGATACTGTGAAGCCCTATTATGAATGAGTTGTCCACAGTAGCTAAAATCCTTCTTTTCAGATCTGAAATAGTGAATATTAGATGTTAAACCTTTTTTAGCTCCTTGAAGTTGGTTCTGTACAAAGGAAAAACTTGTGCGAGCTCCAGTCAGCTGAATATTCTCTCCAAATCTAGCATACAGGAATAAATTTCATGTCACAACATTTTTTGAGAAAGGCAATTAGAGCACGAAGCATGCCATATAAAATTGATAATTTTCGTAACTTGCCTGTTAGTTTAGTGAATTCTTTCCCATGAAGGATAATGAGTCTAATCTTTAAAGCTACTTATGTCATAATGATCATACATCGAAAATAACACAAACTAGTTTGCCAGCCAGGTTGGTCAAGTGGTTAGCGTATCTGCTTTCTATCCAACAGGTAGCAGATTCAAATCCTGACATGACATTTAAAATTGTCTTTAGTTGGGAGATGAATTTCATTGCCTGGTGTGAGACTACTGCCATTCTTATTGGAGGCCTGAAGTGGCTTGAAAAAGTTTCATGTTTGGTCTCTAGAACAGGGTTTCTGGACTATGTAGCAAATAAAAAAATTAATTGAAATAGAATTTAAAAAATCCATCACCCTTTTAAAGATTAAAAAATAATTATTCATTTTACTTTCACACACATGAAAATCATTTTTACCCAAGGGAACATACACAATAAATAAATTATACAGCAAAAGTTAAAATACTGAAGAACAACAAGGATATTCCAAGTAAAACAGAATACTTTGTCAGTTGGACACAAAGATCGCTCCTTTATAGTTAATATATGTTAGTAGCTCCACAGTCACTGTTAAGGAAATTAGTAGAGTAAATTAGCAGAGTAGAGTAAATGCATGATAAATTAAAATTGCTAAGGTGGTATCAGTATTTCATCTACTTCGACCAGTAGGAAGGTAATTAATATTTTAATAACTACAGTATAAATGTTATGGATAACTGTAGTATGGTGTAGCACTTTTCACTTCACTGAGAACTTTATCTTGTTTTTAACAAATAACAGCAACAGAGCAAGGTTAGTTTGGCCTCAATCTCAATGTCCAATTAAACACTATTACTAAATTTTATACTTTTAATCATAGTATCTAATCTAATGGGTTTATGAGTCTTCTTTTCAATGGCATAAAAAAAAAATTGTAGTCTGCAAAGTTTGGTTGATAGGTAGAAAAAGAATGGACACGGTAGAAACTTATAAGATATTAAACAGATTTTATAAAATTGATGCAAAGAAAATTTTTCAGTATATAACAAATAGTCAAAGAACTAGGGATCATCAATGGAAATTGTGTAAGTGTGGTTAGTAAGGATGTGTGGACTAGATTTCTGTGTGGAGAGTGGTGATTGAGTAGAATGGATTGCCATTAATTAGTTGCGCATGCTCTTACAGTGAATGAGTTTAAGGAGAGGTATGATAGGGTTTTTTTGTGGTATAAATATTAGTGTGGATCTCTAGACTGAGTCCCACAGTGAGTCTCTGGACTACGTGGAGATACCATATACTAATATAAAAATAGACTAAAGGACATATAAAAATGACTTCAGTCATTAATGATTAAAAGATTAATTAAATTAAAAAATTAAAGATAAAAAGATTAGAGTAATTTTTTTTCTCTCAATGGGGTGCATAAGGGTCAAAGCTGTATAACTGAGAGGAGACCTCCACATAGCCTTTAAAGGAATGCAGAGAACCGACCAGGGCTTCTGACCTAATGTCATATCCTCACTTTCTCGTGGTGCACCCTGCTGGGTATCTACCTGGATACTGAACGAACGAGGATGACCTGGCAATTTGGGATTTAGCCAACCAGATTGTATTCCTATTGGTTAAACCAAAATACAAAATGATGGTACAACATGACAAAATTTTATGCCGGCTGGGGCGTCGCATGGTTAAACAAGGCCAACGTTGTTTTCGCCAGGGAACCAGGGCGAACAGCGAAAAGTCAGCTACTGGAACAAATCTGAAAACACACCCCAACTCAACATCACCAGAGTTAAAGATCGGTACTATCAACATAAGAAGTCTGAATGGCAAAGAAATGGAGCTAGTGGAGCAATTAGATAAGTACCAGATCGACATAATAGGGGTGACCGAAACAAAAAAGACAAACTGGTGAGATCTTTCTGAGCAATAAATACAAAATGTTATATTCAGGCAATGACAATTGCCTGAATATAACATTTTGAATGGCAGACAGTGTCAAGTAGAGTGATTTGGGCAAATATCAGAATGGGGAACTGGACAATGAGACTTATTTGTGCTTATGGTCCCACAGAAGGCTTCTAAGGTAGAAGTGGAGGAATTTTTTTGAGGGTCTAGAGAAAGCTACTGACACAATGAAAAAGGAAAAGTTGGTCCTTGTTGGGGATCTAAATAGCAGAGTAGGAAGTGATTGTCAGACATACAAAAATGTTTTGGGAAAATTTGGAGAAAAGAGCAAAGCTAATAATAATGGCAAATATCTGTTCGATTTCTGCTCAGGACATGGACTGGTTATTATTAACACCATGTTCCAACATAAAAATGCGCACAAATTCACATGGAGAGAAGAGGCTAGGAATAAGAAAAGTCTCATTGACTATGTTATTGTTGATAGTGATGTTTACTCCCTGGTGCAGGACACCAGAATGTACAGAGGATTTGAAATTGGAAGTGATCACTATTTAGTCTTGAGCAGGATAAAATTCAATTTCATATTGAAAAGAATGACATGTAAGAAAGTTTTAAAGCGAATAAAAGTTGAGCAGCTCTCAGATGTGAACTGTAGACTAAAATACACAAAGATTATTGAAGGAAAAATGAAAGAGTTTGAGAACAGGAACCAAACCTTGGAGATCCAGTGGCAAGCCTTGAAGAAAACCCTGATGGATTCAGCTAGAGAGGCATGTAGTGAAGTTGTCTGCAAGGATAGAAAAATTAGAACTCCATGGTGGACATAGGATGTTAAAGAGGCAGTGAAGGAAAAGAAGAAAGCATATCAAAAGTTCCTGGCAAATAAGTCAGCTTTTACTCTTAGAGAATACAGAGACAAATGTAAGAAAGCTAAACAGTGTGTAAAACTAGCTAAACAAAATTTATGGGAGGACTTTGGCAAGAACATAGAAAATAATATCAAGAAGGTGGCAAAATATATTTTGTAGGTTGTTGAAGAAGCTTAGGAATGGAGGAAAGAGTGCTGTAAAAGGAGTTAGAGATGATAAAGGTGAAATGAAAATGGGAGAAAAAGATATTCTTGAGGTATGGAGTAATTACTTTGAAAATTTGCTAAATGAAACAAGCAGTGATAGCAGAGTGATAAAAAAAAAAACACTCTACAGGTATACAGCCAAGAATACATATCCATACTTGAAGCAAAAAAAGCCATCGAAGACTTGAAATGTGGAAAGGCAGCAGGAGTAGATGATATTCAACCAGAAATGCTGAAGTATGGTGGTATAAAAGTCTTATAGTGGCTGCACTGCATAATTCAGAATGCCTGGACAGAGGGACGAATTCCCAATGATTGGAGTAGAGCTCTCATATAGGTACTAGTATAGCTCTCATATAGGTACTTATATAGGTACTATCATAGCCTATATAATGCTCCATTGACACCATATAACTGTAACGTATTGAATAGCTTCTCTCTTGGCAACTTGTCATATGCCTTTTCCAAATCGACAAAACTTAAATACAGATCTTTGTTATATTCCCATGATTTCTCCACTATTTGTCGTGAAGTGAAGATCTGATCCTGACAGCCTCTATTTGAGCTGAATCCAGCTTGTTCTTCACCAAGCTTTTTTACCACAATTCTTCTCAATTGTTTCTCAAGTATACTTGCATCTATCTTACCAGGAACACTCAATAGAGATATACCTCTGTAATTCTCACATTCAGTTTTATTTCCCTATATATATATATATATATATATATATATATTTATTTATTTATTTTCTTACATTTACTATAAAAGTTGAGCAGCTCTCAGATGTGAGCTGTAGACTAAAATACACAAAGATTATTGAAGGAAAAATGAAAGAGTTTGAGAACAGGAATCAAACCTTGGAGATTCAGTGGCAGACTCTGAAGAAAACATTGATTGATTCTGCCAGAGAGGCATGTAGTGAGGTTGTTTTTAAGGATAAAAAAAATCAGAACTCCCTGGTGGACACAGGAGGTTAAAGAGGCAGTGAAGGAAAAGAAGAAAGCATACCAAAAGTTCCTGTCAAATAAGTCAGCTTGTGCTCTTAGAGAATATAGAGACAAATGCAAGAATGCTAAACACTGTGTAAAACTAGCTAAACAAAAGTCATGGGAGGACTTTGGCAAGAATATAGAAAATAAATATCAAGAAGGTGGCAAAATATTCTGGAGGTTGTTGAAGAAGCTTAAGAATGGAGAAAAGAGTGCTATAAAAGGAATTAGAGATGATAAAGGTGACATGAAAACGGGAGAAAAAGATATCCTTGAGTATGGAGTAATTACTTTGAAAAACTGCTAAATTAAACAAGCAGTGATGACAGTGCAGTGGTAAAAAACACTGACCAGGCATGCAGTCAGGAATACATATCCATACTTGAAGTAGAAAAAGCCATCAAAGGCTTGAAATGTGGAAAGGCAGCAGGAGTAGATGATATTCGACCAGAAATGCTGAAGTATGGTGGTATAAGAGTCTTACAGTGGCTGCACTGTATAGTTCAGAAAGCCTGGACAGAGGGACGAATTCCCGATGATTGGAGTAGAGCTCTTATATAGTACCCATATATAAAAAGGGAAATAAAACTGCATGTGAGAATTACAGAGGTATTTCCCTACTGAGTGTTCCTGGCAAGATCTATGCAAGTATACTTGAGAAACGGTTGAGAAGAATTGTGGAAGAAAAGCTTGGTGAAGAACAAGCTGGATTCAGGCCAAATAGAGGCTGTCAGGATCAGATCTTCACTTTACGACAAATAGTCGAGAAAGCATGGGAATATAACAAAGATCTGTATTTAAGTTTTGTCGATCTGGTAAAGGCATATGACAAGGTGTCAAGAGAGAAGCTATTCAATACGCTGCAGTTATATGGTGTTAATGGGACATTATATCAAGCAATACTTAGTCTTTATTTGAGTTGTAAGTCAGCAGTTAGAAGTGAAGGAAGTACAGGAAGATGGTTTAATGTTAAATCTGGTGTGAGACAAGGATGTACGTTATCCCCTCTGTTATTCATTATCTATATGGATCACATTATAAAGGAGAATGGTATTAAACATGATATCAGAATTGGAGATGTTAATGTGAGTTGTTTGCTTCATGCAGACGATGTTATACTTCTAAATAAATATGCCACAAGTCTGCAATATTCTCTGACTAAATTGAATAACTGTTGTAATAGATATGGTATGAAGGTGAGCAGTAAAAAGACAAAGACAATGACAATAGGCAGAATCATTGAAAATGTCAACTGTGTTGTGAATGGAGAACCTGTGGAACAAGTAAAACTTTCCAGCTACTTAGGCACGATTTTTAGTGAAGATGATAAATTAAATATGGACATAGACAACAGAATCAATAAAGCTGGCTTGGTAGGAAGTCAATTGAATAAATGGAATAAGAGAAAATTAGTCGGAACACTAAATTAGCTGTATACAAGACAGTGTTTAAACCAGTTTTAACTTATGGATCTGAGAACTGGGTCAGAAGTAAAACATTTGACCAAAGACTAGAGACCGCAGATATGAGAGTCCTGAGAAATATTAGAGGCGTGAACAGATGGCATCAATGGCAATATCATATTAAAAATGAGAATATTAGGAAAGAACTTGACATTGTCAGCATCCAGAAATGCATTAGCAGAGCTAATCTTAGGTGGTATGGTCACTTAATAAACAGAATGGGCGAGGAAAGATTAGCAAAACAAGTGTTCTCTGCCAAGTTGGCAGGAAAACGACCCAGAGGAAGACCAAGATATATAGGTGGATTGATCCGGTACAAAGTGCCTTAGACGATAGAAATATAAGATCTGGTAATGTCTTGGTAAGTAACAGACTGATTTGGAGGAAAATTGTAGATAGAAAGTTAGTAATGATGTAATTTTTTTCATGTGTTACTCTCCTATCCTGTACATCCCTGGAGGGTACATGGCAGGAATTTTATGATGAAGTTTTAGTTGTTCATATCTTATTATGGACTTGTTTGTCCTACTTAATAAATTCATTCTTTGGCATAAGTTCAATGTATTATGGTCTGTTTAAAATTGAGCTGCCTACATTGAATTCAAGCTGCTTAATTCTTTTTTAAAGACTGAGATTTGAATAATAGTATGAGCAGAGTCTCCTTATTTGACTATGATCACTTTATATTCTCAAGGTGGTTCATTTATCTGATGTCAAGGTCTAATGGATTGAAAGAGCACAATAAAATAACGAAACACAGGTGTAATGGTTCCAGTCTTTCATCTCTATCAATTTCTAAGAGATACCTCATTGGGGATGAAGTATGAGAATTGTAATAATATATACAGCACAAAAAAAAATAAAAATAAAAATAAAATTAAGTGAGCAATAAATAAACTGTAAGTCTCAAGTCCTAAGTGGAGATGTGGGAAACTTTCAGAATCTTGAAAAGTTTCACACAAATGCATTTATTAAACATTTTTTAAGCATGCTTTTTTTTGTTCAAGGAGTCCAAGGCATGGTTATCTGACTGTAGATATATTTTGTCGGTTCTTCAAGATAGATGTTGGCAATTTTTCTAGTCTGACCATAATAGAACAAGTTGCAAGAACAAGGAACCATGAATAAACCTGGAACTGAGAGCAGATGGAGTTGATCTTTAGGAGAGCAGATAAGAGCTGCCAGCTTTGTATAATGTTTAAAAGCATTATAGGGATTATATTCAAGTTTTAGCAATTTTTTTCTGAGATGTCCTGGATAAAAATAAAGGGAGTAGTAATTGCATTACTGTAATCTATATGTTGAGAGAGATATGAGATGCAGGGAGGAAAAATAGTCTGTTAATTTTTTTTTCCAACATTGTAGCCATTGTGAAGATGTAATGATTATTATTATTATTCCTGACACCTCCAAGGAGTCCAAAGACTTATCACGGGAGGACACCTACAACTGTCTCAACCACTACACCGAACCTCTACTACGAATCATCTCCACCAACGCCATCTACCGCCCACCTCCACCACAACTAGTATTTTTTGTCTGTAAATTGCGTGATTTACGATTAAAGTAGAATTCAGCTGAGAGAGGTCTTGTTGGAACAGACATCTCATGATTATTATGACACCCTATTGTTTTAGTAGAGGGGATGAAGGAAATGTTTGTAAATTTATCTACCTATGTGGATAGATTTTCTGTAAACAATGAAAGAAAGAGTACCATTAGAAAGATGTCATTACAGTGTCCACAAAAGATGCTGTTGTAATTTTCTTGCTATAGCGTACTGAATTCTGGGGTGTTTACTGTTGTAGTGGAGGAAGAATGAGTAATGTATCTGAGTGATGTGGTTTAAATGGAGAATACATTATCGACATATATATATATATATATATAAGGCAAGGAATATATATATATATTCCTTGCCTTTTCTTGATGTCAAACTGACTCGCTCTTCTGCTGGTAAACTAAAAATATCGATATATAGAAAACCCACACATACCAACAGATATCTGCACAGTCAATCCCATCATTTCCCTCCTCATAAGCTTGGAATAATTTCCACCTTGGGACATAGAGCCCGTTCTCTTCTTGATGATCCAAATGAACTGCTTACAGAAATAAACCATCTGAAAACTTCTTTCGAAGTTAATGGATATTCCAAGAAAATCATTAACAAATTCCTTCTTAATCCTCCCAGACATCACTCAGAAGAAACAAATAGATTCAAAAGCAATATATCTATTCCTTACATAAGTAGTGTTTCACATAAATTAGCAAAAGTTCTAAAAAAATACAATATCAGAACCTTGTTCACTCCACTTCCAAAGATCCGTTCCTTAATTAGCCACCCAAAACCTTGTCATCATCAACTCAAATACCCTGGCGTATATAAAATATTATGTGACTGCGATATTCCTTATTTCGGGCAGACAGACAAATCTGTCGAAATGCGTATGGAAGAACACATGAGAGACATTATTTACAAGAGACAGCGAGCAAGTGCATTATCAAGTCATATCCTCTTCTCGGCTAATCCTAATGATGATAACCAAAGTCACAAAGTCTGCTGGGAAAAATCTACAAACATCTTCCGTTGCAGTGACGAAATAGAGAGAAAAATTGTGGAATCGAGAGAAATCATCTTCAATCCTGTTCATCTAAATAACAACTTAAGCTACAACCTCCCAGATAGTCATTCAGCTGTAATTATGTATTGGCATTCACGTGATGCAGCAAGCACGCACTCTCCCAACAATGCAACAAATGAAAGAACAGCTTCAAATACAACTACAACGTTTTAATGCTAATTATGTATAAAGACTGTCTATGTTGTTCATAGTCTTTTAACCCTCAATGTTTAGTGTTTTTTCTTTTATAATGTCACCTGAAGAAGGCTGTTACAGGCCGAAACTAGTAGTGTGTTTATATTAAAACCTTTTTAATTAAATCTCAGTTCTAGTCATTCAATTTTTTTCATAAAACTATGTATGTTAACTGAGTCAATGATCATTCTGTCATATATATATATATATATATATAAAATCAATACTAATAGATATCCGCCTGTTAGTAATTATCATGCTTCTTAATAATGTGTTATTACGTGACTACATTATTACTAGGACTTGAGCTAACAACATATTTGTCTCTTTCAGAAAGTTCTAAAAAATAAAGAACTATAATTCCACGCTAAGTTGTCATAAAGCTTAATGAGAAAAGCATCTTAAGTTATTCAAAAAAAAAAAAGTCTTCATTAGACACACAACAAAGCATGCTAATAATTTTTTTTTTCTGTTGTATTTATTTTTTTCCATTTTGTTTTTTTCTCTTCAAGTTAAATTGGCACTATCTTTTTAATTCAAGAAAATGTTAAATGTTTTGCTAGATTTTGCTACATTTAAATATCAGTATTTTTTGCTTTTATGCCATCATGTAAGCAGTGTGATGTGGATATGGCATCTCCATTATTCTGAACAGACTGTAAAACTGCTTCAGTTCGACTCTAAGAATATAAATTCTACTTAAAAATTCCCAAACATGAGTTCAAACATGCATTTTGACTGTTTTAACATGGATCGCATACACAGGAGGTATCAGAATATATTAGCACATCAGTGCCATGTATGGGGTGCAGGTGAGGATCGAGAAAGAACTCTATTGACATTTTCCTTTAAGTATTCCATATTGGAATATTGATCAATAATTCCATATTGGTCAGTATTCCATATTGACATATTTCTTTAAGTATTCCACATTTGGAATACTTTAGGTATTCCAAACCTGTATATGTTTGCAAAAATGCCTTCTGATTACCAGTAATAGGTGATAAATTGTTTTTTACCATGATTTATTTATTGTAGTTTGTCTGAAATACTTCACGAGGAAGGCATTTTCAGAGCACAGACGTAGATAGAATAAAAGAAGAGGAGAAGCATTTGGCGTGTTTACAGTTGCACTGAAAAGGGATGCTGGTAGATGCTCGTGTTTTTAACTGACCTTGCAGAAAGTGCTGGAATGATGGTTGCCAATTGTAAAATACCTGTTGAACAGGCAGAGAGCTGAAATGTTGTAATGAGATAGAGGTTGAAAAGAACCTGTAATTCATTACTGTTCAAATTAACAGTTACAATTTAATGGCTGTTAATTGAATAATAAGAATCTGGAGATCATGTATAGTGGACTGAAAGCCACTTTTACATCAATTTTCCTTGGAAATCCATGGTATAGGAAGAGAAAAAAAAGTTGTGTATCTCAAAGGAGTAAGAAGAGGGAATGTTTTACATAATTTTTCTAGAAGGCTTTAAAGGAGGCACACACCTTTTCACAAACAATTACTGGTGTTTATCTGTTCTCAGTTGGAAAGCAAGTATGCTAACCATAAGGCTAACAAAGCTACTAATAGTTGATAAATTCTTCTTTACCATAATTTATTTGTTGCACTATGCCATTGTTAATTTCACTGTTATGCAGTGTTTCTGATTTGCATTTTTTTTTTTTTTTTAATTCAGATATCATTGCTTAAATGTAGATCTATTAAATATAACTTGGTGACTATATACCTGATATGTTTGCAAAAATGCCTTCTGATTACCGGTAATAGGTGATAAATTGTTTTTTACCGTGATTTATTTATTGTTTTGGTAACACATTATGTTAGAATGCTTATATTTCCATTAAGCAGCAATTTTTAAATGTTTTTGTTTATATTGATATAATGTAATAATTCAAAAAAGCATATTTCCTTCATTCGCAAAATTATGCTGTTATATCTCAAGTTTAGATTTTACTGTTTACATTAAAAAGCTCTTACCATTTAATCCAGCTTTGTGATGTCACATTTTAAGTGCAAAATTTATTTTTTATCTGTAGACCAGTATACCATTTTTGTATAATAATACAAAGTAAATATTATTAATTTTAGTAACACATGGATGTATAGTGGCTAGCTTAAAGCTTTACCTGCCTGATGGAAAAGAGGCAAAAGCCAGGTAATCAGTGCATAGCTTGCTTAATTATTTTCTATTTTTTAAAATACCATTCTATGTTTATTAGATATCAGAATCTTTGAGATATAATCCGATATCTGCTTTGAGATTTTGTCACTTTCATTAATACAGTATGGCAAAAGAAAAAAACAGTACTGAATAACTACAACGATATATGTTATGGAGTAAACTGATTTATTAACAAAGAAATATGTGTTTACACATGATGATATATACATCCACATCTATCGGTGGAATCTTGGTCGAATAATGCATTAATGATGTTAGATTACATGCTCGAAATGGGCACCTTATCTTTCAAAACAGGGTTCTTTGTCATCTGGGAGAACAAAGGTTGGGACATCTGCTGGACATATTGTGTAATTTTATCCCTTAATTCATCAAGGTTTGAAGGCAGGTCATAGTGGAATATCCACTCCTTCAACATACCCTAAATGAAGGCATCAAGTGATATGAGATTAGGAGAACGTGAAGGATACAGGAATTCTGTGAACCTCAAAATGAGCCTCCGGAGAAGTGTTGTGATAGACAGGCCTCTAGAACCATGTGATGTGTGACAGTTTGCTTTGTCCTGTTGGAATACCTGTGCACGAAATGGAATGTTTTTTTGCACGACACATCCTATGCAAATCCTGAGTGAAAGGAAACCAGCACATTCTTGATGTAGCATTCGCTATTCAAGAATTTCACAGGAAGAAGGTCACCATGTAGCGACCTTCTTCCTGTGAAACAGTTGCTCTTGGACAAATTCAGGTCTCAAGAAACCTATAGGTTCATCTGTTTACATGACCATTTAGATGGAGATGCGCTTCATCCGATAACCAGACATTATAAAGGAAGGATTGATCTTCATAGACATTGGCCAGCATGTGCACAGTATTCCCACTGAGAAACGTGTGTTTAAACACTGACCCACCTGAATGACATGAAAAGGCACCCAGCTCTTTAAGGTCTCTCTCTCATGACTGCCGTGATTTATCCCAGGTTTTACTGCTGTTTGGCATTGACTGCATTTTGAAGACTGTAACACTTACTCCAGCACATGCCCATGATTCTTATTGATGTTAACAGTTTGTGGTCTTCCCAATTGATTGCCTTTTGTATTGCTGCAGAACACTCCCGGTATGTCAGAACCTCTCGATTAAGGCAATGATGACACTATTGCTTGGGGTATGTTTACGGAAACAATGAACAAACATATCATAGGCTTTTACCATTTGCTCTACCAACTCCGTATGAATGAAAATAATGCTTAACAATACATGTCTTTTCTTCTGTCAACACCATGGCGTAGACTCTACATGTGCTATTCTATTAATGTGCATACAGGTGAGTGGCATATTTCATAGTGCATGTACTGAAGGGAATTTCGAAGTTTAGTACTTTTTTTTTTGAGTGTGTGTCCCGTACTGTATATTTAAAAATAAAAATTTTGGCACATATATGTAATTGCACCTAAGAAAAAAAATGTGTCATGTTCATCATCATCATCAAATTCCTGCCTTGTACCCTCAAGGGGTGTACAGGATATGACAGTACTACATGAAAAAATTACATCATTACTAACTTCCTATCGACAATTTTCCTCCAAATCAGTCTGTTACTTGTCAAGACTCCAACATTATCAGATCTTATATTTCTATCGTCTAAGGCACTTTGTACCGTATCAATCCACCTATATCTTGGTCTTCCTCTGTGTCGTTTTCCTGCCAACCTGGCAGAGAACACTTGTTTTGCTAATCTTTCCTCTCCCATTCTATTTAAGTGACCATACCACCTGAGATTAGCTCTGCTAACGCATTCCTGGATGCTGACAATGTCAAGTTCTTTCCTAATATCCTCATTTTTAATATGATATTGCCATTGATGCCATCTGTTCACGCCTCTAATCTTTCTCAGGACTCTCATATCTGCTGTCTCTAGTCTTTGGTCAAGTGTTTTACTTCTGACCCAGCTCTCAGATCCATAATCAGCAGATACCATAGTATGAGGAACAAACAGCCACATTGCCCACCTTAAGATGTAGAACCTCCTTCCACTGCGATGACTGAGCAATCCTGCAGGGCATCTTTCCAGAAGCATAAAATAGCGATCAATGGGAATTTTGAACCATTCTTCCTGTAGGCCTGTAAATGAGGTCTTGGACTGTTGTAAAGGGACTTTCCTTCACCTCACTTGACGCTTCAGTTCATCCCACAGAATATGGTTGAGATCAGGCTCTGTGGAGACCCATTCAAGTGTCATTACATTCATGTCCACAAACCATGCAGTTACAGCAGCAGCAGCCTTATGACATTGTGCATTGTTTTGCTGAAATAGAGATAGTGGGCATTTCCGTAGAAATACCACAAAGAAAAAAGCATTGTCTAGAATGTTCAGATATCTCTCAGAGTTCAATGTTCATGGCATCACAATCAGAGGTATGAGGCCAAACCAGGAAAATCAGGACCATACCATTACACCGCCACCTCTGAATTTCATAGTTTGGGTTATACACCCCGGTAAGAGATGTTCACAGGACATCTGCCACACCTATTCATCTGCTTGGTAGAGGGTGTAGCGTGATTCGTCGTTCCATAATAGAGCTTTCCAAGCTTCTACATCCCACTGTACATGCTCTTTACACCATTGAAGATGATGCTGCATGTTGGCTTGGATAATGTGGGGCTTGCATATTGCAATCCCACAGTGGAGACCTTTGTTGTGAGCATCAGTTCTGAATGTTTCTGTGTGCATTCATGTTCCAGTCGGTGCCCAGCACTCTGCATTCAATGTATCAGTGGTGGTTTATACATGTTATTCTTCATAGCAACCTATGGTCACATTCAGTGAGTGTGGTGGGTTGTCATGTGCCTATTTAGGTTGGGTGTGCTGTCGTTTGGCTTGTGCAACCCTCATTACAAAATTCATGTCAATCTGACAGCACGATTGCATTTTTATTGATGTATAAAAGTTTTAAGAGTGCGTAGTGCTGTGTGCTATGCACTCTTGCATTGTAGGATTACTCTTAATTGTAAGATAACTTTGAATACTTTAATTTATTAATTAATATAATTTAAATATGGAAAGCGTAAAGGTCAAATGAATAGTAGCTATGCTTCACACGCACTGTTTATGTGTGAAGCACAAAGAGTTTACGTTTCGTGGTGAGATTCGATTATCATTGGCAAATACTAGAGTGTGATATGATTTTTAAATACAGCCATATAATACGCACGGAAAAAGTAATCACTTGGGAAATTATTATTTTTCTGGACTGAACCAAAGAAAGGCTGAAATAATTCATTCTACTTACTTATTATGCATGGGTTCCAACTATAATCATGCAATTCATGAAAGCTCTGGCAGAAAACAGGACATTCAGTACATCGTCGACACTGTTTCCCATTGTAAAAATGGGCAAAAAAAAGCTACAAATTATTTATAGAAATTATAAATATATATTAAAACTTGTCTATATTAGTGTCATAAACACCAATTCACACTTCAAGCATGTAAAACAAATGATACTCAGAAAACAAAAACAGCAACTCAAGACAGATGACAATGTTTAATTGGAGGCGTTTCTCAGAATAACCAGTCACAGCCATTAACGACTTCTGGGTGCTATTGTCTTGGCACACACCCTGCCTTGTCTTCTGGGCCATTTAAAACACTGGAATGCTAAGGATTTGACAAACTATATCATCTGCACATCTGTTTAAAGAGCTCAAAGGTGTCTGTAATTGTGACTGCACACTCAGGAGTCACAAATACAGACATTAAGCAATATTATATTGTGTTGTTTAATTTTAGGAATCACTCAAAGCTAGGAAACAATTAAGTGAGTCTTTAACAGGAATAAATGCAAAAATATAATATCAGTGCTATTGCTATTTTGCAGGTGTGCGTGCTGCATGCCTGCAATATCCACCCCTAATATATATATATTAGGGTTACCAAGTAATTTTATAAACTTGGTTATTTTACTCCTAATCCCAAGTAAGTAAACAGTTAAGTTTGCGCCTGAACGTAGTTCAAGTCTAAAGGTGGTGCAACACCAGGGCAATTCATATATATATATATATATATATATATATATATATATATATATATATAAGTTGAATTTTTGAGTAACTAAAGATTTATTTTAACTTGTATGTTGCATAATGAGCACCTAACACTACATGCTTATAAGAATGATGCATGTCATCCAAATTCCCATTCCATATCCTGTAATGTTACAGGATGGAATGCCTGAAACTTGATTTGTCGATATTTAGACAGTTTTCAAAATTAATATTTTGAGATTTAACTGTACAAATATTTAAAGTCTAAAACATTGATGGAACTAATATTTATGTCGCCTATAGTGATGCATTTTGATTAATAACAGTTGAATCTACTGTTATTAATCAAAATTGAATGATTATTGAATTCAATGTGACAAAATTGATATAGATGAGTGGCAGATGAATTTCATTGTAAAGTAAACATTACTACTTTGGTTGTTAGAGGTAGAAGTATAGCCATGTTTCATTTCTTCTGATTTGGATTCACTTACATCATCTTGACTTCAGAGCAGAGACTGTTTTCTTTCCCCTATTTCTTCTACAGTTATATGAGTAGTTGTTTTCAAGATTATGACAAATTCCACAGAGTTTCAACATTTCTTAATTTTAGTGCTAACTTTAAAACGATTGTTCTACAAATGACTTCCATAGTACTTTGGTAATAGTAGTGTCCTTTGGTTGAAGAGATCTGGGTTCATTTCTTTCTAGGAGGCAATGAACTTTTTCATTTGATTTAGCTGGTCTTGTGCGAAAGTGGCAATTTGTGAAGCCAAGACATTCATGACTCAATGATCTGTTCATAGTCAAGACTGTCACAGACCATTGAGCCTATCTAACATATTAAGGAGATGTGAGTAAATATTAGTATTTGGCTGAAACTAATGAATTAATTCCAACTTTCTGCGATTTTTTTCTTGCTGTCAGATATTATTAAATAATTTAAAAGTTGTTTGCGATGAATAGAATGCCTGCATATTTTATAAGTTCTATATTTATTCCATCTTCTCCAGGGGATTTCCTGATTTGCTTTGTTGTATTGCTTGTTGGATTTCTTGTAATATTATTTCTTCCATTGTATAATTAGTAATAAGCATTATGTCAATATAGATTCATTACTATCTTGCCATAAGTTAGGAGGAAGTTCAGCCAGGTTTTCTCTTTGATTATTTCAAGTTTTACTTTTTCTTTTATCTCCTTACTCGTATTCTTTAGAATTTTGTATGTATTTGGTCTCTTCACTGTAAGATCTTTTTGCAATTTTGCTATGAAGTCTCATGTTTTGCTATTCATTTTTTGACGTGTTTTTTTTTTGTTATTGCTCTTTTGTAATTATAATTAATTTTTGCTTCTAGCGATTTTGTGTTTATCCATTGTTTATATGCTTCTGTCTTATCTTTGATTATTGCTTCAATGTTTTCATCCCAATTTCTTATTCCCTTTCTCCTCTTCCATTTACTATTTGTTCCGAGGCATTCTGTTGCTGCATTTATTATACATTTTTTAAAATTATTCTATTATATCTCTATTCATCATTTCTGTTAATTTGCTCTACTTTTTCTTTTATTCTTTGCAAATAAAGGTATTTGCCACTTTTATCATCCAAAGAGTTGAACTCTAAAAGATTCTTGGAGATTTTCTTAGCGCTGATTTGGTTAATTTTAATCCATCCTGGGGGTTCTTAATTTTCCTTGTAAGAGATAATGATCAGATTCTATTTCTGCACTTCTAAATACCTGGCTATCTAGTATCATATTAGTGGTTTTCCTATTAGCTATTATATAGTTTATTATACTTTTTAGGTTTCTTGTTTCCCAAGTAAATTTATGGCAATCTTTATGCTTGAAAAAAAGTATTTTATTGCATATTGTTTCACCATTTGTTGCTATATTTGTACCTAGTAGTATGTTCCCTACTCTGGCATTAAAATCTCCCATTATTAATAAATAATTTGTGTTTATTGTATATTTTAACTTTTTAGTAAAAGGCATTGCTATCTTCATTCCTCTGGGGCATAGACATCAGTGATAATCAGGAAGCCACAGCTTGTTTGTAATCTTAATTCTAGAATTCTCTCACTCTAGTATTTGTAATGTGTTATTTTTTTAAAAATTGATTTGTGAATAAAAATCATTATTCCTGCTTTTCCTCTTTCTTCCTTTGACTCCACTGTAGATATAGATGTAATTACCGATTTATCTAAAATTTTTTGTTTTTTCTTTGTTTCTGTTATTACTGCTAATTTGATATTTCTTTCTATTAGGGTTTTGTCTATATCTTGTTATTTGTGATAATCCTGACATTTCAAGTAGCAACATTCCATATATTCTTATTTATTTTCATTTCTTTATTATTATTCATTTTTTCCCCTTTCCTTATCCTGCTCATATCTGTTAACCTGTCCAAGTTGTTTTCGAGAGCGACAGTCCAGTTACTTCTTTCTTAAGACATTGGAGTAAGAAAAGATTCAGCTGGGTTGGTTACCAGCTATCTGCAGCCTAGTTTGATGGTGGGACTGCCACCTTAGGGCCTCCAAACTTGTCCTAAGTCCCTTCTCTTGTTTGTACTTGACCAAGCTTCCCACTGGGGGTTAGTACTCAATCTTTCACTTGGTTGCTCAGGTTCAAGGTTCACCACATGGAGGTGAGAGTTGGATTGGGGAGCAGAGGCTAGGTGATCCCACTTGAGAGAATCATATATTGCACATTCCATCCCCTTTGAACTCTGCCAGTGTATTATGTTTGTTAATTGTGTGTGTTCTAATAGCCAGTTTGCCATTTTCCATGATGACTTTGTATTGGGATAGACAGATGAAGCTATAAGAGAGGCAGAAGTATGTGCTTCCAGTATGACTGGTTTAATGCTGTATACACATACCCACCAATCCTTCACTCTTTCCTTGCCACATTATGGGAAGTTCCTTCCCATAATGCATAGTAATATGCATGTGCAAAAGGAAATGCTTTGTATTAATGGATATGAAGGCAATTCATATTTAGCTTCCATATAAAAGTAGTCATTACTTCATATGCAAAATTGGCAAGAATGTGGAAAGTATAAACTCATTCTTAATGGAGAACCTGTAGAACAATAAAATACTTCATCTATTTAGACAACATTTGTAGTGAAGATGGCAAAATAAATATGGAAATGAACAATAGATGAAGTCAAGCTAGTATAATAGGGAGCTATTTGAATAAATTTATATGGATAAGAAAGAAATTAGAACATTTAACTAGCAGTATACAGGTTCAAACCAGTTTAACTTATGGATCTGAGAGTTAGGTTAGAAATGAAGTAGTTGATCAAAGGCTAGATACCATAGATATGAGAGTTCTGAGAAAAATTAAGGGAGTGAATGGATGATTTCAATAGCAGAATCTTACAAAAAAAAATGAAGATATTAGGAAGGAACTTGACATTATTAACATTCAAGAGTGTGTGTGAACAAAACTAACTTAAGTGATTTATTGCAGTTTCTTATGAAGTTACACTTAAGTTACATAAAGGTTTCCGGAACGCATTACTTACGTAACTCGGAGGATGACTGTAATTCATTGAGCTGAGAATTTGACCCTCTGACCAGGCCTTCTGAACTATGCAGTGCAGCCACTATAAAACTTTTATAGCTGTATATTTGAGCATTTCTGTTCAAATATCATCTACTCTAGCTGTGACAGAATGAGATAGGAAATGTTAGCAAAACGAATGTTTTGTGCAAAAATGACAGGTAAAAGGCATTGGTGTCTTTGACCTAGCAGGGAAAAAATTCCATCATTTCACCTAGAACTTGGCCTTCCTCTGGAATGCCAAGTTCTGTGTGTAATGATGTAGGTAGAAATGCCTTAAAATACCAAAATATAAGATTGACATTATTGGAGTCCTGACAAATAACAGATTTATTTGGAGGAAAATTGTTGATAGGAAGGTAATAATAATAATGAAAACTTAATCATGTTGTACTATCATAGTATCTTATAAATACTTTGAGGGCATATATTATGAATTTGATTAATATTGACTCACTCTCACACCAACCTTGTTTATTTTATTTTCTGTCTTTTACATATTAAGCACAAAATTTCTCTTAAAGGCACATGAAAGTTCTCAACTTCATAAAATAATAAATAATAAAAAAAAAAGTATTCTGAGGTTGCTGAGATTCCATTCCCATTGATATAATTTTTATTGCAGTATATTGTTATAATTGTTCTGTTTTATTATTGTATTTATTGTTGTTAATCTGTTACTGTGCCTAATTTATAAATTAAGCTTTATCATATGTATGTATAGGAAAAAAAATACAGTATATATAGGGTTTGGTACTGTCTGCAGTTTCAGGCATCCATGCAGGGGGGGGGATCTTGGAATGTATCCTCATGGATAAGGGGGGGACTACTATATATATATATATATATATATATATATAAAAGCAAAATGTTACCAAAAGTGTGATTTATACAGACTCATTGAGTTCTTTACAGGCCATCTCATTTTCTGTGTATAATCCAAATCCAGTGCTTTGTGAGATTTTGTAATTGTTGTGCAAAATGAAAACTTAATTGTGATGTTCAGTTGTTTTGGATTGCCAGCCGTATTAGAATTAATGGATGTTGAGATGACAGATATGGTTGTTAGATCAACTCATACTTTTTCCTTGTACTCTTTGACAGTCTCATATACAGACTTCATATAGCACTCACTAAATGGCGATCACTTCCTAATTCAAATGTCATGTATACACTTGTATCCTGAACCATTGAAGATTGAACCAATGCCTACATAACTACTTCTCTCCTATCTCTGAATTCTCTTAACTTCAAGTGGTAATACTCCCTTAGTGATTTGATTCACTTGGTATGAATGAACACATTCAGTTATTAAATATAAACAGTAGTGTTTGAATTGGTTAAGAAATAATTCCTTCTTTTTTGAGCCATAATGTCTACAAAAAACAGTGAAAGTGAAAAATCAAAGATGTGAAGAAAAAGCATTTTGCTGGATTGCATGTGTTAAGACATTTAGAAGCAGGTGAAAGTCAGCTGGCTGGTCTAGGTTGCTTCCCCCCCCCCCCCTTTTACACAAACTTGCCATAGAAATCTTGTCCAGAATGCTCAGTGAAGACAACACATACAGTTGAGTTGATAGGAATAAATTGCATTACTTGAGATTGTCTGTCAGCAAGACATGTATCCTCCAAACCACTCCACTCCACTGGCACCTTCCCAACTGGGAAGGTGCCAGTGGAGTGGAAAGAGGACAAAAAATTCCATTGCATAAATTCTAAGGAGGCTCTAAAACAGAAGTAGCAAATTATAGGCCAATCAGCATATCAGGAGTAAGTACTTGTTAAGGAATTTGAGACAGAATTCAGGATTAGGTTGATAGGAATATGATACTCGATAAGTAATTTGATTACTTTTTTCTTATTACTTTTTATAATCAAGTGACAATGGAGTTGGATAAGGGAAATGGCTACTCGGTGATATTGCTACACTTTGCAAAAGTATTTGACAAGATTCCACATAGAACTCTATTGTATAAATTGGAGCCAATAGGGATGGATGTGAATCTAGTGATTTGGATTAGAGGGTGGCTGATGGACAGATATCAAAGAGTGGTTTATGGAGGAGTTGAGTCCAGGAGAAGGCAAGTGACCAGTGGTGCACCACAGGGCTCAGTACTTGGTCCTCTGTTGTTTATTTTGTATATCAATGATATAGGAAATATTCAGTTGTTTGCTGACAATTCTAAACTGTGAAAAGCAATGGTCAGTGAAGGTGATGCAGAGATCCTGCAGGAAGACTTAAAAGACTAACAGTATGAACAAAGGTAAATAGCTGCTAGTTTAATGTGGCCAAGTATAATATGTTGCACTTTAGGAAGACATCAGAAGCTGTATGCTGTATTGATGGAACTGAACTACAGGAAACTGATGAGGCTAGGGACTTTGGTGCAGGGAGTTAAAGTTTAGAGGCATACTGTGAAGATAATGAAAACAGCATATCAGATTACATTATTGTTGAAGAACACTCTAATATAAAGTTATTGTTCCCCTATATAAGGCTTTAATAATGCCATATCTGACTACTGCACACAGATCTGAACTCCTGGATTCCACGGTGAAGTTGTGAAGAGAATCCAGAAGCAAATAGCAAAGATTGTGGTGGGTCTGTGGAATGCTTCCTAAGTTTTTTGCTTGGAGGTTGGTGAATGGATTGCCAGAGGTGGTTGTGGGTACTTCATCAGTGAATGAATTTAGGGAGAAATATGATAAATATTGTGTAAATGAGGGGCTATCTCCAACAGTGAGCCTTCTGACTCCATGGAAATACCTGTATAATAATAATATCTTCTATATATTTAAAATATTTTACCTGTTTTAGTTTTCTTTTTCTGAGTAACATCAGCTGCTGTATCCACGTGGTATTTTTAAAATTCATCTGCTAGTTCTTTTTTCCATATATCCTTGAAAAAAGTTTTTATTACTCCAACACACGAAAGGCGGAAAGGTCTGTAGTCATAAATGTTGTGTGTGGGCAGGGGTCAGAAATAGAGTAATTTGTTGATATCCTTCTTGAACTGTTAGAGGTTATAGTCCTTTGGAAATGCTTCACTGGTGAGCCTGTTCCATAGAATTGAAGTGGATGAAATGAAAGATGACTGAGAGTAGCAGGTACAGTGAGCATGCAGTTTGACTGTAAAAGGATATTGAGCACCTCAAGTACTTGTAGATCTGACAGAAATGGGAAGCATATAATGGATGATAGTTCTGCTGAACATTGGCCTTGGAAATATTTGCAGAAAAGATACAATGCCAAACCTGATCTTCTGTGGGAAAGTGGCTGAAGAGTCCATAAGAAATGTGCCATTAATCAACTGAACTGCACTTTTCTGAACAGCATCAAGTATTTTTAGGGAGGTCTTAGGTGCACCACCTCAACCATGAGAGCAGTATTTCAAGTTTTGCGGGATTTGAGATTTATACAGAATAAGTAACTGTTCAACAATACTGGCTTAAGTGGAAAAAGATGCCAAGTTTTTTGGAAGATATGATTATGCCAGGAATGGTTTGTAGTAAGAGTTAGTCCAAGAAAAGAGAGAGAGGTTTGGTTTTGACTGTCAATTGAGCATTATCAAAAGTAAATGAAGAAAATCTGGGGTCTTTTTTTTTTTTTTTTGTAAGAAAACAAACAAAACTGTGTTTTGGAAGCATTGAAGTTGACTAGGTTATTTTCACTCCAATCAAGGAGACTATGGAGATTAGTATTCAGTGTGCCTATTACAAATGATCTTGAAGTTTAAGATGTTTGAGCACTACAAGGCCTGTCATATGAGTAGGATGAGTGGAGTGTGCTATCATGAGCAAAATTATATATAGGGTTTGTTGTTATCTAGAGCAGGTCATTTATACAAATCAGAAAGAGGATGGCTGAAATGAGTGACATTGACAGACTTTTCTTCAGACTTTTGTTAATGTCAATTAACAAAAGGTAGAACTATATAGCTATCAACCTCTTCAAAAGAGGTTGATAGCTAGATAGTAGACATTTATCACCCTTTTTTGCTAACTGGTTGTATATAGACTTTCTTTCATGCTATTGCAGGATGCCAACTGAGTACAGTTTAATGAATAGATGACAAGAAACAGGTGTTAGTTCAGGAGCACATCTCTTAAACACAGTTGGTGGAATTCAACCACTACTAACTGCCTTTGTGGTATCCAAGTTAATCAGGATTCTAGTGGAAGGTCACCATGAAGATAATTTGCCTTGGTCATCTGCAGAGGAGTTGGAAGAAAAGAATGAAACCAGGACATAAGCCTTATTTTTAGGTGATGTTACAATGCTACCATTAGGTGAGATAGAGGAAGCAGAACTGATGGCAAAAAGTTGCACTCAATAGCTTTGGCGAGAGACCAGAAGGTGCAACTGCTAGTAACACAAGCAGTGAGTTTATTACATTTGTCCTTTTAATGATGATTTTACAACTGTTGTGAGTGGCTGTGTAGGAAGTTGGTGTTTTGGTCTCAAGCCACTTGTGAGCTGTTTGCTTTTCTTGGAGAACCATGGTTTAGATATGGGTTGGCAGATTATTTTTGTAACAAGTATCTAGATCAGAAGAATAAAAACAGTAGTCTGACCCTAAAAAGGGAGTAAAAGTCACATAAATCCTCTTATTTGGCATTGTTAATGCTATAGTGGCCAAATTACTTTTATTTGTTTAGTCCATATATCCTTTAATTCATGCTTGCATGTTTATTAGAAGATATGCTTCTATTTGAATCATTTCAGTATATTGAAAGTGAACAGTAAGTATTTCTAGAAATTCATTTCTTATATATATACTTGATCAATTTCAGAATTGCAACATATTTTTGTATCATGAATGACTCAGAAGGGCTAATCCCTTTCTAGTCCATCATGATCGTTTCCATAGTTTCATTCAGTTCAGTATGTTTCTTTTTATCTTTTTTTTTTTTTTATAGTCCTTCAACGGCAGTTATACCCACTATGCCAGAGGTGTCAGTTACTTCCCAAGAACTTCACCAGTTATCACAATATCTTCAAGTAAGGCATTTCTATTTATTATTATTATTATAAGTAATCTTAATCTTTTTTAGCTCCTTATTTGCAGTTTTCTGCATAATCTAATTATTGCATTGATAAATATAAATTTTAACTGTCTGCAAAATGGTGTAATCAGATGTTGTGGATTGGGTTATTTCTTTGGGAAATTCAAGTGAATAGGAATATTATTATTTTTAGAAGAGTGAACAATAAATCTTCTAAAAATTTTACAAATGACACAATTGATGTGATGAGTTTAAAAAAATTAAGAATAAATACCATTCTTAAGTTTATTTCTCCCAATTTTATTTAATGTGAAATTTATTTCAGGAATTTTATTTATGATGGCTAATGAAAATGTAGGTGATTTTGTTCCATCTCTCCATAATGAAGATTTTTCAAAACTTTCTAATTTGAAAAGATTAATCTATACTGTTAATAGTTATCCTCAAGAAAACATTGAGATATTTTTTGAAACTGCTGAAACAAATTGGTAAAATGGTCAGATACTCAGTTGTTACTTATTCTTAAAGAAAAATTAAGGAAAAGCTAAGAGATTTGTTCACAGTTCCAGAAGGATGAGGCAGGCTGTTGATTATGCAACATTTAAATCTCTAAAGGGACTTTTCCAAGAAAATGGACATTGGTTGTAATCTCTGGAAAATTTACTATTGTGTTCTAGGCACATAATAAACTGTATCTCAGTTTTATGATAGGCTCACTGACAACCATATATGAATTTGAGGTGTGATTTCTTAGAAAGATTTTTTTTTTTTTTTTTTTTTTTTTTCCAATTTGGAAATAGCTTCAAACCTGAATTGAAAAGGAGTGCTCATAAAAAAGGATATTGCTACAATAGAGCAAGCTTTAGATTGCATTAGATGAAGAGAATCTGATGAAGAATGTTAGTCTCTCACATGGCAAGAGTTTCATCCAGCTGAAACAGTTAATCTTCATAGGATTCTAAATCTTCAGAAAAGCTAGAAAATAGGGATTTTTCTTCATCTGCCTTAATTAAGAAGGAAATATCAACTCTGAGAGAGGACTTGGAGGAAAAGATGGATGAAAAGTTTGGATCTCATAAAACATTTAGGGCAGCTTCTGTCAGTAATTGAAGATCTTAAAAGAGCTCAAGAAAAAAGAATCTGAACAATCTTTTGCTGAGGGCAAAAGTCAGCAACTGAAAAAGAATAATATAATGAAAAGGGCCATGTGTCAAGATTTTGTCCAGCAGATTTTTCAGAACTCCATAAATCAGATGCAAAATCTGATTTATTTTCTTCTAATGCATGTAAGCAAAAAGAATTCTAATTTAAATCTGTTACAAACTCCTAAGTCTCAGAAACATTATTCATAGAATAGCAAGAATAGCATTTCAATTCATACTTCCAATCCTAAATGCTTGACTACCCTAGTATCTGTTAACTCAGAGCTTCTGAATATTGCAAGTGAAATAAATTTTTATGAATTCCATGCAAGTTACTTTTACTGGATTCTTATGTTATAATATGGATTTTTTTTTTTTTAGATGATAAGGGATAGCTTACAAGGGGAAGCGAAATATTTAGAATCATCTCTGATTCTGAAATATCTTTAATCAAGAGAGTGTAACTAGAGAAGTCTTAATTGCTGATAATGAATTTCCAGATTTTGAATTGATATTCTGTTGGTTATGAAACAGCACTTATAAATTGCTAGGTGTTGAATACAAAAATCTTACTTATAAATTTCCATTTTCACAATCAAATGATTCCTCTACTCCTCCTTTTATGTCTTCAGATTGCCAAGAGATTTTTTATTCTTGAAAAAGATGATGCTTCATCTGATGCATCTAAGAATTTAGATTTTTGTGACAAATTTGTTGAGAGAACACTAAGCCATATTTCTTCTGAAGAAGATAAGCTGTTGTCTCAACATTTTTAAGGAGATCATTCAATAAATTTGGTACATTATTTACTAGTAGGATATCCAATTTTTTTCAGAAACAAATCTGGTAGATCATGCTGTTCAAGATTAATTCAGATAAATCAGTTTTTCTGAGACAGAATCAGACACTACTTAAGTATGCTGAAAAGTTTAAGCAGCTCATACAGGACTGTTTGCAGGCAGGAATTATTCAACCTTTAAAAAGTTTGAATTGTGGACTAGCCCATACGTTTTGTTAGCAAAACCAGATGGAGAGCTCAGATTTGTCTCAGACTTGCGAGCTGTAAACAAAGTTAGAGAGCCTATAAACTTCCCTCTTTTTACTAACAACAGTTATTAGCATCTCTTGAAGGAAAATAAACTTTCAACATCTCTTGAAGGAGCTTCAGTTTTCTCAAAGTTAGATTGAATAGCAGATACCACCAGATCCCTTTGAAGACAGGCATTATTTTGCCTTTACAATGTCATGGGATAAATATCAGTTAACCAGAATGCCTCGGGGTTCATGAAATTTAGCTCAATCTTTTTGGGCTTTCATGAATATGGTTTTGGCTGTTATGTTAGGAAAAGGAATAATTTTTTCAGAATGACTTACTTGTTTATTCTTATAGGATTGAGAGTCACTTCAGTTTACTGAAATTAGTTATCTCCAAATTGCATTAAGTAAATTTAAAGTTAAAACCTTCAAGGTGTCAGTTTTTCTTGAGTGAGGTTTTGTATCTTGAGCATATTATAGACCATAATGTAATAAGACCAGATAAGGAAAATGTATCTTCTCTTGATTCATTTAATACTTCTTAGACAGAAGTTTGAGGGAATTTGTCAGATCAGTAAATTTCTCTGCATATCTCAGTCCATTGACAGCTCTTACCAAAAACAGAGTGAGATTTATGTGAGGAATTAAGGAGCAGAAGATTTTTGAACATTTAAAGCAAGTGCTCATAAATCCTCCAATTTTAGCTCATCCAAAGCTGGGAGAAACATTTTATATCTCATCTAATGCATCATATGATTGTATTGCTGCAGAAGGAAGCTGAGGGATTTAGACCAATAGTTTTTCTCAGCAGAAAGCTAAATGGCGACAACTTAACTACACAGTGATTTGAAAAGGAGACAGTGACAATTATTTTCCACTGAGGAAACTTAAATATATTTTATATAGTCAAGACATTGAGGTCAGGAGTGATCATAAGCCATTATCCTTTTTAAACTACATAGATAAAAATCAAAGAATAATTAGGTAAGCTTTGGAGATACAAGAATTTAATATTAAACTTAGTTGTATCCCAGAAGTTAAGAACTCAGTGGCAGACTGTCTCTCAAGATCATGTAGATATTGAAGAATATGTACTTGATAAAAAGGACTATGCTTCTAAAGCAAAACCTGATTGTGTTGCTCCAGTTTCAACCTCTGAACAACAAATTGAAAAATGTTGCAGTGAGGAAGCTTCGAGTACAGAGAAAATAGTTTCAGCAAAGGGTGAATCCTTTCTAGGGAGATGTTTACCTACATTAACTCAGGGAGTGAAGTAAAAAAGAAATTGCTTCTAAAAATTAGAAGTTTATGAATAATTTGGGCACCCTCTGTAAGGTTTTGTAGATGATGGTATGCAAAAGTGATAGCTTTCCTGTGGAGAAAGTTTTTTGCTGCACAGTATTTCACATCTTTGTAAAGTTTTATCCTCATGTAATAATTGTAAAACCCAGACTCTTAGACTAATGGTATCGTTTTCTACTATCATAGAATCACTCCCATCCATTGTATTAAACTCCATAAAAGAAGATGTATATACATTCTGATAGATCCATACAATTTCACTCTGAATTTCTGTATAATAAACAGTATTTACACAGTATATGATGAAAATTTTGATTATCCCAGAAATCCGAGATGAAATTCTGCTTATCATAGCATTATTGCGTATATAAATAAACGGAAGTGTTCTTGTAGTCTGGCCCATAAAGACTTGATGGTAGAACCTGTCTTTATGGGGTCAGACTACAAGAACACTTCCGTGACTGTAACATCCCTATTCCAGAACATTTAAACACAAAAAAATGCAATGCAACATCAAAAAGAAAAATAGAATACAGAGTACAGGGAAGACAGAAATAGCAGTTCACGCCCTTGAACAGAAACATACCCTGCAAATTGACAAGGCCATAATAATAATAATAATAATAGACAAACAAGACAACGAAATGATGCTTAGAATATCGGAAACAGTTGTCATAAAATATGACAAACTCAATCAACGTCCACCGACCCTACCTAATTTCCGAGTGTTGGAAGCTCCACAACATAAAAATTAGGTCACGACACACAAGCTCCCCTAATGCAGATACACCAAGCAGCCATGACATAGCCCTACACTTATCCCAAAATGTTCCGATGACGATAACACGATTGAAATGGCTCGCACCCCATTAACGCTCCCCCACCCCTGTTACCCATAAGACCCTTCCCCAAAGTAGCACCCTTAAATATAATAATATATATATATATATATGTATATATATATATTATTTAAAAATATGATATATATGTATATGTGTATATACGAGGGCTGTTCAATAAGTAATAAGACTAATTTTACTGTCGCGAAACCACTCATCACAATATTAATTTCTGTGGAATAAAGAAATGTTGCTGTCTGTATTAACAAAAGAGGTTGATAGATGACGCATACGGGCTGATGTGCCAGAGTGTCACGTGACTAAATGCAAGCTTGTTTCGGCATGCCTACGAGCCGAGACCAGTCGTCGAAATGGAAGCGTCCTTGGAACAGCGTTATGCAATTAAATTTTGTGTGCGTTTGCAAAAATCGGCATCGGACACTTTTAACATGATACGCGAAGCTTTCTACGATGAAGCAATGTCGAGGGCAAGTGTTTTTCGCTGGCATAAAACTTTTAAAGAAGGAAGGCAAAATGTGGAAGATCTTGAACGTGAGGGAAGACCTTCAACGTCCATCACAGAGACAATGATCAACACAGCAGCGATTATCATCAAGGAGGATTGCAGAATTACAGTAAGCCAGCTGCATGTTGTCCTGAATATTTCTGTGGGAAGTGTTCACTCAATCATGGCTGAACATTTGGGACTGAAACGTGTTTGCGCCCAATGGATTCCCAAACTCTTGACACTGGAGCAAATGCAACATCGAGTGGATGTGTGCACAGAATGGAAAGAAAGACTGGAACAAGGGACAACTTCTTAAAACGCATCATTACAGCAGATGAAGCTTGGTTGTATCACTATGACCCTACAATGAAACAACAAAGCAGTGAATGGAAGCATCCGTCGTCGAGTACCCCCAAGAAAGCAAAAACTGTAAAATCGGCTGGTAAAGTTATGACCATAATGTTTTTTGACTACGAAGGCATTGTTTACCAACACGCTGTAGAACCCGGGAATACTGTAAATGGCTCATACTATGCTGATGTTTTACGGACAATAGTACAGCACATCAAAGGGAAGCGTCCATTGCTGAAGAATGGCTTCTTATTGCACCATGATAATGCAAGGCCACATATTGCTGGTGGTGTAATGGACGTTTTGCAGAACAACATAGATATCCTACCACACCCTCCATACAGTCCTGATCTCGCACCGTGCGATTTCTGGCTGTTTCCTCAGCTCAAGAAACCACTAAGAGGCCACCATTTCGAAAGCAACAAAGCATGTGTAAAAGCTGCAGAGGTGGTTTTGAAAGAACTCTCAAAAAACGGACTTTCCCATGTGTTTAAGAAGTGGACACAACGTTGGGACAAATGCAACGCATCTCATGGTAGTTACTTCGAAAAAGACCATGTAAATGATGATGATTAAAGATAATCTGTTTTCTGTATAAATATAATCTTATAACTTATTGAACAGCCTCCGTATATTATTGAATCTTCCCACCTTGCTGCAAATGCCCCCACGTTTCCTACCCCCACCCCTTCAACAACCTAACAGCAGAAGTATGGAGAACGAAGACATCCAAACAAGGTATGTGCAAATTTCTTCCTCTATTAGTCTGCATATATTTACCCTTAAAATACACTTATCCTATAAAAATACCCTATGAATTCTTGAGTAAAAAGCTAGTATTTAAAATAAGGGACACTCCTAAACGAAAACAGGCAAAAATAGCTGTAAAAATAATAGTTTTTAAGAGGAGTAATATGGGAATTTCCCAGAAATAATACCTACCCTTAAATTTGTATATTTAAAGAGAAAAATATCTCGGGATATATTAAATAACTCATTGAGAATTATGGGAATTCACTGTTAATATTTTATTAAGAATGGTACAGAAATATTTTGTTATTTTAAACTAATAGTTTCTTTAGGAAGTTAAAAAACTAAGAAATAAGCTCTGAAAACTGCATATTACTTAAAAAAATAAATTCAAATCCAGATAGTACAGATTAACCACATGAATCATCCACCAAGTTAAATGCAAGCAGTTCATCACTGTTCCTCCTGTTACTTTACAACCCAAAATCAAAGTCTTGGCCTCTTGGATTCTAGCTTCCATTTCTGCCTTTCGGAAAACCTAATTTCTCCAGTTACGATATTGCAATATGATGGTATTGTACTGTCTTGACTAGTGATATCCATGTTTTTTTGTTTTTTTTTTGCCAAAAATTTTACTAATTTTCCATTCAAGAAACACGTCCTTTCCCACTGCAACTTTTTTTTTTGAATTTAATTAAAATATATATAGTAAATCTTTATAGAGTTGGTATAGCTCATGGTTGTATCTGCTCCTCCAGAGACCATTGCCATTCTCTTTAACAAATATTTTTTTAAGGATTTTCCTTTCAAAAGCTGAAATCATATCCTCCACTTTTGCTGCAAATATCCAGATTTCACAACTGTAGGTCAGTTGGATAAATTATTGATAGCTTTCAGTGAGTACAGTGAATATCATTTGACTAGCGCACAGATGAGATAAAGAGCATGTAATGCCTTATTACCCTTCTTTATTCAATTTTGGACTTCTTACACTTCATTTGGTTAGCTTGTAATCGTTATTCCTAAATATTTAAAATTTTCCACTTTCTCTTTGTCAAGGTTCTCAGTTTTCACACTTAGATCAGTTAAAATTCTGTTTTTGTTAATTCTATTGTATGCACTATTTATCTAATTTTAAATATATTTTTTCTGCTTAGTTTTTGACATGATGTTAATGTCACATGTTTATCTTACAATCTGAACTGATTTATTTTTTAGAGTACCTTTTTACTCTATAGGGTGTATGGAGAGGTAGCACCTTAGTATCAATGTAAGCCGCTGATCTCAGGATCAGGATGTTGGGCTCTGGTCCTCACATACACTCAACTCTCACTTATGGCTCCAAGAAGTTGGTAGTGCACACCAGTGACCGCACCCCAGTAAACCGCCTCGGCTGGCGGACTAAACTAAGTGAGGGTATCAGCAATATAGAATGCTGTAAATAGGGAATGTCACCCCTTATGTGCACGAATTTGGAATGGCCAAGATGGCAGAAGAATCAACACTGACTGATCAAGGGCATGACGGCAAGATGTATGGCACATTGAGGGCACACTCCTGACATCTAAGGGACTTGTAGCCAGCCGTCATGGAAGTGATAGGAGCCACACCACGTATTTATCCATTGTCAACCATGAAATACACCATGTCACAATATGGAGTTAGAGATGTGGTTGAGACCACATCTCTAACTTCATATTGATAGTAGCTATAAGAACATCAGCTCTTATAGCTACAGGGAAGAAGAGCTTGAAACTGGGAATTGTAAGACAAGAACTACTAAGGTAGTGTATGAAGATAATATCCCAAACCCTCCAGGGAGGATATTCTCAGATATCCCTCGTCTGAAAACCAGGAGCAATCTCTTGAAAATAGTAACATGGAACGTCAGAACACTCTACGAGGCAGGCAAATTAGATAACCTACTCCAGGAATTAGAAGCGAAAGGCTGATATTGCAGGTATCAGTGCAGTGAGGTGGACAGATACAGGCATAATAAGAAGAAAAAATCACATTATAATCTACTCTGACAGTGATTTACACCTTAATGGAGTAGCACTTGTCCTAAGTAATAGAATTGCAAAATCTCTACAGGGATATTGGCCCATAAATGACAGAATCATAACTGCCAAAATAACTGCACAACCATTCAACCTGTATATTATCCAAGCATATGCACCAACCCAAGATCACCCAGATGAAGAGGTGGAACAATTTTATGAAGACATCCAAACTGCAATTTCCAGTGCTAAGTCAGATGATGTTATCATACTGATGGGCGACCTAAATGCAAAAGTAGGCTCAGAAAAAATCTCGTTTTGCATGGGAAACCAAGGGCTTGGAATCAGAAATGAAAGAGGTGAAAGATTAATTCAATTCTGTGAAACCAATGACCTAATAATTGCCAACACACTGTTTAAACATCATCCCAGAGGACTATATACCTGGACAAACCCTGGGGACATCTATAGAAACCAAATTTAATATATAATAATAAGCAAAAGATTCCGAAATGCAATAACACAAACAAAAACATATCCTGGAGCAGACATAGGATCGGACCACAACCCAGTGATTGCAAAAATTAAAATAAAACTTAAGATACCAAGCCAACCATTCATAAGAGAAACTTATAATTCAGACTCACTTAACAACCAGAAGTTAAAGACTGCTTTATAAAAGAATTCACAAAATCCCTTAACAAGTCTGACACCTCAACTCTCACAGAAAATATGCCAATTGATGAAATTAACATGAACTGGCAAACATTCAAGAATAGCATCAATGAAGCTGCCAAAAATACACTCTCACAATTAAAAAGGAAAAGGAATAAACCTTGGATGAATGAAAAAATAAGTTGATGGAACAAAGAAAAAAGTTAAAGAACACACCTGAATATAAAAGCATGAATAAAGAAATAAAAGAATGCAGGAAAGCCAAAGAGGAATGAATTAAATATGAATGTATAGATATAGAAAACCTTGATAGAAAACACAGAGGCAGAGAAATGCATGAAAAGATCACAGAAATGACAAGCAGGACAAATACAGCAAACCATGCAAGTGTCATTAGAGACTCAAGAGACCATATTCTAATGGATAAAAAAGAAATCATGGAAAGATGGATTGAATACACAAGGAAATTACATGAACAACAAAGAAATGATATTCCTGAACAGACTGATTTAGAAGGACCATCCATTT
Organism: Typopeltis vanoorti; assembly: GCF_054136105.1. Taxonomy (NCBI): domain Eukaryota; kingdom Metazoa; phylum Arthropoda; class Arachnida; order Uropygi; family Thelyphonidae; genus Typopeltis; species Typopeltis vanoorti. The sequence continues at coordinate 44,031,689 of NC_143568.1, forward strand.
TACTGTGTGAAGTTGAAAATACTGTCAGAAAACCAAAACCACATAAAGCTTTGGAATAGGCTTAAGTTCGATTCTCGTCGCGACGGGAGGAATTTTTATCTGGACGATTTCAATCGAAGGTGAGTTAGCCGATCTCATATGGAGGTAGCAGGGTTTTTCATCCCGCATACAGACAAATCGGCCCTTCAGAACATGCAATTTACAGACAAAAAAATACTAGCTGTGGTAGTGGTGGAGGTGGGCGGTAGATGGTGTTGATGGAGATGATTTGTAGTAGAGGTTTGGTGTAGTGGTTGAGACAGTTGTAGGTGTCCTCCTGCGATGAGCCTTCGGACTCCTTGGAGGTGTCAATAATAATAATAATAAAGCTGCAGGAATAGATAACATCTTGGCAGAATGGTTGTGGGCTCTCGATGAAGGAGGACTGAAATTTCTAACAAAATTATGCAATAAAATATACGAGACTGGATTTCTACCCAAAGATATTAATCACTCAATTTTTGTTCCAATTCCCAAAAAAAACACAAGCTACAAGATGTGAAGAGTTCAGGACAATCAGCCTCATTAGTCAAGTATCAAAAGTCCTCCTATACGTTATTCTTGAAAGAAATAAAAGAAAAATAAACATAGAAATAAATGATACACAAAGTGGCTTCAAGGAAAATGTAGGTACAAGAGAAGGTATTTGCAACATCAGAACCATCATAGAAAGGTATCTAGAAAAACAAAAAGATGTGTACCTCTGCTTCATAGATTACAAAAAGGCATTTGACAATGTCCAACATGAACAATTAATTGAAATCCTTTCAAAAATAGGCATGGATGGAAAAGACATTAGGCTATTAACTAATCTTTACTGGAAACAGACTGCATCTTTGAGAATAAATAGAGACCTCAGAAAAATTCCCAGTTCAGAAAGGTGTGAGACAAGGCTGTGTCTTTTCTCCGATTCTCTTTAACCTATACACAGAAGAAATATTTAATAAAATTAGTAACCTCAAAGGAATCACTGTAGGGGGCAGAAATATTAATAACCTAAGATATGCAGATGACACTGTTCTTCTAGCTGAAAACAAATGTGACCTCAAAACTCTTATAGATGAAACCCTCAAGTATAGCGAACAGTATGGCCTCAGTTTCAGCTTTAAAAAGACAGAAATCATGATAATTTCAAGGGAAAAGAAAATACCAAAAATATGTATCGATATAAAAGGAAATAAATTAGAACAGGTGCAAAAATACATATACCTCGGACACTTGATCACAGAGAATGGCAGGACAGAAGATGAAATTAGAAAAAGGGTTGAAATCGCAAGGTCAACTTTCAACAGTATGAAAAATCTACTAACATCTAGAGAATTAAATCTGAAAACAAGACTAAGAATCTACAAATGCTACATATGGTCTACATTATTATATGGAGTAGAGACATGGACACTCTCCAATCTGAGTGTGAAAAAAAAACTGGAGGCCTTTGAAATGTGGATGCTGCGAAGAATTATGAAAATATCATGGAAAGAAAAAAAGACAAATGAAGAGGTACTAGAGATGGCAGGCGTCAACAGGAGCCTGATGAAAGAAATTAAAAAGAGAAAAGTCAGATATTTTGGATATGTTCTGAGACATAACTGCCTACAAAGGATACTTCTCGAAGGAACTGTTGAGGGAAAGAGGAAGACAAAGACTGGAGTGGATGAAAAATATAGAAGACTGGACCTATCTCTCATATGAGGAATGCAGCAGAGAGGCGCAGAATAGGACATGGTGGAGACACATGGTAGTCAATCTCCTGGAGGGAGAAGACACCTGACAGGACAGAACCTTTTTACTGGCAATGCTCAGATAATATATTCCAGAGCTAAGTTAAAATGCATTGGATCTAGATTATCTCCTTTTTTGTAATTATTGAGTTACTGGAAAGGGATGTGTTAAATCTTTTTGCATTTTAATCTGTGATTTTAATTTTAATTGTATTTTAACCTTTTATGTCTAAGTGTATGTATCGTTGTCATATAATTTTTCTTTATTGTATTATTAGTGAGTATAGTGCATATCTTTCACAAATGAGAGAGAGAAAAAGAGAATGAAAAACATGGTTCCTTCCATGTTTCAGTTTCTGAAAAGGACCTAAAGGACATACTATGAACACGAAATATGCACACTACACACCTTAACGAAACACAATATATTGATTCAGGCTTTCCAGTTCAGTGATGTGCCATGATATTCCAAATTATCATGTGCGCATGAATGAACTTCTTATCCTATAGCTGTGGCAAATATCAGACCTATCAAGCATCAGCCTGCTTCCAGCACAGCAATCAAACCAATAAACAATGATTAACCAGTGTCATCCTCAGATAAGCTTAATAAAAAGCTTCGAGGATGTAAGTGGAGACATTACATCTCAACCAGGATCAATGTGAAGAAAAGGGAAAAAAAATTAATTTATTACAACTACAGCATTTAAATATATTATAGCAAAAATTGTAAATATATATAATTTATTGTTGTTATATAAATACTGTAAAAAATGTATAAATAACATTGTGAAATGAGTGAATTCAGCATTTCTATTGTATGATAACAGAAGAGAAACTGATAATGTAAATTGAAAATCAAATTAAACTGTAAATTGGGTGGGGGGAATTACATGACACCTCCAAGGAGTCCAAAGACACATCGAGGGAGGGCATCTGCTCTACAACTCTTCATCTCCATCACTTAATCCAGCTACAGCAAATTGTTACTACCATCATCATCTACACCAATGCCGTCTGCTACCAACCACCTCCACTAGTATTTTTGTAAGTTGCATGTGTTCTCAAGGCTGATTTGTCTGTATGCTGGATGAAAAAGCCGAGTTTCCGAGATCAAAAACCCTGCTACCTCTGTATGAGATCGGCTAACATTTCAATTGAAAAGCACCATATAAAGATTCTTCTTGTCACGACAAGAATCAAACGTAGGCCTTTTCCAATTGAAGCACACAGCATACCGTTGTTCTTCCAATTGTGCTACAGAGTGTTAAAAAGTTGTTTCTTCATAATTTACATCTCTTATCTTTTATACTTCACTTATACTTAATTCTATCCTTTCTCCCTTAAAGCTTCATCAATCAAAATCCTACCGGCTGCGCCATTGTTAAAAAGTTGTTTCTTATTATTATATCTATTGTTCTATATCTATTTATCTCTTTATACTTAATTTTTATCTTAATTTTATATCTAGGATTGTTTTCTCTTCGGATACTTGCGAATTTATATTTTGCTGCGCCAGCCAGTATCCTATAGTAGAAAAGAACCTTACTCATACTAGATTCTTAGCTTTCTTACCCAATATCTTACGTAACTGCCCTATAGATCTAGATTATTGCAGTCGGGACCTAAATCTATATATTCACTCACTAAATCCTTCCTGCCAAAATCAGGTTCTATTTTTATAAGTGGTAATTTGGAATCGTAATCAGGCATGACTCAGGTTCAGGAAAATATGACTTGTTTATTGGAATATCTAAAACACAATACAAAATTCATGCACTTAATTATGTTCAATACTAAATAAATTCGAACTAAGAGATTAACACATTCGAGCTAATTAAAACTTATAAGGCATGCTAAACACTGTAATTATGCATTGGGATACAAATCAAATGATAATAAGTTAAGCTAAATTCCTTCTAGCAGTATTACTCGTAAGAACAAACTATCAACTATTCTAATGTTACAGAAACCCTAAATTCTACCTTTCAATATCGCCTTAAGTTAATTCTATCACATACAAGTTACAAAATTCTCTCCTAAACAATTCTTCTTACTCACAAACGAGGTTAACTTTCTAAATCGGGACTGTTCACAGATTTCCTTATTATAAAGTTCTTAATTTCATAATTGTAAACAATCTTCTTTCTTCTAATGAACATTCACACAAAATTAGAAGAATAGCACCTTACTAACCTTTTTTCTCCGCGTAGTTCTGCGCCACGTGTTTGTCTGGATATTTCGCATCTGTTTTGGCTGTCTATACTCCAATGTAGGAATTACGCTATCTTCATTCTTTCTGCCGGAAACACACTCAAAATCCTTGCGTTTCAGGAACAACTTGATGGGGCTTTCCAGTGACGGCTTGATTCTGCTAGGACTGGAATTTTCTTCCTTCAGCTTTGCATAGAATCCAGCTTCATTTCTTTATGAACGCTCGCTGCCCGACATTACAGATTTCACTCCCCCCCCCTTTATGCAAAACTGTCCGCCAACTTCTGAACCACAAAACAGGAAAACGATACGACAAGTGATCAAGAAAAAGCTCCTTGTTCCAGGCTCAACTCCCTTTTATACTCTATCGAGTGCCCTCTTTTTTAGCCCCTTTTTGCACACGAACCTTACTAATTTCACCCTTTTGCTTATCCTTCGTTTCTACGACGCTGATATACTCAGATTCATGGAATACATGGTTACGTGAATTTCTGAATAAGCTATACCTGCCAGTTACACTGTACGCGTGTAGCTTTAGGCCTTCTAGGAATTAATACTTAACAGCTTTATGATGACTCACAATAGATTTTACATAGCTTAAGTAAGGCTTATATTTAATTTACATTATCCCTCTTTTTAAAGACATACAACATGAAATCTTAAATTAATCACAATAGCTTAAATATAAGGTGCTTCAATAAAGTATACAAATTTTTACATAAAGTTAGGAAATTTCACTTTTAATTACAACTGATGTGCAGGTATTTTTCTATGTTAGACCCTAAATGAATGATTTCTATCCAAGATTCCTTCCTTTAGGATCTAACAAGAGGCACTTAAAAATTAATGTACTTAAATTATTTATGTATATATTATACTACTATATAAAAAAAAAGACACTGACCATTAGTAAATAAAAGAATTATCAGAAAATCAAGTGAAATATGTTAAAAAAAAAAAATGCACATAAGCACAATAAATTGTACAAGATGGTTTGTTCCTCTGTCAACCCACATGTATTCCTGACACCCACCCACACGAATTGCCTGTTCTGCATTATTAGATCATAGGATAAGTCCCTACCTATAGTTATTTATTGAGCTAGCAATGTATACAGTTGCTGTTTCTTATTGGTTAGTGATTTATATTTCACAAACATCCCTTTCCATTTATTCGTAAGTTTTCTTAAATTATTCCCATCAAATTCAAATGCGAAAGTATAGTTTATAGGATCATGTATTCTTTGCTTCACCCTCAGATACAATACAAGCACACATATAATATCACAGATATTAATTATTCATAATCCATTTTACAGTATACTGAAAGTATATTTATTCACACCTATTCTTTACATCTTTTAGTAAATGAAGTATAGTAAGTATTAAACTAATATATCATTCTCTTTAGTTATTTTTATTATTTTTTTTTATTATATTCTAAACAGAACATTCCTTTTCAACCCCTCCCCCCAACATACACACCATATGGGATTAGCTACAATCGAAGAAACCATCACAAAAAATGGCTCGCAGGAACAAAACTGCCAGTAATTCCTCTCGTTTTGCCAGATCATTAGGTTTGTAGCTATGATTGCCCCGACATGAACATGTTAAAGAAGCCCTAAGAGAGAACAACTACCATCAGAAGATTCCCTTCATTGTCCTCTTGGAGGATAGGTCTTGTAGGGTATAGCCTCCAAGAGTTAAGTGTTGTATAATCTTATAGATGGGTGCAAGTATAGTGAAGGTCTGATTCTGCATAACTGCATGAGAGACTTCCAAATATCATGTACACTCAGGCCTTGATTTCTATTTGAGATACCTTGAAAATATATAACTTTTTTGGATTCTTTAAAAGTTTTTAAGCATCAACAGATGATCAATTCATGTAGTGTTTCTTGTGAAAATAAGGGATATAAGGCTTCATTAATCCTTCCTATTACATTTGTTATCACTGAGGTATTAATATTTGTGAAGTTTTAAACTTATTCCAGACTGACCAGTGTAGGTTCGTGTTGCATGAGCAAAAGATCTTGTATATACAAGAGTGTTTTTGGAAAGGAATATTGTCTTTTAAGAACCATAAGAAAATTTTAAAGATCTGCACTGGTTTGAAAGTGGTTCTGATCTTATGCTCTAATTAAAAAAAATAATAATATAAGAGGAAAATGAAACATCATATACTAGAAAAATCGCATTAATAATGATCGAAGAAAAACTGGCCAAAATTCTTAATCACATTTAAAAAGAAATATAAAAATAAGATGAAATGTATAGCTTACTTCAGTTGCCACTATATGTGCAGGTTTCTCAGAAAATTTTTTTAAAATTCATTTATTTATTTATTATTATTTTTTTTTGAGTAACCGTATTGAATGAATCAATTGAAGAGAAAATTTGTTTTTCTTTTTATTTGCATAATAATTTATTGCATCACTCCTCCACCCCCACTGATCCTGGCTGCACCTCATTATGGTGTGAAGATGAATACATTATGTAGGCAAAGTATACTCCAAGCACATATTTTCAGAAAGGCCACCTTAAGTAGAAAAGCTACATTAATATAACTGACCAGCATACGAAGCATTCTTTAGTTGGGTCAACAGCTCGCCAGAGAGTGTTAAACTTAATCATCCAAAAAAAAATCAAAATCAGTTTCAAAGACCAGGTGGCTGTGTCAGAATTGATTGGGATTAGAATAAGGAAAATAAACTGAAAGAAAATACACTACATGGAAGAGAATTGTTACTTAGAATGTAAGGTAGGAAAAGAAGAAGACTCGACCAAGGAACTTGAAAATTGTAACATTAAAATTTGCACATTATCAGAGACAAAGAAAAATGGCAAAGGAATTACTACATCATAATCTGAATAGTTCCAGTAGACATAATTAAACCTATTAAATCTGAAAACAAACCCAAACTCAGCATCACCAGAGTTAAAGATCGGTACTATCAACATAAGAAGCCTGAATGGCAAAGAAATGGAGCTAGCTGAGGAATTTGATAAGTACCAGATCGACATAATAGGGTGACTGAAACAAAAAAGACAAAAACCGGTGAGATCTTTCTGAGCAATAAATACAAAATGTTATATTCAGGCAATGACAATCAGGGAAAAGAAGGAGTAGCCATAGTATTCAACACAAAATATGAGGCTAATCTTCTTGAATGGGAGTCAGTCTCAAGTAGAGTAATGTGGGCAAATATGAGAATGGGGAACTGGACAATGAGACTTATTTGTGCCTATGGTCCCACAGAAGGTTCTACTAAGGTAGAAGTGGAGGAATTTTTTGAGGCTTTAGAAAAAGCAACTGACACAATGAAAAAGGAAAAGTTGGTCCTTGTTGGGGATCTAAATAGCAGAGTAGGAAATGATTGTGAGACAAACAAAAATATTTTGGGAAAATTTGGAGAAAAGAGCAAAGCACATAATAATGGCAAATATCTGTTGTATTTTTGCTCAGGACATGGACTAGTTATTACTAACATGTTCCAACATAAAAATGTGCACAAATTCACATGGAGAGAAGAGGCAAGGAATAAGAAAAGTCTCATTGACTATGTTATTGTTGATAGTGATGTTTTCTCCCTGGTGCAGGACACCAGAGTGTACAGAGGATTTAAAATTGTAAGTGATTAACATGTAAGAAAGTTTTAAAGCGAATAAAAGTTGAGCTGCTCTCAGATGTGAACTGTAGACTAAAATACACAAAGATTATTGGGAAAAAAAATGAAAGAGTTTGAGAACAGGAATCAAACCTTGGAGATTCAGTGGCAAACTCTGAAGAAAACATTGATTCTGCCAGAGAAGCATGTGGTGAGGTTGTCTGCAAGGATAAAAAAAAAACAGAACTCCATTGTGGACACAGGAAGTTAAAGAGGCAGTGAAGGAAAAGAAGAAAGCATATCAAAAGTTCCTGGCAAATAAGTCAGCTTGTGCTCTTAGAGAATACAGAGACAAATGCAAGAATGCTAAACACTGTGTAAAACTAGCTAAACAAAAGTCATGGGAGGACTTTGGCAAGAATATAGAATACAAATATCAAGAAGGTGGCAAAATATTCTGGAGGTTGTTGAAGAAGCTTAGGAATGGAGGGAAGAGTGCTGTAAAAGGAGTTAGAGATGATAAAGGTGACATGAAAACTGGAGAAAAAGATATCCTTGAAGTATGGAGTAATTACTTTGAAAAACTGCTAAATGAAACAAGCAGTGATGACAGCACAGTGGTAAAAAACACTGACCAGGAATGCAGTCAGGAATACATATGCATACTTGAAGTAGAAAAAGCCATCAAAGGCTTGAAATGTGGAAAGTCAGCAGGAGTAGATGATATTCGACCAGAAATGCTGAAGTATGGTGGTATAACAGTCTTACAGTCGAGAAAGCATGGGAATATAACAGAGATCTGTATTTAAGTTTTGTCGATTTGGAAAAGGCATATGACAAGGTGCCAAGAGAGAAGCTATTCAAGATGCTACAGTTATATGGTGTCAATGGAGCATTATATCAAGCAATACTTAGTCTGTATTTGAGTTGTAGGTTGGCAGTTAGAATTGAAGGATGTACAGGAAGATGGTTTAATGTTAAATCTGGTGTGAGACAAGGATGTACATTATCCCCTATGTTATTCATTATCTATATGAATCACATTATGAAGGAAAGTGGTATTAAACCTAATATCAAAGTTGAAGATGTCAGTCTCGGCTCTTTGCTTTATGCGGATGATGTTATACTTCTAAATAAATCCGCTACAAGTCTGCAAGATTCTCTGACTAAATTGAATAGCTGTTGTAATAGATATGGTATGAAGGTCATCAATAAAAAGACAAAGACAATGAAAATAGACAGAATCATTGAAAATGGCAACTGTGTTTTGAATGGAGAACCTGTGGAACAAGTAAAACATTTCAGCTACTTAGGCACGATTTTTACTCAAGATGGTAAATTAAATATAGAAATAGACAACAAAATCAGCAAAGCTGGTATGGTAGAAAGTCAGTTGAATAAATTCATATGGAATAAGAGAGAAATTAGTCGGAACACGAAATTAGCTTTATACAAGACAGTTTTCAAACCAGTTTTAACTAATGGATCTGAGAGCTGGTTCAGAAGTAAAACACTTGACCAAAGACTAGAGACCGCAGATATGAGAGTCCTGAGAAACATTATAGGCGTGAACAGAAGGCATCAATGGCAGTATCATATTAAAAACGAGGATATTAGGAAAGAACTTGACATTGTCAACATCCAGGAATGCATTAGCAGAGCTAATCTCAGGTGGTATGGACACTTAAACAGAATGGGCAAAGAAAGATTAGCAAAACAAGTGTTCTCTGCCAGGTTGGCAGCAAAACGACCCAGAGGAAGACCAAGATATAGGTAGATTGATATGGTACAAAGTGCCTTAGATGATAGAAATATAAGATCTGATAATGTTGGAGTCTTGACAAGTAACAGACTGATTTGGAGGAAAATTGTAGATAGAAAGTTAGTAACGATGTAATTTTTTTCATGTAGTACTGTCATATCCTGTACACCCCTGGAGGGTACATGGAAGGAATTTGATGATGATGACTCTATTAAACTCCTGTTGTAGGAAACAACGTTGCTCTGTTCATGGATAATAATTTTACTTAGTTATATTCCATACTTTTTTACTGCATGCACACACAGACACATTACTAGAACTTCAGTTATACTTAGATTGGGTTGCTTTATCACACATTGTGATTTGATATTTTCATTCTCAGTCCTTTGGCTTTATGTGTTTTGTACTATTGTTAAAGATATCTACAATGTGCTAGGTGAAAATTCTCCCGATAAAAACATATGAGAATTAGTATAAATAACCTTTTTTATTTATTTATTCATTTATTTAAAGTTATTCATGTGTGCTTTATAGAAAGAAAATAAATAGATCCCATCTTTATTTCAATGTGTTAAGTGGCTTGTCAAACAGCCAAGTAATTTTTCAAATAAACCTGAATGATATTCTATGAAAGTGATTAATCATATCTGCACTGTCTGCTGCATGCCAGTTGCATGTGTTTTCTGGACTGGTCAGTTTATTTGCTGTATAATATTTGACAAGAAATAATATTCTTATCATCCATATTTTAACTTTACATGAACAAAAGTTTATACATGAATCATTTTCCTGACTAAGATTTGTCTATAAAGAACAATTGAATTTACATCAGGTATCTCATAATGTATCTCTCTTTGTATCTCATAATGTAGCTTATATTCCTTCCACAGAATATCTATAATGCCATACATGATTCCCAAACTATTTTGATTGATATTGAACTGTCATTTGGAGCTAGACCCATGGCATAGTTCTCATATATAAGTAGTAGCAGAATCATGTTGTTATTATTGTGTCGTTTGGATAATCTGCTCAATTTCACTGCAAGTGAAACACAACTGTCTTATATCACACAAAAAAGAACCCTTCTCTCCCAGCCTTAAAGTGACAGCACTCAAGTCCACTTGCATGATGAGATTTATCTTCTTAGGATAACTATAACCTCTAATCTCTCTTGCACATGTTTGTACAAATATTGCCCCCCCCCCTCTCTGCCTCCAAAAGATTAGGTTTTCGTTTGAAGCATTACTTTAACTCGAAACAACTGCTAATTTTATGCAAATCACAAATCTGTCCGATCATGGAATATTGCTCCCATATCTGGGATGGTCACCCTAAAGAACTTTCTAAAGATACTGGAACTCTGTAAAAAAAAGGGCATTCAGACTGATCAGTGATGTCCCACTCCCTGATATACTTTACAAACTTTCACACACATGCAGTCAGTTTCTACTACTTGCATCTTCTACAAATACTTCTTCTATGGCCAGTGTTCATCAAAATTAGCATCAGTAATATGGCCATTCTTTGTCAAATCAGTAGTAACTAACCAACACTTCCTCACAGTGCATCTCTCAACTTGCAGAACAAATTTCTCCTCTTCTTTGTTCTTCCCTTCCACTGCTGTCCCCTGGAACAGTCTGCCATTGTATGTGTTTCTCAAGGATACAATTCACAGCTTTTCGAGATAAATGTGATCAAGTTCCTTCTTGCCCATTCATGATAATAGCATACTATTGTTTGACCAGCCTCTCATTGTGATGAGTTCCCTAAATGTTTTAGGAATGCGTTAGCAGAGCTAATCTCAGATGGTATGGTCACTTAAATAGAATGGGAGAGGAAAGATTAGCAAAACAAGTGTTCTCTGCCAGGTTGGCAGGAAAACGACCCAGAGGAAGACCAAGATATAGGTGGATTGATACGGTACAAAGTGCCTTTGACGATAGAAATATAAGATCTGATAATGTTGGAGTCTTGACAAGTAACAGACTGATTTGGAGGAAAATTGTAGATAGGAAGTTAGTAATGATGTAATTTTTTCATGTAGTACTGTCATATCCTGTACACCCCTTGAGGGTACATGGCAGGAATTTGATGATGATGATATATATGTATGTATATATATATGATATATATGTATGTATGTGTGTGTGTGTGTATTAAATTTACTATATTCAAATTTGAGATAGTTGAAGCATTTTTTTTTTTTTTTTTCTGAGTTGGAAATAAAGAAATTCCATACATTCTCAGTGGGATTTGAACCTAGATCTTTGCAACTAAAGTGGCAGTTTATTATAAACTTTTGATGTTATTAACAAACTGATCATAAGTAAATAAAGCCCAATGTACACTGCAAACTCTTAGAATCCGGTTAGCTACCATTGCTTTCCCATTCTTCTGTGGTATCAAATTTACTGAATTATAATTTTAATTCACTGAATTTAACTGTAAATAGGAAGACAGAAAATCACATTTCTTTTATTGATACCATGTGCAGAAATTTCCAATAGGATGATAGTGACAGGTTCATACATGGTGATGAAAGAAAATCAAATCTAATTAATGTGATTGGTTATAGTATAGTATATAGGGAATTTGTTGTTCATATGACACCTAGAATTTAAGAATTCCTAAATTCCTGAAATTAGTTGTATTTATTCCACTAATTACTTTCATTAGCTTGGAACTTTGTAGAAGACAGTAAAATGTGCTATTATTTGCATTATAGTGGAGACATACAGAAATTATATATATGTAGTGAGAGAGAAAAACATTAATTGCCTTTCATTTAAGAAAGATAGTACTTAGATGTATTTTGATCCTTATCTGAATCATCTTAATAGGGAGTTAAGCTTTTAATGTTTTTGAAATGAAATTTCCATTCATGAAAAGCAACAAGGCTAAATAATCCGAACTTCTGAATATCAAACAAAATATTCCGATATGTTTACTCCAAAAGAATGATGGTTATGGTCTCGCACCAGGTTGAAGAACTAGAATCTGCTGCCTAATATATTGTTTTCTTTTGAAAGAATAGTACATAAAATGATGGATGGTGCACTGATACTGTAAGTTAACTCAGTATCAAAAATTATATTTCCTTAAATAATAGATATAACACCATTTTCTGACTAAATGGGATTTCAAATAGTTGTGAGATACTTGTTGGTCCACATATTGTATAGCATACCACATATACCTGATAAAGTTAAATTTCTGTACGTCAAAAATCAGTAGTGAACAAGTAGCTTTAGATTTAAGGGATGCTCTCCTGTTTATAAGACCTCAACTTCAATAGTTTTTATTATAAACTATTTTGTTGATCATTGTAGTACATTGTTTATCATTAATGAATAAATTCTGTGTTTAGCAGCTGAATTCTTCCTAATGTACAGTGACAAAAATTTTTGCTACCTGAAATTTAAAAAAAAAAAAAAACTCTAACCATCCATCTTTATTTATTTTCATTTACTTGCATTTATTTGGTAAGCAATTTTGCAGGAAAATGTTACTCATGTTCTTTTATTGAGTGAAATTTAAGATGAGGTGGGGCATGTGTGACAAAATTGAAGATTCACTTGTCAAAAGCACAGTTGAGATTATAATTTAATGTATAAAGTTCTGTTTGCATAAGCTTGAACCTGTGCTGGCAACAAGTGAAGAACCTCTGGTAACGATCTCAAATAATATACATTTCAAAAAGAATGACTGATTTCAAATAATTATATTTAATAATGAAAATGTAGTACAGTTACAAAATAAATTACCAAGTATGAAGTAAGGCCTAAGCGTAGCGGCTATTTGGGCGCTAGTAGTGGCATCTAGTGGTCGTCATATCAAACTCTGGGCCAAGGCCGTTCACATGGTACAAGCTACATTCATTTGTGGTTCATGGTTGCAGAGATATACAATTTTCAAATCGGGACATTCTTTTTGAAACACCCTGTATTAGATATTATTTGCTTAATGAAACTCGGTGTGATTCAGTAATGTATTTCAAATGGTGTCAAAATCGCCATATTATTGATTAATGCCATAAATTTAGTATTTCATCTCATTATTAGTTAATGAAAATGATTTATTTTGTAATGTAAAAAATTCCATTTCAGGATGCCCTTCATAGAGAACAAGTTTTAGAAAGCAAACTTTCTTCTCTACAGCAAGTAGTATCTAGCACTCGAGAGACTTCAGATAATAGTTGGAAGGTGAGACATCCTTATTGTCATCTTTAAAATATTTCTTTTAGAAAAAATGTTTTTTGAGTAAAAGATTTTCTTTTCTGTAAAATATTTTACCCATTTTTGCTGAAGTATCCTCTAGTGTCTCATTTAAACTTTAATGCGCTGGCTTTCATGACTTTAGATCATTTCTATTAAGCACAAGAAAGCTCCAAAATATTCAACAAAAGTCAGTGTATGAATACATGAGCTCAGGAATCATAGGATGCGTTTTCCAGCAATGATAATACTACAGTTAATTTGTTTACTCTCTGTTTTGCTAAAGGAAATTTTGCATTTAGTATTGATAATAATCTTCGTAAATTGCCAAGGAAAATTGAAATTAATAAGCCATTTTTATTGGTCCAAAATTATAGACATTTATGATGAACACTAATTTTGTCTATATATTAAAAGTATAAAAATTAGCAGAGTTAATTCAGCTTCTTTGAGCTTCTCATTGTCTTGTGATTATGCTATTATTATGAGATGTGAAGATTTATAGCATAGGTCAGTGGTTCTGAATTGTGCGCTGCAACACACATTTTGGGAACATATTTTTCAAACAGGTACTAAGTTGTTAGGACACAAATACTTAGGAAGTAGTTTGGATTTAACTGCTTAATACAAAGGATGTCGTAAACTGAGAAAATTTAGGGATTTCAGGCATAGGTTATAAATGTTGTTAAATGTGATTTCTCTTAATTCACACATGAATTTTTCCTGAACATTTTAAGTTTGAACATTATGCAAGGTTCCATCCTAGAAAAGAAGTTCAAAGCAAGGTGAAATTTCATGTTTGGTTTAATTAATGGTTTTAATTGACAACATAAGAATAATAAGAAAATAATTAATATTTATTTAACTTATTTAAAAGTCAAAGCTGTATAACTGAGAGGAGACCTCCACATTGCCTTTAAAGGAATGGGGAGAACCGACCAGGGCTTCTGACCTAATGTCCAATCCTCATCTTCTCGTGGTGCACCCTGTTGGGTATCTACCTGGATACTGAACGAATGAGGATGGGCTGGCAATTTGGGATTTAGCTGACCAAATTGTAATTTTCATTGGCTTAAACCAAATTATAAAATGATGGTACAACATGACAAAATTTCATGCCAACTGGGGCGTTGCCCGGTTAAACAAGACCCCTGTTGTTTTCATCCCAGGGTGAACAGCGAAAAGTCAGCTATTGGAACAAATCTGAAAAACACCCCAACTCAACATCACCAGAGTTAAAGATCGGTACTATCAACATAAGAAGCCTGAATGGCAAAGAAATGGAGCTAGCTGAGGAATTAGATAAGTACCCGATCGACATAATAGGGGTGACTGAAACAAAAAAGACCAAAACTGGTGAGATCTTTCTGAGCAATAAATACAAAATGTTATATTGAGGCAAATGACAATCAAGGAAAAGGAGTAGCCATTGTATTCAACACTAAATATGAGGCTAATCTTTGTGAATAGCAGGTAGTCTCAAGTAGAGTGATGTGGGCAAATATGAGAATGGGGAACTAGACAATGAGATTTCTTTGTGCCTATGGTCCCATAGAAGGTTCTACTAAGGTAGAAGTGGAGGAATTTTTTGAGGCTTTAGAAAAAGCAACTGACACAATGAAAAAGGAAAAGTTGGTCCTTGTTGGGGATCTAAATAGCAGAGAATAGGAAATGATTGTCAGACATACAAAAATATATTGGGAAAATTAGGAGAAAAGAGCAAAGCTAATAATAATGGCAAATATTTGTTGGATTTCTGCTCAGGACATGGACTGGTTATTACTAACACCATGTTCCAACATAAAAATGCGCACAAATTCACATCGAGAGAAGAGGCAAGGAATAAGAAAAGTCTCATTGACTATGTTATTGTTGATAGTGATGTTTTCTCCCTTGTGCAGGACACCAGAATGTACAGAGGATTTGAAATTGGAAGTGATCACTATTTAGTCTTGAGCAGGATAAAATTGAATTTCATATAGAAAAGAATAACATGTGAGAAAGTTTCAAAGCGAATGAAAGTTGAGCAGCTCTCAAATATGAACTGTAGACTAAAATACACACAGATTATTGAGGAAAAAATGAAAGACTTTGAGAACAGGAACCAAACTTTAGAGATTCAGTGGCCTTGAAGAAAACACTGATTGATTCAACCAGAGAGACATGTGGTGAAGTTGTCTGCAAGGATAGAAAAATTAGAACTCTATGGTGGACACAGGAAGTTAAAGAGGCAGTGAAGGAAAAGAAGAAAACATATTGAAAGTTCCTGGCAAATAAGTCAGCTTGTGCTCTTTGAGAATACAGAGACAAATGTAAGAAAGCTAAACAGTGTGTAAAACTAGCTAAGCAAAAGTCATGGGAGGACTTTGGCAAGGACATAGAAAATAAATATCAAGAAGGTGACAAAATATTCTGGAGATTGTTGAAGAATCTTAGGAATGGAGGAAAGAGTGCTGTAAAAGGAGTTAGAGATGATAAAGGTAACATGAAAACTGGAGAAAAAGATATCCTTGAAGTATGGAGCAATTACTTCGAAAAATTGCTAAATGAAACAAGCAGTGATGACAGCACAGTGGTAAAAAAACACTCGACAGGCATACAGGCAGGAATACATATCCATACTCGAATGAAAAAGCCATCAAAGGCTTGAAATGTGGAAAGGCAGCAGGAGTAGATAATATTCGACCAGAAATGCTGAAGTATGGTGGTATAAAAGTCTTACAGGGGCAGCACTGCATAGTTCAAAAGGCCTATTCCCAATGATTGGAGCTCTCACAGTACCCATATATAAAAAGGGAAATAAAACTGAATGTGACAGTTACAGAGGTATTGCCCTACTGAGTGTTCCTGGCAAGATTTATGCAAGTATACTTGAGAAACGGTTGAGAAGAATTGTAGAAGAAAAGCTTGGTGAAGAACAAGCTGAATTCAAGCCAAATAGAGGCTGTCAGGATCAGACCTTCACTTTACAACAAATAGTTGAGAAAGCATGGGAATATAACAAAGACCTGTATTTAAGTTTTGTCGATCTGGAAAAGGCATATGACAAGGTGCGAAGAGAGCAGCTATTCAATATGCTACAGTTATATGGTGTCAATGGGGCATTATATCAAGCAATACTTAGTCTTTATTTGAGTTGTATATCAGCAGTTAGGATGGAAGTACAGGAAGATGGTTTAATTTTAAATCTGGTGTGAGACAAGGATGTACATTATTCCCTCTGTTATTCATCATCTATATGGATCACATTATGAAGGAAAGTGGTATTAAAAATGATATCAAAATTGGAGATGTTAATGTCAGCTCTCTGCTTTATGCGGACGCGGTTCTACTTATCAATAAATCCACTGAGTCTGCATGATTCCTCGACTAAATTGAATAACTGTTGTAATAGATATGGTATGAAGGTCAGCAATAAAAAGACAAAGACAATGAAAATAGGCAGAATCATTGAAAATGTCAACTGTGTTGTGAATGGAGAACCTGTGGAACAAGTAAAACATTTCATCTACTTAGGCATGATTTTTAGTGAAGATGGTAAATTAAAAATGGAAATAGACAACAGAATCAATAAAGCTGGTATAGTAGGAAGTCAATTGTATAAATTCGTATGGAATAAGAGAGAAATTAGCCTGAACACCAAATTAGCTGTATACAAGACAGTGTACAAACCTGTTTTAACTTATGGATCTGAGAGCTGGGTCAGAAGTAAAACACTTGACCAAAGACTAGAGACCACAGATATGACAGACATGAACAGATGGCATCAATGGCAATATCATATTAAAAATGAGGATATTAGGAAAGAACTTGACATTGTCAGCATCCACGAATGCGTTAGCAGAGCGAATCTCAGGTGGTATGGTCATTTAAACAGAATGGGTGAGGGAAGATTAGCAAAACAAGTGTTCTCTGCCAGGTTGGCAGGAAAATGACCCAGAGGAAGTCCAAGATATAGGTGGTTTGATAGGGTACAAAGTGCCTTAGATAACAGAAATATAAGATCTGATAATTTGGAGTCTTGACAAGTAACAGACTGATCTGGAGGAAAATTGTAAATAGGAAGTTAGTAATGATGTAAATTTTTCATGTAGTACTATCATATCCTGTACACCCCTTGAGGGTACATGGCAGGAATTTAATGAAGATGATTAACTTATTTGCTATTGTTATACACAGCATCTTCAGAGCAAAAAAAAAAAGTTTTCTCAGTATTAACTAATTGTTGTGGTTCACAGTACGTGAACCACAACAATTAGTTAATAGTGAGACCAATTTAAAAATTGTAATATGCAACACGTAGAACTAAAGCCCTAATTGGCTTTATCCAACCTATTATTGGATAGAGTGAGTTAAAAAGTTTTAATTTAATCCTGAAATGACTGTCTCCCAGATATTTGGCTATTTGATACTTTCCCATACATGTTGAGGTTTGGGAAATGTTTTAAAACCACTGCTGATTCCAAAAATCAGTCTCTCTGACTTATAATGACTTCAGTGTATAGCACTTGTTTTTTTTTTCATTTGATCTTCTCTGAAAGGGTATACACCATGCAAGGCATGGTGTGTACTATCCCGGTGATAAGAATTTTGCTGTGGTCTCCTATATTGGGTGACAAAAGGGATTACAGGGGAACATTTGGTATTTTTTAATTTTTGGGGATTATAGCCATTAGCTAAAAAGTGTGGCTCAGGTAAGTGAGTTTAGTGGCAAGAGCATTATCATAGAAACAGATAGTTCTGGCTCTCATATTGTTGAGCTGGATGATAGTCTGATTGTTTGTGCAAATATCTGCTGGTATGTGTAGGTTTTCTATAAAATGAAAAAAGCTAATGAACCATTTGGAAGATGTGTGACTAATGTATCTAGAAGGGACAGACAGGCATCAGATTCCTGTTGAATTGTGAAATGGATTTTAGGATATTGTCCATTTTCTATGCACTAAAAATGTACCTAATGTATCTGGACCATTATAACATGGCCAAGTAACAAACACACTGCAAATATAGTGTAGCCAAACCACTAGTTTCAGAGTGGCTATATTGATTGCTTGGTTCTCTAAGTGTTCTATTGGCTAAAGGGGGACACACACACACAGAGGAAGATACAGCCTGTGTCTCTCCCATATAGTTGTTTTGTATATCTTCTCTTTCCACGTGAAATAACCTGCATGTGTTGTAAATTTGAATAATTCACACGTCTTGGGGGGGGGGGATATGACCTAAACTAATCAAGGGTCTCAGATAATGGTACATACACTGGCCACTGAATTGAAAACTTTTATTTAATACTGTGTTGGATCTCCTTTAGCCTGAATTACAGGGTGTTGGATTGCCATTTTTCTAATATGTCCCATACATTCTCAATGGAGTTCAGTCCAGGCTTTGTAGTGGCCAGGGAAGATGGTGGAAGTTTCTGTCATGCTTGCTGAACCACTGCTGAACAATTCTTGTGCGATGGACAGTAGCATTGTTGTCTGTGAAACAACCATTAGCTGCTTAATAAAAAGTCAACATTGTGGGGTGGATTTGATCAGCAACAATATTCAGATATTCCTTGGAGGACCCTTGACCTCCAATAGCAATTATCAGGGGACCCATTCCATATCACCAGAACATGTCCCACACCATGACATCACCTCCAGAACCTTGAGTTGTGTTTACAAAGCAAGCTTGATTCATTCCTTCATGGGGCTCCTTCCAAACTCTTTGCCTACCATTAGTACAGAACAAGGTGTACCATGAGTCATCGGGCCACATGATATTTTTACGTCTTCTAGTATCCAGTTACAGTGTTCCTGACACCACTGTAGACAAACTTTCTGGCTCTTAACAAAAATTATTAGTTTCTGTATAGGCATGTGACTGCCGATACTGATCCTCTTCAATTCCCTGTTCCTAGTTCGGTGAGATATGGATCAGGAACAGCCTTCATTAAATACTTTGGTCAATTGCTGTACGCAGGACTGCACACAGCACACTTGTTTCTACAAGCCCTCTCAGATGAACAGCATCCTTGTTCCTGACAAACTGTCTTAGGACCACAGTTATGCTTCTTAGACAAGCAATGTGGATTATTTTTCCACTGATTAAACACCCAGGATATCTCACCTTTTAAGAAACCACTTAGCTCTGCTGTTTTCAAAATCATAGTTTCTGCCAGGCAGGCACCCACCATAAGCTCTTTATCAAACTTTGAAAGAACCTTTGTTTTTCCCATTGTGATCAACACTGTTGACAATTACTGAACTGCAACATTCTTAAATAGTTGCCTAGAGCATGTGGTGATTCACATGACCAAGAAAAATCAAAGTTTCTAATCAGTGGCTGATGCGTGTACATTGGTGAATAATGAAGTAATATTGAAACTGCTCATTATGTCTGAACTTTTTAAAATCATCATCATCATCATCAAATTCCTGCCATGTACCCACAAGGGTGCACAGGATATGATAGTACTACATGAAAAAATTATATCATTACTAACTTCCTATCTACAATTTTCCTCCAAATCAGTCTGTTACTTGTCAAGACTCCGACATTATCAGATCTTATATTTCTATCGTCTAAGGTACTTTGTACCGTATCAATCCATCTATATCTTGGTCTTCCTCTGGGTCGTTTTGCTGCCAACCTGGCAGAGAACACTTGTTTTGCTAATCTTTCTTCGCCCATTCTGTTTAAGTGACCATACCACCTGAGATTAGCTCTGCTAACGCATTCCTGGATGTTGACAATGTCAAGTTCTTTCCTAATATCCTCGTTTTTAATATGATATTGCCATTGATGCCATCTGTTCATGCCTATAATCTTTCTCAGGACTCCCATATCTGCGGTCTCTAGTCTTTGGTCAAGTGTTTTACTTCTGACCCAGCTCTCAGATCCATAAGTTAAAACTGGTGTGAACACTGTCTTGTATACAGCTAATTTAGTGTTCCGATTAATTTCTCTCCTATTCCATATGAATTTATTCAATTGACTTCCTACTATACCAGCTTTATTGATTCTGTTGTCTATTTCCATTTTTAATTTACCATCTTCACTAAAAATCGTTCCTAAGTAGCTGAAATGTTTTACTTGTTCCACAGGATCTCCATTCACAACACAGTTGACATTTTCACTGATATTTTCATTGTCTTTGTCTTTTTATTGCTGACCTTCATACCATATCTATTACAACAGTTATTCAATTTAGTCGAGGAATCATGCAGACTCATAGTGGATTTATTGATAAGTATAACCTCGTCTGCATAAAGCAGAGAGCTGACATTAACATCTCCAATTCTGATATCATGTTTAATACCACTTTCCTTCATAATGTTATCCATATAGATAATGAATAACAGAGGGAATAATGTACATCCTTGTCTCACACCAGATTTAACATTAAACCATCTTCCTGTACTTCCTTCAATTCAAAACTGCTGACTTACAACTCAAATAAAGACTAAGTATTGCTTGATATAATGTCCCATTGACACCATATAACTGTAACGTATTGAATAGCTTCTCTCTTGGCACCTTATCATATGCCTTTTCCAAATCGACAAAACTTAAATACAGATTTTTGTTATATTCCCATGCTTTCTCGACTATTTGTCGTAAAGTGAAGATCTGATCCTGACAGCCTCTGTTTGGCCTGAATCCAGCATTTCTTCCACAATTCTTCTCAACCGTTTCTCAAGTATACTTGCATAGATTTTGCCAGGAATGCTCAGTAGGGAAATACCTCTGTAATTCTCACATTCAGTTTTATTTCCCTTTTTATATATGGGTACTATGAGAGCTCTAATCCAATCATCGGTAATTCGTCCCTCTGTCCAGGCTTTCTGAACTATGCAGTGCAGCCACTGTAAGACCCTTATACCACCATACTTCAGCATTTCTGGTCGAATATCATCTACTCCAGCTGCCTTTCCACATTTCACGCCTTTGATGGCTTTTTCTACTTCAAGTATGTATGTATATTCCTGCCTGCATACCTGGTCAGTGTTTTTTACCACTCTGCTGTCATCACTGCTTGTTTCATATAGCAGTTTTTCAAAGTAATTACTCCATACTTCAAGGATATCTTTTTCTCCAGTTTTCATGACATCTTTATCATCTCTAACTCCTTTTACAGCACTCTTTCCTCCATTCCTAAGCTTCTTCAACAACCTCCAGAATATTTTGCCACCTTCTTGATATTTATTTTCTATATTCTTTTCAAAGTCCTCCCATGACTTTTGTTTAGCTAGTTTTACACAGTGTTTAGCATTCTTGCATTTGTCTCTATATTCTCTAAGAGCACAAGCTGACTTATTTGACAGGAATTTTTGATATGCTTTCTTCTTTTCCTTCACTGCCTCTTTAACTTCCTGTGTCCACCAGGGAGTTCTGATTTTTTTATCCTTGCAGACAACCTCACCACATTGATTGATTGATTGATTGATTCTGGCAGAATCAATCAATGTTTTCTTCAGAGTTTGCCACTGAATCTCCAAGGTTTGGTTCCTGTTCTCAAACTCTTTCATTTTTTTCTTCAATAATCCTTGTGTATTTTAGTCTACAGTTCACATCTGAGAGCTGCTCAACTTTTATTCGCTTTAAAACTTTCTTACATGTTATTCTTTTCAACATGAAATTCAATTTTATCCTGCTCAAGACTAAATAGTGATCACTTCCAATTTCAAATCCTCTGTACACTCTGGTGTCCTGCACTAGGAAGAAAACATCACTGTCAACAATAACATAGTCAATGAGACTTTTCTTATTCCTAGCCTCTTCTCTCCATGTGAATTTGTGCACATTTTTATGTTGGAACATGGTGTTAGTAATAACCAGTCCATGTCCTGAGCAGAAATCCAACAGATATTTGCCCTTATTATTAGCTTTGCTCTTTTCTCCAAATTTTCCCAAAATATTTTTGTATGTTTCACAATCATTTCCTACTCTGCTATTTAGATCCCCAACAAGGACCAACTTTTCCTTTTTCATTGTGTCAGTTGCTTTTTCTAAAGCCTCAAAAAATTCCTCCACTTCTACCTTAGTAGAACCTTCTGTGGGACCATAGGCACAAATAAGTCTCATTGTCCAGTTCCCCCATCCTCATATTTGTCCACATTACTCTACTTGAGACTGACTCCCATTCAACAAGATTAGCCTCATATTTTGTTTTGAATACTATGGCTACTCCTTCTTTTCCTTGATTGTCATTGCCTGAATATAACATTTTGTATTTATTGCTCAGAAAGATCTCGCCAGTTTTGGTCTTTTTTGTTTCAGTCATCCCTATTATGTCGATCTGGTACTTATCTATTTCCTCCCTCAGCTAGCTCCATTTCTTTTCCATTCACGCTTCTTACGTTGATAGTACCGATCTTTAACTCTGGTGATGTTGAGTTGGGGTTTGTTTTGAGATTTGTTCCAGTAGCTGACTTTTCGCTGTTTGCCCTGAATCCCTGGCGAAAACAACGGGGGCATTGTTTAACCCGGCGACGCCCCTGCCAGTATGAAATTTTGTCATGTTGTACCATCATTTTTTATTTTGGTTTAACCAATAAGAATACAGTTTGGTCGGCTAAATCCCAAATTGCCAGCCCATCCTCGTTTGT
This sequence comes from Typopeltis vanoorti, assembly GCF_054136105.1. Taxonomy (NCBI): domain Eukaryota; kingdom Metazoa; phylum Arthropoda; class Arachnida; order Uropygi; family Thelyphonidae; genus Typopeltis; species Typopeltis vanoorti. The sequence continues at coordinate 44,054,845 of NC_143568.1, forward strand.
TCAATATCCAAGTAGATATCCAACAGGGTGCACCACGAGAAGGTGAGGATTGGACATTAGGTCAGAAGCCCTGGTCAGTTATACAGCTTTGACCCTTAAGCACCCCACTTTTTAAAATATGATCTTTTAATATACTTTTTTTTTGGTGAATAGAATTTTAACAAAGCCCAATGTTTTTTGTCAGAGGAAACAGGCTGAACAGTGAAAAAGTCGCCTACTAGAAAAACCTCAAACTTAATTAAATCAAAGATAAGCATGATCAACATTAGAAGCCCCAATGAAAAAAAAAGATGAAGCAAGCAAATAATTATAGAAATAATGTTTACATAATTAATGTAATCAAGATGAAGAAGAGTACAAGTGAGATTTTGTTAAAATTTAATTTTTGAATTTTTATTTTATTAATTAGTTCTACACATGAGGGACAGCAAGGCTTATAACAGATAAATGCCATTTGTCCAGAAGACTATATTCACTATAAGATGTTATGTTTGGACATTAGTATTGGTGAAAGGAAGGAGTAGTTGTAATACTTAACAGTAAACATAGAGATCTTGAATGGCAGGCAGTTTCAAGTAGAATGATATCGGGAAATTGAATAATATCACTTATTTGTGTGCTGTAATTACGTTCTGCATTTCTAGAACATATTTCTCAACCCTGCTTTGTCTTTGTCTTTCTTTCACTTATACTTCATGTAAATGGTCGATTCCTTAACTATTGACTGCTGCCATTTATTTATTTCAAGCAGATATTGTTAGCATTCCCCGCTTATGTTAGCATTCCCCGATTTTGCTGTTAATTAGTTGTGGCTTAATTATTCATATAAACTTCTAGCTTATGCAGGTTCAAAATTTTCAGGATAGGCATTAACAGAATCAGTCTAGTGTGTTGTTCACAAACCATTTAATTAAATCAAAAAGGAATATTCAGTTTGATTCATATTAACACACACACACACACACACATATATATATATATATATATACAGGGTGTTCGGGATAAATTTGACAGTTTCGTAAGGAAAAAGAAAATCTTCTTTGTACCTATTAAATTTAATGAATTGACAAAAAAACATTACAGGCAGAGTTAATTACAATACTATCAACAAGATTTACTCAAAATAACCACCATTAGCATCGATCACAGCTTCAATTCTGCTTCGGAACCTCGAACAAGCTGATGCTACAGTCTCCCTGGGAAGGGCCGCAAAAACTGTTTTAATTTTATCCATTAACTGGGCTTTTGTATTACTGGAAGTGCGATTGGTGTCTTTTTCAACTGCGCCCCATACAAAATAATCCATGGGGTTAAGGTCTGGGGAGTTTGGAGGCCAAACATTTGGACTGGTGAAGTCGTAGAAATTTTCAGACAACCATTTTTGACTTTTCCCAGAGGTGTGGCAAGGGGCCGAATCCTGCTGCCATACATACGGCCTACCATTGGCTACCCTTGTTATCCAGGGCTTGACTACAGTTAGCAACTCCACGAACAAAGCCCGAATTCCAATGCCAGGGTTCTTCAACACCTGTTCCTGCAGATTTGCGAGGAATTCTGCTGTACGAACGCAATCGGATCGTCTGCTAGGGATCTTTCTTCTTGCTACATCCTCGTAGTCACCATTGCAAGTCTCTAGTTCATGCCTGATTGTTTTTACTGTATTCAGGGAGCATTGGGCAGCAGTCGTAATATCCTTATTTTGATGGCGGGCACGAATCATCATGATACAAGTTATTCTCTTCCATGATTCAGGTGGGTTCCAGCTATCCATCCTTTCTGACATCTTGTATATGAATGAAGAAGGGTCCAAACTTTTAAATGAAGAGAAGTGTGTGTTAATACATGTAACTTACGGAAAAATATAATTAATTATAAATATGTCAAATTTATCCCGAACACCCTGTATATATATATACAGTTTATTACAATTTTTTGTTATTTTCAATTCTTCTTAATTCAAACTTAGTTCTTATTTACTTCCTTAAAGCTAAATCACAATCTAGAATATCCTGCCAGTCATATATATGCAGACTGACAATGAAACATACCTTGAATAGGCTTATTTCAATATCAATTTACATTATCCTGTTGTACCCATAAACAGACACTCTTGATGTACAATCTTGTTTTTGGAATTATCACATATATAACTACTTACAATTCTCATTCAGCACCGTCTTTTACATGAATCTTTTGTTCACACATAAGTGCTCCTTATCCTTCTGCTGGCTCATTCTTGATTTCCCGTCAAATTTCTTCTTTGTCCGCGTCATTGATTATTTCATGCCTATGGGATCCTTAATATGGCGGCAATCTGTAGCTCTTTCCTTTCGATTCCCGACATTGGCCCTCACGTGGCGGTGGACCCAGGTAGAAGACTCTGAAACCTCCGATGCTTCTCTTTCGATTACCGACAGCAGACTTCATGTGGCGGTGGACCCAGGTAAGAGAAGGTGAAAACCCTAAGACAACGTTCTTCGTGATATCTCACCTTATATAGACCCGGACTTCAGTTGTTCAAATGCACGCATCTCTCGGAACTTCCATTATATGGCACATATTGACATCTGATCATGATGATGTACTTCACGTCTTTTTAAATTGCCATATATGGCAGTTAGAATTGCTCAGTAATAATCTTTGTCACGTGCCTCCCTTCTGCATCAGTCATTTTCTTCAGATTTTGTTACTTGTTGCTAGGGTTTGGGTGTTGTTTTTAACTTATTTTTCCTAACAGTATATTTGTTTTATATTTCTTTTCTTTATATTTTATATATTTATATTTTCTTATTTCTGTCTTCTAAGGCACTTTTTACTGCATCATTTCACCTTTATCTTGGTCTTCCTCTGGATCTTTTTCTTCCAACCTGGCAGAGAACACTTGTTTTGCTAATCTTTCCTCTCCCATTCTGTTTAAGTAACCATACCACCTGAGATTAGCCCTGCTAACACATTCCTGGATGCTAACAAAGTCAAGTCCTTTCCTAATATCCTCGAGTTTAATATGATAATGCCATTGATGATATCTGTTCATGCCCCCTAATCTTTCTCAGTACTCTCATATCTGTTGTCTGTAGTCTTTGGTCAAGTGTTTTATTTCTAAACCACTTCTCAGATCCATAAGTTAAAATTGGATTGAACGCTGTCTTGTATACAGATAATGTAGTGTTTTGACTAATTTTTCTCTTATTCCATATAAATTTATTCAGTAGTTGACTTGTGTTACATCCTGAAAAATCAGCTGAGAAAAAAAACTTGTACTCGAGCAGAAGAAATGAAGTACTAACTGTAAATGGAAATAGAATTACCTTCTTTTAATAGAATTGTAAGACCATGTAAAAAACTTTGTGTATAAATTAGTATTATATGAATGTATCATGTTTACAATGAATGGGTAAATTAGATGTAAACAATAGTCCAAAGGTCACGGGCGGGTCTGAGGCATTGGCAATCTCAGAAAGCAACGCACGTTCATTTTCCCGGAAGACGCTGCTATGATCTCGGAATGTGCCGAAGTTCCCTTGGGTGGGAAAAGATTGCGGAGAGTAGTAAGAGGGCGCGCTATCGCAGTTAGTAAGGGGGGGGGGGGAGGAAGGGAGAATAAAAAGGGTTTGCACCCCTTTCTCAGGGCTTTTTTCACCTGTTTTGCTGGATGATGATTTGACTTCTCTTGTGGACCGGTGGTTCCTGATGGTGTTCCTTGGCGATAGTTCAATGTCGGAATTTCCGCCGGTACGAAAGCGTGAGATGTCGGCATATCTGTCTTTACTCCTTCGCTGAAAGTTCCGACGGAATAATATTGCGGACGTATACCAGAACTGGCAGTAGAAATGACGATGGTCCAAAACAGATAGAGAATAGACGAGGGAAAAAACACCAGGTGCAGAGCACAGCTTAATCTGATGACCATAGTGACCCACCATGTGGATGCAGGCTTATGGTAGTATCGACAAGGTAATTCAAACAAAGAAGGACAGTTCAGACGGACCTGGAGATCCTCCCCTAAGAAATGGTAAAGTACAGATTTTGTTGTATAATTACCCAGTCGGAAAAAGGGTAATTATACAACAATTGTATAATTTTTTACACTACAATTAATACACTAATTGTAGTGTATTAATCGAGTATGGACAGTATTTAAGAACTTTAAGTGATTATTTAGCAGTGACTAATGTCCATAAGACAAATAGTTTGGAATGATTATAGAAGATTGTGACAAGTTTAATATGCAAGACAAACATAGTAGGTAGAATATAGATTAGAAGTGTATAATGTGTATATTATGTGTGTTTAGTCTAACTTAAGAGAAGGATTTATTGTTCATGTATTAGAGTATTAATCAGTTTGAAAAGTTTTGATTTAGCATGTCATTGAACTAATTGAAAGTGAGATTGGTCTAAGTGTAATTATGTCTTTGGATTCCAATAAATATGTTTTTCTTTTATACCTGGGTTTTGCCTGTGATATGAACCAAAACTACCACTCATTAATCTGAACCATAGTGGGGGGGGGGGGATTGAAAGAAAGGTATAACATGTTGTTATAGAGGTTACGACTGCAAACCAGAATTTACTTAGCCATAGTAGAGCATTTGATTTATGAGTATAAGCACTAAATATATTCTCCTATGTTCACGAAAGGTCTGGAAAAGTCTCCCTGAATAAGAGTCCCTTCTATTCTAAGATATTGGCTGTCGCAGCATTAAAAAATAAATTTGTCAATATCTGAAAAGGAGACTGCCCCAGACAGAAATTAGAGGATTTGTTTCTTATAGCAAGGAATAAACTTTAACAGTCAGGGTAAGCACGTGAGTAAAATTAGGAATCGGTCAGAGATATAGAATTTGCTTTCCTTATAGAATGAACACGTAAGAAGTGATACAGATGTTAGAGTCAAGGAAATTTTGTAAGTCTTGTAGTTAAAGTAGAGAGGTTAAATACATAAGGTAAATAAAAATATATTAAGGAAGAGCGAAATATAACACTTGTTACCATACCTTTTTTGTTGATTCCTTATTTAATTTACCGTCTTCACCAAAAATTGTGCCTAAGTAGCTGAAATGTTTTACTTCTTCTATAGGTTCTCCATTCCTAATATATTTGATATTTTCAATGTTTCTGCCTATTTTCATTGTCTCGTTATTGCTAATTTTCATACTAAATTTATTGCAAGAGTTATTCAATTTAGTCAGGGAATCTTGCAGACTTGTACTGGATTTATTTAAAAGTATAACATTATCTGCATAAAATAAAGAGCTGAGATTTCCAATTTTGATATCATGTTTAATATCACTATCCTTCATAATATGATCCATATAGATAATAAATAAAAGAGGGGATAATGTACATCCTTATCTGACAGCAGATTTAACGTCAAACCATCTTCCTGTACTTCCTTCAATTCTAATTGCTTGATGTAATGCTCCATTTACAATCCATATAATCTTAGCATTTTGAATAGTTTTTCTCTTGGCACCATGTCATATGCCTTTTGCAGACCTATGAAACTTAAATACAGATCTTTGTTCTATTCCCACGATTTTTGAATTTGTTGTAAAGTGAAAATCTGATCCTGACAGCCTCTATTTGGCCTGAATCTAGCTTGCTCTTCATCAAGCTTCCCTTCCACAGTCCTTCTCAACCATTTCTCCGGTGTACTTGCATAAATCTTATGAGGAATACGCAGTAGGGAAATATCTCTGTAATTCTCACATTCAGTTTTATTTCCCTTTTTTGTATATGTGAGTACTATGAGAGCTCTACTCCAATCATCTGGAATTCATCCTGCTGCCCAGGTCTTCTGAACTATGCAGTGCAGCCACTGCAGAATTTTATACCTCCATACTTGAGCATTTCTGGTCGAATATCATCTACTCTGCCTTTTCACATTTCAGGCTTTTGATGGCTTTTTCTACTTCACATATAGATATGTATTTCTAATTGCATGCCTGTTGAGTGTTTTTTTTTTTTTTTTTACCACTGTGCTTCACTGATTGTTTCATTTAGCTATTTTTCAAAGTAATTATTCCATACATCAAGGATATCTTTTTCTCCAGTTTTCATGTCATCTCTAATTCCTTTTACAGCACTTTCCTCTATTTCAGAGCTTTTTCAACAGCCAATAGAATATTTTGCGAAAGAGAGAATAGATCTTGGTTATATAGCAAAATTAAAAAAAAAACCTTTATTAAGAATATTCTTTTCAACATTAGAAAGATGGTAACTGGATTTGAGAGCTGAAATTTAGATTTGGTTTTTGGAAGTTTATTTTGCACTTGGTTAGACTATAATAAATTTAGTTTAATCCTTTATCCAAATGTAAGCAAACAAAGTTTGCGCCTGGAAATATCTTCAGGACTGAGGTAAGGTGGTGCAACACCAGGTGGACCAAGCTCTCATCACTCCTTGTCTCAGTATCTTCCATAATGCAAAACACTTCTCCTTGCAGACATGTATACTGCTATTCATTAAGGGCCACTATCCAGACCGGTTTCAACCTTTATTGAGGTCTCGTCAGTGGGAGGCAGACCCAAATGTGGAGATACTAAGGCAGAAGCAATAGGAGAGGTCATATTTACCTACACAAATTGCCAATAGGTGTACCACCTTATTATTGAATTACTCTGGATTTAGAGAAAGATGTTGGAAGTTTATTTTGCACTTGGTTATATTATAATAAATTTAGTTTAATCCTTTATCCAAGTGTAAGCAAACAAAAAAGTTTGCTCTTGAAAATATCTACAGGACTGAGGTAAGGTGGTGCAACTCCAAGCAAAGGTGGACCAAGCTCTCATCACTCCTTGTCTCAGTATCTCCCATAATGCAAAGCACATCTCTTTGCAGACATGTATACTGCTATGCATAAACTTCCAACATCTTTCTCTAAATCAGAGTAATTCAATAATAAGGTGGTACACCTGTTGGCAACTTGTATAGGTAAATATGACCTCTCCTATTGTTTCTGCCTTAGTATCTCCACGTTTGGGTCTGCCTCCCACTGACGAAACCTCAATAAAGGTCGAACTGGTCTGGATAGCGGCCCCCCCTCCCTTAATGCATAGCAGTATACATGTATGCAAGGAGATGTGCTTTGCATTATGGGAGATACTGAGACAAGTAGTGATGAGAGCTTGGTCCACCTTTGCTCGGAGTTGCACCACCTTATCTCAGTCCTGAAGATATTTTCAGGTGCAAACTTTGTTTACACTTGGATAAAGGATTAAACTAAATTTATTATATTTTGATTTGGTTGATTTTTGGTGTTTTGAACATTAGATGCTTGTGAGTTGATCATCTCTTATACATTGCCAAGTATTGGTATCTAAAGTTTAATTGCAGAAGGTAAAGAGGCTTTAAGAAATACACAAATTTGCTAAACTACGTTCAGTTTCAAAAATTCTTTCATTTAGAAGTTCTGCATTTGCTCTATAATATATTCTTTTAGCTCTTATTTAAATTAAGGGGATATTAAATCCCACATTGTTTTAAAACCGAATAAGAAACTCAAAGATTGGAATCAGAGAGTTTCATGCCGAATATAGTATAACAAACTATAAAAGTATCGGCGACTGCTAGCGTGAGCTAATGCAGGTAGTCCAAGTACGTAGTACAAACTCGGGCAACTCGCAGCAAAGGTAGTAAAATTCTGATCGCTATTCTTGGTATTTTCCATAATGTAAAACACATTTCCTAGGAAATGTATGCTGTTATTACATTATGGTGGGAGGTCACTACCCAGATTGGTTTCAGCCTTTATTGAGGCGTCATCAGTGAGTAGCTAGACCAAATTAATACCAAAGGGTATAGGGAAAAGAACTTATATACTCTGCTATACGAGTTGTCAAAAAGGTGCAACCATTAAGTTAGTTAATATAAAGAGCCAATAGGCTTCATTTCGGTGATATAAACATTATTTAAATTAAGGGGATATTAAATCCCACATTGTTTTAAAACCGAATAAGAATTCTTTTAGCTCTTTTTTTTTTTTTTTTTTTTTTTTTTCAGAGTGTTTCTTTGAAGGAAATGAATTTAGGAACAAGATCATGGAATTTGCAGCATTTCAGAAATACTAACTTGTTGATAAGTCGAATTCTCTGTAAATTTGATACTTTTGTCGATTGCCTCATCATAAAGATTCGAATTTGGATGCAACAGATTTACTACTTGACCATATGCCATGATTAAATAAATTTCATGAGTGAATTTAATTGATAAGGAAAATGTCATTTAATTTAGATTCCTCCAATGAGTTGATATGGCAGAACATGTGAGATATTACATATGGCAGAACTAGAGCCAGTCTGTCTATTCACACGCTATATAATGTGTGAATAGATAGACTGGCTTAATTCTGCTTGCCCTAACGAGGAAGATTCTGTCATTTCGTTGAAAGTTTATTTTTCACTTGGTCAGACTATAATAAATTTAGTTTAATCCTTTATCCAAGTGTGACTCCCACTGAAGAGACCTCAATAAAGGTCGAAACTAGTCTGGGTAGTGTAGTGGTCCTTCCCTTAATGCATAACATTATACATATCTGCAAGGAGATGTGTTTTGCATTATGGGAGATACTGAGATGGGAGTGTTGGTAGCTTGCTCCACCTTTGCAAGGAGTTGCCTGGTGTTGTACCACTTTACCCCAATCCTGAAGATACTTTCAGGCGCAAACTTTGTTTGCACACACTTGGATAAAGTGTGTGCAAACAAAATAAACTAAATTTATTATATTCCGTCATTTCAGTTATCTGGAACAAATCAGAAAATATTTTTAGATGCTACAATGAACTGGAGAGATGAATTGTGGAATCAACAGAAATTGTCCTTAATCTGGTCCATCTTAATACTAACTTCAGCTATAACCTATCTGATTGTCACTCTTTAGCTATCCAACTTTGGCATACACAATATTATGCCCACATGAATGTGCCCAACAATACTATCGATCCAGAATAGCTTCAAATGTCAGCAATACATTTGCAAGTTAATTTATAGCTGCCTCTTGTAATGTATATTTTTTTATTTATCTTTTCATGTTATGCACCTGATAAGTTTTCTAAGAAAATGAAACTATTGTACACTCAAATAATAAATAGTATTTTTTCTATTTTGGTATTTCTCAGCTTTTAGTCATTAAATTTATTTAATCATGTAATATAGCTGAGTAAATCCATTGCATAAAAAAAAAAAAAAAAAAAAATATATATATATAAATCCGCTCCTTAATAAGCCACCCAAAACCTTGTCATCATCATCTTAAATATCCTGGTGTGCAAAATATATGGTGTGATTGTATTATTCCTTATTTTGGCCAGACAGACAAATCTATTGAATTACGTATGGAGGAACACATGAAGGAGACAGCTTACAAGAGACAGCGAGCCAGTGCCTTATCAAGCCATATCCTTTTCTCGGCTGATCCTAATGATGAAAACCCAAGTCATTCAGTCCGCTGGGACAGATCTACTAACATCTTTCGTTGCCATGATGAATTGGAGAGAAAAATCGTAGAATCTAGGGAAATCAACCTCAGCCCTGAGCATCTAAATAATAACTTGAGCTACAACCTCCCAGATAGTCATTCTGCTGTAATCATGTACTGGCATTCACATGATGCTGCAAGTACGCACTCTCCCAACAATGCAACAAACGAAAGAACAGCTTTAAATACAACTACAACGTTTTCATGCTAATCATGTATAGAGACTCTCTATAATAGATTTAGTTTAATCCTTTATCCCAGTGAGAGCAAACAAAGTTTGCGCCTGAAAATATCTTCAGGACTAAATATAGTGTTGTACTATCTTATCCAGTAAGTAGTGCAACACCAAGGCAACTCGTGGCAAAGGTGGAGCAAGCTACCAGGCACTTCTAACCCAGTATCTCCCATAATGCAAAACACATTTCCTATGTGGATATGTATACTGTTATGCATTAAAGGGATTGGCCATCTACCCAGACTAGTTTCGACCTTTATTTATTGAGGTCTCTTCAGTGGGAGCCAGGCCCAGAGCTGGAGATACCAGGCAGAAGCAGTAGCAAGTCATCTGTGACACAGGACTTTTTTTAAGGATATTCTGCTACACTTGAAACCAGCCTAACCAACATAAATGTGGATGTGTGAAACTCCCCATATACTGGGAAAATAATTCTACAATGTTTCATTCCTTCTAGTGCACAGAGGGTGCTCTTTCTAGTACTTTAGCCTTTAAGTGTAATCAGACTTTCATTTTGAGTGAGCTTGTGTGCATGTTACAGTTCTATATTGTACTTCTCCCACAAAAAAATGACGAAAGAATAGATTAAAGCAGTGTTTAATCTATTCTTTTGTATCATCTTTGTTCTATTAAATTGCCAACATTAGTATATTATCGATTAATGTTAATGGACGAAGAGTTTTAAAAAAAAAAACTACTTCAGAAACAAAGCATGTTTTTTATTCCTCAGTTTCCATTACATATTGTGATGTAATTTGCATTGGGATAAAGCTTTTAAAGATAACGTTTCACAAAATGAGTTATAGCAATCCACATTGCTGGAATTGATGCTTCTATTTACCTGGTCCTCAAATAAGAAGTAACTGAGCTTGCTGGTTTTTGAATGAGTACTTGTTTATTGTTCCCTGCATAGTCATTTAAATGTCCAGAAAATTGATCTCCTAACATTACCTGCTAATTAAGCATTTGTTATGTGCTAATTTTTTTTATTTAAATTGTCCTGTTTTAGTGAAATAAGGTTTGCTAATATTATGATGATAGTCGCACTGCTTGGAAAGAAGTCAACTGACACCCCCCCACGAGCAAGGTACATCTTGCTATGTAATGAGTCACGTGTTTGTAGATACTATAAATTGGAGAAATGTGATGCTCCCAAGTCAGTGCAAATGTGTCCAGCTGAAATGGCTGCAAGAAGGGAATTGACGAAGTTTGAAAGAGGCGTTGTGATAGGATGTCATGTTGCAGGCCAATCTGTTTGGCAAATTGTTGACAAACTGGGCCATCTCAGGTCAACAATCAGTGATAACCATACTAAGATGTAAGTGCAGGGAGTCAACTGCAAGTGCTATCTGTAATGGATGACACACCACACTCACTGAATGTGACCATAGGGTGCTACAAAGGATAATATATGAGAACTGCATTCATTGGCTAACACGTTGAATGCAGAGTTCTAGGCATATATTGGAACACAAATCTGCACAAAACATTCATAACTGAGGCTCACAACATGGGTTTCCATGGTAGGACTGCAGTATGCAAGCTCCATGTCATCCGACATTCATCTAGTTCATCCATTACCAATGCTCTAGTTCATCTATGGGATGAACTGCAGCTTTGGTGAGGTTAATGGATGCCTGCCTCACAACAGTCCAGGAACTCTTTACATGCCTACAGGAAGAATTATCCAAAATTCCCATTGATTGCTTCGTTTGCTTGTGTAAGGCATGCCCCCATAGGATTGCTACAGTAAATTCAGGAAAAGGAGGTCCTACATCTTATGAAGGTGGGTGCCATGTTCGTTTGTTCCTCACACTCTGGTGTCTATTGACATTTTTTCAAGAAGTGTATATTCTGAAGGATGTTGGAATTTGTTGAAATTGAGCTCTTATTCTTATTTGAATTACTTTTTTTTTATATGATAATATTGTATATTTGTTTAAAGTTATATTCTTTACAGGCGCTTATAGAAGAAGACAGGCTTCTTAGTCGGATTGAAACTCTTGAAGGTCAGTTACAAGCATGCTCAAAAGTAAGTTTGGATTTTTTTATATTCTATATAATCAAACAAAACACGCATGCGTAAACCCCTGTAAGGCTTTGTAAATTGATAGTCATACAGTTCTAAGACTATTTTCAAAGTAAATTAATTCCAGCCTTGTTGTCCAAGTGATTAGTGCATCCACTCTTCAATCAGTGGGTTGTAAATTCAAATCATGCTATTGGCATGGATGCATGTGAATGTGCTTAGATGGTAGATGAATTTCATTTGCCCAGACTGCTATCCCACTTATTGGAGTGGGATAGCAGTCTGGGCAAATGAAACTTTTCAAGCCTCAAATGGCTTGAAAAGTTTCATGTTTGGTCTCTAAAGCAGGATTTCTAGACCATATTAAAAATGAGTTTAAAAAATACAAAAAATTTAGCTTTATAAAAACTATCAGTTTTGTTCATATGCTAGTGGAAGCATATTAAAATCAACTGGTTGTTCTGAAATTTCACTGAGTTTTATATATTTTATTGTATTTGTCATTCTCGTTATTATTTATTGTCATGTATCCCCTTGGAGCATACAGTAATAAAATTTATCTTCAATTTATTTATATTAAATATAATAAATTGCTTATAACTAATATCTTCGGATTTTCAGTCTCATTTAGTTTCATTAATTTCTTTGAGTATTGGTAGGCAAGTATTTCAGTAATATACAGATTTAAAGGTTAATAAAATGGAATAGCTTTTATCTGGTAATTATGAACTTAGTATTGTATACATTTTTTATTTATTTATTTTTTTATGTTAAGCCATATATGAGAGATTTTGTAAATCAACCTATAGTATGTTAACTTCACTTTCCCATGTATAGTTAGTAGTGGGTTGTGAAAGAAGAGACTTGTTTACATTTGATTTTAGAAACTTGAACGAGGGTGGTCTGAAAAGTTCTCGGCCTAACAATGAAAAAACAAATTTATAATTTCAAAATTATTTTTATATTTCAATATAATCTCCCGTAAGACTAATACATTTATTCCAGCACCATTATCCCATCCCTATAGTGGTTCTCAGTAAGATCCGCAAAATACCCTTCTACAGCTGTAGTCACCTCTTGATTCGAAGAAAACGCTGACCAGCGAGGAAGAGTTTTAGTTTTGGGAAGAGAGAAGTCAGAGGGAGCTAAATCTGGGGAATATGGTGAATGTTCCAACAATTCATAGTGCAGATCTCTTAATTTTCACATTAAATTTCCCATTGCCAAAACACCTTTGTGGGTAGGTGCATTGTCCTGATGAAAGATGGTTTTTTCTTCTGCAAACCTGGTCTTTTCTCACGAATTTTTTTTCGTCTAGTCTGATTAAAAGATCGGAATAATATTCTCCGAGTTATTGTTTTACCCTTTTCAAGATAATTAATAAACAAAATAACTTTAGCATCCCAAAACACTGATTCCATGACCCTTTTCCTGCTGATGGAACCGACTTTGTCTTGAAAAGGGTAAAACACACTCACATGAACAACCGGCTTCTGTCCTTTGTTTTGACTGCTGTTTGGATTCTGGTGTGTAATGGTGAATTCAAGTCTCATCCATAGTAATAAATCGATGCACAAAATCAGTTTTATTCTTGTTAAAATTCTCCAAGCACTGTTCAGAGATTTTCATGTGAGTGTGTTTTTGATCTGCTGTGAGCAAGCGTGGTACCCATCTTGCACAAAGCTTTTTCATTTGCAATTCTTCATGCCTAATATATCCTACACAAACTTCAAATGAATTTTTTCTTTTGCCGTTAAACCTTTTTTTTTTACAAAGAATTTTATAACTGCATAATACTCAATTTTATCTATTTCAAAGGATACAGACAACACTTTGCTTCAGACAGCTGTATGAAACAAATTACTTGATAGAATGACTTGCAATTTTATATGGATGCTTATGACAGATATACCAATTTACAAAAAAAAAAATTGTGCTGATAGTGCTGCCATGTATGGTCGAGGCCGAGAACGTGTCAGACCACACTCGTATACTGTATTCCTTGGGAAATACATAAAGGGATACATATATTCATGCATAAAGACTTTCACAATACAGCAATAACAGGGATGAAGGAGGAAGTGGAAAAAGGACTCTTTTCCTCCAAAGAAGGATAGCCTTATATACTCAAGGACAGTGGCGGCTGGTGAAAATTTTAAGTGAGGGTGCTGAATATACAAAATAAAAAAATAATAATAAAAAAATATTTTTTCCTAATCAGTAACCAATTTATTAATAAATAAATTTACATATTAAAAATTGCTTTATTAAAAATATTTCACCCTCACCACAAACAAACACCAATAATAAAAGTTTCGTATCTCACAGAAATAACGCGTCAAGCATACGATACACTGCCCAAACGAGCAGTGTCAGAATGACTTGTAAGGTGCAATCACAAGCACAAACGAATATCGGTGAGACTGGATGCAATTGGTTGAACGTGATAATATTGACACTGCGTTAGATCGCAGTGTATTTATTTCGTAATCTAAAGCTTTAATAGAACAATTCCAATTATTAACTATTCAATCACTGTCGAAACATAAGCTGTAACTTTTAACATGTTGTATTGCATTTATATAATGTTGTAAGCATTGTTATTATTTATAAACACAAACAAAATTTAAATTTTTCATTTTTTCCTTGCGAATGCTGCAATGTCGCAGTGCTTATGTATGAACTGCCACTGCTCAAGGAGCTATATAAGCTTGTCCAGGGTAGGCTTTTCGAGTCCATTGTGGGACTCAAACCCATGACCTGTTGGTTAGAGAGCAGGTATGCTATCCACTCGGTTAACCAGGCCTGCACTTGGGTTTTGAGTTGTACTGTGAAGGAATGCTGGGTTGCAGTTGCATGTGTTTCAATGGATTTAATACAGAGTGGAGGAATTATTGATGCTATTTTATATGAACATTTAAACAGGCATCTGTTTAAAAAGTTGGTGGAATGAGTTGGTAAGATATTGGTTATTAATCAATCTGATTTGCCCTCTTCTGTATTAAAGAGGACAAATCATGTTAGTAGAACATGAACAGCTCCGGAGGGTGAAGTATTGCCTTGCGCGAAAGAAATCCTAGTTTTTCGAAAGCTGAGGAGGCAATGATTGTGATGTGTTTCAGCCAGGAGAGGCTTGCGGTCGGTGTGATTTCAAGAAGAGAAATCTCATCCTGTCTAAAGATTTCAGTTCTGTCAGGGTTCATAGGGTATTGGAAGAAAATGTTTTTTTTTTTTTTTTTTAGGAAATAGGCAAAAATGAGTTTTGATGAGGCTATCTAAGTCCCATAATCTGTTTTGTGTGCATTGTAGATCAAAATTGAGGGCAGTGAGGTTGATGTTTTGTAAGTTGAGGTGATTTGTATAGAGAAAGGAGTGCAGTGTACTGTCATCTACAAAAAAAAACAACTGTGTATTGAGTTGGTGGTAAACTGAAGTAGATCATTGATATACAGAAGGAAGACGTTAGTGTGAACAAAACCCATACTATCCCAGTGTTAGTCAGATAGTAAAAGGATAAGGAACCATCCACCGTCGCACAGTATGCGTCCAGTCAGAAAGCTGGCAGTTCAGTTGCAGAAGCCACGGGACAGACTGGTGTGCCAGACCTTGTCAAAAGCTTTGGAGATATCAAATGCAACCCTGAAGATTCACCAAACTTTCTATAGCATTTATCCAGAGATGGGTGAAATGTGAGTAGATTTAATTGGCAACGACAGAATCCACGTTGGTGTTCATTTATTAGCTGAGTGCCTTCAAGGTAGTTGTAGGAGAGTTGGGTATTGATGGTTCTCTCCATTACTTTAGAGGACTGAGGCGAGTGCGATAGGGCTATAGTTTGATGGTAGTGATTTCATATTGGAGGCTTAATGGATTGTATACAGCACTCAGAAAGGATTAAAACAGAATTTAATACTTTCTATATTTTGTCTCAGTCACTGAGACATCTTCAGGGATTACAAAAAAAAAAAAAAACAAATAACATTATATACAAATACCACACAATACTAAGCCCAACCACGTGGGTGACTCTAAAGTCCTATCTATGTGCAGCGCCCTCTAAGGGTGGTTGTAGGTGGCCTGGATTGTAAGGTGAGATCTCTGATAAGTGTTTCCCAAATCTTAGGAAGCTTAATGCAACCATATTTATTAAGATTTGGTTGATTTCTGAGAGCTGGATTCTAAAAATAGCCTCTCTTTTTTGAATTTGCTGTGATGGAGCTTGGTGGGTTTTTTTTCCATGAGATCCTGTGAGTTGTATCCAAGACATGGTCAGCCAGGCCTTGACTGACCATAGTCGTGGTTGCAGATGTATGACTTGTGTTCCTCCAGGCAGATGGTTGCTGATTTGCCTGTCTGTCCAAAGCATGGCCGCTTACAGGAACAGGGTACTTTATAAACTCCAGGCACTGAGAGAGGAGGGAGATGATCTTTTGTAGAACGGATAAGGGTAGCAAGTTTGTGATGGGGCTTAAATGCTGTGTGTCGGTTATACCTTTTTAAAATCTTGGCTATTTTCTCGATGTGCCACGGATGTAGGGTATGGTGATGGCATTTCTAAACTCTTTCTGAATAGAAGACCGGGGAATTTGGGAGGAACTGATTAATTTTTTTAATACTGTGATCACTGTAGCCATTGGAGAGGAAAGTGTTGTGTATGTGGTCAAGCTCAGTTGTAAGGGTGGTTCCACTGGAACAAAGATTGTGGACTAGATTGTGGTTAGAGTTTTAATAATGCCATATTGTTGAGCAGGGTGGTGGTGGGAGAGTTTGTGAATGTATCTGCCTGTGTGCGTAGGTTTTCTATATACAGTGAAGGAAAGTGTACCATTAGGAAGGCGTGTCACTAAGCTGTCTAGGAAGGGTAAACAATTGGTATTTTCCTTTTCCATCGTAAACTGGATTCTTGGATGTAGGCTGTTGAGGTGACTGAGGAAGGAGTCTAATGTGTCTGGGCCATGAGGCCAAATAGAGAACACATCATCTACATATCTTAGGCCAGATAGAAGGTTTGAGAGAGGCTGAGTCTATGGCTTGTTTTTCAAAATCTTCCATATAAAAATTGGATTCTTGGATGTAGGCTGTTGAGATGACTGAGGAAGAAGTTTAATGTGTCTCGGCCATGAGGCCAAATGGAGAACACATCATCTACATATCTTAGGCCAGTAGATATGTAGATGATGTGTTCTCTATTTGTAGATTTTGTTCCTCCAAGAAAAATAACCAGAATTGATGGCAAAGGGAAAAAGATCTAAGATGTCAGAAGGAAAAACGTTTTCTAAAAGTGTTAAGTTATCAATTAAGAGAATATTGGTAAATAATGAGGAGATGTCAAAGCTTACTAAATTACTGGTAGTGATTTGTTACCCTTCTTGGGAATGGGTTGCATATAGGCCAATTTCCAGGCTGTAGGATAGATACCAGTGGAGTAAGGGAGCATAAAGAAGCTACATAGAATAGAAATCAACTCTGGAGCACAAATCTTCACAATTGGAGGAATGCCATCAAGATCAGATGACTTTTTTGTGTGTGTGTCTAATTTGGACAATATTTTTCTGATCTCCTTCTGGCAAAAAGACAGAGGAGGCGTTGAGTATCACCCACAGAAAAAAAGCCAATCTCCTGGCTTTTCTCTGTGGGTGATGATGGTATAGAGCCATCTGGGTATATAGGAATGAGACAGAAGTTGTGTTGGGAAAAAGTTGCAACTAATTGCTCTGGTGAGAGGTCAGAAGACTCAGTTGCCATTTGGACAAGATGCTTTTCCTGCTTTTTTCTATTTCAAATTCTGTTTGAAGCATTGATATACTTACTTCATGAACTGAATCTTGAGTTCTTGATGTAAGCCAGTTGTGGTATGCTTGATTTTTTTGTTTGTACAGCCTTGGCACATATTTTGGAGAACCAAAGTTTAGTTAGGGGATATCAGTTTAGAATAGTGTGGGGCACTGTTATAATGCCAGTAAGGATTACTTTGGTGATACATTCAGTTTATTTATTTATTCGTATGGAGTTTCCTCCCTTTTTCTCCCCCTTCCCTATTGGGGCGAGTTGAGCCCCCTCATGGGGGGGTTAAGTATTTATGGCTGTAGATCCATGTGTGTTCACGGGGCCAGTTTGCCTGCTTGCGGCATGAAAAATGCCAGATAAACTGTCAGACAAACCCTACTGCCCACGCCCAAGACCGGCTAACTTGGCTATGGCTGAGAAAGATCCTCAAATTTCTCACGTCTTCGATGGGAATCGAACCTAGGACACTCCTGCCCCAGTCATATGGTTGCGAAGCGCAAAGCCACTAGGCTAACCGTGTGGACATACATTCAGTGGTTCATATGTTTGGGTTGGAAGGCTAAAACAATAGTCCAACCATGGGAATGAGGCATAGAAGTCACGGAGGCTATCCAACTTGGCACTGTTATAATGCCAAACTACTCTTTTTGTTGGTGACCGTGTAAGCATTGTTGCATGGGAGAGGTGACGAGCACTAGATTTACTTCGCGGGTCCACTACATTCACTGTCTATTTGGAAGGATAACTGGTAAGGAAGAGATATAGTGTGTTTGGTGAGTGAGTATGGTTATATGGTATTCTGGTTCACATGCGAACAATTTGTGTTAAGTTGTTAGTGATGGCAAATGTTTCAGCATCTCTGCCTGCTTGGTCTGTAGGAGGAAAGCCAGTTGGTGTAGTTAACATTAAAATCCCCTTGAAGGATGATTTTGCTGTTAGGGAAGTGGGATTAGAGAAGTGATAGAGACAGCAGATGAATTTGACTGAGTGGGAAAGGGAGATTTTCAACCAAAGCAGGTCAAGGTTGGGTACTCTGGCATGGTATGTCAGAATGGGTATATGTGCACATATCACAAACTAAGTGATATGTCACCCTTGAGTCGAAAGAAGTCAAAGAGTATGTAGTTGGGAAAGCTGTTTTGAGTAATGCTTTGATGGGGTTTGGTTGACTGGAGGTAGTAGTGGATACTATTAAGTTTGGAGTTGAAGCTGCAGATGTTGAAGTAAATATGTAATTCTCTGCGGGATATATATTTGATCCCAAGGGTCGTGTGTTTCCTATGCATAGCCTGCATTCTGGTCTCCACTGTGGCTAATAGTGTAGCGTATTAGACACATATTCACAAGAATATAATAATTTTATTACTGCAAATTTTTTGGCCAGAAACTAACTGGTAATCATTAGTGCATCAGCACAATTACAAAACAAGCTATCAAAGGATTAACAAAGAATGTTAATCCTTTGATAATCCTATTTAACAAAAAATGTTAATCCTTTGATAATCCTATTTACAGAGATGAGCCACGTGCTGGAATGCCACCTAGTGGGTGGTTACAATCAAATAAAATTACAATCAAAGACCAAATTTAAGTGATTTGAAATAAAATTTGATTTAGATAATAAAATGAATAACAGCAATATTAAATATTTAAAAAAAAATTAAAATAGAAGAGTTGGGGGTGGACAATAGAGAGGCAGCATTCTAATTTAAATTTAGGTGATGTAGAAGTGCTTCATTACTCTTTTTAAAAAAACTGCTGAAACTTAAACTTGCATTGTAAAAAGCAAGTATTGGATGATAGGACATTATGGTCAGTGTCCACTCCATACTGACCCAGGTCAGATTTTTCTGGTTTATTGTTGTTGATATAAGACTGGTGTTCTTGTAGTCATTTTTCATTAGAAGTCCTGTTTGTTCAGAGTTCGAGTGGAAGCATTCACATTGGACCTGGTAAACACCAGAGAAGGGTGAGATGTTTATCTTTCTTGTGGATGGTAACCAAACAGAGATTTTGTTGACAGGGAAAAATATAGGAACTGAAATGTATGTTTTAGTTCCAACATTATTTTAGGGATCTTAGCAATTGTGTCAGGAGATACTTGCGATGCATGGGATAGGGAGTCATCATATAGGTTCAGAGTTTCTTGGGGATGGGCTTGTAAAAGTTCAAGATGCATTTAAACTTCCTTGTGGTGAAGCCATTCTGTAGTATGATGCTCAATTCTTGTTGGAGAGCTTGGGAATTGGAGCAGATAGCACATGTTCTGTTGAGCGCATGTTGAAGATGCCTATTTTTTGAGATGGATGATGTGCTGAATCTTGTTGTATGTAGTGGCCTGTGAAGGTAGTTTTACAGTGAGCAGAAGTAGCAAATATTCCAGAAAGAGTATGGGGAAGGATGATATCCAGCAATTCTACTTTTTTTCATCCTTTTCTTTTTTCCATTCTGAATTTTGATGGGTGAATGTTGTTGATTTTAGTTAAAAAAAAAAAAAAAAAAAAAAAAAAAAAAAAAAAAAAAAAGTAGGCATTTTGAGTCTGGCCAGATGGGGAAACACATCATCTACATATTGAACCCAGTAAGGAAGGTTGTGGGTGTATGGAAGAAAATAGGGATTTGTCAAGATGCTATTGAAGAATCTTAGGAAGCTTCTCAGCTTGTCTCAAGTCACTTTTGTGAAGCATGGGACGTTTGTTTCATTCTCTTTGTTTTGTTGGGTCAAAACAATGCCACCTGATGATATTTCTGGGAACAAAGTTTCATTCACCTGCTAATTTACTGATGTCATCATTTAGTGATTTTGCTAGTTTCCTGTGGAAGTTCAGGATGACGGCATTGAATTTCTTTTTTTTAGCCTTAATTTAGTCATTCACCATTGATGCATTGAGGTTATGGAGTTCGTGGACGGTATGATTGCATTGCAGCACTGATCGTCAAATAGTTTGAGCTTGGCTTCTAGTTTTGGATTTTGGAGGAGCACGTTTCCTTCAAAGTGTTAAGGCACTGTTCAAGGCTTTGGACTCATTTTCCCAGGTTTGAAAGCTGCTTTACAGAATGGAGGCACAGCAAGCCAAAGAAAAGCTGGTTGATGTCGATGAGTAGTTTGTGCAAGAAGTATGGAGCCAGTTTTGAGCAAGAAGCATGGAGCCAGTAGCAATAAAAAATTACACACATTGGACCTTTTTTTCTTGTCCTCATATCTATTTTGCAACTTTAGCACTTTGTATTATTGTTGAGTTTGTCAGTGATCAACATTGCTGTGCTAGCAAGACCTAAGGTGCTCTGCGATCGCAGGCCTTTGTTGCTGCTATCTTTGCTTCGCATAAATTCTATGCTTGCACATGTCTAATACTAGTATATTTATACCATACTAGGAAATACAAGATATGCGTTTCTAATACTAACATTTTGGTTTAAACATTTAAAAATATTCTTTTGTGAATTTAATGGGAATGACATGGGTTGAAATTTCTTTTTTTTCTTTTTTTTTTTATTATAAAGACAAGCGTTATAAACTCAAGGAGCTATACAAGCTCGTCTAGAGTAGAATTTTACAAACATCTATGCCCATGGTGCAGTTCAAACCCACAACCTGTTGGTTGGAGAGCAGGTGTGCTATCCACTCGGCTAACCAGCTTGGCTAACTGAGTAAAGCTGGCTAGCTTTAATTTCTTAGTTTAATAATATAAACTGCTTTAATTTCCTTAAAGCAGTTTATATACATCTGTGATCTGACACACTCAAACATGTGAACTGCAGACATTGTGAACATTACATGGGTTCATACAGAAACATTTTTGGGATAAAAGTGCATGAGTGTATTAATATAATGATGCCTCTTGGTGTATCTCCTGCTAAACAAAATCCCAATCTAATTTAATGTGTAACAGATCAATTTGTATTGTATTGTGTAGTACTGAATTTTTTTATTTAGATATTGTGTATGATTTACGAAATATATCTCTGAGCTTAATAAACCCTTTATATTAATAAGAAAACATTTTGAAGTAATTATGATTTTTTGAAGAAAATCATTTCAAATATAATTTTACTTCAAAATAATCATTTTGAAATAAAATTATAAATTACATTATTTGTACAGTTGAGTTCATAAAACAACTCAGATATCATTTTCTTAATTTTTGCTATGTGAAATTCAAAACACTGCATTTTGAATTTAATTGCTACCCGTGTTACATGATGTCCAATCAAGTGACAAGATCAATAAGTGAAGTGATGCTTCTTTTTTTATACATGAAATGACTGTTAAACAATAAATTTAAACAACAAAGAAGAAAGAGTAAGTCTCTTTCCTCATGTTCTGAGGACAGGGCTCATTGCTTTCTGTTGTGCCAGTACAGCATCTGGAATATATCCTGGCATTCCACTCCTGAGCACATTCATTGCTACCTGAGAGTGGGTGTTCCATGTGTGGCTACATAGTGGGCATTGAATCAAACTCCTCCTGAGAATGAATAATTTCTTGTTCTCTTGTTTATCAGGACCCTCAACAAGTTTCTAGCAGGTCCAGAAATCATAGAAACAACAACTGAAAATCAAAATAAAAAACAAAAACCATCAAAAGCTGCAATAAATAAACCACTTTTTTTTTTAAAAAATCCTACATTCAGCAGGGGAGCATCTGCTTGAAAAAATGTCTCCTTTCTTTATCCAGTAGAGTTTGGAAGATCTCCAAAATCTGTAAAGAAACTGCGTTCAGGCAATATTCTTATTGAAGCAGCAACCTTAACACAATCATGTTAATGTTGCTGTTTTAATATCCCCCCCACTCCACACACATTTGTGTGTGTGTGGTGGAGGGGGTATAAATAACTTTGTACAACATCTGTTGGGGAATGCCAATTACATATACTCCCCTTCCTTCCTTCCTTCCACACAAATACACACACCAGAATGCTAAACTTTACTAAAAGCATAATATCAGAGTGGGATATTATGTTGCTGATACCGAAATCTCTGAAGGACTAAGGAGTGACAAGAATAAGAAAAATTCTCACATGTAAAGATGTGCACCTAGTTTCCACCAGGAACTAAGTGCATATCCTTTCTGCATTATCTTCAACTTATCAAAAACTTCTGCAAACATCATTCAACAACTGTTCATCTGGTCCAGCTGAAAACATCCATCAGAGATGCCTTCCTAAAGCATGAACACTTAGTATTGAATTCCTTTGATATGGAAAAAGCATGAAACATTGCTTTGGAGATTTGAAATCTTGAAAGAGGTACATAATTTTTGTTTATGACGATGAAAACTTCTTTTTATCAAGAAGTTTTCATCCAACCAAATCTTCCGAGTCCGAGTGGGAATTGCCCTCTCCCAGCCATATATCCAAGAGAAGGGATTCCCACAAGGTTATGCTTTTTGCAATCAAAGTTAACACATTCGCTGCCAACTACGAGTATACTCGTAGTTGGTAAACCAGCTACGAGCATACTCCTATGACGCTTACCGCTGGCAACGAGATTACTGTACTGACCTTGAAGAAGTGAAAATGCTTGGCTTGTGGAGCTAGCATCAAAATTGTGTATTCTCATAGATGGTATATGCTCTGCACAAACCAACTATGAGTATACTCGTATGACGCTTACCGCCGGCAACGAGATTACCGTACTGACCTTGAAGAAGTGAAATTGCTCAGTATACGGGAACAGACTATGCCGAAGTAGCATGGCAGCGAATGTGTTAACTTGATAACTAAACAACTTCCTCAAAATATTATTATTTTTGAGACCTTCAGGAGGACTCATCGAGGGAGGCTATAAATCATCCAAACCAGTTGTCATACCTTCCCTTAAATTCATTCACACTAGATACACTCACTATGACTAAAGGTAAACTATTCCACCCACTCGCTGCTCTGAGAGAAAAACCTAGCTCTTACCCCTTTATTGACTGTTAACAACTTCCATGGATGCCCCCCCATGTTCTCTCCCCACCTTCCACATAATGAAAATTTTCATCAGACGATATCCTATAACATCCATTTAAAAGTTTATAGACCTCTTTCATATCATCCCCTCTTTCTCCTGTTAACCAGTCTGTAATCCACATACTTGCAGTCTGTCCTCATAATTTAAATTGCATAATATGGATATAATCTTTGTAACTCTTCTTTGCACCCTTTCTACAGCTTCTTTATCCCCTTGGAACCCAGGAGACCAAATCTGTGCACAATAATTCAGGTGTGGTCCTATCAAGACATTATAAACAGGCAAAATGACTTCCTTATCCTTACATGTCAAGGTTCGCTTCAATATCGCAATTATCCTCCGAGTTGTATTTGCAACTTTTGCTATGTGACCCTTCAACTTCAGATTCCTATCCACCATTATGCCAAGATCCCCTGCCTGATCAGTTTCTTGTAGCATAACCCTAGTAATATTATATGCCACTGGAAATCTCATCAATCTGAAGTGCATAACTTTATGCTTATTAACATGAAACTGATAGCCATTTTCATTTGCCCAAATTACGATCCTATTCAAATAATTTTGTAACTGCTGGATATCAGTAGAATTCCTGATTGTCCTGCCTATCTTTGCATCATTAGCAAACAATTGCACATCTCCTGTTAGATCCTTTCTAATGTCAGTGTATAGATTGAACAACAGTGGCCCAGTGAACTGAACCCTGAAGTAAACCACTGGTCACCTTTTAAATCTGGCAGATTCACACCCACTGTATACCACTTTTTTGATATCTCTGTCAACTATCCACTAATCCAAGTGAAAAGTTTATATTCCACTCCCATATTCTGCAGTTTATGGTGTGGTAATAAGGCGATTGATATCCTATCAATTGCCTTATTAAAGTCCAACATTATCATAGTGTATCCATTCCTTTTATCCAACTCTGCTGTAACATTATTATAAAATATGAACAAATTGCTAAAAAATAAACTTCCTTTAGTGTACCTCATGCTGCTCTTGGCATAGTATAGCTTGTTTGGCTACTCATTTCTTTGTTTGGATAATTAAAATCATCCATAATGATCACTCTTTAATAGTACCCATAAGGCTAAATTGGCGAAGCATTTCTTCTTCTTCCCTAGCAACTGAGCTGTCAAGTCT
Source organism: Typopeltis vanoorti (assembly GCF_054136105.1). Classification (NCBI taxonomy): domain Eukaryota; kingdom Metazoa; phylum Arthropoda; class Arachnida; order Uropygi; family Thelyphonidae; genus Typopeltis; species Typopeltis vanoorti. The sequence continues at coordinate 44,079,471 of NC_143568.1, forward strand.
GTAGCACCTACCATATATTTCATTTTGTTAGCCTCCACTTTACACCAGATAGCCTCACCGCTACATGGGACATTATTACCATCATTGTTTTCTTGCATTTCTACCCTAACTGGACTTAAGTCATCTGATATCATTGGTAGTATTCCTCCTTCTCTTCTGTCATTCCTAAAAATAGTATACCCATTACACTCGATCCCAGTTACCATATCTGATTATGGTAACCAGGTTTCACTAATGCCAACGATCTTAGGCCACATCGTATTCAATAAAGCAACGAACTCAACCTTTTTGTTTTGATTCTCCTGGAACTTGTGTATAGACATAATAAATTCCCACTTAGCCTATTCTTATAATTAAATATGAAATCTATTTGGCCTTGTTGTAGAACTTTCTCTTATCCCTTTCCAGACATAGTCAAAGCATATTTTTCCACTTGTTCACCAGATACATAACCATGTTTGAAGCCATTCATATCTTTATCACGTCTACATACTATAGCTGATCTCTCTCTCACACACACACACATTACCATCTTCTGTCATTCATGTAATATGAGGATTATAGAAAGACAGCTGCAGCAAGCCATTGAACATTTTTGAAATGTGCACTTGCAAATGGGTTTAATTTTCACGGTCGAAGACAGTTTGTGTGTATCCTGAAACAGAACTCAAACTCGGACAAAATTCAATCCCAGTTATGCCAGAGCCAAGTTCTTGGGACTCATATTTGACAAGAAACTTGCTTTCCTTTTTCACATACATCATTTGCAAGATAATTTCTGCAAAGCAATGAACATCCTTTACAACCTGTCTTCCACCTCTTGGGGTGCTTACCGATGTTTTGCATTGATTGAACAGGGTGCTGATTAGATCCAAACTTGATTATGGGTCCCAAGTCTTTGCTTCTGCCAGAGAGAGAGAGAGATTATTCTGCAATGGCTAGACCATGTACACCATTGAGCCATAAAAATAGCAACTGAAGCATTTCAAACTTCATCAATCCTTAGTTTCTACATTGAGGCAAAGGAACCACCTTTTGTCTTCAATGTCAACAGCTGTCTCTATTATATGATACAAAAATGAGATTCTGCTAGACCCTCCCACATAGCCACCTTTTGTCCACGGTGGGAAAATTTGTATGACACCTATCAGACTGCCATATGGTCCTTTTGCTTTGCAAATAAAAGCTATCTTACAAGCGTTAGATATTGGGGCAGACAACATAGCACAGATACCATTAATATGCTTCCACTCTGGCATTCATGCATACCACTTTTCAGTTTTTCTTTCTGCAGACTATACAAATTTTCCACACCTCCTGTAGTCTGTCAGCAGGCTCTTTCAAGCTCATAGAATCAGCTACTCTGATTTTGTGCTTCTTTATACTGACAATTCAAAATCAGAAGCTTTAGTAATCTTCTTTTGTTTTCTGAGACAGTATCATGAGAATGTAACAATTGCTGAGTGTATGCTATAGAGCATGCATTAAACTACATAATGCTACCAAATGAGCATAATATGTATACAGATTTTCTGAGTACCCTACAGACAATAAGATATCTGGTGCTGCAGAAACATCCAGGGCGCTGTTGAATCCACCATGGCCTTTCTCAGTTATGGAGGCTACATTTGTATGTGTGTTTCTCTTAGGTTCCAAGCCACATTGGGATTAAGGGAAATGTGGCTGTAGATACTTCAACAAGGTCAGCTCATTTCTGAAGTTTCCATCATCTGCCTGTACCTTTCACTGATTACTAGTAGATAATAAGACAAACTTTTATTTCAGTGCAGTCATCATGGAACAGAGGTGAATTATAAGCTCTGTTGAATCAAGCCTAAAATTAAATTTGGGCAGTCCACTCTGTACAAGGTCTGTAAAGAGGAAGTTACGTTATTCCTGTTCAGCTTCGCATAGGTCATAGCCATCTCGCACACTCCTATTTGTTGAAAGGTGATGACATGCCTGTGTGTGTTAATTCTGCAGTGCCAGATTAACCCTCAGTCATATTTTAATCGACTGCTATTGTTTTGTCAGTGAGTACAGCCACTATTTTAGCTATATTCATAATCTGTCTGAGCCCTGTATGTTCTGACAGATTTTTATCAGACTCTCCAAGTGTCATATTTGTTTTTAAATTTTTACAGAAAATCGCCATACATAGACTGTTTACGTTATTTTTGTTTTGTGTTTTTTGTACATAGGTTTTTAGTACTTAGTTGTTTTTATTCGTATTTGATAAATGTTTTTACACCTACATTTTTATACATTCTTATCTATATTCATTTTTATTTATCAAGTTATTTTTATTTTTTTTACTTTGACCCTTACTTTCACAGTATGATCATAGTAGTCCTTGTACCATAAAACCCTAAACAAGCAAATCTATTACACACACACACACACACACACACAGCCTCTGTCCAAAAAGAAACAGAATTTTTCAAAAATAGAAGAAACTAGTGGTGCCACCTGTTGTATCTTTTTGTTGTCGAAAGCGGCAACCTTCATTATTGTCGTGTCAACTGCTTATGGCATTTGTTTCATTAGAAGCCAAGTTATAGTGCTAAGAGTGGCAGCATGTTTTGACGAACGGTCAGAAAATGAGTTTCAAACAGAGATGATTGACTTTTGTGTTAAACTTGGTAAAAGTTTTACCGAAACGCATCAAATGCTTCAAAAATCATACGGTGATGAATGCTTATCCCATACTCAAGTTTAAGAGTGGTTTAAGTGATTTCAAAGTGGTCGTGAGACGCTTGAGGATGACAAAAAGCCGGGCCATCCAAAAACTTGCCTGAGCGAAAGTTAGCATCCAAAAAGTGCATGATTTCATCAAAGAAAACCCGAAATTGTCTGTGAGATTGATTGAAGATGAATTAGGGATTCTAAATTCAACTGTGCACAATATTTTGACCGAGAGTTTGGGCCTTCATAAATTGAATTCGCGATTTGTTCCCCACAAGTTGACCGGCGACCAAAAAATGTATCAAATTGAACACTGCAAGGACCTCATTAAAACCGCTCGTAAGGACTCAAACTTCCTCAAAATGATCGTTACTGGTGATGAAACGTGGTGTTTTGAGTATGAGCCTGAAACAAAACGTCAGAGTTCTGAACGGAGACCACCAGAAGAGGGGAATCCGAAAAAAAGTTGCTTGGAGAAGTCAAAAATAAAGACAATGCTGATTTGTTTCTACGATTCCAAGGGCATTATCCACAAAGAATTCTTTCCACCTGGCCAAACGTTCGATGGCGAGTTTTATCTCGAAGTTTTGAAGCGATTGATAGTGAGAATTCGTCGCGTACGGCATGAATATCTTGATGCAAGCAGCTGGTCACTTTTGCACGATAATGCACCATCTCATCATTTAAACATTGCGAGACAGTTTTTGAGCAAAAACCAAGTTTATGTGTTGGATCACTCGCTGTATTCACCTGATGTAGCATCCTGCAACTTCTTTCTCTTCCCATGACTTCATTTGCCCATGAAAGGAAAGCGACACGACACCATTGAAAATGTTCAAGCATCAGTAACCACGACCCTCAACAGTATCCCAAAAACCGATATAAAAAAACTCATTTAATGAATTAATTGACCGTGCCAAATGCTGTATCGAAACTGAGAGAGATTATATTGATTGAAAGCGTAAACAACTCAGCGTGTACCTTCACACTGAGTTGCTTAGCAATTGGAACACCCACCTAATAATCCTTTGATCTACCTCTGTGTGCAATCACAGCTCACAGATGCATAGGAACAGATTCCACAAGGTATCAAACATACGCCATGTGTAACTTGACCCATGTCTCTTGCAGCAACTCTGTCAGATCGCGCTCATTCCATGGAGAAGGATCAGCAGTTCTCACATCATGTTCTAGCATATCCCACACATGCCCAATTGGGTTACAGTCAGGAGAGTTTGGGGGCCAAGGCAATGTAGCAAATTCGCTGTCATGTTCCTCTAGCCACTTAGTAGTTGTGCAAGCCCAATGACAAGGTGTGTTGTCCTGTTGTAAGATTGCACTGTGGTCAAGGTAGACCTCCTGCAGATATGGATGGAGATGGCCAGCTAACAGGTCCCTGTAGTGTTCACTTCAGTGTTTGTAGGATAATAACCAATGAATCTAGGGCATGCCCAGAAAAAAACTCCCCAGACCATAATATCACCTCCATCGGCCTGTTGAATCCCAACTGTGCAACCAAGGGATACATTTTCATGCCGTTTATGCCAAATACGAACCTGGCCATCAGCATAGTGCAGCAGAAAATGGGACTCATCACTCCAGAAAACTTTCTTCCATCTGTTGATGGTCCATTGCCAATGTTTCTTGGCTCAAGGAAGGCATCGTTTGCAATCCCTGGCTGTCATCAGGTACCCTTGTTGGGCTCCTGCTGTTGGAATCCCAGGCAAAGCAAGATGCGGCACATGGTGCATGTGGAAATGGATTGTGCTGGATGTCTGTTCATGGTTAATCCAATGATAGTACATGCTTGATACAGTGGTACGGGAGCAATCAACAAGTGCAGCTGTTTCCGAAATACTGGCACTTGCCCTCCAGGCCCCAACTATCTGCCCATGGTCAAATTGGCTTACATTATCATGTTTCCCATTATTGACAAACATTTAATGTTACATACAGAGGATAGGCGTGCTCATTTATAGTAGCTGCACTTGACGTTGATATCACGTGGTACTTCATTATCATGGCAGCTATGTAAATTGGGGGGGGGGGGGAACTGTTCCTAATGCAAAGCTAACTCAATGTGTATGTATACACACACACACACACACACACACACACACACGCGCGCGCGCGCAGGGTGATTCGAAAAGATGGACTCAGTTTTGTAAGTCTATATATCAAACATAGAACTAGTGACAAATATGATGTAAAGTATATTTGATTATACTCACAATAAAGTTTATAGATGTTCAGTGTGCTCCCTTCCGTCTGCACGGATAACATCAAGACGGTAGCTGAAAAGTCTTTTGAATTCATCTCACGTTCTTCTTCGATACATGCGGTCTGCCTGAGCTTTTCCCTTACACAGACAACCTGTTTGCTCAAATTGATAATTCCAATGACAAATGCTCTTCCTCGTTGGAGGTTTAATGTTTAAACGACGCCGAAATGCATGCTGCACCACAGTCGCCAACTCTGTTTTAATGAGCTCAAAAAAATTTGTGCTGCATAGTAGCCATTTTGCTCACAACTGACGCTGCTACATGGCTGTGTGCTAGGCAAGCGCTATAGCAGTAGTATTTTTTTTAAACTTTAGGACCTCCTCTTTTAAATGTTATGTACATCATTCACATACGATGTATAGTTCAGGAAATATAGCCATATGAAATTGAGTCCATCTTTTCAAATTGCCCTGTATATTATGGATAAACAAACAATTCATCATCAAATTTCTGACATATACCCTAATGGGATGTACTGGATACTATGACAGTACTACATGAAATGTTTACATTATTAACTGGTCTGGTTGACCGAGTAGTTAGTGTATCTGCTCTCCAGCCAAAAGACTGCAGGTTCAAATCCCACCGTGAGCATGATGTTTGTGATTGTCTGTGAAAATACTAGTGGTGGTGGGCAGTAAATGGCATTGGTGTAGATGATTGTAGTTGAATTGAGTGGTGGAGACAGAGAGCTGTAGAGTAGCATTATTGTTGTGTGACAAACTTCCTATTGTCAATTTTCTTCCAAATTAGTCTGTTATGTCAGGACTCCAATATTATCAGATGTTATATTTCAGTTTAACATGTTAGTGCTGGGCAATGTCCACATGTAAACTACCAGCAGGAACCAGCTTTAGCTAGCATATGTGTGCCACATATGCTGAAGCTTGAAATCAAAAATATCAAATCTTGAAAATTTAAAATCTCAAATGCAATTCAAACTGATTTCATGTTTTGTGTGTGTGTGCACGTGCACACACAAATTTCATCTTTGTTTGCCTTAGAAACTTTGCTTTACATAAATAGTGCTTTCTGTACCCAGTAACTGCATTATAAACAGTTCTTGCACATATTTTCTGCAGCTGAAAATTTGTTAAGACAGATGTATTTAGTTAGATACTCTGTTTGTCTCTGTAATAAAACTGCTTCTGGCATGCAAGGCAAAAGCATTTGTGGGAGGAAACGTGTTTTTCATTATGTTGGGTCCTTCCAGTTGTCACTGATTACACAAATTGTTGCTAAATATAGCACATAGACTGTAAATGTCTCTGTGCTGTATTTAGTGATACAGTAAAACTACTTTTTTTCTTGCTTCTTCAGTATAGAGGCTATTGGGGATGGAATTTTCCCATTTTTCTAAAAGAACAGATGTAAGTCAGATTCACCTATTCGTGAATAAAAATGAATCCCTGTATGTATTGTAAAAAGTGAACTGCATCTGTTGATCTCCAACAAAATACTAGAAAATGTGTGGTATCTATTATTGATGACAGAAGAGCTGCCAACAAAAAGAAAAAAAAGTTATATAAATGACTGTATCAGGGTGGATAATTTCAACAATGATCAGAAATTATTTATATATTACTATGTAAAAAGTGTATACCTCTCATCAGCGAATGAAAGTTTTTTTTAGAAAAAAAAATATAAATAAAACAGATAAATATGCATAATAAGTGCAACAAATTTTACATGATGATTTACTGCTCCTTCAATCCATATGTATTCCTGCCATGCCTAGATGAATCACCTGATCACTGGAATATATACAGTCATTGTTTATTACCTCACCAGGAAGATATATGCTTTCAAAGTGGTCACTCAGTAACTCAACTATTTTATCCTCTTACTTGCCACATAACAAAAGAACTCTTTGGGATTTCCTTTGGCCTGCTTTGTTTAAATTCTTCTCATAATCTGATTTTGCCTTCCTTGGCATGCTGGTCACCTTTCTTTTTATATACCTTCCACCGCATTTTCTTCTTCTGCAGCTTGTGCTTAATGATATTACTCATCCATCTAAACTCCTACCCGATAACCCTCCTTACCCGAGGTATACAATTTAATGCTGCTTCCTCTAGATGATCCTTAACTATATCCCATGCACTACTAACATCCTAGCAGTGTTTTATGCCATGGTACAGATTTAAGCTTCTTCCTAAGCATGTCATAACCACCTGCCTTGTACTAATATGGCAATGCTTATCTTCCAGATCATCTGTGGAATTCCCTGGCTTATAACGACAACTAACTGTATATTTTGTCTTACTGGTCTTAATCTCACACCAGATTGCTTCAAATGAGCAGCCTCTCTTCTATTCTTTTTGGTTGCAATTCATCTGCTGTCATCAGCATTACTCCTTCCCCCATCCTATTTTCTCTATCTTCCATGAAAATACTAAACCTATCGCATTTTGTCACTGTAACTACATCCTCTGCTGTTAGCTAAGTCTTACTAATACCTATAACTTTTGGTGAGGTTGCACTAAGCAATGCCAAAAACTCCTCCCTCTTGTTCCTGATACTTCTGGCATTAGTATATAGAAATGTCAACATCCTTTTATTTCCCCACCTGCCTTGACATTCTGAATTGACTGCCCTTTCAATATTTTTAATATTAGATTCCTCACTTGGTCATTCTCACACTTACTCTCATTCTCGCTTCATGGGTGCCTTCACACAGACTCACTTGCTTCCACCCTAATTGCTTAAGTTTCCCTGAATTTGCATGTCAGCATGCTTGGTGAACAAAGCTCTCTCCGAACACTTAACACCAAAATCATTCAGATACAGTCTATCTCTATTGTGCTAATCCTTCTTTCCATCAAACAGAGACCACAGATCCACAAATTCTACATCATTCCTTTTGCACAGTCTACGTATAGACTCATTGGCTATCAATGCCCTCCCCTGCAGTTCGCCTCTATCATAGCATGCTAGGAGACTTACAATCTTCACTTTCTCACTCTTCAGTTTTGCCTCTTCTAACAACTCCTTTACATCCTCCCTCATAGAATACTTCTCACCTCTCAAATCATTGGTACCAACCAAGACAATCATATCCTTTGACTTACCGTTTTGCATCCAGATGGCGTGGCTAATATCTTGAATTTTTGCACCCAGGAAACACGATTTTGAAATACTTTCATTAAGTACTCCCCTAATTATTGAGTCTCCATACATAATTTTCTCATTTATTGTTTGTTTGGTCAGTCTTTATTATTCTTTTGGATCACCTGCTTCTTTCTTTTTTTTAGCCCTGCTTAACTCTTGCCGCTTCTGCAGTTATTCAGTTTTGTGCTTTGTCCAATGAAGGATATCATTTAAATTTAAGCGCACTATTTCTTTATTAATATCCATTTTGTTCTCGTCCATTTCTCGGCAAGAAAATATTGTGATATTTTCTTGCCGAAAATATCAATAAAAATCTTATAGATATATTAATACTCTAAAAATTTGAAAATCTATACTAATACTCTAATTTTCTGGTGTAAAAACACAACAAAACAGATAAAAATCACTAATTTCACACAAGCGCTAAATTACACTCAAAATATAACCTTGAACCTGTATAACCTTTAAATTAGAGAATATAATAGAGAATTTGTATAATAAATTAGAGAGTTTCTCTCTCATCCAGTAGTACATGCCTGGTGTCATTTGGTTGTCTCGTGTATCATTGGATGGCTTATCTCCTACGTAGCCAGCATTTCACCAATGAGGAATTTGATATAGTTTTCCCTCCAAGAAATAGACTTAATAGAGTCATAGAAGGATCAGATGTAGAAGGGCTTAGATGTTGGTTATACATGCTTATTAAATTACTTAAGGAATTTACAACGTATAAAATGATATAAATTAAACTTTAATCTATGTTCCAATATTTTCCAATTCATCCGCTCCACTAAAGACCAACCATCTCCCTTAGACCTACCTGGTATATACCAGGTCCCTTGCAGTTGTAAGCTGTCCTACTTTGGCCAAACAGGCAGGACAGCGAATATCAGAATTTCAGAACACAAGGACTACATCTGTTTTCACCAGTACAGCCACTATGGTCTTGCAGACCATGCTCTGGATACTCGCCACAGAATACTGTGGAAGAAAGGCACGGCAATACACTGTAGTAAATTCAAATTTGAAAGGCTATTCATGGAATCAGCCTCAGCCTTAAGAAACATGCCAAACCTCAACAAATTTGGTTGCATGAGATTGCCCCAAATTTGGGAGACTTACATCAGAAGACCTTCAGCCCAAAGGCCGATAATATGTACATAGCCTGCTAGGGGGCACCATCAGGACTTTTAGGAGAAACAACAGCTTCCTGCTTCATCCTCAGTTACTGTGTGTAGTACCTGCGTGCACGTCTTTATTTCAAGTTCCTGTGAAAATGGCAGTGTGACGTTACCGAAATATTGGAATATAGATTAAAGTTTAATTTTAATTTATATCATTTTGTAAGTTGTAAATTCCTTAAGTAATTTAATAAGCTGATGTAGAGGGATCCTGGTGCAGACGACTTATCATCTAGTTAAACACCACCACCTTGCTTATCAGATGCATGAAGTGCATACTGCTGTGTTTTGTCTCCAAAATAGGGTCCCCAGTTTCTGTACTCCCCTTTTTTGTCACATGCAGTGCAGGTGATGACCTTGCCTGATATGTCTAATGCACTGTTATCAATAAACTAGGGATTAGTTATTATTACTTACTTTTAAACATTTCTTAGTTTTATTAATAACACCTTTATTAATAAACTAGGCAAGGGGTGGGGCAACCGTTTTAAGTGTGTGTGCCATCTTTGATGCAAAATTTTCTCATGTGCCAACTGAAATTTTGGGGAACATATTATTATTTGGTGTCTTTTAAATATTGGGAGAACCTTTTCAAATAATCAAAAATTGCACTATATAGTGGTAAAATCAAAGAATATTGTAAGAGTGATTATTGTGAGTCAGGTAAGATTGAATGAATGTAAAAATCAGTGACAGATTTTTTACATAAAAGTCCTTTTACCCTGTTGATAGCGTAGATATTTTTTATTTGCCTTTAAGTGTAATTCTAGCTGCCATATACAGCCACGCAATTTAAAGATGCAATTTTTAACATCAGCAAAAGAGTAGATAATAATTCAGAATTTTTTTTATAAAGATCAATCCAACATAAGTTTTTTCAGTATATTACAGTGCACAATCTCATAATAGTTTTACTTGACTGAAGCACAATAAATGAAAATAAAATTAAAGATATTCTTTTCTTAATTCCTTATGAGTAATACATAAAAATTACAGATAAAATAAAATATTATTTTACCTATAATATATTAAACAAAAGTTAATCTATACCATTTTTTAACAGAAAAATCAAAACAAATCAAAACTAGAGAAAGAAAAATAGTGGACGTTTTATTTATTTAGCATCAGTGAGGCTACTGCTGCTACGTCACTAATGACAGATAATTTATATCAGGTTTATATTTTGTAACCTTTAGAGATATGCATGCGCTACTAGCTTCATCTGTAAGACTTAACTTTCATCACTGAGAACAATGATTCACAAGAATATGTAGATGCAAAAATGGATAGTAATGTTATAAAGAGCCAAGAGGCTATTTTCTGGCGACGTAAATTAAATAAACTTAATTTGCGCCGCTGGAAAAATAGCCTCTTGGCTCTTTATCGTAGTAATAATAATAATATGGGTACACCGGTCTGGCAATTTGTTATTAGGGGGTATAGGTAAGTTCAGTTCACTTAAACCTTGGTATTCCAGGTCTACCTACTCACTGATGAGACCTCAATAAAGGTCGAAACTGGTCTGGGTAGTGACCTCTCCTCATAATGTAAAACAGTAATACATCTCCTAGGAGCTGCATTAACCTGGATAGTAATGCCATTGCAAGGGTTTTTCAACATACAAAATTTTTTTGGAATAGTATTCCAAGCCTTAGTACCTCGTTTTTCGCACTTATCTCTCTGTTATTCCCATCTCTAATTGCTCCCTTTTAGTATTTTCCAAGTCAACGCTGAGGTCAACAAATATCTGCCTCAAAATTGAGCTACTTTGAAAATCAATCAACTGCATTTCATTTTACTCGTTCCAGCCAAAAAGCTTGGCCCTTGATTAGGAAGCTTGATCCTAATACAAGGACTTCTGGTAAACTGCTCACCATAGATCCAAAACACATTGCAAAACACATAGTTTCAGTGACTAAATATCCTCAAGATAGAGTAGCTATGAGAGAGGTGAAACAAAAACTAAGAAAATCTTAAAATAGATCTTCCACCATCATCACTATCTCAAGCTTTCACTTCCCAGAACTTACCCAGGCAGTTAACTCATTGAGGACTGGGAAGGCGGCTGAACTCGATAATGTCTACCCTGAATTCATTAAGAACTGTGGACCAAAAACTATTAAATGGCTTATTGCTATGTATAATAATATCCTGGACTCTGGCATGCTTCCATCAATTTTTAAAAGATCTAAAATCATTGCCATCTTAAAACCTGGAAAAAATCCTACAATTTCTTCCAACTACCGTCTTTGTTAAGCATCTGCCTGAAACTTTTGGAAAGAATGATATACAACAGAATTTCTCCAAGTATACATAATAGAACTCAGAAAAGGCTGGCTTCAAACCTGACAGAAGTTGTGATCAAGTACTGACCTTGACAACCTTCATAGAGAACGGTTTTGAAAAACAATTGAAAACAATAGCAGCATTCATGGACCTCTCTCTGCTATCAGTGACACAGTATGGAGAGAGGGTCTTATTTTAAAATTCTTAGAAACTATCCCATCACCAAAACTAGCCAACCTAATTAATCAAATACTAGCAGACAGATGGATATAAGTATCTCTCAATGAATCCAAAAGTAAATTCTTTAAGATTAAAAATGACCTACCTCAGGGGTCAGTTCTTGTCCCATTGCTTTTTAACTTATATATTATAAGTTAAAAAGCAATGGGACATCTTAACTGAAGATCGGCTGTACTTGATAAATACTTTAGACGATGGCGATTGCAACCTAACCTGAACAAAACTGAAGTCGCGTCCTTTCATTTAAGTAATATCCAGGCCAACTATATCCTAAAAGTTTAAATGTAAAAAAAGTTTTACATTTAAATATCATCTAGAAAATTAAAAACTCGTAATAATATAATGCATAAACTTGCTGGTACTACTTGGGGTGCTGATGCCAACATACTGCATACTACCGCACTGTCTGGTCTATTCTACAGCAGAGTATTGTGCTCCTGTGTGGCTGAACATTACACACACTTCTTTAGTCAATGTCCAGCTGAATCAAACTATGAGGATAATCTCTGGTGCTCTAAGATCTACTCCTGGCTACTGGTTCCCAACTCTCAGTAAAAAGCTCCTCCATTGCTTCGCAGGACCCGAAAGTCTTAAGCAAATCATGGACAAAAATAATTGGAAACAGTTCCTTGCATATCCACCAAGAAATTTCCTTCCATACCTAACAAACATTGAAATCCAGGCATTCTGCTTGGAGGAGTGCAATACAAATGAACGACCAGAACTTCAACTATGCAAGTCACAAGCAGAGTATAGGCTTCAACGTACTTTCAATCTTCAAATTCCCATTTCAAATCCAACATCTCATCTGGAGGGCTTTTATCTCCCTAGACATGTATGGACCACTTTAAATCGGATCAGAACAGGACGTGGGAGATGTAAGCATCTCTTGCATAAATGGAACTGGTCCGATATTTCAAACTGTCAATCACATTTCGCTTGAGTGGCCTATCTACTCATTCTCAGACACTAAAGAGGACTTTTTTAAACTGACCCCAAAATTCCTGGAGTTGATCTGTGATTTAAGGATGAAGCTTTGACTCCTGATTCTTAATAATGATAATTTATGATGATCCCATCATAAATTATCATTAATTAATTTAAAATATAAATTAATTGATATGTGGAAGCTCAACATGCATATTTGAGCTCCAAAACACTATCTTTTTTGTTCAAAACTCTGCTCCCTCCCACTTCTAGCATTTATGAATATTTAATCATTTCAACCTATTGTACCCTTTTTAATATGATTTTTACAATTGTTTTTATGTTGTTTTGTGTAATATGTATGTAAATATCCTGAGAACTCTACATCATACACTAAGTAATAATGATCACTTTCATAGCCCATTCACCCAAAACCTTGATATATCTCTTTTGCTCAAAGCACCATCTCTCTCCTGCTCATTTCGTAACACTATATAAATCCAAAATCTGGTTGATCTTAGAATATTTCTCTCACATTTAGGGAGATGCAACTGCAAATTTCCTATTAATTCTCATTTGAAAAGAGGTTAATTTGCCTTAACTGATGATCCCATCATAAATTATCATTAATTTAAAATATAAATTAATTGATATGTGGAAGCTCAAACATGCATATTTGAGCCTTCAAAACACTATTTTTTTTGTTCAAAACTTTATGAATCTTATGAAAACATTTTATGAATCTCAAATCTGGGATTCATAAAATCACTCGTACTGTACTCAGGGAGTACAGTATGAGACTTGTAACATGTGCAGAGACAACACTGAACTAGGTGGGGATATCCTCTGTGGGCACTTGTAGGTGGCCTAGGATTTGTTTCTACATCATGCCCTTTTTACAGTCTCATCTTCTTCCTTCATTCTGTGTACTGCTTTTCATTAGAAGAGTCTTCCCCACAGTGAATACAACCCCCAAACTTTTCATGAAAGATGTCACTAGGTTCCCCCTTTCTTCTTAATCACTTTCTCATGCACTTTAAACTTCCCTAAAAATTCTTGATTGTATACAGAGGAAGGAAGTCTGCCTAATAGGCTTAGTCCACCTAACACTTTTTTATAGGTCCTCTGTTTCTACATTTATGTGTTAAGGCTTAAGTGCTGGAAGAAACTAATGTTAGAGGCTTAATAGAATGAAGCAGCACAGAGAAAGGAATAAAAGAATATTTAATTCTTCCAATATTTCATCTCAGTCACTGCAACATCATCAGGGAGTACAATGTGAGACTTGTAATGCATGTGCAGAGGCAACACAGAACTAGGTGAAACACATGAACAAAAGACCGCAATCCTAACTAGGTGGGGATGCCCTCTGTGGACATATGTCGGTGGCCTAGGATTTGTTTCTGCATCATGTCCTTTTTACAGGTACTTTCATGAGCATTTCTGCATGGACCTTTTCAATCTCAGTCACTCAGGCATCGTCAGGGAGTACAGTATGAGACTTGTAGCACACGTGCAGAGACAACACTGAACTAGGTGGGATCCTCTGTGGTAGGATCCACATATCCTCTGTGGACACCTGTAGGTGGCCTAGGATTTGTTTTTACATGTCCTTTTTACGGGTGCTTTCATGAGCATTGCTTCACTCAACTGACCACTATCATTCCTCTTCTTTCTTTTACATCCATACACAGTCCAGCTCCACACTTATTGAGCCCACTTCTCATCTTCTTCCTTTATTCTGTCTACTGCTTTTCATTAGAACAGTCTTCCCCACAGTGAATACAATCCCCAAACTTTTCATGAAAGATGTCAGTAGGTTCCCTCTTTCTCCTTAATCACTTTCTCATGCACTGCAGTGTTATTGGTGTTGTGAGTTCTCATCTATGGGATTTATAACTGCTTAACACATTCAAGATGAGGCGATTAGAAATCTCTTGCCACTACAATGACTTAGCAGGGTGAGAGAAAGCACTTTGCCAGGCACAATTTTGTTTGCACATTGGCAGCTGCACTACATATGGCAGATCCTTTCATTTTAACCAAGTCTATATAGAGGGAGAAACAAATGTTTGTTGTAGGATATGTTAAAAAACAATCACTAAGGAAAATATACTAAGGAGAAATACAATAACTAAGAAGAAGCAAATGTGTTTGTTGTAAGTTATGTTAAAAAAACAATAGCTAAGGAAATGCTATATTTGATTGATATATTTTAATTGTTAAAAGGTTGTAAATGGGAACCATCATAAATGAGTCATGTAAGAATGGCAAATATAAGGGAAAGAAAAACCAGGTGTGAACAGAAACACTTTCATGTAAATTATTAATAAGTTGCATTTGTGATCTTATATGTGTATGTGCACATCCTATAAGTTGCTGGGTGGAGTGAATAACATGTGATCCTGTAATTTATAAACATGCATATTTGCATTTATGATGGGCATAATTAAAAAAAAAAAAATTATGATGAGAAGGAAAGGGATTTGTTTGTAAAATGTAAATAACTAACCAATAATAAAGAATGGCTATATACATTTGGAACCTCAGTAAATAACTGTAGGGATGGAGCTAATCCACTGAACTAATGTTAAACAGGTGTTTCCTCTAGGCATGGCAAGAATATGTGTGGGTTAATGTAACAGCAAATCATCTTCTACAATTTTTTGTGCTGGTTATGGTTATACAGTATATTTCTGTGCTTTTTTTATATTTTGCTTAGTTTTTCAAAAATTTTCTTTTATTCACTGAATCAGTGTACACTTTTTTTTACATAGTAATATACAGGGTGTCCCAAAATTCACGCAAGATTTAAATTTAGCG
Organism: Typopeltis vanoorti; assembly: GCF_054136105.1. Lineage (NCBI taxonomy): Eukaryota > Metazoa > Arthropoda > Arachnida > Uropygi > Thelyphonidae > Typopeltis > Typopeltis vanoorti. The sequence continues at coordinate 44,095,006 of NC_143568.1, forward strand.
CCATTTGTGCAGTAAAGTGTTGCCAATGAGAAAAAAAAAGACAGCGTGACAGCTGACGGTTCAGGGTTATTAAAAATGACCACACACACACAGCAAAGAGAGTTCGTTGAATGGATTATGGAACAACAACAAGTGGATGCTTATTTTTCGAACAAAATCATCTTCAGCAATGAGGCTCATTTTCATCTTGATGGCTTCGTTAATTGACAAAATTGTCACATTTGGGGTTCAGAAAATCCACGAGTGATTGTTGAGAAACAAATGCATCCACAACGTGTCACTGTTTGGTGTGGATTTTGGGCTGGAGGCATCATTGGTCCATTCTTCTTCGAAAATGCGTCTGGTAAGGCAATAACAGTTAATGGTGCTCGCTATCGCGACATGATAATCCAGTTTTTTGTGCCTAAATTGCAAGATATAGATGGGGATGACGTGGTTTCAACAAAAAGGTGCCACATGCCATACAGCCCGAGAAACAATTCAATTACTGCATGAGTCATTTCCTGGTCGTGTAATTTCCCATTTTGGTGATCAGAATTGGCTGCCCAGATCATGTGACTTAACGCCGTTGGACTTTTTTCTTTGGGGTTTTTTGAAGTCTAAGGTTTATGCCAACAAGTCCACGACCACTCACGCCTTGAAGGAGGAAATTGAGTGCTGTATCAATGAAATTCAGCCACATTTATGCAAAACAGTCATGGAAAATTTTGACAAAAGAGTGCGTATGTGCCAGCAAAGCCATGGAGGCCATTTACCCGATATGCTATTCCATGCATAACCCCATACTGTATACTTTATGAATCAATAAGAAATTACAATTTTTAATTAAAAACCTTTGTTTTCTATCAAAATTACTTCTTGCGTGAATTTTGGGACACCCTGAATAAGTAATTCTGATCATCATCAGAATTATCTGCCATTTTCATGAATCCTATATTCATTATGCAAGGTTTTTTGATTTTAGTCACCATTCTTCTGTCTTATCAATAATAGATGTCTCGTAGATGCCATTATTTAGTTGGAGATCAATGGATGTAGTCTACTTTTTATAATGCATAGACAGATTTCTAAATCACTTAGGGAATTGAACAACGTAGATCCGAATATAAATTAAATTATACTTTAATGAATATTTCCGATATTTCGTCAATGTAGAAGTTACCAACAGATTAAAGCCGTTTAACTCTATACCCCCCCCCCTCCCCGTATTTATGGACTCCCAAAAATACATAAAGAAAATGTGCCATTACGTCCCATAGTGGATGGCATTGATTTCCCCACATACAAATTAGCTAAACATTTGGCCAAAGAGCTCACACACAATACTGGCAACACACCATCACACAAAAAAAACTCAGCCCACTTCAAAGCCAGCATTAGAAAACCTTACACTCCAACATACTGACATAATGGTCAGCTTTGACGTCTCCTCCTTATTCACAAATGTCCCACTCAAGGAAACTTTAGAGCTAATCCAAGCTAAATTTTCTCCCGATATCTCAGCCCTATTTTAGTTAACAATGAACTCAGGCTATTTCGTTTGGCAGGGAAAATTCTACAAACAAATAGAGGGGACAGCCATGGGTTCACCACTCTCCCCACCCTTGGCCAATTTCTTTATGGAGACCTTTGAAGAAAAAGCCTTAGCCTCTGCCCCACAAAAACCAACCATATGGCTTCGCTACGTTGATGATGTGTTCACTATTTGGCCTCTGAAACACTCCTCTCCTTCCTTACACACTTAAACAACCAACACTCCAGAATGAAGTTCACCCTGGAAAAAGAGGAAAACAACAGCCTCCCTTTCCTAGACACACTAGTCACCCGCCAGCCTGATGGAACCTTGGTTTTCTCAGTTTATAGAAACCTACCCATACAGGCAGATGCATTCACCAACAATCCCACCACCTCCTTCACAACAATATGGAGTGGTGAAAACACTATACAACAGGGCTAAACTAATCTGTTCTAATGGCATGGCCCTAAACACTAAACTAAATCACATCCTCAACACTTTCTCAGCCAATGGCTACCCCCTCCCCCAAAATATTAAAACCTACAAACCACAGCCCCCCCCCCCCTCCACAACAAAGATTACTCTAAATCCATCACCATTCCCTACATCTGAGGCACCTCAGAAAAAATTACCAAAATTTTAAAAAAACATGACCTCACCTCCTGTTACAGGCCTTACAGAAAATTGGCATCCCTTATCCACTTCCCCTAGACCTACCTGGTGTATACCAGGTCCCTTGCAGTTGTAAACTGTCATACTTTGGCCAAACAGGCAGGACAGCGAATATCAGAATTTCTGAATGCAAGGACTACATCCGGTTTCACAAGTATAGCCATTCTGGTCTTGCAGACCATGCTCTGGATACACGCTACAGAATACAGTGGAAGAAAGCTACAGTAATACACCGTAGCAAATACAAATTCGAAAGACTATTTATGGAATCAGCCTCAGCCGCAAGAAACTCTCCAAACCTCAACAAATTTGGTTGTATGCGACTCCCCCAAATTTGGGAGGCATACATCAACAGACCTTCAGCCCAACGGCCAAAAACACCTCTTAGCCCGCTAGAGGGCACCATCAGGACTTCTAAGAGAATGATAGCTTCATTCTCAGTTACTGTATTGTAGTGCCTGCGTGCACTTGCCTTTTTGTAAGTTCCTTTTGAAAATGGCAACGTGACGTTGCCGAAATATCGGAAATATTTATTAAAGTATAATTTAATTTATATTCGGATCTTTGTTCATTTCCAGTGATTTATAAGTGCATAACCAACGTATAAGCCTGTCTACGAGAATGCATAGACAGATGCATTTTTAATCAGGAATAGATGAATTTTTATGCACCGCATATGTTCTTTATGAAGACTGAAACAAAAATTTTTCTAGAGTGTGAAAAACATCCCATTACCAATAGACACTGTTCTATAGAAGCAAAAAAAAACCAAATAGCTTTATTGTATCTCTAAATACCAGTAGCGCACTCGGTTTAATCTTGGTGGGGGGGGTAGTTGAATACATGATTTGAGAATACACACTACGCATCACAGAAGACCTGTGACTGAGCATCTGCAATGATCGCTAATTTATAAGTAGTATAGAAATAGAAGACACGACACAACATAAATTAAAAAAATGAATTTTATTAATGAAAAGATTTTTGGAAAATTTTCTAGTGTTTTTCCCTTTTCAATTGGGGGGGGGGGCAGAGCCCCTTTCCCCTCCCTCTGGGTGCATCACTGCTAAATACAGTAGGCTGTATTTAGCAACAATTAGTGTAATTAGAGACAACTGAAATGTCACTTCATAATGAAAAACTAGTCCCCCCACACACACACTATGCCTTATACATGCAAGCAAAACAGTTTTGTTGTTACACCAAACAGTATCTAACTAAATATATCTGTCCTAACATCCTATTTCAAATTTTCATTTGAAAATTTTTATATGGAAAACGTTTATAATGCTGTCATTGGGTGCAGAAAGCAAACAATTTAAAGATTGTGTGTGTGTGTGAGAGAGAGAGAGAGAGAGAGAGAGAGAGAGAGAGAGAGACTTGAAATCCATTTGAATTGCATTAGAGATTTAAAAGGTGCCTCCTTGACACAGATACAAAAAACATATGGTCAAATTGTTCTTGCAATCAGTGTCCATATGCAGACACTGCTGTGTTGAACATGTTAATGAAAGATGAATCAAGACCATAGAACATAATGGGTGGCATTTTGTTGACTAATGCTTTTCAGTAATTTTATGAAGTGTTGATATTAAAATGTCAAAATTCCACAAACTTATGTTGCCTTTGTTAACACTTCAGTCATTTTCTCTAATTTCTTTCTGATACAAATAACATCAGTATACGTTTGTCATCTTTTTACATCATAAAATTCCAGTAGGCAAATTTTCTCTTCTTGTGCTGTCATTCCAGTAAAAATGTGACTTATAACAACCGTTTTAATTGGTGGTGGGAGGTGGAACACAATGCTTTCATTGATTTGTTGTGGTGTGTGAAAAATTCACCGAAAAAAATTTATTAAACAGCAATTCATTGAACAACATAAATGATAAAGCAGTTGATCAGAAGTTTACCAAAAGCCCACAGTTCATTGAAACATCAGATTATCAAAGAAAGCAGTCTCCTCCCCCCCCCCCCCCACCACCAAAAAAAAAAAAAGACGAATCAAAACATCCAAGAGTAGTGAAATATTTGAAATCTGAAATCTTTTCAGCATTTCTTTGTTTTAAAGATTTAAAATCTTTAAATCATCAATGCTGTTATGAACTTCAGCTTTGTCTTTATAGTTGACCAACAGGCTGTATATTCAAATCCTGTGATGAGTTCAGAGATGAATTTTATTACCTCGTGTGGGGTTGCAACCCTGAAGTGGCTTGAAAAATTGGTCAGGATTTTTGAATTTGTAAAAAAAACATAAATAAAAATGCAAAACGTGGAGTCACATGAGTAATCATCTTTGTACATGTTTTAAGTAGTGCGTGTGTAAACCTCAAGTCAATAGGGCCATTTATTAGTTAGCTATTGCAAAAATAATAGAGATCTGCATGTAAACTTTGGCATAAAAATGTGTGATCAAAATTTGGAGCAGTATGTTAACATCAAATTTTGTGTGACAATCGGCCAAACTGCTACTGAAACGTTGAAGCTGTTGAAAGTGGCATATGGCATGGATGCTCTGAAAAGTCGAGTCTCTTTGAGTGGCATAAGAGATTCAAATGTGGACAAGAAGATGTGAACGATGACCCCAGAAGTGGGCAGCCAAAAACAGAAATGACGGATGCAAAAATGTAAACAGGATGCAAGATTTCGTATGGTCTGACAGACAATTAAGTGTGCGATTAATGGCTGATAATTTGCAAATGAATCAAGAAACAGTCAGGGTAATTTTAACTGAAGAACTGGGTATGTGAAAGATTTCTGCAAAGATTTGTGCCTCAGATCTTGACAGGTGAACAGAAGTAGTGGTGGATTCAAGTTGCAACTGATCTTTCTGCAAAGAGGCATATGTTTCTTTGCAGAGACAGAGAAATGTTATGTTAGGAGTTATAGGTGACAAAACCTGATGCTTCCAGTACGATCCCAAAACAGAATTCCAGAGCATACAGTGGAAAACCCCCGCGTTTGCCACGTCTGTAAAAAGCATGCATGTCATGTTCGCAGTTCAGGACCATGCTGGTGTGTTTCTTTGATTATAAGGGGATAGTTAACTATGAATTCATTGAACAGGAACAAACGGTCAATCAACAATGCTATTTAGAGGTGCTGAAAAAATTACAAGATTCTGCTCGGAGAAAAAAAGACTTGAATTGTGGCCTGACAAGTGGATCATCCGTCACGACAATGCGCCAAGCCATAGTGCACGCATTGTGAGAGAATTTCTGGCCAAAAAAAAACCTGATTACTGAATTAGGTCATCCTGCTTATTCACCCGACTTAGCTCTCTGTGATTTCTGTCTGTTTCCAAAATTAATGATTGTGCTAAAAGGATGAAGATTTTCTGACATCACTGATATCCAGCGATGTCGGAAAATCTGTTTCCAAAAATGGGAACAGTGTATAAATAAATGCACAGGGGAATACTTTGAAGGCAAGAGTAGCCACTAATGTATAGTTCCAAACGTAGGTTTTTTAAGGTGCATTCGTAAAGACTCCAATTGGTCATGAAAAGAATCAAACTTGGATCTTTTCCAGTTGAAGGGTGTAGTATCCTGTCATTCTTTCAGTTGCTATAGAGGCACTCAAACTATCCTGCATACAGGTATTTTAATATTATGATTCACAATTTTTCTACTGAAAAAATTTATACTGAAATTCATGCTCTCACAGGGATTTCAGTACTGTTATAATCTACCTACTGTTTTTAATGACCTATATTTTTAATGTAAATGGGATGAAAGTTTACCAGATTGCTTAATTCTTAATATAAATAAGTGAATTAGCTTATTGTTTTGGGTTTTTTTTTCTTCTTTATTTTAGACTCTAACAGAAGAAAAATTGCGAGAAGAATTGTTAAGGCTGCAAGAAGATAAAGACAAATATCAGAATAGTGCAAAGGTATAAATTTATATACTTTTTTTTAAAAAAATATTTATTATCACTTTTGTATTGAGGCATGTTTGCAACTTATGGTTGAGCTTTGTTATGGGCAGAGGTAGGGATTGAGGAAAGATGTGATCACTAAATTTTTTCCCCACGAGTTTTATTATTTGCTCAAAAATAAAGTGAAATAAAGGTTTTTACAACAGAAATCTAAAGTTGTTTCTGTCATTTGAAGGATATCATCAGCATTTAATTGGAATATGTAACTGTAATAATTACAGATCTTATCTGTAAGTTGGACTTGGGCATTGAATTGGAAATAGTGCATTTGCTCCATGGCATAATTACTTTTTGATTATTATATTAATCAAGTGGATATTAAATCCAGCATTATTTCGAGGAAAAATGTAGAAACTATAAACATTTCCTACGAAATTTGGCCAAAGAGCTTATGGGAATACACTCGCTGGCATTTACAAGTTGCCCTAGCACGGCCCATATAGAAGACATGATCGCTTTCCCAAGTGTCCATATATTCGCCTTTTATTGGTCTATTTTGATAAGGTTTCACAGGCCTGACAGCTGTTTTGAACTGGTTGGTTCTCCTCAGAGACCAGGCAGAAACCTTAAGAGAGCAAAAACTCTCGTTCACTACTAAAGAACTCAAAGTGTTGGAGAGGTGTATTTTTTGTAAGCAAACTCTCAATCAGTGCATAAAAGTATTTACTAAAATGAAGATCCAAAAGGCTTCAGTCCAGCAATGCAAATTTGTGTGAAACATTATCAAAATGGACCAATGAAAGGCAAATATATGAATGCTTGGGCAAGTGATCATGTCTTCTATATGGTCCGTACTAGGGCAACTCGTAAATGCCAGCAAGTGTAAGCTCTCTGGTCAAATTTCGTACGAAACTTCAATAGTTTCTATATTCGGCTTTGGAATAATGCTGGATTTAATATCCACTTGATTTATGTAATTTTGCATTGCCAAACTGAAGCCTTTTGGTTCTTTATTTTAGTAACTCCTTTTTGATTTTACTCTGTTGCATCAGGTGGATTATTCTGAATTACATTCGTATTAAGAATTGATACCAATTATCAGTTCTTGAGGTGTATTATTAAATATTATTGAAATTTATTAATTTTCATATTTATTAAAATTAATAAATATTATTTTCTTATCATTCTGTGTTTTCATCAAACCATGAAAATAAATAACGTATACTGTGAACAAGCCTTTCCACACATTTGAGAATACTTATTATTATTATTATTATTATTATTATTATTATTAAAAGAGCCCTCCAGGAAGTCAAACTCATCCAGGGAGGCTACATACTACTCACACCAGCTATCATATATTAAACTTTTAAGGCTTCTTAAGACATCATTACATCAATCTTCAATATAATAGAATGTTTGCTATAATTTTGCTTTTTTGTAAACATTGGCATATTTGATTCAGATATAGAAACTCTGATTTTGGCATTTTCTTTAATTTTACACGTGTGTAGAGGCTTAAGTGCTGTGAGGACATCATGTTGGAGGCTTAATGGATTTTTTACAACACTCACAAAGAATTAAAATAGAATTTAATACTCCTATATTTCGTCCTAGTCACTAGGACATCTACGGGGATTTCAAAATCAATTAATGTAACATATGCACAAATAACAAACAATACTAAGCCCAACCACGTGGGTGACACTAAAGTCCTATCTAGGTAGAGCGCCCTCTAAGGGCAGTAGTAGGTGGCCTGGAATGTAAGGTGGGAACTCTGGTGATGAGTGTTTCCCAAATCTTTGGAAGCTTAATGCAACCATATTTATTGAGATTTGGTTGGTTTTTGAGAGCTGCTGCTGCTTCTAAGAAAAGTCTCTCTTTCTTGAATTTGCTGTGGTGGAGCATGGTGGTTTTCTTCCATGATACTCTGTGGGTGGTGTCCAAAGCATGGTCAGCCAAGCCTGAATGGCCATAGTTGTGTTTGAAGATGTAAGACTTGTGTTCCTCTAGACGGATGGATGCTGATCTGCCTGTCTGTCCAAAGTATGCCAGCTTACAGGAACAGGGTACTTTGTAAACTCCAGGCAGAGAGAGAGGAGGGAGCTGATCTTTCGTAGAAAGGATAAGGGTAGCCAGTTTGCGGTGGGGCTTATATGCTGTGCGTAGATTGTACTGTTTTAGTATCTTGGCTATTTTTTCAGAAGTGCCACGGATGTAAGGTATGGTGATGGCATTTTTAAAATCTTGTTGACGAGAAGGAAGGGGAATGGGGGAGGAGTTGATTATTTTTTTGATACTGTGATCACTGTAGCCATTAGAGAGGAAAGTGCTGTGTATGTGGTTAAGCTCATTAGTGAGGGCGGTTCCACTGGAACAAAGATTGTGGGCTCTCTTGGTAAGAGTTTTAATAATGCCATATTGTTGAGAGGGGTGGTGGTGGGAGAGTTTGTGAATGTATCTGCCTGTGTGTGTGGGTTTTCTGTATACGGTGAAGGTAAGTGTATCATTAGGCAGGCGTGTGACTAAGGTGTCTAGGAAGGGTAAACAATTGTTCTTTTCCTTTTCCATAGTGAACTGGATTCTTGGATGGAGACTATTGAGATGACTGAGGAAGGAGTCTAACGTGTCTGGGCCATGAGGCCAAATAGAGAACACATCATCTACATATCTTAGCCAGATAGAAGGTTTGAGTGGGGCTGAGTCTATGGCTCGTTTTTCGAAATCTTCCATATAGAAATTGGCAAGGGGGGTGAGAGGGGGGAACCCATGGCAGTTCCCTCTATCTGCTTGTAGATTTTGTTGTTCCAAGAGAAATATCCAGAGTTAATGGCAAAGGAAAAGAGATCTAAGATGTCAGAGGGAAAAACGTTTTCTAAGAGAGATAAGGTGTCAATTAAGGGAATATTGGTAAACAAAGAGGAGATATCAAAGCTTACCAATATGTCTGTCTTCTTCAAGGTTAAATTTTCTGTGAGGGCTTTAAAGTGGGTCGAGTTTTTTATATAGGAAGGGGACCTTCCGGTGAGGGGGATCAGAGTGTTGGCCAGCTGTTTAGATAGTCTATAGCAAGGTGCATTGGTAGCATCTACTATAGGCCTGAGTGGGGAATTGGGTTTGTGGATTTTTGGTAAACCGTATATTCGGGGGGGGGGGGGGAGCGGAAAGGTTTAAGTTTTTTCGTGACATCAGGGGGCCAGGAAGATACTTTTTTGAGTAAAATTTTTAAGTTTCTTAACTTGTGTTTTTGTGGGGTCGTGTTCTAGCGGGATGTAGGTAGCGCGATCGCGGAGGATAATATTCATTTTTCGCTTATATTCACTGGTATTAAGAACCACTGTGGCATTACCCTTATCCGCTCTGGTGATGACGATACTTTTTTCTTTACGTAGTTTCAGGAGAGCCGTGCGTTGGGCATATGATAAATTACTTTTTGGCGGAGAAGAATGCGCGAGGATGTTGGCTACGTCAAGTCTGATGTTGTTGGTTATCTCCGACGGTAAGCGACCGATTCCACGTTCGACGTTCACCATTACGTCAAGTACCGGCACTTCCTTCGGAGCGACGGCAAAATTATGGCCGAGGCAAAGAGCGCTGACGGCATCGTCGTTGAGCCTTTTGGAAGAGAGGTTTATTACTGTCTGGAGCGGTTGAATTTGTGGTTGTGGTTTGTTTTTCACAAGGTTGCTAAATTTCTTGATATGTTTATTTTTAATTTTTTGGAATTCTCTCTGTGCGGAAGTTTCCGAAATGCCAGAAAGAATCGACCAAAGTTCAGGGTTAAGAACGGTGGAGAGCTCGGAATGTAAGGAGCCAATGGCGGCGTTCATTACTGCGAGGGTAGCACGTGTAGAGGCGATTTGCTCGCGGAGTAATGCCTGGCTAGCATTACTTCTTAATACCAGTGAATATAAGCGAAAAATGAACATTATCCTCCGCGATCACGCTACCTACATCCCGCTAGAACACGACCCCACAAAAACACAAGTTAAGAAACTTAAAATTTTACTCAAAAAAGTATCTTCCTGGCCCCCTGATGTCACGAAAAAACTTAAACCTTTCCGCTCCCTTCCCCCCCCCCCCCCCCGAATATACGGTTTACCAAAAATCCACAAACCCAATTCCCCACTCAGGCCTATAGTAGATGCTACCAATGCACCTTGCTATAGACTATCTAAACAGCTGGCCAACACTCTGATCCCCCTCACCGGAAGGTCCCCTTCCTATATAAAAAACTCGACCCACTTTAAAGCCCTCACAGAAAATTTAACCTTGAAGAAGACAGACATATTGGTAAGCTTTGATATCTCCTCTTTGTTTACCAATATTCCCTTAATTGACACCTTATCTCTCTTAGAAAACGTTTTTCCCTCTGACATCTTAGATCTCTTTTCCTTTGCCATTAACTCTGGATATTTCTCTTGGAACAACAAAATCTACAAGCAGATAGAGGGAACTGCCATGGGTTCCCCCCTCTCACCCCCCCTTGCCAATTTCTATATGGAAGATTTCGAAAAACGAGCCATAGACTCAGCCCCACTCAAACCTTCTATCTGGCTAAGATATGTAGATGATGTGTTCTCTATTTGGCCTCATGGCCCAGACACGTTAGACTCCTTCCTCAGTCATCTCAATAGTCTCCATCCAAGAATCCAGTTCACTATGGAAAAGGAAAAGAACAATTGTTTACCCTTCCTAGACACCTTAGTCACACGCCTGCCTAATGATACACTTACCTTCACCGTATACAGAAAACCCACACACACAGGCAGATACATTCACAAACTCTCCCACCACCACCCCTCTCAACAATATGGCATTATTAAAACTCTTACCAAGAGAGCCCACAATCTTTGTTCCAGTGGAACCGCCCTCACTAATGAGCTTAACCACATACACAGCACTTTCCTCTCTAATGGCTACAGTGATCACAGTATCAAAAAAATAATCAACTCCTCCCCCATTCCCCTTCCTTCTCGTCAACAAGATTTTAAAAATGCCATCACCATACCTTACATCCGTGGCACTTCTGAAAAAATAGCCAAGATACTAAAACAGTACAATTTACGCACAGCATATAAGCCCCACCGCAAACTGGCTACCCTTATCCTTTCTACGAAAGATCAGCTCCCTCCTCTCTCTCTGCCTGGAGTTTACAAAGTACCCTGTTCCTGTAAGCTGGCGTACTTTGGACAGACAGGCAGATCAGCATCCATCCGTCTAGAGGAACACAAGTCTTACATCTTCAAACACAACTATGGCCATTCAGGCTTGGCTGACCATGCTTTGGACACCACCCACAGAGTATCATGGAAGAAAACCACCATGCTCCACCACAGCAAATTCAAGAAAGAGAGACTTTTCTTAGAAGCAGCAGCAGCTCTCAAAAACCAACCAAATCTCAATAAATATGGTTGCATTAAGCTTCCAAAGATTTGGGAAACACTCATCACCAGAGTTCCCACCTTACATTCCAGGCCACCTACTACTGCCCTTAGAGGGCGCTCTACCTAGATAGGACTTTAGTGTCACCCACGTGGTTGGGCTTAGTATTGTTTGTTATTTGTGCATATGTTACATTAATTGATTTTGAAATCCCCGTAGATGTCCTAGTGACTAGGACGAAATATAGGAGTATTAAATTCTATTTTAATTCTTTGTGAGTGTTGTAAAAAATCCATTTAATTTTACAAAATGTGCAAGAATACTTCTAAATTTAGTACTAATGGGAAGTATGAACACCTACTCCTAAAAAATGTGTTTTTTTCAATCCCTATACAGTTGACCCTTTAACAATACAGGTCCACTTATGCACTGACTTTTTTCAATAAATATATTAGAACATTTTTTGGAGATTTGCACAATTTGAAAAAACTTTGGACGAACCACGTAGCCTAGAAATATCTCAAAAGTTAGGTATGTCATGAATGCATGCAAATATATGTAGATACTAGTGTATATTATTATTTACTACCGTAAAATATGCACAAATCTATTGTAAAAAGTTAAAATTGATCAAAACTTATGTACACAAACACTTACAGACCATGTTATTTATTTTCATGGTATTGATGACAACACAGAATGATAAGAAAATATTTATAAATTTATTTGCAAAATATCAGCAAATAAATTAATAAATATTATTTTCTTATCATTTGTGTTTTCGTCAAACCGTGAAAATAAATAACATGTACTGTGAACAAGCCTTTCCACTTTCCACACGTTTGAGAATACTTATTATTATTAAGAAAGCTCCAGCTATCATACTTATTCTTGAATTTATTCACACTGCTTGCACTCACAACATCCAATTGGAATCCATTCCAATCACGTACCACCCTCTGAGAGAAAAAGCTAGTCCTCACCCCTTCTTAGTGGACTTCATTCTCATCTTCCAAGGATGTCCTATCATCCTGTCCTTAAATTGAAAAATGTCATTAATTGAAATCCTGTATGACCCTTTCAGAAGTTTGTAAGTCTCATTCATATCTCCCCTCTTTCTCCTGTTTGTTAGTGTCTGCAGTCTACAAATTCTCAATCTGTTTTCATAATCAGTATTCCACAATCCTGATATCATTTTTAACACTCTCCTCTGTACTCTCCAATATATCAAAATCACAACGGAAACTAGGAGACGACCTGCACACAATAGTTCAAGTGAGGTCTTATCAAAGCCTTGTAGAGGCAAAATAACATCCTTATTTTATATGTGAACGTTCATTTCAGCATTGCAATTATCTTTTGCATTGTATTTGCAATCTTTGTCACATGACCCCTGAACTTCAACTTCCTATCTACTAACACTCCAAGATCCCTAGCCTCGTCACTTTCTTCTAGCCTAATCTGACCAATATCATACGACATTTGATATCTAATCATGCCAAAGTAAATGACTTGACATTTACTGACATTGAACTGACACCCACAATTCCAGCCTATTCAAATCATTTTGCAAGTACTGCATATCAGCAGCATTCCTGATTATCCTAACTATCTTTGCATCATCAGCAAATAACTTGTTAAATTCTTCCCAATATCATTAATGTACAGATTGAATAACAGTGGACCAAGCACTGATCCTTGTGGTACACCACTTTTTTTTTTTTTTAAATCTTTGTACTGGTTATCGGCAGTACTACCCTTACATCACGTCCAAGCTTGATATTGGCCTAAGTCTTTACAAGTGTTTTACCCTATGCCTGTTCTAGTTATCATTGTAGTCATTCTCTAGTGGCACCATGCCACCAGTGTGCCCTGTAGGGCCCTCAAAGAAAGAGCTTTTATATCCTTCTGCGTAAGCCCAAGCTGTTTTAAGTCCTTATAACTATCTGCACTCCATACGCCATGTAAAGAGATGGTGGCGCTGGTAAACCTTGGAGTTGCCCCATGCTCCTCCCGTATCTTACTAACTAGATCTTGGTTATTTTTATAATAATTTACTTAATTATTATGCCCTAGGCTACTGGGCACCCTGTTCCCACCACCTGAGCATCAACTACCCAAACATCACCATCTCTTTTAATCACTAAGTCTGGCTTACGCAAACTCACAGAGGTCCTATAATGTGGTTCCACCGCAGTCTCCCAACCTTTGTTCTTAAAGCGGTTGTTCAGAATGGAGACCACGGCATCATGCCTCCTCATGCGGACCCCATTGGTGCGGAAGCAACACTGGGCTATATGAGACAATGTCTCACTGAAGTGGCAGCCAGCCCTACAGTTGGAGTCGTCACTACCCCATCGAGCTGTGCGGGCTCGAGTAGGCAGGGCATTGATCCTTGTCCTAAGGTCAATATACTTGAACCCAGGAAGGAGTCTGGTGCCATCCCTTACCCAATCATGCTGGGAAGGCACCAGATATGACGCTTTTAAAGGAGCACCATCTACAGAACAGTCCAACAGAGATGGCCCATCTCTTGTGTTCTGCGGGTGCTGACTCGATTAAAGTACCTTGATAATGGGACCAGCCTTTATCCTGCCTGAAGTCTTCTTGTATTAATGGGCTATAGAAAGCCTCTCTGCAGATGGGAGAAGAAGATAGTGCTAACTGCGCGATTCTTCGCAGGTGTGGGATCAGCCATCTAAGTGATGGAACCCCAAGCCCACCATCCTACACCCTTGCACTTAAATATGCAGTAGGAGTGTCAGGTGGCAGTCGCAGCCATGATCTGACGGCTGAACAGATAGCCCTGTCCATTTGGGACAGTACTGAGATATATGTCCTACCAAGCTCCAACTTGTGGTAAAAGCGAGGTAGGAGATAGTAGGAAAGGAGAAACAGTCTTTGCTGTGGCTTGAGAGGAGCTTTCCTGAAAGAAGCAATCCCAGCTTCTAGGATAGAAGGGGCAGAAGACCTTCCCTTTGGGAGAGGGGGGGGGGTGAACATGATACCGAGGTATCTTCACTCTTCCAGGATGGTCAAAACATGCAACGGCCTCCCGTACAGGGAAAACTCTATAGTCTTGACCTTAAGCTTCTTGTCATGACCAGAGAGGACAAGAGCTAAAAAGCAGGACTTCTCTACATTAATAGAAAGGCCTTGAATAGAAAAGAAGTCAACTGCCCGGTCAAGGAGTTCCTGCAAGCCTATCTTAGTACAGGCTACGAGAATAAGATCGTTCGCAAAGGCCATAGCATTAAAGGAAGAAGCGCCTAGAGAGTAGCCTATATGACTAGGAAGAGAATGAAGAAAGTCATCTATGACACAGTTAAAGAAAAGGGGAGATAGAGGACTCTGGTGAACACCCTGCACTGCAGGAATAGAAGTTGCACGGGACCCTGTAGTGATAGTGATGGAGCTACCCAAGTATAGCTCCATAACATAGGAAAGAAAAGGTTCTAGACATCCAGCAATAGACAGCACTCAAAGGAGAGCAGGAAGGGAGACACTATCAAAGGCCTTTTGAAGTTCCAGAGACGCCATATATAGAGGCATAAGGTGGCGTCGGGAATCAGAGAGAAGAGAAGAAAGAAGATATATATTCTCGGCACAGCCATCCAAAGGGACAAAAGCTCTCTGTCTATAATCATGCTGTATATGTTGCTGAAGTCGTTTAACTAATATTTTATGATAGAGTCTAAGTAACACGGGAGATGGTAATAGGTCTAAAGTCTGATGCACAGCTTGAAGTTTCTTTCTTCGGAATGAGGATAGTTCTTGAAGCACGTGAGTATGGTGGTATTACTTTACTGGAAAGGAGAATGCAATCTGAGAATGAATACCTTATGCAATCTACTGGGACTATACACAAATGTGTATAATCCCAGTAGCTATGAAAAGTATTTATTACCGATGTTAAATCTTGCAGACTCGCATCCCCGGTATACCACTTTTTGATATCTGTCAGTCAGCAATCCTCTTAATATTATTATTATGTGACACCTCCAGGGAGTCCAAAAACTCATCGAGGGAGAGTGTACCAACAGCATCGAACGATTGATCCCCTCCAACTACTAACCACACTCAAACTTACTTAACTTTGTGTGTGAGCCATTAGTAGCAGAGACTTTACCAATCGACCAACATTTGCTGGCATCCATGCTAATATTCAAACCCATTTTCTCCAATTAATGCAGCATTCTACAATGCTATATTCTGTCAAAAACCTGGGAAAAATCCAAAAGCATCATGATGTATCCATTCCCATTCTCTAGTTCAGTGGTAACGTTGTTATAGAATGTGAGCAAGTTACTAAAACATGACCTTCCCTTAGTAAACCCATGCTGTTTATTGCAAAGTAGAGATTCACTGTCAACCCATTTCTGAATGCAAGCCCTAACCAATTTTTCCAAAATCTTCACCACCACTCCTGAGATACTAATTGGTCAATAGTTGGATACATTGGTCTTTCCACCACCCTTGTGCAATGGAATTACCACACGTTCCTTACATTCCTGCAGAATCTTCCCTGTTATGAGACTCATGTTAAAGAGCTGATTAAAAGAATGGCCAGTTCAGCTGAACACTCTTTTAGCACAAGTGCTGATATCCCATCAGTCTCTATTGCTGAATTCTATTATTCAATGTCTGCAACAGCGCCAATATCTCGTTCTCATACACCTGCGTTACTTCATCTAATGAAGAAGTAACAGTGAGCTCAATGTCATATACACCAGGTTGATAGCTTATAACAAAATGGGCATTCATTAGTTGAACAACCTCTTCTGCATCTGTAACCCTCACGCCATCTGGATTTATAAGAGTTATTCTTTCATATTCATTCTTTCTTTTACTTGCAACATATCGTTAGAATTTATGTGGATTGTCTTTAGCATGCAGAGCCAGTTTCTTTTCATAACCAGGACTTTGCTTTCCGTAGAACAGTTGTGACTATTCTATTCTGCTGCTTATAACGTTCATAAAGGACATCATACTTATGCACACGGTATTCCTTCTACATCATGTCTTTTCTTACAAATCTCTTGCTTAATAAGATTACACATCCATTTGAATCCTACTATGTTTATTCTTTGAACTCTCTGGACACATTTTTATATCGCATCATTCAAGTGTTGTTTTATTATTATTATTATTATTATTTCGGGCTACTCCAGGGAGTCCTTAGACTCATCGAGGGAGGGGCCCTAAACATCATGTCCACACAACTATTCGACATTCTCACAGTATCTATCATACCTTGCCTTGAACTCGCTCACTGTCATGTCACCCACAACAGACTCTGGCAGCTTATTCCACTCATTTACCACTCTAAAAGTAAAGAACCCAGCTCTAACACTCCTGCTAACCACACTCTTGCCCAGCTTCCATAGGTGTCCCCTAGTTCTCCCACCACCAGTCCTGATCTCAAAAATATCCTCTGAATTAATCCTATAGAATCCTTTTAGCAATTTGAATGTCTCAATCATATCTCCCCTTTTCCACCTATCAACTAGTTTCTGCAACCCACAAATCTTCAACCTGTTCTCATATGGTTCATTCCATAGACCTGCTATCATCTTAGTCACTTTCCTCTGGATCCTCTCCCCCTTCTCAGCATCAAGAAGGAACCGAGGTGACCAAATCTGGGCACAGTAGTCGAGATGAGGTCTTACCAGGGCTCGGTACAGAGGTACAATAACTTGCTTGTCTCTGCTCATCAAGGTATTTTTCAACAACCAAGTGAGTTGATGAGCTGATTTAGCTACTTTTGCAATGTGCCCCCCTAAACTTCATCTCCCTATCCACCAACACTCCCAAGTCCCTAGCCTCATCAATCTCTTGGAGTACAGTTCCACCAATGTGGTATACTGCTGCCATCTTTTCACCCCAAAATGCATAACCTTACATTTTGTCACATTAAATTGACATCCATTCTCCTTAGCCCACAACCCCAATCTATCTAAGTCATCCTGCAAGACTTTGACATCTTCTGCATTCACTATCGCCCTACCCAACTTTGCATCATCAGCGAACAAATGAACTGTTCCACTTAGATCCTTCCCTATATCGTTAACGAACAGATTAAACAGCAGTGGTCCAAGAACAGAACCCTGTGGCACACCACTAGTCACAGGCTGTCTTTTGGACTCTACTCCTAAATAAACTACTCTTTGATATCTCTCCATCAACCAACCACCTATCCATCTCACCAACCCTATATCCATTCCCATATGTTGTAGTTTACGGATTAGAATTCCATGTGGTATCCTGTCAAATGCTTTTGCCAGGTCCAGCAGTATCACTGTAAACCATTTCCCTTATCCAGTTCTGCCGTCACCTTGTTATAAAACTTGAGCAAGTTACAAAGCCATGCTGTCCCCTGTACAGTATCTCATTTTCATCAATCCATTCCTGTATTTTTCCCTTGACTACTTTCTCCAAGACCTTGACAATGACTCCTGATATGCTGATCGGTCGGTAATTTGCCACCATAGTCTTGGATCCTCCTTTATGCAGCGAAACTATTTTCCCCTCTTTCCATGCCTTCGGGACTAAACCAGACCTGAGACTCAGATTAAACAACACAGTCAAGGGCACTGATTATTCCTTAGCTGCTTCACGCAAGACCCGTGCCAGTATACCATCCAATCCCACAGATGTATTCACATTAAGGTTCTGTAAGAGACTATTCACCTCCACTTCATTCATCACAATTCCCGTATAAACTAATGGTTCCTTCATTTTTTCAATGTCACCACCTGGATGATATACTTTTGCAAAGTGCGCGCTCAGTAACTCCACTATATCGACTGGTTCAGTGACCTCCTTACCATCGTCATTTCTTAAAATCATTTTGCCATGTACAGGTTTTTTCTTGCTTGCAGCATATTGAAAGAACTGTTTGGGATTCTCTTTTGCTTGCATAGCTAGTTTCCTTTCATAATCGGCTTTTGCTGTTTTACCACACTCGTTACCCTTCTGGTCTGCACTTTATACCATTCATGTGCCTGCAGGTCACCCCTTTCTTTAAATTCCCTCCACAGTTGTTTCTTTTTTTGCAGCTCAAGCTTAATGGTGTTATTCATCCATTTAACCCCTACTTGTTTTACTATTCGGCCCCTAGGTACACAATCAGCCATAACTCCTGTAAATGCTCCTTGACCACTTCCCATGCTCTATCGACATCAAGCCCTTGCAGTTGTACATGCCATGGCACTGATCCAAGCAATCTCCTAAGCTTGTCAAACTTGCCAGCACGGTAATTCCACATATACCCTGTCTTAATCAAAAATTCCACACCTTTAGCCACCTCCCAGGTCAAGACCTTATGATCACGCTCACCAATAGGTGGCAACATGGTCATATTCATTACAGTCAAATTGTGAGATGCTATTACCAGGTCAAGCACTCTCACACCCTTAGTATTTTCAATTACATGCTGTCTCAGATAGTTAATAATTGAATAAAATCTATTTCCTTCCTCACATGTGTCCTCTCCTCCTTCCAATCAATGTTACCATAGTTGAAATCCCCCATAATAATTACCCTCCTTCCACTCATTTCATCAATTTGTTTATGCATACTATCTCCACCATCTATTCCATCACCTGGTCTATAGGAGCACCCAACTGTATATTGTTTTAAATGCCATGCACTGTCAATATTCTCCCCATCCAGCAACCGATCCCATTCCACTGAACTCAGTATACTCCTCAGTTGGTCATAATTTCTTGCTTTGTAGTTCAGCATGTAACCATTTCTGAATGGAATATTCATAAACTTGGTCACTTCCCAAGTGAGTAGTGCATGATCACTTCACCAACCAGAGGCAGAATAGTTACGTCTTTAACTGAAACGCCCTCTGATACTATAATCAAATCTAACACTCTTTGCCTTCGAGTTCCTTCTGTCACATACTGCTTGCGGAAGTTGTCCTGCAACAGCTGAATAAATACGTTTTCATTCTTCTCACGAGATTCTACTGCTACCCAATCAATATTTGGTTAAATAAAGCCTCCCATTATGATTACTCTTTTTGCACTCTTTTTTTCTATTTGGTGATGCATTTCTTCATCACTAGCAACCAATCCATCAGGTCTGTAACAACAAACCTCGCTATGTACTTAGTCTTGTTAGATTCAACCTCACACCTCACAAGATGGCTTCAAACTCACTGCCACATGAAATATTGTTTTTAGTAGTAGTAATACAATCCTTATAGACTGTATATGGTGCCATTCGCAGTCAAGATAAATGTAAGCAAACGTAAAGATGCAGTATTAAATCATAACTGCATAAAATTAACTGTTATTGATTAATTAATTAGCATAAAATAACAATTTTATAACAACAGTTTTGCTCTCTTAAGGTTTCTGCCTGGTCTCTGAACAACCAACCAGTTCAAAACAGCTGTCAAGCTAGTAAAAATCCTAGTAAAAATTCAAATGGACTAATAAAAGGCAAATATATGGACGCTTAGGCAGCACCCATGTCTTTTAAGTAGTTCAAGCGAAGGCAACTCAGACATGCTAAGGATTGTATTCTAAAATTTGATTTTAGAATATAAGGATTGTAAAGAGGGGTGCTTAAGGGTCATAGCTGTATAACTGAGAGGAGACCTCCACATAGCCTTTAAAGGAATGCGGAGAACCGACCAGGGCTTCTGACCTAATGTCCAATCCTCACCTTCTCGTGGTGCACCCTGTTGGGTATCTACATGGATACTGAACGAATGAGGATGGGCTGACAATATGGGATTTAGCCGACCAAATTGTATTCTTAATGGTTCAACCAAAATAAAAAATGATGGTACAACATGACAAAATTTCATGCTGGCTGGGGCGTCGCCTGGTTAAACAACGCTCCCGTTGTTTTTCCCAGAGAACCAGGGCGAACAGCAAAAAGTCAGCTACTGGAACAAATCTGAAAACAAACCCCAACTCAACATCACCAGAGTTAAAGATTGGTACTATCAACGTAAGAAGCCTGAATGGCAAAGAAATGGAGCTAGCTGAGGAATTAGATAAGTACCAGATCGACATAATAGGGGTGACTGAAACAAAAAAGACCAAAACTGGTGAGATCTTTCTGAGCAATAAATACAAAATGTTATATTCAGGCAAATGACAATCAAGGAAAAGGAGTAGCCATTGTATTTAACACTAAATATGAGGCTAATCTTTTTGAATAGCAGGCAGTCTCAAGTAGATTAATGTGGGAAAATATGAGAATGGGGAACTGGACAATGAGACTTATTTGTGCCTATGGTCCCACAGAAGGTTCTACTAAGGTAGAAGTGGAGGAATTTTTTGAGGCTTTAGAAAAAGCAACTGACACAATGAAAAAGGAAAAGTTGGTTCTTGTTGGGGATCTAAATAGCAGAGTAGGAAATGATTGTGAGACATACAAAAATATTTTGGGAAAATTTGGAGAAAAGAGCAAAGCTAATAATCATTGCAAATATCTGTTGGATTTGTGCTCAGGACATGGACTTGTTATTACTAACTCCATTTCTGACAAAAATGTGCAGAAATTCACATGGAGAGAAGAGGTAAGGAATAAGAAAAGTCTCATTGACTATGTTATTGTTGATAGTGATGTTTTCTCCCTGGTGCAGGACACCAGAGTGTACCGAGGATTTGAAATGGGAAGTGATCACTATTTAGTCTTGAGCAGGATAAAATTGAATTTCATATTGAAAAGAATAACATGTAAGAAAGTTTTAAAGCGAATAAAAGATGAGCAGCTGTCAGATGTGAACTGTAGACTAAAATACACAAAGATTATTGAAGAAAAAATGAAAGAGTTTGAGAACAGGAATCAAACCTTGGAGATTCAGTGGCAAACTCTGAAGAAAACATTGATTGATTCTGCCAGAGAGGCATGTGGTGAGGCTGTCTGCAAGGATAAAAAAATCAGAACTCCCTGGTGGACACAGGAAGTTAAAGAGGCAGTGAAGGAAAAGAAGAAAGCATATCAAAAGTTTCAAATAAGTCAGCCTGTGCTCTTAGAGAATATAGAGACAAATGCAACAATGCTAAACACTGTGTAAAACTAGCTAAACAAAAGTCATGGGAGGACTTTGGCAAGAATATAGAAAATAAATATCAAGAAAGTGACAAAATACTCTGGAGGTTGTTGAAGAAGCTTAGAAATGGAGGAAAGAGTGCTGTAAAAGGAGTTAGAGATGATAAAGGTGACATGAAAATGGAAGAAAAAGATATCCTTGAGGTATGGAGTAATTACTTTGAAAAACTGCTAAATGAAACAAGCAGTGATGACAGCACAGTGTTAAAAAAACACTGCCCAGGCATGCAGTCAGGAATACATATCCATACTTGAAGTAGAAAAAGCCATCAAAGCCTTGAAATGTGGAAAGACAGCAATGAGTAGATGATATTCGACCAGAAATGCTGAAGTATGGTGGTATAAGAGTGTTACAGTGGTTGCACTGCATAGTTCAGAAAGCCTGGACAGAGGGACGAATTCCCGATGATTGGAGTAGAGCTCTCATAGTACCCATATATAAAAAGAGAAATAAAACTGAATGTATGAATTACAGAGGTATTTCCCTGCTGAGTGTTCCTGGCAAGATCTATGCAAGTATACTTGAGAAGAATTGTGGAAGAAAAGCTTGGTGAAGAACAAGTTGGATTCAGGCCAAATAGAGGCTGTCAGGATCAGATTTTCACTTTACGACAAATAGTCGAGAAAGCATGGGAATATAAGAAAGATCTGTATTTAAGTTTTGTCAATTTGGTAAGGGCATATGACAAGGTGCCAAGAGAGAAGCTATTCAATACGCTGCAGTCATATGGTGTCAATGGGGCATTATATCAAGCAATACTTAGTCTTTATTTGAGTTGTAACTCAGCAGTTAGAATTGAAGGAAGTACAGGAAGATGGTTTAATGTTAAATCTGGTGTGAGACAAGGATTTACATTATCCCCTCTGTTATTCATTATCTATATGGATCGCATTATGAAGGAAAGTGGTATTAAACATGATATCAAAATTGGAGATGTTAATGTCAGCTCTTTGCTTTATGCGGATGATATTATACTTCTAAATAAATCCGCTACAAGTTTGCAAGATTCTCTGACCAGATTGAATAGCTTTTGTAATAGATATGGTATGAAGGTCAGCAATAAAAAGACAAAGACAATGAAAATAGGTAGAATCATTGAAAATGTCAACTGCGTTGTGAATGGAGAACCTGTGGAACAAGTAAAACATTTCAGCTACTTAGGCACGATTTTTATTGAAGATGGTAAATTAAATATAGAAATAGACAACAGAATCAGCAAAGCTGGTATGGTGGGAAGTCAATTGAATAAATTCATATGGAATAAGAGAGAAATTAGTCGGAACATTAAATTAGCTGTATACATGACAGTGTTCAAACCAGTTTTAACTTATGGATCTGAGAGCTATGTCAGAAGTAAAACACTTGACCAAAGACTAGATACTGCAGATATGAGAGTCCTGAGAAACATTATAGGCGTGAACAGAAGGCTTCAATGGCAGTATCATATTAAAAACGAGGATATTAGGAAAGAACTTGACATTGTCAACATCCAGGAATGCGTTAGCAGAGCTAATCTCAGGTGGTATGGACACTTAAACAGAATGGGCGAAGAAAGATTAGCAAAACAAGTGTTCTCTGCCAAGTTGGCACCAAACGACCCAGAGGAAGACCAAGATATAAGTGGATTGATACTGTACAAAGTGCCTTAGACTATATAAATATAAGATCTGATAATGTTGGAGTCTTGACAAGTAACAGACTGATTTGGAGGAAAATTGTAGATAGAAGTTAGTAATGATGTAATTTTTTTCATGTAGTTCTATCATATCCTGTATACCCCTTGAGGGTACATGGCAGGAATTTGATGATGATGTTGAGGATTGTAAAGAGCCAGAATGAAACCTTTTGGCTGTTTCTTTAGTAATTTTATAACGATTCATTCATTAATGTGTAGGTTAGGCCAGTGGTGGCGAACCTTTTTATGTGCGCATGCCAAAAATTTACCAGTCAAGTTGCTGACATGCCATCCAGTTTTTAATAGGGGAAAAATTAATAGAAAAGGAATCTAACTTTATTTATTTACTTATAAATTTTTAATATATATATTTATTTATATATAAATTTATAATATTATTCAGTGTAAAATTGATTATTGCATTATTAAATTGATTTTAATGATGTTGGTTTGAAAAAAACGATAGTGAGAAAAATATTTATGCATCGTAATTCACCATAGAAGTCAGCTAAGCAGGGGAAGCAGCAGAAGGATGTCAACTTGTCTGCAAAACACTTACCATATTTACTCGAATATAACATGCACTTGTGTATAACTGGCACCCCCTGGTTTTATTTTACGAAAAAAGACATTAAAAGGTTTTGCATATAGCTCGCACACGAAAAATGTTTGAAGATATTCATGTCGAGGCGATAGTAACTCACTCCCTGCGATTAATAACATGCCCTCCCCAACAACTATTATACTGCAGACACAAGAAAAATTAATAGTTTTATTGTATCCCTGAATAAGGTACAGAGCCTTTTGCAGTCTGTGTAATATATTTCTCAACAAATAGTGCAATTACAGATAGCTGGAATAAAAACGGTGCTAACTAATGAATCACATGCCCCCCTCTCACAGAAATTATGTTGTATAGACTCGAGCAAAACCATATGTTGCACTGGAAACACAGCATCTAACTAAAAACTATTGTGCAATTTTTCAATTACATGAAATAAGTGTTTGTTTTATTGCATTTGAAATTCTCGATGTCATTATGACAGATCACAAACGCTAACTTCAAATAAAATTTTACCACCAATTGAAACATGCCATGTAATGGGTGTGTGAGTTAGTCTGCCAGTGTAAACAAGAGCAATAAAATGCAACCAAGGGTTGAAACTTTATGTGAGATGAGCTCGCTAGTAATGAGAAGTTCCATCGGAACGACACCCTCTTTGTGAATTGTTAAAAGTAAGAAATATATAGTGAATGTTGTTATGACTGTTTCAGATGTTATGGAATTCGGTTGAAGTGAATTAGCATTTCAACTCAACATTTGTCGGTTACCTTTGACTTTAGGTCATGCGATCTTTTGTTAATCCCACACCAATCATATGTACATCTTCATAGCTACTCTCTGGTGTAAAACAAAATTTAACTTGTACGTATTGTAACAATTCAAAAAAAAGATTGAATAATTTTTATAAATTATGCATATAAAAGGATACTCCTGTAAATCGTTGACGTGCCAGTAAAATTCTTGGGCGTGCCATAGGTTGTTCGCCATCTAGGGGCTAGGATACCATAAAGCAGTCATGTTGCTTCTTCATTATCATTGCATGAATTGTGATACCTGTAAATAAATATGAACTTCTTTTTTACATTATCTTTCCATTATTGATGTCTAGTGTTGGCAATACATATAACATCTACAGTGTTTTGTATCATATAAGACAATATTGGTGTAAGTACTGTGACAGACAGACAATTCATCTTGTAAACAGACAATGTAAACTTACAGTATCAATAAATACAGTAGTGTAAATGTGTTTTGTCTTCCTTATGATTTTCTTAGTAACATTTTCTTTTCTCTCGCTTATTTTATTGTAAGAATACAGTATATAATACACATAACATACAAAATATGTGTTAATCGACTGTTTGTTATCGTAAAGCTTCCAGTCAACAGCAAGACTATTAATAGCTAAGTTTTGGGGAAGTCAAAAGTTATACACGGATTTTCGAGTGCATGGGGGCTCACAACTCTAGTCCTTGCATTGTTCAAGGGTCAACTGTACTTTGAAATTTCCTTGCTAAAACATAGTAAAAATTAGGCGAGATAAACTTGCTTTGTCTGACTATTCTTTGCATGCAGTACACATTGTTCTTTTTTTTATCAACTGTATACACAAGAGGTCACAAGATCTAAAACACAATTGTGCCATATGTGAATAAGTAATAAGAATGAAAGAAAGAAGGAATCTAGGAATCTGTTATTGTACTTTTTGAAGAGCTGGAAAGTTTCCATTGGAGAAAATGGCATGG
Organism: Typopeltis vanoorti; assembly: GCF_054136105.1. Classification (NCBI taxonomy): domain Eukaryota; kingdom Metazoa; phylum Arthropoda; class Arachnida; order Uropygi; family Thelyphonidae; genus Typopeltis; species Typopeltis vanoorti. The sequence continues at coordinate 44,120,527 of NC_143568.1, forward strand.
GAAGACCATTTCAAATTGGTAAAATCTAACTAAATGGTTGGCCTCCAGATAGTAAAGAAGTTGGCTATGCCCTCTGTTATTTTTGAAAAGATTTTAAGACTGTACTATTGGATTTTAAATAGTTCCCACATCATTTAGTACTTGATTTTGTCATTTCAGAACATTCGATGAAGAATTACCAGTGCAGTAATGATTTGATAATTGTGGAAACTTTTTCCACTTAGTTATATCATATATTATACTTGACAATAAACTACATTCTAGCTTTAATCCTATATCTGAGTATTAGTTTGAAGTTACTTTATGCTTATGCTAATGCTTTAGTATAGGATTAAAACAAGAATATAATTTCTTTCAAAGTATAATATATGATGTGATAATAACCTGACTATTCATGTTAGAGTAATTCACTCCATATCTAGTTACACATTTTCCAATTTGTAATGCAAACTAGTGAGTTCTGCTAACTACTGATGTGAGGTTATCTGTTTATCAAATGACTTTTGACAGAAGAATTTCTGTAGTAGGAACTGAAAAGTGTGCAGATGGATATCATACAGATTGCTGTATTTTTATTTTACTGTGTTTCAGTTTTGTATTTTTTTACTGTAGTAGGTGAACTAAAGATTAGATAATCCAAAAACCCCTGTATAGATAGAAGAGAGATCAAGTATTGAAATTTTTCAAGTCATGTTAGACCTTCATTAAGCAGAGTAGTAATGGTTTCCTCGAATGATTAAATTCATCTTCCACTTAGACATTCCCAAATATTCATGTCTGCAATAGGATTCAAGCTCATCACCTATTGGCTGATGAGCAAAAGCACTGTTCACCCAATTCAAAAAAAAATAAATAAAATAAAACTCTTGCAAGCTAGCTTGACCTATACAGTAAACCTTTGCAGAACACGATTTTGCACATACGCATTATCTTAATTGTTTCCATTGAATTTGTCCAACGCTAGAATTTCCTTCATATGTGGTACGCTGCAGAGCATCGGCTGGCAACCTTGCTTGGCACTGCCTGCTAGCTGAGTGACCCAGGCCGAGAGTTGCAATCATTTCACTCACGTTAGCAGAGCTGTAATCACGTATTTATCAGTGTTTATCCTCTTCTCCTTTTGCATTTGTATTTCTTTCAATTTCAAAAATTCAATATGACATCTAAGAGGAAGGATGAAGATGATAAAGCAGCAAAAAGATGCAAAGTTTTGATATGCTCTCAGAAAATTGAAATTTTAGATAAGTTGAAAAATGGTACACCTGTTTCATCGCTTGCAAGAAAACTAGCTATAAATGAATCAAGCATAAGAACAATACAGGAGAAGGAAGAAAAGATTCGGTCTAGTGTCAAAGCTTCAGGCAATACTTCGGCAAAGGTTGCTCAAGTTTCAAGAAGAATTCTGCAATTGGAAAAGATGGAAAAAATATTAATAGCTTGGATTGACAATCAAGTAAACGAAAAAGCTCAGTTGTGGATGGTGTTGCTATTTGAAACAAAGCTTTAGATATGTTTTCTTTCGTTTTAAATAAAGATGGCCAATCGTCAGAGAAAATTGACTTTCAAGCAAGCAAAGGTTGGCTTGAAAACTTTAAACATTGTTTTAATTTGCACAATGTAAAGCTTCACAGAGAAGCTGGCTCTGCAGATAAAGAAGCAGCAGAGAAATTCAAACCCCAATTTTTGAAATTCATTGAAGAGAGGGGTTACGTTCCGCAACAAGTTTTCGATGCGGATGAGACTTGCCTATTTTATAAGCAAATGGGACAACAAACCTACATCACAAAGACACAAAAGGTTGCCCCAGGTTTTAAAGCTTTTAAGGATAGCCTCACTTTGCTTTTTTGTGGAAATGCATCAGGCGACTTCAAGTTCAAGCCTCTGCTCATTTATTGATCTAAAACGCCTCGTGCATTGCAGGGAAAAATTTTTGAGCAATTGCCCGTTGTGTGGAAGTGGAATAGAAAAGCTTGGGTAACAAAAGCCCTCTTTAATAACTGGTTTGAAAATTCATTCGTTAAAGAAGTTAAACATTACAGAACAGCAAAATCTGTGCTTTAAAGTTCTCCTAATTCTCGATAATGCTCCAGGACACGATGCTGAAGCCCTCACAACATTGCATCCAAATGTAGAGGTTTTATTCCTCCCACCTAACACTACTTCCTTAATCCAACCAATGGATCAAGGGATCATAAAACATTTAAAGCCTATTATGTCAGGCATGTTTACACCTCTGCAAATATAACACTAGACTAAGGAAAGCATGACAAGCTAATGGCATTTTGGAAGCGATTCAACATAAGCCACTGCATAGAAATGATTAAACTCACATGGGAACAATGAATTCATCAACATTGAATGCTTGCTGGCATCAGCTCTGGCCAGAAGTTGTCAACAATTTTAAAAGATTTCCATCGATTGAAAACGAAGCCAAAGAAATCGTACAAATTGCAAAAGCAATTGGCGGCGAAGGATTTTTAGATATGGAAGAAGGAGAAGTCAAAGAATTAATCGAGAAATGACGAATGAAGAATTGGATGATCTTGTAACACCAGCCGACAGTGAAAGCAGCGATAGTGAAGAAGAAGATAAAGTGCCTTTAACTTACAAGAAGTTAAACGAATTGTTAAAAAAAGGCACAGGAACTGTCTGATTTTGCAATGGAGATTGACCCAAATGAAGAAAGAAGAGGACACTTTATGAAAGGCATTGAAAAACTCTGCGCTCCTTACCGTGAAACTTTTAAAGAGTTGTCAGTCATTGTCCCAAGCAAAAATCACTAGCTTTTTAAAAAAATAATTGTATTATGTACCTACTTATTCAGCAGTAATAAAAATCCTTCCAATTAACATTTGTTTCATTTTTCCCTTTTAATTACAACAATATTTAGGTTAGTTTAAATTATACATACATACTTTCTTAATTTGAACTATACCTAACACATTTTTTTCCATAGAAAGTTAACTTTACGGAACACTATTTTGCCATGTGCGCAATGTATTAATGACGTAACCCCCACGTTTGGCAAGGATTTACTGTGTATATATATATATATATATTGATAACATTAAACATTAGCCTTATTTTTAGTCAAAATTACATTACCTGCCTCTTACTTAATAGACAGCCATTATTCATTAAAACCATACATATTCCACCCACATTGAAAGATTTTAATGATAAACAAATATGAAATTTGCTTTGTTATACTTCATATCATTATGCACAAGGGTGAATGTAAACCTCTTCAAAAGTTTTTTATAAAAAAAAGACTTTTAAGAAAGAAAGAAGCTTTGATCTATAAAAAAAATAAGTTTTTTAAATGTAATCAGTGGTCATTATATAGCATATTCTCCACCAAATTTCGGTAGAAGTAGGCTATACTTTCAGTCTGTGTGAAATTGTTATTATCCCTAAACCTAAGCTGCCTTGGTTTGGCTAAGTGGTTAGCATCTCCACTCTGCAATCAATAGGTCATTTCATTGCCTAATGAGAGACCCCTTTCCTTTTGAAATAGTTTGAAACAGTAACATGCCCGATGTGCCCCCCCTCCCCCAGTGGCATAGCTAGAGCTGTTGCCACCCATGGCAGTCCCTGAGTTTGCCACCCCTCTCAATACACATCAGAAATACTACAAAAAGTCAAAACGACATATAGGGAAATAGAGCCAACAGGCTTCATTTCGGCGATATAAATATTATTCAAATTAAGGGGATATTAAATCCCACATTGTTTTAAAACCGAATAAGAAACTCAAAGATTGGAACCAGAGAGTTTCATGCCGAATATAGTAAACTATAAAAGTATCGGCGGCCACTAGCGTGAGCTAATGCAACTAGTCCTAGTACGTAGTACAATCTCAGGCAACTCGTTGCAAAGGTGGGAAAAGTTCTGATTGCTAATCTTGGTATTTTCCATAATGTAAAAACACATTACATTATGGAAAATATCAAGATTAGCGATCAGAACTTTCCCCACCTTTGCAACGGGTTGCCTGAGATTGTACTACATACTAGGACTACTTGCATTAGCTCACGCTAGTGGCCGCCGATACTTTTATAGTTTACTATATTCGACATGAAACTCTCTGATTCCAATCTTTGAGTTTCTTATTCGGTTTTAAAACAATGTGGGATTTAATATCCCCTTAATGTTAAAACAATATGTTTATTTTTGAAGTAAAACTTTTATTTCAACATTCTAAAATGTTATATTTCTTGCTTTTCTGTTAGCAAAATCGTCGATGACATTGGCCAAGTCTATTTCATAGTAATGTAGGTAATTCTTAATCTATTTTATTTAGAAAAACTCCTATCACAACTAGCAACACTTACAGCTATTGTGAGAAAAATTTGCATTAGTATTACAATATTTGGAAATGAGTTCTGGAGACTGTATTTTAGAATTAACTGCAAAAGTTCAAAAAAGGTTCAAAGTGCCCCCCCCCCCCAGTGGTGGACCTCTCCCCCCCAGCTTTCCCCTCACCCCCACCCAACCTTGCACATACACACTTATTGGCATCCTGAAGTGGGTTGAAAATGTTCTAGGCTTGTTTTCTAAAGCAGAATTTCTGTTATCTAATCTTTAATATACTCATGTACTAATTGCCCTACAGGTTATCAGTCTTTGTTTTCGTTTTTGGACAGGATTACATATTAAAAAGAAAAAACATTGTATAATGACATGCACAGTATGGCGTTGGAAAAAAAAAAAAGTACTGAATAACTACAAGGATATGTTATGGAGTAAACATATGTCGAAGTTCGGTACTTTTTTTTTTCGCCACATTGTATAATGATAGATATTATTAGAAAACGTGAATTTATGTTATTTTCTCCTTCTCTTGCAAAATGATAAAGAATAACACTACAAATGTTTAAGAAATGTAATCAGATTTTTTGCAGATGAATCAGCAGGTGCATATAACATTTATACTATATGAACATTGCCAAAAATCAGTTATTTGTTTTTCCAATTAGTGCTTTTTATGAACAGTCTTATGAAATAATCAAAATAATAATCACAACACATCATCTATGTTTGCCAAAAACTGGAAAAATTGTACCTCAGCCATAAAAACACCACTTTCTATTTTTAATTTTGCATGTTTTCTTGAGTTTAGCGGCAACAAAATAGTTCTTGCCTAGGGGCAGTATTTAACCTTACAATGGTCCTGCTTTCACGTGTTGAGTTAAATGGTTATAAGAAAAGGGGGGTTAATACAGAATATGGATTAGCAAACTGAGAAGTTACCCTTCATCAATTGAGATGAAGAAAATCCACAACTTTAAAAAGAAGCTGCTTCAGCAGAAGTCTTGCAATTAATTAGCATGCTTTATTGAACATTTCTAATTTTGGTTGCAAGGAACAATATCTGGGAAGTTGGCTATCTACTAGAACCCCAACTTGAATTTTTTTGAATCTGTACTAATTTTTGTTGTTATAGCTTGTTCAATCATCACAACAATGCGTGAAACCAATATTTAAGTTTAAATATTCACATGATGTCTTAATTGTGAGTTATGATATATTTAATGTGAACTTTGCTATTAGTGCATCTCAGTGATATGTGCCAACAGAAGCAGAAAGTAAAAGTGAAGCTAAAGAGAGAGAGGGATTTGATAGTGTTACTTGAGGAGTAAGTGTTGTCAAATATAATGGAAATGTGAGCCCCCCCCCCCCCGGGCAAGGAACAACATAAAATGGTTTTTCACTTCCTTTTAATTGACTAGATTTCTTCTCCCTATGTAAAATTGGGAAAAGAAATCATTTATGCATCTAATAGATCAGCATTTATGCAACTAATAGATCAGCATTTATGCAACTAATAGATCTTGGCATTTTGCTTGAGTGGTGTGTGTGTGTGTGTGTGTGTGTATCAATTGTGGATTTAAAGTTGGTGAGACGATGTTTGTATAGAAGGAAAAAGGATAGGAAGGAAAGAACTGTGGGACATTCCTGCAATAATAATGATTTCTGAAGAAGTAAACCATCTACGACAACATTCAGTGAATAGCTGGAGAAGAAGCCAGCCATAATTATAAGGGACAAAAGATAGGCAGAGGGGTATGTTTAGAATCTTTCTATGTTAACCTACTCAGATTCACTGGAAAGGTTAACAGTTGTGGCTTGAATTTTTTTAACTGTTCTAGAGCATATTTGTTTAGAGATGCATATGTCATATATTATCTCATCTCATCTTTCTTTTACCCTCTGTTACCTTACGGTATCGCGGGTTTATTTATTGTCGGACCTCAAGCCATTCACAGGATAAGGCTGGTCAGCCCTACACCCCAGTGTTGAGTTCTCAAGGCCGGTTTGCCTGCTTTGCAGGATGAAAAACCCCAGGATAAACTATGGAAAAAATCCTACTGTCCACGCCCAAGACCGGCTAACTTGGCTATAACTTGGCTATCTTTCAGCTCCTCCCATCATCGATGGGAATTGAACCTAGGACACTCCTTCCCCAGGCATATGGTTGCGAAGCGCACAGCCACTAGGCTAACTACACAGACTTGTATGTGTTATCTCTAAACAATTATCCATACTCATTGATCAAGTGAGGAACTTCTGAGTACTACTTATGAGACTGGAGTTGATGACTTTCTTCGTTGTACTGTCATCATTTTCTTCCTTTTCGTGTGAGGCTAATAGCCTGTTATGACCAAGTAACTTGCTTCTTATGAGCCTGATACTGCTTATGATAGGTGATTTATGCTATCTGCATTGTGTGCAATAGCTCTTAAATTGCAGTTATTTTTCTAGCCAGTTGGTTTATTATTATTATTAAGAGAGACTTTCAGAGAATCAGGTATTTATCAAAGGAGGCCGTACTATTCACACCAGTTATCATACCCATTCTTGAATTCAGATTGAATAACGATAGATTTTGCATGATGAAATTCACTCTTTCTACGATGTTATGCATGATGAGAAACTCAAATTTTTTTTGGGGAAAAATAATGCTATGTCCTTTTGTGACTAACTAACTCACTTTCGGGGATAAAGGTTCTTCACGTCCTAGGCGGGATTCAAACCTAGGTCTTTCCAGCCAAAGAGCATTGTCTGAACTATGGAAGCCCCTTTCTTCATTATATTTAACGGGAGTAATATAATGTCATCTTTTTTAAAATTTTTAACTAGTAATATTTATAACTGACTGTAGAAGTTTTATTGGCCAACAGTATTTTTTTTATGTGATTCCCCATCCATGAAAGGTTATTAATAAAACTATAGTGCATTTTGAGTGGGTTAAGTTTTTTTTTTTTTACGTAGTCCTAGAGACCAAACGAACTTTTTCAAGCCACTCCAGGCTTCCAGTAAGTGTGGTGGTGGTGGTGGTCTCACACTGGGTGATGAAATTCATTTCCCACCTAAAGACAAACATCCATGCCCACAGCAGGATTTGAACCCGTGACCTGTTGGTTGGAGAATGGGTAAGCTAACTACTCAGCCAACCAGGCAGGCCATCATCATGTATTCATGAAAGACCTTTAAGGTTGATAGTTTTGTAAATTAATTTAAATATTAATCCTTGAATGAAATTAAATAAAGTAAAGAAATATTTTGAATTTGTTTTCAGGAATCTTTAAAAAAGGTTTTACAAGAAAAATTAGAAGCCATTAGAAAGGTTCAGGACTTAGAGGTAGGAATTAAAACTATTTGAAAATTTGACTTGTTTTTAATCTGTTTGCTAATCAAGATCTGAGAGTATATATTGCAGTGAACAAATTTACTCCTGTTTTACTTGACTTGAAAATTTAATATATTGACTGCAATAGCATTATTTTAGTTAATAATAATATTAACACCAGACTACCATGGACTCCAAGAGTCATTGTGGGAGGTATGCACTGTTAAACAAAGCCCATCAAACCATATTTTAAACTCATTCAATGTATCTGTATTCAATACAATGTCAGCCAATGCATTCTACTCACCAGCTGCTCTCCTTAGGCCTCTGCTCACACCCTCCTTATACAGCTTCCAGGGATGTCCTTTTCTTGTACTGCCTTCTTCAAAGAAAAAAAAATTCACATTAAGCAGGTAACAACCTTTTACTGACATAAATGTCTCAGTCATGTCCCCTCTCTTCCTCCTATTCAGAAGGCTTTGCAAATTGCATTCCCTTAATTTGTGTTCATATCCAACATCCCCAAAACCAATTTCCATCTTAGTCAGTCTTCTCTGGATCCTTTTCAATACATCCTAATCATCATGTAAACTAGGGGACCATATCTGTGCACAATAATCAATATGAGGCCTGATCAAGGCTTTATATAATGGAATCAGAACCTTTTTATTTCTGTATGCTAAGGTCCTCTGCATCATGGCCATATTCTGGTTTGATGACTTCACAGCTTGTGCAACGTGACCTCTGAACTTCAGATTCTTGTTCACCACCACTCCAAGAGCTCTAGTCTCCTCTTCTTCTTCCAGAATTTCTCCACTAAGTGTATACTTCACAACACTGAACTGACACACACACATTCCCACTCATACAATCTATTCAAGTCCTCCTGTAAGGCTACAACACCTGCTTGGTTACTCATCATTCTCCTCAGTTTTGCATCAACTGCAAATAGTTGTATATTACCAATTAACCACATTCCAGTATTATTAACATATAAATTAAATAACAATGTTTCTTACTTTTGAGAGAAACTTGTGACATAAAATTAAGAATTAGTTACACTTTAGCACAAGAAAAGTATATTTAATATATTGCAGATATTTCAGTTTGAAAATAAACTATCATCAGTGGCTTTCTATCAGTTTTGATAGATAAACTATCTATCAAAACTGATAGAAAACAGTTTTTTTACAAGGTAGAATACAAACATTTGATCATTCAAATTTAGAATGAGCAGCGTGATGTCATCATCATCAAATTCCTGCCATGTACCCTCAAGGGGTGTACAGGATATGACAGTACTACATGAAAAAATTACATCATTACTAACTTCCTATCTACAATTTTCCTCCAAATCAGTCTGTTACTTGTCAAGACTCCAACATTATCAGATCTTATATTTCTATCGTCTAAGGCACTTTGTACCGTATCAATCCACCTATATCTTGGTCTTCCTCTGGGTCGTTTTCCAGCCAACTTGGCAGAGAACACTTGTTTTGCTAATCTTTCCTCTCCCATTCTATTTAAGTGACCATACCATCTGAGATTAGCTCTTCTAACGCATTCCTGGATGCTGACAATGTCAAGTTCTTTCCTAATATCCTCATTTTTAATATGATATTGCCATTGATGCCTCTAATCTTGCTCAGGACTCTCATATCTGCGGTCTCTAGTCTTTGGTCAAGTGTTTTACTTCTATCATGTTGGAGGCTTAATGGATTTTTTACAACACTCAAAAAGAATTAAAATAGAATTTAATACTTCCTATATTTCGTCCTAGTCACTAGGACATCTACGGGGATTACAAAAACAATTAATGTAACATATGCACAAATAACAAACAATACTAGCCCAACCACGTGGGTGACACTAAAGTCCTATCTAGGTAGAGCGCCCTCTAAGGGCAGTAGTAGGTGGCCTGGAATGTAAGGTGGGAACTCTGGTGATGAGTGTTTCCCAAATCTTCAGAAGCTTAATGTAACCATATTTATTGAGATTTGGTTGGTTTTTGAGAGCTGCTGCTGCTTCTAAGAAAAGTCTCTCTTTCTTGAATTTGCTGTGGTGGAGCATGGTGGTTTTCTTCCATGATACTCTTCCATGCCACAGTCGTTCTTAATACCAGTGAATATAAGCGTAAAATGAACATCATCCTCCGCGATCGCGCTACCTACATCCCGCTAGAACACAACCCCACAAAAACACAAGTTAAGAAACTTAAAATTTTACTCAAAAAAGTATCTTCCTGGCCCCCTGATGTCACGAAAAAACTTAAACCTTTCCGCTCCCGTCCCCCCCGAATATACGGTTTACCAAAAATCCACAAACCCATTTCCCCACTCAGGCCTATAGTAGATGCCACCAATGCACCTTGCTATAGACTATCTAAACAGCTGGCCAACTCGCTGATCCCCCTCACCGGAAGGTCCCCTTCCTATATAAAAAACTCGACCCACTTTAAAGCCCTCACAGAAAATTTAACCTTGAATAAGACAGACATATTGGTAAGCTTTGATATCTCCTCTTTGTTTACCAATATTCCCTTAATTGATACCTTATCTCTCTTAGAAAACGTTTTTCCCTCTGACATCTTAGATCTCTTTTCCTTTGCCATTAACTCTGGGTATTTCTCTTGGAACAACAAAATGTACAAGCAGATAGAGGGAACTGCCATGGGTTCCCCCCTCTCACCCCCCCTTGCCAATTTCTATATGGAAGATTTTGAAAAACGAGCCATAGACTCAGCCCCACTCAAACCTTCTATCTGGCTAAGATATGTAGATGATGTGTTCTCTATTTGGCCTCATGGCCCAGACACATTAGACTCCTTCCTCAGTCATCTCAATAGTCTACATCCAAGAATCCAGTTCACTATGGAAAAGGAAAAGAACAATTGTTTACCCTTCCTAGACACCTTAGTCACACGCCTGCCTAATGATACACTTACCTTCACCATATACAGAAAACCCACACACACACAGGCAGATACATTCACAAACTCTCCCACCACCACCCCTCTCAACAATATGGCATTATTAAAACTCTTACCAAGAGAGCCACAATCTTTGTCCCAGTGGAACCGCCCTCACTAATGAGCTTAACCACATACACAGCACTTTCCTCTCCAATGGCTACAGCGATCACAGTATCAAAAAAATAATCAACTCCTCCCCCATTCCCCTTCCTTCTCGTCAACAAGATTTTAAAAATGCCATCACCATACCCTACATCCGTGGCACATCTGAAAAAATAGCCAAGACACTAAAACAGTACAATCTACACACAGCATATAAGCCCCACCGCAAACTGGCTACCCTTATCCGTTCTACGAAAGATCAGCTCCCTCCTCTCTCTCTGCCTGGAGTTTACAAAGTACCCTGTTCCTGTAAGCTGGCGTACTTTGGATAGACAGGCAGACCAGCATCCATCTGTCTAGAGGAACACAAGTCTTACATCTTCAAACACAACTATGGCCATTCAGGCTTGGCTGACCATGTTTTGGACACCACCCACAGAGTATCATGGAAGAAAACCACCATGCTCCACCACAGCAAATTCAAGAAAGAGAGACTTTTCTTAGAAGCAGCAGCAGCTCTCAAAAACCAACCAAATCTCAATAAATATGGTTGCATTAAGCTTCCAAAGATTTGGGAAACACTCATCACCAGAGTTCCCACCTTACATTCCAGGCCACCTACTACTGCCCTTAGAGGGCGCTCTACCTAGATAGGACTTTAGTGTCACCCACGTGGTTGGAGTAGTATGTTTGTTATTTGTGCATATGTTACATTAATTGTTTTTGTAATCCCCGTAGATGTCCTAGTGACTAGGACGAAATATAGGAAGTATTAAATTCTATTTTAATTCTTTTTGAGTGTTGTAAAAAATCCATTAAGCCTCCAACATGATGTCCTCACAGCACTTAAGCCTCTACACACGTGTTTTACTTCTAACCCAGCTCTCAGATCCATAAGTTAAAATTGGTTTGAACACAGTCTTGTATACAGCTAATTTAGTGTTCCAACTAATTTCTTTCTTATTCCATATGAATTTATTCAATTGACTTCCCCACGATACCAGCTTTGCTGATTCTGTTGTCTATTTCTATATTTAGTTTACCATCTTCAGTAAAAATTGTGCCTAAGTAGCTGAAATGTTTTACTTGTTCCACAGGTTCTCCATTCAAAACACAGTTGACATTTTCAATGATTCTGCCTATTTTCATTGTCTTTGTCTTTTTATTGCTGACCTTCATACCATATCTATTACAACAGCTATTCAATTTAGTCAGAGAATCTTGCAGACTTGTAGCGGATTTATTTAGAAGTATAACCTCATCCGCATAAAGCAAAGAGCTGACATTAACATCTCCAATTTTGATATCAGGTTTAATACCACATTCCTTCATAATGTGATCCATATAGATAATGAATAACAAAGGGGATAATGTACATCCTTGTCTCACATCAGATTTAACATTAAACCATCTTCCTGTACTTCCTTCAATTCTAACTGCTGACTCACAACTCAAATAAAGACTAAGTATTGCTTGATATAATGCCCCATTGACACCATATAACTGCAGCGTATTGAATAGCTTCTCTCTTGGCACCTTGTCATATGCCTTTTCCAAATCGACAAAACTTAAATACAGATCTTTGTTATATTCGCATGATTTCTCGACTATTTGTCGTAAAGTGAAGATCTGATCCTGACAGCCTCTATTTGGTCTGAATCCAGCTTGCTCTTCACCCAGCTTTTCTTCCACAATTCTTCTCAACCGTTTCTCAAGTATACTTGCATAGATCTTGCCAGGAACACTCAGTAGGGAAATACCTCTGTAATTCTCACATTCAGTTTTATTTCCCTTTTTATATATGGGTACTATGAGAGCTCTACTCCAATCAGCGGGAATTCGTCCCTCTGTCAAGGCTTTCTGAACTATGCTGTGCAGCCACTGTAAGACTCTTATACCACCATACTTCAGCATTTCTGGTCGAATATCATCTACTCCTGCTGCCTTTCCACATTTCAAGCCTTTGATGGCTTTTTCTACTTCAAGTATGGATATGTATTCCTGACTGCATGCCTGGTCAGTGTTTTTTATCACTGTGCTGTCATCACTGCTTGTTTCATTTAGCAGTTTTTCAAAGTAATTACTCCATACTTCAAGGATATCTTTTTCTCCTGTTTTCATTTCACCTTTATCATCTCTAATTCCTTTTACAGCACTCTTTCCTCCATTCCTAAGCTTCTTCAACAACCTCCAGAATATTTTGCCACCTTCTTGATATTTATTTTCTATATTCTTGCCAAAGTCCTCCCATAACTTTTGTTTAGCTAGTTTTACACACTGTTTAGCTTTCTTACATTTGTCTCTGTATTCTGTAAGAGTAAAAGCTGACTTATTTGCCATTAACTTTTGATATGCTTTCTTCTTTTCCTTCACTGCTTCTTTAACTTCCTGTGTCCACCAGGGAGTTCTGATTTTTTTATCCTTGCACACAACCTCGCCACATGCCTCTCTGGCAGAATCAATCAATGTTTCCTTCAGAGTTTGCCACTGAATCTCCGAGGTTTGATTCCTGTTCTCAAACTCTTTCATTTTCTTTTCAATAATATTTCTATATTTTAGTCTACAGTTCACATCTGAGAGCTGCTCAACTTTTATTCGCTTTAAAACTTTCTTACATGTTATTCTTTTCAATATGAAATTCAATTTTATCCTGCTCAAGACTAAATAGTGATCACTTCCAATTTCAAATCCTCTGTACACTCTGGTGTCCTGCACTAGGAAGAAAACATCACTGTCAACAATAACATAGTCAATGAGACTTTTCTTATTCCTAGCCTCTTCTCTCCATGTGAATTTGTGCACATTTTTATGTTGGAACATGGTGTTAGTAATAACCAGTCCATGTCCTGAGCAGAAATCCAACAGATATTTGCCCTTATTATTAGCTTTGCTCTTTTCTCCAAATTTTCCCAAAATATTTTTGTATGTCTCACAATCATTTCCTACTCTACTATTTAGATCCCCAACATGGACCAACTTTTCCTCTTTCATTGTGTCAGTTGCATTTTCTAAAGCCTCAAAAAATTCCTCCACTTCTACCTTAGTAGAACCTTCTGTGGGACCATAGGCACAAATAAGTCTCATTGTCCAGTTCTCCATTCTCATATTTGCCCACATTACTCTACTTGAGACTGACTGCCATTCAAGAAGATTAGCCTCGTATTTTGTGTTGAATACTATGGCTACTCCTTCTTTTCCTTGATTGTCATTGCCTGAATATAACATTTTGTATTTATTGCTCAGAAAGATCTCACCAGTTTTGGTCTTTTTTGTTTCAGTCACCCCTATTATGTCGATCTGGTACTTATCTAATTCCTCAGCTAGCTCCATTTCTTTGCCATTCAGGCTTCTTACGTTGATAGTACCGATCTTTAACTCTGGTGATGTTGAGTTGGGGTTTGTTTTCAGATTTGTTCCAGTAGCTGACTTTTCGCTGTTCGCCCTGGTTCCCTGGCGAAAACAACGGGGGCCTTGTTTAACCGGTCGATGCCCCAGCCGGAATGAAATTTTGTCATGTTGTACCATCATTTTCTATTTTGGTTTAACCAATAAGAATACAATTTGGTCGGCTAAATCCCAAATTGCCAGCCCATCCTCGTTCGTTCAGTATCAAAGTAGATACCCAACACGGTGCACCACGAGAAGGTGAGGATTGGACATTAGGTCAGAAGCCCTGGTCGGTTCTCCGCATTCCTTTAAAGGCTATGTGGAGGTCTCCTCTCAGTTATACAGCTTTGACCCTTAAGCACCCTGATGTTACATCTTTAATCATGATATCATTTCACCGAAGAAAGGCAAATATAAGGGTGCAGAATTGTTAAATGTATGAATATACAATGTCATGCAAAAAACTTAATTTATGAAATCATACTAAAGATATCCTTAGACATCTACATCTAGAAGGTCTTCATTTAAAAAAAAATGAACATGTTATTTGGATCAAACTTTCCCGTATTTTTGACATAGATAGGCAGTCATTACGATTCAGATTGGGGCGGTGAAGTAAGGCCTCAGCACTCTTTTTGAATAGGCATTCCAATTTATTCCCGACATCTGTGTAGAAGGTGAGTTTTGGACCACAGAATGTTGTGGTTTTTCTCTGTTCTGTGTTGCGCCAATCCAGACTTATCGGATTTGTTGTGAAGAATATAAGATTGATGTTCTTGTATTCTTTTTTCTATAGAGCATCCGGTTTGTCCAAAGTAAGAAAGATGGCAAATCACATGGAACTTGGTATACACCAGGAAGAGAAATAGTTGAGCGTTTATCTTTAGACGAGGGAAAATAGGTGGATATTTTATTAATAGGAATATAAGTAGTTGTTAGATCATATTTCTTTAAAATTCTTGAAATTCCAGAGATATATGGGATTGGAACTCAATGTATTGATTTTTTGTTGTTTTGGTTTGGCTTGTAGGAGTCAATCAGATGTTGTGTAGTCCTTTTTGAGAAGCCATTTCATTTCACGTATTGTTTTATAGTAGAAAGTTCTTTCTGTAAATGATGGGCAGTTGAACAATTAGTTCAACCCCCAACAATTAGTAAACATTTGATTCCTGTCTTTTGAGAAGGATAATGTGCAGATTGTTTGAGAATGTAATGTCCAATAAAAGTGAATAATAAAAATGAATAATAAAGTGAATAATAATAAAAATAAAAAACAATCTAAAAAAGATTATTTTTTGTCCTTTTCAATTTCCATGGTGAATTTGATACGACTGTGTAGAGTATTGATTTGGGAATACAAACAATATCTACAGGAACACCACCTTGTCTTTAATCTGCAATCAACTCAGAGCAGCTAAACATGATCTTGCTATTAACGTTCGCGGGGTTGCTGATCTCCAAACTTTTATCTCCACAAACTTAGATCAACAACTTTCCTACATAGTTCATAATGTGGCTAAATGCTCTCTGCAACATTCATTTAATAAACAAAATTGCTAGACAAATCAAGCCTCTCCATGTTCCAGATAATTGGGTTATCAACGTGTCTAGATACCCTTTAATGGATAGTGAAACATTTATCCTTTCAAAAGGACATGAATTCGCTATAGTCCCTAAAAAAGATTCCATATTTAGATTTCCTTTTTAACATCGAATGGAACTTATTTCACCTCTCCAATGAAAAAGCTAATACTCTCCACCTAGAAGTTGCATCCACCCTACTTAAAGCCATGCTTCCTCCATCTAACATATCTCTGTCTGAAAAAAGAAGCTCTACATTCCCTAAGAAGCAACAGCCACCTTGTTATCACCAAAGCAGACAAGGGAAAAGCTACAGTAATTATGGATTCTTCAAATTACAAAAGAAAAATTTATCTTTTACGAGATTGCTCAACATAGCAAGAACAGGATCATGACCCCACTAAAAGGCAACTGAAGAAATTAAATTCCCTTCTAGATGAAGTTATAAGTTTAGATGCAAACACCATAGAAAGGTTAAAAACTCATTTTGCATGACCTAGGTTATATGGTCTACAAAAAAATCCACAAGACAAACATTCCTCTCTGTCCTATTGTAGACTGTATTGATTCATCTTCTTACCTCATAGCCAAATATTTAGCAAAGTTATTGAAATCACATAAACAAATCTCACTCTTTTTCAAAAAACTCTTTGGATTTCTTAAGCACATTAAAAAATGTCTCCTTACAACCTACTGTTGAAAGTTTTTTTTCATAATAAATTTAGTTTAATCCTTTATCCAAGTGTGAGCAAACAAAGTTTGCGCCTGAAAGTATCTTCAGGACTGGGATAAGGTAGTGCAACACCAGGACGACTCCTTGCAAAGGTAGAGCAAGCTACTAACACTCCTATCTCAGTATCTCCCATAATGCAAAACACATCTCCTTGCAGATATGTCTAATGTTATGCATTAAGGGAAGGGCCACTACCCAGACTAGTTTCGACCTTTATTGAGGTCTCTTCAGTGGGAGCCAGGCCCAAGTGGAGATACCAACCAGAAGCATTAGCAAGGTCATCTCTACCTATAGGAGTTGCCAAATGGTGTGCCACCTTTTAGACATATCCGCAAGGAGATGTGTTTTGCATTATGGGAGATACTGAGATAGGAGTGTTAGTAGCTTGCTCCACCTTTGCAAGGAGTCGTCCTGGTGTTGCATTACCTTACCTCAGTCCTGAAGATACTTTCAGGCGCAAACTTTGTTTGCTCACACTTGGATAAAGGATTAAACTAAATTTATTATATTCTAACCAAGTGAAAAATAAACTTTCAACATCTTTCTCTAAATCCAGAGTAATATATTAAAAAGGTGGCACACCGTTTGGCAACTCCTATAGGTAGAGATGACCTTGCTAATGCTTCTGGCTGGTATCTCCACTTGGGCCTGGCTCCCACTGAAGAGACCTCAATAAAGGTCGAAACTAGTCTGGGTAGTGGTCCTTTCCTTAATGCATAACATTAGACATATCCACAAGGAGATGTGTTTTGCATTATGGGAGATACTGAGATAGGAGTGTTAGTAGCTTGCTCCACCTTTGCAAGGAGTCGTCCTGGTGTTGCATTACCTTACCCCAGTCCTGAAGATACTTTCAGGTGCAAACTTTGTTTGCTCACACTTGGATAAAGGATTAAACTAAATTTATTATATTACAACCTACTGATCTTATGGTGAGCTTCGATGTAGAATCTCTATTCACTTCTTAGTTCCTTCTAATTAGTGACATCTTGTAGGAAGATGTCATAAAATTATTCGGATTTGTAATGCACTCCGGATATTTCTTGTGTCAAAACAAATTCTACAACCAAGTAGAAGGAACTGCCATGGGAAGTTCACTTTCTTCTGTTCTAGCTAACTTTTATTTGGAGCATTTAAAAGACATCCTTTTTTCATGTATATACCCTCGACCTTTATTTTGGGTTAGATATATAGATTTTTTGCAGTGTAGACCAGACAATGTTGTTTTTGCAGCGTGGCCTCACAACAGAGATTCCCTACCTTCCTTTTTAGCCAAAATCAATACTCTACACCAGGGGTCGGCAACCTGTGGCTCCAGAGCCGCATGCGGCTTTTTGAATGAATAATTGTGGCTCCAGAGCCGCATGCGGCTTTTTGAATGAATAATTGTGGCTCTTTTCATTATTAAACGATCTATCTAAACATAGAAGTAAAAAGAAATATTTTGTAGGTCAAATGGCCCCTAACCATATGTCGATACTCAAATGTCAGTTTACATTGGGCACGATCAGCAAGGCAGAGCGCTACTTTGTTGTGAAAATTAATCGCTACAAATTAAATTAATTTGTAGCGAATGGCGATCACTACGGTAGTGCTACGATTGAGCAGTTGGCTCGGACACATTTATGACGTCACGCTAGACTAGCACATGTAGTGATACGGTAGTGTTTGCCTGTCTGAACGTGCCCATTATCTTCGCATATAGTGCAGGTGTGTGGTATGTAAATCTACTCAATTTGTTAAAATAAGTAAAGGTTTTGTAGTGGACGTTGCTGTGCTTTTATTTACTGGTGATTGTGTTAGGTAACGTGAATATTGTAACATTCAGTTAAATATTAACAAAATAAAAATTTTTTTTAGTATTTAAAATGTCAGCAAAGAAGAGAAAGATGGAACAAGAAAATCGGGAGTTCAAAAGTGAATGGACCGAAACCTATGTATTTGTAGCAAATGCAGCAGGATTTCCTGTGTGTTTAATATGTCATGAAAAGCTTTCAAATAATAAAAAATCAAATATACAAAGACATTTTTTAAATAAACACGATACATTTGAGAAAGCATATCCACAGGGAGATGAAAGAAAAAAGGCAGTAGAAGAGTTGCAATGCAAAGTAAATCTAACGAAATGTTCATTTTCCAAATGGATAAAAGAATCAAGAAATACAACTATTGCTAGTTTTGTGGCAGTTCAAGAAGTTGTTAAACGAGGAAAATCTTTTACGGACAGTGAATATGTAAAAGAATGTTTTATTAAAATGTCCGAATATCTTTTCTGCAATTTTAAAAACAAAGTGGAAATAATTACAAAAATAAGAGACATGCCATTATCTGCTAAGATTGTAAGGGACAGAACTATACGAATGGCAGAAGATATAATTAATCAGCAGGTTACAGATCTAAATTCAACACCAGGATTCTCCATTGCCTGTGATGAATCATGTGATGTGGATGACATTGCACAGATTGTACTTATTTGTAGATACATAAACTTTCAAGGACCTCAGGAAGAATTACTCGATATACTGCCACTTACAGGACAAACTCATGGAGAAAACATTGAATATGCTGTTACCACTTGCTTGAAAAGTAAGGGTATTAATGTTAACAAAATAATATCTATTTCGACCAATGGGGCGCTGAGCATGAAAGGAACAAAAAAGGGTTTTGTTTCTTTATTTAAAAAACAAATTTTGCGTGATGTGTTTTCCTTTCACTGCATATTCCATCAAGGGATACTTTGTGCACAAACTCTTTCCAAAAGAGATAACAGTAGTGATGGATTTGGTTGTAGAAATTGTTAACAAAATAATGGCAATACCGCTACATCATCAGAAATTTTGTGAACTTCTTAAAGAAATTCAATTGCGAATATTCCAATCTTCTTTTGCATAACAGAATAAGATGGCTTTCCAGAGGTGCGGTGTTGATGCGATTTGCCACCCGCCTTGGAGAGGTTAAGTTTTTTCTAAGTCAAAAGGACCTTGAATATGCACAGTTAGAAGATACTCATTGGTTACAAAAATTCTACTTTATGATGGATATGACTTCCCATTTAAACACACTAAATAAGAAACTACAGGGAAAGGGAAATACAGCAGTTTTGCTTCTAGAAGAAGTGATTTCGTAGAAGAAGTGATTTCGTAGAAGAAGTGATTTCTAGAAGAAGTGATTACATTTTCCTATGTTGAAGAAATATCAACAAGAACAAGCTGATAATTCCATAAATTTAACCTTTTTTAAAGAAATTGTGGTAAATATGCGATCTGAATTTAATGGGAGATTTGAGGAGTTTAGAAAGAACAAGGCAACTATGTCATTTTTATTGTGACCATTTGAAATTAATCCTGCCGAATTAAAATTTTCACCTTTTGCTGGAATTGATGAGGCTGCATTTCAGCTTGAGTTAGAGGACCTGAAAACCAAGGATTTGTGGAATTCAAAATTTAGAAATCTTAAAGCTGACCTGGAGGAGTTGGAAAGACAAAAATCCACCCTTACAATACAACACAAATGGTCTGAAATAGAAGATCTCAAAAAGCAAGATCAGATTGTATTTGACACGTGGAATTGTTTATCGGACACTTACATTCAGTTAAAACATACGCATTTGGACTTCTATCGATTTTCGGATCGACATATTTGTGTGAGCAAATATTTTCTAATATAAATTTTATTAAAAGTAAGTTGAGAAACCAACTAAACAACGTGAGTCTTTCGTCATGTTTGAAAATGAAAATTACGGCGTATTCGCCGCATGTTGAGAAACTATCCGAAGAAGTTCAACAGCAAAAGTTGCACTAAGAAGATATTTTAAATTAAAAAAATTAAAGAAATAGTTAATGTTATTGGATTTTATACATATGCTTTTGTAAGGAGAAGAAAATCTTTCTTTTATTATTTAATATTTTAAAAGATCATATAATTTCAAAAAACACGTGCATCTTGTTAATTTTTTTTTTAAACAGATATAATTTTAAAAATGGCTCTTCACTCCAAAAAGGTTGCCGACCCCTGCTACACCCTCCTATAAAATTCACCATGGAAATTGGAAAAGACAACAAATTATCCTTTTTAGACATCCTTCTCATCCGCTCACCATTAAGTAATTTAACATCAGTCTACAGATAATTCACTTTTATTGGACGTTACGTTCTCAAACAATCTGCACATCATCCTTCTCAGAAGACAGGAATCATCAAATGTTTAATTCAATGAGCTAGAATTAATTGTTCAACTTCCTATCATTTACAGAAAGAACTTTCTACTATTAAACAATACATGAAATTAAATGGCTTCTCCAAAAGGACTACACAACATCTGCTCGACTCCTACAAGCCAAACCAAAACAACAAAGAATTAATACGTTGAGTTCCGATCCCATATATCTCTGGAATTTCAGAATCAATTTCAAGAATTTTAAAGAAATATGATCTAACAGCTACTTGTTGTTGTTGGACTTTCGGCTGTTTAGGGACAGTATATATGCCACCATCTAGGGAAATGACTGAGCAAGGTGGTTTCCCGTTGCCTTCCTTGCTGTAGTATATCCTACGACTGTAGCCTGTGTGTTCACAGGGCTGGTTTGCATGCTTGTGGGATGAAAAATCCCAGATAAACTGGGGGGTAAAAACCCTGCTGTCCAAGCCCAAGTCTTTCTCAGCCATAGCCCAAGCTAACTTGGTTATGGCTGAGAAAGATCCTTAAGCTCCTCACGTCGTTGACGGGAATCGAACCTAGGACACTCCTTCCCCAGGTGTATGGTTGTGAAGTGTATAGCCACTAGGCTAACTGCATAGGCAACAGCTACTTATATTCCTATTAATAAAATATCTACCTATTTCCTCTCATCTAAAGATAAATGCTCAACTATGTCTCTTCCTGGTGTATACCAAGTTCCATGTGACTGCCATCTTTCTTACTTTGGACAAACCAGATGCTCTGTAGAAAAAGGAATACAAGGACATCAATCTTATATTCTTCACAACAAATCCGATAAGTCTGGATTGGCGCAACATGGAACAGAGAAAAACCGCAACATTCTGTGGTCCAAAACTCACCTTCTACACAGATGTCGGGAATAAATTGGAACATCTATTCAAAAAGAGTGCTGTGGCCTTATTTCATCGCCCCAATCTGAATCGTAATGACTGCCTATCTATGTCAAAAATATGGGAAAATTTGATCCAAATAACCCATTAAGTTTTTTTAATTTATTATTATTTTTAAATGAAGACCTTCTAGATACTCTATCTGTCTAATGATATCTTTAGTATGATTTTATAAATTAAGTTTTTTGTATATGGCATTGTAAATTTATACATTTAACTATCTGCACTCTTATGTTTGCCTTTCTTCAGTGAAAATATTGTGATTAATGATGTAAAATCACACAGCTCGTTCTAATTTTGAATGATCAATTGTTTGTATTCTAACTTGTAAAAAATCAAAAACTGTTTTCTGTCTAGCCACTGATGATAGTTTATTTTCAAACTGAAACATCTGGCAGTATATTAAATATACTTTTCTTGTTTAACGTGTAGTTAATTCTTAAATAACAATGGTCCCAAAACAGACCCCTGTGGCACACCACTAGTAACTTTCTCTTCGCATACTACATTCCCATATACAACTTGCTGCCTGAGAGCCATTTGCCTATCTAACTTGCTAATCTGTCATGCAATCTCATCTACTCCAGTTTAGTTACCAACTTGTGGTGTAGTAATCTATCAAAAGCCTTTTCAAAATCTAAGTATACCACTGTATATCTCCCTTGTCCAATGCATTTGCCACTTTTATAGTACAAGAGCAAGTTGGTAGAACATGACCTCTCATTAACAAACCTATGCTGACAAGCAAAGACCCACTTATCAACCAACTTTTGTATCCTAGCTCTCACCAACCTTTCCAGTAATTTAACTACAACTCTAGATATACAGATTGATGTATAATTTGTGATTTGGGACGTTGCAATATTTCTTAAACAGTCACCACTAAGTCCTCTCTCATTTCATTCTCTTTATTTGAGATTGTGATATCACACTGAGAATGAAACAGCCTGATGAACTGCTCACTAAATACCAAGGTGTCAGCAGTTACCAATCTCCCACTTTCTTTTATTAACATAATCATTCATCTTTCTACTTGCTTCATATCGAAAAAATTCTCTAGAATTTTTTTTTTTTTTTTGTGTGATTTTCTAATTTCTGCTTTACATGCTGTCCTTATTAACTGAGTCTCTCCTAGCCTGCTCTTTATGCTCATCGTGCAACTGATTATTATCATTATTCACTTGTACTGCCTCCTTCTTCCTAGATTTGATGCTTAATCCCCTCATTCATCCATTTTACATCTACCTTATTCAGCCTCTTTTGACCTTCAGAATACATTCACACATTGATGCTGTTAAGTATTTTTGTGAGTTCCCAAGCAGCATTTATTTCATTTTTGCTTAACTCCTCATTCCATGCTATAGAAACAAGCCCATCTCCTAAACTTCTCATAATCACCAGCCTTGTATTTCTTTATCCTCATGTATCCTTTCCTCAAGAAATCTTTATATGGCTAGTCTCAACCCAGGTGATCACTCTCGCCATTGGAGAGAAATGCAAAACCCACTCAATCATATCCTCTGATGAAATGATCAGATCTAAAACTCTCAATCCTTGCATGCCCTCCTTTACATGCTGCCTAAGATGTCCCAAGAAATTAATTTTCCTTATTTGTAAAGGCTGCTATTTCATTCCAGTCTACATTGTCATAATTATCTATTAACTACATAATAACGTACTTAGTATAATGTGACCTGTACAGATCAGATTATACCAATTATGTTATTATTATTATGTAGTGTTATATAATGCAAATTCTAATATATATATGCTTGACAAAATGTGAAAGATGCGTTTGTAGAAACTGAGCAGCAGATAAGAGAAAGTATGGATCTGTAGAAAGTGCAGTATTTTCTTAAAAATATAAGTTATTATTCACTGATAACTTATTTAACTAAGTTATCAGTGAATGTAAATCAGACTGAGAGAATGATAATTAGCATAAATTTAGGTGCAAAAGACAGTGTGAGTAGCAGAACAAATAGCGGTAGTAAGACTGATGGAATGAAAGAACGTATGAATGAAGAAATGAAAGTAAGTGACATGGAAGCAAAAGGAAGCAGGAATGAGGAAATAGAAGAAAGGTACAACAGAAAAAAGAGGGAATGAGACTATGGGAGCAACAGAGTGAAATTGCCAGAATGCAAAATTTGAAGAAAGAGATGTTCAAATTGAGAAATGAAATGAAGAATTTGCAAAGTGATGTTAAAAATGTAGTGGAAACAAATGAAAGAACTAACGGACGTGATGAATTATGTCAAAATAGCTTGTATGGAGATTCCATTGTTAGAGGTTTGGTTAATGAGAGAATCCACAGTCTGCTTTTCCAGGAGGGAGAATGAGCAAGATAATTCATGCTTTGGATATGAGGAAGAAACAAGAGAGTTAATGGTGATTGTGGGAACGAATTTGGATATAAGGAGAATTTAAGGCTAGATATTAGGAGGTTATTGAGGAGAGTGAAAGATAACAGTATAGTTGGAAGGTTGTCAGCATGTTGCTAAGGTATGACAATGATGAGCTGAGACAAAGAACGAGAATCATGAATGGTATGCTGGCAGAGTTGTCTGAGAAGGTAGTACAGTTTGTACATGTATGGCGCATATTTGAGGGAAGACTAGATATATATATATATAAAAAAGTGCTGGATTGCATTTGAATGGCTTTAGAGTGAGTGATGCAACCAAGAGATCAGAGGTGAAGTGTAAAATCAGGATAGTGGAAAGGATGAGACTGAATTCCTTGGTAATGGAAAGAGTAGTAATGTGGGATATGAAAAGAGAACAGCAATGCACAAGGAACAGGGAAATGAGGGAAGTCAGGATGGACAGGGAGAGTGGAGGTTAGAAGTAGTAGTGAATGTATATATGGGGATGATCAGCATAGGAATGAAATGGATTAGGATGTGAAGGGATGGGGGAAGTTGGGACTGAGGAGATATATGGGATAAGTGGTGATAAAGGTGATTGGGTGAGGGTAAGTGACTTGGGTAGGACTGGTTATAGACCTAAAAGTGAACGGCTGTGTTTATTTAAAAATACTAGGAGAATAGGAAATAAAGTACATGAAACTGATATCGAGTTTATTCGCCTCAAAATCATTTGAATAAATGAAACATGACTGAAAGAAGATGATATCCTGACAGGAATAGAAATGGAAGGGTTCAGTACTTTTTGCGAGGAGACAAAGGACAAGAAGGGTGGAGGAGTGCTGCTAATGATAGCACAGGAATTATATCCACATAAGGTAGACATGAAAGAGGGAATAGTGGCAATGGTTTTGAGACAGTGTGGTGTGAGATGGAGGTTGGTAGGAAGAGATATTTAGTTGAATGTTGCTATAGCAACATTCAACTAAATATCTCTTCCTGCCAACCTCCATCTCACAAATGTTGTTATAGGCCAGAGAATTTGGAAGGTGGTGATGAAGAAATGTATAAGCAATGTAGGTTAGTGAACAAGGAAGGGTGATTATTATGTGCGATTTAATTATGACAATATAGACTGGAATGAAACGACAGCCTTCAGTCAAAGTATCTTTAACCTATAGTACACCCAAGGTAAAAAACTTTCTACATCTTTCTCTCATCCTGAGATTTTTATTTAATAAGGTCAAAGCACCTTGTGGCAACTCGTATAGGTAAATATAAGTTCAGCATTACTTCAACCTTGGTATCACCACTTCTAGATCTGGCACCCACTGATGAGACCTCAATAAAGGTCGAAACCAGTCTGGGTTGTGACCATTCCCATAATACATAGCATTATACATGTCCACAAGGAGATGTGCTTTGTATTATGGGATACTTAGGTGAGTGATCAGATTATGCCACCTTTACCACGACTTGTCTCAGACTTGAAAATACTTCAGGCGCAAACTTGGCTTACTTGCTTATTTGCTTACTTGGGAAAAAATGGATTAAAACCAAGTTTATAAAATTTCTTGGATCTTTAACATATATATATATATATATATTTTTTCTTCTTGTATATAATATGGTATATCTACTGTGAGCGAGTGGATCTGCACATGGTGTTTATAGACCTGGAAAAGCCATACGGCAGAGTGGCCAGGCAGGAGGTATGGAGGTGTATGAGGAAGGGGGGGGGGTGTCAGAGAAGTACGTGAGGTTGGTGAAGGAGATGTATGAGGGAACAGAAACTCAGGTGAGGTCTAGTGTCGGCATGACAGAAGGGTTCCCCATTGTCATAGGGCTACACCAAGGGTCAGCTCTGAGCCCCTACCTCTTTGACCTAGTCATGGATGTACTAGTGGAGGATGTCAAGAAGGAGGCACCATGGAGCATGCTGTTTGCTGATGACATTGTTCTATGCGAATCATCCTGGAGAAGCTTGAAAATACCCTGGAAGAGTGAAAAAAGGCATTGGAGGAAAGAGGCATGAGAATTAACCGGGTGAAGACTGAATATATGTCAATGGGGAGTGATGAGGATATGGCCATACGACTCCAGGGTGAAAGGCTAATTTCAGAGAAGAAATTCAAGTACCTTGGGTCAGTTGTCGAGAGGAATGGTGACTTGGATGAGGAAATGCAGCACCGAATAACATGCAGTTGGATGATTTGGAGGAATATGAGCGGGGTCCTGTGCGACAAGAGAGTGAGTTGTAAGAGGAAAGGAAAGCTGTATAAGATGGTGGCGAGGCTCCATGGTGCAGAGACGTGGCCTATAACCAAGGCACAGGAGAGGAAGATGGAGGTAGCAGAGATGCGGATGTTGAGATGGACGAGTGGTGTGACAAAGAAGGAGAGGATAAGGAATGACTACATCAGAGGGATGGTTAAGGTGGGACCAATTGGCAAGAAGATACAAGAAAGTAGGCTGAGGTGGTTTGGACATGTAGAGAGGAAGGGTGAGGAGTATGTTGGTAAACAAGTGGAGTATATGGAGTTGGAGGGAAGGAGGAAAAGAGGCAGGCCCAAGCTCAGGTGGGGGGATAAGGTGACAGAGGATCTTAGGGAGAAAGGATGGAGTCCGAAGGACGCCCTGGACCAGAGAACTTGGAAGAGGAAGGTTAAAGATTGGTGTGCCAACCCCGTTTAACATGGGATAAGACATAGTGAAAGAAGAAGAAGATCTACTGTGAGCTACAATAAACCGAACTTAAGTACTAAAAATGGCATGTAACAACAAGCCAATTTACCAATATGCACTTTACCTCTGGCATTCACCTCAAAAGTTCTAAAGTATTACTGTTCTCTTAGCATGATTTCAGCTGATGCAATCATGCTGAAATCATGATTTCAGCATGATTACATGTATTCGAACCCAGTCTCATTTTTGCGCATCATCAACATATATATTAGGTAATATTAAAATTATGTAATAGTAAAATAGAGGGGGTCGATAAAAAGTCAAGAAATTCTTGAAGGGGTCGACGGTCAAAGAAGTTTGGCGACCCCTGGATTAGAAGGAAAAAAAGAATTTGAGTTTTTTCATGACTTGAAGTATAATAAGTTTAGTTTAATCCTTTATCCAAGTGTGAGCAAACAAAGTTTGTGCCTGAAAGTATCTTCAGGACTGGGGTAAGGTAGTGCAACACCAGGCAACTCGTTGCAAAGGTGGAGAAAGCTCTAAGCTCTCATCACTCCTATCTCAGTATCTCCTATAATGCAAAGCACATCTCCTTGCGGATATGTGTAATGCTATGCATTAAGGCAAGGGCCACTACCCATACCGGTTTCGACCTTTATTGAGGTCTCGTCAGTGGGAGCCAGGCCCAGTAGTGGAGATACAAAGGCAGAAGCAATGAGAGGTCATCCTAACCTATAGGAGTTGCCAAAGGGTGTACAACCTTATTAATAAATTACTCCGGATTCAGAGAAAGATGTTGAGAGTTTATTTTTCACTTGGTTAGACTATAATAAAATTTAGTTTAATCCTTTATCCAAGTGTGAGCAAACAAAGTTTGCCCTGAAAGTATCTTCAGGACTGGGGTAAGGTAGTGCAACACCAGGAAACTCATTGCAAAGGTGGAGAAAGCTCTAAGCTTTCATCACTCCTATCTCAGTATC
Organism: Typopeltis vanoorti; assembly: GCF_054136105.1. NCBI lineage: Eukaryota > Metazoa > Arthropoda > Arachnida > Uropygi > Thelyphonidae > Typopeltis > Typopeltis vanoorti. The sequence goes on from NC_143568.1 coordinate 44,148,075, forward strand.
TCCCATAATGCAAAGCATGACCTCTCATTGCTTCTGCCTTTGTATCTCTACTACTGGGCCTGGCTCCCACTGACGAGACCTCAATAATGGTCAAAACCTGTATGGGTAGTGGCTCTTGCCTTAATGCATAGCATTACACATATCCGCAAGGAGATGTGCTTTGCATTATGGGAGATACTGAGATAGGAGTGATGAGAGCTTTCTCCACCTTTGCAACGAGTTGCCTGGTGTTGCACTCCCTTACCCCAGTCCTGAAGATACTTTCAGGCGCAAACTTTGTTTGCTCACACTTGGATAAAGGATTAAACTAAACTTATTATAGTCTAACCAAGTGAAAAATAAACTCTCATAATGACTTGAAGGTTGTGATCATTGAAAAAAACAGTAGAGAAGATTGTTCGCCTTTGGAACAATCTTTCTCATATATATGTGTGTGTTATTATTATTAAGAGAGACCTCCAGGGCTATTTGCACCAGCTGTCATACCTGTTCTTGAATTCATTCATGCTACTTGCACTCACGCGCACACACACACACACAACATCCAAAGGCAATCCATTCCAATCATGCACCACTCTGAGAGAAAAATCTAACCCACCTTCTTAATGACATTCATTCTCAGTTTCAAGGAGATATAACCCTTTGTATAATGTACATGTATAACCCTTTCAGAAATTTGTAAGTCTCAATCATATCACCCCTCTTTCACCTGTTTGCTAGTGTCTGCAGCCTACAATTCTCAATCTGTCTTCATAATCAGTATTCCGCAATCCTGATATTATCTTTTTTTCTTTCTTTTTTTTTTTTTTTCTTTTAAGGTTACACGGTGATCATCACTCATATTTGTAAATTTATGGACACAAAAACACACGTGTTGAACAGGTTATTTTATTAATTACTAATAAAATAAAACTTGACGTTTCGACCCCTGTATCGAGGTCATCATCGGAAGAATAAAAGTGTGTAAGGAACCAAGCTGCATGCTCATTCCCTGTATACCGGTAAACTAAATCTACGTAGGTAATTAATCCTTTTTCCTAGCCTGACCTCTAGTGATTAAAAAAAAATAATAAAATAATAACAAATAAATACAACTACAATAAACTGCTAAAGTCCTCTAATATTCTTCTGGATAGTTCTGATTGTTATAATATGATTTCTTTCAGTTGCTGTTGAATGTTACAAACACTTCACCAGGTTGTCTTCTTGTAGTGGGATTTTTCTATGGCTGGTTTAGGTTGTTATACAGGTTGTAGATGGGTCCTCCACATTCTTGAAATGGTTAGGCCATCATTTTTGTTGAGATTTGGGTTGTGTTTGAGCATTTCACATGACTTTTTAAATTTTCTCTCAAACCAGGTTTTGGTGCAGGTGTAGGGACTTGGTATTTTTCCAATCAATTCTGTGGTATGTTTGGAGTGCGTGGTCAGAAAGACCGGTTTTTCCAAAATGGAGGTATTTAATGTGTCATTTGTGTTCATCTTGTCTGATTGGGATAGTTCGCCCTGTTTCTCCTATATATGGTATGTTACATGTGCATTGTATTTTGTATACCCCTGGGTGGGCTAGGTGTGGAAGAGGATCTTTAGTAGAACTTAGTAGGTGTCTTAACTTATTTGGGGGTTTAAAGGTGGTTTTAATGTTATATTTGCATAGTGTTCTGTCTATTTTTTCAGAAATGCCTCTAACATAAGGAATGGCAATAGCATTCTTGAAATCTTTTTTGTTCTTACTGGTATCTTTATGGAGGATCTTGTGAATAGTTTTTTACCGTATCCATTTTTGATAAATGTTTGGTTGATGATCTTGTATTCCTGGTTTAGAGCCTGTTCATTAGAACAAATAGTTAGGGCTCTGTGTTTAAGGGTGCTTATGACACCTAGTTTTTGTGTTGGGTGGTGGTAAGAATTTTTGTGTATGTGTGTATTGGCCTGTGCGTGTAGGTTTGCAGTAAACTGAGAAGGAGAGACAGCCAGAGGGAAGACATGACAAGTGTGTCTAGGAAAGGAAGAGAATTGTTTTTTTCCATTTCAATGGTGAATTGGACACATTTGTGTTGTTTGTTTAGGTGGCTAAGGAATGTATTTAGAGCTTCGCAGCCGTGGGGTCAAATGGCGAAAATATCGTCGACGTATCTGAGCCAAATTTTGGGCTTTAGACATGCTGTCTCTAGAGCACGTTGCTCAAAGTCTTCCATATAAAAGTTAGCTATTGGGGGGGAAAGTGGTGAGTCCATGGCTGTACCTTCTTTTTGAAGGTAAAAATTGTTTTGCCACACGAAATATCCGGAGCAGAGTATGTGGGCAAACAGGGCCGTGATGTCGTGTGGAAATATGTTCTGCAGGAGCAAGATTGGGACATTAATGAAAAGGGAAGTTATGTCAAAGCTGACTAATAAATCTTGGTCGTTGAGTGTAATGTTTTTAATTTTATTAATGAAATGTGTATTTTTTATGTAGGAAGGGGACTGACCTACCAATTCCTTGAGTGTGGCAGCTAATTTTTTGGCTAGGTGATAATTTGGGCTGTCAATTCCTTCAACAATCGGACGTAGAGGTGTTTTTGTGTTCCTAAATTTACAAATATGAGACTGATATTATCTTTAACACTCTCCACTGTATCAGAATCTCAATGGAAATAATGAGACCAGAACTGTGCACATTAGTCCAAGTGAGGTCTTATCAAGGCCTTGTAAAGAGGCAAATTGACTTCTTTATCTTAACATGTCAAGGTTCATTTCAGCATTGCTATTATTCTTTGAATTGTATTTGCAATTTTTGCTATATTGTAAAATTCCAAGATCCCTAGCCCCATCAGTTTCTTCAAGCATAATCCCACTAATATAATAAGGCATTGGATATCTAATCACACCAAAGTACATAGCCTAACATTTATTAACAGTGAAATGCAATACTGCAGTATGAGTTCTAAAAATTTGTATTGCAATATATATATATATTTTTTACTTTACTCTATGTGTGATGCACCTTTTTTGTATATCATTATGAACTTCACTGGTGTCACAGTCACCTCTCCTGTGTGGGCACTGTCCTTCAGAAACTTCTGTTAGTTTTCCTTGTTCAGCTGAGTTTTTTTTTTCCCACTCCTAAATCCTTTAGTATCTCAGATCACTACATCTTCCCATCTAATATTAAGTATATGAATTTTTCTTCTGGTCTGGTTTTGAACACCTTAAATGTCACTTTATTATTCATATATATATATATATATATAACATGTCTAGCCCAACATAATCTCTTGATATTGTTGGATTCTGTTTATGTAGAAATTAGAATAAATGTTATTTGATTCAGAATCCAACATGATTTTCTGTCACAAGAGCTAAATTTGTAAATATTATTTAATGTAAATAACATAAATTATAATTTGATATCATATAACTACCTTAATTATATCAAATATTTAATTGTTTAATCAAAGGAATGTGTTAATGATAATAAGATTCTGTGTTAAATATTATTGAGCTATTTTATTTATTGTTATGTCAATATTATAAGAACTTATATTTGCAATTTAACTACGCATTTATTGAAAAACAAATATTCTAATTATTCCTATTTTGTGAAAGCTTAACGGTATATAATGACTCAATGTAGTAGTATAGCCTTGTCTAACATTGGCGAGAATGTTTGTTTGTCTGTTGTTGTGGAGACGCGTGAAATAAACGAGCGTGAGTGGAACAGAGCGTGGGCTAAAGAGAGAATAAAAAAAATATATATAAAAAGTAAAGAGGGGGAACAGAAACTTGGAAGTGAAAGGAAGCAAGGGGATAAACTACAGAAATAGAAGTAAATAAAAGGTTCTTAAGGGCAGGAGTTAAGTGGACAATTTTTATGAGCAAGAATGAAACGAATTTTCTAGTTAGCTGAAAGTGAAATCAGCAGTGATAATAGAAGGGAAATTAATGCTACAATCGGATATAATAAAAAGCTGGATGTTTAAGGAAGAATTCTGAATAAACCCAGCTGATCTAGAATTGCGGCTTATTTCCGATTTGCCCTAAAAGGAACCTCACTGTGTTTAATTAGTTTGAGTGGTAACAAGGATAGTTGAAGTACCCTATAATTGATGTCTAGAATTCTGAAGTACGATTGATAGTGTTTTAAGTATAACTGTGGATAAGTCTTGTAGATGTGTTTTTTTTTTTTTTTAGTAAGATAAATAAATTCCAAAACTTTGCTAACAACATAATTGATGTACTAGGAACTATTTCCAGTAAGGTCTTTCATAGTGTTTTATTTCATTGCTTGAAGAATTGTGTGTTAATTACGCTATGCTTAACCTAACTTTAACTGAGGAAACTCTTCGTGATTGAGAGTTGGAGATAAGAATTGTTTGAAAGATATTTATCAGCTATTAGTGCCTGTGATACTTTGAACTTATAGCATGACTGAGAAATGTGTGAAAACTGATTAGATTGGATGTTCTATTATATTTATTTAAGTGTAGAAACTTTGTAATCCAGAAGCTGAGAAAGTGCATGTGAAGACTTGGAAGATTGTGCCAATGTGATTAACTTGACTTAATGTTTGACTTGTTACTACTATTAAAAATTAGAAGTAAAATTTATGTATGTGTTATATGACCTATATTAAATGCTTCATTTGTTAATCTAACTATTGTATTTGCCTGAATTTCTTTTTACTGCACCGTTAACAAAAATTCGAATCTAGCGGGAATCCCAGAAAGAAAATAAATACTTCGGCCTGAATGAATGAAAAGACTGCTAACTAACTTTGAATTGATCCTACTATTTCATATAGACTTATCTAAGGATAGAGTGGTGCAGTATAATGGAAATTTCTCTGCCCTTGGATTAGTGATCAATTTACAATTAGTTGTGTTTTATTTTATGAAAGTGACTTGTAACAAGATGGCGGATTCGAACACAACACGAAGAAAACAACGTCACGACATAACATACTTGATAATACCTGACTTCTTGAATAATCTGTATAGTTCATGGTTATATCTTTTCTTACACCAACTATTTTAATGTATAGCTCCAAATATGTATCTGAGAATCCTTCTTTTCAATAAACTAGTGTCTTTGATAGTAAGACTGTAAATAACTGTAAGACCATTAATAACTGTCTTACAGTTATTTTGTAGATCATTGTTTTTGTTTTCCTTGATCTTATATCACTGTTTTCTAAGTGTGTGTGGAAACATCTGTTTGCAGGAAGAATATGTTTTTGGATCTCAATGCTGATGTCATAGAAGTATGAGTTTTGTGGATTTGTGGGAGGATGGAATAGCATATATAAATTATGTATCTCCTCACTTTTATAACAGATGAACAGTTTCAAATTTATAGAAATATCTTCTTTGCACCCTACATTATCCCTGTCATCCAGGTGATCTTATATGTTAATGCTCATCAATTTCTGTTTGTGAAGGGACCATTAGGACAAACTTTCCCACTTTACGACATGTATTTTATTTTTCATCATTAATCTTTAGATGCATCTCCATTGTTGCTTTTTCAAACTGATAAAGATTTCTTTCATCACTGTTTGTGCCCCCTCCTATAATATCAAGCATATGCCTGAATTTGTACTTGTAGAAGATAGGAATTGCTTAAGGGCCAAAGCTAGATAAGAGACATCCACATAGTCCTTTAAGGAATGCCAGGAACCAACCATGACATTCTAATTTATTAATGTCAGTCCTCACTTTATTGAGCTCCCCCCCCCCCCCCCCCACTATCAACAGGGTGCATGATGAGGGCATTAGGTCAGCCCTCATCATGCACCTTGGTTGGTTCTCTCCATCATTCTACACCTGGATACTGAACAAAAGAGGATGGTCTGGCAGTTTGGGATTTAGCTAACCAAATTGTATTCTTATTTGCTTAAACCAAAACAGAGTAATGGTGCAACATGATGTAATTCCATGCCAGCTGGGATGATACCCAGTTAAACAAGGTTCTCACTGTTTCATACTAGAAACCAGTGCAAAACATTGAAAAGTCTGCAATTTGGAACATTTGATACTTCTCACATCATCAATGTGAGAAGTATTAACCGAAAAGAAAGCATAATTGGTGTTACCAAGAGAAAACATAAAAACAGGTGATATTCTTCTAAATAGCAAGTCTTTTCCATATATTTATATATATCAAAAAAAGAAGAAAAAATCAGCTAATGCTTTTTATTCCTGTATAGGGGAATAGGCGAGCCAGTTTAGCCCTAACTTTTGGAGACTGAGTGGGCAGTTCATTCTCCACTGGTAGCCAATCAGAGATAGCTGGTCCAAGGCTATCACTAATTTAAGCAGTCTGCAGTGAAGAGATTGCTCAACAAGTGCAGTCATCTCATGGTTTCTAACCCTAACACAATGTTTTTAATGTCTGAAATAGTGTGGGTTCTACAGTCGATTTTCTTGAGTTTACGAGGTGAAAAACCCAAGTTTCCAGGAGAAGGGAAAAAAAAAACACTTGCTCGTCCCAGAGATCAACTAACTTGGGAACTGGTTGAAGAAAGGCTTAGAAAAAATTCCTCTAGTTGATGACTAGAATCTAATTCAGAATGCTCTTTTTGCAGGCTGAGGAGTACAAACACCACTTCCACTGAACCTACACAGGCTTATCGAATTTTATTTCTTTCAGTAATTTTCTTTCAATGAAACATACAGCAAGCAGTAAGATGAGTGTTTAACATTGACAATCAAAGAATATTTTTTATTCAAACACACTTTTTAAAAGTTTAAATTTCATTTGTTCAGCTTCCTAATTTTGTGATCCTTTAAGAGCAAGGGCCTTGGTATTACTCTGCCATCATACCAGGGTTAATCCAGCATTGAGCACAAACCATTTTCCTCTCTAGTTAACAGCAGGGTGGAAATCAGGTGGGCTTGATGGTTTCAGCTTATTCATATTATTTTTAGTCAAACATGTTTAATTGATTATTTGTTAGGAGTAACAGAACTGAAGAGCATATCATATTCGCAGAGGGACACACACAAAGAGGAGGAGTACTGTACTTCCAAGAAGAATGTACTCGGAATTGCTCTGAATGTAAATCGCATGTGATGGAGGTGAACTAGACAGTATATCCAGAAGTGTGTGTGGTACTAAACATAGGAAATATTGAAAGAGATGACTAAAATGTTTAGGCAGACTGATTTAGCAAATATAAAGAGGACTGATCTTTATGGAGAATTTCAGTTATGGCTATATTGGTTAAAAAGAAAATTACCAATGGAAATAAAGAAAAAACTGAATATCTGAAATAACATTTTGGCACTAATCATTGATTATGTCAACTGCTTGCTTTTCTTAGGACTGTATATCTTTTGTTGTTATAACATCTTCAATATTTCAAGCTTCATCATACCTGACTAAAACTTTTGATTCTTTCAAAAGTATTTAACATGGATATATATATATTAAAGTATCTAGCATGGAATCCATATATTTATGTGTGTGTGTGTGTGTGTATCCCATCCTATCCTTCTCATCTGTCTAGGACAGGTTGAGTCCCCTCCTAATGAAGGGTTATTGGCATATTAATGCAGCTGGTTCGCCATTCCTCTGCTGCATCCCCTAAGGGCGATATTAATGACTATATCCGTGTGTGTTCACGGGGCCAGTTTGCCTGCTTGTGGGATGAAAAACCCCATATAAACTGGGGGGAAAACCTGCTGTCCATGCCCAAGACCAGCTAACTTGGCTATGGCTGAGGAAGATCCTGAAGCTCCTCACATCATCGACGGGAATCGAACCTAAGACACTCCTTCCCCAGACATATGGTTGCGAAGCACATAACCACTAGGCTAACTGCGCAGATATATATATTTATTTATTTATAATAGGAACTGATGGGATATAATAGCATGGATACTAAGAGTGTTCAGCTGAACTGGCTATTCCTTTGAACAGGCTATATAATTTGAGTCTCAGAACACGGAAGGGGTGCTTAAGGATCAAAGCTGTATAACTGAGAGGAGACCTCCACATAGCCTTTAAAGGAATGCGGAGAACCGACCAGGGCTTCTGACCTAATGTCCAATCCTCACCTTCTCGTGGTGCACCCTGTTGGGTATCTACATTGATACTGAACGAACGAGGATGGGCTGGCAATTTGGGATTTAGCCGACCAAATTGTATTCTTATTGGTTAAACCAAAATAGAAAATGATGGTACAACATGACAAAATTTCATGCCGGCTGGGGCGTTGCCCGGTTAAACAAGGCCCCCGTTGTTTTCGCCAGGGAACCAGGGCGAACAGCGAAAAGTCAGCTACTGGAACAAATCTGAAAACAAACCCCCAACTCAACATCACCAGAGTTAAAGATCGGTACTATCAATGTAAGAAGCCTGAATGGCAAAGAAATGGAGCTAGCTGAGGAATTAGATAAGTACCAGATCGACATAATAGGGGTGACTGAAACAAAAAAGACCAAAACTGGTGAGATCTTTCTGAGCAATAAATACAAAATGTTATATTCAGGCAATGATAATCAAGGAAAAGAAGGAGTAGCCATAGTATTCAACACAAAATACGAGGCTAATCTTCTTGAATGGCAGTCAGTCTCAAGTAGAGTAATGTGGGCAAATATGAGAATGGGGAACTGGACAATGAGACTTATTTGTGCCTATGGTCCCACAGAAGGTTCTACTAAGGTAGAAGTGGAGGAATTTTTTGAGGCTTTAGAAAAAGCAACTGACACAATGAAAAAGGAAAAGTTGGTCCTTGTTGGGGATCTAAATAGCAGAGTAGGAAATGATTGTGAGACATACAAAAATATTTTGGGAAAATTTGGAGAAAAGAGCAAAGCTAATAATAATGGCAAATATCTGTTGGATTTCTGCTCAGGACATGGACTTGTTATTACTAACACCATGTTCCAACATAAAAATGTGCACAAATTCACATGGAGAGAAGAGGCTAGGAATAAGAAAAGTCTCATTGACTATGTTATTGTTGATAGTGATGTTTTCTCCCTGGTGCAGGACACCAGAGTGTACAGAGGATTTGAAATTGGAAGTGATCACTATTTAGTCTTGAGCAGGATGAAATTGAATTTCATATCGAAAAGAAAAACATATAAGAAAGTTTTAAAGCGAATAAAAGTTGAGCAGCTCTCAGATGTCAACTGTAGACTAAAATACACAAAGATTATTGAAGAAAAAATGAAAGAGTTTGAGAACAGGAATCAAACCTTGGAGATTCAGTGGCAAACTCTGAAGAAAACATTGATTGATTCTGCCAGAGAGGCATGTGGTGAAGTTGTCTGCAAGGATAAAAAAATCGGAACTCCCTGGTGGACACAGGAAGTTAAAGAGGCAGTGAAGGAAAAGAAGAAAGCATATCAAAAGTTCCTGGCAAATAAGTCAGCTTTTACTCTTACAGAATACAGAGACAAATGTAAGAAAGCTAAACAGTGTGTAAAACTAGCTAAACAAAAGTCATGGGAGGGCTTTGGCAAGAATATAGAAAATAAATATCAAGAAGGTGGCAAAATATTCTGGAGGTTGTTGAAGAAGCTTAGGAATGGTGGAAAGAGTGCTGTAAAAGGAGTTAGAGATGATAAAGATGACATGAAAACTGAAGAAAAAGATATCCTTGAAGTATGGAGTAATTACTTTGAAAAACTGCTAAATGAAACAAGCAGTGATGACAGCACAGTGATAAAAAACACTGACCAGGCATGCAGTCAGGAATACATATCCATACTTGAAGTAGAAAAAGCCATCAAAGGCTTGAAATGTGGAAAGGCAGCAGGAGTAGATGATATTCGACCAGAAATGCTGAAGCATGGTGGTATAAGAGTCTTACAGTGGCTGCACTGCATAGTTCAGAAAGCCTGCACAGAGGGACGAATTCCCGATGATTGGAGTAGAGCTCTCATAGTACCCATATATAAAAAGAGAAATAAAACTGAATGTGAGAATTACAGAGGTATTTCCCTACTGAGTGTTCCTGGCAAGATCTATGCAAGTATACTTGAGAAACGGTTGAGAAGAATTGTGGAAGAAAAGCTTGGTGAAGAACAAGCTGGATTCAGGCCAAATAGAGGCTGTCAGGATCAGATCTTCACTTTACGACAAATAGTCGAGAAAGCATGGGAATATAACAATGATCTGTATTTAAGTTTTATCTATTTGGAAAAGGCATATGACAAGGTGCCAAGAGAGAAGCTATTCAATACGCTGCAGTTATATGGTGTCAATGGGGCATTATATCAAGCAATACTTAGTCTTTATTTGAGTTGTAACTCAGCAGTTAGAATTGAAGGAAGTACAGGAAGATGGTTTAATGTTAAATCTGGTGTGAGACAAGGATGTACATTATCCCCTCTGTTATTCATTATCTATATGGATCACATTATGAAGGAATGTGGTATTAAACCTGATATCAAAATTGGAGATGTTAATGTCAGCTCTTTGCTTTATGCGGATGATATTATACTTCTAAATAAATCCGCTACAAGTCTGCAAGATTCTCTGACTAAATTGAATAGCTGTTGTAATAGATATGGTATGAAGGTCAGCAATAAAAAGACAAAGACAATGAAAATAGGCAGAATCATTGAAAATGTCAACTGTGTTTTGAATGGAGAACCTGTGGAACAAGTAAAACATTTCAGCTACTTAGGCACGATTTTTACTGAAGATGGTAAATTAAATATATAAATAGACAACAGAATCAGCAAAGCTGGTATGGTGGGAAGTCATTGAATAAATTCATATGGAATAAAAAAGAAATTAGTCGGAACACTAAATTAGCTGTATACAAGACAGTGTTCAAACCAGTTTTAACTTATCGATCTGAGAGCTGGGTCAGAAGTAAAACACTTGACCAAAGACTAGAGACCGCAGATACGAGAGTCCTGAGAAAGATTAGAGGCGTGAACAGATGGCATCAATGGCAATATCATATTAAAAATGAGGATATTAGGAAAGAACTTGACATTGTCAGCATCCAGGAATGTGTTAGCAGAGCTAATCTCAGGTGGTATGGTCACTTAAATAGAATGGGAGAGGAAAGATTAGCAAAACAAGTGTTCTCTGCCAGGTTGGCAGGAAAACGACCCAGAGGAAGACCAAGATATAGGTGGATTGATACGGTACAAAGTGCCTTAGACGATAGAAATAGATCTGATGATGTTGGAGTCTTGACAAGTAACAGACTGATTTGGAGGAAAATTGTAGATAGGAAGTTAGTAATGATGTAATTTTTTCATGTAGTACTGTCATATCCTGTACACCCCTTGAGGGTACATGGCAGGAATTTGATGATGATGATGATGAACACGGAAGATTCAACAGGAGTGAAAAGAATGTATGGTAATCCCATTGCACAAGAGTGGTGCAAAGACTGATGTATCCAACTCTTGACCAATCAAAATGTCTGTAGTGGTGGTGAAGATTTCGGAAAAGTTGGTTACGACTCACTTTCAGAAATGAGTTAACAGAGAATCTCTACTTTGCAATGAAAGGCATGGGTTTACTAAGGGAGGGTCATGTTTTAGCAACTTACATTCTATAATAATGTTACAATTAGTTAGACAAGGGGAATGGATACACCAGGATACTTTTGGATTTTTGCTAAGACTTTTGACGGATACAACATTGAAGACTTGTGTAAATTGGGGAAATATAGGTTTGGATTATAAAATATTATTATGAATAAGAGGATTGCTGACTGATAGATATCAAAAAGTAGTATATGGGGGATGTGAGTCTGCAAGATTTAAGGTTACCAGTGGTGTACCATGAGGATCAGTCATTGGTCCACTGTTATTTAGTCTGTATGTTAATGACATGAGGAGGATTTGACAGGGGACATACAGCTGTTTGTTGATGATGCAAAGATGGGCAGGGTAATCAGTAATACAGTACTTGCAGAATGATTTGAATAGGTTGGAATTGTGGGCATAGGAAAATGTTGTCAGTTCAGTGTTAATAAATGTAAAGTCATGCACTTCATCAAGATTAGTTATCCAATGTCAGTTCATTTTATGAATCCATTTTATGATTAAACATTATACTAATAATTACCATATTTTATGGAGTTGATCACTGAGTCCATTATCATTAGACTCAGTTTGCAAGTTCTTGGTATTCAGCTCACTATAAGTACCTTCACAGTGCAGTTGACAAGTACGACAGGATATTGCACACTTTATTAGAAAATACATGTTTACATGGGTCAAAAAGGTGGGGGGAATGACTAGATAATGTTTAGGAGTAATACTCTATAATGCTAAAGTTGTTAATATGCTGCTTTCATACGTTTCTGTAATTATGTGCTATATTCTATCAATTTTTGTCTGATCTGTTAACTGATTTTATTTCATTACTAATATTTGTTGATTGCAGTACTTATTTATTTATTTTTTTTTTTACTATATGTTTCAGACTTCTTTAAGTAATACTGAAGATGAATGTTCACGTCTTCGAGAAATGTTCAGGAATACTGAGAAAGAGCTTCAATATCTTGTAGAGAAGGATAGTGACAACAAGAAGGAAATTTTAGAACTTCTAAAAAAGTTAAAGGTATGAAATCTTTACCAAACACTCTCAGGGTGACCTAAGTTCTAAATTCTAGCATAAGTATCTCCTAGTAAATAATAATTTTGCAATACACAGTTATTCCTTGATATTCAACCTCAATTAACTGATTCTTAGATAGGTTGGCTCACAGCACTGACAAAGTACAATGTTTAGATCTGTTTACTTGTTAACCTGGTTTGTTTTTAACTTAAATTGCTTGAAAGAGTATTTGCTGAAGAGATGTTAAATATATGAACATCACAAATATTTGTAATTTTTAAATAAATTGTAATTAATTTATCATTTCATAGTAAACATTATTTTTGTAGGTATAACACCAAGTGTTTGTTGTTGTATAAGTTGGAGAACACAATCTTCTTAAACATAAACACAAAATTATTCTGACTTTTATGTTTATCTTCATTTTTGCATAATTCATAATGTTTCATACAGACAAAAAAAATCATATTAATTTAGTTCATATCAATAAGATATGAACTAAATTAATATGATTTTTTTTGTCTGTATGAAACATTATGAATTATGCAAAAATGAAGATAAACATAAAAGTCAGAGAATAATTTTGTGTTTATGTTTAAGAAGATTGTGTTCTCCAACCTATACAACAACAAACACTTGGTGATTATACCTACAAAAATAATGTTTACTATGAAATGAAACTATGAACATAGCATGTTCATCTTTATGTTCATAGTTTCTAAGAGGTCTGTGATACAATGCAAAATTTAATGTTGTATTAAGTATGATGCTATACTCTTATATCCTGAACCAGTCCAAAGATATCACTATCAACAATAATATAACCAATAATACTTCTTATTTCTTGTGTGTGTTCTCTCCATGTAAATTTATGCACATCTCTATGATGAAACGTGTTAACACTAACACCATGACTATGACAATCTATGTCCTGAACGAAAATCCAGTGGGTACTAATATTATTAATTGTTTTTCTTTTATTCAAATTTTCCCAAACTATTTCTGTTTGGGATTAATCGTCTACTTTACTGTTTAGGTCTCCAAAAAGAACCAGCTTTTCCATTTTTTTAGAAGTCAGCTGTACTTTCTAAAGACTCAAAAAAATTCCTCTGCTTCTTACCTATTAGAACGTCTCTGGAACCATAGGCATAAATAGATCTCATATGCCCTATCCATTAAACAATAAATCCTTATGTGATGGAATTTTTTTTTTATTGCAGATTTAGATTAGGCACTTGGACTTACATTACAATCACCTAAATTAATTTCAGATAAAAAAAGAGCGGAGAAAAGTTTTAACTTTCTTGACCATTGTATGTAAAATAATTAACTGTTGAGATATAATCTTGAAATGAATGATATCCATTATTCATTTTTGAACATTCTAATTATGGCTGGTTTGGTTGACCACCAGAGTTGCAAATTTTTACTCATGTTAACAATAGTACTAGTTTAATTTTTTTATAATTTGAAGTTGATCCTATTGCTGTGCCAACCAATAACTTTTATTTTTACACTTTGTAGTCTATTCATATGTTATACACAAAATGCAGTCCCAATATCCATTTACATCTGATTTTAAGTAAAAGGCTATTTTTATTTTATTTTATTTTAATTATTTTATTATTGTTAATTTTTTTCAATGACATCCCTCCCATCCATAAAGAGTTGGAAACCTATTTCATATAGATAACCTATAAAATACACAGTGGAGTGTTGTTACAGACCTGGTGGATTGCTTGCTAGTGATGAAGAAATGCATCAACAAATAACTACAACTGGTTTGAAAAGAGTAATCATAATGGGGGACTTTAATTATCCAAACATTTATTAGATAGCTATGAAATCGCATGAGAAGAATGAAACTGAATTTATTGAGCTGTTGTGAAACAACTTTCTCAAGCAGCATGTGAAAGAAGGAACTCGTGGTCAAAGAGTGTTAGAACTGATTATAGTGTCAAAGGGATTTCACTTAAAGACGTAACTATTCTGCCTGTGGTTTGTGCCAGTGATCATGCGGTACTCATTTGTGAAGTGGCTAAGTTTATGAATGTTCCATTCAGAAATGGTTACGTGCTGAACTGCCAAGCAGGAAATTATGACCATATGAAGGGTATGCTCTGTTCTGTGCCATGGTATCAGTTATTGGATGGGAAGGATATTGACAGTGTGTGGGAAGTGTTTAAAAAATACTTAAATGATGCGATATCAGAATGTGTCCCCAGGGTTCGGAGAATAGAGTAGGAGTGAAATGGATGTGTAATCTAATTAAGAAAGAGATTAGTTAAAAAAAAGATGTGGAAAGAATGCCACGAGCATAAGGATGATGTCAATTACAATAATTATAAGCAGCATTCCAGAAGAGTCGCAAGTGTTGTACAGGAAGCTAAGTCTGAGTATGAAAAGAAACTGGTTTTGTAAGTTAAAGACAACCCAAAAGAATTCTATAGTTATGCTGCAAGTAAAAAAAAAAAAAAAAAAATGAATTTGAAAGAATAATTCTACTGAATGCAGATAGTATGCTGGTGACTGATAAAGAAGTGATAGTTCAACCAATGCACAGCGATTTTGCTGAAAGCTATCAACTTGGTATATATATGCAACATTGAAATCACCTACTTCTTCACTGTATGAGGAAACTCATGTGGAGGAGGAAGTACTGGAGCTTTTGTTCAAACTAAATAAGAATTCTGCAATGGGAACTGATGGGATATCAGCACGGATGCCAAAAAGAGTGTTCAACTGAACTGCATATTCTCTTGACCAGGCTATATAATTTGAGTCACAGAACAGGGAAGATTGCACTGGAGTGGAATGAATGTATGGTAATTCCATTGGAAGGGCAGTGCAAAGACTGATATATCCAACTATCAACCAATCAGAAGCTAAGGAGTGGTGGTGAAGATTTTGGAAAGGTTCATTAGGGCTCACATTCAGAAATGGATTGACAGAGATCTCTTCTTTGCAATAAACATCCTGGGTTTACTAAGGGAAGGTCATGTTTTTGCAACTTGCTCACATTCTATAATAATGTTATCTGAGTTAGACAACGGAATGGATACTTTGGATTTTGCTAAAACCTTTGACAATATACAGCATAGAAGACTGTTGCATAAATTGGAGAATATGGGATTGGATTATAAACTATTGGCATGGATAAGAGGATGGCTGCCTGGCATATATCAAAAAGTGGTATATGGGGGGGGGGGTGAATCTGCAGATTGTAGGTAACCAGTTGTGTTTTTCAAGGATCAGTCCTTGGTCAATTGTTATTGAATCTGTACATTAATGATATTGGGAAGGATTTGACATGTGACATACAGCTATTTGCAGATAGGTAGTACTTGCAGAATGTTTTGAATAGACTGAAATTGTGGGCATAGAAAACTGGTTGTCATTTCAATTGTAATTAGATATCCAGTGTCATATTATATTTGTGGGATTATGTTTGAAGAAACTGATCAGGCTTGGGATCTTGGAGTTTTAGTAGACAGGAAGTTGAAGTGTCATATAGCAAAAAAACTATACACCCCTTGAGGGTACATGGCAGGAATTTGATGATGATGATATAGCAAAAATTGTAAATACAACTCAGAGAATAATGGCAATGCTGAAACAAACTTTGACGTGTAAAGATAAGGATGCCATTTTGCCTCTTTACATGACTTGATAAAAAACACATCACTTGGACTATTGCACTGAAGTCTGGTTTCCATGGTGATTCTGATACAGTGAAGAGAATCAAAGGAGAATGTTAGAAATAATATCAGGATTGTAGAATACTGATTATGAAGACAGGTTGAGAATTTGTAGGCTGCAGACACTAGCAAACAAGAGAAAGAGAGGTGATATGATTGAGACTTACAATCTTATGAAAGGGTTATACAGAATTTCAGTAGGTGGAATTTTTCATTTTATGGAGGGTAGGGAAAGGATGCAAGGGCATCCATGGAAGTTGAGAATGAATGCTGTTAAGAAAGGGGAGGGGAGATTAGGGTTAAATTTATCTCTCATAGTGTGTGATTGGAATGAATCATAGTTAAATATTGTGTGTGCAAGTTGTGTGAAGGAATTGAAATTCAAGAACAGGTATGTTAGCTAGTGTGAGTTGTGTGGCCTCCCTCAACGAGTTTCTGACTCCTGGAGGTTAATAATAATATTATTATTCACACTGTGTATGAACTCTTTAGTCTGTGTACTTAGTGGAGTGGTGGTCACACATTTCACAAGGTAATGAAAATCATTTACCACTGAACATTTTCACAGACCTGTTATGGTGAGTTTAAGTTTCTGTTGACTGCAAAACAGAAACACTGTCCACTTAGTGACCCACTCAAATTCAGTTAATAGTCCTTAAAATTGATACAGAGTGTTTCAAAAATACTCCTATTTCAGAGCAACCTCTAGAGAGAACCAGTAGACGATATCCCCTCATATTTGTGGGTACCCAAACCAGATCACGGGGAAGAGATTTTGACAATTAAAAAATTAGTTAAAAAAAATGACCAATAGGGGAAATATTGCACTGTGAGTGAGAATAGATAGTGAATTTTGCATACCACATGAACCATAAGGCAGGCAAGAACTGCAAATGAGCGATGCTAACTTCCGAGAAATGTTTCTGGCATGCATGGAGGTAGACGAGGATTGGCCTTGGAACATTCTGTAGAGTGTCAAGTGCATTTTCATGTTTTTGGAACAGTAAACATCCAAAACTTCTGCATCTGGGCTATAGAGAATCCTCTTGCATTTCAAAAAAGTTCCCTTTCATTTGCTCAAGGTCAGAGTATGGATTTTCTGCCAAGTTCGTTATGAGGCTATTTTTCTTCTAGGAAATCCACTGAACCAGAACTGTGATCTTGCATAGTTGTGTGTGCATTATTGGGTTATATTGAGCAGTGTCGTCACCCTCTAACTGCAGCCAAGAGGCTGTTGTGCCTGAACACAAGTGTTGATGCAAGATGGCGCATCTGCCCACATAGGATATGAAGTTCAACATTTATTACATCAACCTTTCACAGGGGATAGAGTACTCAGTCAGTCATTTTCTATGGCATGGCCATCACATTCGCTTGACAGATTTGAAAGATAAAGTCACATATCACGTTCAAACCATTCAAGAAATCAGTTATGTTTCTCTATAGATAATGCTGTAATGAAGTATCAGCTATTGATCCTGCACATAGGCCGACACAGTGAACATCATCTGCATTGATCATCCGGAGCTCCTTGTAGCATGTCAGCTATGCGTGATTTTGGTTTTGGCCCATACACCGGAGGTTGGTTAGTCAACCTATTAGTATGTTAGTACTGTGTATGGGGAGAGAATTGTAAAAAAGGAACTTGCTCACATTTGATTTGAAGGTCTGTGCATTGTATTCCTTGGGAAACACAGGGAGGGGAGACTGTTCCACAGTACAGCAGCAGGAATGGAGGAGGAGGAAGAGAAACTTGTTCTATGAATATGTAGTTGGACAAGTGTTGATGCAAGATGGCGCACCTTGCCACATAGGATGTGAAGTTCAACATTTATTACATCAAGGGATGTTGAGTAGCAGCTGCATGTTCCAATGAATTTGATAGAGATGTGGGGGGGGGGGGGGGGATTATTGATGATACCAGTGATGAATGTTTACCGTGGAAATATTTATAGAAGATGCATGCAGTAGATACTAGATGCCTGTACAAGAATGGTTAGTGTGTTGGTAAGAGATCATGTGTTAATCAGTCTGATTGCTCTCTTCTATATTGCGTTGAGTAATTTTAGGGAGCTCTTGGGGCACCCCTCCCACACACACACACACACACACATGTGCAAGCAGCACGTTATTTCAAGATTTTTCTGGTCACTTTCTGGTGATAAGGTTAGAGGAAGCATTGAGTGTTGGGTGTTTGAAATAGTTTGGAGACATTTTCCAAAATTATTTATGCAAGCAAATGAGGAAAAGTATGATTCCAGGAGATTGGCTTTCTGTGTGGGTGATGATGCAATAGATCCATCTGAGTGCATTGATGATTTTCTTGCAGCTGTGTCAGGCTTTGGTATAATCAGTGAGAGAAGGAAGAGTTCTTGATGGTAGCCATTTGCAATATGCTTGGTTCTTCATTTGTGCAGCCTTCATGCATCTTTGGAGAACTAAGGCTTATTTAGGAGATGGGAATTTAGCATAGAGTGCAGAATATATTCTTCCATTCTGGAGAGAATTACTTCATTGATGCATTCAATGCATGTGTTTGGGTTCGAAGGCTGAAAGCAATAATCCAACCATGGAATGGGGCACAGAAATCTCGGAGGGCATCCTACTCGGCATACTTATAATGCCAGATGACTCTTAGTTCCGGATGACAGAAACTAAGGTGACTCTTAGTTTCTTGAAAAACAGAAGCACTGTCGAATACATCCATTGCATAAGAAGGTTGCTAGGCAGATCAAGAGATAAAGCCTTCCATTCAGTCAGTAGACAAAGGATGTTCAAAATTCTCAGTTATTATTATGGCATATCCTTGAAAATAATAAAAATAGCAGAACTATACTAGAATTATAAAAGAATAATTGTTAATAGAGAGATGACTGAGGGCTTTCCTATTTCCACTGGAGTTCTTTAGGAAGACTTTTTGACGCTTTGTGTTTTTATTATTACCCTTGAGTATATATTTAGGCTCTTAGGAAATGGGTATGGAATAACTCTTGAAGATTTGGCAGGTCAAACTCGTATAAGCATTCTCTGTTTCTCAGATGATATTGTGCTGATTTGATTCTAACATTCAGATTTGCCTGAAAGCACCTAGATAATTTATGTAAAAGTGCAGCATTGATTGGGTTGGTAGTTAACAGCATTACGACTGTTAATTAAAAGTCTTAAAAACATAATAGAAGGAAATATTAGGCTAAATGACCACACACTGAAGAAGTAAATGATTTTCAGTACCTTTTTCTTCCTACTTTGATACTCTCACTGACATAGTGAAAAGAAAGCACAAAGCTTTTCAATTTCATACAAGTCATAACTGATATCTGGAAATCCAATCTCATTACTACAAAAACCAAAATTCATCTGTCCAAAACCACCAGTCAAACCATATTTACACATGATTGCCTAGACATGGAACATCACTACTCAGCGAGCATTTAATATCAACAATAGCTTTGGGATGACATGCTTTCAGTGAATACTAGGATATACATGGCAAGATGACATTCCTAGTACTCTCATTCTTGAAGAAAGCCAGCAAAGATCCCTAATAAAAACAATTAAGAAAAGTCAACTGATGTGGTTGGGACACTCAAGACATCCACTTTCACTTATGCCCAGTGCGCTTGCTTTCTATAGACCAACAAACTGTGTTGGTCTCGCTATCTATACACGTACACAGAGGAAGACCAAAAAAACCCTTTTTGGCAATACATAAGCAAGCTTCTGATGATGATAATGATTCATGAACCATCTGACATTTCTCATGTGGAGCATAGCAGAGCATCTTGGCTCACTTTCATTTATGACTATCTCTATGAGTTGTTATAGAGATATTTCTATTCATACATGAATAAATGATAGCTGCCATTACAGAGTGAGTTAATAGGAATATCTGATATAAGTTCATTTTTTTAACAGTTATAATAATTCTCTGAGTGGATATTATTAAGAGGTTGAAACTGACTGTTTCAAGGTTAAGATTTTCTTTGAAATTTTGGAAAAAGAAGAAAGAAGTTCTTTCCTGTAATGGAATCTTTCTTCTCAGCAACCTTGCACATGAGAAGAATTCATGCCATTGATGTGTGAATGGGTGATACATCTTGCTAAATTTGATTTTGTTATGAAGCGAGTTGATTTTATTTAAAAACACATGTACGCTTTCTATTTTTTCTTTCCAAATGATAAAAACATCATCGACGTATCTCCACCAGATTGATGGTTTTGAAACAATGTTGGCTAGAATTTTATTCTCTAGTTTTTCCATGAACAAATCTGCACATGGTGGTGACAGGAGACTGCCCATGACCAGACCCTCCAATTGTTGATAAACGATGTTATTGACTTTATAAAGAAATTGGACTTCAGGCAGTGATTGAAGAGTTGTGTGATATCTCTAGGAAAGAGAGCCCTTATAATGTTAATTTACTTTGGAATTGGTACACAATCAACAACTACCTTTTTTAGACATCATTCTGGTCAAAAGACAAGAGAATGCTAATTTTAAACTTATTATATATAAAAAGCCAACAGATACTGGATGGTATCTACATTTTACTTCAAATCATCATCATACACAAAAATACAGCATCATCCATATGTTACGGAAAAGAGCCCAAAACATAGTCACAGATGTTCGTACTGAACTTTCTCAAATATCAAAAACGCTATCTCAAAATGATTATCCTTCAAACATAATCAATAAATTGTTTTATAAAAATAACCTCCAACAACACAGAATAGTTACGCAGTACGTTTCATCAGTTGTCATCCCCTATGTTAGTTCAGTCTTCACCAAAATAGCTAGAATTTTAAAGCCTTACAACATCAGAGTTGTGTTCAAACCAACTACAACCATTAGACAATTTTTAAGATCACCTGAAGATAGCGTTCCATTTTTCAAATATGCAGGTGTTTATAGAATTCCATGCACTTGTGGTCTTTCCTACATAGGCCAAACTTCAAGATGTCTGGAAATTAGACAGAAAGAACACTTTGTGGATGTTAATCACAACAGAGCAGATACCTCAGGCTTGGAACATCACTTCTCAACTTCTAATCAAGCGATAGATTAGGTAAACAGCTCTATGCCATATATAGAGGATGATTACAGATCCAGAATATTCAAAGAAGCAGCAGTGATCCCACGAACAGGAAACAACCTCAACTGAAATCAAGGAGCAGTATTAAAAGATTCATGGAAAAATCTGATTAATCCATTAAGTATAGCGGAACTACAGTACGCTAAAAACTGTGTAATGCGTGTTCACAATAATAACTGAAGCATCTCGCTACATGCACACATTGTCACGCGAGCTGTTAAATTTGGTGTACTAACCGTTGTAAACAGTTCTGTATTAGTTTGTTTTTTTTTGCATTTATTATGTTTTTGTTCACTTTTTTAGTCTTGACAAACCTAGACAGTAGGCTAGCGAAACTAGTAGGCATTCTTGTACATAGTTGTATTAAATAGATGGTCTTATATAAGAATAAGTTTTGTGTTTATTAAATATACAAAGACTAAATACAGTGGTATCTCGCTAATCCGAACTAATAAAAACCACGCTCATTCAGATTAGTGAAAAGTTCGGATTAGCGAATTCCCCCCCCCCCCCCCCCCCCCCAAGAGGCAACAATAACTAGCGCTAAAGACAAAAATAATCAGATTCCAATGGTACATCAATTTAATTCTGTAAATAAATGAATTAACTGATAGAAAAAATGCTACTGTACTGTAATATAAAACGTAAAAAATAATACAGTACACGAGTTTATTTTAGTAAAAGTTTAGTTTGTATGTATTTTGAGGATTCTAATTTAATAAAATTGCATAGTTCAGTACATAACTTAATTTGCATAAAATATAGAACTTTCTTGTACACAACACACAAAAAAAAAGTTTCACAAAATAACACACAAAGGTTTTTTTTTTATTTCTTTGTAAAAAAAGTCACTGATTTTCTTTTGCTTCTTGGAAGCTAAACGTTTTTCGAATGCTTCTTCTTGTAGCTGCATTAGCAATAAAACTTTGTGGAATGGTGTATCATTCTGCTTAGCCCATTCATACACATATTAAAACTGCCAATTGCCTCTTCACGTTTTACTTTTTTCTTCTTCGAATTCTTTATCGTCATCATCGTCTGCTAATTTATTCTGTAGCGTCATATTTATATTTAAGCATCTGATTTAATAATAATAGTACACAAATTAATAATACGTAAGAAATAAAACTTTTGTTTTCTTTCAAACCACAGTTCGGATTACTTGAGGGTTCAGATTTGCAAGATACTACTGTATGAATAATCTTATTATAATCAATTCACTTACTGGAATAAACTACATCCTGATCAAAACTCTTTAGGTATAATGCTATACTAAAAAAATTATAGCAAACTACTACTATAATAGAGTATTCTGGTGGTGAGGTTTTACTATAGCAAAAGTTGACAGCAAATGGAATCTATTTTCACATGCTATTTGTTTATAGGAAGCTGAAGAGAAACAACAAGAATTAGCTAGTGCAGCTGCTGAAGAAAGAAAGGTGTTAGAAAATCAGCTTGAAGTAATGAGAAAACAGGAGCAAGTGTTATCGGCAAAGGTAAAAATATATCGTAACACACACATGTATATATCATCTTATTCTCCCAATTCATCTTATATTAAGTGAAAAATTTAGTGATCCTTCTCTAGCTAACTATACCTTTCTTTAATAATACTTTAATGATACTGACACATATGAAAGTACACTCCTGTTGTTTGCACATACTTGTGTTCATATTTTAAATATCGTAACCAGTTCTTTTGCTCTCTCCGTAAATGAGGCTTATGTTGTAGTGAGTAAAATATGACTATAAACAGATTTTTTTTTTTTTTATTAGTCATTAATTTGAAACCTACAAATGACTAGTTTCACTCACACTTAAAATGGTGGCTTGCAAGGGATCAAAATAAGTAAAAAAATACATATACGAGACCATCCAGAAAGTAAGGTTTGTTCAGAATTTACCACCAAATAAGATATGGAAGAGATTTTGTGCATGTGTAGTAGCATACAGTGACTCCGTGTGTCGAGGCTTAAGTGCTGTGAGGACATCATGTTGGAGGCTTAATGGATTTTTTTTTTATTTACAACACTCAAAAAGAATTAAAATAGAATTTAATACTTCCTATATTTCGTCCTAGTCACTAGGACATCTACGGGGATTACAAAAACAATTAATGTAACATATACACAAATAACAAACAATACTAAGCCCAACCACGTGGGTGACACTAAAGTCCTATCTAGGTAGAGCGCCCTCTAAGGGCAGTAGTAGGTGGCCTGGAATGTAAGGTGGGAACTCTGGTGATGAGTGTTTCCCAAATCTTCGGAAGCTTAATGCAACCATATTTATTGAGATTTGGTTGGTTTTTGAGAGCTGCTGCTGCTGCTTCTAAGAAAAGTCTCTCTTTCTTGAATTTGCTGTGGTGGAGCATGGTGGTTTTCTTCCATGATACCCTGTGGGTGGTGTCCAAAACATGGTCAGCCAAGCCTGAATGGCCATAGTTGTGTTTGAAGATGTAAGACTTGTGTTCCTCTATGGATGCTGATCTGCCTGTCTGTCCAAAGTACGCCAGCTTACAGGAACAGGGTACTTTGTAAACTCCAGGCAGAGAGAGAGGAGGGAGCTGATCTTTCGTAGAACGGATAAGGGTAGCAAGTTTGCGGTGGGGCTTATATGCTGTGTGTAGGTTGTACTGTTTTAGTATCTAGGCTATTTTTTCGGATGTGCCACGGATGTAGGGTATGGTGATGGCATTTTTAAAATCTTGTTGATGAGAAGGACGGGGAATGGGGGAGTAGTTGATTATTTTTTTGATACTGTGATCGCTGTAGCCATTGGAGAGGAAAGTGTTGTGTATGTGGTCAAGCTCAGTTGTGAGGGCGGTTCCACTGGGACAAAGATTGTGGGCTCTCTTGGTAAGAGTTTTAATAATGCCATATTGTTGAGAGGGGTGGTGGTGGGAGAGTTTGTGAATGTATCTGCCTGTGTGTGTGGGTTTTCTGTATACGGTGAAGGTAAGTGTATCATTAGGCAGGCGTGTGACTAAGGTGTCTAGGAAGGGTAAACAATTGTTCCTTTCCTTTTCCATAGTGAACTGGATTCTTGGATGTAGACTATTGAGATGACTGAGGAAGGAGTCTAACGTGTCTGGGCCATGAGGCCAAATAGAGAACACATCATCTACATATCTTAGTCAGATAGAAGGTTTGAGTGGGGCTGAGTCTATGGCTCGTTTTTCAAAATCTTCCATATAGAAATTGGCAGGGGGGGGTGAGAGGGGGGAACCCATGGCAGTTCCCTCTATCTGCTTGTAGATTTTGTTGTTCCAAGAGAAATACCCAGAGTTAATGGCAAAGGAAAAGAGATCTAAGATGTCAGAGGGAAAAACGTTTTCTAAGAGAGATAAGGTGTCAATTAAGGGAATATTGGTAAACAAAGAGGAGATATCAAAGCTTACCAATATGTCTGTCTTATTCAAGGTTAAATTTTCTGTGAGGGCTTTAAAGTGGGTCGAGTTTTTTATATAGGATGGGGACCTTCCGGTGAGGGGGATCAGCGAGTTGGCCAGCTGTTTAGATAGTCTATAGCAAGGTGCATTGGTGGCATCTACTATAGGCCTGAGTGGGGAAATGGGTTTGTGGATTTTTGGTAAACCGTATATTCGGGGGGGGGACGGGACCGGAAAGGTTTAAGTTTTTTCATGACGTCAAGGGGGCCAGGAAGATGCTTTTTTGAGTAAAATTTTTAGTTTCTTAACTTGTGTTTTTGTGGGGTCGTGTTCTAGCGGGATGTAGGTAGCACGATCGCGGAGGATAATGTTCATTTTACGATTGTATTCACTGGTATTAAGAACGGCTGTGGCATAACCCTTATCCACTCTGGTTTTTTCTTTATGTAGTTTCAGGAGAGCCGTGCATTGGGCATATGATAAATTACTTTTTGGTGGTGAAGAATGCGCGAGGATGTTGGCTACGTCAAGTCTGATGTTGTTACCTATCTCCGACGGTAAGCGACCGATTCCACGTTCGATGTTCACCATTACGTCAAGCACCGGCACTTCCTTCGGAGCGACGGCAAAATTACGGCTGAGGCAAAGGGCGCTGATGGCATCGTCGTTGAGCCTTTTGGAAGAGAGGTTTATTACTGTCTAGAGTGGTTGAATTTGTGGTTGTGGTTTGTTTTTCACAAGGTTGCTATATTTCTTGATGTGTTTATTTTTTATTTTTTGGAATTCTCTCTCTGCTGAAGTTTCTGAAATGCCAGAGAGAATCGACCAAAGTTCAGGGTTAAGAACGGTGGAGAGATCTGAATGTAAGGAGCCAATGGCGGCGTTCGTCACTGCGAGGGTAGCACGTGTAGAGGCGATTTGCTCGTGGAGTAATGCCCGGCTGGCATGGTTATATATATGAAGTGCTTTTTTGGAATGGAAATTGATCTTCATTTTAACGCAGTTTGGTATCACTCTTGTATCCCGACATCGTTGTATCCCAGCCTATTTAGTTGCCTAGATAGTCGTAGTTTTGACTTACCGTATTGCTTGGATTTGCGTGCTAATTCTTCTCCATGGATGATTAGAATACGTGTGTAGAGGCTTAAGTGCTGTGAGGACATCATGTTGGAGGCTTAATGGATTTTTTTTTTACAACACTCAAAAAGAATTAAAATAGAATTTAATACTTCCTATATTTCGTCCTAGTCACTAGGACATCTACAGGGATTACAAAAACAATTATGTAACATATACACAAATAACAAACAATACTAAGCCCAACCACGTGGGTGACACTAAAGTCCTATCTAGGTAGAGTGCCCTCTAAGGGCAGTAGTAGGTGGCCTGGAATGTAACATATTATTAAAACTCTTACCAAGAGAGCCCACAATCTTTGTTCCAGTGGAACCGCCCTCACTACTGAGCTTAACCACATACACAGCACTTTCCTCTCCAATGGCTACAGCGATCACAGTATCAAAAAAAAAATCAATTCCTCCCCCATTCCCCGTCCTTCTCATCAACAAGATTTTAAAAATGCCATCACCATACCCTACATCCATGGCACATCCGAAAAAATAGCCAAGATACTAAAACAGTACAACCTACGCACAGCATATAAGCCCCACCGCAAACTTGCTACCCTTATCTGTTCTACGAAAGATCAGCTCCCTCCTCTCTCTCTCTCTGCCTGGAGTTTACAAAGTACCCTGTTCCTGTAAGCTGGCGTACTTTGGACAGACAGGCAGATCAGCATCCATAGAGGAACACAAGTCTTACATCTTCAAACACAACTATGGCCATTCAGGCTTGACTGACCATGTTTTGGACACCACCCACAGGGTATCATGGAAGAAAACCACCATGCTCCACCACAGCAAATTCAAGAAAGAGAGACTTTTCTTAGAAGCAGCAGCAGCAGCAGCTCTCAATAAATACGGTTGCATTAAGCTTCTGAAGATTTGGGAAACACTCATCACCAGAGTTCCCACCTTACATTCCAGGCCACCTACTACTGCCCTTAGAGGGCGCTCTACCTAGATAGGACTTTAGTGTCACCCACGTGGTTGGGCTTAGTATTGTTTGTTATTTGTGTATATGTTACATTAATTGTTTTTGTAATCCCCGTAGATGTCCTAGTGACTAGGACGAAATATAGGAAGTATTAAATTCTATTTTAATTCTTTGAGTGTTGTAAATAAAAAAAAATCCATTAAGCCTCCAACATGATACAGTGACTCATTAGCTAGCTGTTGACCATTTTACTTTTTTTCCATTATTGTTTGTTATCTTCTATGAATAATTTATGAGTGCTGTGATAAAAAGTTCCTGCCAGTTGCAAACTTTGTGGTGTGATACAGTTTTTGTTGGCAGAAAACAGTAGCACTGCAGAAATTCACTGCCGACTGTGTAAGGTTTATGGACCTAATGTAATGAGTGACAGTAGAATTAAGCAATGATGTCATTTGTTTAAAATTAGATCACAATTAAGTGCATAGTGATCAGCCAATAGTCATGCAGACCATTTGGTGGAACAGCAAACATGAAAACTAATTGTAGTTCCTACCTGAAGAAAATCAACAAGCAAACAAGATCCCTTTTTGGTTCCAGAAGACAGTAGTCATCAGTTTTTTGACTGACTATCTCTTTGAATTTTTTTCCCTTTTGGAGATGCTGAATGGCACCAACTACATTGATTGTTGTTTTCACATTTGTGTACGAAATCCACCTTTCATCACTAGTCATGATATGAGAAATAATAAGTTCATCTCCTTAATTTTTGTAATGCTCCAAAATTTTGAGCTGATTCCACTCGTTGCTGTTTATGTGCATCGGTCAGCATTTTTGGGACCCATCTTGGTACACAATTTCTTGTACACCAGCTTTTATGTCACAATTTTAAGAATGATCGAGCATTAAACATCTTCTTGGTTTTCCCTTTCAGTCATTTCCGACTGTAGGTGACTTTGTAGGCATTGCCCACAAGGTATTTCTGATGAGATTTTAACAGGGTAGTTCACCATTGCTTTCCCTACCTCTGTATGAGACCAGCCAACTCACCTTTAGTCAAAAGAGACCAATAAAGGTTTCTCATGTCACTGATGGGAATCGAACCTAGGTCTTTCCGACCAGAGGGCTTCATCTTTACTGACTGAGCTACGGAGGTGCTATGAAACTTCTGGGAATTCAAAATAAAGTTCATAATTGTGAAATGGCGATTCTCACGAATTTTCATGTTCACTGTTTCCACCAAAACCACACTTGGCCGGGGACTGTGCTTTTCATTGTTTACATTGTTCTACCCTTCTTTAAGCAAATGTCACCATTGTCTAACCCTACGGTCACAGATTACATTAGGCCTATAAACCTTACACAGTTGTCAGTGAATGTTTGCAGCTCTATTGTTTTCTGTCAACAGAAGCCACAAACTTTGCAAATGGCAGGATTATTTAATCATTCACAGAATTATTCATAGAAGACAACAAGCAATAGCGGAACGAAAATAAAATGGTCAACAGCTAGCTAATGAGTCATTTTATGTTACCACGCATCCGCAACCCCTCTTCCATATCTTATTTGGTGGTAAATTCTGAACAGACCTTACTTTCTGAGTACACCTTGTAAAACAGATAACAACGAACTTGTCCAGATGCTGAAAAATCATTACAAAAGAAAATAAATCGATTCATCCTAAACAAACTAAAATTCCAGCCTTCTAAAAGAATCAATTACAGTTATTCATCCACACAGATCTTTGAACAGAAATCAAGGTCTTATGTTAAATTACATTTGAAAATTTCTCATTAAATCATTAAACATCCTTGGATTTCAATTTTGCCAATAATCACCTCCAGTTACATGTCATGTATTAGCTGTCATCAGTCTTTGCCTGATGACAACTAATGCATGGCATGGGATTCATATTTAGGATGAATTGGTTTATTTTATTGTGTAACAAATTTTCCTCGTTTGGACAACTTTGTTATCTTTTTTATTTTATTTAATCATTTTTTTTTGTGCTTATTTTAAACCCTGATGAAGTCACCAGTTCTAGCATGAACAAAACTGGCCAGCTGTATGTTTCATATTAGCAACAAATAAAAAATCTGTTTTTATTCTGTGTAATTAATTAATTCTCTCTGAAATATAACAAAGATCTGTATTTAAGTTTTTTGTCGATCTGGAAAAGGCATATGACAAGGTGCCAAGAGAGAAGCTATTCAATACGCTACAGTCATATGGTGTCAATGGGGCATTATATCAAGCAATACTTAGTCTTCATTTGAGTTGTAACTCAGCAGTTAGAATTGAAGGAAGTACAGGAAGATGGTTTAATGTTAAATCTGGTGTGAGACAAGGATGTACATCATCCCCTCTGTTATTCATTGTCTATATGGATCACATTATGAAGGAAAGTGGTATTAAACATGATATCAGAATTGGAGATGTTAATGTCAGCTATTTGCTTTATGCGGACGATGTTATACTTCTAAATAAATCTGCTACAAGTCTGCAAGATTCCCTGACTAAATTAAATAACTGTTGTAATAGATATGGTATGAAGGTCAGCATTAAAAAGACAAAGATAATGAAAATAGGTAGAATTGTTGAAAATGTCAATTGTGTTGTGAACGGGGAACCTGTGGAACAAGTAAAATATTTCAGCCACTTAGGCACGATTTTTAGTGAAGATGGTAAATTAAATATGGAAATAGACAACAGAATCAACAAAGCTGGTATGGTAGGAAGTCAATTGAATAAATGCATGTGGAATAAAAGAGAAATTAGTCGGAACACTAAATTAGCTGTATACAAGACAGTGTTCAAACCAGTTTTAACTTATTGATCTGAGAGCTGGGTCAGAAGTAAAACACTTGACCAAAGACTAGAGTCCACAGATATGAGAGTCCTGAGAAAGATTAGAGGCGTGAACAGATGGCATCAATGGCAATATCATATTAAAAACGAGGATATTAGGAAAGAACTTGACATTGTCAACATCCAGGAATGCGTTAGCAGAGCTAATCTCAGGTGGTATGGTCACTTAAACAGAATGGGCGAGGAAAGATTAGCAAAACAAGTGTTCTCTGCCAGGTTGGCAGGAAAACGACCCAGAGGAAGACCAAGATATAGGTGGATTGATACGGTACAATGTGCCTTAGATGATAGAAATATAAGATCTGATAATGATAATATTGGAGTCTTGATAGGTAACAGACTGATTTGGAGGAAAATTGTAGATAGGAAGTTAGTAATGATGTAAATTTTTCATGTAGTACTATCATATCCTGTACATCTCTTGAGGATACATGTTAGGAATTTGATGATGATGAAATATAGGACTTGTGTTTAAGTTTAATGGAGAAAAATGCTCATGTAGAAATAATAATTATTAGCTAATAAATTGCTGTGTCAGTATTTCACCTTGGTCACCAAGGTGTCTTCATGAGCATAAAGAATATAACCAAGTGTGCATGCAGGCATGCTAGCAGAAAGGCAGGATCCTACATTCCTAACTGGAAACATATATGGTGATGGAAACTTGCTGAATGTCTTACGAGGGTGTGTGTGTGTGTGTGCTGAAAAGTTGTGATAATCACCACGAAGGAATTGAGGTAAAACCATGTAACTTATGCATTATTCTACATATTCCCCATGAAGTGTTATACACTTGTTACAACACTGCTGCATCACTTGCAATCTTCTGAGAAAGTCTTTCCCTTGTTGCACAAACCAGTCCTCACAGCTGCAGATATGACTTCATCATCTGTTGTAAATTTTGTTCCTTTTAAGTATTTCTTTAAATTTGGGAATAGAAAATAGTCAGGTGGGTCAGGTCTTGCAAATAGGATAGGTGAGGCAGACATTGAAAGTACAAATTGTGTATTGTGTGTTGGGTTTCATGAGCAGTGTGAGCAGGCATGTTGTCCTGCAAAAGCAACATGCCTCTGCTCAGTTTTCCACGTCATTTTTCCTTCAGTATCTCCTTCAAAACTGTTGAATAAACTGCTGCGACAGTTTTTTTTTTTTTTTTTGAGGTACTGTAAGGATTACACCATGAGTTTGGAACTCCTTTGGCTGTGGAGAACATTTTTGTCTCCACTCCCCTCCATTACTGCTGTTTGGTCTCTGGATCATAGTGATGAAGCCATGTTTCATCAGCAGTCGCAATACAAGCCAAAAAATTTGAACCTGATTTCTCAAAATGACCCAAAATCCCTTCAGATGACAGTACATTCTCTCTTTTGGTCGGCATTCAAACATTTAGGGACCCACTTTGCTTAGTGCTTCTGCATGTCTAGATGTTGCCAGATAATGACCCCAACTCATTCCCTGCATATCCCCAGATATGCAGGGAATGAGTTGGGGTCATTATCTGGCTAGTATAGACGAATACTAGCCAAAAACATTTTTGCAATGTTTTTGGCTAGTATTCGTCTATCATCAAGGATCATGGCATGCAATGTGTCTACATTTTCATGTGTGATATATCAGTTGTTATATCACTTTTTTTAATATCATTTTTGTTCTAGGTGTGTGTCAGAGGTTTTTCAGCTCCCCCTCCCTAAATTAGAGAGATTATTCCCTCTGGGAATAATCTCTCTAGTTTATATTTTTTTCTATATAAAAAGGAGGATTTCCCCCCTTCATTTGATCCTGTGATTTGCATCCATGGCATGATCTACTACTCTGCAGCAGCTGTAATGCAAGTAATGGATATAGTGTCTGTGTGCCTTCCAGATGGATGTTGGTGGTTCTTTCTGTTAGTCCAAAATAGAGATTGCATGAGCACGGGATGCTTTAGACCCTGGGATGGTCTAGATCAGTGGTTCCCAAACTTATTTGGCTTACCTCCTCCTTTTCCAAAAAAAATTTATTCAACACACTGATCTGATCTGATTTTCCCTTTCTCAGTCATTTCTGACCGTAGGTGACTTTGTAGGCATTGCCCACAAAGTATTCCTGGTGAGATTTTTACAGGGTAGTTCACCATTGCTCCCCCCCCCCCCATTTTATCTGGGCTCAGGACCGGCATATGACTGAGATGTATTCATGACTGTAATCCATGTGTGTTCATGGGACCGGTTTGCCTGTTCTGGGGGATGAAAAACCCCCTACCTCTGTATTAGACCGGCTAACTCACCTTTAGTTGAAAGAGACCAGATATAGGTTCCTCATGTCACTGACGGGAATTGAATCCAGGTCTTTCCGACCAAAGGGCTTAGTCTATACTGACTGAGCTACGGAGGCTCTAGTTTAATATAGAATATTCTAAATTATAAACATTCAATGTAAAATATTCCAAATGAATAGCACTTAAGATGAAACCATCAGATTCAGCCCCCCCCCCCCCAAAAAAAAAAAAAAAAAAAAAAAACTTTCTAAGATCTGACCAGCTCTACCTGATTCATATAAAAGAAAATTATATGAAAATTGGATCAGCAGTTCTTGAGTTGTAACGAACAAACAGATAGATACAGAAACAAATTTGAGCTTTATTATGCATCTAGTAGAGATTTTTGAAATAAGACACCTTGGAACTGAAATTTTAAAACTATTTATTGAAATCAACAACATAAAATGCATGTAAACATAGGACAAGTTGGAGCTGAAAATTTAATAACACCATTAAAATTAAGAAAACAAACATAAATTGCACATATGTAAAAATCACAGATAAAATGGTATATAACAATCAGTAATATTAAATTCCTAATGAGAAGGATGAGTCTGGTGTGCTGCTACCAATTTATTGATATTTGGCTCTGTATTTGTCAGCAGCATTCTTAAATCACTGCAATCAGCTATTTGCAGTCGGTTTCTTTTTTTCTTTAAAAGATTTGTGACAGCACTGAACCCACGTTGCACTAAATATGATGATAGAAATGCGATTAAAAACACTTTTTTACTACAACCCACAATCCAGAATAAAGTATGGACATCTGCTTTTGCAAACAGAACTGTTGGTACCCATTTTTGAATTTTAATTTCAATTCCTCATTTGTTGTTACTTTTATCAATTCTTCTTGTAATTGTAAAGATTCGTCTGTATTTGTACTTGAAAACAGGTCCAAAACCCAATCACGTATTTTCATTTCAAGAATATCTTTAAATTGTTGGTTGAAATTACAATGGAGAGACTTCAAGTGCTGACAATTGCTGAGCACGTCTTTATCACATTTTTCCACTGTTGATAGATTTGGAAACTGGCTGAATTCACTTTGTCCTAAGTTTCGTTTATACAGGAACAAGTTATGATACAAACACAGAAATAACAGCTTTTATTTTTATTAAATTCAACTCATCTCCTTGGAGCTGTAGATTTGTTTCATTAAATTTGTTAAAGAAGTCTTTCAAATAAGTTATGTCACTTTTGAAATTAATCAAGTTGACTCGTAAAGAATCATCTCTGTTTTCTAAAACTTGTAGTACTGAGTCAAAGAGTTTATAAAATCATTTCAAACAGGCACCCTTTGATAGCCAACAAACTTCTGTATGGAGCAGCAAGCAATTGAATTCTTCATTGTTTTCAATACGTAGATTATCCAAACAATCTGTAATTCAATGAATGACTTCTGATTTTGGTGACTGCTGTAATTGCATAATGTAATGACCCATGTAGGCAATCACTCAGGTATTTGGCAACTAAATGTTGATGATGTCAATCACACAGTGTACAGTGAATACATTTGGCACTTCTTTGAAATATCGCTAGAGCACCATCAATAGCAACCGACAAGATATTATTCAGAGGAATTTCTTTTTCTTTAAAAAAAATTCTTCCAATGCATGAAATATTGATTCTCCTTTAGTGTCAGTGAGCAAATTTTTAGCAAATAATAATTCTTGGCAATTTTTTCTTCTTTTATGTATCCTACATATTCTAAAAGTAAGTCTTCATTTCCTGGTAAAGTAGATTCATCAAGTTGTGTAGAGAGCTAGGTTGTTTTCAAATACTCACATAATGAGTCTTCAACATCCTGGGCCATTTCATCAATTCTTTGTTGCACTGTATTATTGCTCAAAGGAATTTTCTTGACAATATCAGAGGCTGACTTGTGCAGTACAGTGCATATGACCTCACTAACAGCTGGTAAGATTAGTTCTTCACCAAGATTATGTGGTTTTCCTGGTTTAGCAATCAGTAAGGAAATGTTGTAAGAGGCATGCAACCCATCATCTAGTTTGGATGCTGTTGAAAACATACCTGCCAATATTGGTTGTTTCAAAAAAATAAAAAATAATAATAATATTTAAGTGCTTGAAAATACGATAAATCCTTATCTTTTTTTTTATCAGCATGAACATTTTGTCAAATGTTCATCTAGTCTTGAACTTCATTGAAAAACTTTTTCAGCACATTGGTAATTTTTTGTTTGTAAGCGACTGAATAAAGCCATATTTCAAATATTCAATATTAAATTGTCTGCATTTCTTGTGTTCAGCCATGATATTATCTGTAAAAAAAAAAAAAAAAACCACTTAAATTTACAAAATTGCTAGAATGCAATTTCTCACATACCTAAAGAAAAGCTATAAAAATACTCACGTAAAACCTGCTATTTTATTCGAACAACAATAATTTGCTTTGTGTGTAATCCGTGTAAGTAAGGTACCGACTAGGTATCGAATATGCACTACATCAACTTGCTAACTGCTTGTCACACAATTCAGAAATAATCTAAACTGATTTTATACGTTTCATGTATTTATAGTATTATACGGTGAACAAGTCATAACGTGCACATGTTCTTGCCGATGCATACTGGACTTGTAAAATCAAGGAGTGCCTGTTTGAAATGATTTTATAAACTCTTTGACTCAGTGCTACAAGTTTTAGAAAACAGAGATGATTCTTTGAGTCAACTTGATTAATTTCAAAAGTGACTTAACTTATTTGAAAGACTTGTTTAACAAATTTAATGAAACAAATCTACAGCTCCAAGGAGATGAGTTGAATTTAATAAAAATAAAAGCTGTTATTTCTGTGTTTGTATCATAACTTGTTCCTGTATAAACGAAACTTAGGACAAAGTGAATTCAGCCAGTTTCCAAATCTATCAACAGTGGAAAAATGTGATAAAGACATGCTTAGCTATTGTCAGCACTTTCAAGTGCATGCCAGCCAACACTTGCTTGTTAAGACCTGTTGTCGGACTTCAATGATCAGCTGTAACTTTCATTTTGCATGTTTCCTTGGAAAATAAGCAACCATTATGACGACCTTTACTTACGTTATACAACAGTTTTGATGATAAATTTTTTACAGCACCTAATTTTTGTCCTTTATGCTTTCACTGCTCCCTTACTTCAATGCTCCCTTTTGCTCATGAAGCCACTACCCCAGATCGTTCCAGCACACCCAAGGGGGCAGTACCACTCACTTTGGGAACCACTGATCTAGATGATAGAGAGAATTGTTTGTTGAGCAGAATTTTAGTTGAATTAATGTAGGGGAAAAATCAGAAATCTTTACTGCTGTTTTATAGATTTATTCAAGTACTTGACTCAAGCAGGAATAAATTACATGATATTTTAGAACAAAAAATAAAATAGAAAGAAATACTCAATATCATCTTCCAGTACTATAGATATACTATGTCAACAATAAAATTTGGAGTAGTTGAACCTTCTGAAGTGTCAGTGAGGAGAGGTGTCAGCGATGCCTCTTTTCACCATATTTGTTTAACCTGTGCCTGGAAGAACTAGTAAAGAGTCTATTTCAAATACATAAGAATATCTGTGAATGGACAAATGCATCATATAAAATATGCAAATGATATAGTTTTATTTATAGGAAAATGCAAATGATATAGTATTATTTACATGATTGAAAACCCACATTAAAACAATGACAATAAGCAGAAATGGAGAAGAACTTAACATGGAAGGAAATAAAGTGGAACAGGCTAAAAGATTCAGTTGGACACATTGATCATAGACAAGATCAATTATGAAGAAACTATTAAACACAATAAATCTAGGGTACTCTGCTGCTGTGACCAAATTTACAAAGATATGGAAAAATGCACACCTCTCCAAAGAACTTAAATCAAAGTATATAATTATGGTGCTTCCCACTGTTCTTTATGGTGCAGGCTTAGGTTATCAAACAGAAGGAAGAACAATGATTTGACAGGCTTTGAAAACAAGTGTTTGAGAAAAATAAAACACCATGGACTAGAATGAAAACTAATCAGGAGATCACAGAAGAATTATATTTCAATGTTTCAGTAATAGCAAGAATAAGAAAAAAAAAGTTAAAGCGGTATGAACACGTATACAGAATGCTTATTAACAGGCTTTCTCGAATTCTCAAAATGGAACAGTAGAAGGAAAGATACCATTGGGAAGACTTAGAAGAAAATGAATAGAAAATATCAAGTGTATAAGTGATCTGAACTCGTAAGAAATTTAAATAATTTGGCTGCCGATAGATTTGAGTGGAAAGTAATTGTTTGTGGTAGCCTCAACCCAGATGATGAATTTTTGATATGACTTGATGGCAGTCTGTATATTGTAACTTTCAACTTGTCAGAATTTTCTGATGTGTCTCAGTTGTAGGAAATGGCAACTGATTTTTTTTTTTAGGTGGAGGGAGGGGGTTTGATGGGGATAGGCAGTGTTCTGTTGAGTTTGTGAAGGAAAAAGGGTCAGAGATTGATTCCTGTGGATAGACTAATGTGGTCCAAGCGAATGGTTCTAGTTCAATTAGCCAAGGTTTGGATAACATCATATTGCTGTTGATCATGTGACAGGTGATTCATGTATACCCTCTAGTTACTGCCTTTCTTTCTCTGTTTCTGTTTGCCTTCTTGCTCGTGTGCCTTAGTGACCAAAGTGAAATATTGACATAGCAATTTATTAACTAAATAAATTTAATTAGTAATTATTATCTTTAGATGTGTCTTTTCTCCATTAAACTTTAAACTTCAACATGAGTGATATTCAACATTAAGTATATATATATATATATATATATATACACACCATCATTTTGTATTTTGTATTTTTTTTTTTATGTAAATTTTTCATGTAGTACTATCATGTCCTGTACACCCCTTGAGGGTACATGGCAGGAATTTGATGATGATGATATATATATATATATATATACATACATACATACATACATACATACATACATACTAGGGGGACTCTCCCCTGCCTCCTATGCCCCCTCCCGCTTATCTTTTTATATATATAGAGTATATATATATTGGAGTTTTTAATAAATTCCAATTTCCCTTATATGTGTTAAACTTTTTTTTCCTCAAAAAATATTATGACTGTCATGTTTCTACAAAATATCTAATATCTTTTCTTTATTTCTCCCCTTATTCTCTTATCACATATTGAAAAATCTAATGTCATTCCTACAAAAAAAATCCCTTTGTTTATTGACATTTCTATCATACCTACTCTTTTCTGCTTATTCACTAAAATGTAATATGTAAGCAATAAAATCTCTGATATTTGTTCACATAACAAATCGCAGACCTGATACAATCTTGATTATCAGCTTGCTGCTGAATTCTCTTATGAGTGTGGGCTGAAAAGTTCTCAGCCTCGATTATAGATGGCAACACTATCAGCAAGATTTTTTTTTTCTAAGTTGCCACATCTGTCATAAGCATCCATGTGAAATTGCAAGTCATTCTGTCAAGTAGTTTTTTTTTATACAGCTGTCTGAAGCAAAAGTGGTTATTACCAGATTAATGTCGGGGAGGTTTTGCACAGAATTGGTGAGGATAGCAGGAGAACAAGAGGTCATTCCTGGAAGCTGTAAGGGAGTGAGGAGGTTTTTTGCATGGAGAGTGGTGAGTGATTGGAATGCTTTGCCCGAATGTGTGATGTGTGCAGAGACAGCGAATATATTTAAGGCACAGTATGATAAACTGTGTGTATAACAGTGGACCTCCCACAATGAGTCTTTGACTCCATGGAGGTTTTTATAATAATAATAATAATAAAGTGTTGTCTGTGTCCTTTGAAATGGATAAAATTGAGTATCGTGTGGTTATAAAATTCTTTGTAAAAGAACGTTTAATGCCAAAAGATAGTCATTCGAAGTTCATAAATGTTAATTGGCACTTTCTCCTTCTTTTTGAAAATTAAGAAATGGGCTGCTGAGTTTAAACTTGGCCGTACCAGCCTTGAAGATGATTCACCTGAAGAATGTCCTAAAAGTGTAACAACACCAGAAATCATTGATCAAGCGCACGATCTGGTATTGGATGATATGCTAGTCAAAGTGCATGAAATTGCTGAGACTAGGCATTTCAAAAGAATGTGTAGGATACATTTTGCATGAAGAATTGCATATGAAAAAGCTTTGTGCAAGTTGGGTACCGCACTTGCTCACAGTTCATAAAAGTTTATTGGCACTCTTCTCCTTCATTTTTGAAATTTAAGAAATGGGCTGCCGGGTTTAAACGTGGCCACACCAGCCTTGAAGATGATCCACGTGAAGAACGTCCAAAAAGTGTAACAACACCAGAAATCGTTGATCAAGTGCACGATATGGTATCAGATGACTGACGAGTCAAAGTGTGTGAAATTGCTGAGACTATATGCATTTCAAAAGAGCGTGTAGGATATATTTTGCATGAAGAATTGCAAATGAAAAGCTTTGTGCAAGATGGATGCTGTGTGCTTGCTCACAGCAGATCAAAAACGCACTCTCATGAAAATCTCTGAACAGTGTTTTGAGCATTTTAACAAGGGAAAAACTGATTTTGTGCATCAATTTATTACTATAGATGAGACTTGGATTCACCATTACACTCCAGAATCC
Organism: Typopeltis vanoorti; assembly: GCF_054136105.1. Classification (NCBI taxonomy): domain Eukaryota; kingdom Metazoa; phylum Arthropoda; class Arachnida; order Uropygi; family Thelyphonidae; genus Typopeltis; species Typopeltis vanoorti. Next base: position 44,186,623 of record NC_143568.1, read on the forward strand.
AAACAGCAGTCAAAACAGTGGACAGAAGCCGGTTGTTCAGCGCTAAAGAAGACAAAGTTATGGCATTGGTGTTTTGGGATGCTAAAGGCATTTTGTTTATTAATTATCTTGAAGAGGGTAAGACAATAACTGGGGAACATTATCCCAATCTTTTAACCAGACTAGACAAAACAATTTATGAGAAAAGAGTCTGTTTGCAGAAGGAAAAAAAATCATCTTTCATCAGGACAATGCACCTGCCTACAAAAGTGTTTTGGCAATTGGAAAATTGAGGGATCTGCACTATGAATTGTTGGAACATCCACCCTGTTCCCCAGATTTGGCTCCCTCTGACTTCTATCTCTTCCCAAAACTAAAACTCTTCCTCGCTTTAGCATTTTTCTTCAAATCAGGTGATTGCAGCTGTAGAGGGGTATTTTGCAGGTATTACTGAGAACCACTACAGGGATGGGATAATGGTGCTGGAGCATCGCTGGAATAAATGTATTAGTCTTAAGGGAGATTATGTTGAAAAATTAAAATAATTTTGAAATTATAAATTCGTTTTTTCATTGTTAGGCCGAGAACTTTTCAGACCACCCTCACTTTTCAGACCACACATATAAATGCAATCCAATAATGTAAGTATTATATCATCATCATCAATTTCCTGATTTATTCCCTCAAGGGGGCGGGGTGTTCAAGCTACTATGATAGCACTACGTGATTAAGTTTGTCATTATTAACCTCATCTCCATAAATTTCCACCAAATCACTCTGTTACTTGTCAGTACTCCAGTATTGCATATTGAACATTTCATGCTTCTAAGGCAATTCTGACTGAATCAATCCACCTAGACCTTGTCTTCCTCTAGGTCTCCTTCCTGCTGTCTTGGCATGAAACAATTTTTGCTAACCTTTCCTCACCACATTCTATTTAAGTGGCCATCACATTAGATTAGTTCTGCTTACACACACCTGAAGGTTCACAATGTCAAGGTCCTTTCTAATATCTTGATTTTTAATATGATTCTGCTATTGATGCCATCTGTTCACTCCTCTAATTTTTCTCAAAAACCTTCATATCTGTTGTCTCTTGTCTTCAATCAAAAGTGCTTTATTTCTAACCCAACTCTCCATAACTTAAAACTGGTGTGAACACTATTGTGTACTGCTAATTTCATGTCTTGGCTAATCTTTCTCTTATTCCCTATATATTTATTCAACCTAGCTCCCCACCATACCAGCTTTGCTTATTCCACTGTATATTTCCAGATGTAAGATCTTCAGTTAAAAACTATGTCTAGATAGCTAAAATATTTTACTTTTTCTATAGCCCTCCATTCATAATGCAATTGATGTGTTTAATGCTTCTGTTTATTTTCATAGTTTTGGTCTGTTTCTCATCCATCACATCTGGATGCCTTTCTTGGACATTCACCTCTTTTGGATCCCAAGCTGTGTTGGGAGCAAGGTCAGCTTATCCCTCCCTTAAGATATGATCATTCTTTCTCTCCTCTACACTAATTACAGGATGATCATAAGACAGAAACCAATATCCCAGTAGCAAATAACATGGAATAGAGAGAAATACAACAAGCTTTACTAGATAAAAATCTGCTGTGACGCTGTGGCAATCCAGTCTGCACAAAGTTTGTTGCCTTATTAGTTCCCTTATTTATTAGCCAAGTTCTTGCTTGGCTCTACATAGATCCAAGTAATGTCTTCTTATCTTACTCACTCATTCCATACTTTTACCACTCTTCATTGGCCTTATACATACTCAGGCAGATTTATTATGTAAGTCATACCTATTATTGTCAAATTCCTAAAATCAAATTTGTATTTGATTTTATGGTATCATATTCATTAGTATCAAATCATATTCTCTTCAAATTCTGCATTGATGCTCAGAATAAATTTCTATAATAAGAACCAATTTGACATTTAAAAAAAACTCCCTTATTGAATTTTATAGCTTACATGCACATACACAAAGATTGACTTATTTCATTTTTTGTTAGGATAAGCCTAGCATTGTTAGAACTAATAAGGAATCAGATATAGCACAGATAAACGGGGGCGGGGGGATTAGTTTTCCAGTAACTGTTTAGATTGTAGATGTCATTGCATTTTTCTTAACTTGCAGTATTACATTTCATGTTTAAATGTCCTACATTCTGGTAATTAGCATAGCCAAGATCTTCCATGTCGTTACTATCATCAAATTCCGGAAATATATTCTTATGGTGTTACAGTAGCATATGATTGAGCTTGCATTTTTACTACTTCCCTGTCATTTTTTTCCGTGTTAATCTTTATCTGGTCTCCAATGTATCAAAACACCTGTAATGCAAGTCTTTCCTCCTTTCCATTCTGCTTAAGTTGATCATATTACCTTAGATTAGATCTGCTCATGCATTTGTTGTTATCAAGGTGAAAATGTGTTATTCTCTAACTAAATATAAACATTAATATTAAGGTTTATACTTAGTTAGAGCAGTAATTTGAGTTTTACTGTGTTAATTAAATATGACTGCAGCTGAAATATGTATATATTCATTTGTTAGTGTTATCATGTGTGCTGTTAAAGCAGAGGGGGTTAGCCCTTTGGGTAACTTTGTGAATGATTCATGCAATGTAGCATGTGAGAGATGTATTTGTAAGCAAATGTAACCTATACAAGTAGATTCTTCTTCTTCTGCAGCTTGTCCCACTTAAGTGTGGTCGCTGTTTTTGGTGAGTCTCCTTCACGTCCTCCTGTCTTGGGCTGTAACCACATCCAAATTCTTCATCCTCAAGTCCTCTTCCACCAGCTCCCTCCATCTCTTCTTTGGTGCTTCCTCCTCCCATGCACATCCATCTGCATGACCTTTCTTCCCACATATTTGTCCTCTCTCCTCATCACATGACCTAACCATCTCAACCTTCTCCTGTATCTTCGCTCCTAAGTTTGTAACTTTCACTGTTCCCCTCACATAGTCATTTCTCAGAGGATCCTTTCTGGTCACATCACGCATCCACCTAAGTATTCACATCTCTGCTACCTCCATCCTGCTGATGTTATTTTCACTCAGGGCCACGCTTTCCATAGCATACGTCATAGCTGGTCTCACTACTGTCCTATAGATTTTGCCTTTCAGGTTGATCAGCACCCTCTTATCACATAGCACTCCAGCCATCTCTCTCCAGTTCCTCCATCCCGCTTGTATCCTGCATCCCACTTATTCTCAGCCTCTTCATCCTCTTCCACTGTTGAACCCAAGTATCTAAAGTTCCTCACCTTCCTGTTGACATTTCCTTCCAGCTCCAGATCTGTCTCCTGGCTGACGTCCACTTTGCAACACATACTCTGTCTTACTTCTGCTCAGTCTCATACCTCTCTCTTCCAGTACTTTCCTCCATCTTTCCAGTTTAGCTGCCACTTCTTCTCTTGAATCTGCACACAGCAAGATGTCATCTGCATACAACATTGTCCATGGCGTGTCTTCTCTCACCTCCTCCGTTACCACCTCCATCACGATACTCAAACAGGAACGGACTTAATGCTAACCCTTGATGCAAGCCAACTATCATTTGAAAACTATGTCTGTCCCAGGCAGATCCGAACTCTTGTCTTCACATTTCTGTACATCTGCACCAACCTGGCATATTTCTCCGGTATCTTCTTCACCCTAAGACACCTCCAGACTTCTTGCTTTGACACTCTATCATATGCTTTCTCCAGATCAATAAACACCAGATGTAGCTCCCATTGTTTCTCTTGAAAAACTTTTCCATCATCTGCCATAACCCAAAGATAGCATCTTGTTGGATTGTACTTCTTCTCAATCACGTTTTATCTTATTATTATCTCTTGTTATAATTTCAATTAGTTGTAGGCTGATATATCAATCGAACGTGAAGAAATTTATATTATACTGGCCCACTCCATATTCAGAAATTGCAAAAGCAACTTAGATAAATCAACCTTCAACTGTATCAGGTTATTATAAAGCTGAATTTAGGCCGAGGTTCTTATTTTTATTATATAGGGTTCCCGCTGAGATTCGAATTATTTTAATGAGCGATGCAATGAAAAAAATCAGGCAAATTCAAGATTCAATTCAAACAAAATTTCAAAACAATTTTAAATATCAAATCAGTTCAAGTTATTCAGAAGAATGCAACTCATGAACATTCAGTCATTCGATTTGTAATTCTCTAGGCTCAGTTAATCAATTTTAGTTCATGTAAGTTTGAGATTCCTAAATCACAGCGAATAGGCTTCACAGTATTCTCATTCATTTAATGAACACTCAATTCAATAACATAGTATTTATCATTTGAAGAGGGAAAAGTCTTAGCACTGCACATATTAAATTTTGACTCGCTGAATACTGCAACTAGGAACGATTTACTTACAGAGGAATTAATTTTCGTTACATCTCGCTAAGTATAGTAAAGGTAATCTTACCAGGATATAGCTTCAACACATCATAAGTAGATCGAACAACAAATTTTAAGTCCTTACTTTTACTATGTAGTAGCACAAACTTAAAAGAATCTTCCATTTCCACGAATGATTTATAGACTCTGGAGAATATAACCTTTATGCACTTGGTTTAAATTATCTACCTATTTCTTCTTTTTCATATACGTATTATCCTATTTCCTGTACTATTCCACTGTCAGGCGTTAGGAAGTTTTGGTATAAATCCAACTCAGAAAAAAGGTAAGTTAAATACAAATCGAATCCCGGTCCTTTAAATACCGTTTTCGGCAAGTCAAAATTCCCTTCCAGTCTCTAATTACCGTTCTCTATACTTCCCTACTCGATTCTCTTTTTACTTTCGTTTTCATATCTACTCCTTCCTTTTTCCTGCCAAAAACTGGTTCTCACTGGTTTAGCTCACAACAACTTCGCCTTGTGCATAGTATAGAGTAAACACGCGCTAACTAAAATAACGTAATAACCAATCAAGTGATACCACAAAGAATCTTCTCTATATATCAAAATATTTCATAACTGTAATTTATCCCAAACACACATAATTAAATAAATATCGATTAATATAACTTGAAGAAATTACATAAATAGCAAATTATGAGCATGAGACTATTAGTTCAAAGAAAAAAAAACAAATGTTGCTCAGGGAATGGTAGATTATGTTGGACTCTGAATGATATATTAACAATTTCCATTTCTCTTCATTCAGAATCCAACAAAGGCTTACTCCTCCTTTGAAAAATTTTTTCTTAAGAAAAAATTTTTCACAAGAAGAGTAAGGTCATTCCTGCAGAGGATTCAGACCTTCTACTTCTTTCTTGAGGTTTCAGATAGTGCCTAGTCTGAATAAAATTAAATTTCTCATTGCAATCTATGTATTTATTTCTCTCCACTTCTCCACTTGAGTGTATCACCTTGAAAATAGCTGGACTAGTTTTTTCAGACAGGAAAAGCAATGATTGTAATAGTTGTATAAGGAATTTGGTTTGAATCATCGCAGGCTGATCATTTGAATTTTGAACTAGTCTGGTTTTAAGAGATACTTGCATATGCCAACCTGGGTGGTTGTACATCATACATGTTCACTATTAGCCATTAGCTATCAGAGTGCTGAAATAGAATTAGATGAAAGGATTGGGTTAGAGGATTGCAGGAGTTTGATTCAGACTTAGCAATGGGATTGGATGGGATATCATAAACATGCTGCTACAGGAATGTTCAAGAGAATTAGCTGTGGTTTTGACTTTGTGTTGAGTTTTAGTACAAGCACAATTCCTAATGAGCAGAATGAGATCAAATAATTTCATGAATTTCAAATAATCTCCAGTGACTACTTTCACTGGAGATTATTATATACACTCAAAAGGATGGGTATCCAAAATTTGTTTATAACATTGGATAGAGAGTGGCTGAATGACAGTTGTTAGTAAGATATGCAGGTGCCAAGTGTAAGAGGAGGAGGTTGTCCAGTTCAGTTCTACAAGGTATATACTTGGGCCATTGTTGTTTTACTCATATGTTAATGATATTGTAGGATATCTGATTAACTCACATCTGTATTTCCTCTAAAACAAAAAAATAATTTTTGTACAATCATTTGTAAAAAAAAAAAAAGTATTTCTTTCATATATTCTTTTCAGTATCAGTTTCTTTCCTATATCTTTAGCATTTGAAGATAATTTTAACGTTTCCAGCTTCCTTGTGGCAGCTTCATCATTATCCTTAAATGCAAAAAAATTCAGCCCTTACCGGTTTATGGTGCTTATCTGAAATATGCTTTCTGCATACAGTATCAAAAAGGAACTGTCTGATACTTCGGGAGAAATTATATAATCACTTTTATCTGTCACAACTTTACTTCATATAAAGGAAATTCATCTGTTAATTTTAGGATAACTTGGTTTCCCTCATAACACTCTTATCCACCTCTCTTTGGCTTATGAAAACTAAAACTTCCAACTCCCTTCTAGATCGTTGTCTCTTTCTGTCTTCTAATGAATACAACAGCTCTTAGTTTTCACTCAAGTGCAGTACTGTCTGACGTGATAATCAACGTGGCAATGAGGTAAAGAGTGCTTGTAAATAAGTCAGTACTTCTTCAGTGCCGTGAAAACGTTATTGGAAAGTTCAATAATATCCTCTCTCAAGTCCATGTTACTAAAATAAAATATCACAATCAAATAGTTTTCGACAGGCCATAAGTAACAGATTTCTTATATTAACATTTCTAATTATTACAAGAAATAATGCATTTTTCCACTATACATTTTTGGAAATGCTTAACTGCATGATAGATAAGAAAAAAGTTCTCCTTTCCTTTTTATTTGATTATTTTATCAAATTCGACGCCATGGCCAAAAAAATTAATGTAAGATAATTGGATATCGCTAGATAGCAGATGTTCTACAATATGGAGGTTGATCTAATATCTGTGTTCACTCTACACTGCACATATGTGCGGCTCTGCAGTAGCAGCCATTACATTCACACACGCAGCTCTGTCTTTCATTCACTATTGAAGACAACCCACTAATAAAGTGTGATTTCATTATAATAGCTTTAACACAGCAGTAGATCAGTTGTACAATTTTTAAGTTTTTATCTTGATCCTAGTAAGACGTCAAAGCATAGTACAATCTGTATCTATACCTACATTTCATGCACAATTTTATTTTCAGGTCATTAAAAATATATAACTTTTCAATTTTTTAAAATATAATTGGTGTTGGGGGGGGGCTTATAAATGTAAAGTATGTTATGCACGTTTTTCAAAAATCACTGCCTCTCCAGTCCAGGCCAAGCACATATTTGCTTTCCTGGCTTAGAAGCAGCATTATCTGGGATAGTAATATACACCTAAACCTTGTTTTACGTGATAGATATGTTCCTAAAAATTATGTGTAAATAGAATTCGCGTAAAAAGAACTACTGACTCCATAGAAAAACTGAAGATTGGTTCCAAACCTGAAATATAAGCAAAATAATGAAAAAAAAACATTAATAAATATTTTCCGATATTTCGGCAAACGTCACGTTGCCATTTTCTAAAGGAACTTACAAAAAAGGTTACGTGCATGTAGGTACTACAACACAGAAACTGGGAATGAAGAGATGAAGCTATTGTTCTCCTAACAGTCCTGATGGTGCCCTCTAGCAGGCTAAGTAGGTGTTCTTGGCCGTTGGGCTGAAGGTCTGCAGATGTAGGCCTCCCAAATTTGGGGCAGTCGCATACAACCAAATTTGTTGAAGTTTGGAGAATTTCTTAGGGCTGAGGCTGATTCCATAAAGAGTCTTTCAAATTTGTATTTGCTACGGTGTATCACTGTAGCTTTCTTCCACCGTATTCTGTGGCGTGTATCCAGAGCATGGTCCGCAAGCCCAGAATGACTGTATTTGTGAAAACGGATGTAGTCCTTGTGTTCCGAAATTCTGATATTCGCTGTCCTGCCTGTTTGGCCAAAGTAAGACAGTTTACAACTGCAAGGGACCTGGTAAACACCAGGTAGGTCTAGGGGAAGTGGTTGGTCTTTAGTGGAGCGGATAAGGGATGCCAATTTTCTGTAAGGTTTGTAACAGGAGGTCAGGTCATGTTTTTTTAAGATTTTGGTAATCTTTTCCGAGGTGCCTCGAATGTAGGGAATGGTGATGGATTTAGAGTAATCCTTGTTGTGGGGGGGAGGGAATCTGTGGTTTGTAGGTTCTAATATTTTTTTGGGGGGGTAGCCATTGGCTGAGAAAGTGTTGAGGATGTGATTTAGTTCAGTGTTTAGGGCCAAGTCGTTTGAACAGATTAGTTTAGCCCTGTTGTGTAGTGTTTTCACTACTCCATATTGTTGTGTGTGTGTGTGGGGGGGGGATTGTTGGTGAATGTATCTGCCTGTATGGGTGGGTTTTCTGTAAACTGAGAAAACCAAGGATCCATTAGGCTGGCAGGTGACTAGTGTGTCTAGGAAAGGGAGGCTGTTGTTTTCCTCTTTTTCCAGAGTGAATTTGATTCTGGGGTGTTGGTTGTTTAAGTGTGTTAAGAAGGAGAGAAGTGTTTTGTAAGTTTCTTTAGAAAATGGCAACGTGACGTTTGCCGAAATATCGGAAAATATTTATTAAAGTGTAATTTAATTTATATCCTTAACTACGTTGTTCTATTCCTTAAGTGTTTTAATAATTAATAACGAAAAAAACAAACATTAAATTTGTTAGGATCATAAGATTTTTATTTACATTTCATGGAGAACACACATACATATAATGAATTTCAATAACTTTAAAAAAAAAAACATTTATTTCAGTTGTTTGCTAAGGATTCTATAAAAAAATTATGTTATTCGCTATCAGTTTCTGACACTAAATGCGAAAGTTTTCATGAGACTGTAATATCACTAGGACTATTAGACATGGTATTATTGTCATTGACTTCCGCCTCAACTTGTGGAATTCTTCTTGTCATGTCTTGGACAAAAGTAACACTGGTTATTTCAGTAGTTTTAGGCATGAACTCAGTTATTAATCGCTGTGTTGATAAGTCACGATATAATTCTCTGTATGAAGACGTTAACAACTTAAGCTCACGTGAAAACTTCCCAGCATGTTCTTCATTTGGATCATGTCGGGCAAAATAATTGCCTAAATTACTGGCCAGTTTAAGACCTTTAATTATATCAGCAGTAAAAGTAGGATTATCTTGATCATTATCATTAACTTCTTCGCTTTCAGGAGTCTCAGAAAATCTCCACTATTTCATCTTCGCTAAGAGGTTTATCAATTAACAATTCTTCGATATCTGCCGACGTAAGATCATCGAATTCTTCTCTGCCAATTTCGCATGCCAAACTTATTATATTGGGGAATTCTGCAGTATGATTGAAGGGAACAGTAGTATTCTCTTTAACACATGCGGGCCAAATAGCTTTCCAGCATGCATTCATAGTTTCTGGTCTCAATTCAGATAACGATAATCGAACCTGATCAATACAATCCATAATTGAAAATTTTTTCCACACATTCATAACTGTCAGTGTTTCATCATCATTTAGCTTGTTCAAAATGTACTGAAATGTTCGTCTGACATAATATGTTTTAAAAGTCGCAATTATACCCTGATCTAGAGGTTGTAGCAATGTTATGGTATTGGGCGGCAGGAAAAAAAATTGCACATTTGGGTGTTCTATGGCAGGATTACCGGGTGCATTATCAAGAATCAAAAGCACTTTAAATTCGAGACCCTTGTCATTCAAATAGCATCTAACTTCTGGCACAAAATGTTTGTGGAACCACTCAGTGAAAATATCAATGGTCACCCAAGCTTTTTTTGTTGGCCATCCAATGAACTGGCAATTTTTGAAAATCTACGCCTTTCATTGGCCGTGGTCTTAATGATCGATTTATGAGCAGTGGTTTTAACATCCAATCTCCTAAAGCAGCGCTTCCCAAACTGTGGGCCACAGCCCCCTTGGGGGCCATAGGTTTTGTTGAGGGGGCTCATGAAATAATGAAAACAAATTTAAAATCTTTTAAGACTAAGTAGATTTTTTTATCTTAAAAGAAATGTATTTCATTTTTATTATTTCTTTTTTGTTGTTTTTTATATTTTAATGGAAAAAAAATCGCACATTGGTGAGGGTTCACAAATTTTACTTCCTGCATATTTCGGCGCTTAATGAATATTAGTAAATATATGCTTATTTTAAATTGTCATTAAACTTCTTTTAGGTTTTTAATTCTTTCTTTATTACTAATCGTTTTACGTTTCATGTGTTTGTATTGCAAATGTACAATAACAATATATCTATCTCTATATAAAAATCTGAAATAATATGCCATGTCAAATGTATATGTGAGATGCTAAAAATGTAATATATGCATTTGATTTTAGCAATATTCGCTGTGTATGTTTTGTGTTGAATATAAATACAATAAATATTATAATAATATATGTCTATATTACGGTTTTTTTTTCGAGGGGGGCTGTGAAATATTTTAATTTTTCCAAAGGGGACCCTGACATCCAGAAGTTTGGGAAGCACTGTCCTAAAGCGTTCGAACAAAATTGGAGTGTTATGCGATCCTTTGCTGCTTTGAACCCACCAACAGTTTTTTGCATTTTTGATACATTAGTTGTGCTTGGCATTTTTTTTTAGAAAAGTTTCATCCATATACCAATCTTGTTCACGAGTGTAACCTCCAGCTTCAATTATTTTAGCAAGTTTTTGTGGAAATGCTTTAGCAGCTGTTTCATCAACAGAAGCCGTTTCACCTTTAATTTTTAAAATATGAAGAGCATGTCTTTTAATAAACTTAGCCAGCCAACCATTGCTTGCATGAAATTCATATTTTTTCCTTGATTGAGATGATGTATCTGGCTGCAGTTTTTTAATCTGTTCATAAAATCTCAATGCCAATTGCTTGATGGAATTTCCGTCACCTGGCATTGTTTTTTATACATTATCTTCTATCCACATCACTAAAGATTTTTCGGCCTTTTCTAGAACAACGCATCTCTTGTGTATGACGATAATTTCGCACTCGTACCAGAACATACCGCTTTTCTAATAGCCTTTTCATTTTTCTTTATAGATCTGACAGTTGATTCACTGACTCCAAAATGCTTACCCACAACCGTCGCACCTTCCCCAGTTTGAAGACGATCTAAAATATGAATTTTTATATCCAAGGAAACGGCTTTCCTTTGGGGGGGGGGGGGGGTATTGGCAACATCATGTGAGGGCTGGATTAAAATCTTTGGTTAATGAAATGAAAGTTTGAAAATTACATATAGCTTACCATTTATTATTTCTTGGCAAAATTATTAATTTTATAACGATTTTGATTTTGATTTCACTTAAAAAATGCTGTAAACTGTGTTGTCTACTCAAACACCAAATTGAAACTGCCAAGAACTGTTTTTTTATGCGCAGTCAGTTATGTAATTCGGAAATTCCCAATAAATGAAATTCGTAAGAATTTAGAATTTTCTTAATTGAAACGAGAATGCAATTCTACAGAATTTTCTTGAATTACGGATTTTTTCCTAACTTAAACTTTAGGTTGGTTGCATAAAAGTGAATAAAAATAGCATAAAAAAAAAATTATTTTTGATATCCCAATTCGCATAAAAAGAGGTTTAGGTGTACAAGGATTTGTTGATGATCCCAAAGGTAGGAAGGGTGATAAGGAATATTTCTGATATAGAATTATTGTAGGCTGGTCCAAACAAATTGGTTCTTTTTTTATATTGAACCTCACACATGAAAGGTCACAGGACCTATAATACTACAGTGCCAAGTGATTAAGGAGAAAATGTAGCCTGTTGATATGTTTCTTAAAGAGTGGGAGGTTGTACTCGGTGGGAAAAACAGTATGGGAGAAATGTTCCAAAAAATTAGAGGTGAATGGAATGAAGGAAGCTGATGAGAAGTTAGTTTGGTGTGTTCAAAGCTGGATAGTGTATGGATGTTGGCCAGTGGCTGGTCTAGTTCTTCTTTGGTTAGAAAAAAAGTCGAGAAATGGTAGCAGCCATTTCAAAAGTACCCATGAACGTACCTTGAGAAAAGGCACAGTGCTGAAACAGAGCACCAATGATAAAGCGACTGAAGGAAATCTCTGAGTGAAGGGTCATCTATTAAGCTGATTGTCCTCTTCTGAATATCAAGAATTTGTAGAGGGATCTGGGGTCCTCCATCCTAAATGTGGGAACAGTACTCCAAAGTTGGATAGATCTGAGATAGTGTTAGAAGTTGAAAGGAAGAGAAGTAATGTTAGAATGGAAAAAGAACACCAAACTTTTTTAGAAGCTAAAGAGAGATGTGTAGTAAATGTTTGTGCCAGAACAAACTGAATGTGACAGTCAACCCAAGAAGAGAAAATTTATTTTGAAAGGAAACTGGAACATTATAAAAAATGATAGGGGATGGGGAAGGGTTTTTCTTGCAATTCTTGCAATAGGCAGACGCGAGTTTTTTTTTGGCATTGAAATTTTACTAAGTTGTCTTTACTCCATTCTAGGATGTTGAGGGGGGTCAGTGTTCAAGTCAAGGCATCTAACATTAAAGTATGGCAAAGATTATCGAATGATGAAGTACTGTTATCATTGAAGCTGTGAATAGGATTTGAAGTCAGAAAAAGGAAGAAAAGTCATTGATGTAATGAAGGAAGAGCTCAGAATACTTATGCACTCCAGCATTGATGGGGAAATCTAGTGAGAGGAAGCCAACCAGTAAATTAAACATATGAATAAACAATATTTACTAATATTCATTAAGCGCCGAAATACGCAGGAAGCAAAGTTTGTGAACCAACACCAATGTGCGAATTTTTCCATTAAAATATAAAAAATAACAAAAAAGAAATAATAAAAGTTAAATACGTTTCTTTTAAAATAAAAAAAAAAATCTACTTAGTCTTAAAACATTTTAAATTTGTTTTCATTATTTCATGGCCCCCTTGGGGGCCGTGGCCCACAGTTTGGGAAGTGCTGCTCTAGGATGTAACATGGGATCTCTGATAATTAATGTTTCCCAAATTTTGGGAAGTTTTATGTAACCATATTTATTTAAATTCGGTAGATTTCTAAGTGCCGCCACAGATTCTGAAAACAGTCTTTCTTTTTTGAATTTACTATTGTGGATCATGGTGATTTTTCTCCGGGAGATCCTGTGGGTTGTATCCAAACCATGGTCTGCAAGGCCACGGTTGCAGATGTATGATTTGCGTTCTTCTAAATGAATGGTTGCTGATCTGCCTGTGTGTCCAAAGTAAGCCAGCTTGCACGAACAGGGTACTCTATATACTCCATATTTATTTAAATTCGGTAGATTTCCAAGCACCGCCACAGATTCTAAAAAATAGCTTTTTTGAATTTACTATGGTGGAGCATGGTGGTTTTCTCCGGGAGATCCTGTGGGTTGTATCCAAACCATGGTCTGCAAGGCCACAATTGCAGATGTGTGATTTGTGTTCTTCTAAACAGATGGTTGCTGATCTGCCTGTCTGTCCAAAGTAAGCCAGCTTGCAGGAACAGGACACACTATATACTCCAGGCACTGAGAGAGGAGGAAGCTGATCTTTGGTGGAACAGATAAGGGTAGTAAATTTACAGTGGGGCTTAAAGACTGTGTGGAGGTTGTACTTAAGAAAACAACAAAAAAGAACTGGCTATTTTTTCTGATGGCTGCCACAGATGTAGAGTATGGTGATGGCATTTCTGAAGTCTTTCTGAAGAGATGGCTGGGAAATGGGGAGGAACTGATTTTTTTTTTTTTTTTTAATTCTGTAATTGCTGTAGCCATTGGAAATATAGGTGTTGTGTATGTGGTTGGCTTTCAAAAGTATTTTTAATCCCTAAAAATGTCTCAATTACTGAGAGAAAATATTGAAAACATTAAAATTAGAAATACACAGCACCCTCTTACCCTCTTTTCCAATGGCAACAGCGATTACAGAATTTAAAAAAAAAAAAAAAAAAAAAATCAATTTCTCCCCCATTCATCTCTTCAGAAGGACTTTAGAAATGCCATCACCATACCTTACATGTGTGGCACATCAGAAAAAATAGCCAATCCTTAAAAAAGTACAACCTCCACACAGTATTTGAGCCCCACTGTAAACTTACTACCGTAATCCATTCCACCAAAGATCATCTCCCTCCTCTCTCAGAGTATATAAAGTACTCTGTTCCTGCAAGCTGGCTTACTTCAGGCAGATCAGCAACCATCCCTTTAGAAGAACACAAATCATACATCTGTAATTATGGCCTCGCAGACCATGGTTTGGATACAACCCACAGGATCTCCTGGAGAAAAACCACCATGCTCCACCATAATAAATTAAAAAAAGAAAGACTGTTTTTAGAATCTACAGCGGCACTCAGAAATCTACTGAATTTAAATACAGTTGCATGAAACTTCCCAAAATTTGGGAAACATTAATTATCAGAGATCCCATGTTACATCCTAGGCCACCTACAAATGCCCATAGAGGGCACACCACCTAGATAGGACTTGAGAGTCACCCACGTGTTTCACTTAGTGTTGTATTGTATTTGAGTGTGTTGTTACAAAACTTATTTGTAATCCCTGAAGATGTCTCAGTGACTGGGACGAAATATTGGAAGCATTAAAATTAGTTTAAATCCTTTCCCAGTGCTGAAAATATTCCATTAAACCTCCACAACATAATGTCTTCACAGCACTTAAGCCTCAACACACAGAAAAACAGCATAAAAATTCCTGAAGTCATCTCAGTTGGCACAATTATAGTGCTATAGGGTACGAGGCTGAGATTGGCTGGGCAAAGGGTGAACTGTAGAGAAGTAGAAAAATTTTTATTTAAATGAAGGGGATATTAAATCCCACATTGTTTTAAAACCGAATAAGAAACTCAAAGATTGGAATCAGAGAGTTTCATGCCGATATAGAAAACTTAAAGTATCGGCGACACTAGCGTTAGCCAATGCAAATGACCCTAGTACGTAGTACAATACCGGACAACTCGTAACAAAGGTGGTGAAGTTCTGATCGCTATTCTCAGGTATTTTCCATAATGTAAAAACACATTTCCTAGGAAATGTATGCTGTTATTATATTATGTTATTACATTATACATTTCCTAGGAAATGTGTGTTTTTACATTATGGAAAATACCTGAGAATAGTGATCAGAACTTCACCACCTTTGTTACGAGTTGTCCGGTATTGTACTACATACTAGGGTCACTTGCATTGGCTAACACTAGTGTCGCCAATACTTTATAGTTTTCTATATCGGCATGAAACCCTCTGATTCCAATCTTTGAGTTTCTTATTCGGTTTTAAAACAATGTGGGATTTAACATCCCCTTAATTTAAATAATGTTTATATCGCCGAAATGAAGCTTATTAGCTCTTTATATCTAAGAAAAAAAAATTTTTTAACCTTATACTATACGTTAAACTTGGTATACTATACGTTAAAGATACCAAGCAATTTCATAAACTTGGTTTTAATCCTTTTTCCCAAGTAAGCAAACAAGCCAATAAGTCAAGTTTGTGCCTGAAGTATTTTCAGGTCTGAGGCAACTCGTAGTAAAGGTGGAGTAAGCTCTAATCACTTTCCTGAGTATCTCCCATAATGCAAAGCACATCTCCTTGCAGACACGTATGATGCTATGCATTAATGGAAGGGCCACTACCCAGACTGATTTCGACCTTTATCGAGGTCTCGTCAGTGGGAGCCAGACCATGGGATGTGAAGGTTGGAAAAAAAAAAAAAAAAAAACTTTCTACATCTTTCGCTCATCCTGAGATTTTTATTTAATAAGGTCCAAGCACCTTGTGGCAACTTGTATAGGTAAAATTTATAAGTTCTGCATTACTATTACCTTGGCATCTCAGGGTCTGGCTCCCACTGACGAGAACTCAATAAAGGTCAAAACTGGTCTGGGTAGTGGCCCTTCCATTAATGCATAGCATCAATCATGTCCGCAAAGGAGATGTGTTTTGCATTATGGGAGATACTCAAGAAAGTGATCAGAGCTTACTCCACCTTTATCACGAGTTGTCTCAGACCTGAAAATACTTCAGGTGCAAACTTGACTTACTTGCTTGTTTGCTTACCTGGGAAAAAAGGATCAAAACCAAGTTTATAAAATTGCTTAGTATCTTTAACGTAGAGAAGGAAGCTTAAATGAGATTTTGGTCAGAGTTGTCAAGGAGAGTGCCGACATCCACAGTATATTTGGAGGGAGAATTGTTAAGAAAAGGGCAAGAACGTTGGTAGAAAGAAGTTTGGAGTAGTGAAGCCAGTTTGTGTTTTGGATGGTAAAGGCCTCAAGGAGGACAGTCTGGTCACAATTTCGGTAATTAGTTTGTAAGAAATAAATTTTTAGTGACAGGTAGTCAAAAAGGGCAGCAGGAATGGAATGGGAGAGGAACCACTGATGATGAATGAGCAGGAGGTATGTGAACAGTTGACAAATTCAATTTCAACAAAGGTATGGGACTTAATGATATGTATATATTATATGTGTATATATCACTGCATGTCTAGAAGGGAATGTTCTAGGTCATTAACAACCTTTATTTTTTTAGCATGAGTCTTATATTAGTCCTAGTCCCAGAGGAATGGAAAGATTGTGAAATTGTTCTTCTTCATAAAGGAGGTGATAAAACTAAGGCTTCATATTATAGGCCAATCTGCTTGTCTGGAGTTGTGGTCGAGGTGTTGGAGAAGCTAGTGAGCACAAGGATTCAAAACTGGGTGCACAGCAGTAGAAAATCTTTAATGGACAGCATGGGCTTGCTAAAGGAAGATCATGCTTTAGTAATCTGCTTACTTATTATAAGGTGATGAATACAACAAGGGTGATGCATATACAGTAGCATACAGGAAAACCCCCACTTAATGTGAAATGATACTATTTCCTGCTTTAAGTGAGTGATTAATCAGTTAGCACGATTTTTTTATGTTATGCGAAATTTTTTGTTGCCAGTCTGCATCGAGCGGAAAGGCTGGAAGTCATTAAGAGACATGAAAGTGGCGCTAGTAATACAATGATTGTTCGAGACTTAGGATACAGCGAGTCTACAGTTTAGACTATATTAAATAAGAGCAAAGAATACAAAGAACAACAAAAAGTTGCTACTAAATCTTTAAGCATGCCGATCACCTGAAATTGAAGCCATTTAATGATTGAGATGGAGCATCTTCTCTGTCACTGTGGATTGAGGATTATAACCAAATTCAGGCCAAAAGCTTTCACCTCATTGAAAGAGACCAAATTTCAAGAGGAAATATTTTAGGATGGTTTGACCATTTTAAAATTCGAACTGGACTGCATAATGTAAGAATAACTGGGGAATCTGCTACTGCTTATAAAGATTCTGCAGCCAAATTTCCTGAAGAATTGCAAAGAATAACTCAGGAGGGTGATTATGACGATGGGAAATATTCAACGTTGACGAAATTGGTCTCTTTTGGAAGCGTATGCCAACAAAAACTTTCCTAGCTAAAACTGAAGCATCTCAACCAGGATACAAAGTATCTAAAGATTGTCTTACGCTTTTATTAGGAGGCAATTCAGAAAGAGACTTTAAACTCAAGCCTATGTTAGTTTATCATGTGCAAAATCCAAGAGATAACATTATTGAAGAAATCAGCACAATTGGAAAAGAAACTTGCTTGATTCCCATTCAGAACAGTTAAACGAGAATGCTCTCCTTCAACTAGAATAACAGCATGCATATGAAGAAGAAGATAAGGAGTGAGAACAAAAAGAGAATGTTACAACTAAGAAGCTAACTGCAAAAGAACTTGCAGTAGCTTTCAATCACATTGAGTGTGCTAAGGAGATTTTGTTTGATCCTGATATGAAACGTAGCTTCGAAGTCCACCAAAATCTTGATAAAGCATTCACCAGCTATCGCGAATTGCATGACAAGATGAAAAAGTCGAGCATAATTAAAACATCTTTAGTTAATATTTTTGTAAAAAAGTAGCTCGGTCAATGTTTAGACATTAAATAAAAATTTAAGCAATTGATTTTTATTAAGTTTGATGATTTTATACTCTAATGTAGTTTATACTCTCTTTTTTTTTCCAAATTTATGCTAACTCATGGATGAATTATAATTATTCCTATTGTTTATTGTATTCGCTTAGCATGCATTAATTGATGGATTAATTAGTCTCGTTAAGTGAGGTTTTCCTGTATTTAGATTTTGCAAAGGCTTTCAATAGGATTGCCACATGACGAACATAGTTGAATTGGAACAGATGGGGCTGGATAATGGATTGATGCATTGGATTGGAGATTGGCTATCTGATAGGTATCGGCAGGTTGTGGGGTGGGGGGTGGGGGGAGTGATATTCCAAAAGAGGAAAGTCACTAGTGGTGTACCCCAGGGGTCCGTTTAGGGCCATTGTTGTTTAATTTGTATATAAATGACATTGGAGAGGGCTTAAATGGTGATATGCAGTTGTTTGCAGCGGAAAATTGGGAAGAGTTATGAGAAGTTGTAGCTTTTCAAGAGGACCTAAATAGGCTGTCTGAA
Source organism: Typopeltis vanoorti (assembly GCF_054136105.1). NCBI lineage: Eukaryota > Metazoa > Arthropoda > Arachnida > Uropygi > Thelyphonidae > Typopeltis > Typopeltis vanoorti. The sequence continues at coordinate 44,205,111 of NC_143568.1, forward strand.
TTGCCGAGTGTGTGGATGTCAGTTTAATGTCGCAAAATGAAAGGTTTTAAAATTTGATAAGCAAAGATGGGAGTATACGATTGGTGGGGATATTTTGGAGAAGGTGGAGGAGATGAAGGATTTGCAGATTGTGGTTCATAGAGACTTGAAATTTCATGGACATTTTGCTAAAATTGTGAGGACAATACAGCAGATTATGGGAATGATATAGAGAACACTTGACATGCATAAGTAAGGATATTTTGATTGCACTGCACAAGACTTTGATCAGGTTGCATATGGATTACTCTGCACAGATTTGGTTCCCAGGTTTTCAAAGGGATGATGAGATGTTGGAGAGGGTTCCAGACATAGTTGACTAAGTTGGTATCTGGTGATTGGAATGTGGTGTACAAGGACAGATTTAGAAAATGCAAATTGCAGAGCGTGGTGGATAGAAGAAAGGGGAGGGAAGAAGTGAGAGACGTATGAGTTAGTAAGGGGTGATTACCATATTGGCGTGGATGAGATTATTCATAGACTATCTGGAGACATGAGGAAAACAAGAGCCCATCCCTGGAAGCTGTATAAGGTGGGAGTGAGGAATGGATTTTTTGCATGGAAAGTGTTAGGTGATTGGAATGTATTGCCTAATTCTGGTGAGTGCAGGGACAGTAAATGCATTTAAATCAAGGTATGATGAGCTGTGCATGGAGGTCTGTTAATGATAATAATGTCCATGCAGTTAGCCTAGTGGCTATGCGCTTCGCAACCATATGACTGGGGAAGGAGTGTCCCAGGTTCGATTCCCGTCGAAGATGTGAGGAATTTGAGGATCTTCCTCAGCCACTGCCAAGTTAGCCGGTCTTGGGTGCAGGCAGTAGAGTTTTTTCTGCCTGTTTATCTGGTGTTTTTCATCCCGCAAGCAGGCAAACTGGTCCCGTGAACACACATGGTTCTACGGCGATAAATACTTAACCCCCCATGAGGGGGCTCAACTTGCCCCAATAGGGATGGGGGAGAAAAGGGGAGGAAACTCCATACGAATAAATAAATGATAATAATAAAATTATTGGCTTTCTCTCCACCCACCTTCAATAAGCTCCTAAACACCCAGATAAAAAAGATGTGCTGGGATTGTTTTACACATGACAGTCCAGGATCACTTTTTGCCTCTTGATGATATGATGAAAAGTGACCAATACATAAACATATTAGAGAAAAGAGTGGTTCCACAGATCCAGAAAGACAAAGAACTCATCTTCCAACAGGATCTCACTCCATGCCACACTTCTAAAAACGTGAAAGAGTTCCTCAAAAATCACAACATCCAATTGCTTCAGTGGCCAGGTAACTCGCCCAATAAAAAATTTGTGGACCATAGTGAAAAATACTTGGAAAATTAAATTGTGATACAAAGGATAACTTAATACAATCCAGTGTAAAAGTATGGTTTCGAGATGCAGAAATAAGAAAAATGTGTTCAGTGTTGGTTGGAGTTCATGTGTAAATGAATTAAAATCTTGATATTTTTTTTTTTTTTTTAGTGATGAAGTTGGCTAGTGTCATTTTCTTTTTCTCTCATTAAGCAATTGTTGGTTGCAAGAGATCGCATCCAAAATGCCTTGTCTTGCTTTTGTACTTCTTTCAAAATCTGGATCATTTGCTACAAATTGATCAACGATTTCAGTTATCGTCACCAAACTTTTACTACTGAGGATATCTGAATCATCTTCAGTACCTACACTCGCCTCTTCTCCAGTGATTCGAATGTTGTAGAGGAAGCATGTCAAACTCAAAGGCTAACGCGAGCCAAATAAACGAGGTTTAAGTTTATGTGGGCCGCAACAAACAAAAACTTCAATTTTCATAAAAACGCAGGTTTATTTTGAAAAGTACAGCTGTGCATATAAAAAAAAGAACAAGAACAATGCAGGTTTATTAATGATAAAATTAATGTTTTCTCCCTGCCACTTGGCATCTCTTCTCTGATACTATCTTTCCTGCTTTGGGGGAAATCTTGTTTGCAGTGATTACTTTCAAAACTGATCCAAGGTGAATGTCAGTAATTCTGGATCTGACAGGAGACTTATTTCCCTTCATAATTGTAAATAACTGCTCACACCGATAAGTACTTCCAAGCATGGATATAATTTCATATGCGAATTTTCGAGTATTTTTAAACCTGGCAGGTAAATATTTGTAAAATCCAGGCACACCAACTTCTCTGAATTTTGCCTTCAAATCTGAATCGCACTGGATCTCAATTACCTCCATTTGCATTTGATTAGGTACTGATTCAATATTTATTGAAAAAATCGAAGAAAACAAAGACAACTTGTCTTCCAAAAATTTAAAATCTGCAAACCTTGTTTCAAATTCAGTTCTAAGGCTTACAATTTTTTCTGTGTATTTTTGATACGATGCAGTTTCACTTAAACTTGATTTGTTCATGTTGCATGTTGGAAAGTATGTTAAATCTTCAGTTTTCAACTGCTTTTCCCAAAGAACTAGTTTACATTTGAATGCGTTAACTTGGTCGCACATGTTCGTAATGATCTGATCTTTTCCTTGCAGTTTTAAATTTAAATCATAAGTGTTTTGTTATATCAACCATGAAGGATAAATCTTGCAACCACACTGTCAGAAAACAGGCTTGTGTCTTGATTTTTAGTTAAGAACTGACATATTTCTTCTTTCAAGTCCCAGAATTGTTTAAGAATCTTGGAGCAAAATAGCGAACGTACCTCGGTATAGTAGGACAAACCAGATACGCGCTGTCTAATTCACTTAAGAAAGCAGAGAACTGTCGCTGATTTAAGCCTCGAGATTTTATGAAATTAATGATTTTTTTGATAGATGTCAACACATTTTCCATGTTTATTACTTTTGCGCATAATACTTCTTGATGTATAATTCAATGCGTATGATGAATCTTGGATCCGTCATAAATTCACTTTTTTTTTTTTTTTTTTTTTTGCAGTAATGCCACGAAACCATTGTTTTTTTTGGTCATAGAAGGAGCTCCATCTGTAGCTACAGAAGTTAATTTTGACAGAGGGTGATTGTATTTTTGCAGAAGTTCAAAAACACAATTAAATATATCTTTTCCTGTACTAGTGTTATGCATTGTTACTAGTTCCAATAATTCCTCAAAAATGTTGAAATCTGGGTCTGAAGCACGAAGTAACACAGCTAATTGAGCTACACCCCCAACATCCATACTCTCATCACAGGCAATGGAATAAGCTTCGAAACTAGATGATTTTGCTTTGATCTGAACACTTAAATTGTCGGCCAAATCAGTAATTCTTTCTGCAACTGTATTTCGAGACAAAGAGATTGTTTGAAAAGCCTTCATATTTTCTGGACAAATAATTTCTGCAGCTTTAATTACACATTCCTTAATGAAATCGCCTTCAGTAAAAGGTTTCGAGTGTTTAGCTATCAACTCCGACAAGATGTAGCTTGCATGCACTGCCGCTTCACTTTCGTGATAATTTAGTAAATATGAACTGTTGTTTTTTCAGTCCCGACTTGAGCTCCTCTTTCAACTTTTCTTGTCTCATTAATCCCTCGTAATTATCATATTTTGATTAATGTTGTATAACTTTGGTACACTGGTAACATTATTACATATTAAGCAGATTATTTTATTTTTTACTTCACAGCAAAAATACTCCAATTCTCACTTTTCTTGGAAATTTCAATATTCGTCAGCAATTTTTCGTTAATTACTATCACTTGGTTTTGATAGAGACATGCTGAATACAAAGGACTGATAAAAATTAATAATCGTTAACATAAAATAGTAGAATATTTTAATAAAAACTGATATTTTTACTTGAACTTAAACTTACCAGACACTAAATAACTGCACAAATTAATAAACGTAACATAAATAAACTTATTTTTCTTGTTCACCGAAAGCGAAATATTTCCTGTTATGCACACCAAACAAGTCAGTTCAAACAAGACTGACGACTAGACGTTGGTGTGGTACGTGATAGTAGGTATATAATCAGCTGGTAGAAATAGTGGGTGAAATGGTTCGCCTGCGTATGAAGGAAATGCATGCAACACGGTTATATGTAGTAATTACCATCATTGGCAAATGTTTGGCTGGGCCGCAAAAATATTTGTCGCGGGCCACGAGTTTGACACTCATGTTGTAGAGGTTGCTTCTTTTTTTTAAATCTATTGAACCAACTTCTGCTAACTTTAAAGTTTTCTCTCATATCCTCTCTTTGATTTGAATATGATTAAAAATACTTTTGGCCTTTTTCATGATTATTGCCTGACTTAATGGCATGTTGCATTTGGTTTCATCATCAATCCAAATGGAAAGAAGTTTCTCCATTTCCTCTAAAAGATTGCTTCTGGATCAGGTTACTTTTGTTACAGAAGACATTGTGGTTGCCAAACACTTAATTTTGTCCTTGTTTTTTAAAATCATTCATATAGTAGAAGTAGACAATTTTAAAGCAGTTCCAATGTCAACTTGCCGTTCATCTTTTTCTAATTGCCTGAGTATCTGCATTTTAGTTTTGAGTGAAATACTTTTTTCATATCAATTTTGTTTTATCATTTTTACACTCGCTCATTTTGAATAATGTACAAATTGATAGTAATGATTAATTTTTAATGAACAAATAGAATTTTTGTTGATTTCCTTGGTCAATAATATCGATGATTACAGCAAATAAATAACGTTTTACGCAGTACTCCAAATTGTATTGATAGCATGGACACTGTTTCACTGCCTATGAACAACTACGTGATGCATGGGGAAAACAAATACACATGACAAACACAGATTTAGGGCTTAGGGGAATTGCAGCGCTACGACAAATTGTCACCTTTTGCTGGTTAGTTCTGGAATAATCGTATTATATACATACCAAGGGAAATACAGTGAGAAATTGAATCAGCATGAATTCAGTGCTTTTTTAGACTTAGATTAGAACTGTGTTATATCGAATCATGGTATATTTAGTGCTTTTTTTTTAGGGTTGGGAAACCGCATTATATCAAATTAGAGTTACATGGGGTCTTGGTGTATATTAAATAAATTGATAAATATACGCATACTCATCAATTGTATAAATGAAATTGTTGTATTAAAAAATATATAAAAAACTTTTCTTTACTTATTTCTCTGATTTTGATTTTAACCTAGATTGAATCTCTTCAAGCTGACAATGATTTCACAAAGCAGCAGCTAGCAGCAATGAAAGGTAAAAGGTTTTAAAAAATAGTTTTAGTTATGAGTTATGAGGCTTTTAGCACATTAATATCTACCATTATCTTCTCTCTTTCTTGCACACAGACATTCAGTACATTACATAAAGTACTGAAAACAAACAGAAAACACTAGTGCCTCATTGTAAAAGTATCTACAAGTTAAAATTTTTATTTTTATGATGACATTTGACATTTTCATGAAATTTTGTAAATCTATAGTGCATTTAGAATTAGATTAACTTGAAGTCCTGCTGTAGAGTCTAAACATGGTACTTGTTCAAACCACTTTAGGTCTACAATGAGCTAAGTTATGGTCTTGCATCAAGTGATAGGAGTCTTAAACCACCTAAAGATATTCACAGACTTCTGTGCCCATACCACAGTAAGATTGGAACCCATGGCATATGGGTTAGAAAGCAGAAGATATTATTGACTTTAACAACAGACTGGGCCTATTTCAATTACAGAAATGGAAGTGAGGGGTAAGGAATTTTAATCACTGGCATTCCTCGCCATATTCCATTTCATAGGATTTTCTGATGAGAAACTGGGTTTTCGCTTACAAAGTAAGCTGACTTTTACAGTACATGTCTTAGAAATTATTTTTTTTTTAGGAGTTGATTTCAGGTGGTGATTCACAGCACTTGAACTCAGGTGTTGAATGCACTTAATGGAAATGTTATAGGGAGAAAGAGGATAAATTTAACATACTGACATTTTTCAGCTCATATCTCTGCTAATTAATAGATCTTGATGGGGTTTCAGTTTATTATGAAGAATTTAAAAGACATGACAATGCATTAGGACTTTAATGACACTTTACATGTATGAAATTTTGCAAATCTTACAGTAGTGCATTAAGAATTACATTATCTTGAAACCCTGATTTGTGCTGTTTGTACTCTGAAACTCCAGATATTGAAATAATTATGGCTATCAGACAAAATGGGATTAGTTTCTTTTGCTTTGGCAAATTTGCTTTTTTATTTTTTATGTTTAATTTTAATTATTTATTTTTTGTAATCAGTTTTTAAGAAACATGAAATTTGAAAAATGATATTACAAATGAAGTCTTGCTGTATTCCTATCAATTTGTGTTTTAATTATCTTAAATTAAGAAATCAACAAAGATCCACCATTATGAATACATTCTTGTGCTTATCCTTATTTTTAAAAGAAATTAAACAAAATATATCATGAAAAAATAAAGTGGGTTAATTGGTCACTTGAAGCCAGTGGAGTGGGAAGAGGGGAAAAATAGTCCCACTACATGAAGGAGGTTTGAAAACAAAAGTAGCAAATTCTAGGCAATTCAGCATCTCAGGAGCGGTGGTTAAGCTATTGGAGAAATTGGTAATGGACAGAATTAAGGACTGGATGGATAGGAATATGATACTTTATAAGGGACGACAATGGTAATTTGCTTACTTTTTATGATAATTAACAGTGTATTTGGATAAGGGAAATGACTACTCAGTGACACTGCTGGACTTTCAAAGGCATTTGACAGTATTCCACATCGAACTCTGTTGCATAAATTGGAGCAAATGGAGATAAATATGAATCTGGTGATTTGATTGCAGTGGGACTGATGGACAGATATCAAAGAATGGTTTATAGAGAAGTTGAGTCCTGGAGAAGGCAGGCAACTAGTGATGCAATGCAGGACTCAGTACTCTGCCCTCTGTTGTATAATTTGTACATCAATGATATAGGGAAATAATTTGATTGGAAATATTCAGTTGTTTGCTGATAACGCAAAACAGGGAAGAGCAATAGTAGATGAAGATTATGTAAATAAACTAGCAAGGCTTATACATTGGTCATACATAACTGGTAATTGACTTAAGGAATTTACAACGCATAAAATGGATATTAATTAAAGGAAACTTTAATGAATGCATTCAATATTTCGGCAACGTCACGTTGCCATCTTCAGAAACATACAAATATGGTATGTGCACGCAGGTACTAACAAAAGCAAATAAGTAAGAAGGCAAGAAGCTAATATTGTTCTTAAAGTCCTAATGTTGCCCCCTAGCTGGCTAATTGGGTTGTCTTGGCCGTTGGGCTGAAGTTCTCATGATGTAAGTCTCCCAAATTTAGAGCAGTCTCATGCACCCAAATTTGGTGAGGTTTGGAACATTTTTTAGAGCTGCTGATGATTCCATGAATAATCTTTCGTACTTGAACTTGCTGTAGTGTATTATTTTAGTTTTCTTCCAACGAATTCTGTGGTGGGTATCTATGGCATGGTCTACAAGCCCAGAGTGGCTGTACTGGTGAAACTGGATGTAGTCTTTGTGTTCTGAAATCCTGATATTCACTGTCCTGCCTGTTTGGCCAAAGTAGGACAATTTACAGCTGCAAGGGACCTGGTATACACCAGGTAGATCTGGGGGAAGTGGTTGGTCTTGGATAGAGCGGATAAGGGATGCCAACTTTTTATATGGTCTATAACAAGAAGTTAGGTCATATTTTTTGAAGATATGGTTATTTTCTCAGAGGTGCCCCGGATGTAGGGGATGGCGATAGATTTAGTGCAATCTTTATTGTGAAGGTGGGGGGGGGGATTACTGGATTTAGTATTTTTTGGGGGTCGTAGCCATTGGCTAAGAAAGTGTTGAGGATGTGGCTTAGTTCAGTGGTTAGGGCATCGTCATCTGAGCAGATTAATTTTGCCCTGTTATGTTATATAGTATTTTTATAACCCCATATTGTTGTGAGGGGTGGTGGTGGAATTGTTGGTGAATGTATCTGCCTGTATGGGTGGGTTTTCTATAAACAGAGAAAACCAAAGATCCATCAAGCTGGCGAGTGATTAAAGTGTCTAGGAAGGGGAGGTTGTTGTTTTCCTCTTTTTCCAAGGTGAACTGGACCCTGGGGTGTTGGTTGTTTAAGTGTGTTACGAAGGAGTGGAGTGTATCTGAGCCATGTGGCCAAATAGCAAACACATCATCCATGTACCGAAGCCAAAAAGCCTTAAGCTCTGCCCCACAAAAACCCACTATTTGGCTTCGGTATGTGGATGATGTGTTTGCTATTTGGCCACATGGCTCAGATACACTCCACTCCTTCGTAACACACTTAAACAACCAACACCCCAGGGTCCAGTTCACCTTGGTAAAAGAGGAAAACAACACCCTCCCCTTTCTAGACACTCTAATCACTCGCTAGCCTGATGGATCTTTGGTTTTCTCTGTTTATAGAAAACCCACCCATACAGGCAGATACATTCACCAACAATCCCCATCCCCTCACAACAATATGGGGTTATAAAAACACTATATAACAGGACAAAATTAATCTGCTCAGATGATGATGCCCTAACCACTGAACTAAACCACATCCTCAACACTTTCTTAGCCAATGGCTACAACCACCAAAAAATACAAAAACCAGTAAACCACAACCGCCCCCTTTCACAATAAAGATTACAATCTATCACCATCCCCTACATCTGGGGCACATCTGAGAAAATAACCAATATCTTCAAAAAATATAACCAAACTTCTTGTTATAGACCATATAAAAAGTTGGCATCCCTTATCCGCTCTATCAAAGACCAATCACTTCCCCTAGACCTACCTGGTGTATACCAGGTCCCTTTCATCTGTAAATTGTCCTACTTTGGCTAAACAGGCAGGACAACGAATATTAGGATTTCAGAACACAAAGACTACATCCAGTTTCACCAGTACATCCACTCTGGGCTTGCAGACCATGCTATAGATACCCACCATAGAATTCGTTGGAAGAAAACTAAAATAATACACCACAGCAAGTTCAAGTACGAAAGATTATTCATGGAATCATCAGCAGCTCTAAAAAAAACATTCCAAACCTCAACAAATTTGGGTGCATGAGAACTTCAGCCCAATGGCCAAGACAACCCAGTTAGCTTGCTAGGGGGCACCATTAGGACTTTAGGAACAATATTAGTTTCTTGCCTTCTTCCTTATTTGCTTTTGTTAGTGCCTGCGTGCACATACCATATTGTATGTTCCTGAAGATGGCAACGTGACATTGCTGAAATATTGAAGGTATTCATTAAATTTTACTGTAATTAATATCCTTTTTATGCATTGCAAATTCCTTAAGTCAATTACCAGTTAAATAGACTAGCGATATAGGCAAAGGTAAATGGCTGCCAGTTTATTCTAGCCAAGTGTAAAGTGATGCACTTTGGGAAGAGATCACAAGCTATGTGCTATACTGATAAACTGAAGACTACTATATACACAGGTCTATGGAATGCTTCCTGTGAGAATAGATTGAAATTCTATGTGCTTCAAAAACTAGCTGCAAAAAAGAGGAGACATGAAAGAGGTATATAAGTTATTAAAGAGGTTTTATAGGATTAACACTGAAGACTTTTTTTTTTTGGTACATGCAGGAAGACAGAGAATGAAGGGTCTCCCTTGGAAATTGCGTAAGAGTGTATTTAGCAAAGTTGTTTGGACTAGATTTTTTGCTTGGAGGGTGGTGATTGGGTGGAATGAGTTGGCAGATGTGAGTGTTTCATCAGTGAATGAATTTATGGAGAGGTATGATAAGTATTATGTGAATAATGGATCTTCCACAATGAGTCTTTTAACTACATGGAGATACCTGTCTAATAATAACACAGCAGTTCTGTTTGATCAAATTGTTTGCCAGTTGCACACATTACTGCAGTCATAGTAAATGAAGCTTTTCAGATTGTAAAATTGAACTTAAGGACAAAAAAAAAAAAAAAAACCTACAGTTTTAGGTGTCGCATAATACTGTAGAAGTAAAGCATATTGTCACACAAAGCATGCTGATTTCACTTTTTTATTTATTTATTTTATATGAATTCTATGGCACTCACCATTAAGTGACTGTTATTAATATTATTCTTGGCATAACATACAAATTTTCCAAATTCATATGTAAAGGTAAAACCACAGTGCTTAGAGAAACATAAAAGAACTTCACAGCTTCAGTCAGAGACCAACCACTAACCATTGCAGAGAAGGGATGGCAGGTGAATGAAATTACCACTGTGGCTGAACTGTGTTTTGTGTAAAAGTTATCTAATTTAGTGTAATTGAACATGTCAGTATTATTCTTATGTATTTGTTATCTAAGGCAAAAAATATGAATCTACATTAAATAATAACAATTAAACATAAATAAATACTCTGATTGTAGTAGTTACAGGAGCAAAGTAAGCTGTGAATTATGCTAATCTGCATACACATGGCTTTTTTCTCAACTACTATACTTGCAAACATCCATTTTTTTTTAATGTTTAATTGTTTTATTTATTTCAGATTCATAATTTAGATAGATGCATGTGTACATAAGAATAATACATGTTCAGTTATATTTAAGTGTTGTTCATCTTCTCATGGAGAGCATCATATGGTTAGTGGTTGGTCTCTGACTAAAGCTGTGAAGTTCTTTTATGTTTCTCTAAGCACTGGTTTTACCTTTACATATGAATTTGGAAAATTTGTGTGTTTATGCCAATAATAATATTAATAACAATCACTTAATGGTGAGTAACATAGAATTCATGAAAAAAAAATGAAATCAGCATGTTTTGTACGACAATATGCTTTACTTCTTCTGCGTGCGGCCCTGGACTGTTAGTAATGCAGCCTCATAAGATCTTAAACTTTTAACATTCTTATGTGATGCGAAAAATATGCTGTCTTTCTTTCCTTTTTGATACAGGAATTTGAGAATAGGTTTCAAGATTTCAGAAAAAATTATCAATTTTCTTGTATAGGGTGTTTCAAAAAGAATGTCACAATTTGAAAATTGTACTTTGTCCGCTTTTGAAAATTGTTTCAAATTTGAATAACTGTACTACACTTTCATTATTAAATATAATTATTTGAAATCGGGTCATTCTTTTTGAAACACCCTATATATTTGCAACTCCATTTTCAGTTGGCATAAATATATCACATTACCTTTGCTTTTCAAATGGAATGTACACAGTTGCAACTGGATATTCAACTCAAAGAAAAATTTGATCATGTCTCTTTGCTAGATTTTTATAAGATCTACCTTCCTAGAGAAAAATATCCTTCACTTCACAATCACGCTTATTCATATCACTGCTTTTCGGTAGTACATACATTTGTGAACAACTATTTTCAAGAAAGAAGCATGCAAAGAGTAAAGTTAGATCAAAAATTTCTGATGGGAATCTTGAGAGCTCACTATGAATTGCAACCACTTTTATCGAACCAGACACTGATGCATTGGTTTCACATAAACAAGGCCAAATATATCACTAGTTTTTTGTTTATGCTGCCCTCGTTTTTTTTTAAATGTTATAATAAAAAAAAAATTTTTAAATAAAGGAAGTTTTGTTACTTATATACATTAGCTATATTATATATTTTATATGCAGCCCAAGACAATTCCTCTTCACTCAGTGTGGCCCAGGCAAGCCAATAGGTTGGATACCCATGATCTAGAGCAGTGTTTCCCAACCTTTTCCCTCTTGTATACCCCTTTTAAACCCATTTCTATGAATTGTACCCTTGTTTTTAAAATAGCTATTTTTAAATACTAACACTTTTGTTCAGTGCCCCAAAAGACGCAAGATTTTTCCACCATTACTAATTATTTTTCATGTACCCTTGAATGGCCCAGCACATACCCCTGGGGGTACGCGTGCCACCGGTCGGGAACCAATGATCTAGAGCCTTGTATTTTTCACATTTTTTGTTTTTTATCACATTGTTTTAGCCATGCCTATTGAAAAGTACTAGTGAAATATAAGCAAAGAAATTAAATGTTACTCTTTGTATTGAATTTGTTCTTTTAGTTCTTTATGTAGGTGACATTATGCTCTGAAATAAGTTGATTAAACTTCAATTTTTCAAGAGGCTTTAGTCAAATTAAAAATTACTAAAATTGTGCCAAATTTAGCATAAACATCAGTGATGAGGAAAAAAATTACTGGAAAAGAAAACAAGCTACATTTTTACTAGTGAAGATGCATTTATATATATCATAAACCTATAGAATAGATAACCTATTTCAGTTGTCATTTTAGCTATGACAAAATATTAAATCAGATAACAGAATAAGTAAGGCTGATGGATTAAGAAGCCAGTTGCATGTATTTACATGACCAGTTGAATACATTTATACCAATTTACATATATATATATATATATATACACACACACACACACACACACACACACACACACACATACATACATACACAAGGCACTTTCGAAATCAATTTTGAGATGTGGATTAGAGATGGTTAGAATTCATTATTTCTTCATGTATTTCATGATCAAATTGAATACATTTTGCTCTTCATATAAATTTTCGTTTGGCTGCTGTGAATTTTTGTTTATCCATTTTTATTCTCTAAATTTCACTATTATAAAGTAAATGTTGGTATAGCTAACTTAATATGACCACTTAAATTGAATGGGAAATTGTCAAAACAGGTGTGTGTGTGTGTGTGAAGTTAAATCGCAAAAAAGAATCATCACAGGACATAGCAAGTTGATGCAGCTAGGAGTGCTTCAGAAGACTTGAAAGTAAGAGCTGATGAAATCGAAAATCCAAACAAATAATACACTAATTCAAAGTGCCTACACTACAGTCAGACACTTTACAACATGCCATTGATTTAGATCATCATATTCAGTGCAGGAAATTCTTTACCATTCAATTGCAAATTTAAATTTATGAAGATGTTTCAGTTCTTCCAGAGCTCTTCAACTTTCTCCAAACCTAAATGCATATGTGGCTGCATTACCCTACAAAGCACTGGATTATTATGAAGCCATCAACCAACCAATCAAGATCACTTTACTGTTTCTATAGCAAGTGCCAATTAAGCCTGTAGAATTACTTGTATTAATCATGTTTTTTGCACATTCATATTCTTACCTTTGCATGTAAAGATGCCTGATAGCCAAGGCAAAATATTAGTTTAATAATTGAATAAAATTTAGTTAATTACAATACATTGGCATTTTAAAAAGAAAAACATCAGAGAAGGTATCCACATCAGGTTTCCAAACATTTGAGTATGATGCAAAGTTCCATGTTTGATCTCTAGTGCCAGCTTTCCAGATTATATAAAAATAAATAAATACATAAAAAAATAATATATATAATATAAAATGGGGCAAAAAGAAAAAATTATCTCACTCAATATGTACCATAGGTTTTTAACCTTTTGTGAGTGGCAATCATATAAAGAACAAGAGGAGGATAAGAAGTTGGAAGCTGCACTAGATATAGATGTTAAGAAGTTACTTGAGTTCTTAAAGGTTGAGGAAAATTTGAGATATAGTGCAGCACTCATGAAAATTACTATAAAAGACAATGGAAATAGTTGCATTCTCATACAAAAGCAATTGATAGTAGGAGGGGGTCATCTGTTTAGTAAAATCAGAATGAGAGTAACAAAAATATACAGGGGGAGGGATCTGGAAAGTTCTGATAACACCTAGAACAAAAATGATATTAAAGCAACCGGTATAACCACAAGAAAGAACATACGAGGATATAAGAACATATGTTACATTAATAACTCTGCTACTAGTATGTTCTTCTTTGTGGTTATATCAATTGCTTTAGTATCATTTTTGTTCTAGGTGTTATCAGAACATTCCAGACCCCCCTCCTTACATATATTATTATTATTATTTGTTTTGCCAATAAAAATAAAAGAAGGCTTTTTATCAAGCAGTGTCATGATTTTTTTTTTTTTTTTTTTGAGTCCATACACGAGGGGTTGGTTAATCAACCTATAGTACGTTAGTACTGTGTGTGAGTTATTGGTTATGACAGGAGAAACTTGTTTACATTTCATTTAAAAGCCTGTATATTGTATTCCTTGGGGCACATATAAGGGAAACGATTGTTCCACAATATAGCAGTAGCAGGGATGAAGGAGGAGGAAAAGAAACTTGATCTTTGGGTTTCAAAGTGTATTGTGAAGGTATGTTGAGTGGCAGCTGCATGGGTTCCAATGGACTTAGGACTGAGTGGAGAAACTTCAAGTATGGATATGTATTCTTGGATGTATGCCTGTTGAGTGTTTTTTACCATTCTGCTATCACTGCTTGTTTCCTTTAGCAATTTTTCGAAGTAATTACTCCATACTTCAAACATATCTTTTTCTCCCGTTTTCATGTCACCTTTATCATCTCGAACTCCTTTTACAGTACTCTTTCCTCCATTTCTAAGCTTCTTCAACAACCTCCAGAATATCTTACCACTTTCTTGGTATTTATTTTCTTGGTATTTATTTTCTTGTGAAAGCCCTCCCATGACTTTTGCTTAGCTAGTTTTACACAATGTTTAGCTTTCTTACAATTGTCTCTGCATTCTCAAAGAGCACAAGCTGACTTATTTGCCAGGAACATTCAAAATGATTTCTTCTTTTCCTTCACTGCCTCTTTAACTTCCTATGTCCATCATGGAGTTCTGATTTTTCTATCCTTGCAGACAACCTCACCACATGTCTCTCTGGCTGAATCAATCAGTGTTTTCTGCAAGGCTTGCCATTGAATCTCCAAGGTTTGGTTGCTGTTCTCAGACTCTTTCATTTTTTCTTCAATAAGCTTTGTGTATTTTAGTCTACAGTTCATATCTGAGAGTTGCTCAACTTTTATTCGCTTTAAAACTTTCTTACATGTTATTCTTTTCAATATGAAATTCAAATTTTCAAAATGGAAATTCAGTTTTATCCTGCTCAAGACTAAATAATGATCACTTCTGAATTCAAATCCTCTGTACACTCTGGTGTCCTGCACAAAGGAGAAAACATCACTATCAACAATAGCATAGTCAATGAGACTTTTCTTATTCCTTGCCTCTTCTCCCCATTTGAATTTGTGCACATTTTTATGTTGGAACATGGTGTTAGTAATAACCAATCCATGTCCTGAGCAGAAATCCAACAGGTATTTGCCATTATTATTAGCTTTGCTCTTTTCTCCAAATTTTCCCAAAATATTTTTGTATATTTGACAATCATTTCCTACTCTACTATTTAGATCTCCAACAAGGACCAACTTTTCGTTTTTCATTGTGTCAGTTGCTTTCTCTAAAACATGAAAAAATTCCTCTACCTTAGTAGAACCTTCTGTGGGACCATAGGCACAAATAAGTCTCATTGTCCAGTTCCCCATTCTCATATTTGCCGACATCACTTTACTTGAGACTGCCTGCCATTCAAGAAGATTAGACTTGCATTTACTGTTGAATACTATTGCTACTCCTTCTTTTCCTTGATTGTCATTGCCTGAATATAACATTTTGTATTTATTGCTCAGAAAGATCTCACCAGTGTTTGTCTTTTTTGTTTCAGTCACCCTAGTTATGTCGATCTGTACTTATCTAATTCCTCAGCAAGCTCCATTTCTTTGCCATTCAGGCTTCTTATGGTGATAGTATCGATCTTTAACTCTGGTGATATTGATTTGGGGTGTGTTTTCTGATTTGTTCCAGTAGCTGACTTTTTGCTGTTTGCCTCGGTCCCTGGCGAAAACAACGGGGACCTTGTTTAACCGGGCGATGCCCCAGCCGGCGTAAAATTTTGTAATGATGTACCATCATTTTGTATATTGGTTTATACCAATAAGAATACAGTTTGGTCGGCTAAATCCAAAATTGCCAGCCTATCCTCGTTCGTTCAGTATACAGGTAGATACCCAACAGGGTGCACCGTGAGAAGGTGAGGATTGGACATTAGGTCAAAAGCCTTGGTCGGTTCTCCGCATTCCTTTAAAGGCTATGTGGAAGTCTCATCTCAGTTATATAGCTTTGACCTATGAAGGGAGGAGTGCAATGTGCTGTAATCTGCAAAACTGTGTATTGGGTTGGAGGTCAACTGAAATAGGTCATTGATATATAGAAAAAAGACAGTTGGTGAGAGAAGAGAACCTTCTGGAACCACAGCATTAGTTGAATGGCGAGAGGAAACCATCAACCATCACAAATAGAGTGCATCCAGACAGAAAGCTGGCAATCCAACCCAGTCCTGGGATATACCAAACGATGAGAGCTTGTTTAGTAAGCCTAGTGCCAGACCTGGTCAAAAGCTTTGGAGATATCAAGTGCAACCACTTGAGATTCACCAAACATCTCCATGGCATTTGTCCAGAGATGAGCAATATATGTGAGTTGATTGGCAGCGATGGAATTTATACTGGTAGTCGTTTATTAGCTGGGTGCCTTTGAGGTAGTGTGCAAGTTGAGAATTGACGGTTTGCTCCATTACTTCAGATAGGACTGAGATGAGTGAGATAGGATGATAGTTTGATGGCAGTGATTTGTCACCCTTCTTGGGAATGGGTTGAATATAGATCAATTTTACAGGATGATTTGGATAGTTTGGAGGACTGGGCTAGGAAAAATGGATGTCAATTTAATGTGGCAAAGTGTAAGGTTATGCACTTTGGGGTGAACAGAATAGCAGCAGTATATCGCATTGGTGGAACCGTACTCCAGGAGATTGATGAGGCCAGGGATTTGGGAGTGTTGGTGGATAGGGAGTTGAAGTTTAGGGAGCACATTGCAAAAGTGACTAAAACAGCTCACCAAATCACTTGGCTTCTGAAAAATACTTTAACATGCAGAGACAAACATGTTGTTGTTCCTCTGTATTGAGCCTTGATAAGACCCCATCTGGACTTCTGTGCCCAATTATGGGCACCAGGGTTTCTTTGTGATGGGGAGGAAGTAGAGAGTGCCCAGAGACGAGTGACCAAGATGATAGCAGGTCTGTGGAATGAACCTTATGAGAATAGGTTGAAGATTTGTGGGTTGCAGAAATTGGATGATAGGCGAAGGAGGGGTGATATGATTGAGACATTCAAATTACTGAAGGATTTTTATAAGATTGATCCAGAAGATATTTTTGAAAATATGACTGGTGGTGGGAGGACTAGGGGCCATGCATGGAAGCTGGGCAAGAGCGTGGTTGACAAGGGTGTTAGAGCTAGGTTTTTTACTTGGAGAGTGGTGAATGAGTGGAATAAGCTTCCAGAGTCTGTTGTGGGTGCTACGACCATGAAAGAGTTCAAGGCAAGGTATGATAGATACTGTGTGAATGTTGAATAGTTGTTCTTGACATGATGTTAGGGTTTCCCTCGATGAGTCTGTCGACTCCTTGGAGTTTCCCGGAACAATAATAATAATAATAATAATTTCCAAACCGTGGGATAGATAACAGTGGAGTAAGAGCGTATATATGAACAGCATTGGATAGGAGTCAGTTCTGGGTGCAAACTTTAGGACAATTGGAGGAATGCCATCAAGGGCAGCAGACTTTTTGTGTCTAATTTGGACAATATTTTTCTAATCTCTTTCTGGTGAAAGCATATAGGGGAGCAATATGTATTGGGTATCTGGAATGGTTTAGGGGCATTTGCCATTGTCATTTGCATGCATTTGGAGACAAAGTGTGGAGCAGGAGTTGGCTTTTTCTGTGTGTGTGTGTGTGTGTGTGTGTGTGTGTGTGTGTGTGTGTGTGTGTGTGTGTGAGAGAGAGAGAGAGAGAGAGAGATAGGGTGCTACATTCACTGTGTATTTGGAAGGGTCACTGGTGAGGAAGAGATCTGGAGTGTTTGGGAAGTGGTTAGGGCTATCTGGTATTTTGGTTGGCATGTGAACAATTTGTATAAGGTTGTTGGTGATGGCAAATGTATCTGTATCTCTACCTGCTAGATCTGTACAACTGGAGGAGGAAAGCCAGTTGGTGTTTTGTGGACATTAAAATCTCCTAGGAGGATGATTTTGTTGTTAGGAAATTTTTAAGGACAAGCAAGTAAACATCTCAGAGTGGTTGGTGGCATTAGATGAGCATTTGATGGTGCCTATCTTGAAATCTGCTGATGTTGAGTTGAAGTTTATTCCATTAGCTTACCTTTCACTTTTTGAAGCTTTTTGCTGCTTTCACTTGATCATTATCATTATTATTATTTTTTTAATCTGTCTCCCTCACTGGACTTCAAGCTAGTGGCAACAGTTGACCAAAGTAATAATGCTGTAGCATACTCTAGTAAATCTTAATGTAGTTTGTGTCCTGTGTTTATATATATATATATATATATATATATATATATATATATATATATATATATTGAAATGAAAGAAGACTGTGAATTAGATTTGAAGTTAGTGAAAGAGAATCATTTATGTAAGGAAGAAGAGTGGCTGAAATATCTTATCTAAGATAGAATACCTAAAATATTGGTGAAAAAGCTTGAAGGAAGGAAGGATTACATTTATTACAGCATATAGCAATCAATTTTAGAGAAAACTGACATGTTAATTGTCAAGTATGAAAAGCAGCATCTCTTGAAGGGCTATTTTAGGAATTAGGCCTCTGTGTTGCATATGATCATATAGTTTTTGGTTAAGTCAATAGTGACCATATGAGATTTTGCAAACCTTTCTTTTCTCCTGGAAACTGAAATTCCCAGAGTATGTCTAGGGATACATTCTATAGATGATAAATTCTAGGGAACATTCTATAGATGAGAAAACTTGAATAAAGTTATGATGTAGGAAACTGTCATCCACACCTTCTGTGCGAATGGGGAATTGATTAGAATAACTTCATCAGTATTGGAAGAGTATTGAGGATTTCTGGTATTTTGGTGGTTAGGCAGATAATCTGGGTCACATCACTGTTAAGAGTGATATAACCAGAATACTGCAGTGTTTTTCTTTTAGTTCAATTAGTGAAATTGGAAAAGAGAGATCAGCTTGACTTATGGATAAGAAGATAGCCTCACTGTTCAGGTGTTTTGGTTGTAAAAAAAAAAAAAATCAATCACCATAGATATTGAAAGATGTGAGAGCTATTATCAGAATTTGGAGAATAATAATAATAATAAAAAGCAAATAAATGCAAGAAAATTAAACTAGGAAATTTTGAGTTAGATCAACAAAAGGAGATTTCATGTTTGACATTGTTGACATGAAATGTTAAATCTAATAATTCTGATTCTGGTGGTAAGGAAATGTGCAGAGTGTAGTTCAGCTTCTGTTAGTAAGTAGATGGTCAGGTTAGTGGCGATGCACATTGTGTTTAAGCTATGAATGTTGGTGAAACTGATATAAAAGGATTTTTTTTTTTATCACTGTTTATTTTTGATGTTTTTGTTTCTTTATTATTAGGATTTTTTTTGTTTATTATATTTTTGTAGAATATTTTTTACTCTAATAATTTCTGTTTTCCAAACAGGAAATACATATATTGAATGGATAGAGTCTGAGTCATTGCTTATAATGTATGGATGAATGATTCACAGAAATGTGTCATGCAGAAGTCATCCTACCATTTGATAGTTGTATAGCTTCTGTACTATCCCTACGTATAACTGTACTCAGACTCTATCCGTTCAATATAGCAGGGAATTATTTGCTAGCTGGTTGGAAAGCTGACTGATGCATTACCATCAACTTCAGTATCTCACTTGAGGTCCCTTCATTGTGTTTGGTAATGCCCCTTGAAGCGTGTCTCCCATTTCATGAGAAAAAAAAAAAAAAAAAAATGGGAGTGTAGAAACTGAAGAGTAGATATTTCAATAGCTACTTCAAGTCCCAAGTAAACAAAGTAGTTGTGTTGTGCCATGCAGTAATACTTATGTATCACCTAAGGTTGCTTGGCAATTCTCCATCTAGGGAACCATCCTCATCAGAGCCCTACTAATGGAGACAGGTTATGCAACAGAAAAAAAAAAAGGGTCAGCATGACTGGTAGTTTATATTATACATTACCAGTCTATTAGTGGAAGTAAGATGCCTGTGGCAAACACTATTGTAATAAATTCACTCGCTATGACAAACCACTGAAAGGTCTTGACCAAATCCCTATAAACTCTGTGCTATCCAAAGGAAATTCACTCTACTAAACTATGAGTCTGTTGTAGTGAACATCAATTTATTAGTAATTTATTATAGTATACTGTCTTAACAATTAGTACAACCTACCAAACGAAGTTTTTCTGAACTAAATCTGGAAAATCTTTGCTGTTATTAATATGACTGATAAAGGGTGTCCCATAAGTCATGTAAGGGTTTAAACATAAAACTTTTTTTATTTATTAATTTTTTTTTATAATGAAATAACCTGAAGATTTTTTTTTATTAGTTTTGAAACCACATCACATAAATGCCTTCCATTTTTGGCTTCACAAAGATGGGCTTCTATCATATTCAGTTTCAGTGATTTTACTTGAAGCCTAATTCCATTGCAAAGATTTTGGGGATGGGGATTAAGCAAATTTAAAAATTTCGCAAGAAAACGAACTGCATCATCTACATTCACAGGAGTATCTACTGATTTATTATTATAACGTGACATCTCCAAGGAGCCCAAAGACTTATTGAGAGAGGAAACCTACTCTCCATCACTCACTCCACCAACTACAGTGAACTGCATCTACTTCCCACAACCACTAGTATTTTCACAGACAATCACAAACATCCATGCCCATGCCAAGATTTGAACCCACAGTCTTTTGGCTGAAGAGTGAATACAACCACTCGGCCAACCAGGCCAGCATAAGTAATGGTGGTCTACCACCAAGCAATGAAATTCATTTCCCACTTAAAGAATCACAAAATCCATACTTAGGATTGAACTCTCGATCTGTTCATTGAAGAGCGGGTGTGCTAACCACTCTGCCAACTAGGCTTGCATAAAGATTCCTCTTGTCACGACGAGAATCAAACTTAGGCCTTTTTCAATTGAAGGATGCAATAAACCAGCATTCTTCCAATTGCACTATGCTACAGAGGTGCTTAAAAGTTCCTCTAGTCAGTCAGTAGAATCGAACTTATGACACTCTCTCTTGGGGCGATTTAGCACCATGGAAGACACACATGCCACCTCCAAAGGCATTTGTAAACACTAACAGATCCATTAACCCTGTTAAGAACTAACTCATTCATTATTGACACAGCATCATTTCAAGGTGCGAGGATAGCTTTCTCCCTGAACCAAGAAGGTTACTTTTCTGTTATGTTCTCAATAGATGGATAGACACTGCACAACAGTTCAGATATTTTCCCCAATATTTAGGCATGTTAATATAATTTTTCCATCTCTTTGCTGTACTTCACCATTGCCAATTTTTAACAGTTATGAGGAGAAGGAATGTGCATTAGTCTCCATGTAGGTGAACATGCATTTGAGAGAAAACTTCTCTATATCATGCCATAGTGATGATTTCTTAAGATAAGCATTCGCTTCGTCCACCTGGTTCTTCAAATGTGTGGAACAAGAATGCATTCTTCAATCGTCTGATCTAATATCCCTGTGTTCTGTTGACCCCTTTAACAGGTGTTTTATGGGACATTAACATTCATCCCAAACAATCAAAGAAACCTTTTGTAATAATTTTGACAAATTACTTTGTTTTAATATATTGCATATAGGTGTATCATTAGTCACATTTGTAAGTGGTACTGTGAAAGTAGAATGGCAGTTTTGACCTGAGGATGCCACAGCCAGAATAATTTTACCTTGGCTTCTCAACTTATGTAATAACAAATTTAGTAAAAATGTTTTCCCAGTATCACCAGGAGCATCCAAGAAAAACTGTTTCCCTGATGGATTTTCACAGCTTGCAAAAACATTATGAAAAACTTCAGCTTGATCTGAAGTTAGCGATTGTTTGTGCCGACTTAATAAATCCCGAAGTTCATTGAAATTGTATGAGGTTTCCCAGATTAAATCTGTAGAGGCAGAGCATTGTTTGGTATCAGAAGAACAAAATCTTTTAACACTTTTATCACTTATTGATTTAACAAACGATTCAAGTCTCAGTAATGCCTCATTATATATTGCTTCATTAAACTGAGCCTGAGAATGATTTTTGTAAGTTGACCATATCAGTAGAGGGTTAGTCATGTTGCAGTGAACAAAAGGTGCAAAGATGATGGCAACACCATTTACTGTTCTTAGGTTGCTGAATGAAATTGGTCCTTTCACATGCATCAAGAGCATTCATAAATAAAAGCATTGCGATATACACTATAAACACGACCTAGAGAATCACTCATTTTCACATCAGGATAAACGTCCACGTTAGCACCCTGTCTTCTTCGTTGAAATTTGTTTTGATGCCAGGTGTGATATATAGGTACCTCATTATAGGTCAGTGTTTGAGCGAAATTGTCTTCGATGCATAGCTTAAAAAAAGGCTGTTAATGTTGTGTCCCTTGGTGACTGCTATGCTGAGTACATTACTTTCTGTGACTCTTTGACCATTTTCGCCCAACTGTGAGATGAACTACAGTTGGGTGGTGCTCATGAATATCAAAAGATAAAATCCACCAAACGGCTTCAGAGGTACTGATGTAACATCCGAGTATAGATTTACTTCGCTACGTTCATATTTCAAACAAAATGGTCTGAGCCCTTGTTGATATACTTGCATATACGTATTTGATGGATTTCACGGTACTGTAAATTTCAACATTTATGTGTGCATTAAGTATTAATTAAAAATTTCAAGAAATTATTTGGCTAATATGTATGGTAGCATTCCAACCACCATCTGGAAGAGCATGTTGACGATATCATGGATATCCATTCTCACCTGTTTGAGTTTCATTGGTAAATAATCTTGGATATCTCTTTGTGTACAGTGAGTTTGGATTAACAGGTCTGCATGGACCATGCACTATATGTTTCGTTATGATATCGAACAGTTCTTTGTCACGTTGAGAAGGTATCTCAGTGCTTATAATGGAATCGATTTTATGACTCCTGATTTTATCTTCGAGCCAAATCAGTATGAGCACGTGGCAATCTCCTTTTTTAGAATTTAACAATATCTTGCCACAGGTAATAACAAAAGAACTTAATATCACAATATCTTACAGCATTTAACAATATCTGGCCACAAAATAGTGGCCAGATGTTAAACTGCAGTACAGGCCTTGGAGGGAGGTAAAAAAAAATTAATCACTGCTCCATAATTTGGAGGTGTACATCAATGAAAATGCACATAAACTATCTTTGGAACATCTTCTATCTATTCGTGATGACATCATCAAAATTGATCGGTTCATTCTCGAGTTATAAGCAAACATCGAAAATGGACTTTGCTTTATATATATAAATGATAAGAGCTGAAAATCCAGTACTGTTAAGTATCAAGGATGGGATACATGTCATCTACTAATGTGTGTTAGTAGAAATGAGCAAGGGATGGGGAACAGTATTTGCTTAGCAAGTAGCAGTGAGTGAATGAAATATATTACCTGTGTGTTTGTGTGCATAAATAGGAAATAAATTTGTGGCACTGTTTATTATTTCATTTAGTAGTGAGGATTTCCCTCATAGTCTTTTGGCCATGTGAAGGTTGGGTGATAATTCTTATCCACATTGTAACATATTGCTAAGTCTCTTTCCCCCTCCTCCTCATATTTTAAACAAATACCACTATTATCTGTATGTTAATAGTGAGTGATTTTTTCCCTGTAGTCATTTTACCCTCATATTCTGTTGAGCTCAGAAGGTCTTGAAAGTAAAGATTTATGTATGCTTTTAAAGCCAAATCAATGTTAATATGCAGAGTATATTGTAATCTGCCAGGAAGGTATAAAATTTGTTACCATTGCATTTTCACTGAGAAATACAACTATTTATTTTATTCTCTTTACCTCTGGGAATTATCTTATATTTTTTCTTCACTGCTGTTTTCTGATTCACAAAAAACAGTGAAGATTTGGATTTATTTTTTATTTATTTATTTTTGGTGGTGGTGGTGGGAAGGATTAGTCAGATTGCTGCTTTTAATTATTTTAATTTTATTTTATATTTTTGTTTTAGCACGTTTTGAACAGTTAAAAAAAGAATCCCATTTAGATGATAATCTGGAAACTACAAGTGTGCCAACTCTGGCTGAAGGTAAGACTATTTTTTAAAACAATGCCATTAAAGTGGAAATAATTTGGGACTGAATGCCTTTTGCATACCAAATGTCATGTTCATATTTTTGTTTAGACTTCTATACTAAAGTAAAAGGTTGGAATTTCTGTGGAAAATCTAAAAAAAAATCTCCTGTGAGTGCATGTGTATGCATATAACACACACCCATTCATACTAGGAGGTTAAACTCTCCCTATCCATTATTACTCTTCAGTTTTTCCCCCTCAACTGCTACATAGAAATTATTATTATTATTACACGACACCTCCAGGGAGTCCAATGCCTCATCGAGGGAGGGCACTGTTAGATCCTGAGTGAAGAACTTGGAAAAGGAAATTATTCATTCACAATTTAACGTGTTTAATATAAAAGCTGAAGGAGAAACTTGCACTCCAGCAGAAAATAAAAGAGTTTAATAAGTGTGTGTAAGAATATATGCTCCCTTCATGTAAATTATTATGATTCAATGTTGTTTATTCAATAAGTAGATAAGTAGAAAATTTGTGTGTAAATATTACTTTCATTTAAGACAATTTTGTATACAGTAAATCACTGAGTAAGTTGTAAACAGTAGTCCAAAGTTTGCATGCGAGCCATGCAGGTTGAGTAGGGCCCAAGGCAGTGGCATATACGGAAGGTATCTTTAGTTCGCTTTCTGGGAAAAGAGTACTCGTAGAGCAGAAGGCAAGTACAGGATTAACCAGGGAGCAATATCGACGGGTGCTGTGTGAAAAAAAACAGAAGGAAAAAGAAGGCGCAGGAAGTAGGAATAAAAGGCGATGCGTGCCGGTTTTCAGGGCCTTTTACTCCTGGGATTTTGGTCTTTTCTGGTCAGGATGGACGTGAGTTGGGGCAGCGATGTTGGATGGCGAGCCCATTCCTAAAGATGTTCAATAGATTTCTGACAGAGCTTAGTGTGATATTCGGCATCAACAGTTACAAGCCTTCACTAAATGGCCCATCGGAGTGGAACGGTGAACGTTTCCTTAGAAGCGGCAGTAGATATGAGTATGTCCGGCAGCTAATCAAGGACAACGCAGAAACACCATCATGCGCAAAGTACAGCCTAACAGACTCCAACCAGACCCTACACGTGGATGCGATCGGATGCAAGTTTCGAGTCGTGCTTACAGATCTGGCAGACCTGATTTCCGGCATAGAGTTGGTCAAGTACAAAAATTTTGTTATATATTATTAAGTTGCATTAGAGGAAAGAAAGTAATTGTATATCGATTGAATTTGGACAGTTTACTAGAGAACTCTAAGTGATTATTCTGATTTGTAATAGCTGGTGTCCATCAGACAAATTGTCTTGGAACGAATATATATGAGTGAGATAGAATTCAATATATGAGACAAGTGTAGCAGATAGAATCTGATTGGAATTTCTTTGACGTTAAATCTGAATATATTAATGTGTAACTCATGGAAGAGAATTATTGCTTATATAGTACTGTGCTTATTTCCTTTGTCTAGTATTGTTTAGTATGACTTTAGAATTAACTTAGTATGAATTGATTTTGCATGGCCTTGAGTCCATTGAATTTGTGTTATATTATAGTTGTAAATGTCTTAAGATCCAAATAAACATGTTTTGTTTTAAAAATTTAATGATTGGAGTAGAACTCTCATAGTACACATATATAAAAAGGGAAATAAAACTGAATGTGAGAATTACAGAGGTATTGCCCTACTAAGTGTTCCTGGCAAGATTTATGCAAGTATATTTGAGAAACGGTTGAGAAGAATTGTAGAAGAAAAGCTTGGTAAAGGACAAGCTGAATTCAAGTCGAATAGAGGCTGTTAGGATCAGACCTTCACTTTACGACAAATAGTTGAGAAAGCATGGGAATATAACAGAGCCCTGTATTTAAGTTTTGTCGATCTGGAAAAGGCATATGACAAGGTGGCAAGAGAGCAGCTATTCAATACGCTACAGTTATATGGTGTCAATGGAAAATTATATCAAGCAATACTTAGTCTTTATTCGAGTTGTAAATCAGCAGTTAGGATTGAAGGAAGTACAGGAAAGTGGTTTAATTTTAAATCTGGTGTGAGGCAAGGATCTACATTATCCCCTCTGTTATTCATTATCTATATGGATCACATTATGAAGGAAAGTGGTATTAAAAATGATATCAGAATTGGAGATGTTAATGTCAGCTCTCTGCTTTATGCAGATGATGTTATACTTCTAAATAAATCCGCTACAAGTTTGGAAGATTCCCTGACTGAATTGAATAGCTGTTGTAATAGATATGGTATGAAAGTCAGCAATAAAAAGACAAAGACAATGAAAATAGGTAGAATCATTGAAAATGTCAACTGCGTTGTGAATGGAGAACCTGTGGGACAAGTAAAACATTTCAGCTACTTAGGCACCATTTTTAGTGAAGATGGTAAATTAAATATGGAAATAGACAACGGAATCAACAAAGCTGGTATGGTAGGAAGTCAATTGAACAAATTCATATGGAATAAGAGAGAAATTAGTCAGAACACTAAATTAGCTGTATACAAGACAGTGTTCAAACCAGTTTTAACTTATGGATCTGAGAGCTGGGTTAGAAGTAAAAGACTTGACCAAAGACTAGAGACTGCAGATATCAGAGTCCTGAGAAAGATTAGGGGTATGAACAGATGGCATCAATGGCAATATCATATTAAAAACGAAGATATTAAGAAAGAACTTGACATTGTCAGCATCCAAGAATGTGTTTGCAGAGCTAATCTCATTTGGTATGGTCACTTAAATAGAATGGGCGAGGAAAGATTAGCAAAATAAGTGTTCTCTGATAGGTTGGCAGGAAAACGACCCAGACGAAGACCAAGATATAGGTGGATTGATACGGTACAAAGTGCCTTAGACGATAGAAATGTAAGATCTGATAATGTTGGAGTCTTGACAAGTAACAGACTGATTTGGAGGAAAATTGTAGATAGAAGTTAGTAATGATGTAAATTTTTTCATGTAGTACTATCATATCCTGTACACACTTGATGGTACATATCAGGAATTTGATGATGAGAACAAATAGTGCAATTTGAGACTACTGGGATAAAAAACGGTTCTAACTAATGAATCGGATCTCCCCCTCCAACAGAAACTTCTGTATGGAATCAAGCAACGCTACATGTAGGCGATGCAACATATGGTTTTGTTTGACACCATCCCGTCGTGAATATGTTTCAGATATTATGGAATTCGATTGTAGAGGATTAACATTTCCACTCGACTTTGCTTGCCTTTGTCTTTGGTTCGCACGATCTTTTGGTTGTTAATACCGCACCAGTCATATGCACTTTTTCATAGCTACTCTATCTCTTCTGACCTACCATTGCTGTCTGCTGCGCTCTGCTTTTACTTCTCATTAGTCATTTGTGAAGGATTGTACATTATGTATCTCAAGTGTTGTAAATTACTGGTAATTTTTGCTTGAAATAATGGGAAAGAAGATGAAGCTATTTGAGTAGATAACTAACGATGCACTCAAGGAAACTGTTCTTGATGCCAAAAGTAGCAACAGCGAATAGGAGCCTCTTGGTACGTCGCACCATTTTAAATTTTTTTTCTGAAAATTTTAGCTTCCAAAATTCCCCACATATATCTCTCATCGCGATTTTTTTGCTTTAATTTTGGGAAAAAAAGTGCAAGTTATATTCGAGTAAATAGGGTAAGTTTTTTAGCTTTCAAATTCTTAAGTATGGATAATTGGTTAAAGAC
Organism: Typopeltis vanoorti; assembly: GCF_054136105.1. Lineage (NCBI taxonomy): Eukaryota > Metazoa > Arthropoda > Arachnida > Uropygi > Thelyphonidae > Typopeltis > Typopeltis vanoorti. The sequence continues at coordinate 44,232,980 of NC_143568.1, forward strand.
TGGATTTATAAAATGCACAAAAGAGAGCAATAAGCAAATACTAGTAGCTAAGCAACAAGAAAACGTTGATATTGTATCTGGATCAAATGAAATTGATAAGGGTGTGTTGTCTGACATCTTAGAGAACCAACTAGTAAGAAGTAAAAAATCTTTGTAAGTATGATATGAATTATTGGTAATGTGGATTTTCATGGGCAGAAAATGAAGAGGAACCTATTCCAAATTTTGTTCTATTAAAAATATATCTTATTTTTTGTTTACATGAACATATAAATTCAGATATTTCATTTACAATGAAATATACTTTATTTATTTATTATTATTATTTTGATTTCACTTGGATGTTGAATACAGATAGGTAAGGAAGTTATCCTCTTTATATGGCTTTGATACAACTCATTTGGATTTCTATTCTCAGATTTGATCACCTGGTTTCTTGAAGTGGCAAATCATATTTCATATTATCTGCCACTTCTCACCCAAATTCTAATTTTTTGGAATTAATTGTCTGCTTCTTTTTTTTTTCTGTTTCTTGCCCATACAAAAAAAAAAAAAAAAAGGCCTTAATCAGAATATAAATACAGTACTCCCTTAAGAAAGTGCTCAGAATCAAAACTTACTCTAAATTATTTTTCTTATATTATAATTCAGCAAAAATGAACAGTTTCTTCCATCATCAATTTTCTGATATGTTTTCTCATGGGATGATGTTCAGGTTACTATGACAACACCAGTTGATTAAGTTTATATTATTGCTAATGCCCTATCAGCAGTTTTCCTCCAAATTAGGCTATTATTTGTCAGCCCTTCAATATTATTCTATCTAACCTTTTGTTCTTCTAAGGTACTTCTAACTGAATCAGTCCACCTAGATCAGGGGTTGGGGAACTTTTTTACCTATTGCCCCCAAATATATTTATTTACGCCGACGTTACCCCCTTGATTTGAAAGGGAGAAAATCATAGATTATTTAAATTCAAAAGGTTTATTGAATATATTTATAAGGGGAATACAATTATAAATATAAAAAGTATAAGATAAATGTGATAAAATAAATTAATATCCTCATTATGAAACAAAAGTATTTCTTTGAAAACTTTTTAACTTCAGGTTTTGGAGAAACGATGTTTCATTTTTGATACAATAACATCAAAATTGGGGCATTTTGATGTCAGAGCAATTTGAATACTGTCTCCAGGGTCCAATCGATGTCTCTGCTTTGTTTTCATGTTCATTAGAGTGGAAAATCCTTGTTCGCAAAGGTAGGTTGTTGCAAAAGGTAGCAACTTTTTGACTGCCTCCTCCTGTGCAATTTTGAAACCCTTTGCAGCTATTAACATCCAAAAATATGATAGATCTGCTTTGTTTTCAAATTCAATACATGCTTCATTATTGGGTCGAAGTTCAAGAAGTGCCTCTGCCAACCCTTGAGGCTCTTCTATTACATCAGCAATTTCACATTTAAAGGAATCTACAACCCAACTGACAGTATGTGAATCAAGATCTGGAAAGTAATCAGAGAACCGCTCTTTGAGTTTGGTAAGATGCCTTATAATTGTATCCTTGATGTCGTCAAAAGTAATATTTTCACAATCTTCCAAAAACAAAGCTAACTTTGAAAAGGCAGCTATCTCTGGAATGACTTCTAATCATGATTGTATCACTGTAAATTTTCCTTCCAATCTTTCTACCACAGAATCACCAACTAAGGCTGTTGGCATCTTCAGGGTACATAACTGATGTAAGGCACTAAAAACTAAAAAACTGTCACAAACTATAATCAACCGATTCCAATTATATTAGACAAAGAACAGAGCGCGTACAATACATGCATAGAGCGTGTATGATCTCACTTGCTGTTATTTATGAACATTCTATAGTTGGCACTGTAATTCAGTTCTGGTGAGTTAAGAGATCTAATAAGGGTCTTCCAGATCACGGGTAAGATTATTCCTTGGTTCCTGTTAAGGTTTTGTATACAGCGGGTAACACTGCTGTGGCTTCTTTAAAAATTCGGGAGCAGAAGTCCTCCTCTATATAAGAAATTGTGCTTTTATCCCACTCTATGATATGGTTCGTTCTTGAGAAATTAAAAGCTAACCCCGATTTTTCTTCTCTCTTATTATTGACATCACCAATGTGTTCTTTTTGCCTAATTTTAAGGTTCCTTGAAGTCTGGCTGATGTAATTCAAGCTACACGAGCAGAGTATGTTGTAAACTCCTGCATATTTGAAGAAAGGATGGCTATCTTTTGGAGATCTTAAGAATTGCATAATTGTTTCTGTAGGTTTAAAGGGCACTCTTATTTTATGTGGTCTAAGGAGTCTTGCAATCTTATTCGAAACTGTCCCTGAGTATGGAATGACGATGGTAGAAATATAATGTATATCATCTCGTTGTCTTTGTGGGGGTCAGAGAAAAGTATCTTGTGGACGAGTCTTCGAGGAAATCCATTCATGGTAAAGATGTTAGATATCAGGGATAGTTCTTCCTGGAGGTCTTGTTGATCTGTTGATATCTTGTTTTGTTCTGCTTTCTGTCTCCAATATAAAAGCTTTGATCCAAATGCTGAAATCTTTTCTCTGGCTGAAATTATATTGATGTTTTTTTGCAATTCTTTGTTCAATGCATTCACATACTCAAAAATATCAGCTAAATATGCTAAATGTGCAACTCACAAGGAGTTTGTAAACTTATCTGCGAGAACATGCTTTTGATTAACCATAAAAATTTCAAATTCAGTTTTGAGAGCCCACACTCGGTTCAGAACATTTTCATGTGAGAGCCACCTCACTTCTGTATGATAAAGTAGGTCTGTGTATTTAGCCTCACCATCTTTACATAATTCACGAAATAGTCGCGTGTTTAGTGCATGTCCTTTGACAACATTGACTACCTTGATAACATCATACATGATGGCTTCCAGTGCAGGTTCCAAATGTTTCACAAGCAGTGCCTTGTGATGGATCATACGGCGGTTAACTTCAATTTTTGGATTATTCTCTCTCTCTCGCCAAAGCCGAAAAACCACTTACATGACCCAACATAGCTGGAGCTCCATCAACCGACACAGCAATGCAGTCTTCCCACTCTTTAAATTAACGTTATTAAAGTATCATTAACTTTATTGAAGACATCAATTCCACGAGATTTCAACTCGAGAGGAGAACAAAACAATTCCTCTTCAATTGCATGTAAACCTTTGTAGCGAACATACACCATCAGCTGCGAATTACTACTGACATCTGTAGTCTCATCAAGCTGAATAGCAAAGCATTTACTCTCTTTTATTGAAGAAATAACTTGTTCCCTCACATTTTTTGCTAAAATAGAAATTCCTTCTTTCACAACTTTTGCAGACAAGGGCACTGAATTTAGTTTCATGGCTTCTTTCTGACCACACATAATTTTTGTCGTTTTCAAACCTGCTGGTTTAACCAATTCCTCACCAATAGTATATGGTTTCTTGTTTCGCACAATCAACCAGGCCACTTCAAAGCTAGCCTTGATCGAACGTTGATCGAATGTACCTCTCAAGTTGCTGTCCAGTCTTTGTCTTTTGACAGACATTTTCAAATTTACAAAGTATTCCAGTGGTTTGGAAGACAGATGTGGGTGCAAATTATCCAAGTGTTTCTTCAATCGACTCTTTTTGAAAGATTCTGCAGTCAGTACTTTCAAACAGACAACACACTGTGGTTTAATTATTCCTTTGTCTTCTATTTGTGTAAACCCATAATTGAAGAACTCTTCCTGGTATATTCTTTTTCTAGTTGTCATCTGAAGGGTAAAAAAGACTGATTGAATTTAAGTTTTTTAAAGTTCATTTAAATTTACAATAATTTAATTGGCACTAAGACTTGCCCTCAAGATGAAGGCAGTATTTAATTATTTTATTGACCATCGAAAATTAATCGAGCAAGGAGAAAATATATTAATCAAATTATCGAACTAACATAAAACTAAAATATGGTTAATAAATGAAAATCTTACACTTAAAATAGAACTGTTGAAATAAATTAAATAACTACTTAAATCGATTTAAGCAATGCAAAATCACATGTCAAAAAATAAGGTTAAGGCAGGTAATAGACAACTGACAAATAATATCTGTTTAGCCACTTGACAGCACCTTAGCAACCAAATTGTTTGGAGTTCAACATGGCATGACGTCTCCTAAACATGTATATTACATTGTCCAGAAGAAAAAGTCCTGTCGTAACAAGGAACACGCTTTTTATATAATTTTATTTATGTCTATTGAGTCCTCATTACCCCCAAGAATTTCATTTTTATCCCACTTGGGGTAATTTACCCCAGTTCGCCGACCCCTGACCTAGATCATGGCCTTCCTTTTAGTCTCTTTCCAGCCATAGCATCACACACCTATTTTCCTAACCTTTCCTCATCCATTCTGTTTTAAGTGGCTATAATACATTAGATTAGCAGGTATAGCCACTTAAAGTGACTATACCTGCTTACATATTCTTAACAATGTTAAGTTCCTTTCTAATATCTTCATTTTTAATATGATTCTGACATCGATGCCTTCTGTTCACTCCCATCTCTCATATCCATAAATTAATATTGGTTTGAACACTCTCTAGTGAACTAATTATTTCATGTTTTGACTAATTTCTCTCTTATTCCATATAATTTATTCAACTGACTTCTCACTATACTAACTCTGCTTATTCTGTTGTTTAATTCAAAATTTAATTTGCCTCTTCATTAAGAACTGTGTCTAAATAGCTGAAATATTTAAACTTGTGCTTTGATTTCTCCGTTGAGAATGCAGCTGAAGTTTTCAATGTTCCTGCCTATTTTCAAGGTGTTTGTCTTTTTATTACTGATTTTCCTGCAAAATTTCTTATAGCTGTTATTCAGTTAGAGAATCCTACAGACTTATACTAAATATATATGCAGAAAGCAAAGAGTGACGTTTGACATCTCCATTTCTAATATCAGGTTTAATGCCACTTTCTTTCATTATGCAATCCATATAGATGACTACTGATAGTAGGGATAATGTGCATCCTTGTCTTACTCCTGATTTTACATCAAACATTCTTCCTGTTCTTTCCTTCAATTCTAACTGCTGATATCAAATTCCTGATATGTAACCTCAGCAAGTGTACAGGATATTATCATAGTCTTCATCATCATCAATCCTTATCCATCCACAGCTGGACAATGATCTTCTTCATATTTTTCCACATTTCTCTGTCTCTGGCCCATAATCTCCAGTTGTTTTCCATTGAATGATGTAGTTCATCTTTCTCCACCTTGCTGCTGATGACCTGCCAAGGTTGTCTCCCTGTCTTGCAATGTGTTCTGCCCATTTCCATTTTTTTCATTTTTATTTCTTTAATAATGTTTTTTAATCCTGTTTTTTTTTCTGATATCTCTGTTTATTACTTTATTTATTCTTTTCATGTCTAACATTGATCTTTCTATGTTTATCTGTTCAGTTCCTAATTTGTTTTCCAGTCTTCATGTGATACTCCATATGTTATTGCTGGTATGATGCATTGTTCATATGCTTTTCTTTTTAGACAGATAGGTATGTTTTATTTGAAAATTTTATTGTATTTTCCAAATTGTCTCCATCCTTGGTTTATTCTTTGTTTTATTTCATGTTCCCAATTTCTATCTATGTTAATTATTTGATCTAGATATTTAGTGACATTTTCTCTTTATCATTTATTTCTATCCTTTGTTGTGGTTTGTATTTTCTTTTACATTATTTTAGTTTTATCATTTATGTTCAGACCAGACCTGTTGCTTTCTACTTGTTGCTTTCTTACTTCTTTAATAATTTCTTTTAGCTCTTCAGGTGTTTTGGAAAATAGAACAATGTCATCTGCAAATCTTAAATTGCTTAGATATTGACCATTTATTCTGATACCTTCCACCCCCCCCCTTCCCATTTACATTTTTTAATTTTTTTTTGTAATCAAATATTGAATATTATTGGTGACATTGGTATCGCCTTGTCTTATTCCTCTATTTTAATTTTTGAGTTTAGATTGTATGTATGTACCCTTCCCATTTACATTTTTTAATATTTTTTTGTAATCAAATATTGAATATTATTGGTGACATTGTATCGCCTTGTCTTATTCCTCTATTTTAATTTTTGATTTTAGATTGTATGTATGTATATATATTGTATTAGTTGTATGTATGGTTATTTAGTGCCTCTATTATTACTGTTCTTTCTATTGTTTCAAATGTTTTTTCATAATCGATGAGTGCCATACAAAATGGTATATTGTATTCATTTTGTTTTTTCTATTATCAGATTAATAGTTTGGAGGTGGTCATTAGTTGAATATCCACTTCTTAATCCTACTTGGTCTTTTGTTTGTGAGAACTCTAATTTGTTTTTCATCCTATTGGTTAGTATTTTGGTGAGTAATTTATACATATGCGAAAGCAGGCTGATTAGTCAGTAGTTTATTAGATTTATATGATCTCTTTTTTTAATTAAGACTGTTTGTGCTTTGTTCCACTCATCTGGGATTTTAGATGCCATCAAGCATTATTAAAAAGCAGTTGAACCTTTTTTATTAACTCTTTCTTTGTGTCTTATCATATCTAGTGTAATTTTATCTAGTCCTGGGCTTTTATTATTTGGCATTTCTTTTAAAGCTTTTTCTATTTCTTTAATCAATATTGATAGACACATCCTAATGGATTTCAGTGTCCTAATTGGGCTCTTTAGAGCTGTATAAATTACTCTAGAATTCTTCAATTCTTTTGATTATTTTTTGTCTTTCCTGAATCAGTTTATTGTTCTTGTCTTTAATATTGATTATTTGTGCTTTTCCTTCATGTAATATTCTCATAGTAGTTTTGATGCTTTTACTTTTTTTAATACTTGTTTAGTTTCTTTGTGTTATGTTCTCTTTTTGATGGTTTTGTTTAGCTCTGCCTTTTCTATCTGGTTTAAGATTCGCTTCAAGTTTCTTCCTTTTTTGATTAGGTTCAGAGTTTCTTTTGTTAGTTTCCACTTTTTTTTCTCTAGTTCTTTTTATTATATTTAAGCTATTTATGATTATATCTATATCTTTGTTTAGAGTATTTAAATGTTTTTCTTCTTTTGCTTCCAATATCATTTTATTTATTTTTATTTGATATATTTTTCTATTTTGTTCGAGCATTTCATTTGTTATGGAGTCATCTGTTGTCTTTTGTATAAGTTTTCTCCTTTCTGCTCTTGTGTTTATACTTATACTTCCTCTTAGCATTCTATGGTTGCTTCCTGTGTTGAATTTATTTAGGACACCTGCATCTTCGAGTATATTCTTTCTATTAGTTAGGATGCAATCTATTTCATTTTTTGTTATATCATTCAGTCCTTTCCATGTCCATCTTTGTTGATGTATTTTCTTAAAGGTGTTGTCTATTTTTAGTGATTTTCAGTTGCAAATTTGATTAATCTTTCTCCACATTCATTCCTTTTCCTAGTCCAAATTGGAAGTTCTTATGCATTTGATTTTATTCCTATTTTTAGTTTGTCTCGTATGATTAAGGTGTAATGAGTTTTTTCTTTGTGCATGAGATTTTATTGCCTTCATGACTTGTTATTGGTGCATATATTTGAATGATTTTGATTTTATATCTTGAGTTTTTCAGAATCACATGGGCTATTCTATCTGATATTCCTTGTATACTTATCTGTAGTATTCTTTGTTTGTGAATTAGGAAGCAACTCTGTTTCTATTGTTTTCTGTGTTTCCATAGGTATAGAGCATATGCCCAGTGTTTCTTATATGCATGTTTTTCCCCTTCCTTCTTACTGTCTGAGTCCAATGATATTCCATTTAATTTCCTTTATTTCTTCTTCCAACTCAAGAAGGTTTGCTCCTTCTCTTATTGTTCTTATGTTGTATGTGCATGTCTCTGTTTTTTGTATTTAATGATGTTTTGGGAAGTGTTTTTTAGTGTACTATTTATCATAGTAATACATGAAAAAGTTACATCATTATTAATTTCCGATCAACAATTTTCCTTCAAATTAATCTTATATTTCTGTCTTCTAAGCCACTTTTTATTATATCACACCTATGTTTTTGGTCTTCCTTTGGATCGTTTTCTTGCCACCCTTGCAAAGAACACTTATTTTGATAATCTTTCCTCTCCCATTCTGTTTAAGTGACCATACCACCTGAGATTAACCTTATCACATTTCCTGAATGCTAACAATGGCAAGTTCTTTTCTAATATCCTAATTTTAATATGCTACTTCCATTGATGTCATTCGTTCACTCCCCTAATCATTCTCAGAACTCATATCTGTGGTCACCACTTTTTGATCAATTGTTTTATTTCTAACCCAGCTCCTCAGACTAAGTTTAAAATTGGTTTCAAAACTATCTTGTATACTGCTAATTTAGTGATTTCACTAATTTTCTCTTATTCCATATAAATTTATTCATCTGGCCTCCTACCATACAGCTTTACTAATTCTGTTGTCTATTTCCATATTCAATTTACCATCTTCACTAAAAATTGTGCCTAAATAGTTGAAATGTTTTACTTCTTTTTCAATTTCTGCCTGTTTTTATTGCTGATTTTCATACCAAATTTATTACAACAGTTATTCAATTTAGTCATGGAATTTTGCAGACTTGTACTTGATTCATTGAAAAGTAACATGTATTAAGTAAACAGTAGAGATAGCATCATCACCAATTTTGATATCATCATAATGTGATTCATACAGATGATAAATAACAGCGGAGATAATGTGTACTCATGTAACACACCTAATTCAATGTCAAACCATCTTCCTGTCCTCATTAAATTCTAACTGCTGACTTCCATCTCATAAAGAGACTGTATTGCTTGATAAAATGACATATTTACACCATATAATGCAGCATTTTGAAGAGTTTTCCTCTTGATACATTGCCATATACATTTTCCAGTTCTATGAAACTTAAATACAGACACTTGTTATATTCCCAAGATTTCTGAACTATAAGTCTGATCCTAGAAACACTTCTATTTGGCCTGAATCCAGCTTGTTCTTCACAAAATTTCCCTTCCACAATTTTTCGTAGCTGTTTCTCAAGTATATTTGCATAAATCTTATGAAGAACACTCAGTAACGAAATACTTCTATTCTTATATTCACTTTTATTTCCCTTTTTACAGAATTACAGTAAGTATTATGAAAGCTCTACTCCAATCATCCAAAATTTCACCCTCTGACCAGCCCTTCTGAATTGTAGTGCAGCCACTCTAAAACTTTTATATCCCTGTATATGAGCATTTCTGGTTGAATATCATCTGTCGTCTTCAACTGCCTTTCTACATTTCATGTTTTTGATGGCTTTTTTTTTTCTACTTCAAATATGGTTATATGTATTCCTCATTGCATTCCTGTTTTGTGTTTTCTACCACCCTGTTGACATTGCTTGTTTCATTTAGCAATCTTTAAAAGTAATTACTCCAGACATCCAGAATATCTTAAATTTTCATGTCACCTTTATCATCTGATTCCTTTTATGGGTATGTTTCAGTAACACCTATTATGGTACTTATCCAATTCTTCCACTACTTCCATTTGTTTTCCATTGATACTTCTTATTTTGATAGTGCCAATCTTGATCTCTGTTGATATTGAGTTGGGATGTGGTCCAGGATTTCTTTCTGTAGCTAATGTTTCACTTTTCTTTCTGATTCCCTGATGAAAACAATGGGAGCCTTGTTTAACCTAGAAGTGCCTCAGCTGGCACGATATTCTGTCATGTTTTACCATCATTTTGCATAATGGTTTAAACCAATAAGAATGCAGTTTGATCTACTAAATCCCAGATTGCCAGCTGTTTCCTCCATTTCTAAGCTTTTTCAACAGACTCTGTTGAAAAAGCTTAGAACAAAAAAGGCAACAACTCTGTTGTTGCCACCTTCCTTGATATGTTCGTACCAAAGTCTTCCTATGCTTTCTGTTTAGCTAGTTTTACACAGTTCTTTGTTATCTTACATTTTTCTCTGTATTCTCTAAGAGCCCAAGCTGACTTACTTGCCAGAAACTTTCAATATACTTTCTTCTTTTCCTTGACTTCCTCTTTAACTTCTTGAGTTCACCAGAGTTCAGATTTTTCTACCATTGTAAACAGCCTCACCACATGCCTCTTGGTTGAATCAGGCAATGTTTTTTTGAGGCTTTGTCACTGAATCTCGAAGGTTTGGTTGTTGTTTTCAAACTCTTTCATTTTTTCTTGAATGATGTTTGTGTATTTTAGTCTACAGTTCACCTCTGAAAGCTGTTCAACTTTGATATGTTTTGAAACTATGATCACTTCTAGTTTTAAATCCCGTATATACTTGTGTCTTGAACCAGTGGAAAAAACATTGCTGTCTACAATAACATAGTCTGTGAGACTTTCCGTACTTCTTGCATCTGCTCTTCATATGAATTTCTACACATTTCCATGTCCTCAACAGAATTCCTGCAGGCACTTACCATAAATATTAGCTTTTCCCTTTTCTCCAAATTTTCTCAGTACATTTCTGTATGTCTGGTAATCATTTCGTACTCTGCTATTTAGATCTCCAGCAACAAACAAGTTTTCCTTTTTTGTTGTGTGAGCTGTTTTCTCTAATGTCTCAAGAAATACCTCTATTTCTTCTTTAGTAAAATATTCAGTGGGACAATAGGCAATAAATTTTTGTTCAGTTCCACTTTCTGATTTGCCCACATCACTCCTTGATATTGTCTATCATTCAAGAAGATTATCCTGATATTTAGTATTGACATTTTGTATTTGTTACTTAAGATCTCACCTTTTTTATCTTCTTTGTTTCAGTAACACCCTATTATGGTACTTATCCAATTCTTCCACTACTTCCATTTCTTTTCCATTGATACTTCTTATTTTGATAGTGCCAATCTTGATCTCTGTTGATATTGAGTTGGGATGTAGTCCAGGATTTGTTCCAGTAGCTGATGTTTCACTTTTTGTTCTGATTCTCTGATGAAAACAATAGGGGCCTTGTTTAACCGAGAAATGCCCCAGCTAGCATGATATTGTCATGTTTTACCATCATTTTGCATTATGGTTTAAACCAGTAAGAATGCAGTTTGATCAACTAAATCCCAGATTGCCAGCCCAGTCTTCTTCATTCAGTATCCAGGTTGATATCTAGCAGGATGTACCACGAGAAGGAACAAGTCAACAAATGGAAAGAAAGACAAGAAGAACACCTACGTGTGAAGAAAAGATTAATGTGAAAGACTGTGTGCTATACAAGAATTGTAAGTAGTTATAATACTGAACAAGAATGTATGTCAAATGGCTCTGTTTATGAGATAATATACGTGTATATTAATGTTGAATGAGGCTTAAACGAGGTTTGCCTTATATTCAGTTAACGCTCTTTCTCCCTAACCATCCTATTCCAGTTCTGTAACAATTATTATTCAATCTATAGAGCCTGTATTAAGAAAGAATATGAATAACTTTATACAGAATAAAATTTTCAGAAAGCTAAATCATCATCATCATGCATATCAAGGATTTAAGCCTAGCATGGCCTGTTCTGGCCTTAGAAGTCATCGTTGAATCTTTTAAGAGAACATCCTGGTTTTCTTTTTCCTAATGGCTTGTACTTTAAGGCTTGTTTTGGTAATCTTTCTATTTTTTAATTTTTTCTATTACTGATTCTTGGTTTAATTCTTTCATAATTTCTTCATTTCTTTTGTGATCAAATAGGGTATACTTTGCAGTTTTTCTCATAAACTTCATTTCTGCTGTTGTTAATCTTTGTTTGTCTTTTTTGTTCTATTGTCCAGATTTCACTCCATACAATAAGACTGGTAGGACTAATGTATTGTATACTTTTAGTCTGGTTTGTTTTTGAACTAGGTTTGGTTTAAACATAGAGTTAATTACACCTGTTATTTTTAAATATTTTGCAATTTTTACGTTTATATCTTTTTCATTTTCATATGTGATCATACATCCTAGGTAGTTAAATGAATTCACCTGTTCTAAGATCTTGTTATCTATTACTATTTTAGTTCTTACTGATCTTGTCCTTTAAAGGCCATAGTTTTTGATTTTCCTGTTGATATTATCATATCAACAGAAATGAGATCTAAATGAGATAGCCATAATCTTTGGCTATCTCGTTTAGATCTAAAATAGCTTTCTGTAAGTTATCTTCAGAATTTGTAATTATTGTTTGGTCGTCGGCAAAAAAGAGTGTTTAAGTTCACAGTAGGAGAAAGTTTAATGCCTTGGTGGAAATTTTTATTCTATTTTATTATTATTTCATTTAGGTAAATATTAAAGAGAGTTGCTGAGAGGGGGCATCCCTGTCGGTCCATTGATTTATCTCTCTCGTATATGATAGCTCATTATTTAATCTTATTTGTATTTGATTATTTTCATATGTACTTATGATAGCTTTTAGGATATTATTTGGTATTTGTCTTTCTTTTAATATGTTAAATAAAATGCTTCTTTTAACTTTGTCAAATGTTTTTTCAAAGTCAATAATTAATAATTTTCTCTATTGATTTTAGGCAAAAGGCTGGGTCTATACATGATCGTCCTTTTCTAAATCCATTCTGTACTTTTAAAATAAAATTTTGGGAATATTTCATTAGTTTGCTATTTAAAATTCTGCTATATATTTCTATAAATTCTGCTATAACAGGAATTTAGTATACTTATACCACTGTAGTTTTTAGGGTCATCTCTATTACCTTTTTTAAAGATAGAATCACAATTGCTTTTTTTCCATTCTATTGGGGGGTTACCAGTTGTATAAATTTTATTTAAAAATAGTAGTCTTTCTTTGAATCTTGTTCCTGCATATTTATATAGTTATGAACCTAGCTTATCTTCTCCAGGTGATTTTCCGTTTCTTGTTTCTTTCAGGCTGATTTCTAATTCTTCTTTAGTTATATCATTTTCATTAAATGTTTGCCAGTTGTCTGTTTTAAAATATTTTTCTGTCCACAATTCTGTGTAGAAATTTAGAAAGTCTTCTAATTTCAATTCAGTGTTTAATTTTATGTTTTCTTTAGTATCTGCATTTAGGTGTTTCAAAATTGTATATACATTGGGTCTTATTTTATATAAATCATGTTCTAAATTAGAAACAAATTTGTTCCATGATTCTCTGTCTTTTTCTGGCTTCTCTTTTAGCTATGGCTCTTATTCTATTTTATATTCTAATCTTTTACTGCTTAACCATTTATGATAGGCTTCTTTTTTTATTTTGATTATTTCTTTGGTTGTATCATCCCATATCTTCAGTTTTTTCCTTTTATTGAATTTTTTGGTGTTTCCTAAGCTTTCATTTGCTGCTGCATTTAGTATCGTTTTTATATTAAGCCATTCTGTTTCTATTTCTTCATTTTGTTTTATTTTGTCTAGATATTGGTTAATTCTTTGTTCATATAGCCATTGTATATATGTGTATCATTTAATAGTCTAGTTTTATAAACAAACGTTTTAAATTTTCTTTCTGTTCTTGTTACTTGTAGCCATTTAGGTGGTAATCTTAATTTTATTTTAACGAGGAAGTGGTCATTATTTATTTCATATCCTCTGTGAACTCTAACATCTAACGAAAATTTAATGTCTTTTCATTTAAGATAAAATAATCTAATATTGATTTCCATCCTCTTGCTGCCAAAGTATATTTATGTATGTCTTTATGTTTATAGAAAGAATTCATTATTTTTAGGTTATTATAAACTACAAAGTCGACCAATTTTTTATCATCCCTGTTTAGAGTATGTTCTCCATATATTCCTATATTATTATTAATAACTAATATTTAAGGAATTGACAGCGTATACTGGAAATATAGATTAAATAAACTTTAATATACACTTTCCGATATTTCGGCGAACGTTACGTTGCCATCTTCTTGGGAACTTACTAACAAGACACGTGCACACAAGTACTAATACAACAAATGAGACTGAGGCTAGGATGCTAGCGTTTTCCTAAAGTCCTGATGGTGCCCCCTGGTGGGCTATATTGGTAGTTCTTGGCCTTTGGGCTGAAGTTCTTTTGATAAAAGTTTCCCAAATTTGGGGCAGTTTCATGCATCCAAATTTGTTGAGGTTTGGCATGTTCCTAAGGGCCGAGGCTGATTCCATGAATAGTCTTTCATACTTGAACTTGCTGCGGTGTATTACTGTGGCTTTCTTCCATCTTATTCTGTGGCGAGTATCCAGAGCGTGGTCTGCAAGCCCAGAGTGGCTGTACTGGTGAACCACTCCTCTCCTTCCTAACACACTTGAACAACCAACACCCTAGAATCAAATTCACCCTGGAAAAAGAGGAAAACAATAACCTCCCCTTCCTAGACACACTAGTCACCCGCCAACCTGATGGAACCTTGGTTTTCTCAGTTTATAGAAAACCCACCCATACAGGCAGATACATTCACCAACAATCCCACCACCCCCCCTCACAACAATATGGAGTTATTAAAACATTATTCAACAGGGCAAAAATAATCTGTTCTAATAATCAAGCCCTAACCACTGAACTAAATCACATCCGTGACACTTTCTCAGCCAACGGCTACCCCCTCCAAAAAATCCAAAAAATACTTAACCCAGTTATCCACAACCCACCACCCCCTCCCCCTCACAAAAAAGATTACTCTAAATCCATCACTATTCCCTACATCAGAGGCACCTCAGAAAAAATCAATAAAATCTTAAAAAAACATGACTTGACCACTTGTTACAGACCACATAGAAAACTGGCATCCCTTATCCGCTCCACCAAAGACCAACCACTTCCCCTAGACCTACCTGGTGTATACCAGGTCCCTTGCAGCTGTAAACTGTCCTACTTTGGCCAAACAGGCAGGACAGCAAATATCAGAATCTCAGAACACAAGGATTACATCCGATTTCACCAGTACAGCCACTCTGGGCTTGCAGACCACGCTCTGGATACTCGCCACAGAATAAGATGGAAGAAAGCCACAGTAATACACCGCAGCAAGTTCAAGTATGAAAGACTATTCATGGAATCAGCCTCGGCCCTTAGGAACATGCCAAACCTCAACAAATTTGGATGCATGAAACTGCCCCAAATTTGGGAAACTTTTATCAAAAGAACTTCAGCCCAAAGGCCAAGAACTACCAATATAGCCCACCAGGGGGCACCATCAGGACTTTAGGAAAACGCTAGCGTCCTAGCCTCAGTCTCATTTGTTGTATTAGTACTTGTGTGCACGTGTCTTGTTAGTAAGTTCCCAAGAAGATGGCAACGTAACGTTCGCCGAAATATCGGAAAGTGTATATTAAAGTTTATTTAATCTATATTTCCAGTATACGCTGTCAATTCCTTAAATATTAGTTATTATGTCTAACCAGCGTATAAGCCTCTCAACAAGAATATATTATTATTAATTTTCATGTTTCCAATTCTTGCATTTAAGTCTTCTGCTAAAATTACATAATCGTTTTTCATTTAATTCATAGAAAGCTAAATATCGAAATATTATTATTAGTTGACACCTCCAGGAAATCCAAGTACTCATCGAGGGACGACACCTGCTCTACAACTCCCTCACCAACATTCAATCACCAACTGACTGCAACTACACCAATGCAATCTACCGCCAACCACCACTCGTATTTCCACAGACAATCACAAATATCCATGTCTATGACGGGATTCAAACCTGTAGCCTTTTGGAGAGCAGATATGCTATCCACTCAGCCAACCAGGCTGACTATTTCTTAAATTTTTTTAATTTTTTTAAAATATTTCTTATATGGGAAATTTATTTTTTTTACATATATCCGTGATGAATAACTTTATACCGAATAAAAATTTTCGAAAAGCTAAATATAATTGAAATATTAAATAATATATTTAATATTTTATTAAAATATTTCTTATATGGGAAATTTTTTTTCACATATATTCATGATGAATTTTCATGCGATTAATTTTCCCATGACAAATAGTCTTCGTGATGAATTCTCGCCGATCAATTTTCCCACGATGAATTGTCCGGACACAGAGTATGTACGAGGGAAAAATAAACGAAACTGGAAGAAGAAACATGAGGGCGGTCGGAAAAGTTCTCGGCCTCGACCATAGATGGCAACACTATTGGGATTTTTTTTTCCCTAAGTTGGTACATCTATTTTATTGTTGGTACATTAACATCCATTTGAAATTGCAAGTCATTCTATTAAGTAGTTTGTTTTATACAGCTGTCAGAAGCAAAAGTGAGTATTGTGTGGTTATAAAATTCTTTGTAAAAGGTTTAACGCCAAACGAAATTCATTCGAAGTTCATTAAAGTTTATGGGCACTCTTCTCCTTCATTTTTGACAATTAAGAAATGGGCTGCAGAGTTTAAACGTGGCCGTACCAGCGTTGATGATGGTCCATGTGAAGGTCCAAAAAGGGTAACAACACCAGAAATCATTGATCGAGTGCACAATTTAGTATTGGATAACCGTTGAGTCACAGTGCATTAAATTGCTGAGACTATAGGCATTTCAAAAGAACATGTAGGATTTATTTTGCATGAAGAATTGCAAATGAACAAGCTTTGTACAAGATGCATGCTGTGCTTGGAGCGTTTTAACAAGAATCAAACTGATTTTGTGTGTCGATTTATTACTATGGATGAATGACTTGGATTCATCATTAAACACCAGAATCCAAAGAGCAGTCAAAACAGTTGACATGGCATCAGTGTTTTGGGATGCTAAAGGCATTTTGTTTATTAATTATCTTGAAAAGGGTAAAACAATAACCAGGGAATATTATTCTGATCTTTAAATCAGACTAGATGAAAAAATTCTTGAGTAAAGACCTGATTTGCAGAAGAAAAAAATCATCTTTCATCAGGACAAACCACCTTCCCACAAAGGTGTTTTAGCAATGAGAAAATTAAGGGCTCTGCACTATGAATTGTTGGAACATTCACCCTTTTCCCTAGATTTGGCTCCCTCTGAGTTCCATCTCTTCCCAAAACTAAAACTCTTCCTTGCTGGTCAGCGTTTTTCTTCAAATCAAATCAAGATTGCAGCTGTAGAGGGGTATTTTGCAGATATTACTGAGAACCACTATAGGGACAGGATAATGGCGCTGGAGCATCGCTGGAATAAATGATTTTCACATTGCACCAACTAGCA
Source organism: Typopeltis vanoorti (assembly GCF_054136105.1). Taxonomy (NCBI): domain Eukaryota; kingdom Metazoa; phylum Arthropoda; class Arachnida; order Uropygi; family Thelyphonidae; genus Typopeltis; species Typopeltis vanoorti. The sequence continues at coordinate 44,250,138 of NC_143568.1, forward strand.
GAGCTCAGCTGGGAAGACCATACAGAAATATATTATTGTTTTGTGGATTAAATAAGCTTTTGATAGCATCAATAGAGAAATCCTTCTTAAAGTTCTACTAGAAAAAGCTATAGACAAATACTGGAATACTTCGATTATCACGGTTTGTAATTTGATAAAATTCCAATTATTGCGCACCAAATTCGAATTATCGCTGCCCGCGAGATGTAGCCCACTACATATGCAACCAGTTTGAGTCGCCACTCTCTAGGTATCGCTCTCTTGTAGCGCTTCATTTTTATCCGATGGCGCCTGCTCACCAGTAACTGTCCACCTTTGCCTGAAGTACATGTGGATATTTATTTCTCTTCTTATTTACCCCTACAACGAATGCTAAAAGAAACAAGGATGATATCAAGTCTACAGCTATCAAGAAGAAACGTAGAGTGATCAGCTTAGAAGATAAGTTGCATATGATAAATAAGTATGAAGCAGGCATAACCAAAGCCAAAATTGCAAGAGACTACAGTCTAAATCAGTGGTTCTCAAACTGGGTGCTGCAAGTATGCCACAAGGGTGCCACGAAATTTTGAATCGTTTATTTAAAAAAAGCAAAATATTCAATTGCCATAAATAACTAAATCAAAAACAAAAAAAATTATATATTTTGATTTTAATGGATGAAGCGTATATAAAAATTATAATTTTTTGTATCACTCTTATATTATATCCTGGGATTTCATTAGATCACCCCATGTTGTAGTAACTAGATATGTGATGCCACATAAATACTGGGGAAAATGAACTAATGAATGGTTAGTTGTCCTGCTGTCTGTTTTAGTATTTCTCTGTTCAGTGTGACAAGTATTATACATGATCATTTCCCCTAAACAAAAATCATGAGTCTTTTGTCATCGATGAGAATAAACGAAGTATGATATTAAAGTCGTTAAATTCAGTGAGTAGAGGTTTTTCTTACTGTTATATATTCCAACTATAACGAGAGACACCGTAAACAAATGTTTTTCCTTTTTCCATCGGGAAAAAAAATTATTTACTTGAAATAAATTTTAAAATAAAATATTAAAGTTACATATGCCCTTCAAAACCATGAATAATTTTTTCCTTAAAAAAAGAAGTGAAGATTCTGACGATCAAGAAATGTCTACTTGTAGCAAAGCTAACGAACCAATTCGCACTAATAAATTATCAAAAACTGATACTTGCATTAATGAAGATTTGACTATTTTTAACATTCAGCAACAAAAAAAGCACTAATGAAACAACAGAAACAGAAAGAATAGGTTCATGTAAAAAGGGAACAATGAAAAAGAATGTAAAAACTCGTTTATATCAAGAGAGCTGTCTAAAAATGGGATTTACATGGTGTGATAAATTAATTCCCAGTCCTAAGTGTATTTTGTGTGGTTTGGTTCTATCAAATGAGGCTATGGTTCCTAGCAAATTATTGCGACATTTCTCCACAAAACATGACAAATTGTCGAATAGAAATCCTAAATATTTCAAAAAGTTAATAAGATTACAAGAAAAACAAACTAAAAGTTTTGTAAGAAAGTTTGCAATTTCTGACCGAGTTCAAGAAGCGAGTTATTTAGTTGCTGAAATAATTGTGAAGGAAATGAAGCCTCATACTATCAGAAAAACCCCGATTCATCTGGGCTGTTCAGCAATTGTGAGAACAATTTTTGGTACTGAGGCAGAAGAAGAAGAAGAAATAAAGAAGATTCCATTATCAAATGATACTATGAGTAGACATATTAATGATCTGTCAGTCGATATTGAAAAGTCGGTTATAACCAAAATAATCCAGAATTTTTCAGTTTGCAGTTAGATGAGTCAACTGATATCGGTGGTAAAAGCACACTTACTTGTTTTTACCCACTTCATTGAAGATGATAAAATTATCGAAGAATTTCTATGCTGCAAGGAATTCGAAAAAACTACGACGGGAAAAGATGTTTTTGATATAATAAACACATTTTAATACAGATGGTCTATCTTGGAAAACTTGTGTGGGTATATGTACAGATGGTGCACCTTCTATGGTTGGAATTACAAAAGGGTTTGTTTCCTTTGCTAGAAAAGAAAATGCGAACATTATAATGACTCTAATAAATTTAGTTTAATCCTTTATCCAAGTGTGAGCAAACAAAGTTTGCGCCTGAAAGTATCTTCAGGACTGGGTTAAGGTGGTACACACCAGGGCAACTCGTTGCAAAGGTGGAGCAAGCTACCAACACTCCTATCCTAGTATCTCCTATAATGCAAAACACATCTCCTTGCGGATATGTCTACTGTTATGCATTAAGGGAAGGGCCACTACCCAGACCGGTTTCGACCTTTATTGAGGTCTCTTCAGTGGGAGCCAGGCCCAAGTCGAGATATCAGGCAGAAGCATTAGCAGGTCATCTCCACCTATAGGAATTGCCAATTGGTGTGCCACCCTTTTTTAATAAATTACTCTGGATTTAGAGAAAGATGTTGAAAGTTTATTTTCCACTTGGTTAGAGTATAATAAATTTAGTTTAATCCTTTATCCAAGTGTGAGCAAACAAAGTTTGCGCCTGAAAGTATCTTCAGGACTGGGTTAAGGTGGTACACACCAGGGCAACTCGTTGCCCTGGTGTGTACCACCAGGATTAAACTAAATTTATTATACTCTAACCAAGTGGAAAATAAACTTTCAACATCTTTCTCTAAATCCAGAGTAATTTATTAAAAAAGGGTGGCACACCAATTGGCAATTCCTATAGGTGGAGATGACCTGCTAATGCTTCTGCCTGATATCTCGACTTGGGCCTGGCTCCCACTGAAGAGACCTCAATAAAGGTCGAAACCGGTCTGGGTAGTGGCCCTTCCCTTAATGCATAACAGTAGACATATCCGCAAGGAGATGTGTTTTGCATTATAGGAGATACTAGGATAGGAGTGTTGGTAGCTTGCTCCACCTTTGCAACGAGTTGCCCTGGTGTGTACCACCTTAACCCAGTCCTGAAGATACTTTCAGGCGCAAACTTTGTTTGCTCACACTTGGATAAAGGATTAAACTAAATTTATTATACTCTAACCAAGTGGAAAATAAACTTTCAACATTATAATGACTCATTGCTTCATTCATTGTGAATCATTGGTGGCAAAGACAATAGGCTTGGAATTAAAAAGTGTATTAGAAGAAATCATTCAGATGGTTAATTATATCAAGGCCAAACCATTAAAATCTGGAATTTAACTTTTTTAAATAACGAAACCTGTGGTGCGTTCATAATTAGAAGAAACACACGTATAAACCAACAGTGAAAATTATTTAATTGTAAATATTTCATCCTAAGTATCTTAGGACATCATCAGTACAGTATTTAAACAAAAATTAGGAATAACATACAGTTAGGGCGCATGATTACAATAGAATCTCATGAAAACGTGCAGAACGTGCTAAAGTAGTACAAAAAAAAAAAAAAAAAAACGTTAATTATTTAACACAGTTTTGTATGATAATTTCCCATACTTTAGGAATAGTAAGAACGTCATTGCGGTTTAGGTTTGGTCTGTGTAGTAGGGCTTCAGAACTTTCTTTGTATAAACATTCATGTTTAAATATAGATCTATGTAAAAGTTTAGCCTTTTCCCAATGGATCCTATGGTTTGGATTTTCAATTCCGTGTTGAGAGAGGCCAGATTTCTGCGGTTTAAGAAGACGAATGTTGTCTTGATGTTCCGAGATGCGTTTCTGAACAGACCTACCTGTCTGTCCAAAGTAAGATAATTTGCATGAGCATGGAATCTCATAAACACCAGGTAACATCAAGGGTGAGAATTTGTCCTTACGCATCTCGGAACATCAAGACCACATTCGTCTTCTTAAACTGCAGAAATCTGGCCTCTCTCAACATGGAATTGAAAATCCAAACCATAAGATCCATTGGGAAAAGGCTAAACTTTTACATAGATCTATATTTAAACACGAACGTTTATACAAAGAAAGTTCTGAAGCCCTACTACACAGACCAAACCTAAACCGCAACGACGTTCTTACTATTCCTAAAGTATGGGAAATTATCATACAAAACTGTGTTAAATAATTAACGTTTTTTTTTTTTTTTTTTTTTTTTAGCACATTATGCACGTTTTCATGAGATTCTATTGTAATCATGCGCCCTAACTATGTTATTCCTAATTTTTGTTTAAATACTGTACTGATGATGTCCTAAGATACTTAGGATGAAATATTTACAATTAAATAATTTTCACTGTGGTTTATAAATGTGTTTCTTCTAATTAAAATCTGAAATATTTGCAGGACTATGTGAAGAGATGCAATCTCATTACAAGAATCTTCTTCATACCGAAGTAAGATGGCTTTCAAAAGGTCGCGTATTGGATCGTTTTTTTTTTAACTTAAAGAAGAAATATTAATGTTTTTCCAAAATGAAGACAAACCAGAATTCTATAAATTATTACAAGATGATTTTTGGTGTTCCAAACTAGCCTATTTAACAGACATATAACTCCAACATGCAAGGAAGAAATGAGAATATTTTGACATCTACAGATAAAATTAAAGCTTTTAAAGATAAAAAAAATGTGGAAGATAAAATTAAGCACCAACAATGTAGAAATGTTCCTTAAAGTTGCCTCCAGAAAATGTAAGAACACTGATCTGCAATAGCTTATTTACAGTCATTTAACATCTTTAGAAGAAAAAATTGACCATTATTTTCCAGACATTTCGGTCAATTTATACGATTGGATTCGAAATTCATTTGTAGAGTCAACATCAGCAATGAGTGAGTTAAGTATTATAGAAGCTGAAGAATTAATTGATATAAGTAACGATCTTACGTTGAGATTGAAGCATTCAGAAATGTGTCTGAATTCATTTTGGATAAGAACTATGGAGTACCCCAATATAGGATTCAAAGCACTTAACATCTTATTGCAATTTTCTACATCTTATTTGTGTGAACTGGGTTTTTCTGCACTCATAAATATTAAAACAAAGAAGAGAGAAAGATTAAAGACCCTTGAAAATGAGATGAGAATGTGTCTCTCAAAAACAAGGCCTAATATCAAAGAAATATGCAAACAACACCAGGCACATATTTCACATTAAGTTCATATTTTATTATCTGAACCTTTATAATAGCTTTTGTTTTGTATGTTTTTGGGTTGTTTGAAAATAAACCAATTTAGTTTAAATAAAATCTGTTTTCTTTTAAACACGCTTTCCTTCATATCTTTAGTATCTGTAATATCAATTTATTTATGGGTTATATATGCGAGTCTTTCAGAATCAATTAATCGGCACTTTACTCTATAAAAAGCAAATAATACTAGGGGTGCCATGAAATTTATTTATTGATTTTAGTGTGCTGCCAGACAAAAAAGTTTGAGAACCACTGGTCTAAATGAATCAACTGTTCGCCATATTTTAGACCATGCTGCAAACTATAAGCAACTAGAACAAAGTGCATCGACAAAAGCATTGAATTTGTTTGAAACTTTAAAAAGAAAACAACTATAAAGTGAAAATGATTCACCGTCAGTAGTGGAAGAAACTTTCCCTGCAAGTTCAGGGTGGTTCGATCGGTTCAAAAAGCGATCGAGCATTCATAGTGTTTGTGTACAAGGTGAAATTGCCGATGAAAAAGCAGCAACTAGTTTTCCTGGTGAGTTGCAACAGATCATTGAAGAAGGAAATTATACCGATGATCAGATATTTAATGCTGACGAAACTGGCTTATTATGGAAAAAAATGCCCACTAAAACATTTTTAGCAAAAAATGAAAAATCACAGCCTGGCTACAAGGTTTCGAAGGAGCGTGTAACACTTTTACTATGTGGCAATGCTTCTGAAGATTACAAGTTGAAGCCTCTCTTTATTTATTGTTCACAAAATCCTCGCCCGCTTAGAAGTTTAGATAAAAATTTTCTCCCTGTTCATTGGAGATTCAATAGAAAAGCTTGGATGACAAGCTGGATGCAGGAGATATAAGGAACTTTTTTGAACAGCAAGGAATAGAGAAAACTGGAAGATCCTGCTCAACCCGTCTTAGACGGAAGAGAAGAAGAAGAAGAAGAAGAAAATTTTCTGTGAGTACCTTATCATACGCCTTTTCCAGATTTACAAAACTTACACTATATGGATCCTTGTTATATTCTAATGATTTCTCAACTATTTGTTGGAAAGTGATAATCTCTATTTGTCCTAAATCCAGCTTGTTGTTGTTCTTCTTCCAGTTTCTCTTCCACAGTTTTTAATAGCCTTTTTTCAAGAATGCATACATAAATCTTACCTGGAACACTTAATAGAGAAATTCCTCTCTGATTCTCACATTTAATTTTATTCTCTCTTTTTTTTTTTAACAATGGGAACTATTGGAGCTCTACTCCAGTTATCTGGAATTCAACCCTGACTAGGCCCCTCTGAATTATGCAGTGAAGCCATTACAAAATTTTTATACCTCCATATTTGAAAATTTCTGGTTGAATATCATCTACTCCATCTGCCTTTCCACATGTCAAGTTTTTGATAGCTTTTCTACCTCGAGTAGATTTTGTAAATCCTCTTGAACATTTTCTACAACTGTTCTGTCACTGCTTGTTTTATTTAATAGTCTTTCAAAGTACAGGTAACCCTCGTATAATGCGGTTTCGATATAACGCAGTCTACAAATTGTAGTATCCCTTGTTCAACACGGTTTCGATATAATACGGTTCTACAATTTCTAGTAACCCTTTATTTATTTATTTTTCATTTTTCACCGCGGGACTTAAAAATCAAATTTTATCTTCATTAAATTTGTGTCTGCCCATATCGCGCAAGTTGTTATAAGTATCGAATTTAGTTTTATTGTATCACTGAATAAGGTACTGTATAGAGGCTTTTGCAGTCTGTGTCATTCTCAACAAATAGTGCAATTAGAGACAGATGGAATAAAAATGGTGCTAACACATGTCCCCTCTCACAGAAACTATGCTCTGTAGATTTAAGCAAAATCATATGTTGCACTGAAACACAGTATCTAACTAAAAACTATTGTCCAATTTTTCAATTATAAAATAAGTGTTTGTTTTATTGCATTTGAAATTCTCGATGTCATTATGAGAGGTCACAAAGGCTAACTTAAAATTCTACCAAGAATTGACACGTCATATAATGAATGTGTGAGTTCGCCTGCCACCTGAAACGCAAACAAGAAGCCATAAAATTCAACCAAGGGGTGAAACGTTTGTGTGAGTTGAGCCAGTCAGTAATGAGAAGTTCCATCGCAATGATAAATGACACCCTGTTGTGAATGTTGTTATGACAGTTTCAGATGTTATGGAATTTAATTGAAGAGAATTAGCATTTCAATTCAACACTTGTCGGTTGCCTTTGTCTTTGGGTCACGTGATCTTTTGTTAATACCGCACCAATCATATGCACGTCTTTATAGCTGCTCTCTTGTGTAAAACAAAATTCTGCTTGTACGTATTGTAATAATTAAAAAAAAAGTTGAATAATTTATAAGCATATAAAAGGATATCACTTGTAAATCGTTGACGTGCCAGCAAAATTCTCAGACGTGCCACCTATGGCACGAGTGCCATAGGTTTGCCATCTAGGGTTTACTGTATAAAGTGTTTATTGTCGAAAATTGTTTTCGTTTTCTGCCAGAAAGCGTATTAAAAATCATAAGTGTGTTATTCTCAAGCTGAGCAGTTTATTTTCTGTTGAGTTACATATGTAATGCTTTTTTTATATAAAAGTTTATTTTTATTGAAATGCCACTAAAACTGCAATGAAAAGGAAGAAACCAACATTGAAGAGGAAATTTGTTTCTCTCGAAGAAAAAATTAAAATCTTGATCGGTTGAAAATTGGAGAAAAACCAGGAGTTGTTGCAAGGACTCTGAATTTAAATGAATCAACAATTTGAACAATCAAACAAAATAAACATAAATCCGAGAAAGTGTTATTGCTGGATCAACGGTAAGTGCAAAGCGCGTTGCTGATGTTCGCGATATTCTAATAGGAAAAATGGAGAAATCTCTAATGATTTGGATGGAAGATTACACTCAAAAGAAAATTCCTTTGGCTGGACATCTTATTAAGCAAAAAGCTCTCAAAGTTTATAAACATTTAAAAGAACTTTTGATCAAGATTCTTCTGAAGAAATCTCTCAACATGGATTTTGTGTCAGTAAGGGTTGGTTCGAAAACTTTAAAAAGCGGTTTTCTTTGCATAATCTTAAAATCCAGGGTGAATGAGCATTAGCAGACATTGAAGCTACCCAGAAATACCCAACAGAACTTTTAAAAATCATTAAAGAAGGTGGTTATAGTGCATACCAGGTGTTCAATGCGGATGAATTTGGGTTATATTGGAAAAAAATGCCAAAACGCACCTATATTTCGAAAAATGAAAGATCAGTTCCTGGATTCAAAGTTTCCAAAGATAGAATTACACTACTGTTTTGTAGTAATGCATCAGGTGATTGCATGACCAAACCAATGTTTATTAACTGATCCGCAAATCCTCGTGCGATGAAAGGGCTCGACAAGCCCACCCTACCTGTTTATTGGCGGGCCAACAAAAAGGCATGGGTTACAGCTAGCATGTTTGAAAATTGGTTTTTCAAGTGTTTGTACCCAATGTAGAAAGTTACACAAAGAAAAAGAATATGGACTTCAAAATTCTACTAATTTTAGGTAATGCACCAGGCCACCCAACAAATTTAAGCCATCCGAATATTAAAATAACTTTTTTTCTGCCTAATACTACTTCATTTATTCAGTCACTTGACCAAGGAATAATATCAACATTTAAGTCATATTATATTCGGCAAACATTCCAATTAATTTTGGAAAAAATTGAATCTAATCCAAACATGACACTGCCTCAATTGTAGAAAGAGTTTTCAATATTGAATTGTGTGAAAATTATTTCTCTGTCCATTAAGGAATTACAACCCTCTATGCCGAATGCTTTCTGGAAAAAAATATGGACTGAAGCCCTTCTGGAACAAAATTTCGTACCTCCAGTGGATGCCGAGCTATTAATTGATGGAGAAACAGATTTAAATGAGGAGGAACTGATACAATTAATAGATGGCACAATTAATAGATCGAACCAAATGACGGGAAAAGTTCTGTCGAAGATTCTGATTGTGATGAATCCGTTAAAGAATTCAGTTTAAAGAAATTAGCAGAAAGATTGGACTTGGCAAGAAAGTTTGGAAGTTATTTTACAGATAATGATCCCTCAATGGAGTGCTCAGGAAAATTCACGAGAAAATTGGATATTTGTTTAGCGCCATATTATGAACTTAATAAAACATTGCAGCATAGTGGAAAGCAAAGTCTTATTACTGACTTCTTGATGACTAAACCAGCTGAAGTATGCAATGAGAATTATACAAATGATGTCGAAGAGATTTCAAGTGGTGACAACCTCCGGCCACTTAAAGAACATCTACGAAATGTTATTTCTGAAGAAAGTGTTGACGTTTAAAATATGCGCCTTATTTTTTTGTGTCTAATACATTTATGCACTATGTGCAATGAAATTTATGTACAATTTGTAATTTTTGTAATTTTATACTAAGTATTTGTCTCATAGTTTGTTTTCTTAACTTACATGAATTACCTGAATTAAATAAAAATATTGTTTTTGTTGATTATGTTATTGTTTATATAATTTAAAAAAAAAAAAAACGATTTCAGAACCTAATCTTACTTTTTCTATGTGATCTAAGTCACGCATAACGCAATTTATATAACTTGGCATTTCTATGGAACCTAGCATCTGCATTATACGAGGGTTACCTGTAATTACTCCAGGCATCTAGAATATTTTCTAGATCTTCTGTTTAATGTCAACTTTATCATCTTTTATTCCTTTTACAGTACTCTTTCCTCCATTTCTAAGCTTTTTAATAGCCTCCAGAACATTTTGGCCAGCTTTCTGATATGTATATTTTATATTCTTACCAAAGACTTCCCATGACATTTGTATAGTTACTTTTACACCTAGCTTAACTCTCTTACATATTGCTGGGAAATTGTGTGCTTTCTTCTTGTCCAGCATGCTTCTTTAATATCTGATGTCCAGCGTCGTGTTCTTATTTTTCTATCCTTGCAGAGAACATCACCACATGCTCTCTTTGCTGATTCACTCAATGTTTTCTTTAGTTTGCCACTGAGAATTTAAGGTTTGGTTCTTGTTTTCAAACTGTTTCATTTTTCTTCAATAATCTTTGTGTAGTTGAGTCTAGTTTACCTGTAAAAGCTTAACTAATTATTTTTAAAACTTTCTTATATATTGTTTTTTTTTCAATGTGATATTCATTTTTATCCTACTTAGCACTAAGTGATGGTCACTTCCAATTTCAAATCCTCTCTACCTTCTTGAATCCTGAATCAACGTGAAGATATCACTATCGACAATAACATAGTGTGGATTTTGTTTCTTCTGTCTTCTCTCTATGTAAGCTGGAACATGTTAATAATGACTAGCCATATTCTGAGCAGAAATCCAGCAGATACTTATATTATCCGTTATTATCCCGCCAAAAATTTTGGTGTGATTCGTGTTTTGCTCTACTGTTTTAGATCTCCAATATGGACCACTATTTTCATTTTCTTTATGTCAGCTGCCTGCACTAATGATTCGAAAAATTCATGTACTTAATTAGGAGAACCTTCTTTTCAACTGCAAGTATAGATAAGTTTCATTGTCCATTTCCCTATTTTAAAGTTTGCTCACATATTCCTTATATTGATGATTCTAATCTTCAGTTCTTCTTCTGGATGTTGGATTGGAGTTTGTTTAATATGGACATGCTCCTGAAGAGTTTATCAATTTCTGAAGTTTGTCAGTTTCGTTAATGCAATACAAAATCATGTGAATCTAAAACCCAGCTGAAGATACATTCTCCTTGAGAGAGCCCAGGATAAATTGCAGCATTTGGGGCTGGACCTCAGAAGTTTAAAATACTAAAGGAACTGATGTTCTGGTTGCCACAATGTAATTTATGCTGATTATTCAATGAATTCTGGTCTGTCAGCACCAACTACATTCTCTGCTCTTCACATTGGTGAACCCATTCTAGACAGAAAGAAAGTACCAGGGAATGAATTAACTTTGAGCAGAGTTGAAGTTTATATTTTCTCATTCTATATTAGATATCACAGATAGAGACCCAGCCTTTTTTCTTTTTGAAGGCAGCTTTTAGGTTATTCTGCAAATCATATTAAGGAATGAAAACAGTATAGTGAACGAATTACACAAGTTTAAAGGTTCCAGTATTTTGCTTGTCAGAAACATCATCTGGAGTACAGTGAGAATTGTAATAATACACACTAACAACCCCCACAAGTGGATATCCTAAGAAGATGGAGAACACCTTTTGTGGGCTCTGATAGGCATCCTTTGCTCTTGAGCAGGAAGTCTGAGGATTACTGTTTCACAAATCTCAGGAAGTTTAACACAACTATATTTCTTAAGATTTGATTGCTTTTTAAATCTGCTGCTGATTATACGTATACAGTTCACTCTTGAAGAACGTGGGTTTAACTGCATAGACCCACTTATATGCAGTTTTTTTGAATAAATATATTGGAGTTTTTTTTGGAGATTTGCGACAATTTAAAAATCTCTCAGAGACGAACTAGTAGCCTAGTGCAAATCTATTGCACTAGGCTGTGTAAAGCAATCATATTGCTGCTGCTTCATTATCAATGCATGGATTGTTATGCCTGTAAATACACTAGTGGCTAAAATTGTGGAAACCTTTTGGAAAAAGTGTATTTCTGAGGTTTGATGGCTCATAACACCTTTTTTTTTTGGAGTAATACTATAAAATTATATATCAATGGAAAGGTAATTTAATCAAGAATGTAATGCAATAACTTTTATGAACGATTTTTTATTAGAAAAGAAAAGTGAAACACATACAAAAAATGAGATATACAAAAATTCTCACAATGTCAGTTAATACTTAGTTGGGTAACCTTTAACATTAATTACGGCCTTACAACATCTTCCCATGGAGTGAACCAAGTTTTTTAGTTTTGCAGCTGTTATAAAAGTGTAAAACCAAGATTGAATTATTGTTTCTATTAATTTGGTTTTATTGGTGGGTTGCTTCTGACTAACAAGTTTCTTTAGTTGGCTCCATAGATTTTCGATTGGGTTAAGTCTGGGCTATTCCCAGGCCATTCCAGCAGTGGAATATGATTATCTTGAAACCACTTTTTGCACACAGCAACAATATGACATGGAGCTGAATCCTGTTGAAATATAAATGCTCCATTATCTTGGAAAAGATCACGTGCAGAAGGCTTCAGTTTGGGCTCAAGTATTTCATTTATTTATTTTGGGGCATTTATATTCCCATTAATCACGCAAATTCTGCCCACACCTTTTGATGTCATGCAACCCCAGATTATAACACTAAGTGGGTGTTTCATGGTAGGTGTAATGCAATCAGGATGCAAATCTTCTCCGATTCTTCTCCTTACGTATTTTATGCCATCACTACCAAACAGGGAGATTTTGGTTTCATCAATCTTAATAACACTGTCCCATTGTTCCGCTGTCCAGTTAACATGGGTTTTAGCCCAGTTTAATCTTTTCAACCTTTATTTGAGATATAAAAATGTCTTTTTTCGTGGAATTCTAGCATTTAGACAAAATTCCTGCAGTCTGCACCGAACAGTCCTTGCACTCGACTTCACATTGTATTGCACTATTTCATCTTGTATACACCCAGATGATTTTCTTCTGTCATCACTTGCTGTTGTGCACCATTTCCTACCTTTACCAGTCTGGTTTTGTAGTGACTGAGTCTCCTTATACCTCTTCAAAAATTTAGAAATGCCACCTTTGGTTAAGTTTCCACCAGTTTTTCTTCTAATTTCTTCATAACTGTAGCCTTGTTCACTTAATAGTACTATTTTACATCCCTTTCTGGGTGGCCAGTCAACTCTTTGTGCCATTTCTTTAATTTTATTACATTTTACAAGCTCACTAAATGAAAGAACACAAACCAACTTGATAGCATGTTAAAGATACCAAGCAATTTTATAAGTAGGTTTTTAATCCTTGATAGCAATCGCATAACACACTCACAAATGTGCTCCTCTCAGCTCCAATACATGACATCAATAGCTGAATCCTACTGTGACCTTATTGGCTCAATGCCAAAACAAGATGATACCTGATTGGCTCTCTAAACACTCGTACTCACTGGCTACATTCAAATGAAGGAAAGCTACTTCATATCATCCTAAGCAAGTTGTGCTTCTTTTTTTTTTCTACTTATTTGGCTATAACTTTTCATAGAATACAGATAATTGAACAAACTTTGTTGCATTACATTCTTGATTAAATTATCTTTCCATTGATATATAATTTTATGGTATTACACCAAAAAAAAAGGTGTTATGAGCCATTAAACCTCAAAAATACACTTTTTCCAAAAGGTTTCCACAATTTTGGTCACTAGTGCAAATATGAATTTCTCTTTCACATTATTATTTACTACCATAAAATATGTCCGTGCGGTTAGCCTAGTGACTTTGCGCTTCGCAACCATATGCCTTTTGAAAGAGTATCCCAGGTTCGATTCCCGTCAAAGACGTGAGGAACTTGAGGATGGCATAGCCAAGTTAGCCTGTCTTGGGTGCAGGCAGTAGGGTTTTTTCCCACCTGTTTATCTTGTGTTTTTCATCCCATAAGCAGGCAAACTGGCCCCGTGAACATACGCTTCTACAGCCAAGAATATATCGCCTAAGTGGCAGACTAGGTGGCAGGTCAGTTGGGAGTGGTACTAACAAGAAGTTGCATTTAAGTAACACGCGGACCCAACATAGGAAGCGGGAATAACGCGTTGTGAAAGAAGAAGAATTTACTACCATAAAATATGCACAAATCTATTGTAAAAAGTTAAAATTTATCAAAACATATGTACACTTGTAGACCATATGGCACCACTCGCAGTTGATAAACAAAGTAAAGATGTAGTATTACATCGTAACTGCATAAAATTAACTGTTATTAATCAGTTTAATTAATTAATTAGCATAAAATAAAATGGGAATAATGTAAATAAAATAATTAATTTATTTTAATAAATTAAAATATAATAAATAAATAATATAACATTCGAATTTTCCCAGAAATAATACCTATAAAATAAAAATTTTGTAACGATTCATTCATTCATTAGTGTATAGCAATCGTATTGATTGCACTAGTCTACTATAAAGCAATCATATTGCTGCTTCTTCATTATCAGTGCATGGATTTTTATACCTGTAAATAAATATAAATTTCTTTTTCACATTATCTTTTCATTTTTGATGTCTGTCTAGTATTAGTAATACGGATAATATCTACAGTACTTTGTATCATATAAGATAGTATTAATGTAGGTACTGGCAGACATATGATTCATCTTGTAAACAGAAGACATAAACTTACTGTAATAAATACAGTACTGTAAATGTATTTTCACTTCCTTATGATGTTCCTTAATAACATTTTCCTTTCTCTAGGTTACTTTATTGTATGAATATAGTATTTAATACATAAATGCCGTACAAAATATGTGTTAATCGACTGTTTATGTTATCGATAAGGCTTCCAGTCAAGCAGTAAACTATTAGTAGTTATGTTTTTGGGGAATTAAAAGTTATAAACATATTTTCGAACAACGCGGGAGGTCTGTTCCCCTAATCCTAATGTTGTCCAAGGGTCAACTGTGTGTGTGTGTGTAAAAACAGTCATGTTTATATTTGCTGCAGAAGGTATGGTTTTTTCCATTTGATTTTTGTGTAAGGTTCCCAAATTGTCATTGGCTAGACTTGACTGACCATAATTGTTACAGTGGATATATTTCTTGTATTCTTCAGGATGGACATTGACAGATCTTCCACTTTGTTCATAATATAACATGTTAAAAGAGCATGAAACCTTGTATACATCTGGAATGGGGGGTGAATTGGAGTTGATCATTACGAGAGCAGATAAGAACAGCTAGCTTCAAATAGTGTTTGAAAGCAGTATAGAGATTATATTTCTTTAAACTCTATAGTGTGGTGCATTTCCATAAAAGGAGCTCTAGTGAACACCAGAGAATAGAGGTTCTGGTTACCCTACCTTCACCCAGTATGAATGATACCTTCATGTCAAACTTACTTAGAGATCCCCAAAAAGCTCCCATTTTGTAATTAACTTTCTTATACTTACAGTCTAGTTATGCTATGTAGCAGGTAGATGTCTTTGCTTTTTGCTCCATTGTCTAGATATGTGAGAAACATTTAGCACATTTATACAACCAACATCCAGAAAAATATTTCACAGTAGAAAAAAGAAACATAAATGCATTTTGTGTATTGGATTCTTTTAATTTTGAGGCATCTTTGTGGTCTTTCCCCATTGGTAGTTGTTTTGAATTTAAGCTTTATTTTTGCTGATAGAATTTCATGATCAGAATCAGTATTTGTTTTCTTTAAGGTTTTTACATTTTGGAATGATGTTTATCATTTTTTTGTTAACTAAAATGCAGGGTGTTTCAAAAAGAATGACCCGATTTCAAATAATTATATTTAATAATGAAAATATAAATGCCATATAAACGTCATTTTCTCATTAACTAAGCATAGCGGCTATTTGGGTGCTAGTATAGGCATCTATTGGTGGTCATATCAAACTCTGGGCCAAGGCCGTTCACATGGTACAAGTCGCATTCGTTTGTGGTTCGTGGTTGCAGAGATATACAATTTTCAAATCGGAATATTTTTTTTGAAACACCTGTATAATTAACGCAGTTTTTAGTTTTTCAAGCCTCCTTAGCTCAGTCGATATAGGCAAAGTCGTTTGGTCCAATAGACCTGGGTTTGATTCCCGTCCAAGACATGAGGAACCTTTATCTGGTCTGCTTCGACTAAAGGTGAGTTAGCCAGTCTCATACAGAGGTAGGGTTTTTTCATCCCCCAGAACAGGCAAACCTACCCCATGAACACATGCATCTACAGACATAGGACACCCTGGGAGACATAGGGCCAACCATCTTATCCTCGAGACTGTCACAGTTGCGAAGTCCACAGCTAAAGAACCTCAGTGGTTAAGCTTAAGTTTTTAATTTTCCCATGAGTGAGGTCCATGTGTATTTGTGACTGTCTGAATGAAAAAATAAAGTATTAGTAATGTTGTCTCCAATGAAGAGCTCTATCAGAAGATACAACCAAAACAGAATCTAATGCAGAAGATTATAAAAGGGAAGCTGCAATTATTTGGACACATTTGTAGAATGAGTGAGGACCGGAAGATAAAGATGTTTAAGCCATCCAAAATACCAAACATTTATGTTTGGTATTTTGAATGGCTTAAACAGAAGAGGTAGACCATACAGAGAATGGATAGACGATATAAAAGACTGGTGTGGAATGGGTGTACAAAAACTGCGACACTGTGCACTGGACAAAGAAAGGTGGAAGAAGATAGTGAAGCAGGCATCAGACATCAATGGGCAGTGAGCCCATGGTTCATGATGATGAATGTTGTCTTACAAAATTCAATAACTCTGTTGCTTCTTTCATCATTCCCAAATTTCCCCATTACTTCTTGAATGCCCTCAGAATACTTGCCTATTTTTGCAATTAAATTTTCCATTATTATCAACATATCTATTTGTAGATTTGATTGGAAATTCTCATATTCATCATCTCAAGGAGAATAATCTAGTGCATAAACTTGTATTATATATTTTTTCCCTTTTCTTTTGCCTTTAATCTTGAAAATACTGGGGTAATTTCTGTTTAAATTTAAAAGATGATGTTTTTGCTATGATCACTGTTCCTTCTCTGCGTGCTCAGTTTGTCTTCCTTAGTAAAATATTTTTGCATTTTAGATGTTAACGTACCCCTCATCTCCAATGGATCTCTAACAATACCTACTATACCCAATTTAATTTTTTGAAATTCTTCTAACAGTTTAAGCTTTCTGGTTTTAAATAATGTTCTAACATTAATTGTTGAAATATTTATAATGCTCTTTGCTGACCACTTCACATACTTCTCATCACCCCTAATTGTTCTCTGGGGAGAGACAATTCAACTGCACCATATGCAATAACATTTAATGATCCTGTGACTGTTTCCTTTCCATTCATAGAAGTTATAAGTAAAATGCTATAGTTGGCTTGCCACTCCCGCAGAGTTTATTAAGGATGTGGCCAGAACTTTGGGCAGAAGGTAGACTCCCACTGGAATAAAATAAAATAATTATAATCATCCTTGAGTGTTCTAATAGTGTTTGGGGGGGGGGGGGGGGAGAAACAAGGGAATGGAAGGAGGAATTAGAATGAAAGAAGGGTAGGGACTGTGTCCACAAGCAATATATCTGAAGTATATTGCATGAAGTAAGACAAGTCCAGCTTTGAGTACCTTGGTTTCTCTATTCTGAATGTACTACAGTGAACTCCTAAAGTTGTTTATTTTATTTTGTATTTTATTTTATAGGGTTCTCAAAATTTATTAGCCAGTTGTCTTTTTAGTTTCTATTAACTGAAAAATAAACTGTTCTCTTGCCACATAACTAAGTTATCTTTAGCCAATAGCTAAAAAAAGTAACTGAATTCTGTGGCATGAACTGTATTAACAGAAAAAAATAGCCTTGGTGTTGTTTTGTGTACAAGTGTTTTGAAGATGACATACTACTGGAATGGACGATGCTGTGACTGGTTATGTTGTTGTTAGTATATGGGAATATCCAATATACTATTAATGGCCACATGTTTTGGACACCACCCACAGAGTATCATGGAAGAAAACCACCATGCTCCACCACAGCAAATTCAAGAAAGAGAGACTTTTCTTAGAAGCAGCAGCAGCTCTCAGAAACCAACCAAATCTTAACAAATACGGTTGCATTAAGCTTCCGAAGATTTGGGAAACACTCATCACCAGAGGTCCCACCTTACATTCCAGGCCACCTACTACCGCCGTTAGAGGGCGCTCCACCTAGATAGGACTTTAGTGTCACCCATGTGGTTGGGCTTAGTATTGTAAGTTTTTGCGTGCTTGTTACATTAATTGTTTTTGTAATCCCCGTAGATGTCCTAGTGACTAGGAAAATATAGGAGTATTAAATTCTAATTTAATTCTTTCTGAGTGTTGTAAAAAATCCATTAAACCTCCAACATAATGTCCTCACAGCACTTAAGCCTCTACACAAGAATACTATTAATGGCATTTGGATCTGAGATGAGATATTGGTCAGAAGTTACTGCTTCCTAGCTGGAGATCATTGCAGGCTACCATCATTCTAGAGTGTTCTATGTTTGTAAATCTGTGTGTTCACTGGGCTGATTTGCCTTTTTTGGGAGATGAAAAGTGTTACTCTCCAGGAGAAAAACCCTCCACTTCAATATGAGGCCAGCTAACTCACCTCATGTCATGGACAGGAATCGAACCTAGGTCTTTCCAACCATATGGGCTTCATTTCTACCAACTGAGCTACAGAGGCTCAGTTGTTTTTTACATAACACTGGTTATGTAAGTACCTGCCAGTGTGTAGGTTTTCCATTAACAGGATAATGACCCCTTTGATAATGCATGTGCAGACTTACAATCTAGTTATGCTATGTACCAGGTAGATGTCTTTGCTTTTTGCTCTGTCGTCTAGATATGTGAGAAAAATTTAGCACATTTATACAACCAGCATCCAGAAAAATATTTCACAGTAGAAAAAAGAAACAAAGCTGTCTTTGCTTCCTATACACATTAGTTACATATTTTCCAAATTGGTCATTATTCTTTTCCATTTATATAAAACCTACACACACACGGCAGGTAGATGTCAAAGAGACTATTTTTAGTTTTAGCATCAGCTATGAAACACTTCTCTATAATAGTAGCTGCATTAATTTGCCAAAGATCTGAGAAGCAATCTCATTTTATTAGCCCCCAGAGGATGTTATCATAGGACATTAGTTCCTTTTTTTTTTATTATTATTACAATTTGAATTCTTTCCACAACTACTTAGTTATATGCTTGGTTCATTATAAAAATTATGGAAACAATTACCTTGTTAAAGTAAAAATTTCAGTTTAATATAAACCAAAATAATCACTCGATCACCATGTAACCATGAAGGAAAGGATTATATGCTTGGTTTATAATAATTGTAATTTGTGAACCAAACCTGATGGTAACTCCATTCCTCTTTCAGTAAATGTCAAAATGTTATCTTCTGCCAATTTGTCTTCAAGCCTTTCTATATGAGGAATGTCATCAAGATAGTTTCATGCAATATACATCCACAGAAATGTCATAAGGAATTTTCATAATATTAAGGTAGAGCACAGCAAACTAAATACAAATAGTCTCGTATCAAATATGAAAAACGCTTCTGTGTCTAGTTTTCAAAGTATTCTCCAAATTTCCAAATACATTACTCTAAAAAAAAACTACATTGCCCGATTTATCATTTTCATACTGCAACTGTAATGGAAATCAGTCTGTGTTATTGGTGCTCTTTTCTACAGGTTATATGTATGTACCTAGAATCTTGTAGAAGACTGCATATCATTCTCAGTTCTCAGAAATGAAAGGTGTGACAGTTTTTGTCACTCCCTATATATAAGTTCCTTCATTTTTGTCAGATTGTTTGACTGCAGCATATTGTATTTATTTTGCTAATTTTTTATGCAAATCCCATGACAGGTAAGTGAGATTCATCTGGTTTTTTTTTATAGTTAAATTTCAATTATGTCCCATCCTTGCAAATTATTAACAGTGCTGATTCAGAAAGGTCCACTTACCTTAAAATATTACGCATCATCAGTAACATGGCAACTCTTAATCAGCATGCACAACTTTGTGCACTTTTGTTTTGTACTCATTCCTAATTTTTATGCAGTCTCCCCCCAAATTTACTGATTATTAAACAGTCATGAACATGATATTTAAAACTATATGTATGTTATCTTCCATTACGCATACCAGAAATTTCTATTTCTTTTAAGAAATAGAAATTCTGAACATTGCACATTTCTGTATATCTATATTTCTGCTTGCAGATCACCTAGATGTTCCAGAAAAAGAGATGGTAGAAAAAAAATATGTGATGGAAGGTTGTAGTAAGTATCTGTGGTATATGTTAATGTTTTTTTTTTATGTTTTATTAAAATATAATAGAGTAGTTTAGAATCACATTTTTTCTTATAAAATTATTTTGCACAAGCTTTGCTCTGTCTTTTACTTTCATATGCATAATCGAATTCTCAGTTCCTAATTAGGCCTTTTCTCTTTGGAAGGAAGATGACTGTTGAAGGTTTCTCAGATGTCTTTTTGGGAAGATATAAAATATACCAGTTTTTCACTAACGATTAGTTATTACATTATTTCCATATGTTTCTGTTGTTGCAATTTTTTTTACGAACCATTATTTCTGTTATCTTCAGAGCAGATAAAGATGAAGTGAGTATATTTCCAGATGCTTGTTAGTCCAGTAGGATTAGAGTTCACATGCATGTCTTTGCACCTGGAGCTCAGCTCATAAAATAGCCAGAGTTTTAAAAAATATATAATCATTGCACTGCTTTCAAACCTTACATAAAGCTTTCGCCTGCCCTTTCCACTATCTAAAGATGAACTCTTCCCCTCTCTGTTCCAGTTGTATACAAGGTTCCTTGTTCTTCCTTTCCATGTGAAGCACATATTCATGGTGAAAGGGATCCTCCATTGATGGTACTGGGAGGTCCTTTTTCTATCCTTCTTCTTTTTCTATGCTTTTCTTCCTGTATTCTTTGCTCTGCTTTTCCTGAGTCTTTTTTACTATTCTGTCTTCCTAACTATCATCACTGGGATACATCACCTTGCAGCCTTGTTTGCCTTGCAGTGCAATCTGCAACATCAAAGACAGCCCAAAAATAAGATTCTAGCAGAACATCCCCCTATCAGGAAGCAAGGAAGCAGTACACGACAAAGGTAGTCTAGTAGTAAACTCTTCTAAACTTAAACAACTGCCAAGAAAGTGTCATGAGTGACTTTAGTGTGTATCCCACTTTCTCATAGTTACAACATTCCTGATTGTATAATTTGCTTGCCTTCTCATTAGAGTAAATCAAACAGACCAGTGGATGTATCCAAAAATGGTCCCACTGCATAAGAGCACACTAGTTAAATAATGGAATGTGCACTGCAGAGGATCAAAGACATACCTCCAGATCCATTCATAGATGGGATGAATATCTCCATTTCCCTCACAAGAGGATAACACAATTAATATACCTAATGCCCTGAGAGGGAGTCCAATTTGATGTCATTGGATTTTTGGATTTTTTTCCTGATGAAGAAGAAATGATGGACATTAGCTATCCATGGTTCTCCAAAAAAAAAAAGGGAAAAATCCAATCCAAAGAAAACTAAACCTCACAACATTGAAAGCCAGATGATACCACCAAAAGTAGATAGCAAAAACATTTCTACAGTGAAATTGTCACAAATTCCCTCAAAACATCGATGACATCCTGGTTCTCTCTTGCAGATATAAAAACCAGTCTGTTTTTGCCTGCAGGAAAATATAGACTTCATTCTTAAGGATAAGACAGGAATGGACCTTCTTACAGAGGAGTTGCCATCCTGATGGACAACAATATCCCCTTTCCAGCAAGTCTTGCTTAAAACAAATGCAGAGGCAGTTACCATCTGGCTCTCGGTTGATTCTCTTATAACAGTATGCTGCAGATATCTCTCAGGATGATCTTGATGACATATTTCAGTTATCATCCCCATTTACTTTTAATGGGGAATTTAAACAAACACAACTCTGTTGGAGTAGTGCAGAACTAATACCAAAGTAAGAGTTGTTGAAAGCAATCTTGATGATAATAATTTCTCCCTCTTAAATATAGGAAGCAAAACCTTCCATATGCCTACCCAAACATTCACTACTATTTAATAAGTAGTGGCTTGCACTCCTCCTCCTACTGTTTAAGTGGGGAAACTGATGACAACTTATTTGGGACCAGTCACTTCCCTCATATCCACTTTTCTGGATGGGCACCCATGCACTACATCATAAATATCATGATGGAAAATTGAGCAAGATGACTGGCTTACCTGCTCCTTCCCTGTTGAATTTTGCTTCTGCAACAGTCAGTTCATCTCCTATCAGCAATGCAGTGAGTCATGTGATTCCACAAGCTAACAAATCTGCATTTCCTAAAATCTGTGGTCATTTTCCACTTTTCTCCTAAATCATGGTGGAACACTGATTGCACAGCAATCAAGGAAGCACAGAAGACAGCTTGGAGTATGTCTTGAAGCTTATTCTACAGGATATCCCACAATAGAAATTATCTCATTGTTTTTAAACATGTCAGAGCCAAAAAAAAAGAATCCTGGATTCAATACACATCTTTCATAACAAGAGCAGCCAACAGCAAAGAAGCATGGGATAAAATCCCAAAAATGAAGGGTATAAATATGCCACTTGCCCACTGTCCATTTTACCTTTGATTACCTTGATGGACCTGTGATTTCAGTTAGGATTTCTCCATGACTGCAGGTTGTAAAGAGTCCAGCTATTCCTGTCTTAGGCCTTTCTTCTTCATTTTCTTCCGACTTTCTTAATCATTGGGTCTTCCCACCTTAAGGCTGGTTTTCCAGGTTTCCTTTTGATATCTCTCAGATACCAGTTTGTTACTCTGACTGTCCATCTGTTGTCTCTCATTCTGGCAAGATGTCCTGCCCAACTTCTTTTGCTGTTGTAGATTGCTTTTATTACATCTTTGAGTCCAGACTTCTTCCTGATTTCTGTGTGTCTTACATGGTCTATTTTATTTGCATTGCACATTTTTCTTTCTATTGCACGTTGAGTTGTTATTAAGCTTTGTTCTTCTTTTAAAGTTGTGTTCCAAGTTAATGCTGGTAAGATGTGACTATTGAAAAGATGGGCACTTATTTCTATATCTGTGTTGTGGTTGGTAATTGTTGATTTTATTTTGTTGAAGGCTATCTAAGCAGCTCTTTTCTCCTTGCTGTTTCATTTGATATGTCATTATTCATTTTTATGGACTGGCTGAGGTAGATGTAATCTTCAACTTTTTTGATGGTATGGGATTCTAGAGTGATTGTATAATCTTGACAGTATTTGTTTTTCATCCATCTTGTTTTGTCCTGATGTATTTTCAATCCAATTTTTTGGCAGTTTTGGCTTATGTTATTCAGTGTTGATTCTAAGAGTTTAGGTGAGTGAGATATTAATACCACATCATTGGCGAATAATAGGATATTTAATATTTCACCATCAATGTTTATTCCACCTTTCATGTCAGTTTTTGAATAATGCTGTCCAGAGTAGATGTGAAGAGATTAGGTGATAAGACATCTTTCCTGACATACTCCTCTACTTAAGTTAATTTTAATCGGGTGATTGAAAAGGGTGATATTTGTTGTTCCTTCTTTGTAGATATCTTTTATGAGTTGGATGTATGCTTTTTCTACGCCTTGTTCTATTAAAGCTTGGAATACTGCGTTATGTTCAGCAGTGTCAAATGCCTTTTTAAAATCTATAAAAAGAAGACAAAGTGGAATCTGGTATTCTCTGCACCTTTCTGTTAGCCGAGTAATAGTTTGAATGTGATCTATTGTCGAAAAGC
This sequence comes from Typopeltis vanoorti, assembly GCF_054136105.1. NCBI lineage: Eukaryota > Metazoa > Arthropoda > Arachnida > Uropygi > Thelyphonidae > Typopeltis > Typopeltis vanoorti. The sequence goes on from NC_143568.1 coordinate 44,273,792, forward strand.
CTTTTTTGAAACCGGCCTGTTCTTTGCAGCTATTTTCGTTGATGGAGGTTTGTATTCTGTTTAGGATGACTCTGGCGAATATTTTATGTGCGCGTGCTAATAGACAGATGGATCTGTAGTTGCTGATGTCTTCTTTATTACCTTTTTTATGCAAAATTATGGTCTTTGTTTTCCATTCAGTAATTACTTTCCTTAATTGTATATATCGGGTAAATCTTTCTGCTAGAGCTTTAAAGAGTATTTGTCCATCCATTTTTAATTTATCAGATTTTATACTGTCAATTCCTGGTGATTGGTCATTTTTCATATGGTGGATAGCTGTTTTTACTTCTTTAGGTAGGACAGATGGTATTTCCAAATTTTCGTCTGGTACTAGAGCTGTGATTACTTGTTTAGATGAGTAAAGGTTCTCATAAAACGATTTTACTATTTTTTCCATTTCACCACTGTTTGTGTGTCTGTTTCCTTGATTGTCTATGAAGACCGACAGTAGTGGTTGCTTTAGATTTATTTCTTTTTCTACTTTTTTTAGACTACTGCAGAGCCTAGCTGCTTCTGCCAATTTTGTCGTTCTTTATATGTTATAGTTATCTTTGATATTCTGCCTCAGTTGTTTACAGATAATTTTATATTCTAAATGATCTTTTCCTGTATTTTTCAGTATTCTTCTTTTTTTGTCAATAGTTCTGTTGTTCTTGTTGATTGGCATTCCCTGGTCTTAGGAGGAAGTTCATAGGAGGTTCTTTCTTTGCAGTTCATTAACTGATTATTAAAGTTTGTTAAATCTTTGTCGATCATTTTTTTAATTTTCAGTCGGTTTCTTCCACATTTTTTCTAAATTCTTCTGGGTTTATCTGTTTTGAGCATTCTTCATTTTTTCTGTATATTTTGAGGATGGCTCTTATTGGGTGCAGTAGGTTTTCCCAATGACTTCGACATTTTTTATTATTCTTTTGCAATCTGTTAGATTGAACTCAATTTCATTTCTTGTCTCTCCATATATATGCTGGAGATTGCCAAGTCCATCTTTTTCAAGTTCTCTTTTTCATCCATCTTGTCTTTTTTTTTAAAAAAAAAACTATTCATAATCTACAGCCTTTCTGCGTCTACAAATTCTGCCAGGAGTTCACCTCGTTCATTTCTTTCTCCTTTCCCCCACAGTCCAATGTATTTTTCTTCGATAAAAATCCTATAGTAATGTTTGCATTGAAATCCCTGCACATCCCTATTGTGCATGTTGTTTTTTTCTGTAATGTTTCTTGTAGGTGTTCATAGAAGTTTTCTATTTCTTCTTTGTCAGCTGTTGAGGTGGGTGCATAGGCTACTATTATTTTTATTGTTACTGATTCTCCTATTTTTAATTTTAGTGTTCTTAGTCATTCAGAATGGATTGTGCAAGAAATAATATTTTTAGTTAGCTTTTCATTTATGAGGAAGCCAACTCCTCCAGCCCTTGTAGCATTATCTGAAGCTCCCAGGAAAATCTTGTTGCCATTGTTCCATTTCGCTGTTAATTCAGAGGTTCTTCAGGTTTCACAAATAGCAAGGACATCAAGCTTTACATTTTGCAGTTCTTGAAACAGGAAATCAATATGGCAGTCAGAAGACAGAGTTCGAGTGTTGAAAAAAACAATAAATAGGATTGAATTTCCAGATGGTGGTCTACCTTCCTCTGTGAGATTCTTAGCACTCCCCCTGTTCTTGCAGATTTCTCAACACCACCTTGGTGGGATTGCAAAGAGCCGCACAGGACTGGGGGCCTTTTTCTTCTTCAACTTGCTGGCATCTTTACAGTGGTCTATAGCACTTCTTCTGACCATGGTTCTGAAGTGCACCTTTGGTCCATGGCTCCTTATTCGGAGCTGCCCACTTGGGCTTCCCTCATCTGACACCCGAGGGACGCGCTCGGTAGGTGTGAGTCCCCCCCCCCCCCCAAGGCCCAATGTCCATACTTGACCATAATGGATGTACAATTGCTGACACTCTCAGGGGAATATTTGCTAAAACATCAGTAGTATCTTATCCCCCCAAATTCCTTGTCCAAAAATGCAACGCAGATAAACAATAATTTTCTTTGAGTGGTACAGAAGAATTTGTGAATGACCTGTTGTTTTGCTACAACAGGTCATTCACAAAATAAGAAATGAAAGCTTCTTTGCTTAAATGTTGTCCAACTTCTGTTGGACCAGATAACATCTGTCGCCAGCTACCACTGATTGACTACTGTACTTGTACAACAGAATATTCTGTGAGAATGTTTTTCCAGTACATGCCTGGTAAAAAATGATTATTATCAACCAATTGCTTTGACCACCTGCTTGTGCTGGAAAAAATGGTTAACCCTCAAGTTTTATGGTTTCTGGAAAAAAATAACTTTTTTCCAGAACACATTCTGGCGTCTGCAAATATCATTCAACAACCAATCGTGATTCTAGTCCAACTGGAAGCATCTTTCAAGATGCTTTCCTAAAATGTGAGAACTTCGTATTGGGTTTCTTTGCTACCAAAAAAAAAAAAAAAAAAAGTTACACTGCATGGAGATTTGAAATATTGAAAGACCTATGCACCGTTGTCTCAGAGGGAATTCACCTCTCTTTATCAAGGGCTTTTTATTAAATACCTAATCTTCCAAAGTCCAAGTGGGAACCACTTTCTCCCATCTGTATCCCAAGTAGAGGCAGTCCTACAGGGTTGTTTTAAGCATCATACTTTTTTGCAATCAAGGTTAACTCAATAACACTACTTCTTCCAACTGTAAGTAATGCCCTCAGTATGGTCATGGTCAGCTTTCAAAATGGGCACATGCAAATAGGTTCAGATATTCTCATCAGAAAACAGCTTGTGTACCTTTTTGCTGCAGACGTGTTCTTCATCCTAGTTGCACTAGAAGCCAAGTTTTGGGGGCTCGTATATGGCAAGAAACTCTCTCAAATTCCTTTGCTGTGAATGTCCTTTGCACCTTATCTTCTACTTCTTGAGGTGCTAACAGATGTTCTTTGCTTTGATTGTACCATGCACTGATTAGATCAAAACCTAATTATTGGTCCCAAGTCTATTTGTCTACCAGAGAGAGCACCCTGTCCACCATTAAGCCATAAGAATTGCAAAGTGGAGCATTTTGAACCTCACTGATCCCTAGTCTTTACATGAAGGCAAATGAACCACTCTTGTCACTTCGACATCAACAGCTATCTCTGCTCTTTGCACTTCAAAAATAAAACCCTGTGAGATCATCTCATGTGGTCAAACTATTTTTTGCCCATGGTGGGAGAATCTGTACAATGTTCATCAGACTGCGAGATGATTGTTTGGTTTATGAACAGAAACACCTCCTAACTTTGGGTATTAGAGTAGACAATGCTGCACAAATACCATGCAATATACTACCACCTTGGCATTCTTACATACCACCATGCAGCTTCTCTGTCTGTATGCTACTCAAATATTCCACCCCCTTGGAATATTTGGGTAGCACAAGTCATGCTATTGTTTACCAACAGCTCTTTCAAATAAATAGAATGAAATATTCTGATTTTGTGCCTGTTTATATAAATGGCTCAAAATCGGAGACTCTAGTGGGATCTTCTGCTGTCTTCTTCCCAGACTGCATGATATCTTCTCAGTTTAACAACTTTACTGCTGAGCTATATGCAATAGAGCTTGCATTAAACTACATAAGATTGCAATACTACAAAAGGTGCATTATATGTCCAGATTCATGGAGCTCCCTATAGGCAATAAGAAGCCTAGAGCTTCAGAAATATGCTGAGCTCTCTCTCTCTCTCTCTCTCTCTCTCTCTCTCTCTCACATTTATGGAAGCTACATTATATTTGCTTCTGTTGGATCCAAGTGACATTAGAATTAAGGGAAATGAGGCTGCAGACACTGCAGCTAAGTTAGCTCATTTGTCAAGCTTCTACCATCTGCCTGTCCCATACACTGATTACTGGCAGTCATCATGAAATAGAGAGAGAGAGAGATCAATAATAAGCTCTAACGATTCTGGCCTAAAATCAAATAATGGCAGTCTAGTCTATGCAGAGACTGTAAAGAGGAAGTTGTTCTTGCATGACTCTATATTGGTCATAATCATCTTACAAATGATGACTTGCCTAAGTGTGAGTTGTATGAGTCTAATGGTACCAGACTAATCAATCACAATTTTATTCATATTCATCATTTGTCTCTGATTTTATTAGATTCATCAAGTATTTCTGTTTTTTAAATTTATTTATCACATTATATAAATTATGTAGGTATCAGCTTAGTGTATGTAAGCTTTTAACACCTAGTTTATTTTTGTGTGTTTTTATGAATTTTTTTACACTTGTTTTTATACTGATTTTATACTTGTTTTTGCTCTTTTTATATTTACTTTGTATTTATTACGTTATGTACTGCTGAGACATGCATTGGCACAGTATGACTTTAGCTGTCTTTGTGCCACTAAAATCAAACCATACCAAACCAAACCTTGTTCTTACAGTTTGTCATATTACGGATATACTGGGAGGATCTGCCTTGAAGAACACAAGAAATACATCTGCTACCACAACTGTACATCAGGTATAGCTGACCATGCCTTCGGATACCTTGCACATAATCAAATGGAAAAAAACTATTATGCTTCACTGCAGAAAATACAAGCTTGAAAAACTTTTTCTGGAATCAGCAGTCGATTTAAAAAAAAAATTATAATAAAATAGTTGTGTTAAATTTCCCAAGATTTGAGAAACATTAATTTGTAGACCTCCTGCCTAACAGCCAAGACTAGCTACCAGTACCCATAGAGGGCATCCTTCTTGGGACTTTAACCACATCTTCCACATATTTTTGTGTGTTATTACAATTTTTATACTGTATCTCAGAAGATGGCTCTGTGACAGACATAATATTAGAACTATTAAAACCTGTTTAAACTTCATTGTGCTATTTTCATTCCATTAAACCTGATTATGAGATTATATATATGGTCTCTGTAGCTCATTTAATTTCATCAATGCCCTTTGGTTGTAAAGACCTGGGTTCACATTCTATCTAGGATACAAAAACCTTTATTGGAGCTTTCCAACTGAATATGAGTTATCTCTTATATGGAGGGGGTAAGATTTATCCTTCCAGAAACTTGGGATTTTCATTTCTCAAAATAGTGCATGTGGGATTAACTTCTCTCTCTCTCAGAATATTAATCAGGTTTCAAAGTCAAGTTTCTTGACTTTGACAGTCCCTTGAGCTTGGCAATCAAGGGAAAATACAACATAATATCAAGTTACTCCATCACTTCTTAAAGATCTTTAGCCATTCGCAATCAGAAATATGTTCGAAATAATAAACTTAAAGAAAGATTTCTTCAAACAGAATGACCTGAACAGCTAAATGTGAATCCAGATCAGATACTAATCTTCTTCACAAGTCATTCTTCATTGTTTTGGAGCTATGCAAATTGGAAATAGCATGCACAAGCAGACAGGTGTTGCTATTGTTGTGAATATGGTGGTCATATTTTCCAGAGAAAAATGTGCGTTTGGTGAATGTTTTTTATAATGGCAGTACAATGGCTCTGTTGAGAAATATTAGTATCCAGAATGAAGAAATAAATATGTTTAGTATCATTCACTGACAGTTGTTGGTGGAGGGAGGGGAAGCTTGTATTGAAAAATACAATATTCATCTGGATATTATGTGTGCTGCACATCTAGGATGACAGAATTTGGAGGAGGAGGGAAAAAAATGCTACAAAATGTAATACATATGTTCATACATGAATAATTTCTATCCCCTTCCATATTCAACACATAGCATCCTTGGAAACATTATACAGTGAAGGATTATCTATATCATGTCCATCAAATTCAACATCTTGAACCTGAAGGGACGTAGACTGGTGATTGGAATTCTGCTGTTGAAGTTTCCACATGTACTAAATCTTTATCTGCTAGATTTCCAAATGTGTGAGAGTTACGCTATGCCACATTTCTTCAGGTTTCATGCTCTGTAGTTAGTTTAAAATAAAATAGAATATTCAAAATAGCTTAGTGGCTGTTTTAAATACTTATTTTTAACTGCTCTGTACAGTACCCCCCCCCTCTTAAAAAAAAAAAAAAAAAACTGTTGTTCAAATTAAACTGTTTCAAACCTATGCTTGTGTTGCATTTGAGAATTCAAACAAGGTTCATATCATCTAATAAGCAAGCTTAGGTGTTGAACATTTATTTTAAATGATTTTTTTTTTAACTGACTTATTTTACTGGTATTACAACCAAATCAACTAAATTATAAAGGATATGCCTATTAACTGGCTTATAATATGAGATACTGATTTATTATTATTTTAATAGCTAATATAGCCTACTTTCATTTAGGAGTGCCCCTTTTTTACAATGTCATTGGCTCACCCAAATTCTAGGGCATTACTGAAGTGTTATAAAACTAATATATGAAGAATAAAAATAGGAGAAAATTTGGACATACATTTTTGGATGTTGTTTTCTGTCTCCTTATTCTGGCGATGTGCCTTCATATGCTATTAAGCTGTTAAAGGAAGGGGGTTTTGGGGGGAAGTAATGTGGAAGAATTATTTATACATATAAATAATTCTGTTTATATGTATAATATTATTATTAAGGGTGGGTAGAGAGTGTTTGGGAGGCAGGGTGAGAGGAAGATCTGAAGATAGAAATTATTTTGGAGGGAAAGGAGGGATTTAAGAGAAAAAGTCGGGTGGGATAACAGGATGTGAGTCGTTTCGACAACCGTCGTCTTTGGAAACTCGTGGGTGTAGTGGATGCTATGTCATGTCAGTTAGGTGTTTCTGTCTTTGGTGTATTTGTGTTGTCTCCTTGATCAGAGTCGTGACCTAATTTTTATGTTATGAAGCTTCCAACTCTTAGAGATTATGTACATCCAATTTTTCGGACTCCCTATGGCACAAAACATCAGCAGACATTTAGCTGAATTGTTCTTTGCACATATAGAATCACTCCTACTCAACCCCCCCCCCCCCCCCCCCGACATCACCTTTTGTGGCTGATATGTGTTGGTTCTCCAATGATATTCTATGCATTGGAGAACCAACATGCATCACCACCTTACAGTCATCCCTTAATGATTACAGCAGCAGACTAAAATTCACCATAGAAACCGAACAAGACAAAAAAAAGCCATCAATTTCCTAAACCTGACATTAGTCAGAACAAATAACAAAATAGCCATGAAAATATTCCACAAACCCACACATACAGGAAACTACCTCTATTTTAACTCATACCATCCTTATTCGATTAAAAAAATCATTCATCTTAACACAATTCATAAATGCTTACAAGTTTTCAACAAACCGTAATTATCTCAACACAGAAATAAAGAAGTTAACATAAATTTTTCAAAATCAAAATTAGCCAACACAACTTACTTTTATCTATTTTCATATCTAATTTTGGAAGTAAGAAAAGTTTGGAAAATTTGCCATCTGCACTAAAAATTATGCTTAGATATCTGAAATATTTTACTTGTTCTGTGATATTTTCCTTTTCTCTGCTTATTTTCATAGTTTGTTTGTTTTTTTTTTTCTTTTTATTGCTGATTTTCATGCCAGATTTGTTAAACCAGTAGTTCAATTTAACTAAGGAATCCTGCATACTTGTACTGGATTTTTTTTAAAGAATGTAACATCATCTACATAAAGTAAAGAGCTGAGATTAGCATCTCTGATGCTAATCTCAGCTCTTTACTTTATGTAGATGATGTTAATGTCACTTTTCTTTGTACTATGATTCATACAGACTATGAATAATAGTGAAGATAGTGTCCACCAATGTTTTACACTGATTTATCAGTCTTCCTGTACCTCCTTCAATTGTGACTGCTTACTTAAATATAGACTATGTATAGCTCTGTACAAAAATATGGTATGATGTCCTATTCACTCCATATAACTGTAGCATTTTGAACAGCTTTTTTTTCTCTTTTCACTCTGTCACATACCGTTCCCAGTCTGCAAACCTCGAATATAGATCCTTGCTTCATTTCTGTACTATTCTACTTTACTGTTAACTTCTCGTAACTTGATATGACTGTGTAAATCTTTACTTGAACACACTGAGTAGGGAAGTTCCTTTTTAATTCTCACATATTTTACTTTACTGTGAGAGCTCTTCTGTAGTCATCCACAATTGAATTTCCTGAATTATATAGTGTAACCATTTTAAAACTTTATACCTCTTTGTTTGAGAATTTCTAGTCAGATATCATCTACCTTAGCTGCCTTTCCACATTTCTAATAACTGTTTTGTACCTCAAGTATTCGTTATATTCGTTATTTCATTCCTTTAAAAATTCTTATTACTGTTCTGTCATTCTCGTTTAAGTCTCTCAAAATAATTACTCTCTTCATCCAGAATATTTTATATTCAGTTTTATGATCTTTATCTTCTCTGACTCCTTTTTTATAGTATACTCTTTCTTCCATTTCTGAACTTTTCTTAATAGCCTCTTCCATTATCGATATTTATCTTTTCTATTCTCTTTTGAGTTTGCCCATAACTTGTTTAGCAACTTTTTATACATAACTTAGCTTTCTTATTCTTTCTCTATATTTTATTAAGTTCAGACTTTTCTATCCTTGCAAACAACATCATCACATACTTCCTTTAGCTCAGTATTTTCCAGTGTTTTTTGGATCATGCCCCACCTCAACGTCTCAAAGATTTTGATGTCTGCCCTCACCGACAATGGTGAGTGTTTTAAATGTATCAGTGATGAGGTGACAAATGCAACATCATTTTCTAATTGCCCCCCTGTGGGGCGTACACCCCACATTGAGAAACACTGCTTTAGCTGAATCCGTGCATGACTTCAGATTTTTTTGTGGCTTAAAAGATAAAAGGTTTATTCGTAAACATATAGTGCATTTGTACTGTGGATGGGTTAAGGATTTTTTTCCCCTTCTATTTTTAATGATTTTACGTATATATTTATTTTATTTTATTTTTTTTTTTTTTTACAGTATAGAAACCCTGCTCTGTAGACCAAGCATTAAACTTTTTTTTCAAGCCACTTCAGGCTTCCAAACATTTGCTACTTGAGTCTTCAATGTTTTCTTCAAATTATTTCATTTTTGATTAGTATTTGTTCATTGAGTCTGCAGTTCACTTTTGAAAACTATTTGACTTTGATCATGCTTTACAACTTTCTTATATAATCTTCTTTTCAATATATTTGTTGTTATCCTGATCAAGAGGGGTGATTACCTCTCATTTCAAGTTCCCTATATCAACACTAATAACAATAACTTTTCGTATTTCTTGTCTTCTCTCCAGATAAATTTTTGGATATCCTTTTGTGTTAAATATGGTGTTAGTAATGACTACTGCATGTACTGAACAGAAATTCAGCAGGTAGTTAATATTCAGATTTTGTGCAACGTTTCTATATGTCTCATAGCTGTTTAGACTCCACAAGAACCAACTTCTTCTTTTCCGGTTGCTTTTATTAATGACTTAAAAATTTCCTACATTTCTTCCTTACTGGACCCTTCAGTGGAACCATTGGCTCGCTATAAGATTTTAGGAACTTAAAGAGAACTGATCTGTTTGGAGTAAGATTACAAACAAACATGTAATTCTCGTAATGTAATATCTCTGTTTTTTCTTCTTTTAATTTCTGGTTGACATCTACTCTTGGTGCTTATTAGAGAGCGCCAAGGTAAATGAATTCATCCACCTTCTTGGAGTCAGTGTTGTGGTGAAATTGTTTTCATATATGGCCATATAGTTTGTTTTATCACAATTAATTCTTAAACCATATTTCAGGCTTTCCCATTCAACTCTTTTAAAGAGGGACTCCAATTCTCCTTTGCTGCTGGCTTTAAGAATAGTATCATCAGCATACCTACAATTATTTATCTTTTTGCCAGAAACTGAGAAAGCACTATTGTGTCCATTAAGTGCCTTTCTCATAATGTATTCTCCATAAAAATTGTATAGATCAGCATAGAGTCTCCCACCTTCTCAAGATTGAACCACTGAGATGTTTTTCCATCCATCTTCACCACAGCCTGATTCCTCTCGTAAAGTTGTTTTCGAAGGTGTGTCAAGTGTTCTGGGATGCCCATTTTACTTAGTATTTTCCGAAAGGAGCCTCCATAGCTCATTTGTTATAGATGAAGCCCTTTGGTCAGAAAGACCTGGGTTCGATTCCTGTCAGTGACGTGAGGAACCTTTATCTGGTCTCTTTCGGTGGAAGGTGAGTTAGCTGGTCTCATACGAAGGTAGGGGTTTTTTTTCACTTGGAAACTTTGGTTTTTCGTTCCCTCAGAACAAGAAACCAGTCCCGTGAACACGCGCATCTATGGACATAGTACACACCGGGAGACATAGGGCTGACCATCTTATCCTCGAGACGGTTGCAAGAATAAAAAACCTCAACACTGTTAAAGGTAGAAGAAGAGGGTTAAGAAATAAAGAATACATTTTGAAAAATTATGGAGACAAGAAAGAAATTTTCCACAGGTCCTCCCACTTGACACAGTCAGATGCTTTGCTGTAATCAATGAAGTACATATACAAGAGAATACTAAATTCTTGAGCCTTTTCAACCAATTGCCTTAGATTAGAAATTTGATCTCTCTCTTTCATGTCCTTTTCTAAAACCTCCCTGTTCTTCAGGAAGTTCTTGCTTGACATGTTTAAGTTTTTCTTTAATAGGAAAACCTCCAGATTCATATCGAACTGACCCATGGGACACTAGCCAGCAACTGGCCTGCAGAACTGTTTTACTGATTTACCCTTGAATGGGGAAGGTATGACTGGTATGTCATCGAGGGTATCTCTCTCTCTCTCTCTCTCTTACTGCATGTTGGAAGAGAAAGTGGACAGAAACCGGAACCTTTGCTCTATTGACTGAACACAACTGTAGTGATCTCAGATCTCTAATAAGCAAGATGGTTGTATTTCACAGCACGATGAAAGACATCTACCACCTAGAGATCTAGTCAGCATTTCCTCCAGCTAGGGAAGGTATACTTTTGCAGCAGCAATGTTCACCAGGTTTGCAAGAGCCCCATTTGGGAAACAGGATATACTGCGGAAAGGTGGGGATGACTTGACTGTGAGAGGTTATATATTGTGCATCAGCAGCAGCCCTTTTGTAGCCTAATCAGGTTCTTCCAAACATCATGGATATCTTCTTCTTTGGTTCATCAATCCGAAGATTGGTAATTATAGCAGCACATCACAACATCCTGTCTTGTGACCTTTTTATCTCTTCATAACTCTTAGTGCAAGTTAGTATCATTACTGTTTTTACTCTCTTAACACATTCATGCTGAACGTTATCTCCTTTGTGTTTCACTTCAAATGAGAACACTCTTGATAGTATATCATGTCCCAAGTTTTAAATATGTCTGGTATGTGCTAGTTTGAATGCTTTTGGTTAAATTCCCTATATAAAATTAGAATTTGCGAACTGTCTTAATGATAGAGAAAATCTCAAATTCTAATTTTAATCTTTGTTTGCTTTACATAAATCGATTGGTTTCTGCATCTAGTGACTGTGTTATGAACAGGCATGAGCATGTATTTTCTGCAACTGAAAAATTGAAAATAGGTTTTTAGGATGATGTATTTAATTAGATGCTGTATTTAGTGCTATAATCAAACTTTGTTTGGCCTGCCTGTATGCAGTATAGTGTCTGTGGAAGAGGAGTTGTTTTTTGTTATGCAAGGTCCAGTTTCTCTAATTACACTAATTACACTAAATACAGACCCTAATTGTCTACTGTATTTAGTGATACAATAAAGCCACTTTTTTTTTTTTTTGGACAATGGGGAGGTGTTTTTCAGTATACCTGGACATGTTCATTCTAATTTTCTGAAAGAATAGGTATAGTCAACAAAAATCTGTTTATTCCTATGAATAAAAATGAATCCTATGTTTTATAAGAAAAGGACTGCATCTGTTGATCTTTGACAAAATATATACAGTAAAACCCCATTGTTACGTCCCTGCCATTTACGTCATTTTCTGTTGGTCCCGTCTTAAGGCCTATTCTCACGATGTATTGTTTTCCTGCCATTAACAACTTGATGTGGACGTTATTTTCCGTAATTTGTGTTTTTTTTCTCGGTGGCAATACCGATTTTCGAATCAATTTCAGCGGAAATCTGCGCATTTCTGTTCTCAGGTGGCGTTGCTTTCGGCTGTAGTTTCGTTTTCGCCATCACGGTGACTTGCGCACATGCAGCAGTACTGTAGTGATGAGCGATACCATGATTTTTCAATCACAGTACGAATTGATATTGCAGAATTTCTGCAATGTAATTTAGCGTGTGAAAGTTGCTTTCAAGTTGCAGTGGGATTATCCATGTTAGTAACATGGTGGAAAAAAGACAGAAAATGTATTTCAGTAGAAGAAAAGATGGCAATTCTGCGACATGTAAATTGGCATGCCGGAACACGTGTGCATTTAACATAAGATCTTGGACTCTCCGTGTCCACTTTGAACACGGTAGTAAAAAAAACAGGTCAAGCATTGAACTCAATGCAAAGCAATCTGGCGCTAAGTCAAAAAAAAAAAAAAAAACGAAAAGCAAAAACAATCAACAATTAAAGAGTTTTTTAAATAGATAAATGTAAGTACATTGTAAATTCATTTATTTTCAGTTATTAAATTTTGTAATCTAGTATGTAGACTCACATACTAGCAGTAAGTCATCTTTTAGCCTTTTTTTTAATGTTTTTTTACATTTCCTGCTATTTGCACTTTTTTCCATCAGTCCCCCGAAAAGGGTAAAAAAGGGGTTTTACTGTATATATATTAGCACAGACATAACATCCTGTACATCTTGTAAAATAATGTAATAACTGAGTTTCTAAAATTAGATTGCTGCTTAAAAATGGAAATTATGTATATACTAATATGTAGAGAAAAGTAAATACTGATCATAACAGTCGTTACTGAATAAAAGAAAATTCTTCTTAGAAAACAAAATGAAATATAAATGAAAAACTAAAGCCAGTCTGGTTGGCCAAGTGGATTGTATACCCACTCTCCAACCAGCTGATTGTGGGTTCGAGTCTCACCCTGGGCATGGGTGTTGGTGAAAGTCTTCTCTGGACAAGCTTGTATAGCTCCTTGAGTTTATAAGGTTTTTCTTTAAAAAAAAATAAAAAATAAAATAAAAAATAGAAATAAATACACATTACAATTACAACCATTTGTACATGATGATTTGTTCACTTAATGCTCCATTAGCATACACATTCATGCCATGCCTGGATAAATCGTCTTATTGACATATTAGTTCAGTTTATAAGTCCTTCCATATAAGTGACCAGTGTAGACAGATGCTGTTCATTACAGGTTGGATTAGTTATTTATATTTTGCAAAATCTCTTTTACTCCTCACAAGTTCTTTGTTTTGTTTAATTATGCTTGTCTTAAGTTTGAATATGCATGTCTAGAGATTATAGGATCTCATTTAATTCATTCCACTCTAGCAACTTATTAGACACACAACATATAATGCCACAACTGTAAATTATTAGTAATTCCTTTGCTTCTAATGAAAGTATTAGTAATGTAAATATACCAGCCAAACATAACATTCTCTTTAAGGGTTAGTAATGACCCCCCCCCTCACTCTCTTTCACACACACACAGTTTTTGTTTCATTTGAAGAGCCCATCACAATTTGTGGCTTGTCTGCCAACATGTACATAGGAAGAACAAGAAAACATCTCTTCTTGCTGAAAGGTTAAAGGCAGTTCAAGTAGTTTCATTCCAACCTGGCATGAATGTGTTAATCAAAATACCTGTTCTAACTGAATAGCCTAAAATAATTCTTGCTAGAAATGAAGGCTTGTTTTCCCCTTTTACTCTGTCTTCAAGCATTATCCAAACCGTCCTTCTGCAATAAGTGTATTTTAGACCTGCCTTGTCTAAAAAAGAAACAAAAATCAACATATTTCAACTGGCTCTAAAGAGAAATTCCAACTTTCAGTGAGGCACAAAAGAAAGGATGAAATGCAAAATCTTTCCTCTGGCTTAAATGACAGCCAAAGTTGTTTGGTATAACTTGTTCCCTTTTATGTTTCCAGATATCTCTCTCACATCCAGATGATTGCCATCATAATATCACCCAAAGATTGGACTAATCTCCTGACATTCTTCTCATGAAGGGGGGGGGACCTTCTCAACAAACTCATGCTCTGCATCCTATAATGTCTTTATAATCTTTCATACTTGTCTGGTATCCTACATCAATTCAGATCAGACCCATTTGAAGAACGACAAGATAAAAGTTGGCCATTAAGCTATTGCCCTCCCAACTTAATGCTTATACTCAGCAATCTTGGAAAATAATGTCATTAACCCTTTAACTGCTGAGATACTAAATAACCAGTATTGACCCTCCTTGCTGAGTTATTTTCACAATTACAAAATATTTTATAATTATATAAGATCATGAAAAAATAAAATAAATGTTGTAAAAACTCACCATTCGTGATGTAGATGTTTGTAGACAATCCAAATATTAAAATTCCATGTCAAATAATGACACACAACTTCAATGAGAAACATCTCCCCAAAAATACTTCAATACTTTAGTAGTGTGTAGTAATTTTGAAAGTAGGAGTGTACACATAAGGCTATGCCACATTTGGCACACATATATCGGCTCTCTTTTCTTTTTCTTTGCCCTAATGTGGTATTTGAACACACACATGACAATGCCTAGTGGGATTTGCTTTCTTGGGTGTGGGTGGCACAGGTATTAGGAAATATCTTTCCCTCAGTCTGAGGGGTTCATCACCCCGTGATGGTCATCGAGATGTAGTGGTCGGTCTTGGCATGTGGAACTTTTGAAAAATTTCTCTGAGAGTCAATTGAAAATTAGCATGTGTGATATTTTTACCAGTATGTACATTATACAAAATATGTGAATTGAGAACAGTGAGATCCAAGAGATGGAAAAAGAATTTTCTATGCCATTTGAAGGCCTTTTGCACACATTCAATAAAACTGACCATCATGTCTGTCCTGTCCACAGCCCCATATTCCTATTATAATCCATGACGCATTCAGGTTTCATTATTGGTGTATTTGTTGTCCTGTCAACTTTCCCTGATTGTTTCATAGTCTGTGTGGTCAACATACAAACTTCTTGTTTATCAATCCATTTTACCACCATCATATTATCTGTGTGTCTGGATTCTACCTGTCTTTCGTGTAATTTTTTGTTCAGTTTCGGCAACCCTTTCCTGTTTTTCCTAACAGTCCCACATGCATTGGTACCATTTTTATGTAGCCAGTCATACAGAAGAGGGCCAGAATACCAATTGTTAACCACAATGTGTGCCCTTTCTGCAAATACTTTGCCACTAAGGTTTGCACCACGGCCCCAGAAATCCCAAATTCACGGTCTGGAATAATGTCTGTAGTTGCCCCTGTGTACACTACAAAATGTAACACATATCCAGTCTCACAGTCACACAACACGAACACTTTGATCCCGATGTCTTTTCAAAGGAATGTACTGTTTGAACTGGAGGCATTCCTTGAACAGTATATTTTGAAAAGGGGTAAATACTTCGCTGTAGGTTTTTCTCAGGTGATCGATAATTTGTTGTAGTTTGCGTAGTCTTTGGACCAGAACCTGAGTTTCATTGTCATTGAAATGTAAAAGTAAAAGGAATCTGTCCCTGGACATGTAGTCTGTGAACTATGCAGTAACTATGAGGGGATCCT
Source organism: Typopeltis vanoorti (assembly GCF_054136105.1). NCBI lineage: Eukaryota > Metazoa > Arthropoda > Arachnida > Uropygi > Thelyphonidae > Typopeltis > Typopeltis vanoorti. The sequence continues at coordinate 44,289,541 of NC_143568.1, forward strand.
TGGACCAATATTCTGCTATTGTTAGTTTTTTTTACCCTAAGCATTATGATTCCAAAAAATATATATAATTCCTCTGGGATAGTATTTTTCCATTTTTGCAAATGAGTTTGGGGTGCTGGTGGTAGTTTCTGAGTCAAAAATTCATAATATTTATTAGTTTCATCAGCAATATGTTGCATTATATGAATGGGGGGGGGGGGAAATAGTTTGAAAAAATCAAAAACAGTTGAACCATCATCTGTAATTGCTGAAATACCTGAATTATCATTATTGAATTGGTGAACTGTTGGACGAAAATTTATATCATGCCATTGAAACATTGAAGCGTCAGTACAATTTCTTTTTCATGGATGCACTGGTGCTGGTGATTCGTTATTGAACTTTCACTATTTTCTAAAAAATAAATATCGTCATTGTCACTGTCACTCAAATCTGATAAATCTGAAGGTAAAGTTTCTAATACTTCTACTAATTTTGCCTGCTGTCTGCTTGTCGAAGCCATTTTTACTAACCCTGGAATCACTGCATCACGTGATCGCCTGGCTCCTATTGTCAAGGACGGCTCTGATAACATTGTGCATAGTTTTGCAATATTTTACGAAGATAGCGCCACAAAGCAGACAGAAGCATGAAAATTAGTTCCTTCTAATCCTAAGAGATGGCACTATAAGTCCGCTCGATTCAAATGCTTTCACAAACTGAATTAAATGAGTATTACACATTGAAAGTTCAAATTGAGTTAACTCAATTGTAGCAAGGTTGCAATTTTTTTCCGCTCGAGTTAACTCGACCGTAGCAGTTAAAGGGGTTAATGATCATTGTCATCATTAGTGGTAGCACACCACTTAATTAGTTGACCACCAACATGGATTTTGCTGCTACTGATCCACGGGAGATCTTCTAGTCAAATTTACCCATATTTGGACATGCTTTTCCAAAAATTTCCATTTATTGGGACATCTTTTGAGAAACTTAGGTGGTCTCTTGACATTTTCAAGCAATTTAAGTATGTATGTGTCATGTGGATGGTTTTCTCCTTCACATTTCCCTGCCAATGCCAGAGTACCCTAAGTCTATGTATTTTAACCCATCCCACTCCCTTCCTCTTAGATATAAATGATCTCTCACTGACCTCAAATCCTATCCATAGTTTTGCTGATATGCACTTCATCCCTCCTCTTCATTTAACAAATTTTGAAGTGTTCAAGCTTCAAGATTTTATAGTACCTATTCCTTAACACTGGTTTCCTTCAATTTGCCAGTGTGGTGAAAACAACCTTGTCAAATTTGATACTAGTCAAAACAAGCACTGCCTTATTTCTTGCAAGTGAGATCTCATTTCACTTCTTCTTACCTTTGATAATATTTAGATTTCCAAACAAGATCAGATTTGTCTTTGTGGACTTACTCACCTCTACAGCTTTTTCTGGAACAAACGTATAATGTGTAGGATATCTGCTGCTTGCTGATATCAGATTATCTTAATTTTTTTAAACATTTTAATGATGCCTAGTTTTGAATTAATAAAAGGGAAAGGATACATTTTAGTTTATCATTTCCTAATTGTATAGTGAGATTCATTATTTCTTGTAATTAGAAATTTCTTTACCTATGCTTTGTATAAAAGAAATCTTTGTCTAAACAAAGATTTCTCTTAATACAGCTTATCACAACTGTTTAATTGCAATATTTATTTGTGAAAAGGACTTGCATTGAATTTAGTTTTTATTTCTGTAACTTACACTTGAGAGAAGAAAATATTGGACTTTCTGATGAAGTTTTTGCACTAGTAAAGAACTGTAGTATTGTTTACACAGTGTTATTGTTTTTATTGTTATTTACCTTGCCAGGCAGTAGTTTGCTTCTGCAAGAAGTTTGTATTTGCAAAGAGGAAGTTGATATAGTGAGAGGGAATAATAGAACAATTGTTGTGTTGTTGTTAAGGGGAAAAAAATGAAAAATAAAAAAATTCTGACAGTTGAAAGTTTAGGAGTGAGAAAAAGTTAAAAGAAAAGACATTATTTAAGCTAAAATGGTTGGAAACAGACAGTTATCTCAAAATTGATGAATGAATTTCTTTTAAAGGAAGATAAGTTGGAGTGTAGATAAAAGTGAAAAAAAAAATTATATAGTTTTATTCTAAAGCAATGGACAGTTTCTTTTGATACATTAAGCAGCAAACTTATTCTAGTTAAACTTTGTGAACTCAAAAGGGATGAACTTTCTTGTGCTCGAGGATAGGAAAGAATTTTCCAGAAGAAAAAAGAGAACTTGTCAAATCTGATATATATAAGATACTTCAATTGATTATAAAAGGGAAAATAAATGGAAGATGAGGACAAAGAAGACAAAGAAAATCTTGGCTGGCAGACATCAGGCAGTGGAATGGCATGAGTTCTGAGGGACTGTTCAGAGTGGCTGAGGATTGCTCAAAATTTGCCAAGGTGGTTGCCAACCTCCGATAGGAAATGGCACTCAAAAAAGAAATCTGATATTAAGTTTGTGGCCCTTTTTCTCTTTAGCACATAAGTTTTAATTATAATGCTGATTTGTATATAGTACTTGCTAAGCATAAACATTTTACACACAGTATTACACCATGCAATACCTAAATTTATGCTAATATTATTTGTTTGTAAGTAAAGATATTTAATTTGAATGTACCTTGTGCCTCACTCAATATCACTCAATTATTTTTATTTATTGTATGATGCTAAAATACAGCGAGAAGCATAATACACCAATGTAACAGGTGTATGGCAACTAAAAGTCACATAAAGGAAAGTTTTACAAAGCAATTTTCTTCTGCAAAACCTGTAAGTACTTAGTGCATAAAATAAGTTATCTTTCCAGTTAAAAATCAGCCACATGTAAGTGCCTACTGTGTGAAGCAAAGATAATGGCAACAGAAGCCAATGACAAAAGAGCACGTCATGTCTCACCGGCGGCATTGATCGCTGGCAAACCCATTGATAATACAAGTGCCACAGCTGTAAAATTGATGTCAATGATTAAAAAAAAAAAAGAAGAAGAAGAAAAAAAGGTATACTTTGCGAGTTTTCTTGCTACATGCTTCCTGCACAAAAATAAATGAATCGGCACACAAATGAACTAATTGGCAATCAGTGCCACAATGCTAGTGAATGAACTCTGCGACCTAATCACGTCAAAAGTACACGAGTCAATGGAGGCTAAAAACAAAAAATTTGACGTCATTATTTTGAAATTTCCGACAGAAAACAGTAAATCATTAAAAGAAGATATCAGAAAATTAGCAGAAGAATGAAACTTCGATTCTAAAAATATCATCAGGTGCCATCATTTCAGACCTATAAATAAAAGAAAGGGCATAACAAACTTTCCACATCACGTAAAAGTGATGTGTGACAAGCTGACAAGCACATCTAAATTAATAACAGTAATTAACAAGTTCAAGGACATTTGCCCTCAATCATGCATATCTGCTTGACCAGACCTAACATTTTCCCAGAGACATTTTCCTTTCTCCTTCATTTTAGAAATTATGGACTTGACAACCATGTTATAAATAACTATTTTAATTTCCCGACGTTTCGGCCTTCATAATAAGGTCATCAGCTGGAGTTACATTTCACACAGTAAGCTAAAGAAACAATGATTTGATCACCAGTTATTCTACTGGCATGACTTCTAGTGAAAAAAAAAAAAAAAAAATACAGATACATACTTCTTTCTAAATATGGATAATTACAAATTAATTATTTAGAAACTACATCAAAGCTAATCTATTTAAGATAACATGAGAGAAACGTTCTTTCTTATAGATAGTTTTTTTTACAGTAACAATGATGTCCTATTTTTAACATTACAATTGTTATGTTGGATTTAGGATTCTGGATTATCTACAGTCCTGATTATAGTTAACTCTTAGGGACAAAGGTTCTGTGGGTAGAATATGTGCCATCCATATGCTTGGGATTTTTAGACCATCATTATTGTTCAGATTAGTGTGGTTGATAAGAATCTCGCAGGCTTCCTTAAATTTGCATTCATACCATGTTTTGGTGTGATGTAACAACTGGTGCTTTTCCAGTCAATTCTATATAAAGTGTTCAGGGCATGATCAAAAAAGGCCATCTTCACCATAGTTATTATATTTAATGTGTCGTTTATATTCCTTTTGCCTGATAGGAATTGTGCATCCTGTTTCCCCTATATATGGTAGATTATATGTGCAATAAATACGGTATACTCCAGGGTTGGCCAGTGGAGGGAGTGGGTCTTTGGATGAGTTGAGTAAGCTTTTTAATTTTGCAGGAGGTTTAAAGGTGGCTTTAACATTGTATTTCTGTAGTATTTTGTTTATTTATCTGATGTCCCTTTAATGTAAGGAATGGTTATAGTTTTATTGTACTCTGGTTTATCTTTGTTTTTTTATTGAGGTCTTGTAGAGAATTTTGTTAATAGTGTTTTGGCTGTAACCATTTTTTAGAAAAGTATTGCTGATAACTTTAAATTTGTCTTTCAGCATTTGTTCATTGGAGCAGATCTTCAAAGCCCTGTTTTAATGACACCTAGTTTTTGTGTTGGGTAGTGGTAGGAGTTGATGTGTACATATTGGCCAGTATGTGTCAGTTTCTGGTAAACGGTGAAGGAAAGACTGCCAGAAGGAAGACTTGTGACAAGCGTATCTAGAAACGGAAGTGTGTTCTGTTTTTCAATCTCAATTGTGAACTGTATGCATTTGTGTTGTTTGTTTAGGAGGCTAAGGAAAGTGTCTAGTGTCTGGCGGCCATGGGGCCCAGATCGCGAAAACATCATCAATGTATCTAAGCCAGACTTTGGGTTTTAAAGGAGAGGAATCTAGAGCATGTTGCTCAAAATGTTCCGTATAAAAGTTAGCAATAGGGGGATAATGGCGAGCCCATGGCTGTGCCTTCTTTTTTGTAGGTAGAAAGCATTTTGCCATATAAAATACCCAGAACGTAATACATGCACAAAGAGCTCCGTGATATCTAGAGGGAATTTGTTCTGTAAAAGGATTGGGATATTTGTAAAGAGGGCATTCGTAAATTCGAAAATCATCTTTTTCTAATGTAATGTCTTTGATTATGTTTATGAAGATTTGTGTGTTTCTGATATAGGAGGGGGAAATGACCTACCAACCCCTTGAGTTGCTGCTAATTTCTTGGCTAGGTGATAATTCGGGCTGTCTATACCTTCGATTATCGGCTGGAGTGATGTGTTTTGTTTGTGTATCTTTGGTAGACCGTAAATTCTTGGGAAAATGAGCATAGTGCAGAAGTAATTTTTTGACTGTATCTTCAGGCCATGTAGTAATTGATTAAAGTAGTTTCTCTGTTTTCCTTTTTATTCTATTGGTTGAGTCATAGTTAACAAGTTGGTATGTACTATTGTCCGAGACTAGCAGATTCACTTTTTCTAAATAAATGGTTCGGTTTAGAATAACGGTGGTACTTCCTTTATCAGCTCTAGTTATTACGATGTTCGGATTTGATTTTAATGATTTCACTGCTGTTAATTCGTGTTTTGTTAAGTTGCTTGTTATTGTTTTCTTATGATTTCTATTTAAAGTGTTGGCTGTTTTTAAACTTATTTTATTTGCTATGTTATTTGGGATGAATCTTAAGCCTCTTTCAATCATCATCATCATACGTATCAAGGATTTAGGCCTAGTATGGCCTGTTCCGGCCTTAGAAGTCATCGTTTAAGAGGACGTCCTGGTTTTCTTTTTCCTAATGGCTTGTACTTTAAGGCTTGTTTTGGTAATCTTTCTGTTTTCATTCTTTGAACGTGTTCCATCCATTTATGTTTATATTTTTTAATTTTTTCAATTACTGGTTCTTGGTTTAATTCTTTCATAATATCTTCGTTTCTTTTGTGATCAAATAGGGTATACTTTGCAGTTTTTCTCATAAACTTCATTTCTGCTGTTGTTAATCTTTGTTTGTCTTTTTGTTTTATTGTCTAGATTTCGCTTCCATACATTAAGACCGTATTGTATGTATTGTATACTTTTAGCCTGGTTTGTTTTTGAACTAGGTTTGGTTTAAATATAGAGTTAATTACTCCTGTTATTTTTAAATATTTTGCAATTTTTATGTTTATATCTTTTTCATTTTCATAAGTGATCATACATCCTAGGTAGTTAAATGAATTCACCTGTTTTAAGATCTTGTTATCTAATACTATTTTAGTTCTTGCTGGGTCTTGTCCTTTAAAGGCCATAGTTTTTGATTTTTCCGTTGATATTATCATACCATAATCTTTGGATATCTCATTTAGATTTAAAATAGCTTTCTGTAAGTTATCTTCAGAATTTGTAATTATTATTTGGTCGTCTGCAAAGAGGAGAGTGTTTAAGTTAACTGTAGGTGAAAGTTTAATTCCTTGATGTAAATTTTTACTGCATTTTATTATTATTTCATTTAAGTAGATATTAAAAAGAGTTGCTGAGAGGGGACATCCCTGTCGGACCCCTTGGTTTATCTCTCTTGTATATGATAGCTCATGATTTAATCTTATTTGTATTTGATTATTTTCATATATACTTGTGACAGCTTTTAGGATATTATTTGGTATTTGTCTTTCTTTTAATATGTTAAATAATATGTTTCTTTTAACTTTGTCAAATGCTTTTTCAAAGTCAATAAATGCAATATGTGTTTCTAAATTATATTCTCTTCTTTTCTCTATTATTAATTTTAGGCAGAAGGCTGGGTCTATACATGATCGTCCTTTTCTAAATCCATTTTGTACCTCTAGAATAAAGTTTTTGGAATATTTCATTAGTTTTTTATTTAAGATTCTGCTGTATATTTTGTAACATGAATTTAGTATACTGATACCGCTATAGTTTTTAGGGTCATCTCTATTACCTTTCTTAATGATAGGAATCACAATTGCTTTTTTCCATTCTATTGGGGGAATACCAGTTGAGTAAATTTTATTTAAAAATAATAAGAGTCTTCCTTTGAATCTTGTTCCTGCGTATTTATATAGTTCTGAACCTAGCTTATCTTCTCCAGGTGATTTTCCGTTTCTTGTTTCTTTCAGGCTGATTTCTAATTCTTCTTCAGTTATTTCCTTTTCATTTTCATTAATTGTTTGCCAGTTGTCTTTTTTAAAATATTTGTCTGTCCACAGTTCTGTGTAGTAATTTAGAAATTCTTCTAATTTCAATTCAGTGTTTAATTTTATGTTTTCTTTGGTATCTGCATTTAGGTGTTTCAAAATCTTATATACATTGGGTCTTATTTTATATAAATCATGTTCTAAATTAGAAACAAATTTATTCCATGATTCTCTGTCTTTTTCTGACTTCTCTTTTAGCTATGGCTCTTATTCTTTTATATTCTATTTCATCTTCTAATCTTTTACTGCTTAACCATTTGTGATAGGCTTCTTTTTTCTCTTTGATTATTTCTTTGATTGTATCATCCCAGATCTTCAGTTTTTTTTCTTTTATTAATTTTTTGGTCTTTCCTAAGCTTTCATTTGCTGCTGCATTTAGTATCGTTTTTATATTAAGCCATTCTATTTCTTCATTTTGTTTTATTTTATCTAGATACTGGTTAATTCTTTGTTCATATAGCCATTGTACATTTGTGTCATTCAATAGTCTAGTTTTATAAACAAATGTTTCAATTTTTCTTTCTGTTCTTGTTACTTGTAGCCATTTAGGTGGTAATCTTAATTTTATTTTAACTAGGAAGTGGTCACTGCTTATTTCATATCCTCTGTGAACTCTAACATCTAGTGAAAATTTTGATGTCTTTTCATTTAATATGAAGTAATCTAATATTGATTTCCATCCTCTTGCTGCCCAAGTATATTTATATATGTCTTTATGTTTATAGAAGGAATTCATTATTTTTAGGTTATTATAAACTACAAAGTCAATCAATTTTTTACCATTTCTGTTTAGAGTGTGTTCTCCATGTATTCCTATATTATTATTATTAATTTTCGTGTTTCCAATTCTTGCATTTAAGTCTCCTGCTAAAATTATGTGATCATTTTTATTTATTTTATTATATATGTTTTGTAGCTGATTATAAAAATCAATATTATCCTGTTCTCTTCCTTCTTCTGGGGCATATAAACCAGTTATTGTTAAATAACCTCTATCTATTTTTATTCTAGCTTCTATTATTCTTTCATTCCATAATTTATAATGTTTTAACTGTTTTGAAAGGGAGTTATGAATCCAAATCATGACTCCTGCTTGTGCTCTTTGGTCTCTGTCGACTCCACTGTATATCACATTAAAATTTTCAGTTCTCATAGTTCCTTTTAATTTCTTTTTTGTTTCAGTGATTACTGCTATTTTAAAATTTCTTTCATTTAATAACTGGTCTAATTCTATTTCTTTATATGCTATTCCTCTTACATTCCAGTTTGCTATGTGTATTATATTTTGTCGTTTCCATTTTCGTTTTCCCTTTTCCATTCCAGGGTCGTTTCCCATAGATTCAATCCGATTATCTTTTTCTGTCAGCTTACAAGTATGGTTATGTTCTCCATGTCAGGGGACAAGCCTGACGATGGAATAGTTCAGTGGTAGGGCTGCTACCTTAAGGCTTCTGAACTCGCCTTCTTCCGAATTTAAACCCATAGGAGGAATAGGGTATATTGAAGGGGAAAGGGTAGATTATAGAAGAAATATCGTAAGGTTTATAGAGAGGACATAGTTGTAAGGCCAGAAATGAAAAGACCCCATGGCCCTCGAGTACTCTAATAGCACAAGGGTCATAAAGTAAGAAGAGTTGGCTGATAAGGCCTTATTGGAAAGATTAAAGTAAGTGGGTCTTCCTCAAAGTAGAAGAAGGAGAGGATAGATCCAGCTAGGGATCCATGGGAGTGCCACTTCCCTTACAATCAAGATGATTGCCCCTTATGGCCCTGTTGGTCCACGAGTCCTTATTCAGTATATTCGGACCACTCCCCACCATATATATATATATATATATATGCACGCGCATGTGCACACACACATATGGTGGGCTCCCCTATCCGCCACCCAGGGGACGCGCTCTCTAGGGGTTACAGGGTCCCCTGAGAGAGCCTCTTTCAATATTACAAATAAAATCCAGTTTGTTCATTGATCTGGGTGCTACGGCAAAATTTAGACCTTTGCTGCGTAGCAAGAGTTCATCTTTGTTTAAGGTGTAGTTGGATAGGTTAACTACGTTACTGTTGCCTGCAGGCAGTTGGTGGCTCCTGTTGTTTCTTGCTTCTGGTTGGTCGTTAACGTTCACTATGAAGAAATTTTAATATGTCCGTTGGTTTTGTCGATCTTTTATCTTTGAAATTTTGGTATGAGATTTTCTTTCTTAGTTTGAAGGATATGGTTTGCAATGTTATCCATAATCTTTTCCAGGATAATCCAAATATCTGCATTCAAGTAACTTGAAAGTTCAGATTTGTACATTTTGTACCTGGTTTTGAGTAACAGCCAAGTTTTTTTCTCTTAGCCTGGATCTGTTCTCTGAGTAACGCTTTCTCCATGCGGTGGTATATTCTTTGCACCTTTGTTGAGGTAAGTTTTCTCTGTAGTCTGATGCAATTCTGAATGATATTGCTGTCCCAACAACTTTTTAAAAATGCCAGCCGATTGATGAAACCAGAAACATGAATCTTCAACTTACTGTATTGATTGCATCGCTTGTGGGTTGAATCTCCATGAATTATCAGAATCGTTTCTTTTAGTGTTGCATGGTAATCAGCATTCATTTTAGAAATTATGGACTTTACAACTGTGTTATAAATAACTATTTTAATTTCCTGATGTTTCGACCTTCATAATAAGGCCATCATCTGGGGTATATACAAATATACAAGAACAAGCTGAGTTACATTTCATACAGTAAGCTAAAGAAACAATGATTTGATCACCGGTTATTCTACTGAGGAAATTAAAATAGTTATTTATAACACGGTTGTAAAATCCATAATTTCTGAAATGAATGCTGATCACCGTGCACACTACAAGAAAGGACACTCCTTTTTCCTCACGCATCTCTGTTAGCATACTATTCATAATCTTTGCTCAGTGCTTTGATTTATCACTATTACCCGGGCAAAACTTGACTACCTTTCATACCACACTTATCTTTTACTCTCCTCAGCAACCTCCTGATTTCCAGCCTCAAATTCTCCTTGTTCCCAGTGAAATCATATGTTCCTACTATTATTAACAACTCTTTTGCTCATTACTCCTCATATCCAATACCTCTATCACTCTGCTTATTCCACCTGCAGGGAAAAACAAACCTTTAATAAATTTAATTTAATCCTTTATCCAAGTGTGAGCAAACAAAGTTTGTACCTGAAAGTATCTTCAGGACTGGGGTAAGGTGGTTTGCACCTGAAGATACTTTCAGGTGCAAACTTTCTTTGCTCACACTTGGATAAAGGATTAAACTAAATTTATTTTAGTCTAACCAAGTGAAAAATAAACTTTCAACATCAAAAAACAAACCTTGTGCACCTTTTCACTCATCCCCATCTCTAATAATTGAATCCCCATGCAGAACCACTCTCAAATCATTCACTATCTCTTTCAGGTGGCCATCTTTCATTCCATTTTTCCTCACACTTCCATGTACATTATACTTTTTTTTGCTCCTCGTATGCTTTATCTCTTACCTCATCTTTCCCAACTTTGTTTTCATCTCTTTAATCACTTTCTCCTATTTACATTCATTGTCATGCCACATATTTGCCATCTTACTAATATAATGCAAAAACTGTAAGTTTATGAGAAAGCGATTGGAGGGAGCTGTGTGTGAGAGAGAGATTAACATGTGAACATTTAAGTGAATTGCTATCTTCTGGACTGCATCAAGCATTCTTAGGGAAGCGTGTTTTTTTTTTTTTTTTTTTGTACCACCCCAAATGCGAGAACATTATATTCTAATGGTGTACAGTTTGGGGTTTTTAAAGTGGTATTGCAGGTGAGGACCATGGTGTTTTTGTACCAGGAAAGGCTAGATGTGAAAGTGAACCCAAAAAGGAAAACTGATTATGACTGGAAATCAGAATATTATCTGAAGTAGAGGGGTAAATTCAAATCTTTCTTCAAAGAAATAAGACACAATTGCATCTTTAAAATGTTGAAATTCCCTACATAATCTCACTTATAAAGTATTTAAAACATTGGTTACTGAAGTTCTTGAAGTCCAAGTGATTTGATCATTACAAGATTTCTCAAATGAAGTATACTCCAACCTCTACTTTGTTTGTGAAATCTTGTAATGTTAATGTATAAGAGGATGAGTGTGGGCAAAAATAGTCCTTGAAAAGTCCAGCATTGAAAGAGAAATCTGATGAGAAGAAACTATTCGTTATGACATGCAGTAAATAACCTGAAAGTAAACTGGCAATCCAATCACAAAGTACAGGAGGAGACCATAAGATGCTAGCTTGATGTGAAAGCCTGTATGATAAAATGCGCTGAGATATCATGAGCACCCACTTGAGTTTCTTCAACTTTTTCTAGTTTCTAAAGATGGATAAATGTTGGCTAAGAGATCTGCTATGGAGCAAGAGTGGTGGAATTCCTGTTGGTGATCATTAATTGTTTGACCTCCAGGAAGTAAAGAAGTTAGCTGTTAATGACTTTCTCCATTACTTTTGAAAGCATTGAAGTGAGGGCAATACAGTAATCATTTTATGGCAGAGTTCTGTTTCCCATTTTAGGGAAAGGCTATAATAATCTGATTGATTGATTGAATAGTTCAGTCAATCAGATTGAAAATTCAATTAACCATATGACACATATATTATATAACCTATGATGTTGTATAATGACCTTATTGTATTATACATAGTTATTATTGTTTATTTATAGAACTAGATATTCAAGCAGAGAACGAGAAAAATGAAACCACTCGAACACTTTTCTATCATGGAACGAATGAGGAAGACTGTCATCCTAATGGAGACTTAAGCAGTATATCATCACATACTAAGGCTGAATATATTATTGAATTGCAATCAGAAATAGCACAACTTAAAAGTAGGCATTCCATTGCATCATAAATTTTTAAGGTTTATTGGTAATTATTATAGATATGCTATTGATATTACTGATTGATATTTATTTGAATTTTTTAATACTTACCTAATAAAACTTGCCTATTTTATGTTTGTCCTTTTTAGGCATTGTAATAAAGACATTTTCTAAATGTTATCTTGTTCTAAATAAAACGTGTTGAAAGTGTGTCATGGAAAGAAACCAAAGTATATACTAAAAAAAAATCTTGCAATTAAAAAAAAAATGTGTGTGTGTGTGTTTAAGTATGTAGACTTTCATGAATGTGCGTTTTCGAGCATTATAATTACAATTTTCGAGGTTTATAATTGATGGTCTGTAATACGAGGGTGGTCTGAAAAGTTCTCGGCCATAGATGGCTACACTATCATTAAGATTTTTTTTTTTTTTTTTTTTTTTTTTTTTTTTTTTTTCCCAAGTTGATACATCTCTCATAAGCATCTATGTGAAATTGCAAGTCATTCTATCAAGTAGTTTGTTTATACAGCTGTCTGAAGCAAACCTATTGTCTGTATCCCTTGAAATGGATACAGACAACAGGTTTGTCTGTATCCATTTATATCTGTATCCTATAACTGCACGATACTCAACAAAATTGAGTATCGTGCAGTTATAAAATTCTTTGTAAAAGAAGTTTAACACCAAAAGAAATTCATTTGAACTTCATAAAAGTTTATGGGCACTCTTCTCCTTCGTTTTCGACAATTAAGAAATGAGCTGCCAAGTTTAAATGTGGCCGTACCAGTTTTGAAGATGATCCACGTAAAGGACATCCAAAAAGTGTAACAACACCAGAAATCATTGATCAAGTGCACGATATGGTATTGGATGACCAGTGAGTCAAAGTGCATGAAATTGCTGAGACTAGGCATTTCAAAAGAACATGTAGGATATATTTTGCATGTTCTTTTGAAATGCCTAGTTTCAGCAATTTCATGCACTTTGACTCACTGGTCATCCAATACCATATCGTGCACTTGATCAATGATTTCTGGTGTTGTTACACAAAAGTGTAACAACACCAGAAGAATTGCAAATGAAAAAACTTTGCGCAAGATGGGTGCTGCACTTGCTCACATCAGATCAAAAACGCACTCGCATGAAAATCTCTGGACAGTGCTTGAAACATTTTAGCAAGAATCAAACTTATTTTATTCGTTGATTTATTACTATGGATGAGACTTCGATTCACCATTACCCACCAGAATCCAAAACAGTGGACAGAAGCCGGTTTTTCAGTGCCAAAGAGACAAAGTCAGTTCCATCAGCAGGAAAGGTCATGGCATCGGTGTTTTAGGATGCTAAAGGCATTTTGTTTATTAATTATCTTGAAAAGGATAAAACAATAACCGGGAAATATTATTCCAATCTTTTAACCTGACTAGACAAAAAAATTTGTGAGAAAAGAACCCAGTTTGCAGAAGAAAAAAATCATCTTTCATCAGGACAATGCACCTGCCAACAAAAGTGTTTTGGCAATGGGAAAATTAAGGGATCTGCACTATGAACTGTTGGAACATCCACTCTATTCCCCAGATTTGGCTCCCTCTGACTTCTATCTCTTGCCAAAACTAAAATTTTTCCTTGCTGGTCAGTGTTTTTCTTCCAATCAAGAGGTGATTGCAGCTGTAGAGGGGTATTTTGCATATCTTACTGAGAACTACTACAGGAATGGGATAATGGTGCTGGAGCATCACGAATAAATGTATTCGCGATGCCCTTTGTTAGGCTGAGAACCTTTCAGACCACCCCCATAATACAATAAAATGCTTTTATTTCATATACTGGCTATGTTAGAAATTGAAAGAAGTAGCCAGAGTGATATTTTTTCATATTCATTGCAACAAGAATTAAAGTTTGATATATACACTAGACGCTGCTTATTGTGATCACTTTGGGGCAGTCGCTTTTCGATAACAATAACCTTCTGATAACATTAAGCAAAGAATATAAAAAATGCATCATTTATTTCAATTTATTGTTATGATTTAGTTTATTTATTTAATTTATTGTTATAATAACTTTTTATTAAGCAGCAAGATAAAATTTATTTTAAAACCTTATCTAGTGTTGTCTGTCGTGTCTTTGAATATACTAGTTCATGAATAAATTGCTCATACTCATAATGCCTTTCGAAGTTTGTCGCTCTATGTTGCACACTGCAATGAACTATTCATAGAGCTTCTTAGAGCTGACTTAAACCGCTTGGTTGGAGGAGCTACAATTCCTTTGCATTGAGCCTAAATACACTGGTAAACATCTCATCTAATTCTATAGCTATAGTATCGCATTATCTCCACCTGGATGCGAAGCGATCACTCATTAACTCAACTGTTTAATCTGCTTCTTTGTTCTTTTTATTTGTCACTTAGTGAAAGACCTCTTTGGGATTTTCTTTGGCCTGCTTGGCTACTAGTTCTCTCATCTAATTTTGCCTTCCTGGCCATACTGATGACTTTCTCATGCTTTGTATTGCCCATGAGCTTGTTGAATGCCTTTCTCTTTATATATCCCTTTAGAAAGCTTTTTTTTTTTACAACCTTGCCCAGTGATGCCTTATCCATCTAAATCCTGCATGATTTATTCTCCTTAAATGCTTTCTTCAACTTCCCCTTGACCATCCTCCATATACTACTAATATTTTTCTCCTCCAGATAATGCATTGATAAAAGTTGATTCCTCAGCTTGTCATAATCAGCTGACCTGTAATTCCACATATCCCCACCTCCTTCTTAATTAAAAATTCAGTATATGTGGCAATCTTCCAAGTTAAGACTACATAATCATTCTCTCCACTCAGAAGCAATTTGGTTACTTTGGTTATTCACTAATTCTGTGATGCTCTCAAACCTGAGTCTTCTCCATTCTTCATCATCATCAACAACCATGGGTCCAATGCCCGTAGTTGTCTACTGCCATCTTGATATGATTCTTCCATTGCGTTCTGTTTTGTGCAAGATGACTCAATTTGTGTATAGAGTTTCCACACCATTTGACGATGTCATCGCCCCATTCTCTGTTTGGTCTTCCTCTTTTGTTCTTTTCTTCAATCATTCCAAACAGCAACGTTTTTAATTTTCTCTCATCATTCATTCTACATATATGGCCAAATAGACATAGTTTCCTTTTGATTATTTTCTGGATCACGTTTTCTTTTGATTGTGTTCGTCTGGATTTCCTCGTTGTTCACTTTCTGTATCCAGCTTATTCTCAAGATCTTTCTATAGCACTTCCTCTCAAATGCCAATATCATCCTTTCAGATTCTCTCAGGAGTACCCAGGCCTCGCATCCATAGATCATGCTGCTGAAGATACAGGTTTCTACAATGTGCAGTTTAGTTTGCATCTTTATAGCTCGGCTCTTCCATGTTTTGTCCATGGCTTTTAAAATAGTTGTTGCGCTGGCTATTCTAATTTTTATCTCTTTTTTGGGGTCCAAGTCATGCGTCATGTGGCATCCAAGATATGTGAAATGTTCCACATTTTCCAGTTGAAATCTGTCTATTGTAACTCTGTTTAGTAACTCCTGTTGTCCGAATATCATTGTTTTAGTTTTTTCAAAGTCGACATTTAGTCCATATCTTTTCCTTCTGTGTATAGTGTTTGCAATGTCTGTTCCAGCCTTCTCCATTACATATTATTTAATTATCTCTTAGCAGCTGTATAAATTCCATTCATCCATGTCACTGTTTCATCTTCCAGCCTATGCCCCATAGTTGAAGTCCTGTAATAATTACTTTTTATATTGTCCTTATACATGAGAGTTCACAAGACCTATAACACAACAGTGCCATGTGTAGGCAAGTGATTAAGGAGAAAGAAGTAATCTGTTGACTAATTTGAAAAGCTGGGAGTTGTACTCATTGGGAAAAACATTATTGGAAAGCTCTTCCAAAGAAGGCAGACAGCTCAGCATAGCACCTTTCATGAAAGTACCTATAAGGAAAGCATAATGCAGAAACAGAGTGCCTATGAGAAAGTGACTGGTGGGAGCCTTTGAGAGAGGCATTAGATAGATTGCCCTCTTCTATATACAGTCAAGAATTCTTAGAGTTGTTTTGGGTACACCACTGAAGATGTGAGGACAATATTCTAAGGTTGGTCATATTTGAGATTTATGGTGTTAACCCCTTAACATACAAAGACATCTGTGACACGTCTTTTGTTTATTGCACCAAAATTGATTTTGAATTTTGGTTTCGCATATAAATACAACCGGCAGAAAAATGACTAATTTTTAATTGGTAACAATTTGAACCAAAGTAACGATTTGAACCAAAAAATTTCCAGGTTTTTTAGAGGCTGAAAATGCCATTGACATAATGTTTATGCCCAGATAAACTGAATGTGAAAGATCTTGAAAGAATATCAATAATATTATCAAAAGTACGACAAAGTAAAATAGGACGACCTCCTTTCTTGAAGTTAGTATGTCAGGAATGTGTTTTAATAGCATTCAATTTCCCTAAGTTATCTTCGCCCTGCTTTGAGAACATTGAGATTAGTGTTTAAGACTGGTTATGACAGATCTTGAAGCTTCAGTCATTTGAGTTCTACAACAGGGCTTCTCAAATGAAGAAGAGGAATACTATCATCAGCAAAATTATGAATAAGATTTGAAGTGGGGGGGTAGAGAAGGCCATGGATGTAAAGGAAGAAGACTGTTGATGACACTTCAGAACCCTGAGGTACTCTAGCATATTGATAAAGAAATGTGAATGAGAGGAAACTATCCACCGTGAAACTGATGGGTCTCCAGGTAGTGAATATCTTTAAGGTATACACAAAAGAACCTGCATGTGTTTCTCCAAATATTTCTATGCCTATGTCCAAAGGTTGGTAAGGTTAGTGAGAAGGTCTGCTGTAGAATGTCAGAATCCGAACTGGTGATCATTAACTAACTGACGGCTCCAGGTAGTGAAGAAGTAAGTTGGTTGTTGATGACCTCCTGTTGAGAGGTGAGTGCAATGGGACATTATTTTGATAGTTAATGTCTGTTATTTTTTAGGTACAAGCTGAATAAAGGCTTGCTTCCATGTTGTTGTGTGGATTCCATATTGACAGCTTATATAAAAAATTTGTATAATATATAAAAAACATGGGGGTATTAATGCTGGAGCTCAACTTTTGAACACAGAAGGATACCATCTTGACTAGGAGACTTATTAGTATCAAGATTGATGAGTATTGTTCTGATGTCCTGTCAAAAGATTAGAGGAGGTCAATGAGCAATTTGCAATATCACTGGAGGATTTACCTTGGTCATCTAAACAAAAGTTGGAGAAAAAGACATGCCTAGAGGTCCATCTTATCTCTAGATATGTCACCATCAGGATGTGAGAGAGGTGGAAACAAGGAAGGACAAAAGTTATGTCCAACAGCCTTAGCAAGGGACCAGAAGGCTCATCTGCCAGTTGAGCAAGAGGCACACTTATTGCATTTTGCCCTTTAGATTTGTTGATAATTTTTGTAGGCTGTGGTGTTGATAATTTTTTGGGCTGTGGTGTAAGCTGAGTAAGTCGAAATTTTTCACTTGAGCCATTGAACATAGGCTGTATTTTTATCATGAATTGCAGAAGCATAATTTTTATAGAACCAGAATTTGGATAGAGATCAGAAAATATACACCTATCCTGAACCAATTACCAAAGTAATCCAATAAGGATTATTTCAGTTATTAGTAACGGAGTAGATGTTTGGATCAGCAGAGCTAAAACAGTAATCTGACTGGAAAAGAGGCATAGAAATCCTGGAGGGCATACCAGTTATCACTGATACTGTGCCATGGGATACAAGATTCAAATTGGCTGGAAGGAGACTAATCTGTGAAAGGTAAAAAGCATGACCAAGACTGGTCAGAGTTTGCCAAGAAGAAAGCAGATATCAGTCTAGTGTATTTGGTGGAAGAGTTACTTAAAAAAAAAAAAAAAAAAAAAGTCCTGAGTTGAAAGAATGATGAGAATATTCTGGTTGATAGGTTTCCTGTTGATATTTAGTTATGACTATGATTAGCTCGATTAATATTCTGGAATGCTAACAAAGTCAGGTTCTTTCCTATTTTCAATATGATGGTGTCATCTTTTTTTTTTACACCTGTAATCTTTCTCAGAACTCTCATGTGTGTGATCTTTAATCTCCTTGATGAAGTGTTTTATTTCTAACCCAGCACTCAGATCCATAAATATAAATTGGTTTCAACACTGTTTTGTATACAACTAGCGTAGAGTTTGACTAATTTCTCTCCTATTCCATATAAATTCATTCAGTAGATTTCCTACCATTACCAGCTTTGCTAACTCTTTGTCTATTTCCATATTTGATTTGCCATCTTCGCAAAAAAATTGTGCCCAAATAGCTGAAATGTTTTACGTGTTCTACTGGTTCTCCATCAGGATGCAGTTGATGTTTTCAATTTCTGTTTATTTTCATTGTCTTTCACTCTTTATTACTGATTGTCAAACCAAATTTAGTTTGGGAATCCTGCATACTTTTACTGGATTTATTTAGAAGTATAACATAATCTGCATAAAGTAAAGAGGTGAGATTAACATCTCCAATTTTGATATCAAGTTTAATACTACTTTCCTTCATAATGGGATCCATATGGTAAGGATGTGCTGAAGCAGGATTTGGCCAAAACATACTGAATAAATTTTATAAACAAATGTTTTGGAAAGGGTGGGGAGAATTGATATAAATTTTAATGACTTTTTCACGAGTGTATATTTTTTGTTCCAAACGTTTGTTTATGAAATTGAATTCGCAATGTTTAAAATTTAGTTATGCTTTGGCCAAATTGTGGAAATGAAGAAAGAATAAAATACGTGTATTAGAATAAAATAATGAATATATATATATATATATATATATATACACACACACACACTTGGAAAATTTTGAAAATTGACCAGAAAGTTTGAGAATACAACCTCTTAGGCATTGGCGTTGTCTTAGCTTGCATTACTTAAAAGACACGAGCACTCCCGGGGCTACAAATGACAGTTGGTGCTTAAGAGTAATTATCAAAGAAGAGCCTAAATGTATTTATTTTGGCACTATAAAATAAACAGACCAATCTATATTTCATGCACTACTTAGAGAAACTTAGAAGTTTTTTAAAGTAGTGCAAGCTAAGGCAACTCTGATGCCAAGGATTGTATTCTCAAAAGCTCTTTTCTTTATTCAAAACTCTCTAACTTTCTATATATATATATTTATATATATATATAAATAAACAGAAATGGGAGGTATTAAAGATAAATGCCTATTTAAGCATATTTCTTCAATCCATTTCTGTATTTTCAACGTTGCCAAACTTTTGGGATATCTTTGATAAAAACGAAAAATAAAATGTTGCTTTTCCTAAATATAATAACTCTCAAAATTTTAAGTATAGAACCAAGGTGCTTCAGTTTGAAATGAAGTAGATAATTTAAAGGCGAATATTATGGATTCATCCATATTTTATAGCCAAATGTAAAAGTTTCGAAAATTTACCAGAGTTTGTAAGATCATAATCTCAAAAGCATTCTAGTATATTTTTGAAAGTGAGAAAAATTGTCTATGTTAACTTGTTTCCATATTTTACTGTAAAATATAAATTAATCTATTGGCTATTACAGTATCTTATATAAGATATGAGTTTTTTTCTTAGCTCTGTAATTTAATATTTCCGTTTGCACCTGCCTAAAGATAACTTATGATGAATTTAACTATCTGATATAGCTTAATTACAGAATTGAATGAGCTGTAATCTACGTTTCTGCTTGTAATTTTCTTGAGCTTGCTAAATTTGAAACCTGGTGGTTAAGGCTATTGAAACTTACCTAAAGCATTAATCAAATATGAATATATGGTTTGTGAGTGGAGTTCGTGCTGTTTAAATAATGCAAGCCAAGGCAACTCCAATTCCAGTCTTATTCTTATTTGCTTGCTTTTAAATTGTCTAACTTCATTTTCTTTCTACGTTTGGATATAAAATGTAGATGGATCTATAATATCCTTCATTTCAATATAATAATGAACTTTCATTTA
Organism: Typopeltis vanoorti; assembly: GCF_054136105.1. Lineage (NCBI taxonomy): Eukaryota > Metazoa > Arthropoda > Arachnida > Uropygi > Thelyphonidae > Typopeltis > Typopeltis vanoorti. The sequence goes on from NC_143568.1 coordinate 44,309,633, forward strand.
ATTTCAAGAGAACACTGTATTTAAAAAACATTTCATTCATTCATCTTCAAGGCCCACCTTTCCTAACTGGGTTGTGGGGGCAGCAGCTGCAAGAGGAACTTCCAATGGTCACGATCCTCCGCCACCAAGCTCAGGTGTTCTGGTGGGACTCCCAAACGTGTCCACCCAAGGTTTTGAATATAATCTATTCAGCGGCCTTCCACGTGGCCTCCCACCCTCTGGCTTGGCAAAGAGGGCCTGCTGGGGCAGCCTCTCTTGTGGCATTCTGACCAAGTGTCCGTACCAACGTAACTGTGATCTCTCAACACAGAGAAGCAACGGTTGAGTATTGAGGGTTTCCCGAATTGCAGAGCTTCTGACTCTTGAGTCTTGCCCTGCAATCCCTCGAAGGAACCTCATTTCATCCGCTTGGATTCGTGTCCACATTCTTTCAGTCGTTACCCAACTCTCATGACTATAGGTGAGGATGGGGACATAGACTGTATTGAAGACAGCCAGCTTTGCCTTCTGGCTTAACTCCCACTTCAATACTACCGAACGGCCAAGCTTCCACAGCATTGCGCTTACTGAGCCAATCCGAGTATCTAGCTCTTCGTCCCACTTTCCATCACTCGTGAATATGGACCCAAGATATTTAAACTTCTCCACCTGCCTCAGTGGGACTCCACTCACATGTAGAGTGCACTGGGATGGTTGTCTTCTTGAGACCACAAATGTTTCAGTTTTGACCACACTGATCTTCATTCCAGCTTCTGCACAAACAGCTACAAACCTATCCAGGGTCCGCTGGAAGTCATCTGTGGAAGAACTATGCAGAACTAGGTCATCTGCAAAAAGCAGACATCCAATGCTACATCTTCCAATTCTGACACACTCACTGCCTCAGCTGTGCCTATCAATCCAGTCCATAAATATTATGAAAAGGAGGGGTGACAGAACACAGAATCCCTTGGCGGAGGCCAACGGAGACTGTGAAAGATTCAGACTTTGTGCTGTTTACCCTGACACAAAACTCCGGGCATTCATACAGGGACTTGATTGCAGCTAATAGTTGGCCATACACTCCATACTCCTGTACTACTTGCCAGAGCTTATCCCGAGGAACCCGGTCATATGCCTTCTCCAAGTCCACCAAACGTGTAGACAGTCTCGGCATATTCTCAAGATTTCTCAAAGACTTGCCTTAAAGTGAAGCTTTGGTCAGTTGTGCTTCTACCAGGATGAAAGCCACATTGTTCTTCCTGGAACTTTGACTCAACTATGCTCCTGCACCTTCTTTTCAAGCACCTAGCATATACTTTCCCAGGCAGGCTGAGCAGAGAGATGTCATGATAGTTGCTGCAATCTCTCTGGTCTCCCTTCTTGAAAATTGGTATTATTATGCCTGTCTGCCATTGCTTTGGTGCTCGCCCAGATATCCAAGCAGCCTGGCACACTCGAGTCAGCCAGAGAACCCCCCATCTCGATTTAAAGCTTTTAGCATTTCGGGGCAAATTTCATCATCACCAGCAGCCTTGTCTGATTTTAGCAATTTTATTGCTAAATGGACCTCTTCTACTGTGAGACTAGTCATTGCCCCGATCTGCATCTCTTGGATGTCCACAACTGCTGGACCACCTGGGTTAAGAAGGCTCTCAAAGTATTCCCTCCATCTGTGGAGGATATCCTTCTCGGTTGTTAAAAAAGTGCACCATCAGCGGCCTTAATTGCCCTTGCTGTGCACGATTTCCTCCCTTGAAGGCGGCGGATGGTCTGCCAGAATCCAAGCCTTCTGCTTTGCTGTTTTTTCGTGCCTCAGTGTACCGGAAATGCATCTCAGGTGACCTAACCCTAAGCCATGTTAGGTAGGCCTCCTTTTTTGCCCGGACAGCTTTTTGGACCTCTTGGTTCCACCAAGGTGTCCTTTTTTAAAAAAACAATACAACATGAAAATCAGAAAAAGAAAAACATTGCACTTATTTTAAATTGTGAAATATAGATAATTATGGATTTAATAATCAAAAGGAATTTGCAATAATGATGTAAGAAAATTCATTTTTCAGCCTTTTTTGAGTGGTATACATGTGGTTTCTTCATAAATTTTTCCGATTAATGAAAAAAAAAACTTTCAAGGATACTGATAGCTGAGTTTTTTTCTGAGTACAATTTCTCAGAAAAATTTTTTTCTGAGAAAATTGTACTGCAGAATAGGTTACTAATTAGCCTCTGAAACACTTCTATTTGAACAGTTTCATAAGATAAGGGGAGGATTTTCTTGATTGATTGTGTTTATGATGCATGTAACAAAAATTTTTCTGTTTTGGCTGACCAAATACCGAATCTTTCTGATGATTCGGGCAAAATACCAAAACAAAACCAAATATTTGGCACATCCCTACCATATACAAGTGGGAGAGGTGAAAAATTCCAATAAAAACCTAGAACAAAAATGACTGGTTTGTGCAACAAGGGAAAGACTTTTTTCTCAGAGGAATGTAAATGATGCAGCATTGTAAAACAAGTGTATGATACTTCATGGGGAATATGTAGAATAATGTGTAAGTTACGTGGTTTACCTCAATTCCTTCATGGTGATTATCACAACTTTACAGCACACCGTCATAGATAATAAATAACAGTGGAAATAATGTACACCCTTGTCTCACACCTGATTTAACATCAAGCCATCTTCCTGTACATCCTTCAATTCTAACTGCTGACTTACAACTCAAATATAGACTAAGTATTGCTTGATATAATGTCCCACTATATAACTGAAATGTTTCGAACTGCTTTTCTCTTGCCATGTTTTCATATGCCTTTTCCAGATTTACAAAACTCAAATACAGATCCTTGTTGTATTCCCATGATTTCTCAACTATTTGTCTTAAAGTGACAATCCGGTCCTAATAACTGCTATTTGGCCTGAATCCAACTTGTTCTTCTCCAAGCTTCCCTTCCACAATTTTCTTAGTCTTTTTCAATTGTCCTTGCATAAATCTTACCAGGAATATTCAATAATGAAATTCCTCTGTAATTCTTACTTTTAATTTTATTTCCCTTTTTATAGGTACTATGAGAGTTCTACTCTGATCATCCAGAATTTGCTCCCTCTGAACATTTATACCTGCATATTTGATCAGTTCTTATCAAATATTATCTACTCCAGCTGCCTTCTCACATTTCAGGTTTTTGATGACTTTTGCTTCTTCAGGTATTGATATGTATTGTTGATCATTCCTACCAAAATGCTGTTACTACTTGTTTCATTTAGCAATCCAGATATCCAAAATATCTTTATCTTCAGTTTTCATGTCATCTTTATCATCATTCCCTTTACAATATCCTTTCCTCCATTTCTAAGCTTTTTCATTAATCTCCAAATTATTTTGCCATTTTTCTGGTATTTAATTTCAATGTTCTTACAAAAGCCTTCCCATGAGTTTTGTTTAGCTAGTTTTGCACAGTAATTTGCTTTGTTACATTATTCTAAGTTTATGAATGTTCCATTAAGGAAAGGTTAAATGCTGAACTACAAAGCAGAAAATTATGCCCAACTGAGGAGTATGCTGAGTTCTGCACCAATGGCAATCAGTTGTTGGATGGGAAGGATATCTATAGTGCATAGGAACTGTTTAAAAAATACTTAAATGATTTACTTAAATATAAAGAGCCAATAAGCTTCATTTCGGTGATATAAACATTATTTAAATTAAGAGGATATTAAATCCCACATTGTTTTAAAACAGAATAAGAAACTCAAGGATTGGAATCAGTGAGTTTCATGCCGAATATAGCATAGTAAACTATAAAAGTATCGGCGACTACTAGCGTAAGCTAATGCGTAGAACTTTACGACCTTTGCTGCGAGTTGTCCGAGTTTGTACTACGTACTTGGACTATGTGCATTAGCTCACGCTAGTAGTCGCTGATACTTTTATAGTTTACTATGCTATATTTGGCGTGAAACTCTCTGATTCCAATCCTTGAGTTTCTTATTCTGTTTTAACACAATGCGGGATTTAATATCCCCTTAATTTAAATAATACTTAAATGATTTGGAGGAAAATTGTAGATAGGAAGTTAGTAATGATGTAATTTTTTCATGTAGTACTATCATATCCTGTACACCCCTTGAGGGTACATGGCAGATGATGATTAAATGATGAAATATCAAAATTGGTGGATAAATGGGGTTGGAGTGAAATGGATGTGTAATCTTTTTAAACAATAGGTTTGTATGAAAAAGAATGTGTGGAAGGAATACTATGTGCATAAGGACGATGCACACAGTTATGAAAATTATTAGGAGCAGGCTAGAAGAGTCACAACTATTGTACAGAAAGTTTGTCTGAAAAGAAACCAGCTCTGCAAGCTAAAGACAACCCAAAAGAATTCCATGTTGTGCTGTAAGTAAAAGAAAGAATGAATGTGAAAGAATAACCACAAATTCAGACTGTATGTAGGTGACAGGTGTAGAAGAGACTGTTCAATAATAAGTGTCGATTTTGCTAAATGTTATCAACCTGGTGTATGCAACGTTGTGCTCACTGCTACCTTTTCATTACCTCTTCCTCCATGGACTAATAATTACTTCATGTCTCTTTTTAAGGAATTTCTTCTCTCAGTCTTGCATTTCTAACCTTTCTTCTAATTGCTCTTTGGTTTTCATATATTGAAGATGCAGAAACCGCCATAATTCTCCTTCTCTTCTTCTAGACAGCATTCTTCACGATCAAATACCTAGCAACATCCCTTAACATTCTCTTCACTTCTCTGCATTCTTAGAAATACAGTAGAAAAACTTCTGATCCAATCCACCATTGTGCACTGCTTTTACTGGGTTCAGTGCTTTGCTTGAAATGCTGATAAAGTTATTTTAATAGTGCATGAGAGTTTATTTTCGTAATCAAACAAGAAGAATTTTTGACATTTTTTTTTTCATTTCACAAAGTTTTACATTAAGGTGAGTTCACTTAATTCCAAAATGTGAATACAACAGTCATTTTTGTCATTAACTCTCTCATCTCTCTCTCCAGGAATCAGCATACAACACTAATTTCCATGACATTTCATATGAACATTTATTTGCTCGACTTCTTATCTTAATTTCATTTATACCTAAGCAAGACTTAATGGTTAAAGGTAAAAAAAAATTACATCAAAACATCTTGCTTGAGACATACAAAAAGAAACACATTGTATAGAGCAGTGGTTTTCAACCTTTATTACTATGCAAGCTACTTTTCTATAAAAAGTTATTTGGCGATCTACTCTCTTATATACATCACGTCCCCCCAACCTGATATCTGATTACGCACAAATAAACAACTAAAAAAAAATACTCAACTAAAAACTTTATTTGTGTATTTAAAAATTTATTTATCACTTTTAATTATTTTAATACAACAAATATATTGGAATAAAATATTTATTTCTCTATTTTGATAAACCAAAGTTAGAAAAAATAACAGATTGATTATAATGCTGCTTGATTAAAAAAAAAAAAAAAGTTAATGTGAAATTCAGCATTGTTTGGAAAAAACTGATACCAAAGAATCGGAATGAGTCTTTCATCTTAAGTTTCAAGTTTGGTACGCTTTTGTTCTCCTCTGCTTTCTTTTGATTGTAAGTTGCCGGCCATCGGAAAGTTGTTTGAACTCTTTCTGACTGACTTCGGAGATGTTTACACTTAGAGCCTGCAAGCCTTTCTCATACATACAAGTTTCAATAACAATCTTTCTAATGACTCCATGTACAGCTTTGGCGACAAAAACATTGTCTTTGTTTTTAACACTCTAACATATTCTTATTAAAGCAGTATATACAGTTAGCTTCAAAAGAGTTATTTATAAAAACATTTAATACAAACTATACCGAGACAAACAAAGTTTATTTTTTTACAATATTCACATGGGACTTAAGCTAAGTAAAAAATCGATGTAATGTGCTTTGGAATATTTAATATTTAAGCTACAATCGAGTTTTTACACTTTGCTTATAATCGTATTCACTCACTGTTTGACTTTCACTGATCCAAATTAATTAATATACCCAGACTTATAAGAAAATTACTGATTTGAAAATTTTAACGAAAAATAAATAAACAATAGCAATACACTTAAAGCGAATTAAAAATAATACAAAATAATGATAAATAAAATATTATGTTTTCAGTTTTAATTAAATTTGTAAGGAGGAATACACAAGAGATCGACCAAAAATTACTCCATGATCGATCGCGATCGACGGGTTGAACACTCCTCGTATAGGGTAACTTTATACAATAATAGAATTCTTTAACAGAGTGCATCTTGCACATGGAGAACTATCACTAGCCTTCAATTGGTTTGTGACTCACTCTTCTCTGTCTGAAATTTTGAAAATAAGTGTAATATTTATTCAATATGATCATCAGGGTAGCCATTCACATCATTCAATATGGATGAGTACCCTGATAATTTTTTGTCACTTCAACTATTTTTCAATATGTGAATCCATTCGTATATGCTTTGCTGTGACAAAATAATGATGCCATACTATATGTACTTGCTTTTCCTTCAGCACACAAAAATTGAATCATTACACACTTGTTTGGTGCATGGAGTTGTCAGAAACAGTCATGGTGATTTTTAATCGAGATTTAATGGGTATATGAATGCAGATATATTTATTTTGCAGTAGAAAATTGGGGATGGAGGCAAAGTAAAACATTTCATGTACTACCTGACTTGTTCTTGAACTTAGTATAGAGTTAACCTTTGTTACTAAAAAAAATATAAAATAAAAAAAAATCTGCTCTGAAAGGATTGAAATTGATAGTGCATTAATATTAAATCAGTAACAAGTGTGAATGATGCTTTTCTTTATGAATTTTATTCCAACAGTTTTTAAATTGAAAGATAATGATATTTCATTTTGCTGAACTTTGTATATCAGTTATATATATATATATATACACACACACACACCTTTTCATTCATTTACTCTTTAAAATATTTACATAAACATTTTTTCATTATTATATGTTTATTGCCATTATGAACAATATTTTTTGAAGCTGATACCTTTTCATCATTATTAAAATCCCTTTGGTGTGTTTGTTTTGTTATTATGTTAACCCTACTATTCCTTTTTTAGCAGCATGTTAATATTATGGTTAATAATGTGATGACATGCCTGTGCTGGATTTGTGTTGCACTGACTACTCTTTTCAACTTATGTATGTGTTTATCCTTTAGCCCAGAATGATGAGTTCCAATTGTCACTTCATTACTTCTCATGCAGCATAACTCTTCTCCAAGGTAGTGGGTAGTTTGTTTCTTTGTCATGTTACTCTTTAAGTCTACTCACAGACATTATTGTACTTGAACTCTCATACTAATTCTTTAGGCATAACATAATTTGAGAGCTCCATTCTCTGCTTTGCTTACATCACCAGTGCTCTGTGTCTTAGACAGACATTGCTTTGCAGATATTAAAAGGATCTGTGATATGACACCTAACAGCAGTAACAGAGACAAAAGGCAATCATTCACGATTGCATTTTGAAACATAAGGTTTTGCTTGTCTGATACTACGTATTAGCGTTAGCCAAGATCCTTGTTACATTGTTAGTTTTGTGTAATAGTAATAACGTAAAGTGAAAAGAAAAACATTAATTTGCTGTGATCTGTATATTAGACTTCTATGCCACGTCCCTGATAAATTAAGTAACAAAAAGGAAAATCATAACTCAAAAACTATGTTGAATTTTTTGCAGTTTAGTGAAAAGCAGTATATGATATGATATGATATATATATGAAAGAAACGCCCACAAAAAATTGTAAATGAATCGTTTAATTCATTAGCAAATGGGTACATGAAGATGAGGCCAAAAACAAGAGGTCAGAATGAGATTATCAAAGTGTCAATATGGAATATGGTCACCACTCACAACAATGTTCATATATTTATAATTATATTCAGGAGTTCAGTTGGTAATAACAGTCATTTGTTGTCCTGCAAAGCTCTTCTAAGTTCCTCAAGGTTTTTTTTTTTGGGGGGGGGGGGGGTTGAGAGCAGCAAAACATGCACTTGAGCATCCCTGGGTTGGCTTGGTCGTATGTATGATAGTCTCTTCTTAATGATATTGATCAATGAGCTTCACTTGATGAGGATGTGCATTATCGTCTTGTAATTAAGATGATTACAAGACGATAATGCCCCTATTGCACCTCTATACAGATGAATATATGGGTCTAGGACCTTGTCACTATAAGTTGCAGCATATGTGGTTTCACTAGGAAGTACATACAGGTCAAGACATCCACCCAACAAGATTTCTTCCCAAACCATCCCACTATCTCCATCATAATGTCCCTTTCATGGATATTAGAGGATTGATAACATGTCCCTAGTAATTGAGATTGATCACATGTCTCTCTATTAAGCAATACCAGGCATTCTCTGATCAGAAGATCAATTCTTCCACCATTTCACACCCTCAAGAAACCAAGGCATTCAAATCTATACACAATAGTCATCCTTATCACTGCTTGTCAGTATGTTTCTTAGCATCCAAGTGATCCTATGAACTCCTCATTTGCTCCAACTTATGTAATGGGATTCTGTGTAGCCATTCCACTCAAATGTCACTTTATTGCAGAAAATAAGCTAGTAAGACAAGTCCTCCCTTTTTCACAGTCATGCAGTTTCCCATTCTTCAACTTTTTCTACAGTTCTATAGGCCTTTAAATGCCCATAGCTATCCAGAGTATCCTTGGATTTTGTAATCATGATTCCAGGATAAAGTTGTTGACCCTATGCCTATAAGTATATTTTGTATGTAAATTGTGTGTTCTCCTGGCTTAATACCACTGTACCAGCTAACTTGCTTTTGCTTGAAAAGTCCTGATAAAGGTTCTTTGCATCTTAGATGGGAATCGATCCTATATCGTTCCTGCTGAAGGACATCGTCAAAAATCATTTTTGTCCATACAATGTCTACACAAAAACGAGTGCACATTTTTGCCATTAGTTTCACTTTTTTTTCACATTATGCCTTTTATCATTAAATAAAAATCAGTTCCTCGTTCTCATTCCTGAAATCCTTTTTCACCTACAAGATTGACTACTCTTACCTAAAAAAAAAATCTCAGTCTTTTCCACATCTTTTTGCAGTTGCATTTTTAAAGAAGATATAAATTTATGCTGCACTTTATTATGTAATATGTCCTTTAGCACATTATAATTATTGGATAATATATTCGGAACTTTTCCATCATCAGAAATACAATAAAATATTCACCCCCCCCCCCTTAAATATTCACTCAGTGAGAAAGGTGTTAGGGAATGAGCATATTCCCCTCCTCCCTTCCCTGCAGGAACAAATTGAGGGGAATTATTTGGTGTAGAGAATTGGCACAAGGTCTCCCTGGGGTTTAAAGCAAAGCCAGAAGTTGAAATAAAAAAAAGCAAAATTAGAAAGTAAATGGTCTGATTTTGTTTAAAAAAAAAAAAAAAAAAAAAAAAGGACTTGCCTTTCATTAACCAAGGTTTTAATGTATTAAATTCTGTGAGTAGACTTTATTTTATAACTGTGTTTATGTTTTTTGTTTAAACCCTCTGTTTATACTAATTTGCATGTTTCATTTACTGCATGCTGATTAATAAAGCTATTACTTTGCTGATTAACCTTATAAATATTTTCCCACTTAATGTTATTGACTTGTAAATGTATTCTGTATTAATATTGCATATTTGTTATAGCATGTTTATGAATGTTGGCTGTTTTATTTTTATTTTTTAATGCATGTATTTTGTGAATGTATGTGTACACACCTTTGCACTTTATTAACTATAGATCTATGCTTTGGTGAATGAAAATCTTTAAGCATTATCTTCTTCACTGCAAAAATTTATTCGGTATAATTGATATATAATTGATTCAGTATAAGCAGTGTGCCAACATTGAAAATCATCAATAGCTTATATTTGTCACAATAAAAAATTCATTATATGAAATGAAATATCGCAGACTTGTAAAATTGTAAAAAAAAACTGGTATCCACAGAATAATAAGAATTCAGTTTATATTAATTTGCTTATTACAGAAGATGGGATTGTCAGCAAAATTACAGAGAAATCACGTTTTTCTCTGAAAATGTTTACTATTTTCAAAGAAAATGGTAAACATTTTCTCCTAGTTTACTATTCAGTGGTAACACAGCTCCTTGCAACGTTGGCACCAGCCCCCATAGAAATTTGAATTCATGTTGTAATTCATGTCATGTCTTTTGATAATGAATGAAATAGACTGCCAGCTAATTGCTTTTCTCCTGATATAGTGGTCAGGTAACCATTCATTCAAAAAAAAAAAAAAAAAAAAACTTAAAGTTGCCACATTGGTTTTAAAGATCACAGTCTTGCAATATTCCAGGGAATTTCTCCAATGTAGTGATCTCTGCAAAAAAAAAAATTTTTTTTCATTATTCATTAAATATAATGAAGACAGTGTCTCCCTCTCTCACACCTACACACCCACACACACACACACACACACACACACACACACACACACACACACACACACACAAAATGTTAATTTCCAGAGAACATCTGTAATAATAACAAGTATAGATAAATATGACCTCTCCATTGCTTCTGCCTTAGTAATCACCACTTCTGGGTCTGGGTTGTGGCCCTTAATGCATAGCATTATACATCTCCGCAAGGAGATGTGCTTTGCATTATGGGAGATACTGAGACGAGTGATGAGAGCTTGGTCTACCTTTACTATGAGTTGCCTCAGTCCTGAAGATACTTCAGGCGCAAACTTTATTTGCTTATACATGGATAAAGGATTAAACTAAATTTATTATTATCTGTAATAATAAAGTTAATACAAATTGATTTCTATGATTATTTTTAGGACACTGATATATTTTAAGCTGATAAAGATAAGCTATCATCCATTGCGTCTTGTGATTTGTAACAGTCTCTGTTTCAAGACTCAGTAAATTTAATTTTTTTAAAACAATTTTGCATGCTACAATTTATGATTTTAATTCTAGTGGATCATAGTTCTCGCACACTTGTTTACATCGCTAAAAATCACTTTTTCTTTAAAATGTTATTTCTGAATCTTAACATTGTTAAGTTTGCAACATATAATGCCACAAATGAATATGCTTATAAAAATATTTAATGTAGTTTTACTAGATTTTCAAACTAAATTAGCAATATGAGTTTTAATATTCTGTGTAAATTTAATCCTTCTTTATTTATTGCATTTAAAAATGCAATATATTCTTCACCTTTTGAAAGGGTATAAAATATATTTTATGTTTATTTTTATAAATTTTTATGCATTTTTTTTTATATTAAATTTCTTTTTCATCTGCTTCCCCCCCCCCCCCTCCCTTTCCTTGGTTTTCCTTGTTTGTGAAATCTGCAGAACTTCTCTCAGAGACAAGAGAAAATAAGAAGATTGCAGATGAAGAATTGCTAGAACTAAAAAGTAAGTTATAAGCTATTATTATTACGGGCAACTCCAGGGAGTCATTGGACTCATCGAGGGATGAGTCCATCGAATAAGCTATGTCCCATATAATTTAACCTATCCAATTTATATTACATATTGATTGTAGATACTTGAGAACAATTATTGATGTTTTCTTAATTTGATTGTTACCATAATAATTATCAGAACTTGAGAGAGATTTTCTATGAATATAATGATGCAGTAAATATATAAAAAAAATTAACTTCATACTTTACTGTGTAGATACTTGTTATTATGATTTTTATGACTAAAAGGAATTGCTGATTACTAAAAATAATTTTTTCCCCGCATAAACAAATGCAGGCAGAGTATTGTATTAATGGTGATTTGCTGTGAGTGTCAGTGAAGCTAGAGATCTAGGTGTGATGGTACACAAATAGTTTAGAAGCCATATTGCTAAGGTGGGAGAGTCTAAAGAAGTTATTCTTCCACTGTACAAGGTATTAATAAGATTGCATCTTGACTACTGTACTCACCTGAATTCAGATGCATTTTGAATAGTGAGTATATGTCTTTGGTGAATTTTTTTTTTTTTTTTCAAAGAAGGGTATGGTAGGTATTTAGACATTGTATGATTTGCAAGAGATCCTCATTTGATGAGTTGTTGACTCCATTGAGGAGCCTGCATAATAATAATAATAATAATAATATAAATGCACATACACTCAGTGATCAATTTCTTAGGTAACTGTCATTTACATAATAGCCTTACCTACATCCCTTCCTCAGCTAATCTGAGCATGGATGAATTGCCAAAAGCATTCCATAGAATGCTAGCCTATACACCTGATCAGTATCACAGATGGCTCATTCTGAGCAATGTCCTTAAACCATTCTCAAATGACCTGTGATTATAATGCATTACGCATCATCCTTGCACATGATGCATTATCCTTCTGGAAGTAACCATTACCAGTTAGACAAACTGTGAACATGTACCTGTCAGCAACACTGTTTAATTAGGAGATTGTGACATTCAGGCATCACTCCACTTGTATATCCAGCCTGGTTGGCCAAGTGGTTATCGTATCTGCTCTCCTGCCAAGGGCATGGATGTTTGTGATTGTCCTACTAACCAATTGCTACGTGTGCTGCTGTGACTGTGTCCTGGCACAGTATGACCTTTGATGTCTTTGCATCATAAGAAAAAAAATCAAGTCAAATCAAACTCCAATTGATGCTAAGCATCAATTGGAGTTTGATTTGATTTGATCAAATGATTTTACTTAGCATCAATTAATCTAATTGATGCTAAGTAAAAATCCTCACAGCATTACACTAACAGTGTGCATTGGCTGTGATGTAAGTTATTTGGATTTTAACAAAGTTTTTGAAAGCATTATCTAAAAGCTTGATGATTAGAATGTATTTAATAGGCTTTGATAATCACCTATTAGTGAGATAAGAAATTAGTTCACTAATAGAAATGGAAAGTAATATTCAGACAGGAGATGAAATCAGATAACAGACTAATTTGGAAGAAAATTTTAAATAAAAAGTTAATAAATTCAGGAATTTGATGATGATGATGAGATGAAATAGCTAGGATGCTAGAAGGAGGGTACTACAGGGTGTTAGGGGTTAGAAACCTTATTTAATACATTCATAAATGATTTTGGTTCATATATTAAGAATGAAATTTCACTCTTTGCTGATGTAAAGTTGGGCAGAGAAATAAGCTATATGAATAATCTGAATAAAAGTGGGATTTAACATGAATGTTAACAAATGCAAGTATGCTTGACTGAGTAAGAGAGATAATATAAGATGAGTGTATGTTGAATAGACAGGCTATAGAAAAATTTAAGGAATATAAAGATTTGGGTATTGTGGTTGATAGGGAGTTAGAATTCAGGAATTGCATTGATAAAACAACTGTAAATTTCAGCAGATGATAGGATTAATTAAAAGCAACTTCACCAGTAGGAGAGAGAAAAAGTAATGATACTATTATAGAAAGTCTTCAAAATTAGGATATTTAAAGCTAAGTGTGTAAAAGGATTTTAGTTATGGGAATCAGTTAGTTGTAGTCTGATGGGTTTTTCTAACAGGAGATGGAAAGGAGATTTGACTGAAGTTTTTAAGTTAGTTCAGGAGATATATAAGAGATAGCAGGTTTTTGTCAGTGTCATATCATAGCAAGACCTATGGCATGACTTGACACTGCTGTGGGGGGGGCAGGTGATTAGAAAGAAGAAAGGCATCACTTTTGTTGCCTTCAAGAAATGCAACAAATTGTGAAATTGCATTTCTTGAAGATCCTGAGGATTGTAATTGTATCAAAGAGCAGAGGTCTAGGGAATGAAGGTAGTGAATAAGCAGTTGGTTTGAGAGTTTAGAGTTGAACTATATATATGGATATATCATTAGAGGAAAGTAGAGGGATAGTATTGGCTAATTCATTGGAACACCACTTATAGAACTGGAAATAATTATAGAAAAGACAGTGCAGCTATAAAAATCTTGCATAAATGTTTTACTTGTGTTCGTTTTTTATAGTTTTATATATATACTGAACAAAAAATTTCATTAATGAGAAATATGTTTATATATATATATGTGTGTGTGATAAGATAATCTAAATGTATATATGTGATTTGTTCGTATTTGGTAATGCAGTTATATGCTTAGTATTATCGCAGCTGCCTAAGCAGTAGCTATATTATGGGAGACTTAAATGTAAAAGTAGTAAACTTAATTACCATATATATGGCAATCCTTGGGGAATAACACAGCAAAATGCATGTATGTATTTTGTAGGTTTGTGTTACAGTTCATATTTGATTATTACTGTACAGTGTGCGAGCACAATAGCAACGGCAGCCATTTTGTCACTTGAGTTTCACTTTGAATCTCAGTAACGGACATACACTTGGTTGTTGTTTTTTAGAACATCTGTTGCTGGATAACAGAAATGGTTGGAAAGTAAAGTGAAATCAAGCAAGGAAGGAAAGCCAAAAGAGATCTAATAAACTACCGAGTTTAAGTTCACTAATCTCAGGAAAGTTTTCATATGTGTCTTTAATTACTCTCCAAAGATACAGAACTCTGAAGTTGATAATTGAAGAACAGTATAATATATCAAGCCTTTGTATATATGAGAATATTTTGTGTTTAATGAAAGGCAAGTGAGATATGTTCCAAGGAACAATATGGAATCTGCATTAAAAAAAAAAAAAAAAAAAAAAAGTCCCTGTATTGGAAATGGAATTTGAATTGCTAATTAATTTATCCCTATTGTTTGAGTGATTATTCTTCATGTCTACTTTAGAAAATTGAAAGATAGATGCATGAAGGAAACTGGAAGATATATTCAAGTATATTGGTCAAGTGAGATCTTTAGCTATCATATTTAAGGAAATTAAGAGATAGACTGAATGAGTGACTAAAAAATTAAATAAAGGAAGATATATTGAACAGTGATAAAATAGATGCTGCCAAGGAAATTTCCATATGACCAAATAAGACTACAAAACTTTAGCTAAATGCTATGTTTAGTTTATTTGGTATAGTATTTTGTGTTATCTTTCAGTATTGAATTTAACTGAGAGTATGAGATTATTATTGAACACATTTATGTAATTCTTAAAATGGCCATTTAATGAATTCTTGTATGTATTATATGTTTTATATAATTCTATGTTTACAGTAAATATTTTAATTTTTTATAATTGAGTTCATTCTTTAGTACACAGCATATTGATCCTATAGTCAATGCACCATCATGGATATGAATCTGAAACATTCTAATCAACCAAAATAAAATTAAGTATATTATCTTACTCCACAACTGTCTTTAATGTGTAGGTTGGATATAGGTGGGGAATAACATTATAACATACTTCAAGCAAAAAAAAAAAAAAAGATCATTAAAGTACAATAGAGTGTCTATGAGGAAAGCTACTGGAGAAAGTAAAGGAGGGATGATTGTTTAACTGAATTACTCACACTTCTGAATAACTCAAGCATTCTGAGGGGGAGGTCTTAGCAGCAACAAGTACTGTAAATATAGGAAGTATAACACAGAAAGATGATGGGAGGAATAAGATGAAGGTTTATGTATAGAAATTGAAAGAATATTACATAAAAAAATTAGGAAAAACTTTAAAAAAAATTATATGTTGGCAGTTAAGGAGTTCAAAAAATGGGGTATGAGACAAATGGGTTATAAATAGGAATGGCAAGAAAAAATTTAAACATAATAAAAGGATTTAAAATGATAATGAAAAAGATTGAATTAAGATTGAATTGAAGGATGACTATTGATTGAATAAGGGTGACTGTTGTGTATAGATTTCAATGCCTTGGTTTCTTGAGGGTGTGAAATAGCAGAAGAATTGATCTTCAGATCAGAGAATGCCTGGTGTTGCTTAATAGAGAGAACCAGGGACATGCTATCAATCCTCTAATATCCATGAAAGGGACATTATGGGTTGAAGTGAGTTTAAATACAAATTGAGAAATAGATTGTAAATAGAAATTGTGTGTGCATATCAGAGGGAAAAATATGTTAAGATAAGAATTAAATAGGTGTGGTAAAGGTTAAAATACAAATAAATAGAAATGTAAAAAAAAAAAAAAGGAAAAATGATAATAGGTCGAATATGAAGTTGAGATGGATAGTAGGTTTGCAAATAACATATGTATATTATTTTATTCTTTACAAATTAAGAAAACTAAGTCTAGGATAAATACAAATACATAGGGGAGGGGAAACAGGATATAAAGAATTATAGGCAGAAATGAGTGAAATTATACTTTCTTTTATAATGTGGAAATCAAGAAACATGCATTTAATCTTCACTGGGCCATTTTATTTTTCCCTCCTATAAAAAAAAATATTTTTGCAACATTTATATATAGATATCCAAACCGAAACCATGCATCACTCTCTGATCTCTTTTTAAGGCCTAAATGATCTTATATAAATAAAGTCACATTATTGAAATAAATAAAGCAAGCATAGCATTTAGTTGTGAAAGTGTTATAAGATTGCATGCAGTTGCAAAATATGTCTTGTATAAATGCACTGCACTTATTTATTTCTGTTTGCATTGGTTTATTTTAAAAGGAAAGAGTGGAACAGGAACTTTTCAGTACTTGTTTGTTTAATTTCTTAATTAGAGCAGGTATGATATTAGATAGGTTATTACATTACATGAATGTTCATTTGTATTTAACCCATAAAAAGAAAGCTTATCTGCATTCTTGGATAATCCAAGAATAAAGTGGATATTTCTTAACTAAGAGCAAATATTTCTTGTTATTTTTACAAAAAAAAAAAAAAAAAACTTCCTTCCAGAGAATTTTTCTTCTAGAAAGAGAGTAGAATCATAGTTTCTAGACAATAAGAAATTATAATTGCATTTCAGAGAGAGAGGATATGATAAATAGTTTCCTTTTGATTGTTTGTTATCATATCTGCTACTTTATTAGATGTATAGTATATTAAGTAATACACTATATTCAGGTATATTGATTTTCTGGCACTCTTAGTTCTAGAGCCTTCTTGGATTAACTGTTTTGTTGTACCAGCAGAGATCACGTAATGCTAATTCATCAGTGCACCCTTTGACCCTAATTATATCTCCCCTGTGTCTCAAAAGCACCATGGACGACTAAGAAACTTAAATTTTCAATGTAAATTAAATGTGAATTAACTGATTAAATAAAATGCATTAGTATAAATGATACAATAAGTTTAGTTTAATCCTTTATCCAAGTGCAAGCAAACAAAGTTTGCGCCTGAAAGTATCTTCAGGACTGGGGTAAGGTAGTACAACACCAGGCAACTTGTTGCAAAGGTGGAGAAAGCTCTCATCCCTCCTATTTCAGTATCTCCCATAATGCAAAACACATCTCCTTGCGGATATGTGTAATGTTATGCATTAAGGGAAGGGCCACTACCCATACTGGTTTCGACTTTATTGAGGTCTCGTCAGTGGGAGCCAGGCCTAGTATTGGAGACACCAAGGCAGAAACAGTGAAAGGTCATCCCAACCTATAGGAGTTGCCAAAAGGTATACAACCTTATTATAGTCTAACCAAGTGAAAAATAAACTCTCAACATCTTTCTCTGAATCCAGAGTAATTTAATAATAAGGTTGTACACCTTTTGGCAACTCCTATAGGTTGGGATGACCTTTCACTGCTTCTGCCTTGGTGTCTCCAATACTGGGCCTGGCTCCCAGTGACGAGATCTCAATGAAGGTCGAAACTGGTATGGGTAGTGGCCCTTCCTTTAATGCATAACATTATACATATCTGCAAGTAGATGTGTTTTGCATTATGGGAGATACTGAGATAGGAGTGATGAGAGCTTTCTCCACCTTTGCAATGAGTTGCCCGGTGTTGTACTACCGTACCCCAGTCCTGAAGATACTTTCAGATGCAAACTTTGTTTGCTCACACTTGGATAAAGGATTAAACTAAACTTGTTATAGTCTAACCAAGTGAAAAATAAACTCGCAATATAAATGATTCAGTACAAGTTGATATGGACTTGTGCTTATGCTTGACACCTGAACTTGCCTTTTCTTTAAAACTGGTTAGGGTTAAATGTAAGCAAAATAAGCTATGAATCATTTGAAATCAACGCTAAATA
Source organism: Typopeltis vanoorti (assembly GCF_054136105.1). NCBI lineage: Eukaryota > Metazoa > Arthropoda > Arachnida > Uropygi > Thelyphonidae > Typopeltis > Typopeltis vanoorti. The sequence goes on from NC_143568.1 coordinate 44,327,762, forward strand.
ATTAAGCAATTCAGATGTAAATAATTAAGCAATGCATACACGCAATGCCATATGTGGCTGCCGAATAAATTAGGCCGAATAAACTTGGATAAAGGATTAAACTAAACTTGTTATAGTCTAACCAAGTGAAAAATAAACTCGCAATATAAATGATTCAGTACAAGTTGATATGGACTTGTGCTTATGCTTGACACCTGAACTTGCCTTTTCTTTAAAACTGGTTAGGGTTAAATGTAAGCAAAATAAGCTATGAATCATTTGAAATCAACGCTAAATAATTAAGCAATTCAGATGTAAATAATTAAGCAATGCATACACGCAATGCCATATGTGGCTGCCGAATAAATTAATCTGGTGTTCATGGGAATTTCAAGTGCGCTGCATAATTTTTGTCCAGTCTAAAGGAGGTGGCAGACCATCCATTGCCAGAAAATTGGTAGTTTACATTAAGATAATACTTTTAGGTTGTGCCATGAATTTTTAATTAAAGTGAAAATTTCGCATTAATAAGAGGAAGAATTTTCAGGCAGTACTAAAAATAATATGTTAAATTTAAGTTGTAAATATGTAAGCTTTACAGAACATTAGTCAGAATCCAAAACAGATTATTGTAGAATCTGGATGGAAAAGTTATGAAAATAAATATGAAATTCTCTAGATTTTGAAGATTTTAAAGTACCGTATTTGCCAGTGTATAAGTCTCACTTTTTTTCTTTGAAAATAGGTCTGAAAAACAGGGTGCATCTTATGCGTGGATACTTAGTTTTTTTATTACTTTCATTTCTGGAATTTTTCTCTGTTCTGAGAAAAACGTTTCTTTCTTGCTTCCTTGAGGTGTGTGAGAGCATTCAATTTACCTAGAGTTCAGTGGATGTGCTGTCATCGACAATCACGATTGTGTTCCTGTTCTTTTAAACTTTCCAATTGTTGTCACGGTTGTTGTGAATTGTGGTAAATTTCTGCCGTTAAATTTTCTCTAAATTTCTTGGCAAATTATGGTTGAAAAAAGTTGGCATTGCTACAATATTGCATACATGCTACGTGTGATTGCATATGTTAAAGAACATGGAAACAGGGCTGCAGAGAGGCATTCCCCCCCCACCACCACCCCCAACTGAAAAAATGATAAGAACTTGGCGAAATCAGGAAGAAGATGTAAAAAAAAAAAAGCAACTCACAGTAAACATAACCTAAGAAGTGGAACTGCAAAATGGTCATTTTGCAGTTCCACTTCTTTTGGCAAAATGGCCAAAGTATTCAGTCCTGCCTCATTATTGAGGCAGGACTGAATACTTGGATTTTAGATCACAGAAAAGTGGGACTTTTGGTGTCTACAAAAATGATTATTCATCAAGCAAAAGCGATAGCCACTAACAGAGGGATTGCCAGCTTTACTGGATCAAGATTCATGAAGAGAAACCAGCTTTGTATGTGGACTAAAGCAAAAATATCACAGAAGATGCCAGCTGAATATGAAGAAAAATTATTGAATTTCGTCGATTCGTCATTAACGCAAGGAATCAAGAAAATTTTGAACTTGCGCAAATAGGAAATATGGACAAGGTTCCACTGACTTTTGATGTGCCCTCAAACAAACTGTAGATTCCAAGGGCACAAGAGGTTTCAAGTGTCTCTTCATTTAGCTCTGGAGATGAATTTTTGGGTTTTGATGAAGAAGATTAAAAGGTGAGTACTCTTTCCTGGTTAGATTAGGTATTTGTTGAAAGTAGACTGCTTATTACTTTATATTTGAAATGCTGTAAATTCATTATAATATTCAGCGATAAAGTTTTTTTCCTAAAAAATGTGTACAAAAAAGGGGGTCCGTCTTATACGGTAAGTTGAACTTTAAAAAAAATGATCATTAGATATAAACACTTATTATAAACAAGGTAGTCTGGGTTTGGGCAAAGTTTGAAATTTTAATGTCTTCAAAAATCATTAAGGAAATGCTTATTGCAGTGTGGTGTTTCATATGCTGCAGATAAAATAAGTTCTAAAATAATAAATACTCCTAACACAACTTACAAACAGAGTGAAAAGATACTTGAAAACTTATTGTGTGGAGAGCTTAAATATGCTTTAGAAAAAAAAGAAAAAAAAAGTATAAATGGAGATGCAATCAGAATTTTTGTTTAGTTAATTTATTTTTATGGTGCAAAGGCAGCAAAGGTCATACTGTGCCAGGACACAGGTTACAGCAGTACATATTGTGAGTGGTTAGTAGGACAATCACAAACATCCATGCCTGGTGGGATTCAAACCCGCAGTCTCTTGGCTGGAGAGCAGATACGCAAACCAGACCGACCAGAATTTTGGTATTTAACTCTTGGCATATTTGAACAGGACAGTTCAAATTTATACATTTTTAGAAGTAAACACTTCTGTATCATCCTTAGATCGATTCAGATTTTCACAAAAGATTTATATTATTCTGCTATCAAATAATTCTTTCCTGCATGCAAGAGGAAGTGTACTGCAAAGTGATGGCATGGATTTGAAGTCGGGTGATGTAGTCACTCTCGTTAATAATAGAGGAATAAATTTATTTAGCAGAAGTCAGTATTTTCTTGGCAGTTATCAGATAAAAAATTCAGACTTCCTTGGATTATCTAGTTTATTATTGAACTTGGTCAGTTTTTTAGAAGATTATCAAGGAGTGCAGGTACCAATATTATCTAGTTTCCAGATGTTGCTGACAATACTAGTTGCAACAGATTACTTTATGATGGGGTAGAATCAAATTTGAATACAAATGAGAAAATCAGATTTCATTGAGCAAATTAAATATAATCACGATTTTTATTTTGGCTTCCAGCAAAAACACATGCTAACAAAAGAAAGTTAATCTGTAAGCCTTTTTCTCCTTTTGGTCTGCATGTTTGAATTATGTTAGGATATTAACTGTGCATATCATATGGTCAAACATACTCTTCAATTAGGATGAAATTTAAATAATATATTAATTAAACGAAACTGCTTGAAACTAAATTCCAAATAGATTGCATATCTTGATTAATCTCAAAAGTTGTTCCATCCCTTGAAGTTCTACCAAAATGGAAAAATATTTTGGCTTTGAATGTATCTACAGATTTCTACTGGCTGTCCTCACACACTTATGAAAGCAATGTCAGATCTAACATCTCTGCTTCCTAGCAAATACATACAACATATTCAAAGCCTTCACACATTTACGTTACTATTAAATTATTTAAGGAATTTACAACGTATACTGGAATATTAATTAAAAGAAACTTTAATAAATACTTCCTATATTTCGGCAATGTCACATTGCATCTTTATGGGAACTGACAAATATGGCATGTGCACGCAGGCATTACAAAAAGCAAATGAGGCAGAAGATAAGAAACTACTGTTGTTCCTAAAGTCGTAATGGTGCTCCCTAGTAGAAGTGGTCTAGGGGAAGTGGTTGGTTCTTTGGTAGAGCAGATAAGGGATGCCAAGCTCTACCAAAGCCCAACCACTTCCCCTAGACCTACCTGGGGTATACCAGGTCCCTTGCAGCTGTAAACTGTCCTACTTTGGCCAAACAGGCAGGTCAGCGAATATCAGGATTTCAGAACACAAAGACTACATCCAGTTTCACCAGTACAGCCTCTCTGGGCTTGCAGACCATGCTCTACATACCCGCCACAGAATACATTGGAAGAAAGCCAAAGTAATGCACCACAGCAAGTTTAAGTACGAAAGATTATTGATAGAATCAGCCTCAGCTCTAAAAAACATTCCAAACCTCAACAAATTTGGGTGCATGAGACTGCCCCAAATTTGGGAGACTTACATCATGAGAACATCAGCCCAGCGGCCAAGACAACCCAATATAGCCCACTAGGGGGCACCATTAGGACTTTAGGAACAACAGTAGTTTCTTATCTTCTGCCTCATTTGCTTTTTGCAGTGCCTGCGTGTACGTGCCGTACTTGTATGTTCTCCCATGAAGATGGCAATGTGACATTGCCGAAATATAGGAAGTATTTATTAAAGTTTCTTTTAATTAATATTCCAGTATACGTTGTAAATTCCTTAAATAATTTAATAGTCATGTGTTGCCAACGTATAAGCCTTTCTGCAAGAAACACATTTACATTGTCTTTCAAAAGTCAAACTGATTAAATAATCCCAGCGAAAATTTTTGATATTTGATCATTTTGATCTTGAAAAAATTCAAGTGAGTGAATTCTGAACAATTTCCCAAAACCAGAATTCATTACATCTTTTGAAGCAAAAAATTTGAACTATGGCAGAGTATATTACAGTTTTCTAGCAGCCAGTTTGAAGCATTCAGGTGTGGAAACTGATAATAAGTTATCAAGATTTCTTGAGAATGTATTCCTTTTCCATTTTGATGTTGGTTACAAGAGCAAAATTTATGAAAATTCTTCTGCAAATAACTTAGATGTACTTTTATAACTACTCCAACAGAAAATTACATTATCTATTGATTAATTCATTTCAAACTGTTGATGGTAGGATGCTAATAATTCTCCAAGTATTAAAATGTGTCAGACGAAGTTATCAGAACTTACAAAAACACTTCCAATGATGGTACAGAAAGTTAGATTAGATTGAGAATAGATCCTAAAATCAGTACTACAGCCCAGATTACTTACTTTTAAGTAAGTCTCAGCTTATTAAAATTAAATCTGCCCTTAAGCCATTACATTTAAAATTGTCGTCCACCAGTTAAGCATGGAGGCTTGCTGCCTTTCCTACTACCTGCCCTCCTCATCTTCGGAAAGGCAGTAGCATGTAATGCCACATCATATGTATACGAAACTTGCTTAAAAAATAAGTGGGAATAGATTATATTACCAGGCAGACCTCATCAGATAGGGCAGAGAGATGAAGGTCTAAAAAATGCCATTAAGTAGTTTTGACCTACAAAGATTGTTAAAAGAGAAAAGGGAGTTTTGTGGCATTTTTGCCATTGACAGTTTACCTAAAATATATATAAGTTTGTCCCTTGACCATCTCCATGCCCACATTGGATAACATGTTATCTTTCAACAAAGCTTTGGACATGCTTTCAGAATTGCAAGAAAGGAATTCAACACCTGTGGCTATTACGCAGTACATTATATCAAAGAAGGTAATAGATGTTTCTCCATATTATGTGCTGTACAATTTTCAGCTTAGATATTTCATATATTCTTCTGATTCTAATCTGCTTTGTTTAGAATCATAGAAATATAAAAAATGAAGTTCACAGTCCTTTTCTGTTTTAACAGCAACATGGAAAGATACTACTCCTTTATAAAAATTTTGTGATATAAGATTTTATAAGATTTTTGCAATTTAATTATATTCACTCCACTTCAATCTGTTTCAAATGCTTCTATAATTTGTGATGTACTTGGAAGATTGACACCTGCACAAGAGATCTCCACATAGCCTTTAAAGGAATGCAGAGAACCGACCAGGGCTTCTGACCTAATGTCCAATCCTCACCTTCTCGTGGTGCACCCTGTTGGGTATCTACCTGGATACTGAACGAACGAGGATGGGCTGGCAATTTGGGATTTAGCCAACCAAATTGTATTCTTACTGGTTAAACCAAAATACCAAATGATGGTACAACATGATAAAATTTCATATCAGTTGGGGTGTCGCCCGGTTAAACAAGGGCCCGTTGTTTTCGCCAGGGAACCAGGGCGAACAGCAAAAAAACAGCTACTGGAACAAATCTGAAAACAAACCCCAACCCAACATCACCAGGGTTAAAGATTGGTACTATCAACATAAGAAGCCTGAATGGCAAAGAAATGGAGATAGCTGAGGAATTAGATAAGTACCAGATCGACATAATAGGGGTGACTGAAACAATAAAGACAAAAACTGGTGAGATCTTTCTGAGCAATAAATACAAAATGTTATATTCAGGCAATGACAATCAAGGAAAAGAAGGAGTAGCCATAATATTCAACACAAAATACGAGGCTAATCTTCTTGAATGGCAGTCAGTCTCAAGTAGAGTAATGTGGGCAAATATGAGAATGGGGAACTGGACAATGAGACTTGTTTGTGCCTATGGTCCCACAGAAGGTTCTACTAAGGTAGAAGTGGAGGAATTTTTGACGCTTTAGAAAAAGCAACTGACACAATGAAAAACGAAAAGTTGGTCCTTGTTGGGGATCTAAATAGCAGAGTAGGAAATGATTGTCAGACATACAAAAATATTTTGGAAAAATTTGGAGAAAAAAAGCAAAGCTAATAATAATGGCAAATGTCTGTTGGATTTCTGTTCAGGACATGGACTGGTTATTACTAACACCATGTTCCAACATAAAAATGTGCACAAATTCACATGCAGAGAAAAGGCTAGGAATAAGAAAAGTCTCATTGACTATGTTATTGTTGATAGTGATGTTTTCTCCCTGGTGCAGGACACCAGAGTGTACAGAGGATTTGAAATTAGAAGTGATCACTATTTAGTCTTGAGCAGGATAAAATTGAATTTCATATTGAAAAGAATACCATGTAAGAAAGTTTTAAAGCGAATAAAACTTGAGCCACTTTCAGATGTGAACTGTAGACTAAAATACACAAAGATTATTGAAGAAAAAATGAAAGAGTTTGAGAACAGGAACCAAACCTTGGAGATTCAGTGGCCCGCCTTGAAGAAAACCCTGATTGATTCAGCCAGAGAGACATGTGGTGAGGTTGTCTGCAAGGATAGAAAAATCAGAACTCCATGGTGGACATAGGAAGTTAAAGAGGCTATGAAGGAAAAGAAAACAGCATATCAAAAGTTCCTGGCAAACAAATCAGCTTGTGCTCTTAGAGAATACAGAGACAAATGTAAGAAAGCTAAACACTGTGTAAAACTTGCTAAACAAAAGTCATGGGAGGACTTTGGCAAGAATATAGAAAATAAATATCAAGAAGGTGGCAAAATATTCTGGAGGTTGTTGAAGAAGCTTAGAAATGGAGGAAAGAGTGCTATAAAAGGAGTTAGAGATGATAAAGGTAACATGAAAACGGGAGAAAAAAATATCCTTGAAGTATGGAGTGATTACTTTGAAAAACTGCTAAATGAAACAAGCAGTGAGGACAGCACAGTAGTAAAAAAACACTCACCAGGCTTGCAGTCAGGAATACATACATATCCATACTTGAAGTAGAAAAAGCCATCAGAAGCTTGAAATGTGGAAAGGAAGCAGGAGTAGATGATATTCGACCAGAAATGCTGAAGTATGGTAGTATAAAAGTCTTACAGTGGCTGCACTGCATAGTTCAGAAAGCCTGTACAGAGGGATGAATTCCCGATGATTGGAATAGAGCTCTCATAGTACCCATATATAAAAAGGGAAATAAAACTGAATGTGAGAATTACAGAGGTATTTCCCTATTGATTGTTCCTGGCAAGATCTATGCAAATATACTTGAGAAACGGTTGAGAAGAATTGTGGAAGAAAAGCTGATTGAAGAACAAGCTGGATTCAGGCCAAATAGAGGCTGTCAGAATCAAATCTTCACTTTACGACAAATAGTCGAGAAAGCATGGGAATATAACAAAGATCTGTATTTAAGTTTTGTCGATTTGGAAAGGCATATGACAAGGTGCCAAGAGAGAATCTATTCAATACACTACAGTTATATGGTGTCAATGGGGCATTATATCAAGCAATACTTAGTCTTTATTTGAGTTGTAAGTCAGCAGTTAGAATTGAAGGAAGTATAGGAAGATGGTTTAATGTTAAATCTGGTGTGAGACAAGGATGTACATTATCTCCTCTGTTATTCATTATCTATATGGATCACATTATGAAGGAAAGTGGTATTAAACATGATATCAAAATTGGAGAATGTTAATGTCAGCTCTTTGCTTTATGCAGATGATGTTATACTTCTAAATAAATCTGCTACAAGTCTGCAAGATTCCCTGACTAAATTGAATAACTGCTGTAATAGATATTCTATGAAGGTCAGCAATAAAAAGACAAAGCCAATGAAAATATACAGAATCATCGAAAATGTCAACTGTGTTGTGAATGGAGTACCTGTGGAACAAGTAAAGCATTTCAGCTACTTAGGCATGATTTTTAGTGAAGATGGTAAATTAAATATGGAAATATACAACAGAATGAACAATGCTGGTATGGTAGGAAGTCAATTGAATAAATTCATAGGGAATAAGGGAGAAATTAGTCAGAACACTAAATTAGCTGTATACCAGTTTTAACTTATGGATCTGAGAGCTGGGTCAGAAGTAAAACACTTGACCAACGACTAGAGACCACAGATATGAGATTCCTGAGAAAGATTAGAGGCGTGAACAGATGGCATCAATGGCAATATCATATTAAAAACGAGAATATTAGGAAAGAACTTGACATTGTCAACATCCAGGAATGCTTTAGCAGAGCTAATCTCATTTGGTATGGTCACTTAAACAGAATGGGTGAGGAAAGATTACCAAAACAAGTGTTCTCTGCCAGGTTGGCAGGAAAACGATCCAGAGGAAGCCCAAGATATAGGTGGATTAATACGGTTCAAAGTGCCTTAGACAATAGAAATATAAGATCTGATAATGTTGGAGTCTTGGCAAGTAACAGACTGATTTGGTCGAAAATTGTAGATAGGAAGTTAGTAATGATGTAAAATTTTCATGTAGTTATTATCATATCCTGTACTCCCCTTGAGGCTACATGGCAGGAATTTGATGATGATAATATGTAATACCGAAAATCCGATCTTCATTTGGTTTATTTAATGAAATTTTATTTTTCTACGCAGAAATACAACTTAGGTGTTTATCCAGAATATGTCTTGCATTTATTTGAATGTTTATGAAATAATCTTGGATTGTTGGCACTTTTCATGTTTAAATATCAAAAATGCTTTCCAGTGATTTTCCAGACAGCATATATAATCATCTTAAAGATGTTATTTGATAATTTGTGTCTGTTGATTGCAGATTCAAAATGTGTTCAACAAACGTTTTCAGGAATGCTGCCTGTTCATATTCTATTATTATGTGTATTATTGTTATTTGAAGTGTGTGAGTTGTATATAAATTTATAATGATTTTTTTTGTGTAATAGATGATTTTCCTTATTAAAGTGCACACTAACTTTTTCCTAGAAGAGTATGATAAGTTCAAAAGCATACAGATTATCCTTATTCTACAGCTAGAGGAAATTAATCCTGCTGATTATATAAACTCTCAGGATAAACCAAGTAACTTTGAAATTACATAAAGGACGAGCTATATCATGCAATTTCCATAGAGGAAGTATGACATCCAGATATGCAATATATGATGTTCCAGTTTCTAACTTTTAAGATATGGATTATTCCTTTCAAATTTGTGATGAGAAACCTGACATCCATCCCTCCACAAATAGAATCTTGCATTAATGTGTACAGTTTCTCAGGAAGTATATCCAGCCCGATATTCATATATTTTAAAAATTCGGTACACTGTAAACTTGGTATGGAAATATAATAGACAGGATCTAAGTTTAAAGCATCTAAAGAAAGGGTATGAAAGCTTTCAAAGATATCTTCTAGGGCTAACACATCGAATTTCATTTATAAACTCAAAACCTAGCCAAAATTTTTGCAGTTAGCCTTATAAATATTTTCTAGGTCAATATATTCCTATGGAGTAATATTCTCAAAATAGCTGATTGAACGGTCAGTAAGTTTTTCCAGGGAGCTTTTAAAAATTCAAGACAATCTTTAAAAAGGCAATTACTAAAATAAAGAGCCAAAAGGCTTCAGTTTGGCAATGTAAAATTACATAAGTAAAGTGGATATTAGATTCAGTATTATTTCAAAGCCGAATGTAGAAACTATGAAAGTTTCGTAATTTTACCAGAGAGCTTGCAGGAATACAATCCTCAGCATCCCCGAATTGCCTTACCATGGACCACTTAAAACAGCTGACAGCGTTTCGAATTGGTTGGTTCTCTTCAGAGACCAGGCAGAAACTTGAAGAGAGCAAAAACTCTCGTTCAGTGCTAAGGAACTTGAAATGTCAGAGAAATGTATTTTTTGTAAGCAAACTCTCGGTGTCGGTGCATAAAAGTAATTACTAATATAAAGAGCCAAAAGGCTTCAGTTCAGCAAAGCTTCAGGAATATATATCAATACTTGAGGTAGAAAAACCATCTGAAACCTGAAATGTTGAAAGGCATCTGAAGTAGATGATTTTTGACCAAAAATATTCAAATCCATATTTTAGTAGTGGCTGCATTGCATAACTCAAAGATAGAAGTCTAGATGACTGGAGTAGAGTTCTCAAGATATCCATCTATAAAAAAAAGGAAAGAAACTGAATGTGAAATTTACATAGAAATCTCTGGCAAAAATTTAATGTGTTCAAATTAAGATTTATGCAAGAATACTTACGAGGCTAAGAAAAATTGTGGAAGAGAAACTTGCAGACGAACATGCTGGATTCAGTCCAAGGAAATGTTGTGGGGATTAGTTTTGTTACTTTATTGCAAAGAACTAAAGTAAAATTACTAATCATCAGAATATAACAATGTGTATTTAGTGTTGTAGATATGGAATAGGCATGTGACAAACTGCCAAGAGAAAAGTTTTTCAAATCGTTATGGATATATGGGGTTTGTTGTTTTGCATTTGCAAAACTGCCTGTAAATTGCATATGTTCTTCTGGCTGTTCTGATTGTTTTGTGGGATGAAAAACCCAAACCCAACTTTCTCTAGGACAGTGCTTCCCAAACTGTGGGCACGGCCCCCTTGTGAGGGCCATAGGTTTTGTTGTGGGGGACCGTGAAATAATGAAAACAAATTTAAAATGTTTTAAGACTAAGTAGATTTTTTTTTTATTTTAAAAGAAATGTGTTTAACTTTTATTATTTGTTATTTCTTTTTTGTTATTTTTTATATTTTAATGGAAAAATTCACACATTGGTGTTGATTCACAAACTTTGCTTCCTACGTATTTCGGCGCTTAATGAATATTAGTAAATATTGCTTATTCATATGTTTCATTTCAAAGCAGTGGTTAATTGTATTTACTTCAAATGCTCTCTAGGGAAGCTCCAAATCTTCCTGTCCCTTTCATCATGCGTTCATAATCAGGGACTGTTGATATTGACTTTATATACATATCAAAAGTTTTATATTATCACTGTCATCTGAGCTAGTTTTCTATTACCAATAAAAGTTTCGCATATACTTCACACATGAAAAAAGCTTAAGCAAGTTCATGTGGAGAGATAGTAACTCGCTTGTAGTGGTAAACAACATGCCCTCCCTAAGAGCCACTATACTGCAGAGGCAATAAAAACAAGTACTTTTATTATGCCAGTGAATAAGGTATGAGGAATCTGTGTAATATATTTCTCAACAAATAGTGCAATTAAAGACAACTGGGATAAAAACACACTAATTAATGAATCACATGCCCCCTCATACAGAAACTATGCTGTATAGACTGAAACAAAACCATATGTTGCATGGGCAAACACAGTATCTAACTAAAAACTATTGTTATTAATTAGATGTGTGTGAGTTTGATTTCCCATGGCAGCAATAAAATTCAACCGAACGTGTTAAAATTCGTAAAAGTGCTAAAACTAAGTAATATATATATATATATATATATATATAATGTTATGGCAGTTTCACATATGGAATTTGGTTGAAGAGAGTTAGCATTTCAACTCAATTGTCAGCTATGCTTTTATCTTTCGGTTGTGCGATCTTTTGTTAATACCACACCAATCATATGCACATTTTAATAACCTGCTTTTGCTGTCTGTTTTGCATTATGCTTAATTACCGTTAAGGGAGAAAAGTCACAAAAGAGAAAAATGTTCCTGTTCCGGGGATTCCCTTATTCAGATAATATTCACTAATTTCATGTTATCAGTCTGTGGTGTACCAGTATAGGTAAGTGGTGATATTATTTGATCTATTCTACATTAAAAAATTTAACCCTGAGATGGATAAGTGGCTGATAAAAAAAATTTTAAAAAAATCCCGCGAACAATCAGAAGAAGCAGAAACAGACTCAAAAAAAAAAGGACAGTATTTCATATTTTACCAGAACAGCCTGCATCGTCTTCAGAACCAAATGGTAAGGGGGAAAAAATGTAATATATGCATTTGATTTTTGCAATATTCGCTGTGTATGTTTTGTATTGTGAATATAAATACAATGAATATTATAATAATATATCTCTCTATTACAATTTTTTTTCGAGGGGGGGGGGCGCGTGAAATATTTTAATTTTTGCAAAGTGGGCACTGACATCCAGAAGTTTGGGAAGCACTGCTCTAAGAGAAAGAACCCTGCTGCATCCATAGGGTAGATGGGACACTGTACAAATCAATTCATAATCTATATCTAAGAAGTAAGTCAAGAGTTAGAATTGAAAGAGATACAGGAAGATAGTTTGATGTGAAATAAGGGTGCACACTGTCTCCACTGCTATTCATTATGAATCGCATTTATGAAGGAAAATGGCGTTAGGTTGGGTATCAAAATAGGAGGTGTTAATTTCAGCTGTTTACTTTATTATTATTAAGAGAGACTGCCAGGGAATCAGAGACTCATTGAGGGAGGCCACATACTACACACACCAGATACTTATTCTTGAATTCATTCACACCGCTTGCTTGCACTCACAACATCCAAAGGCAATCCATTTCAATCACCACCACCACCCTCTGAGAGAAAAATCTAGTCCTCGCACCCTTCTTAGTAGCCTTCATTCTCAGCTTCCAAGGATGCCATCTCATTCTCTCCTCTCCATCCATAAATTGAAAAATTCCATCAATTGAAATCCTGTATAACCCTTACAGAAGTTTGTAAGTCTCAATCATATCACCCTTCTTTCTCCTGTTTGCTAGTGTCTGCAGTCTGCAAATTCTCAATCTGTCTTCATAATATTCAGTATTCCACAATCCTGATATCATTTTTAACACTCTACTTTGCCCTCTCTCCAATATATCAGAATCACAGCGGAAACCAGGAGTCCAGACCTGCGCACAATAGTCCAAGTGAGGTCTTATCAAGGCCTTGTAAAGAGGCAAAATAACATCCTTATCTTTACATATGAATGTACGTTTCAGCATTGCAATTATCTTTTGAGTTGTATCTGCAATATTTGTCACATGACCCCATCATCATCATCAAATTCCTGCCATGTACCCTCAAGGGGTGTACAGGATATGATAGTACTACATGAAAAATTTACATCATTACTAACTTCCTTTCTACAATTTTCCTCCAGATCAGTCTGTTATTTGTCAAGACTCCAACATTATCAGATCTTATATTTCTGTTATCTAAGGCACTTTGTACCCTATCAAACCACCTATATCTTGGTCTTCCTCTGGGTCATTTTCCTGCCAACCTGACAGAGAACACTTGTTTTGCTAATCTTTCCTCTCCCATTCTATTTAAGTGACCATACCACCTGAGATTAGCTCTACTATGATTATGGAAGGATGACATTGATTGGAGGAAATGGTATAAAGACAGCTGTTGCCGAATGTGTGGTGGAGATACTTAATGAGCAGTTCATAAAGATCTTTCAATCTTGTGAATGTGACTTCATGGAGAGATTAAGAGCAGTTGATGATGGGGAGGGGAGACTGACTGTAAGTGAGCAAGAGGTGTTTGGGGAGTTGAGTTAACTAGATGTAAATAAGGCTGTGGGACTTGATAATATATCACCGCGTATTCTGAAGGAGAGTTGACACCTGCCTTGACATATTTTTTTAATACGAGTCTTGCACTTGGTCAAGTCCCTAAAGAGTGGAAGGAGGGCAAGATTGTGCCACTTCATAAAGGAGGTGATCGAACTCAAGCATCAAACTATAGGCCTATCTGTGTGTCAGGTGTTGTGGTTAAGTTGTTGGAGAAGCTTGTGAGAACTAGGATCCAGAGTTGGGTTGACAACAATGGTATAATCTTTGATGGACAGCATGGATTTGCTAAAGGGAGGTCGTGTTTTAGTAATCTACTTACTTATTACAATAAAGTGACTGCTTCCTTGGACAGAGGAGAAGGATACACAGTAATATACTTGGATTTTGCAAAAGCTTTTGATAGAGTACCTCATGATAAGTTGACAGTCAAACTAGAGCAGATGGGGTTGGATATTAGATTAGTGCATTGGATTGGAGACTGGCTATCTGATAGGGATCAACAAGTTGTGTATGGGGGTGCAATATCCAGGAAAAGGAAAGTCACTAGTGGAGTGCCTCAGGGATCTGTTTTAGGGCCATTACTATTTAACTTGTATATTAATGATATTGGCGAAGATTTGGATGGAGATATTCAGTTGTTTGCAGATGATGCAAAGTTGGGACAAACCATAAAGAGTAGTGAAGATGTTGTGCCTTGCAAGAAGACTTGAATAAATTGAGTGATTGGTCAAGCAAATGGGGATGTGAGTTCAATGCTGCAAAATGTAAGGTTTTAAAATTTGGAAAACAAAGATGGGATGCAGAATTTATGCTTGGTGAGAATATATTGTTGGAAGTAAAGGAAATATGAGATCTGGGAGTGATAGTGGATAAGGATCTAAAATTTAGGGGACACATCGCCAAAATTGTGAAGACAACACAAAGACTTCTGGGAATGATGAGGAGGACACTGACGTGTAGAAGTAGGGAGATTCTTGTTCCATTGTATAAGGCTTTGATTAGGCCACACATGGACTATTGTGCCCAGATTTGGTCACCTGGTTTTCAGAAGGATGAAGAGATGTTGGAAAGGGTCCAAAGGCGACTGACTAATGTAGTTTCTGACCTCTGGAATGTCGAGTATGAGGAAAGATTGAGAAGATGTAATTTGCAGAGTCTAGTGGAGAGAAGGAAGAGGGGAGATATGATAGAGACCTACAAGTTGGTAAGGGGTTGTTATAGGATCAATGGTGGAGAAGTTCTACAGAGAATAGTGGGAGATCAGGGGAGAACCAGAGGTCATCCCTGGAAACTGTATAAAGAGGGTGTGAGTAGCGGAGTGAGAGGCAGGTTTTTTTCGTGCAGAGTTGTGAATGATTGGAATGCCTTGCCTGAGAGTGTGGTGTCTGCAAGGAGTTTGAATGTGTTTAAGACCCGGTATGATGAGATGTGTGTGAGATAAACGGACCTCCTAGATGAGTCTTTGACTCCATGAGGTCTTGTTTAATAATAATAATAATAAATAATAACACATCCCTGGATGCTGACAATGTCAAGTTCTTTCCTAATATCCTCATTTTTAATATGATATTACCATTGTGCCATCTGTTCACGCCTCTAATCTTTCTCAGGACTCTCATATCTGCGATCTCTAGTCTTTGGTCAAGTGTTTTACTTCTGACCCAGCTCTCACATGCCCCCCCCCCCCCAAACTTCAACTTCCTATCTACTAACACTCCAAGATCCCTAGCCTCATCGCTTTCTTCTAGCTTAATCCTACCAATATCATACGACATTGGATATCTAAGCATGCCGAAGTGAATGACTTTACATTTACTTGCATTGAATTGACACCATTTTCCCATGTCCAAAATTCCAGCCTATTCAAATCATTCTGCAAGTACTGCATATCATCAGCATTCCTGATTACCCTACTTATCTTTGAATAGGTAGGGTAATCAGGAATGAATTGAAAAGACAAGCGACATCAGCAAATAGCTATGTCGCTTGTCTAATCCTTCCCAATATCATTAATGTACAGATTGAATAACAGTAGACCAAGCACTGATCCTTGTAGTACACCACTTGTTACCTTAAACCTTGCAGATACAGATCCCCCATATACCACTTTTTGATATGTCAGTCAGCCATCCTCTTATCCATGCTAATATTGTATAACCCAAACCCATTTTCTCCAATTTATGCAACATTCTACCGTGTTGTATTCTGTCAAAAGCCTTAGCAAAATCCAAAAGTATTATGGTGTATCCATTCCCCTTGTCTAGTTCAATGGTAACATTGTTATAGAATGTGAGCAGGTTGCTAAGACATGACCTTCCCTTAGTAAATCCATGTTGTTCATTGCAAAGTAGAGATTCACTGTCAACCAATTTCTGAATGCAAGCCCTAACCAATTTTTCCAAAATCTTCACCACCACTCCTGAGATACTAATTTGTCCATAGTTGGATACATCAGTCTTTGCACCACCTTTGTGCAATAGAATTGCCACACATTCCTCCCATTCCTCAGAATCTTTCCTGTTCTGAGACTCGTGTTAAACAGCCTGGTCAAAGGAATGGCCCGTTCAGTTGAACACTCTTTTAGCACACATGCTGATATTCCATCAGTCCCTATTGCTGAATTCTTATTCAATTTGTGCAACAGCTCTAAAACCTTGGCCTCACACACCTGTGGTACTTCATCTAGTGAAACAGTGAGCTCAATGTTGCATTCACCAGGTTGATAGCTTTTAACAAACAACCTCTTCTATATCTGTAACCCATCTGGATTTATAAGAGTTATTCTTTCATATTCATTCTTTCTTTTACTTGCAGCATATTGATAGAATTCATATGGATTGTCTTTAACACGCAGAGCCAGTTTCTTTTCATACTCGTACTTTGCTTTCCATACAACAGTTGTGACTTTCTAACCTGTGCTTATAACATTCATAACGGACGTCATCCTTATGCAAACAGTATTCTTTCCACATTGTCCTTTTCTTATGAATCTCTTACTTAACACGTTCACTGCCAGGCTACTTAGGCATAGTTTGTTCCCGCACGCCAAGCGCTTTCCCTTCTTCAAGGTCACTACGAGTAATCTCGTAGCCGGCTTATCAGACAGAATTTTGTTTCATATGCCAACTACGAGTAATCTCGTATCACTCCCAACCATATATTATACACCGAAGAAACCCTTCAGTTTCGCCAGGACCAGTAAAAGAAAACTTACTGATAATGAATTAGAAGCTTATGCTAATATGAGCGATGATGAATTTAATGAATTCATCATCGTAAATGGAAGGATAAGAGGGAAGGTCTTTCCATTTCAAATATGCACAAATTTGAAATAGTTGAAGCAAAAAATCGGAATGGTAAAATTCAATTAAAACCAAATATCGTTAGGGACTATAATTGGGTATGTCAGGCATCGATCTTTCTGATCACATGCTTTCTTACTATTCCCCCCTACGAAAGACAATTAGAAGGCCAAAGAAACTGGCAATATGCATTTTTGATATATACATTCAAAATGCACATAAATTTTATAATATAATTACTGGAAATGCAATGACTGCATTGAAATTCAGAGATCAGTTTATCTCAGTTTTTGTTGGAATGGATGAGCTTACAGCATCACAGAATATCAGTAGGATTCGCGATCTTCATTATTTGGAAATTTTACCACCTACAGAAAAAAATATTCGCCGACAAAGCCATGCTGAGTATGTACACGAAAGAAACAACGACGCGAAACACGTAATTATTGTCCTGTTTGCTAGGAAATACCACCATTGTGTGTGGAAAATTGTTTTAAAGTGTATCATTCATAATTTGAATAAATTGGTTTTTTTATTTTATTGATTTCATTTTATAATTTTTATTGATTTTATCAGTTTTAAATTGATTTACAAATTACGTGTTTACTACAGATTAGCTCACGCTTGGCATAGGAGGTTGATAATCGACATACGAGTATATTCGTAGTTGGCTTCTGAGGCACATATATAATATACTATATTTTAGTTGAAATTATTTCACTTCTATCAAGCCCCAGAAGTGCTCTCTGCTTTATTCAGAATCCAAGGGTCCACATTAACGTAATTATACTAAGGGTTAACTCGTGTTTGGCATAGGAGGTCGGTAAATCGACATACGAGTATACTCGTAGTTGGCAGCAAACGTGTTAATAAGATTACACATCAATTTGACTCCTCTAATTATTCTTCGAACCCTCGGGGCACATTCTTATATCGCATCATTTAAGTATGCTTCCCATGCACTATCTATATTCTTTCCATCCAGCAACCGATCCCATTCCCACTGAACTCAGTATACTCCTCAGTTGGTCATAATTTCCTGCTTTGTAGTTCAGCATGTAACCTTTTCTGAATGGAACATTCATAAACTTAGTCACTTCTCAAGTGAGTACCGCATGATCACTCTCACCGACCAGGAGCAGAATAGTTACGTCTTTAACTGAAACGCCCTCTGATGCCATGATCAAATCTAACACTCTTTGCCCTCGAATTCCTTCTATCACATGCTGCTTGAGGAAGTTGTCCCGCAACAGCTAAATAGATGCATTTTCATTCTTCTCATGAGATTCTACTGCTACCCAATCAATAATCGGATATTTAAAGTCTTCCATTATGTGATTACTCTTTTCGTGCTCATCTTTTCTATTTGGTGATGCATTTCTTCATCACCAGCAACTGATCCACCAGGTCTAACAATCCCCACTATGTAATTGATCTTGTTAGATTCTACCTCACACCAGATGCCTTCAAACTCAGTGCCATATGAAATATTGTTAATAGTACTACAATCATAGGTCTCAACTTTAACTGGATTCAAGTCATCTGATATCATTAGCAACACACCTCTCCTATCCTATTCGCATCATTAACACAGTTATATAACATTGTCACTCTTACACTGACATTCACACCATTCCTCCCCTTGTAATTTAGTTTCCCTGACTCTCTGTGTTAGGTCTCATACCAGTTATTAGTTTTTCTAGACTCCTGATACCAAACATATTCAGGTGTAGGCTGTCTCTCTTATACAAATCCAGTCTACCCTCAAACTCACTCCACACATTCAAAAACTCACATCCATTCCTTCTACACAGCCTACACATCGAATCATTTGCCATCATATCCCTTCTTCTTAATTCATTTTTATCATAGCAATCTAAAATACTAACGATTTTCACTTTTTCACTCTTGCCTCTTCCAACAACTCTTTCATGTCCTCTCTCATACTGAACTTATCACCAGTTAAATTGTTCATACCTACTACAACTAAGATTTCATTTACTTTTCTTTTCTGTTTTTGAATTGCTTGCATTATATTTTTAATTGTCGCTCCAGGAAATCTCGATGTTATAACTCGCTCATCAATAGCATGCTTTATTATAGAGTCACCATACCAAATAACTTCTTTCTTTTTACTAATAATGTCACTTATCCAATTTCCATTATTTCCTGACCTACCTGTTTCTTTGCTTTGTTGTTTCTTATTTTCTTGTTCATTTTTCTTTTTCCTCCTCATGCTCATTTAAACGTCTCTCAACTCTTTGCAATTCCCTCATCGTCTCTCTGATGATCTGCTTCAACTTCGTTATTTTATCTGTTAATTGATTTCATTAACCTCCTCTCTGTGTGTACAATAACCTCTTTAGCAGTGCTAACCTTCTTGTTCTCGCTTGCGGTGCTTTTTTTAGCATTACATTTCTTGCCCTTTTTTTGGCTCCATTTTAAATGTATACTAAATATTGAAATATCTTAATAAAAATATGTGATAAAATATTAAATACACTATAAAACACTAAAATCTACACTAGTATGCTGCAAAAACACTAATTTTCTATGGAAAAAACACAATAAAAACAGACAAAAATCACAAACTTTGCAGGAACACTAAATTCACCCACCGACTACTATGCAGATAATTTTATACTCTCAAATAAATCCAATATACGAGTCTTCAGGATTACTTAACTAAATTGAATAATTTCTGCAACAAGTTGGCATGCAAAAATTGCAATAAAAAGAAACAAATATGAAAATAGACAAAAGATGGAAAACTGGTGCATTCGGAATAGAAAACATAAAAATAAGTAAAATATATTAGCTGTTTAGGTACAATTTTTTTTTTACCAAAGATGGCAAGTTAAATAGAGAAATAGACAGCAGAATAAGTAAAGCTGCTGTAGTGGAGGAGTGAAAAGATAAATTTATATGGAATAAAAGAGAAATTTGTGGAAACATTAAACTTGCTGTACACAAGACAATTTTGAAATCAGTTTTAACTTATGGAGCTGAGAGTGTGGTTAGAAATAAAATAGTTGATCAAAGTTTGGAATATTCTGAAAAGCAAGTTTTGTGTAGCTCCTGATGTCTGATATTAAACAAAAAAAAAGTGCTTTATAGTAGTGGAATTATTATATAATAATAAATAGAGCCTCCGTAGCTCAGTTGTTATAGACAAAGCCCTTTGGTCGGAAAGACCTGAGTTCGATTCCCATCAGTATGTGAGAGAACCTTTACCCCTGGTCTCTTTTGATGAAAGGTGAGTTAGCTGGTCTCGTACTGAGGTAGGGATCTTTTTCATCCGGAAACTCGGGTTTTTCGTCCCCAGAACAGGCAAACCATCCCCGTGCACACACGCATCTACAGGCATAGGGCCAACTACCTTATCTTCGAGACGGTTGCAGTTGTAAGAATGAAAAGCCTCAATGCCGTAAAAGGTAGAAGAGGAGAATTAAGAAAGAAAGATATATATTATGGTAATGGCACATCCCTCATTTACTAACCTTAAAATTAATCGATTATAATGTGAAAGATGGAAACCAAATACAAGCAAGAAAATATCAAAAAGTAAGAAAAAAGAAGAAAAATTCAGAATATCTAAATTTACTGTCCTCGGTAAATTTAGATATTCTGAGTGCTAAAAAACTAAACTCCCATAGTAAAACCATTATCAGTGAGCAGTATAAATGGTGTGCTAGCCATTTTGGTGGATTTGTTATCAGATTAAGATGAGATCAGTGACAGCATCGTTAAAATAAAGGTGTTAGCATTCATGAATGTGTTCATGAACTAATCATAGGTAGTATCACTTAAAAAAAATGGGAGAGGAAAGGTTAACAAAATCCATAGAAACTACTCTTTTGATTGGCAGAGCTGAAAATTACTTCCTATCTCCTTCAGTATATTTTGTTAATATGAAGTTTTATTGGTTTACCACAGTTTCTTCTGTTTATGTAAGCATTGCAGAAATATGAATCCCTGCAAATTTATTTATTTTACTGTTAATTTAACACATGTTAAAGAAATATGCTTATTGAAATATTTCTTTGATAGTACTGTTTCAACATGCATATACTCTAATAGGTTAGCAGGAATGAAATTCCCATCTGATATATTGTGGGATATTAACTCTGAATCAAGATGCATTGGTTAATGAGACTGCATTTTGTGTTCAAATTAAAATAAACTAAAAAGCGCAAAAGTTTTCTATTTTCTTCTTCAGATATAAGATGCACCTAATGAGATTTGCTTCTAGCTTACTGTCGTAATATGACATACTCATTTGAAAATCTTGGTGTTTGAAAAGTTAGAATTATCCTGTTGAATGTTGATTTTTCATTATGTTGACACTAACAGTTGAACATTGAAAATTATTTGAGATTTATCTTACAAAAGAAGTCTATACTGTTTTAGAAGACAAAAAAAATAAAAAAAATATGAAAATGTAAGGTTAAAATATTATAAACTTGTTATAATATTTAAATACGGCAAATTCTTTAAATTTAGAATTACAAGTTTGCATTAAAAATTGGCTGAAAACATGAAAAACTACATTTCTTAAGGAGGAGTCAGATCAAAGATAAAATGGGTTTATTGTTTGTGTGTGTGTGTGTGTGTATGTATGTATATATATGTATATATGTGTATATATAGATTGATAGATAGATTGTGTGTGTGTATAGATAGTGTGCTGATGTTGATATCAGTGTTTTTATCATGCAGATCAACTTGATGAAGCCCAAAATTTTGCCAAAAAAGCAGCTGATGAACTAGTCTCTCTTCAGCAACAGCTTTTTGCTACCAGGCAACAGTTGAAAGAAAAAACAGAACAAGTTAGTTGGTTAGAAGGTAGGTTTCATTATAATTAATCAAGTGTAAAATAATTCATAAAAATGTGTGACTCCAAATAAACTGGCAGAACAGACATATTAGTAAGCTTAGACATTGTCTCTCTCTCTTTGCTAATATCCCTTACATAGAGACAATAGAATTTTCAAACAAAAAATTCTACTATGTCCAATTTCTATTGGACATAGTAGAATTATTCAAATTCGCAATTACATCGGGTTACTTCACATGGAAAGATAAAATATATAAACATGAGGAAGAAACTGCAATGGACTCACTCACCCTTATCACCTAACCTAGCTAACTTTTATCTTGAACACATAGAAGAAAGAAATTTCACTCTTAACTCAAAACCAACAATTTGGCTATGGTAATTGATGACATCTTTGCAGTTTGGAGTCACACAGAACCATCCATTTCTTTCTACAAAAAATCAACACCCTACATCCGCATATCAAGTTCACGCTAGAAAAAGAATCAGTAAAAGTTATTTCCTTTCTTGATGTACATATGCAGTATAAGCAAGGTGGATCCATTCCCACTTCTGTCTACCAAAACCCAACCTTTTCAGATAGTTATATCCACAATATATCAGCTCACCATCCATCTTAAAAATATGGTATAAAATCCCTAGTATCCAGAGTATACAAAATTTGTTCTTCTGAAAAATCTCTAAATCAAGAATTGGAAATTGTCAAAGAAATAGCCTTTCTAGATGGATATAATCCAATAATAACCCAAAAAATAATCAACCACTCTCCTATAAATTGACCCAGACAAGAAGACCACAGGACGCCTACACCATACATTAAAGGCATCTTTGAATGAGTGGCAAAAATTATGAAAAAATATGAACTCATTGCTACCTATAAACCCATCAACCAAATTCACAACTTGCTACCTTCTCCAAAAGACAAACTCTCACCAGTGATGCTATGCTACCTGGCATATACAAAGTACCATGCTCGTGTAAATTGTCTTACTATGGATAAACAGGAAGCTCTATAAATAAACGTATCTCTGAACATCAAGAACACATCTCATCAAACCTCATAAATCTGGCCTTGCACAACATGGAAATTGAAAACGCTAACCACAGGATCCTGTGGAATAACACTAATTGACACCATCAACATAAGAAGCATCAATGGAAAAGAAATTGAAGAATTGACATAATAGGTGTTGCTGAAGCATATGACAAAAACAGGTGGGATTCTTCTAAGCAATAAATGCAGGATGTTATCATGGAAAAGAGGTATCTATAGTATTCACCATTAAATATGAGGGTAATCTTCTTGAATGACAGGCAGTATCAAGTAATGTTGGCAGATATCAGAATGGGGAATTGGACAATGAGATTTATTTGTACCTAAGGTCCTACTAAGGAACGAAGGGAAGAATTTTTTGAGTCATTAGAGATGGCAGCTGACAAAAAGAAAAAGTTGATCCTTATTGGAGATCTAAAAGCAAAAAGTAGAAAATTATTATCAGGCATAGAAATCTTTTGGGAAATTTTGGAGAAAGGAGTAAAGATAACAATGGTAAGTGCCTGCTGGATTTTTGTTCAGGATATAGGCTATTCATTACTAACACCATGTTCTAACATAAAAATGTGTACAAATTCGCATGGAGAGAAGAAATAAGAAAGGTCTCATGGACTGTATTATTATCGATAAAGGATTTGAAAAAGGATGTGATCACTGTTTAGTTTTTTTGAGCAAAAGGAAATTGAATATATTGAAAAGAAAAGTATATAAGAAAGTTTTAAAAAGAATCAAAGTTGGACAGCTTTCAGAGATGAACTATACTCAAATACACAGATATTCAAGAAAGGATGAAAGTTTGAAAACAAGACCTAAACCTTGGATATTCACTGGTAGACAACCTCTCTTGCTGACTAAAACATTGATTGATTCAGTCAGTAATACATATGGTGAGGTTGTGTCTGCAAGGATAGAAAAATCAGAACACAGTGGACTCAAGAAATTAATCATTCAAAGAAAAGAAGAAAATAAGTTCCTGTGAAGCCAGCTTGGTCTCTAAGAGAATATAGAGAAAAATGTAAGGAGGTGAAGCACTATGTAAAGCTAAACAAAAGTCATGGGAAGACTGGTAAGAACATAAAAAAAAAAAAAAAAAATGTTTTTTTAAAAACTATATCAGGAAGGTGGCAAAATATTATGGAAGCTGTTGAAAATTTTAGAAATGGAGGAAATGGTATTGTAAAAGGAGTTAGAGAGGATAAAGGTGATGTGAAGATTGAAGATAAAGCTATTTTAGATGTCTGAAGTAATTACTTTGAACTATTGCTAAATGAAACAGACAGTGACAGTATAGTGGTAGAAAAACCTTCAAGAGGAATGTGATCAGGCATAATGCACTAAAGTCACAGTGCAGGTCACCTGTGACTTTATTGCATACCACATGTATGCATATTGTGGACAAACAAGAAGCTCCATTAACATCTGTCTCGGATAACACAAGAAATATATTTGCTGCCATTATTATGGTAAGTCAGGACTAGGAGACCACACTTCGCACACCCCCTTCACACAGGATTAGATAGAAGAAAACCAGTTAATAGAAGTCAGAGAGTTGGAAGCAGTGATCTTAAGATTAACTCCTACACAGCTGCAGTAACTTCTTTTATAGAACATTAAAGGGTACCAAATTAGGACTTTAGATCTTTTGTCCATTACAAAAATGTGTTTTCCTCTGAGGATGTTGGTTTGAAATCCAGTAAAATATAAGTTAGTTAATAAACAACCTTTCATAATTTGTGTGGAAGCTGGGTTCAGATCACACAGAGGTTTGATCTGAGATCAGGGCCTCACCACATATACTATCCTATAGTCGACCATGGAGAAAAAGAAATATCTTACAAGCTATGCTTTGGAAGTTGGAACCTCCGAAAATGTACTCCATGATGATGTCAACTTAAATCTTGAAAGGAAGGTTGGCATCTGATATTTTTCGTTTGAAAACAAGAAACAGTGTCTTGAAAATTGGAATTTGGAATATGAGAACATCATATAAACTAGGAAATTTTGACAACCTTGTACAGGAAACGAAAAAACTTAAAGTTGGTGTGATGGGAATTAGTAAAACAAGATGACCTAACACGGGAAAACTAGAAAAATATGACTTTACATTTGTGTATTCTGGTGGAGAGAAGCATGAATATGGAGTTGGTTTCATGATTAAGAAAGACATCTTTAAATCTGTAATGTGGCTATGGCCCATAAATGAAAGAATGATGCTTATTAAATTAGCCGCAAAGCCTTTTAACATCATAATTATCCAGGTTTATGCCCCTACAATGATGAAGAAATCGAAGATTGGAGAAGAGGAAGAAAATCCAGTTGTTGAAAAATTTGGATTGGGCAAAAAAAAATGAAAGAGGCGAGAGATTGATACAATTCTGCATTAATACTTAATACTTTAATAAATCTGCATTATAATTAATACTTTCTTTCAACATCCAAAGCACAGACTATATACTTGGACAAACCCAGATAACTCTATAAGAAACCAAATAGATTTCATAATGATAAATATTAGATACAAAAATAATATAATCAACATTAAAACATACCCAGGTGCTGATATAGGTTCAGACCATAACCCTGTTGTGTCTACTTTAAAAATTAAACTAAAAAACACTTCTAAAAACAATCATACTGAAAGATTGACTTGACAGCTCTGAATATACCTGGCAACATAATGGTGTATAACTCAGAAATTAGATCATAGGATATAAAACAGAAGATAATATACTTTGCAACACAGGAAATTGAAAACAGATGGTCAAATTTTAGAAGTGCAATATATGAGACAGCTAACAAAATTATTCCAAAAATTAAATACAATAAGAAAAAACCCTGGATGGCAGAATCAGTATTAGAATTTATGAATGAAAGACAAAAACAAAAAGTACAAAACAGTATAGAATACTCAGTAAAATTATAAAAAATGAATGCAGGAATGAATGAACACTGTCTTGTATACAGCTAATTTAGTGTTCCGACTAATTTCTCTCTTATTCCATATGAATTTATTCAATTGACTTCCCACCATACCAGCTTTACTGATTCTGTTGTCTATTTCTATATTTAATTTACCATCTTCAGTAAAAATCGTGCCTAAGTAGCTGAAATGTTTTACTTGTTCCACAGGTTCTCCATTCACAACACAGTTGATATTTTCAATGATTCTGCCTATTTTCATTGTCTTTGTCTTTTTATTGCTGACCTTCATACCATATCTAGTACAACAGTTATTCAATTTAGTCAGAGAATCTTGCAGACTTGTAGCAAATTTATTCAGAAGTATAACATCATCCGCATAAAGCAAACAGCTGACATTAACATCTCCAATTTTGATATCATGTTTAATACCACTTTCCTTCATAATGTGATCCATATAGATAATGAATAACAGAGAGGATAATGTACATCCTTGTCTCACACCAGATTTAACATTAAACCATCTTCCTGTACTTCAATTCTAACTGCTGACTTACAACTCAAATAAAGACTAAGTATTGTTGGATATAATGCCCCATTGACACCATATGACTGCAGTGTATTGAATAGCTTCTCTCTTGGCACCTTGTCATATGCCTTTTCCAAATCGACAAAACTTAAACAAAGAGCTTTGTTATATTCCCATGCTTTCTCGACTATTTGTCGTAAAGTGAAGATCTGATCGTGAGAGCCTTTATTTGGCCTGAATTCCGCTTGTTCATCACCCAGCTTTTCTTCCACAATTCTTTTCAACCGTTTCTCAAGTATACTTGCATAGATCTTGCCAGGTACACTCAGTAGGGAAATACCTCTGTAATTCTCACATTCAGTTTTATTTCCCTTTTTATATATGGGTACTATGAGAGCTCTACTCCAATCATCGGGAATTCATCCCTCTGTCCAGGCTTTCTGAACTATGCAGTGCAGCCACTGTAAGACTTTTATACCACTATACTTCAGCATTTCTGGTCGAATATCATCTACTCCTGCTGCCTTTCCACATTTCAAGCTTCTGATGGCTTTTTCTACTTCAAGTATGGATATGTATTCCTGACTGCATGCCTGGTCAGTGTTTTTTACCACTGTGCTGTCATCACTGCTTGTTTCATTTAGCAGTTTTTAAAGTAATTACTCCATACTTCAAGGATATCTTTTTCTCCCGTTTTCATGTCACCTTTATCATCTCTAACTCCTTTTACAGCACTCTTTCCTCCATTTCTGAAAACTTCTTCAACAAGAATATTTTGCCACCTTCTTGATATTTATTTTCTATATTCTTGCCAAAGTCCTCCCATGACTTTTGTTTAGCTAGTTTTACACAGTGTTTAGCATTCTTGCATTTGTCTCTGTATTCTCTAAGAGCACAAGCTAACTTATTTGCCAGGAACTTTTGATGTGCTTTCTTCTTTTCCTTCACTGCCTCTTAAACTTCCTGTGTCCACCATGGAGTTCTAATTTTTCTGTCCTTGCAGACAACTTCACCACAAGACTCTCTAGCTAAATCAATCAGGGCTTTCTTCAAGGCTTGCCACTGAATCTCCAAGGTTTGATTACTGTTCTCAAACTCTTTCATTTTTTTTTTCAATAAACTTTGTGTATTTTAGTCTACAGTTCACATCTGAGAACTGCTCAACTTTTATTCGCTTTAAAACTTTCTTACATAAGTGATCACTTCCAATTTCATGAGAATAGTTTTAAAATAGTAATTGGACAACACAAAGATAACGAAAGTCCTAGAATTTGGAGTCATCTGCTGTTGAATAAAAAAGAAGTTTACAATCATTAAGTTAATCTTAAAATAAATTGTCTCTCAGATTTTTTGATTAATTATTACAGCTATATTTGCATTAATTAACCAAAAATCAGGGAGATAATTTATTCTTATTATTTATTTTGTGAATATTCCTGGAATCAGCAGCTGCTATGAAACATTTTCCAGACTTTGACATGTATTGCTGTGTTAATTTAACAAAATATGAGAGACAGTCACTTTACGATCAACATAATATTTGTAATTTTTTTTTTTTTAATTCAACAACAGATGGTACCAAATTAGGACTTTAGTTCTTTGAATTGTCTGTTACTTTGTGTAGTGTGATAACATATCTGTTCTGATAAATAAATAAATTCCGTGTGATGATACAGCATTCCCCCTTTATACGGGAGTTCACGGTACCATCTAGTCCCCCCGAAATTTTATCCGGGCTCCGGAACCAGCATATGCTGACGAATCAGACCTAAGGCTTGGTCAGTATCCTGACTGTAATCCGTGGGTGTCCTCAGACCGGTTTGCCTGCGTGCGGGATGAAAAACACCAGATAAACTGGCAAAAAAAAAAAAACCCTGCCATCCACGCCCAAGACCGGCTAACTTTGGGTATGACTGAGGAAGATCCTTCAGCTCCTCACGTCGTTGATGGGAATCGAACCTAGGATGCTCCTTCCCCAGGCATATGGTTGCGAAGCGCAAAGTCACTAGGCTAACCGCACAGACATCTGTTCTGATGATGCTAAGTATATAACCAGGGAAATATTAACAGCTAAATAATTACTGTAATTATTTTGTGCCTTGGTGTTGTGAATTAAATCGCAAAATCACATATATCAAGTAACAGTTAAAGTGCTAAATTTAAAAAAATTAAAAGTGTTATTAATGGTACATTTTAATATGGATATTAGAGACCAGGAGAATGAAAGATCTGATAACGTGAGTAATAAATTTTTGAAGCAACTTCATGACAGTTATTTAAAGCAACATATACAAGACCTTAGTAAGGATAGGATATTGGATTTGATTAAATCAGAGGAATTAGTAATTGATCATATTAATTACTTGGAATCCCTTTGTAGTAACAATCATTTGATCTTGAAAGGAAAATTAAGGTTAAATGAGGAAATAATCAGAAAGCATGAAGGTGGAATTTCATAAAAGCTAACTGATGGAATTAAGAAGTATTAACTGGAACACTATTAAATGGAAGAGATACTAATGCAAAGTGAATAGTGTGCTGAGAAACATTTTACATAATTGAATGTTTAAATTTATCCACAACAGACTTGAAGGCCGCTGGATGAATAATCAAGTTCTTAAATAGGGAACTGAAGCGTTGCTGTCTTGGTTGCACACCTGATGGGCTGTGCCCTGACTGTTCCGAGACACTTCGCAAGTGCAGCAGCGAGCAGCCTCCATCAGGATACCTTGAGGTGACCGACTGGCTCACTACACTATTCCTCCCTACCTGGATTAGCACCCCTGGTAGGGTTTTGTTTCCTCATTGGAACAAATTCTACTGATGAGAACAGCTCTGATTGGTTGGAGTTAGGAAACGTCTCAAGAGTAGATCCCGAGGTCCGGAACTTGTTTGATGGCACGTCACTCACCCATCCCAGCAGCGTCCTGAAGAAAAGGAATGATAGTCATCGTTATGATTGTGGACATTCCATACCTGCTAGAGAGACAAGAACCATCCAGTGGTACTTCAGTTCCGGCTTCAAGACATTTTGTCTGCCCTTTTGTCCCAATGCCGCCCTAACTGCATTTTCCAACACAGTAGGCCTTGGAGTACATCACACTGGAATTGTTGTGTTGGACCACTGAAGAGGAAAAGATTCTAGCCACTCGTGAGATCCAGTTGTTGGCTACAGGCATAAAGAACATTAATGAGGCCTTGGCTAAGGTGTTTCAACAGAGATCGTTAGATGCCATCAAAATCCATAGAAGAGAGGCCAGCTACAAGAGACTGGTTCGGGAACTGACTGAACACCCATCTCAGGAAGGAGCAGGTAATACCTCCGTACCTCCTGCCACTTCATCTTCTTCTATCCATCAATCCCATAGGCTGTCCTTGGAATCAGCTGAGATGGCTTTGATTTCCAGATTGGCATCTTCCCTGGACAAGCCTCCTCTTTCTGAGTTCAGCCATAGCTCTCTTCAAGAAATTATCAGTGTCCATTTGATGGGACAGGAAGTTGAAGATCAACTTCCTGATCAATTAAATCACTACCTTCAGAAGGAATTCTCTTAACACTGGCCGCCTCGTCATCAGCCTCAGCCCTGCCCACCCATAGTTGTGTCTAGGAGAAAGCAGAGGAAGAGGGCCTATGCAGTAATGCAGCCCTCTATAAGAAAAACAGAGGGATGTGTGCCAAAACCCTTTTAGATTGCACTTCCCCTCCACCTCTGGAAGAACAACACGAAAACTATGTGGAGTTTTGGTGTTCTCCACTCCACCTCCACATTTTTCTGAGTGACTCGCCAAGGTATTACAGTCTATTCCTGCATCACAGTTTATCGTCCCCTATCCATTCAAAAAATAAAATCGGCTTTCCCTGCAAATTCATCTGCCCCTGGACTGGACAGTTTCCTAGCATCGAGACTTCGTAGGGTGCCTCTCCCTATCCTACAGGACTTAATAGATCTTTTTCTCTTTTCTAGAGCAATTCCACCATATCTTCATGCCTCAAGAACTATTTTTATTCCCAAGAAGGAAACCTCTACACATGCTTCAGACTATAGACCTATTACTATATCACCAGTGATTCTTAGACTTTTCCATAAGATATTGGTCAGATGACTACAGCAATATGTACAGCACGACTACTGGCAGAGAGCCTTTATCCCTTTGGATGACTGTGCCGAGAACATCTCCTTCCTCTCCACTCTTCTTTCAGATTGGGAAATTCCTGAAATTCCCATTTCAGATACATGGCATCCCTGGACCTCCAAAGGTCTTTGATAGCATCTCCCTTCCTGCTATCCTTAGAGCACTATCTGGTGCCAGATATCCAGAACCTTTTCTTACCTATGTTAGGGAGCTCCATATAGGTGGCTCTATCTCTATTACAACAGGGTCCCATGTGACCACAATACCTGCAGTACAGCATGTTTTTCAAGGCAACCCTCTATCTCCTTTACTCTTCAATTGCATCATAGATGAGTTTCTTCGCTCTCTTCCTAACCACATTGGTTACTCTCTAGGTGTCCCTTTCTTCAATCACAGGAACTCCTTGATCGGGCAGGTGACTTTTTTCATACTAGAGACCTAAACATTAATGTTGAGAAGTCCTGCTCATTAGCTCTTATCCCTTCGAGTCACAACAAAAAGCTAAATATCAAGAGTGTAGACTTTTCCCCTGCACGCAAGACCATCCTAGAGGAGTGGAGATACCTTGGTGTTATGTTCACTCCAAAAGAGAGGTCTTCTGTACCTTCTGCCTTAGAGAAAACCATTTTGAGGTGAGTTCCTCTTAAGCCCCAGCAAAGGCTCTTTATTCTGTCCTATTATCTCCTACTTCAATTTTACCACAAGTTGGTTCTTGATAGGACATATGTCTTGGTACTGTCTCGAATGGATAGGGCTTCGCATTGCCGTCAGATCATAGCTCCAATTACCACCAGACACCCCAACAGCATATTTCCATGCTCGGGGGAAGGACAGCAGGTTCCCATCTAAAGTGGTTGATTCCACGACTCCACTTATCTAGAATAGGAAAACTTTCAGCTTCATCCTCTCCTAACTGTAGAGAGGCTTTTCATAGCCCTAGTATCCAAGAGGACTTTAGATGTGTGAAGGGGTAGATCCAGTATCAGGGCGTCCAGATCGAGACAGCAAGAGATGAGTATAAGAGATGGGCGTCTTTGCTTTACAGTTCTGTAGATGGCACCTCCTTAGTAGAGTCACACTTGGTACCCCCACAACATCAGTGGGAATGTGACGGGACCGGGTTACTTCCAGGTTTTGAGTTTATTGATTTAATAAGGACTAGAATAAATGCCATGCCCACTAGGGGCCCACACAGCCCGATGGGGCAATGAAGATAGTAGCTGTAGGGCTGGCTGCCATTACAGCAAGACTTTGTCTCATATTTCCCAATGCTGTTTCCAGACACATGATGCTGTGGTCTCCATATTGGCTAACCGTTTTAAGAACAAAGGTTGGGAGACCACAGTTGAACCACACTATAGAACAACTTCTGGCATTAGAAAGCCAGATATAGTAATGAGGAGAGATGGTGGTGTTTGGGTGATTGATGTTCAGGTAGTGGATACTGAGCGCTCACTTACCTATTGCTATAAGAGCAAGGTTCAGTACTACGAGCGAAATGCTGACCTTGCCAGGCAAATAGAAGAGAAATTTGGGGTCCTCATTTTACCAGCACCATCATCTCTATGAAAGATGTATGGAGTGCCGCTAGCTATAGAGACCTGTCTTTACTTGGCTTATCCAAGAGTGATGTTAAAGTTAATTCTTTGAGGGCCCTGCAGGGTACACTGGTGGCCTGGCATTACCATCAGCACATGACAAATAGGATACCAAGGACTGGCATCGGGTGATACCCTTGTAATTGTTCTTTTTAAGTAAAGGTTTCGGCCTTCTTAGGTCATTTTGGATGTTATGTAAGAGCAGTACTGCTCTATCAGTAAAAATTTAAATTTATCCACAACAAACTCGTAGGCAGCTGGATGAATAATAAAGTTCTTAAATATGTTATAAAAAAATCTATGGAAAGAATAACACTTATCAATTTGATTTACGACTAGCTAGGAATGCAAGGTTCACATAAAAATGTTTTTACAGATATGTAAAAAAGGAGTAAGGATAATAGGATCAAATTAAGCATAACTAGTTCATCTAGAACAATTCTAAATGATCCAGATGCAGTAGCCAAAAATTTAATGAATATTTTGAAGGTGTATATGTGAATCTCCCAAGAGAAAATACAACAATATGACCTGCCAAGTGAGATGGAAATATTTGTTATCATAAAACAATTGCTAAGGTAGAGATGATATCTCTCTCCCATGGTTGTAAACAGATGTATGTAGGGGTTAATTAATCCATTGTTGATCATCTTCAATGAGAAGCTGAGACATGAGGAAATAAATAGTTTCTTCTGTAGGAAGTTTGTAAGGTTTATTCCAATTCATAAGGGTGAGTTCTTCAAGTATCGTCCCCTAGGAGGAGGTTGGCAACAATGTCACGGAACTTTTTTCTTTCTTTTGCTGCTCTGGAACATTTATGGTAATTCAAGCCAGTCCAACCCTTAATGTCTTCAAACCACATTCTCCTGAATCTACCTCTCCCCATCCAGTTTCCCTTCTAATATTAATTTCTGAATGCTTTCTTGCCTAGTTAGATGTCCAAAATATTTAAGTTTTTGTTCTTTAATTATTTTCATTAATGTTCTTTTCATTTTTGCTTTCTTTAAAACATCTTCATTTTCTCTATCCATGATATATTCAACATTCTTCTGATAGTCCACATTTCGAAAGCTTCTAATTTTTTCTCTGCTTCTTTATTTAGAGTCCATGTTTCACTGTTGTAGAGAAGACTTGACCAGATATAGCATTTTATTAATCTTTTTCTTGTGTCTATATTAATGTCTTTGGATGTTAGAACAGTTTTCATATCAGTAAAGGCATTTCTTGCTATCTCTATTCTTCTTTTTATTTCTTTAAGGGAATTTCCTTTGTCTGTAAACATTTGTCCCAAATATATAAAAGACTGAACCTGTTCAATTTTCTTTTTGTTAACAGTTACGTTCAGTTTCTTATTTATTGGTTCTTTTGATATAATCATGCACTTTGTTTTCTTTAAGTTAATAATTAGTCCCATGTCTAAGCTTCTGTTGTAAATTTCTGTGATTAAGTTTTGAAGATCATCTTCAGATTCAGCTATAAGAACTGTGTCATCTGCATACCTGAAGTTGTTGAAGTTCCTATTCCCCCCAACTTTTATACCTTTCAATTCTGAAATATCTTTAAAAATTTGCTCACCATATATATTATACAGTAAGATAAGACACATCCTTGTCTTGCCTCTTTTTTGATTTCAAAGTTGTTAGAATATGCATTTTTATATCTTATTGAGGCCATTTGATTCCAGCATATATTTGTAATTGTACGTAGATCTTTTCCTTTCAACCTATTATTCTGTAGGATATGTATTAATTTCTTGTGATCTATTGAATCAAATGCTTTGGTGTAATCAATAAAACAAAGATATATGCTTTTCTGGTTATCGAGGCTTCTTTCACATAATGTTTTCAATTGAAAATTCCTTCTCTTGTACCTTTGTCTTTTTGAAAATCTGATTGAGTGTCTTCTATTTCTATTGACAAGGTACCATTTATTCTATCTAGGATTATTCTCCAGTCTTTGTTTGTTTCTTTGTTTTAGAATCCAGATTTCACTTCCAAATTTGAGAGATGATTTAGAGGTCATATTATGTAATCTTAATTGAGTTTCTTTAGTCATTTGTTTTCCAAAATTTCTTTTAATTATGCCATTCATTCTGTTGTAAATTTGTAGTCTTGCTTCCAAGTGTGAATTAGTATTGTATTGCAAGATTATATTTTCTGAGTATTTGAATTCTGTAACTTGTTCTATTATTTTATTATTAAGCATAATTTGAATTTGACATTTGAATGATGTTTCCACACATTGCCATAGTTTTTGTTTCAGATATTTTCATTTTATATTTTTTTGCTATTTCATTTAGATGGTTAGTTGCAATTTGGAGTTTATCTTCTGAGTTTGAAATTAGTACTTGAGTATTGTATTTATCTGTATATTATTTGTTAGTTAAACTCCATCTTTGACAACTGTTTTCCATTCTTTTAGGATTCTGTTTATATAAATGTTGAATAGGATTGGGAGTAATCTGCAACCTTGCGTTACTCCTTTATTTATAGTTATGGGATAATGTTTATAGAGCTTTATAAAGCAATCATATTGCTGCTTTTTCATTATCAATGCATACCTGTAAATAAATATGAATTTCTTTTTCACATTATGTTTTTATTTTTGATGTCTAATGTTAATAATGTGTATAATATCTACAGTGTTTTGTATCATATAAGACAATATTGATGTATTTACTGACAGACATATGATTCATCTTTTAAAACAGATGATAAATACAGTATAGATAAATACTGTAAATGTATTTTCACTTCCTTATGATTTTCTTTAATAGCATTTTCTTTTCTCTAGCTTACTTTATTGTAAGAATGTAGTATGTAATACACACATACCATATAAAATAAGCATTAATCGATTGTTTATGTTATCGGTAAGGCTTCAGTCAACAGTAGGCTATGAGTAGTTAAGTTCTTGGGCAGTCAAGAATTATATTCAGATTTTCAAACAACACAGGGGATTTGTGTCCCCTAACCCCCACGTTGTTCAAGGGTGAATTGTAATTACCATTATGCACTTTGATATCATGAAAGGCATTGTTAAGCCAAGACTCAGAAATTCCCATAGTATGTTGCTTAATTTCTCTGTTAATTATTTAAACCACATACTTTTATTCTTTAAGTTTTGTGCATGCATATAAAACTGATGCTATTCAAAGTTCATTTTAAAGTTGCTATAGCTCTATCATTAATATGAACACTTTTCCTGTTTCTAAGCATTGCTTACAGATCAACCTAATATTACCTTCACCGCTTTCTTTGCACTTCATGTAGCTGGCATAATCCACCCATATGACCATTATCACATGTACTCAAACCTTCTGTCCAAATTCTATTTCTTTGAAGTTACCTTGACTTCGTTTTTTTGTCCTAGATTTTCTATCCATAGCCAGGTAAATAAAAAATTACAAACTCCATCTTATATTCCGTATAACATTCTTAACAATTACTTTCCAGCTTAACTTATTCTAAGCTAATTTTGATATTAATGTAGGTTAAAATTATGAAAATAGGGATCACAAAATGTGTGCTTTTGAGAGAGGAGACTTCCACATAGCCTTTAAAGGGATGCAGAGAGCCCACCAAGGCTTCTGACCTAATGTCCAGTCCTGAACTTCTCGTGGTGCACCCTGTTGGATATCTGACTCGATACTGAATGAACAAGGATGGACTGGCAATTTGGATTTAGCTGACCAAATTGTATTCTTATTGGCTTTAACCACAATGTAACATGGTTGTACAACATGAC
Source organism: Typopeltis vanoorti (assembly GCF_054136105.1). Lineage (NCBI taxonomy): Eukaryota > Metazoa > Arthropoda > Arachnida > Uropygi > Thelyphonidae > Typopeltis > Typopeltis vanoorti. The sequence continues at coordinate 44,363,541 of NC_143568.1, forward strand.
AGTATTTCGTGCTGACTGGGGCATTGCCTGGTTAAACAAGGGCCCCCCCCCCCCCCTTTGTTTTCACCAGGGAACCAGGGCGAACAGCAAAAAGTCAGCTACTTGAACAAATCCTGAAACACATCCCAACTCAACATCATCAGAGTTCAGGATTGGTACTAACAACATAATAAGCCTAAATGGCAAAGAAATGGAGACAGCTAAGCAATTGGATAAGTACTGGATGAACATAATAGGGATGACTGAAACAAAAAAGACAAAAACTGGTGAGATCTTTCAGAGCAATAAATACCAAATGTTATATTCAGGAAATTACAATCAAGAAAAATGAGTAGGGGTGCTTAAGGGTCAAAGCTGTATAACTGAGAGAAGACCTCCACATAGCCTTTAAAGGAATGTGGCGAACCGACCAGGGCTTTTGACCTAATGTCCAATCCTCACCTTCTCGTGGTGCACCTTATTGGGTATCTACTTTGATACTGAACGAACGAGGATGGGCTGGCAATTTGGGATTTAGCCGACCAAATTGTATTCTTATTGGTTAAACCAAAATAAAAAATGATGGTACAACATGACAAAATTTCATGCCGGCTGGGGCGTCGCCCGGTTAAACAAGGCCCCGTTGTTTTCGCCAGGGAACCAGGGCGAACAGCGAAAAGTCAGCTACTGGAACAAATCTGAAAACAAACCCCAACTCAACATCACCAGAGTTAAACATCGGTACTATCAACATAAGAAGCCTGAATGGCAAAGAAATGGAGCTAGCTGAGGAATTAGATAAGTACCAGATCGACATAATAGGGATGACTGAAACAAAAAAGACAAAAACTGGTGAGATCTTTCTGAGCAATAAATACAAAATGTCATATTCAGGCAATGATAATCAAGGAAAAGGAGTAGCCATAATATTCAACACAAAATACGAGGCTAATCTTCTTGAATGGCAGTCAGTCTCAAGTAGAGTAATGTGGGCAAATATGAGAATGGGGAACTGGACAATGAGACTTATTTGTGCCTATGGTCCCACAGAAGGTTCTACTAAGGTAGAAGTGGAGGAATTTTTGACGCTTTAGAAAAAGCAACTGACACAATGAAAAAGGAAAAGTTGGTCCTTGTTGGGGATCTAAATAGCAGAGTAGGAAATGATTGTCAGACATACAAAAATATTTTGGTAAAATTTGGAGAAAAGAGCAAAGCTAATAATAAGGGCAAATATCTGTTGGATTTCTACTCATGACATGGACTGGTTATTACTAACACCATGTTCCAACATAAAAATGTGCACAAATTCACATGGCGAGAAGAGGCTAGGAATAAGAAAAGTCTCATTGACTATGTTATTGTTGATAGTGATGTTTTCTCCCTGGTGCAGGACACCAGAGTGTACAGAGGATTTGAAATTGGAAGTGATCACTATTTAGTCTTGAGCAGGATAAAATTGAATTTCATATTGAAAAGAATAACATGTAAGAAAGTTTTAAAGCGAATAAAAGTTGAGCAGCTCTCCGATGTGACTGTTGACTAAAATACAGAAAGATTATTGAAAAGAAAATGAAAGAGTTTGAGAACAGGAATCAAACCTTGGACATTCAGTGGCAAACCCTGAAGAAAACATTGGTTGATTCTGCCAGAGAGGCATGTGGTGAGGTTGTGTGCAAGGATAAAAAAATCAGAACTCCCTGGTGGACACACGAAGTTAAAGAGGCAGTGAAGGAAAAGAAGAAAGCATATCAAAAGTTCCTGGCAAATAAGTCAGCTTTTACTCTTACAGAATACAGAGACAAATGTAAGAAAGCTAAACAGTGTGTAAAACTAGCTAAACAAAAGTCATGGGAGGACTTTGGTAAGAATATAGAAAATAAATATCAAGAAGGTGGCAAAATATTCTGGAGGTTGTTGAAGTAACTTAGGAATGGAGGAAAGAGTGCTGTAAAAGGAGTTAGAGATGATAAAGGTGACATGAAAACAGGAGAAAAAGATATCCTTGAAGTATGGAGTAATTACTTTGAAAAACTGCTAAATGAAACAAGCAGTGGTGACAGCACAGTGATAAAAAACACTGACTAGGCATGCAGTCAGGAATACATATCCATACTTGAAGTAGAAAAAGCCATCAAAGGCTTGAAATGTGGAAAGGCAGCAGGAGTAGATGATATTCGACCAGAAATGCTGAAGTATGGTGGTATAAAAGTCTTACAGTGGCTGCACTGCATAGTTCAGAAAGCCTGGACAGAGGGATGAATTCCCGATGATTGGAGTAGAGCTCTCATAGTACCCATATATAAAAAGGGAAATAAAACTGAATGTGAGAATTACAGAGGTATTTCCCTACTGAGTGTACCTGGCAAGATCTATGCAAGTATACTTGAGAAACTGTTGAGAAGAATTGTGGAAGAAAAGCTTGGTGAAGAACAAGCTGGATTCAGGCCAAATAGAGGCTGTCAGGATCAGATCTTCACTTTACGACAAATAGTCGAGAAAGCATGGGAATATAACAAAGATCTGTATTTAAGTTTTGTCGATTTGGAAAAGGCATATGACAAGGTGCCAAGAGAGAAGCTATTCAATACGCTGCAGTTATATGGTGTCAATGGGGCATTGTATCAAGCAATACTTAGTCTTTATTTGAGTTGTAAGTCAGCAGTTACAATTGAAGGAAGTACAGGAAGATGGTTTAATGTTAAATCTGGTGTGAGCCAAGGATGTACATTATCTATATGGATCACATTATGAAGGAAAGTGGTATTAAACATGATATCAAAATTGGAGATGTTAATGTCAGCTGTTTGCTTTATGCGGATGATGTTATACTTCTAAATAAATCCGCTACAAGTCTGCAAGATTCACTGACTAAATTGAATAGCTGTTGTAATAGATATGGTATGAAGGTCAGCAATAAAAAGACAAAGACAATGAAAATAGGCAGAATCATTGAAAATGTCAACTGTGTTGTGAATGGAGAACCGGTGGAACAAGTAAAACATTTCAGCTACTTAGGCACGATTTTTATTGAAGATGGTAAATTAAATATAGAAATAGACAACAGAATCAGCACAGCTGGTATGGTGGGAAGTCAATTGAATAAATTCATATGGAATAAGAGAGAAATTAGTCGGAACACTAAATTAGCTGTATACAAGGCAGTGTTCAAACCAGTTTTAACTTATGGATCTGAGAGCTGGTTCAGAAGTAAAACACTTGACCAAAGACTAGAGACCGCAGATATGAGCGTCCTGAGAAAGATTAGAGGCATGAACAGATGGCATCAATGGCAATATCATATTAAAAATGAGGATATTAGGAAAGAACTTGACATTGCCAGCTTCCAGGAATGCATTAGCAGAGCTAATCTCAGGTGGTATGGTCACTTAAATAGAATGGGAGAGGAAAGATTAGCAAAACAAGTGTTCTCTGTCTGGTTGGCAGGAATACAACCCAGAGGAAGACTATGATATGGGTGGATTGATACGGTACAAAGTGCCTTAGACGATAGAAATGTAAGATCTGATAATGTTGGAGTCTTGACAAGTAACAGACTGATTTGGAGGAAAATTGTAGATAAGAAGTTAGTAATGATGTAATTTTTTCATGTAGTACTGTCATATCCTGTACACCCCTTGAGGGTACATGGCAGGAATTTGATGATGATGAAAAATGAGTAGCTCGTTTTCCCTGATTATTTGAAAATGGAGAAAAATTCAACACTAAATACAAGGCTAATCTTCTTGAATGGCAGGCAATATCACGTAGAGTGATGTGGACGAATATTAGAATAGGGAACTGGACAATGATACTTATTTGTGCCTATGGTCCTACAGAAGGTTCTACTAAGGCAGAAGTGGAGGAATTTTTTGAGGCTTTAGAGGAAGCAACTGACCCAATGAAAAAGGAAAAGTTGGTTGTCCTTGTTGGATATCTAAATAGCAGAGTAGGAAATGAGAAATGATTGTCAGACATACAGAAATATTTTGGGAAAATTTGGAGAAAAGAGTAAAGCTAATTCTTCTTTCACTACGCATTATTCCCGCTTCCTATGCAGGGTCCACATGATACTTGATACTTAGATGCGACTTCTTGTAACTACCACTCTCAACCGACCTGTCACCTAGTCTGCTGCTGGGGGGGATATATTTTTGGCTGTAGAAGCGTATGCTCACAGGGCCAGTTTGCCTGCTTGTAGGATGGAAAATGCCAGATAAACTGGCGGAAAAAACTCTACTGCCTGCGCCCATGACCGGCTAACTTCACTATGCCTGAGGAAGATCCTCAAGTTCCTCACGTCTTCGATGGGAATCGAACCTGGGGCACTCCTTCCCCAGCTATGGTTGCAAAGCGCAAAGCTACTAGGCTAACAGCGCAGTCAAAAGAGCAAAGCTAATAATACAGGCAAATACCTGTTGGATTTCTGCTCAGGACATGGATTGGTTATTACTAACACACTGTTCCAACATAAAAATGTACATAAATTCACATGGAGAGAAGAAGCAAGAAATAAGAAAAATTTCATTGACTGTGATGTTGTTGATAGTGATGTTTTCTCACTGGTGCAGGATACTAGAGTGTACAGAGGATTTGAAATTGGTAGTCTTGAGCAGGATAAAATTGAATTTCATATTGAAAAGAAGAACATGTAGGAAAGTTTTAAAATGAATAAAAGTTAAGCAGCTCTCAGATATACACTAAGAACGTTATTAAAAAAAAACTGAAAGAGTTTGGAAATAGGATCCAAACCTTACAGATTTAATGGCAAGCCCTGAAGAAAACGTTGATTGATTCAACCAGAAAGGCGTGTGGTGAGGTTGTGTGCAAGGATAGAAAATTCAGAACCCCGTGGTGGATACAGGAAGTTAAAGAGGCCATGAAGGAAAAGAAGAAAGCATATTGAAAGTTCCTGGCAAATAAGTCAGCTTGTGCTCTTTGAGAATACAGAGACAAATGTAAGAAAGCTAATCACTGAATAAAATTAGCTAAACAAAAGTCATGGGAAGACTTTGGTAAGAACATAGAAAATAAATATCAAGAAGGTCGTAAGATATTCTGGAGGTTGTTGAAGAAGCTAAGAGTTCTGTAAAAGGAATTAGAGATGATAATTCCTTTTGATATGATATGAAATGATATGAAAATATGAAAATTGGAGAAAAATATATCCTTGAAATATGGAGTAATTACTTTGAAAAATTGCTAAATTAAACTAGCAGTGATGACAGCACAGTGATAAAAAAACACTAACCAGGCATGCAATCAAGAATACATATCCATACTTGAAGTAGAAAAAGCCATCAAAAGCCTGAAATGTGGAAAGGCTGCTGGTATAGATCATATTCGACCAGAAATGCTCAAGTATGGAGGTATAAAAGTCTTATGGTGGCTGCACTGCATAGATCAGAAGGACGAATTCCAGATGATTGGAGTATAGCTCTCTCTCATAGTACCCATACATTAAAAGGAAAATAAACTGAATTTAAGAATCGCAGAGGTATTTCTCTACTGAGTGTTCCTGGTAAGATTTATTCCAGTATACTTGAGAAGGATTGTGAAAGAGAAGCTTGGTGAAGAACAGGCTGGATTCAGGCCAAATAGAGATGTTAGGATCAGATTTTCACTCTAAGACAAATAGTTGAGAAATCTTGACAATATAATAAGAATTTGTATTTAAGTTATGTTCATCTGGAAAAGGCATATGACAAGGTGATGGAAGGAAAACTCTTCAAAATGCTACAGTTATATGGTGTCAGTGGGACATTATATTAAGCTATACGTACTCTCTATTTAACTCTAAGTCAGCAGTTCAAATTGAAGGAGGTACAGGAAGTAAGATCATGCATGCAGCAAGGGTGCACATTATCTCTGCTGTTATTCGTTATCAGGTTTAATTCTGCTTTCCTTCATAATGTGATCCATATAGATAATATGGATCACATTATAAAGGAAAGCAGAATTAAACCTGATATCACAATTGGAAATGTTAATCTCAGCTCTTTACTTTATGCAGATGATGTTATACTTTTAAATAAATCCAATATAAGTCTGCAAGATTCCCTGACTAAATTTAATAACTTTTGTAATAAATTTGGTATATGAAAATAAGCAATAAGACCAAGACAATGAAAATAGGCAGAAACACTGCAAATGTCACCTGCATCGTGAATGGAGAAGAACAAGTAAAACATTTCAGCTACTTAGACACAATTTTTAGTGAAGTAAATGGTAAATTAAATATGCAAATAGACAACAGGATCAACAAAGCAAGTATGGTAGGAAGTCAGCTGAATAAATTTATATGGACTAAGAGAGAAATTAGTCGGAACACTAAATTAGCTGTATACAAGACAGTGTTCAAACCAGTTTTAACTTATGGATCTGAGAGCTGTGTCAGAAGTAAAACACTTGACCAAAGACTAGAGACCACAGATATGAGAGTCCTGAGAAAGATTAGAGGCATGAACAGATGCATCAATGGCAATATCATATTAAAAACGTGGATATTAGGAAACAACTTGACATTGTTAGCACCAGGAATGTGTTAGCAGAGCTAATCTCTGGTGATATGGTCACTTAAACAGAATGGGAGAGGAAAGATTAGCCAAACAAGTGTTCTCTGCCAGATTGGCAGGAAAACGATCCAGAAGAAGACCAAGATATAGGTGGATTAATACGGTACAAAGTGCCTTAGACGACAGAAATATAAGATTTGATAATGTTGGAGTCTTGACAGATAACAGATTGATTTGGAGGAAAATTGTAGAAAGGAAATTAGTAATGATGTAAATTTTTCATGTAGTACTATATTATCTGTACAACCCTTGATGGTACGTGTCAGAAATTTTATGATAATGATGTTGATTACAAAAATCACTTGCGTTTGGTTGATAGCAGCTTTAGCTTCCATTGTTGGGTACTTGCAGTGTGCAGGAACAAGAACCTAGCTGCTACATACCCCTTATATCCTGCACAGAAAGAGCAGTTGATTGTGCAAGATACTGGAGGAACATCTGACCATATTTATTGTATATAAGTTATGTATAGTTTCCTTTTTTTTCATATTTAATTATTATTTCCTATTTAATTCACCTACCAAATCTAAGCTGATCTCATTGTAATGTATCCTAATTTGTTGTAAATCATGTTGTACCATTTACTTACTACCTGTACCACTTGTGTTTGGATACGAAATAAATAAATTGCAAAAATGAATAATTTATAAATTATCTATAATTTGTTTAATTTAGTCTGTATAGATAACTTCACAGGAGTGCTAATAGCATGGTGTATGTGCAAACCATATTTATCAGATATGAATATAGGGTTGGGGTGAGGAGAGATCTTGGGATCTTCTAATTAGATTTCTGATTTTTTCATCTAAGTAGAACCAATTAAAAGAACAAGGCACTCATTATTGTTAAAAAGTCATTCTGTGCAATCATTAAATTAAATTGAAGATTTTTTTTTTTTTTTTGGTTACTGTGTCCTTTAGATGGATATGACCCCCCCCCCCCAGTTTGTATTAATTATGGCAGTCATTTTTATTTAGTAGATCTACATAAATTTTATGCTGATATTAAATCTGCCCACTTTTCTTCTATTTATTGACCACAAAAACTTGAACAGAAATCTACTCTGGAAAATGTTATAAGATGATAAAATACCTTCTCATTTAATTATTGCAATAAAAAGTCTATACAGAGAAACAAAAATTTGCAGATGGAATATTATCAGGACCTATAACTATAAATAAAGGAGTAAGACAAGGTTGTGGCTTATCCCCAATCCTATTCAACGTTTATATAAATAGAATCCTAAAAGAATGGAAAACAGTTGTCAAAGATGGAGTCAAACTAACAAATAATATACAGCTAAATACAATCCTTTATGCAGATAATCAAGTACTAATTTCAAATTCAGAAAATAAACTCCAAATTGTAACTAACCATCTAAATGAAATAGCAAAAAAAAATTAAAATGAAAATCTCTGAAACAAAAACAAAATCTATGGCAATGTGTAGAAACACCATTCAAAAAGTCAAAATTTTGCTTAGCAATAAAATAATAGAACAAGTTATAGAATTCAGATACTTGGGAAATATAATCTCACAATACAATACTGATTCACAATTGGAAGCAAGACTACAAATTTACAGAATGAATGGCATAATTGTTTTTTTTAAAAGAAATTTTGGAAAACAAATGACTAAAGAAACTCGATTAAGATTACATAATGACCTGTAAACCATCTCTCAAATTTGGAAGTGAAACTTGGATTCTAAAACAAAGAAACAAACAAAGACTGGAAGGGAAGCATCACAGATGAAGTTTCTAAGACCTCTCCTGGGACTCACTAGGTTAGATAAAAAGAAAAACACAGAAATAAGAGAACTATTAGATACAAAAAACATCATACAAGAAATAGAAGAATATCAGCAAAACTGGCTACACCACATAGAAAGGATGAATAACAATATTCTTAGTAAATAGCTTAAGGAAATTACAACGTACAATAGAATATACATTCAAATAAATTTTAATACACTTCCAATATTCTGGCAACGTCACGTTGCCATTATCACAGGAACTTAAATACAAGACATGTGCACGCAAGCACAACACACAGTAAATGAGGAACGAAGCAGGAAGCTATTCTTTCTCCTAAAAGTCCTGATGGTGTCCCCTAGCAGGCAATGTTGGTATTCTTGGCCAATTGGGCTGAAGGTCTTCTGATGTAGGTTTCCCAAATTTAGGACAGTCTCATGCACCCAAATTTGTTTAGATTTGGATTGTTTCTTAGGGCTGAGCTGATTCCATGAATAGCCTTTCGTATTTGAATTTGCTACGGTGTATTATTGTGGCTTTCTTCCACCGTATTCTTTGGCAGGTTTCCAGTGCATGGTCTGCAAGACCAGAGTGGCTGTATTGGTGAAACCGGATGTAGTCCTTGTGTTCTGGAATTCTGATATTAACTGTCCTGCCTGTTTGGCCAAAGTAGGACAGCTTACAGTTGCAAGGGACTTGGTATACACCAGGTAGGTCGGGGGGGGGGGTCTTTAGTGGAGCGGATAAGGGATGTTAATTTTTTATAAGGTCTGTAACAAGAAGTTAAGTAATTTTTTTTAGGATTTTTGTAATTTTTTCCGAGGTGCCTCGGATATAGGGAATGGTGATGGATTTAGAGTAATCCTCGTTGCGAAGGGGGGGTTGTGGTTTATTGGTTTCAATTTGTTTGGGGGGGGGGGAGCCATTGGCTAAGAAAGTGTTGCGAATATGGTTTAGTTCCGTGGTTAGGGCATTGTCATTTGAACAGATTAGCCCTGTTGTGTAGTGTCTTAATGACTCCATATTGTTGCGAGGGTGGAGGATTGTTGGTGAATGTATCTGCCTGTATGCGTGGGTTTTCTATAAACTGAGAAAACCAAGGTTCCATCAGGCTGGCAGGTGACTAGTGTGTCTAAGAAAGGAAGGCAGTTGTTTTTTTTCTTCTTCCAGGGTGAACTCGATTCTGGGGTGTTGGTTATTTAAGTGTGTTAGGAAGGAGAGGAGTGCATCGGAGCCATGTGGCCAAATAGCGAACACATCATCAACATAGTGAAGCCATATGGTTGGTTTTTGTAGGGCAGAGTTTAAGGCTTTCTCTTCAAAAGTCTCCATATAAAAGTTGGCCAAGGGTGTGAGGAGCATGGAGAACCCCTGGCTGTCCCCTCTCTTTGTTTGTAGAATTTTCCTTGCCAAACAAAATAGCCTGAGTTCATTGTGAACCGAAATAGGGCTGTGATATCGGAAGGAAATTTAGCTTGGATTAGCTCTAAGGATACTTTGAGTGTGACATTTGTGAACAGGGAGGAGACATCAAAACTGACCATTACGTCAGTGTGTTTGAGTGTAAGGTTTCTATGCTAGCTTTGAAGTGGGCTGAGTTTTTTTGTGTGTGAAGGTGTGTTGCCAGTATAGTGTGTTGAGGGCTTTTGGCATCCCTTATCCTCTCCACTAAAGACCAACCTCCCCCCCCAGGCCTACTTGGTGTATTGCAGCTGTAAGTTGTCCCACTTTGGCCAAACAGGCAGGACAGCTAATATCAGAATTTCAGAACACAAGGACTACATCCGGTTTCACTAATACAGCCACGCTGGTCTTGCAGACCATGCGCTGGAAACCTGCCATAGAATATGGTGGAATTTACAACCGTGTTAAAAAAAAAAACTTTTTTTATTATCCCGACGTTTCGATCTTCACATCAAGATCTGGAGCGTACATAAATATACAGGACAAGCTGAGTTACATCATTAACTGTAAGCTAGAGAAACAATTATTTGATCACATGTTATTCTCTGGTGAAAAAATAAATAAAATAAAATAAAAATAATAAAAAATAAATTTTTTTACATCAAGCTAAATTCTATTTTACAATGACAGGAATAAACATTCTTTTAGATGATTTTCTTTCAGAAACAATTGGTGTCCTATTTTTAGTATTACAATTCTTATTTTTGATTTACAATACTGGATTTTTCTACAGTCCTGTTTATAGTTGTTCTTGGTGAGGAAGGTCAAATATATACCTTCCATATGTTTGGGATTTTTAGACCATCATTGTTGTTGAGATTGGGGTGGTTGATAATGATCTCAGAGGCTTCCTTGAATTTCCGTTCATACCATGTTCTAGTGTGAAGTAGACAGCTGGTGGTTTTTCAGTCAATTCTGCGTAAGGTATTCAGGGCATGATCAGAAAGGCCAGCTTCACCATAATTATTATTTTAATGTGTCGTTTATGTTCTTTTTGTCTAACAGGAATAGTGCATCCTGTTTCTCCTATATATGGTATGTTGCAAGTACAATATATCTGGTATACTCCAGGGTGAGCCAGAGGGGGAGTGGGTCCTTCGATGAGTTGAGTATGCTTTTTAATTTTGCAGGAGGTTTAAAGGTGGCTTTGAGGTTGTACTTTTGTACTACTCTGTTTATCTTGTCTGATATTCCTTTAATGTAGGGAATGGTTATAGTTTTATTGTAGTCTGGTTTGTCTTTGTTTTTTATTGTGGTTTTGTAGAGAATTTTGTTAATAGTGTTTTGGCTGTATCCGTTTTTTTTTTTGTAAGTTATTACTGATAATTTTAAATTCGTCTTTCAGTGCCTGTTCACTGGAACAGATCGTCTGAGCTCTGTTTTTTAGCATTTTGATGACACCTAGTTTTTGTGTTGGATGGTGGTAGGAGTTTATGTGTATATTTTGTCCCGTATGTGTCGGTTTTCGGTAAACAGTGAAGGAAAGATTGCCCGAGGGAAGACGTGTGATAAGTGTATCTAGAAATGGAAGTGTGTTGTGTTTTTCAATTTCAATTGTGAACTGTATGCATTTGTGTTGTTTGTTTAGGTGGCTAAGGAATGTGTCTAATGTCTGGCAGCCATGGGACCTTATCGCGAAAACATCGTCAATGTATCTAAGCCAGACTTTGGGTTTTAGAGGGGAGGAATCTAGGGCAAGTTGCTCAAAATGTTCCATGTAAAAGTTAGCAATAAGGGGATAATGGCGAGCCCATGGCTGTGCCTTCTTTTTGTAAGTAGAAGGCATTTTGCCATACAAAATAACCCGACTGTAATACATGCGCAAAAAGCGCTGTGATATCTGGAGGGAATTTGTTCTGTAGGAGAAGGATTGTGTCATTGATTGAGACATTCGTAAAGACGGCAGAGACGTCAAAACTGACTAATAAATCATCTTTTTCTAATGTAATGTCTTTGATGATGTTTATGAAGTGTTGTGTGTTTTTGATATAGGAGGGGGAATGACCTTCCAGCTCCTTGAGTGGTGCCGCTAATTTTTTGGCTAAGTGATACATCGGGCTATTGATTCCTTCAACAATAGGTCTTAGCGGGGCGTTTTCTTTGTGAATTTTCGGTAGCCCGTAAATTCTTGGGGGGCATGCGTAGTGAGGAAACAGTTTTTTGACTGTATCTTCGGGCCATGTGGTAATTGACTTTAGTAGTTTCTCTGTTTTGTTTTTTGTTTTGTTAGTTGGGTTGTAGTTAACTAATTTGTATGTGTTATTGTCAGAGACCAGCAGATTCATTTTTTCTATATAAGTGTTACGGTTTTAAATGACAGTGGCATTTCCTTTATCGGCTCTGGTTATTACTATGTTCGGATTTGTTTTAAGTGATTTTATCGCTGTTAATTCATGTTTAGTTATGTTGCTTGTTATTGTTTTGTTATGGTTTAAAATGTTTGCAGTTTCTATACGTATTTTGTCTGCTATGTTATTAGGTATGAATCTTAGGCCTCTTTCCATATTACAAATAACTTCAAGTTTGTCTATCGTTTTCGGTGCTATAGCAAAATTTAAACCTTTGTTAAGTATAGAGATTTCGTCTTTGTTTAGAGTGTGGTTAGATAGGTTGACTATGTTATTGATACCTGTGGATGATTGGTGGCTCCTGTTGTTTCTTGCTTCTGGTTGGTTGTTGTTGTTCACTGTGGCAAACTTTGAATATGGTGGCTGGTTTTGTCGTTCTTTTAGTCTTTGAAATTTGGAAATTAGATTTTCTTTCTTCGTTTGTTGGATGTGGTTTGCTGTGTTGTCCGTAATCCTTTCTAGGATTATCCAGATATCTGCATTTAAGTAGCTAGACAGCTCCGTTTTTTCTTTTAGTAGCTGGTTTTGTGTAGCGGCTAGGTTCTTTCTGGTAGCTTGGATCTGCTCTCTCAGTAGTGCTTTCTCCATGCGGTGGTATATTCTTTGTGCCTTTGTTGAAGTGAATTTTCTCTTTAGCCTGATGTAATTAGGAGTGATATTGCTGTCCCTACACCATTTTAAAAATGCCGGTCGATCTGAATAAGTTGCACAGAATTGACTGGAAAACCGCCAGCTGTCTACATCACACTAGAACATGATATGAATGGAAATTCAAGGAAGCCTGTGAGATCATTATCAACCACCCCAATCTGAACAACTATGATGGTCTAAAAATCCCAAACATATGGAAGGTATATATTCGACCTTCCTCACCAAGAACAACTATAAACAGGACTGTAGAAAAATCCAGTATTGTAAATCAAAAATAAGAATTGTAATACTAAAAATAGGACACCAATTGTTTCTGAAAGAAAACCATCTTGATGTAAAAAAAAATTATTTTTTATTTTATTTTTCTCCACCAGAGGTCACACCAGTAGAATAACATGTAATCAAATCATTGTTTCTCTAGCTTACAGTTAATGATGTAACTCAGCTTGTTCTGTATATTTATGTACGCTCCAGATGATCTTGATGTGAAGATCGAAACGTCGGGATAATTAAAAAAGTTTTTTTAACACGGTTGTAAATTCCATAAAATTTTTAAAATGAATGCTGATCACTGTGTGGCCCTAAAAGAAAAGAAATACGGTGGAAGAATGCCATGATAATACACCGTAGTAAATTCAAATACGAAAGGCTATTCAAGGAATGAGACTGCCCCAAATTTAGGAAACCTACATCAGAAGACCTTCAGCCTAATCGGCCAAGAATACCAACATTGCCCGCTAGGGGGCACCATCAGGACTTTTAGGAGAAAGAATAACTTCCTGCTTCGTTCCTCATTTACTGTGTGTTGTGCTTGCATGCACGTGTCTTGTATTTAAGTTCCTGTGATAATGGCAACGTGACGTTGCCAAAATATTAGAAGTGTATTAAAATTTATTTTAATGTATATTCTATTGTACGTTGTAATTTTCCTTAAGCTATTTAGTAAGAATGCATAACCAACGTCTTATTTCTTGTAATGAATCTAGTAGACTTTTAGCTTTGGATACTACTGTGTTATCATTAATTGCACCAATGAATTCTTCTAAGGCATAAGTCTGTTCAAACTGTATATACACTGCTTTGACTGCATCTACTTTGGCTTCCCATCGAGTATCACATAATGGTTTAAGTGTAATATTTAAATGCTTTTGTATAATTTCCCACCTTTTGTAGATGCAGAAAATACACCAAAAATTTTTTTTTTACAATATATACTATTTGAAGCAACATCACAAATTATCAAATTAAAAGAATGTGATAAGCAAGGTACATAAATTGCATGAGGGTTTAAACTAATTATTCTAGATTGTACGCCTTTTATATGTTCCCTTCATATTGCTACCGTTATCATATGCTTGCCCTCTACAATTCATAATGTCTAAATCAAGCTCACCTTGATTTAAATATTATGAATTTGCTAGTCATTATAAATATTATGACTAGCAAATTCTCTTTTTAAAAGCGAATTTGCAAGTCCTTCACCAGTCACATCAGTTACTTCAATAAATCCTATAAATGACTCATTTATAATTAATTTTTTTGTCTACAACATTTACATATCTAATAATTATTGAAGTTTGTTCCTTGAGAAATATCAGGAGTACAATCCATTTGGATACTGTAATATATGGCTGCTTTTATATCGTCTTTAATTTTATTAAGGACTTCATTACCTAATGCAGCAATAATTTCCTCTTGAAATCTATGCGCCAAATGATGCACAGTTATTTTTTTCGTATTTTTAATTCTGTTTACATGATCCATTAGCACAGGATCATATTTACTTAATAATTCTATTAAACTTAAAAAAATTTTCATTATTCAGCGTTCCTATTGTTTCATGGGATCCTCGAAATGACAGATTATTACTTTCTAAAAATAGAATTACATCTACAATTCTTTGGAATAGTAATTTTAGATGTTCCGTTTCTTTATTTATATTAATTTGATTTGTTCTGTCAACAGTCGAGCATAAATTATGCCTTTTTAATAATTCTTGCCAAGCAGTAAAAGAATTAAAGTGACCAACAGAAAGCTCATGATCTCTAATTACAGATGACAGTTTTCTCCATTTATTAAAACCATATATAAATCATGTTGATTGATCTTTTCCTCTTCTTTTGGAAAATAATACACAACAAAAGCAAAATACTGAGTTTTGAGCTTTTGAGTAAACTAACCAGCTGCGAAGCTGAGTTTCACCATTTGGCATTTTTTTAAAATAGTACGATGCAGAAAAGGATCTACCTTCAACATTCTTAACGAATGCATCTTGATGATGTTGTTTAGGTTCGGTTTTAACATAAAATAATCTAAATTTATCAGTTATAATATTTGGCCACAAACCTGGATCATTTATATTCACTTGATCACCATCGTTATTATTGTTTTCATCGTTATTTGCTGTATCCAAAACGTTTGTATAATCAGACGCGTCTTTTTCGACAAATCCCACGGTTTCTACATTTTCGTTGAACAGTTGTATAGCTTGCTTGGAGTTTTCTTCTTCAGTTGAAGCTTGAATCGCAACTGCTGAAGTCAGCAATTTCGTTGTCAAATTTATTTTGTAGCCATGAAAACAAATCTACTTGTGACTTTTTGAGATTTTGCTTTTCTTCTTTTTTCTTTTCTGCTGATTTCCTTTTTTGACACCCAGAGGGATACTTTCTTGGCATGGACATTATGGTTAGGCTTTGCCTGTCGAATAAGTAAATAATATTAAATATTTTATCCCATGAATTAACAAAAAGTCAAATACGTACATACTTTTTACAATATTACAAAATTTTAGAAACACTCAAGGAATGTGTTTTATTTTTTTTCGTTTGTTTACTTCAGGACATCGGTTTCACCCTTATCTATCACTATTAACTGAGTTGAAATTAAAGTAGTTGAGATCTAATCACGTGCAGACAACACTTCATAATCCTGAATATTGATAATACATTTCACATAGCTTTAAAAACTTACTGTATTTACTGGAATATAACTGGTCCTCGCGTATAACTCGCACCTCTGATTTTACTTTGCGAAAAAAAGAAATTGAAAAGTTTTGAGTAACCTCGCAAGAAAAACAAAGCTTAAAAGTTTAATCACGTTCACCTCATGGCAATAGTGACTCGCTTCCCGTGGCAAACCACGTGCCCTCCATACTAGCCAATACATCTGCAGACGCAAGTAAAAGCAGGTCGTTTTATTGTATCACTGAATAAGGTACTAACATTTGCAGTCTGTGTAATATATTTCTCAACAAATAGTGCAATTAGAGACAGCTGGGATAAAAATGGCACTAACTAATGAATTGCATGTCCCTTCCCCAAAAAACTGTGCTATTTAGCCGCAAGCAAAACCATATGCTGCACTGGCAAACACTAAAAACTAGATGTGTGGGAGTCTGTCCCCCCAGCTCAAATGCAGAGCAACATAAAAATCAAAAGAAAGTGTTAAAATTCGTAAACGTATTAAAGCTAGGAAATATATAGTGAATATTGTTATGGCACTTTTAGATATTCAATTTGGTTGAAGAGAATTAGCATTTCAATTCAAAAATTGTCTGCTGACTTTTATCTTTTTTTTTATTATTATTATTTCGGGCGACTCCAGGAGTCCTTAGACTCATCGAGGGAGGCCCTAAACATCATGTCCACACAACTATGCGATTACATTCTCACAGTATCTATCATACCTTGTCTTGAACTTGTTCGCCGTCATAGCAGCCACAACAGATTCTGGCAGCTTATTCCACTCATTTACCACTCTAAAAGTAAAGAACCCAGCTCTAACACCCCTGCTAACCACACTCTTGCCCAGCTTCCATAGGTGTCCCCTAGTTCTCCCACCACCAGTCCTGATCTCAAAAATATCCTCTGAATTAATCCTATAGAATCCCTTTAGCAATTTGAATGTCTCAATCATATCTCCCCTCCTCCGCCTATCAACTAGTTTCTGCAACCCACAAATCTTCAACCTGTTCTCATATGGTTCATTCCATAGACCTGTTATCATCTTAATCACTCGCCTCTGGATCCTCTCCACCTCCTCCCCATCAAGAAGGAACCGAGGTGAACAAATCTGGGCACAGTAGTCGAGATGAGGTCTTATCAAGGCTCAGTACAGAGGTACAATAACTTGCTTGTCTCTGCTCGTCAAGGTATTTTTCAACGACCGAGTGAGTTGATGAGCTGATTTAGCTACTTTTGCAATGTGCCCCCTAAACTTCATCTCCCTATCCACCGATACTCCCAAGTCCCTGGCCTCATCAATCTCTTGGAGTACAGTTCCACCAATGTGGTATACTGCTTCTTTTTACCCCAAAATGCATAACCTTACATTTTGTCACATTAAATTGACATCCATTCTCCTTAGCCCAGAACTCCAATCTATCTAAGTCATCCTGCAAGATTTTGACATCTTCTGCATTCACTATTGCCCTACCCAACTTTGCATCATCAGCGAACAAATGAATTGTTCCACTTAGATCCTTCCCTATATTGTTAAGAACAGATTAAACAGCAGTGGTCCAAGAACAGAACCCTGCGGCACACCACAAGTCACAGGCCGTCTTTTGGACTCTACTTCTGAATAAACTACTCTTTGATATCTCTCCATCACCCAACCCTATATCCATTCCCATATGTTGTAGTTTACGGATTAGTATTCCATGTGGTATCCTATCAAACGCCTTTGACAGTTCCAGCAGTATCACTGTAAACCCATTTCCCTTATCCAGTTCAGCCGTCACCTTGTTATAAAACTTGAGCAAGTTAGTGAAGCATGATCTACCCTTCACAAAGCCATGCTGTCCCCTGTACAGTATCTCGTTTTCATCAATCCATTCCTGTAATATTCCCTTGACTACTTTCTGTAAGGCCTTGACAACGACTCCTGATATGCTGATCGGTCGGTAATTTGCAACTGTAGTCTTGGATCCTCCTTTATGCAGTGAAACTATTTTCCCCTCTTTCCACACCTTCAGGACTAAACCAGACCTGAGACTCAGATTAAACAACATGGTCAAGGGCACTGATAATTCTTTAGCCGCTTCATGCAAGACCCGTGCTGGTATACCGTCCAATCCCACAGATGTGTTCACATTAAGGTCATCTATGTCATCTATGTCACCACCTGGATGATATGCTTTTGCAAAGTGCGCGCTCAGTAACTCCACTATATCGACTGATTCAGTGACCTCCTTACCATCGTCATTCCTTAAAATCATTTTGCCGTGTACAGTTTTTTTCTTGCTTGCAGCATATTGAAAGAACTGTTTGGGATTCTCTTTTGCTTGCAAAGCTAGTTTCCTTTCATAGTCCACTTTTGCTTTTTTTACCACACTCGTTACCTTTCTGGCCTGCACTTTATACCGTTCGTGTGCCTGCAGGTCACCCCTTTCTTTAAATTCCCTCCACAGTTGTTTCTTTTTTTGCAGCTCAAGCTTAATGGTGTTATTCATCCATTTAACCTCTACTTGTTTTACTATTCGGACCCTAGGTATACAATCAGCCATTACCTCCTGTAAATGCTCCTTGACCACTTCCCATGCTCTATCGACGTCCAGCCCTTTCAGTTGTACATGCCATGGCACTGATCCAAGCAATCTCCTAAGCTTGTCATACTTGCCAGCACGGTAATTCCACATATACCCTGTCTTAATCGAAAATTCCACACCTTTAGCCACCTCCCAGGTCAAGACCTTATGATCACTCTCATCAATAGGTGGCAATATGGTCATATTCATTACAGTAAGAATTCTCAGATGCTATTACCAGGTCAAGCACTCTCACACCCCTAGTATTTTCAATTACATGCTGTTTCAGATAGTTATCCCTTAATAATTGAATAAAATCCTTTTCCTTCCTCACATGTGTCCTCTCCTCCTTCTAGTCAATGTTACCAAAGTTGAAATCCCCCATAATAATTACCCTCCTTCCACTCATTTCATCAATTTCCCTATGCATACTATCTCCACCATCTATTCCATCACCTGTCTATAGCAGCACCCAACTGTATATTTTATTCTGCCAGTCTCAATCTCACACCAAATAGCCTCAAATGAGCTCTTTTCACTATCCTGCGATACAACTTCAATTCTCCTTGGCTGCAGTTCATCAGCTATCATCAATAATACCCCTTCCCCCATTTTATTCTCTCTGTCCCTCCTAAACACACTATAACCTACACGTTCTATCCCACTAACTATATCTTCTTCTGTCAGCCATGTTTCACTAATGCCAATAACCTGTGGCCAGGAAGAGCCAATCAAGGCCAAAAATTCTTCCATCTTGTTCCTAATACTCCTGGCATTAGTATACATGAAATGCAGTGATCCCTTAGTCCCATCCCTATATTGATGCGTTATTCTAAATGACCCATTCCCATTTTTTGTCCTTAGTGCTGGCTCGGGTACATTATGTACATTCTTACACTCATCTGTCTCACTGATGTCTGCATATCCATTCCCCCCCCCCTCCTTGGTAGTTCTAGTTTCCCTGGTTTTGCACATCCATTTTCACTTCATTCAGCAACACTCTTTCCAGTCTCCGCACACCAAGTCCATTCAAATGCAGGCCATCCATCTTGTATAAGTCCTTTCGCCCTTCAAACTCATTCCACACCACACCGTCTGCATAACCTACGCATAATGTCATTTGCGATTATGGCCCTCCTCCTAAACTCCTCTCTGTCATACTGCGGCAACAGACTAACAATTCTAACTCTGTCACTCTTTTCTTTTGCTACCTTTAACAATACTTTCAAGTCCTCTCTCATAAAAAATTTATCACCTTTCAATTCATTCGTACCTGCCACAATTATTAATTCTTTCACCCTCTGTTTTTGCACTCTAATACTCTCACTTACATCCTTAAATTTCGCACCCGGTAAGTACGATTTAGTTACACTGCCATCTATCTCCCCTCTTAATAACGAGTCACCATGCAACACTCTTTCCTTCATTTCAGAAATTCTCTCATTCTTGCACTGTTTTTTTACGTTAGCCGAATCACTCTGGAAAGAGTTTTGCAGGTGCTCTAATTGCCACTGCGCATTTTGTATCACTGCGCGCAACCTAGCGATCTCACTTCCTACAAATAATTCCTCATTATTTTTTCATTTAAACCATTTTCTCTCTCAGTATGGTTGCTTTCACTCTTTCTTAGATCACCGCTCTCATTGCCATCTTGTACATCGCAATTCTCTATCAAGCCACTATTTTCACTCACGTTCTGGCAATTCTGGCTTTCTTCAACCATAACTATCTCGCTACCTGACACATACTTCAACTCCTCACTTTGCTTACACTTTCTGCACATTCTCCCACACTATCACTTTCAATCCAAATTCCAGCCTCATTCGGGAATGCATACATCCCACACACATCACATTGGACAACTCTCTCACATTATAGTTTTTGAACAATGGCGTCATATTTTTGGATGCCATTATCTTACGTCGCATTGGCACCATATTCAAATCTATGAAACGTAATGTTATATACTAAATTAAATAACGTAATTCACACCAAAATCCCATAGACACAACAAGCTACCAAAATTAGGCAATGTTACGTTATGATTTTAACCTATATTCTAATTTTTACTCAAAATTGTACTTATATTTCTGGAGCTCTCTGAAAACACAACCATCCGTCTGACTTTGACTCGCGCAATCTTTTGTTAATACCGCACCAATCATATGCACATATTTTTACTGGCCTAGTACCATGGCTGTCTGTTCATTAGTCATTTGTGAAGGATTGTTCATTAAGTATCTCAAGTCTTGTAAATTACTGCTAATTTTTGCTTGAAATAATGGGAAAGCAGATGGTGTTATAAGAAGGTTCCGGAGAAATATGTCAGGTTGGTGCGGGAGATGTACAGAAATGTGAAGACAAGTGTTCGGACCTGTCTGGGACAGACAGAAAGTTTTCAACTAACAGTTGGCTTGCATCAAGGGTCAGCATTAAGTCCGTTTCTGTTTAACATTGTGATGGAGGAGGTGAGAGAAGATGCGCCTTGGACAATGTTGTTGCAGGTGACATCTTGCTGTGTGCAGATTCAAGAGAAGAAGCGGGAACTAAACTGGAAAGATGGAGAAAAGTCCTGGAAGAGAGAGGTATGAGATTGAGCAGAAGTAAGACAGAGTATATGTGTTGCACAGTGGGCAGCGGCCAGGAGACACATCTGGAGCTGGAAGGAAATGTCATCAGGAAGGTGAGGGACTTTAGATACTTAGGTTCAACAGTGGAAGGAGATGGAGGAGCTGAGAAGAAAGTGGGATGCAGGATACAAGCGGGGTGGAGGAACTGGAGGGAGATGACTGGAGTGTTATGCGATAAGAGGGTGCCGATCAATCTGACGAAAAATAACATCAGCAGGATGGAAGTAGCAGAGATGAGCATGCTTAGGTGGATGTGCAGTGTGACCAGAAAGGATCGTCTGAGAAATGATTATGTGAGGGGAACAGTGAAAGTTACGAACTTAGGAGCGAAGATACAGGAGGTAAGGTTGAAATGGTTTGGTCATGTGACGAGGAGGGAGGACTTGAGGATGAAGAACTTGGATGTGGTGACAGCCCAAGACAGGAGGATGTGGAGGAGACTCATCATCAACAGTGACCTCACTTAAGTGGGAGAAGCTGCAGAAGAAGAAGAATGTAAAGGAAATTTGCTTTTATATCTAATAAGTTAAACATATTAATTGACAATAAATACTTCCAATCCATATTTTAATTACTTATGATTTAATAAAATCCAAATCCAAATACACTTTAAAAAATGGATACGTTCTTTACGAAACATGAAAAGACATATCAAATGATGGTAAAGGAGTCACGCCATGTCTGGATGCCTGACGAATAATGCAACTACTGAACTGGACAAAAATTGTACATCAGTATATCTTGGAGATATATCGATGGCTTGGAAATAGGATGTTTGTTTCTAATTTTCTTATTACTTATTATTATGAAACAGTTGGTAGAGTTTAATCAATTATTGCATTTTTATTTGGTATAGCTGTACTTAATAAAATTGTATTATATTAAGTTAAAATATGTGTCAGCAAAGATGTTTGAAATGTATTTTTTAAGATGAGCCATGGGTTGCGTGCCGGAAAAAAGTCATTGGCATGCCACGTTTAGCAGGCATGTTAAGGGTTGTCCACCCCTGCTGTAGACTAACCATATATAAAGAATATAATAAATATTTTTCAACGGTTTTGATAACGAGCCAAATGATATAAATGTGTAACAGATTAGGAAAAAACTAATGATGATCAGGCATTTTAGAATTTTAGGGTAAAAACGAAATCATGTTTGTTAATTTTTAGACGCTGCATAAACGCATCAAAAGGGTTAAGCAAAAGCCCTAATATAATAGAGAAACATAGATATTATTATTACTGGGGGTCCTAAAATCCTGTCGATGAAATCCCTTTAGTTAGCAAAATTAGAAGAAGAAGAAAAAAAAAAAATTTTTTAATACGTTTCTGCAAATGTGTACCGACTGTACCCACTCGATCTTGGGGCCTGGGTGCATTGCACCCACCACACCCCTGAGATGGCTGGCCCTGTTTATTTCACACCCAAAGTAACAGAGGTGTGCACTTCTGTGCAAGGACTGCAGTGTGCACACTGCAGTCCTTGCAGTGTAAATAGTGTCGCTGTTTTGACATATAAGCAAATCATTATACTTATGAGGTGCAGAAACATTTCTTCACAAGTATAATGACATATACCATCACTTAAATGCATTAAAATGTTATCTCTTATTTCCGTAACAAACCTCAGCTGGCATTCTCTGCAGTGCCCTAACTATCCTTACTACATTCTGTATGATTCCTTCTGTAAGAAGGATGAAATGTGCGTATACCAGTGATTACTAACCCACAAATCTCCTCTCTGTGATCTTCTCTGGAGCAAGTTTTCCATGCCTCACTGTTGTTTTATCTGTTGCCTTTACCACTCTCCTAATTTCAATAATTTTTTGATTATTTAACTCTGACTGTAGAGTTTCTTCAATCTAATTAACCAAACAGTGAGAACATAATTCAAATTGTCTTCAATTCTCTAACTTCACAGATCAAACTGGAAAGGAAGCCAAATTATTTGTCATCATTAATTGATTGTCTTCCTTTTTTTTAACCAGTATTCTGGTTGCTTGGTGAACAGTTTGATTTAGATCATTAATTATGGCAACTCTTTACTCCTCACTATGTTTCCTTTTTCTGTAGCTCATTCCTCTTTCAGTCAATCACAGCTTTGTGTTCTTTAACACTATAATGCGAATTGGGATTATCTCCTGGATTTCTGCACCTCTTTTCCATGGTCTGATCAAGACACCTGTGCTGACTGAATAACTGAAATTGGTGCGAGTCAGTTGGAGAAACTGTTGCTCAAGAGAATAAGTGAAGTGAATGTAAGACTGATAAAGCAAGAGATGTTGTGGAAAAGCAGGAGAGTAAGGTAGGAAAGTTTTGTGAATGGAATGATGAGTGGCATGAGTGAAGAGAATAAGAGAGAAGGAACACAGTGGACAGAGAAATGGCAGAAGTCAGGATGGATATGGAAACACTGTGTGAAAAGTGTAGATAGTTTCAGGAATAGATGTGCAAGTGTGCAAGAAAGAATTAAGACAGTCAAGGATATGGGGGTAACATTTGGGTGTGGAGGGGTGTAATATCAGTGACGATGGACAGGGGAGAGCATAGAAGAGTCATATCCTAGAAGTGGGGTTAGTGGGATGTTATAGAAACAGAAATGAGCTGGCATGTATGTTTACAAATGCTAGAAGTATTCGAAACAAGGGGGATGAAATCATACCATTGACAGGGTTCATTCGCCCAAAAATTGTTACATGGTTGAATGAGGATGGCATTCTGACAGGAATAGAGATGGAGAGATATGTAGTCTTTCACAAAGACAAAGCAAAAAGGGAGAGGAGTGTTATTAATAATGGCATAGGAGTTGTGCACATCTAGGATGGAGATGCAAGGAGTAAATACCGACAGTGGTTTTGAAGTTGTATGGTGTGAAGTGGAGGTGGACAGGATGAAATGTTTAATAGGGTATTGCTATAGACCAGGTAACAGTCTATATACGGTGAGAAGGAAATGTTTAGGCAAATTAGTCTGGCTAATAAGAAATGGGTGATCATTATGGGTAATTTCAATTATGGTAATATAGACTGGAATGAAGAGACTACATCAGGAACCAAAGAGAATGATTCCCTTAAAATCTCAAGAATGAATTTCTTGAGATTTTAAGAGATAACTACCATAAGCAGTACATAATAGAGGCTACACATGGATTGAGGTCTTGAATTTGATTATCTCATCAGAAGATATCATTGTAAATGAAGTGTTACATCATCCTCCAGTTGGTGAAAGTGACCATGAAGTGATCACTTGGGTGGTGGCCAGCCATATCAGGACTTTTGTGAGAAAGATTTATATGGAACTATAAAGCAGGTGATTATGGCAAACTCAGGAATTATATGGAACTATAAAGCAGGTGATTATGGCAAACTCAGGAAGCAGCTTGAAGCGATATCATGGACTGAGGAATTGCATGGGGAAAAAATCAGTGCTACTTGGTCTCTACTCATGAATTACCTGGCAGAGGCAATGACCGAGTGTATTCCAAAGGTCAGGAGATTAAATAAGGTAAGTAGATGGCTGAAGAGGCAAAGTGTGCAATCTGGAAGAAAAACACATTGTAGAGTCAGCACAAGATGAGTGGAGATTACAGTTAAATGAGGAGTACGAAGAGCAAACAAGGAAGGTGACTCACTTAGTAAAGGTAGCAAAAGTGTATGAGCAGCAGTTAGCGAATGATGCTAAAAGAAATTCTAGGGAGATTTTTGATATGTGGCCAGTAGAAGGGAAAATGATTATGGAAGGATGATGTAGATAATTGGAGAATGATAAACAGCAATAGTGGAGATGTTTATTGAGCAGTTCATGAAAGTATTCCATCCTTGTGATTGTAACATAATGCAGAAATTGAGAGCAGTGGGAATGGGGAGGAACCACTGATGGTGAGTGAGCAGGAGGTATATATGGAATTGAGTAAACTTGATGTCAGCAAGGCCATAGGACTTGATGGTATATCACTGTATGTCTTGAGGGAATGTTCCAGCGAGTTAAGAACTTTAATGTAAATTTTTAACATAAGTCTTTAATTAGCCCAGATCCCAATGAAATACAAACATGGCAAAAGTGTTCTGCTTCATACAAGAGGTGATAAGACTAAAGCTTCGAATTATGGGCCAATCTGCTTGTCTTGAGTTTTGGTCAAGGTGTTGGAGAAGCTAGTGAGGACAAGGGTTCAGAAATGGGCAGACAGCATGAGTTTGCTCAAAGAAGATCATGTTTTAGCAATTTGCTTACTTATTATAACAAGGTGATGAATACGTTGGACAAGAAGGATGCATATACAGTAGTATATTTAGATTTTGCAAAGGCTTTTGGTAAATTATCACATGACAAACTGGTTAATTTGGAACAGGTGGGGTTGGGTAGTAGATTAGTGCATTGAATTGGAGATTGGCTGTAAGATAGGTATCAGCAGGTTGTGTACAGGGGAGTGATATCCCAGAAGAGGAAAGTCACTAGTGGCATGCCCTAGGGATTTATTTTGAGGCTATTGTTGTTTAATTTGTATGTAAATAACATTAGAAAGGACTTAAATTGATGTTGGGGAGTGTTATAAGAAGTAGAGCAGATGTTGTAGCTTTTCAAGAGGACCTAAATAGACTGTCTGAATGGACAAGTCTATGGGGATGTCAGTTTAATGTTGCAAAGTGTAATGTTTTAAAATTTTGGAATCAAAGATGGGATGCAGCATATAGAATTTGTGAGATATTTTAGAGGAGGTGGAGATGAAAAATTTGAGGTTCATGGTGGATAGGGACTTGAAGTTTCATGGACATTTTGCTAAAATTGTGAGGACACAGCGGATTATAGAAATGATGCAGAGAAGTAAGGATGTTTTGATTCCATTGTACAAGACTTTGATCAGGCTGCATATGAATTTCCCTGCACAGATTTGGTCACCAAGTTGCAAGATGGTTCAGAGATGATTGGCTAAATTGGTTTCTGGTCTCTAGAATGTGGAAGATGAAGACAGATTAAGATATTGCAAATACAGAGCCTAGTGGATAGAAGAAATAGGGGAGACATGATAGAGACATATAAATTGGTAATTAATTATAATTACCAGATTAGCATGGATAAGATTTTTCATAGGATATCTGGATACCGGAGGAGAACGAAAGGCCATCCCTGGAAGCTGTATAAGGTGGGTGTGAGCAAGGGGGTGAGGAGTAGATTTTTTTGCATGGAGAGTGGTAGGTAATTGGAATGTATTGCCTGAGAGTGTGGGGAGTTCAGAGACAGTGAATGCATTTATGTCAAGGTACGATGAGCTGTGCATGTGAGGGTGGGGTCTCCCAATGATGAGTCTCTTGGAAGTCTGTTAATAATAATAATAATCCTTTGCGAGGGATATTTTTCTCTGGGAAGATATAGCTTATAGAAATCCAGTAAAGAGACATGATTAAATTTTTCTTTAAGTTGAATGTCAGATTGTAGCTCTATGCATTCCATTTGAAAATTGGCAGTAATATGTTTATGTCGACTGAAAATGGAGTCGCAAATATATCAAAAGATTGATGATTTTTCCGGAAATCTTGAAACCTCTTCTCAAATTCCTGTATCAAATCGAAAAGCAAGGCTGCATATTTTTCATTGTTCACAGGACCGTGTTTAGCCAACGTGTCGAAATGCATAAAATTGTTTGCCTTAATTTGAGATTGCCATAGTTTCAGTTTCATTTCGAATGCTCTTATAGTTTGAAACATTGTATTGATCAGTTGGTTTTCACCTTGAAGACACATGTTTAACTCATTTAAATGGTCAAGTCTACTAAAAATGCCAAATCTGTGAGCCAGTTTTCATCGTCAAGTTCTGGCACAAATTTTGTTTTTGATTCCATAAACGACTTGATTTCATTTCGCAAATCATAAAATCTTTTCAACATTTTACCTCGACTTAACCATCTTACTTCCGAAAAGTAAATGATGTCCCCATAGTCAGTATCCATAAATTTAAGGAATTCCTGGAATTGGCGATGATTCAATCCCTTGGCCCTTATGAAATTTACAGCCTTGATGACAATCTGCATGATGTTATCCATCTTTAAAGCTTTTGTACATAAATTTTCTTGGTGTGCTATGCAGTGATATTTCATTATACTTAAATTTTGGGAGGCAATTGCATCGTCTTCTATTAATTTTACAAGTCCATCTCTTTTACCTATCATCGCCGGGACACCATCAGCAGCTATACCAGATATGTTCACAATGGACAAAGAAAATCGTTTTAACGTATTTTTCACTGCTTCGTATAAATCTCTTGATTTAGTTGTGTCTTTTAATGGCACTAAAGAAGCCATTTATTCAGTGATATTATATTCGTCATCAATACCTCTAATAAAAATTGCCAATTGTGCTGTATTAGTGGCATCAGTACTTTCGTCTTTCGCAAAAGCATAAAATTTAAAATTAGCAGCTCTGCTCTCCAAACCTTTTTCGACAGATTTTCCTATTTCATCAATTCGCCTGGCTATAGTCTGGTGAGACGAACTGATTTTAGAAAAATCCCCTTTTTTATCAGGGCAAATTATATCTGCCACGCTTTCCATACATTGCTTAATAAACTCTCCATCAGCATACGGTTTTGATTTTTTTTTGCTATCAAGTTTGCAACCACATAACTAGCTTTTACAATAAAATTCGCTTCAGTTGTTATTTTATTAAAAAAACTGTTGAGATGATAGACTTTTTTTCAGTTCCGCTATTTTGTTTTTACGACACATTCCTTGATACATACTAAATTTCGCAGTATGTTTTTGCATATAATGCCTTTTCAAATTGTAGTCTTTGAAAACTGGCACAAATTCCCTACAAATTAAGCAGATTGCCTTAGTATTTGCCTCGACAAAAAATTGGTCGTCTGTCCACTTTTCGTTGAACAATCTTACTTCTATAATTTTTTTTTTTTTTTTTTGGTTCGGTTTTCTTTTGAGGCACTGTGGAAGCCATGCTGGAATTTAAAAAAAAAAAAAATAGATTGAAAATTAGAATGCTAGGTTTAATAATCGCCAAATTTTTACTACTAAAAAAATTACTCGCCAAATTGCCACAAACACACGTAACGTCTGCACCTTTCTTCAGTGTGAACTTGACTGTTTACAATTGCACATTGAAAGCCGTACCAGCATACCCATGGCACACATAGAGAGACATCTGTTGCGTGGTAAAAGTTGGAAGCAAGAGCGCTAGCGCCATTTATTATGTCGAGAAGTAACTACTTGCATGGGAGGCAATTTTGAATAAATACAATTATTTGAGAATGATTTTATGAATCTCTCATTGCTAAAGAACATGTTAAATTCAAAAGTTAATTGCTTATAAATTAATAGCATGTTAAAATTGTATTTGTATTGTTATTAATGGTATTTTTTAGTCACAATCTCATAAAGTTTGTAAGTTTACGATTTTTTGTTGGGCCGCGGGTTGGACAAGCCGGGTCTAGATAATTATAAGCTTCCTTTATCAGATGTATCTTTCCATTCATGCTAAAAATTGCACTCCAGAATTAACACTAATCTTGTTTCACTTAATGAGCTGCCACACTCCTCTGGCATCTACCAAACAGCATGGAAGCAAGCAATTTGTACCCAGCCTCTTCCTACAAAGGAAGATAAAAGTCAACCATTATACTATTATTCCATTACCATCATCTGAATACTTGAAATGTAATGAAGAAGGCCATTAGCAGCCGGTTTCTTTACTACTTAGAGATCCACCAATTAATTAGTGATTATGGGTTAGATCAGGGGTGTCAATAACGTTGATCGCGATCTACAGATAGATTGCATGATGCTTTGGGGTTGATTTCAAATTTATTTTGTCTGAATTTTCAAAATAATATATAGATGAGTCCGAATACAATAAAGCAAATAAATAATATTAACCTATTTATCAAATAATAATCTATATTATGGTTCTATTTAAAATTTACTTTAATTAAAAAATTAAAATAAATATTTTTTGTACAATAATTCCAGTTTATAATTCAATTATATCAAATTGAATTTTATTTAAAATATTTTAATAGAAAAATTACAAATATTAGTTAAAAATATTTAAATTTCCCACTATGAGACTTTTGTTGTGGAGTGTAGTACTTGGAAATGTATGCGCCCTCATAGACATGCCCACTTTAGGTTTTTGTTCGCTTTGATGCACTGTACAAACTTGGTTGTTTGTTTTGTGCTAGTGCTCTGCTACAAGTTTAAAATTTGAAGTTTAAAGACTACTACGAAAAAAACAAAGACATATCACTATCATCAAGAGTGGGAACATGATTATTTCTTTTTTTTTATCAAAGACAAATGCTGTTGT
The DNA here is from genome assembly GCF_054136105.1 of Typopeltis vanoorti. Taxonomy (NCBI): domain Eukaryota; kingdom Metazoa; phylum Arthropoda; class Arachnida; order Uropygi; family Thelyphonidae; genus Typopeltis; species Typopeltis vanoorti. Next base: position 44,392,776 of record NC_143568.1, read on the forward strand.
TTGATTTGCAATGGAATGTTTCTCTGCTGAAAAAAGGGAGCTTGGAACGACACTTTAAATCATTGCACAGCAATTATGAAACAGCATATCCACATAACAGTGATTTACGAAAAGTCAAAATTCAAGAATTGAAGAAAAGTTTGTCATCACAGCAGTTATGTTTCATTAAAATAATATCGAACTCAGCAACAGCTGCATCGTTAAGAGCGAGCCATATTCTTGCCAAACATAAGAAACCCTTTAGTGATGCTGCAATTTTAAAAAAAGCATTTCTTGAAGCAGCTGAATCATTGTTTTGTAATTTTGAAAATAAATCCGAAATAGTTGCTGCTATCAATGAAATACAGTTTCAAAATGAATAGAAGAAATAAATTTGGATCTAAAAGAGCAACTAATGCAGGATATTAAGGATTGTCAGGCCTTTTCACTTCAGTTGGACGAATCTACTGATGCAGTTGATATCGCCCAAACTCGTTGCAGTGTAGAATAAGTAATGCTGGTTCATCAGGAAGTTCAAAATGAAGTGTTTATTTTAATCAGTGTGGTTAAAAAACTGCAATATTCTTTTAAGCATTATAACTAATTAATATTACGATAATTATAATAATATATTGTAATAATAATAAATAATAATATGATAATTTTTTCTTTGTCTAAACATAAATTAGAAATCTTATACTCCAATTCTGAAAAAAGGTAGATCGCAGGTATATCTGTATGAACAATGTCGATCTTATGCAAACATTAGTTGACACCCCTTGGTTAGATTCTGCCATTCTCACTCCACATTTCTGAGAAGTCCATGTAATTGTGTTTAATATTTTCAACACATTTGGCAATTTTGCATAGAGGACTTCTTACTAAGAAGCCCTCTTAAGGAGGAGGAGTTAGACCATACATTATATGGTCTAACTCCTCCATCAGATTTCTCTGTCAGTGCTGCTGAGGTTTCTCAGGGCTCCGTGTTTTCTCACGCTCTTCCTGTGCATTAATAACCACTCGCTATCATCAAATGCTATCCATAGTTTGACTGATGGATTCAGTCTTCAAGATCTTCCATAACCAGTGTCTTAAACACTGAACTCTTTTCCATTCCCAAATGGGGAAAGGTACTTTATTCAAAAAAAAATTATCGTCTTTCATTTAAAACACAGCCTCTTCACCTGCCCAACACTTAATAAATCCTATATCTGATCCTTAGATAATAATGAAATGAGAGGTTAGGTCCCTCTCCCATATATTAACTCAATTTCTACCAAGTTATCAAAAATTTTCAAGAAACAAAGTCTGAACCTCATTTACATTTCTTGCTTCATCCAGTAAAACCTAAACAGCTGCTTAAAGTACCCAGGTATGTATTGACTTTAGTTTCATTGCAATGTCCTTGTTTTGGACAAACAAAAAAATTGATAGAATTTCATAAAAGAACATGTGTTAGAGATATCACTTCTGGTAGATCTAGGATCTCAGCATTATGCATTCATGTTCTAAACTTCGCTAATCCTATATACAGGTAATGGACAAAAAAAAAATGGAAATAATACTTTGCCATTGGTAGTGGCAATGAAGTTGATATGCAGATGTACTTCCGTCTTTCCTAGGGACTTATGTATAAAAGCAAACGGAGGTCTGCTGCCATTTATTGCATGTTAGAATGGAATCCATAGAAGACCTCGGTGACTTTGAAAGTGGTGTGATTGTTGGAACCAGACTGGCAAGTGCATCTGTGACCAGAACAGCTGAAATTGCACATGTTAGTCGAAGAATAGGCTCTAATATTATGTCAGCATGGCAGTCAACAAGACAAACATCGACGAAATGCAATAGTAGATGAAAGTGCTTACTGGAAGAGAGCAAAGATCGAGCATTAGTGTGCTCTACAGACAAAAAATTAGTAGGCTACTGTTGAGCCATTCTGTGAAAAATTCAACACCGAATGTTAGAAAATCATTTCAGCAAAAACTCTGCACTTGGAACTACACAGAGTTGGATATCATGATATCATGATCGGGTTGCCTTACACAAGCCTTTGATCACTCTCATCAACACACTGCATCCATTGGTGCAAAGATCACAGGCAGTGGACTACACAACAGTGGGGGGGGGGGGCAACTGCTTGTTTTCAACTCTGAAAGGTTTTGGTGGTTCTGCAATCGTCTGGGAAACATTCTCATGGCATGATTTGGGCCCACTTGTTGTATTCGAAGGAAAAGTGGATGCTGCACATTATCTTTCAATCATAAGTGATCATCTTTATCCCATCTTGACACACTTTTCTCCAATACAGCCACCACATTTAAACAGGATAATGCTCCCATTCATCGAACAAATGTGGTCACCCAGCAGTTTGCAAAACATGACAGTAAAGTGTCCTCTCTGCCATGGCCATCCCAATTGCTAGACAAATCCTATGATCTTTCAGGCAACATTTCCCACCTCCAAAGAACAAAGGTGAAATGATCCGGTTTCTGTTGGACAAATGGAGTAAAATTTCTCCTGTTGAATTCCAAGGACTGACAGTCTCTCTTTCTTGAAGAATGCAGACTGTACTTAGACTCCCATGGCAGACCAATACCATATTCATCGAAACATGTCACTGTTTCCATTTTTTTGTCCATTATCTGTAGATACTATGATGAACTTGAGAGAAAAATATTAGATTGTGCAGAAATTATTCTCAACTATGTTCACCTTAATGTAAATCTCAACTGCAACATATCAGATTGTTACTCCAGTGCTATTCAACTATGGCAAATTGACAACCACTACCACCACTACTACACTCACATGATTAGCAGCATACTTTGTACTGTCCGGAATTACTTCAAATGAAAGCAGCCCATTTTTAATATAGTGACATTTATATTCTTATACTGGTTAGTGTATTTCTCTATTTTGTTTTGTTTTTGTTTATTCAATAATAGAGTCCTCTAGCAGGACAAAACTAGTCGTGCTTAGATAATCAGTAGATTATTTATATTCTTTTTTTTTGTTCTCCCTCTGCTTTTTTTAGTCATAATAAATATTTTCAAATGTCTGAACTTTTTCAAGCCACTTTAGGTGTCCAGTAGAGCAAGTTGTTGATCTCACACTGGATGATGAATTTCATTTCCCATTCCATGTCCAGAGTGGGTTTGGTTTCAAACTTTGAATCTGCTGGTTCAAGAGAAGGGATGCTATCCATGGGATGCATAGATGTTTGTGAATGTTTTCCTATCCAGCAAAACATTCATGCCATGATGGGATTCTATCCCATAGCTTGTTGTCGGAGAGCATTTGGCATAACCTTTCATGTATTTTTATTTTTTTTTATTTATTTATTTATTTTTTTACTGTGTTTAAAAAAATGTACTGGAATTCATGAATATTCTCCATCATGGTTAATTATTTTCAGTTTAAAAGTGCATGCTGTGACTAGCTAAAGTGAAGAAAAGAAGAAATGGTCTTACTTGCACAAAAATTAGGAAAAGCAAAAACAATAATAAAAAAGGGGTAGGAGCAATGTTTCTAATGAAGAAGTAAAAATCTAAACTGGTTTAAACAATTTAATGAACATTTAAGAAAGTAATTTATTCTTCAGAGAGGTTCCTTTTCCTTGTAAAATGTTTTATTCCTAGAAACATGTGCTAAGTATTTCTTGGCAACAGCTTGTTACTTCTTTTGTTATAAATTTGTCTCGCATTTATTCAGAGTAAAATTGTTTTGTTTCTGTGTTAATTCATAGACATTTGCGTATTTTTCATTTCCATGACAGACCAGTTGAATAAGTGTGAAGATACTGTGCTGGAATCTAAACAACATAATGTTTCTTTAGAAGAACAGTTAAGATCTGTGGGACAGAAAAATCAAGAAGAAACTGATAATTTGAAACGTAAGAGAAAATGAAATTCTAAAAGTTTAAAATTGATAATTAATAATCCTACCAACTTAACATCACATACAAAAAAATAAATATACTGTAGGCTTAGATTTCTTAATATCAGTTAAAATCTATGTAATCTAAGATCACTTTTGGATGCTTAGATTTCAGAGGCATTGTAAAATTATTTCAAAATTTTTGAAGGTTTTTTCCCTAGAAGACTGAAGATTCAAGATAATCTTGAAAAATAATTCACAGCAGAACACTCGGAAAAAGAAAAAAAAAAGTGTTAAGTGACACTGGTTTGTGCCATCACCCTCAGTTAATTGTGTTGGCAAGAATATTACATATATCATAACTAGACATACAACAATAATAATACCCCTCCTTTTTTTTAAATTACAGGAAAAATTAAATTAATATTCATAAAAAAAATGCAAAACAATTGAAACTTTTAAGACTTATTACATGAAAAGAATTTTCGAACAGGTAATTCAAACAGCTACATGGAACACGCTGATTGCTCTGGTGGTGTTTCTGGAAAAATTATAATATATATATATATATATATTATAATTATAGATATATATATATATATATATATATATATATATATATATAAATGCTGTTGAAAATATTGATAAAGTATGTCACCAAATGACATCAACTAACTTGCAAGCTGTGTGAATCATTTTTTGAATTTGAATCATTGTTTTGGGTCTTTCAAACTTTAAAGCAACAACTTCTGGATTTGACCCTAACCTTGATTGCAGTACAATCTGGCAGAATGTTGACAAAGCTATCAGATAAAGAACCAAAATCCAGTTCAAACTATCTTGTTCAAATATTTCTTGTAGTTTTCTTTTAAATATACTTCTATGCATAATTATGAATATATCATGCAGTTTTGAAACATTTGAATATTTATTAATTTTCAATTGCTTCATACATTTATTATCCTTTATAGTTACATTAGCAGTAAAAAAATGCAAAAACAAATACACTTTAAAAAAATTTAGTAAAGATTTTGAAAGTCCTTGGATGAGGTTAAATTTCTTTTCCATTGCTTATTATATTCAATCAACGCGTTTTCACTTGGCCCAGCATTTTCACAGGCCAAGTTAACCGTGCAAAGCAAGAGATTCCTGGATTTATATTATTATAAATGTCACCCAATGAAAGGTAGTAAATTATAGCAGATTGATTTTTAGTGTAGGAGGGCTAAGTGTTAGATACTTTGGGAATCCTGCTCTAGAGACCAAGGATGAAACTTTTAAGCTACTTCAGGCCTCCATTAATTTAGGTGTTAGTCTCACTCTGAATAACATACATCTACTCCTATATATATATGGAATAAGAATAACAGTCTTTGTAAAATAAGAGAGAAAAAAAAACCAAGACACTAAACTAGCATTATACAAAACATTCTTCAAACCAGTTTTAAACTGGGGATCTGAGAGTGAGTTTGAAATGAAACAGTTATTCAGAGACTAGAGACCACAGATATGGGACCCCTGAGAAAAATTTGATTGGGGGGGTGAAATGGAACAAATAGCAATATTATTAAAAATGAAGATATTAGAAGGAAAATGAAATCATCAATGTATTAGCTTAGGTAATCTAAAGTGATTTAGTCACTTAAACAGATTCAAGAGCAAAACAAGTGTTTGCCAGAAGGACATGAAAATGCCCTAAGGAGCAGCCAGATCTTGGTGAATTGATTCAGCTAATTGTGCCTTAGAAGACTGACATAAGATCTGATTTTCTTCCACAGCTTAATGTGGAAGAAAATCAGATTGTTGTTGTTGCCATCTTGTCAATTAGAAAAATGACTTTCAAAATCTTCATAACATTAACAGCATCCATCACTGCATCAAATTTCCATTCATACTTGAAAATGCTCACTGGATATTTTCTGGGCTGTTTTTTTTATGCCATCTTAGATGGATCTTTAAGTTTTCCATTTATAGAAAGCATACTTTTACCAGGACTTATGCCCATTATCCATCTAGCTAGAAGTACTTGATTTATAAGTATTTTAATAATGCCAATTTGGCATTACTAAAATACAAATCAAACCCATGTTATCTGCTCTCATGAGGATATGTAAACGTTTGAATTTGTTCACATATGAAATGATTTCTGACATTTCATATAGTTATCTGCCTAAACAGCCTTGTATATAAATCATAATAGGATACTTTTTGTATACTTTAAAAATATTTCTGAAAAAGTCACCATATTCTAAGATACTTCTGTTTTCTTTCTACTTCTCTTCAATTCACAAGCTTTCTTTTTTCCTTTTTATAAAAGACCAAGTACACCTTGGTTGGTTCTCTTCCTGGTGTATTTCTTTGCCTAATGTGGCTGCAATTACTATGGTCAGACTAGTATTTCAGCTGAGATTAATGGGAAGAACAGAAATTGCATCCATTTCTGCCAACTTAGTATATATATAGCTGTGATACAGATCACTGTATTAAATAGCAGAACAAAACACTTCTTTATTGCGGTTCTTTAAAATTTCTAAAATTATTCAAAGAAACCTGTAAAGATTTCTATATCAGCCAGATCTCAGTAAATCTAATTCTATGACAATCTCCCAACTATAAAGTAACACGAATGCCACAGTGAACAATTTTTTTATTATGTAAATATTTCGTCTTATGTGTCATAAGACATCATCAGTACAATTTTTGAGCAACAATAGGAATTGAATTAAAAAACAATAGTCTGCATGCTGAGATTGGAATTCCTCTGCATATACAGTCACATGTTCATAGATTAAAACTAATTAAATTAAAATATAACAGCTAAATTTATTTAATACAGTTGAGAATAATAATTCCCAAACTTTTGGAATAGTGAGACAGTCGTTTCAATTAAGATTAAGTCTATGAAGTAAGACTTCAGCACTTGCTGTATATAAATGTTCAATGCTAGACATTAGCTAGCGAAACTGGTTGGCAATTTGTATTTTATTCATTAAATCGTATGGTCTCTTATTAATAAAGTTCTCAGTTATAAATGTTCATGTTTATATACAGACCTTAGTGTTATTTCATTGGATCCTGTCGTTAGCGTTTTCAATTCCATGATGTTTGATGAGACAGATGTGTTCTTGATGTTCAGAGATACATTTATTTATACACCTTTCTGTTTGTTCATAGTAAGACAATTTACGTGAGCATGGTACTTCATATATGCTAGGTATCATCACTGGGGAAAGTAGCAAGTTGTGAATTTGGTTGTTGGGTTTATAGGTAGCAATGAGTTGATATTTTTTTCATAATTTTTGCCACTCATTCAGAGATGACTTTAATATATGGTATAGGAGTCCTATAGGCTTCTTCTTGTCTGGATTGATTTATAGGAGAATAGTTGATTATTTTTTGGGTTATTGTTGGGTTATGTCCATTTAGTAAGGCTGTTTCTTTGTGAAAAACATTGAAGAAAAGAGTTTTGGAAATAGCTGTTCAATATCTGTAATATAGCTCTAGCTGCATCCAACTTTCCATCACAATGGAGAGAAGGCTTAATAATAATACCAATACCTTAAAAAGGCAATCTAAACAACCCAAAAAATTACAGAGGAATTGCACTACTTCTTACCACACTGAAATCTATAATCAGATGCTTCTAAAGTGAACCATATGTAATGCCTCTTTTATCAGAAATCAATCAGGCTTCTTGAAAAAACAGAAGCACTGTTGAACAGATCTACTGCCTTAGAATGGATACAGAGTAACTCTCAAAGATTAGGCAGGACATGCCCACATAAACAGTCTCCACTTTGCAGATGATGCTGTGCTGATTGACTGTAATATTCAACTGCTCAGAACCACTTAGATAATTTATGTAAAAATGTAGCAATTATTGGGTATGGTCAACAGCAATAAAATTTAAGTCCTAAAGACCAAAACAAAAGGCAATATTAGACTAAATGACCATATTCTTGAAAAAGTAAATGATTTTCAGTACCTTGGTTCCTACATCAATACTCTGACACAGTGAAAAGAAAGAAAGCGCTAAGTTCTTCAGTTCCATAAAAGTAACTAATATCTGAAATTCCAATTTCATTGCCAAAAATTCTAAAATTCATCTGTACAAAACCACCAGTCAAGTATTTACATATGTTGCTCAGACACGGAACATCACTACTCAACAAGCAGTTCATAACATCTATAGCATTGGGAAATATGCCTTTGAACAATACTAGAATACACATGACAAGATCACATTCCTAATACTGTATTCTTGAAGAAAGTCAGCTGAGGTTAGAACACACATCCACATTCCTACATTCAGTAGTATTGCTCTTTATTTCAGACCTTCCTAAGCAAGCCACAAAATTCTGTTATGCTGATGACATTGCTCTTGCCACTAGACAGTTCATTTAAAAATATGGAAGAAACTCTAGGGGATTACTTAAAGAAAGAGACTATGCCCAAATGCAGATAAAACCCAAAATGTCCTGCTTCAATTTGAACAATAGGCTTGCCAATACAGAACTTCAGATCACCTTAAATGGTACTACATTATGATATAAAGTTTCCTAAGTATTTAGGTGTCACACCTGGATAATACAGTACCTGAAATCAAGACTCATAATAACATCATTGTTATTACTTTCACTGGTGCTCTCCTCCAAGAGTAATAATCCTCTTCTCCCTGTGCACAAGACAATCTAGACTTGAGAAGAATCAGTTGATTAAAATCTAGAGTACTACCTGTATGTGAAGCAGAAAGCTTTTTAGATATCATCTCCAGAGAAGAATGGACAAAACATCACTGATCCTGAATAGGATTCGTACAAACCATGGATTATGTGCAGACTTTATTTTGCCACCAGGGGACATTTAGCACCATACACGGTTTGGGATTAATTAAAGTAGTGGCTAGAAGACACAATTCGCGTTCTGAGAACTGCATTCAGTGAATGACATTTTCTACAGCAAAACGCAACAGATCTGCATTGATTTACCTCACATGCTATGTTATTCTGTCTTTCAAGGTTACTAAATCAGGTGTGGTGTATGAAGGAACATGTCCTTCATACACCACACATTTCAGATAGCCCTTCAACCAAAAGTCATAGGGTTTAAGATCAGGCGAACAAGGTTGACATGCTGTGGGAAATGCATGACTAATCACTCTGTGCTTTCATAACATTTGCTGTACTGCCAAATCCAATGTAAGGTGGTAGTGGTGGTCTATCCTGCATGAATATGGTAGAGTCAAGGCATCTTCGCTGCTGCAGTTACAGAACATCAAAGTTGTGCAGCATCTCTCGATACCTAATGGCAGAGATGGTACCAGTTATTAGTTCTTTGAAAAAGTATGGACCAGTAATAAACGATGCAGTGAAACCACACCACACTGTGACTTTCGATAAGTGTAAGGGGATCTGATGGAACACGTGAGGGTTATTCACCTTCCATTATCCTGGCCTCATTGCATCATGTGAGGGCAACACTTCAGATAATAAAGACCATCAGGGTAAACTGCAGTCGAGTTTCTGCATCACCATGAAGCAAAGTTTGAGTATGGGAGATCTTGTAGGGGAAAAACCTCAGCATTTGATGCAAGATTTTCCACACAGTTCAGTATGGCATGTACAGGTGTCTTGATGTAATCCAAGTGCTGCTAGATCCTTGTGCTTTATTCATTCCATGTTCCACAATGGCAGTTGCAAGTTTGTCAACCTATTAAGGAATAATCCTTTTGCACCCTCATTCTGGCCTCATTGCTAAAGATTCACTATTTTCAAATCATAAAATAATGTTTCTAAGATTTGTTATTGTCATTGATCCTTTTCTCCTATTTTTCAAATGCTGGAATTCTCAAAGCACAGCATTAGTGTTACTGCATCGTAGATAGTAAAGCTGGACTAGCAATGCACATTCTGGTGAGTTCCATATCATTTCAGTCTTATTAGAATGATGCAAATCTGTTTTGGTCTTCCCTACATCCACCAACTCGACAGTGGAAACAGTGAGATTATGCAAATATCACACAATTCTAGCACCAATTGTCTGCTGATGGCAGAATTTTGTAATTCCTGTTTTTTTTTCCTGTAAATCAAAACCCCATGTTCTAGAGTGTACTTACACCAAGTTTGATTGAATTTCATCCAGTACATTTTTTGCTACAGGACTCTGAACACCTCCTCTTTATTTTGCATGTCAAAAGAACTTCTGCTTACAAAAAAGATGAAACCATAATCCCCCCCCCCCATAGCTGACTTCTATATGACACATTTTGAGTAATGGGCTCTAAATTAATCTACTCTGAAAAGCTTGGCACAGGTGGCCATATGCCTTCAAACTTTAAACACCTTCCTAAGCCATCTAAACACACACTTTCAGTTTGCCATTGAAACTGAAAACTGAACACTTCCTTTTCTGGATATTCTTATCACATACTGCCTACCTTAAACTTACACACAGACCAATTCCTACATGTAGACTCATAAATATCCAGCACAAAAACTAGTTGTCATTAGCACCCTGAGAAATAGATTCTTAATAATTTGCTCCACTGATAAGGCTTTAAAAAACGAATTTGACAAAATAAGCAGAACCATTATAAAGAATGACAACATCACCAAAACAGTCAGTATTACCCCATGGTTCTGTTCTTTCACCCACTTACTCTTTTCCTCCTGTATATAAATGATCTACTGTCATAGACTTCCACTCCTATCCATAGCTTTGCTGATGACAGTTTAGGATATCTACTATTTGGCAATATCCGATTATCTTATATTAATTTTTTTAGCATGGCCATATTTGATAAAATTATTAAATAAAAAGGAAAAGATAACTTTTTATTATATTATTTATCACGTAGTTAAACGTTTCCAAAAATGTATAGCAGAAAAATATGTTATTTCTTGTAATAATTAGCAATGTTAATATAAGAAAGCTTTGTTACTTATGGCCCATCGAAAACTATTTGATTGTGGTATTTTTATTTGTAAAAAGGACTCACCTCTAGTGTAGTTTTTTATTTCTGTAACATAAACTTGAGAGAAGAAATTATTGAACTTTCTGACGAACCTTTCACAGCATTGAGGAACTGCTGACTTGTTTACAAGTGCCCTTCACTTCACTGCCTAGTTGATTACTGCATCAGACAGTAGTGTGCTTGTGCGAACATCATACTTCTGAAAGATGAAGTTGAATGAGTGCAAGAGAGAAAAGGTAACAGCTGTCGCATTCATTAGAACAGAAAGAAAGAGACAGCATTCTAGAGAAGGGAGTCGGAAGTTTTACGGGAGAAAGTAGTTTTAAGGGAATTTCTGAAGGCAAAAGGGTGGATAATAGTGCTATGAGGGAAACAAATAGTTATCTCAAAATTAACAGATGAATTTCCTTTATATGAAGCAAAATTGTGACAGATAAAAGTGGTTATATAGTTTCTCCCGAGGCATCAGACAATTCCTTTTTGATACCGTATGCAGAAAGCGTATTCCTGATAAGCACTATAAAACCCATAAGAGCTGAACTTTTTTTTATTTAAGGATAATGATGAGACTTCCACAAGGAAACTGGGAACTTTAAAATTATCTTCATATTCTAAAGAAATAGGAAAGGTACTGATACTCCAAAGAAGATATGAAAGAAATATGTCCTTTTTTAAAGAAAGCTTGTACAAAAATTATTTTTTTTGTTTTAGAGCAAAAACAGGCATTCATTAAGAAATTTATATGTTATGGCCATTATTGAGAGCTGAAGAAACTTTATGAGCTTAAAATTTGTGTATTCTCACAAAATCATCTGATTTTGAAGAGAAGAGATCTTATGTAATGTTTATGTTCATTTAACTGTATTAAATGTGTGGGCCTTTATATTCTCTTTAGGAGATAAATTTATTTGAAATGCAAAACTGTATATAGCACTTGCAAGACATAAACATTTTACACATACCATTTAAGATAATACTGAAAAATCAACACTAATATTATTTTTGAATTTCCTTTGTTTCTCACTCAATCTCTTAATCTATCATAATAACAGCATTCCAGGTATGAATCTGTGGTATTAACTGTTTCTCTTTGAAATAGCTTGTTCTTAAGAAGAAAGTGGAAACACGCTATAAAACAACAGTATACGTTGCATTCCTCCTTTTCACTTGACAAACATTGTAGTGCTCAAATATTAGAATCCTCAAGATCCACCATGACCATTGGCCTGAACTCCGACCTCCTAGCTGTATCCCAGTGGGACAAGGACAACCTTGTGGACTTCAGTGCCACCAAAACTCAGTCCTGTGATCTCTTGCAAGAAAGAGTTTCCATCCCCCTCCCTTACCTTCAATAATATTGAGATGTGCAAACACAATAAGATTTCCCTACTTGTACTGACCTATACATCCGACCTCTCCTGGTACAAACATATTTTAACTGTAGCTGCTGCAGCTGCCAGAAAACTTTGTGTACTTTTTTGCACAAGACACTACTTCACACCTGCTAACTCTATACAAATCCCAAATCTACTCAGCTATGGAATATTGCTCTGATATTTGGGGTGGTGCACCAAAATCCTCTCTATGATTGCTCAATTCTATCCAGAAGAGGGCAATCCAGCTAATTAATGATCCCTCTCTCACAGACACTCTGTTCCTGCTGCCTTGTACCTCTTCTACAGATACTTTCATGCACAGTGCTCTGCTGAAATGGCTGCTATTATTCCTCCACTTTCCTCCAAAATCATTAGAACAAGAGCCACTGCCAACCAACACACTTTTACAGTCCATCTTGAAATTCACCAAACCAACTTCACTGTCTCCTCTTTCATTCCATCTATTTTTGTTCTTTGGAACAGTCTCCCCCCCCACTCTGCCTTCTCCAAAAAATACAACATATAGCTGTTCAAACAAACAAGAAGAAAGCAGGAATGAATCTGTGAACAGATTCCTCCTTTCTTCTTTTCCTCTTGCCTACACATAGCACTAATGTTCTATAGGTCTTTGTGGCTTTTCATTTATGGATCAGATATTAAATTAATTCCTTACATTAAGGGAATATCTGGAAAAATAGAACACTGTAGAAATGCAATATTAAGGGTATATTTAAACTATCTACAAAATTAATCAGTTTACTCAGCTCCTCTAAGGACCTTGTTTTTCCATTCCCTTCGCTTGCCCATTTAGGTACATACTAAATCCAGTACACCTGAAACTTACCCTACATTTTTACTGTAGGTGAGATAAGTATTTATTTTTTCTATTTTATATATTTTTCACATAGACCAGATACCCTGCTCTGGAAACCAAAAATGGAACTTTTTCAAGCTGCTATAGGTCTCACACTGGGTGATGAAGTTCATCTCCCACTTGAAAGCAATCACAGACATCCATGCCCATGGCAAGATTCAACCTGCAAACCTGTTAGTTTGAGAGTGGATACACTAACTGCTTGGCCAACGAGGGTGGCAAAGGGGAAATAAGATGCAATAGCACCATTAAGAAAAGTACATACACAACACATCAAATTCCTTAATTATAGGAGTTAGGCCTCTCACAGACATTTTATATTCTCATAAACTTTCTGGCAAAATTCAAAACTAATATATGGGCTCTTGGGCAGAGTCCATGTCTTTTCAGTACTGCAAGCCAAGGCATCTCTTTCTGGTAAAATTTGAACTTGGTTCTATTACAAAAAAAAAAATTATGGACCTTTAATATCTTGTTATGTATTACTTAATTCAAATCAAAGTCTTTGCCTATCTATCCAGGTGTTAATATACCTGCTGATTCAGTACCAAGGTTCCATGTCAGAATATTTCTGACATGAAACCTTCATGGTATTGAATGGAGGGTGTTTTCCTTCTTAGGTTTCTGCCCAATATCTGATGACTAGCAGTTGAAACTGCTGTTTGAACTTGTCAATAAGTTCTTAAAAGATAAGAACTTATCTTCTAACTAAAATATTGTTTCTAGGAGGCCAAGTTACTTGGCTAGGAGTCATGGAGTCAAAAGACTCTTCGTGGGAGACCTGCTTTATCCATTAACACAGTACCTATCATACATCTCATTAAACCTATTCACTGTTTGTTGGGATGCTCACAACTGCCCTCTGGCAATCCATTCCACTTATTCACCATTCTCCAAGAAAATAATCTAGTCTGCACACCCTTACTACCACTGTTTTCTCCCTACTCCCTATGTATTGAAAATTTCTTCTGTGTCAATCTTATAGTGTCCCTTTAGTAACTTTTAAGTTTTTATCATAGCCCCTCTCCTCTGCCTATCAGCTAAACTCTGCAACCCACATACCCTCAATCTGTCTTCATAGGGAACATTCCATAGACCTGTCACCAGCTTGGTCACTCATCTCTGAATCTTCTCCACCACCTCCCGATCCCCAAGATATGAAGGTGACCAAATCTGTGCACAGTAGTCAGCATGTGGCTGTGTCGTGACGACTCTTTCCTGTCGTGTTCTAAATCTATCTAGTTTCAAGTCACTTTTATGAATAATACAACTAATCACGAAATGATCACCGATCCAAAAGTAGGGAAATTTATATTTATACTTGGTTCCCATTTGTCATGACGACTCTTTTCTGTCGTGTTCTAAATCTATCTAGTTTCAAGTCACTTTTATGAATAATACAACTAATTACGAAATGATCACCGATCCAAAAGTAGGGAAATTTATATTTATACTGCGCCACCCTATTCTTAGATTAGTCTATATAAATAGTAGGATCAGTTCTAAATTAAGTTAACAGTCATCTCATTAGGCCGAATCATCTATTATCATTTTTACTTGGGGTTCCTGCAAGATTCGAATATTTATGAACGGTGCAATAATAAGGAATTCAGGCAAACACAATATTTAGATCAACAAAATAAAACATTTAATATATGATATGGTTAACAAATACAAGAACTCTATTTTAAAATGGAATTATACAATTAACTTAACACTTCTTCTTAGGTCACTCATGCTAAATCAATGTTCTAACTTCCATTTACAATTCACAGTCTCAAAAACATAAATCTTCTTATCTCAAGTTAATATAACAACTTCACATTTAATCAGTCTTCACAAATCTATCAGCTCAATGTTTATATTCACAGCAGGCAATACTCTATGTAAGCAATATTCCAAACAAATATATTCCGGTCCTTGAGCATCGGGGATATATCACAGTTAAAGCTAAAATAGACAAACTTATACAACTACTCTTACCAGACAAATTCTTCAACACATCAAATTATTGAGAGAGCACTTATGAATTGACTTAATCAACGTTAGCGGAACACACATAACAAAAATCTCCACAGTTTTAACTGTACTACTGTTAGTCGCACTTCACTATTCCAAACAACAGTAATTAGGTACTGATATCTTCTCTTGTTCACTTTTCTCCAAGTAATCAATATAATCTTTTCCTAGGGCAACATAGAATTTATTCGTAATCCAGATTGACTGGAACTAATCAGAATTCTCGCATTGACTGTCCAGTTTCCTTTTATCTGATTACGGCATTAACCTTTCTTCATTACAACAGCCGATTTCACTTATAATATTAAACTTTATGATTCACTACTTATTGGTTCACTTCCGAACACTATTTTCATAAATTTCTGCCCTATGGATTCTATAATCTTGGTTCCGCAAAACTCTCTCCTCCCTTGCTTAATAATAATTCTTCTCTCCCTCTCTCTGTCTTAACTATGACCTTTTCTCTCCTTTCTCGTTCTATCTATGACCTTCACTCCCACCTTACGTTCGAACGCCACGCTCTACTCCACTCGTGGTTGTTTACGCGTGCATCTCCATGACAACAGACTAAGCGTAAACATTTCGCTAATGTAATGTATGCTCTTTTACTACTACTACAGTGATTACATAACATCAAATATTTCACAAATAAGAACAACAAAATATTTAAGCTACTTCTTCAACTTTTTGATTACGTATACAGTTAAATATAAAATAACACTTTACGTTACATCATATATATTTGGTTACACAAAATTCTATACATTTTAATATTCTATAAAATAATAGTAGGTCAGGTGTTGAATAAATATTCAATTAGTAATTCTCAATTAATGAATAATAAATAATTTTATATAAGCCATGATTAATATTTAATAAGCAATGTTAAATGTGAATGAAAAAAAATAAATTACATAACATAGCTTCATTCACAATTTAACAGCTGAATCATAGTCTTATAAAGAGGGATAATTACTATCTTTACTTGTCAGTGTGCTCTTCAGCATCCAAGTAATCCTGTGAGCTATTTTTCCAACTCTTGTAATGTGTCCTCTGAATTTCAAATCTCTATCCACCATCATCCAAAGATCCCTAGCCTCATCAATATCCTGTAAACTACTACCATCAATATGATACGAAGTGTGTAATCTTTTCATCCTGAAGTGCATTACCTTACATTTTACACCATTGAATTGACAACCACTGTCCTTTGTCCACACTGCTAATTTATTTAAATAATCTTGTAAGATATCTACATCAATTTTATCAACTACTACTCTCCCTAGTTGTTCATCATCAGTGAACATCATGTTTGCTGATGAATGTTCCCTTTCAAATCTTCTGCTATATCATTAATATACAAATTAAAGAGTAGTGGTCCTAGTACAAAGCCCTGAGGTAGTCACACTCATTTGCCTTGATTTCACTCCACCAAATATAACCATCCTCTGATGTCTATCAACCAGCCTATCCCCAATCCATGTTACCAGCTTCATATCCATTCCCATTTACTCCAACTTATGTAATAGTTTTCCATACAGTATTCTGTCAAATGCCTTTGCAAAGTCCAGCAATATCATGGTGTAGCCATTTCCTTTATCCAATTCTGTTGTCAACTTATTATAAAATGTGAATAAATTACTTAGGCAGGACTTACCTTTTACAAAACCATTCTGCCCACTATAAAGTATCATATTCCTATCCACCCATTCCTGAATTTTACTTGTAACTAACTTTTCCAATGCTTGAACCACCACTTCAGAGATACTAATTGGTCTGTAATTTGCTTCTTCTGTCTTGGAGCCACCTTTATGTAGTGAAAGGCCGTTTGGCCTAACAAGTAAGATAAAGAGGATGAAGATATTAAAAGTACTGTAATTAATTTGAGAATCTAATTGGATCATGTTCCTTATTAATTAGAAAGCAAACAATTTAATTTTTTGTATGTTATTTTAATATATGTTTTTTTTTTTTTTTTTTTTTTAAATAGAACAACTGTGTAAAGCTCAGTGTGAATCAAAACAGCACCAACAAGAACTAGACAATTTAAAAAGTAAGTGTACATACACGGGGCGAAATTTAACTGCTTATTTTAAAAATGGATCTAGAACTACCTCAGGAATATCTCATGCAATTTCAGAACATTGGTTGTTTATTTTATTCTTATTATTCGGGTCTCTTATAGGTTATATAATTTTTATAATTCATCCCTGGTATTTTGAAAGAATCTACATACACAATGTGTGCATGTACACATTATTCCATATGTTCATTCACGTATATACACAAGAAAGAAAAGCAATCTCTGTGAATGTAATGCTGGGTTTTAAGCATATTATCTGCTGTATCTAGAAGGTTTTATTGTTCTTTGTATGTTATTTAAATGCTTTTTTTAGTTTTGCGTATTTAATTTAGCCCTGGTATTTTGAAAGAATAGGTTACATGTGAAGTGTGTATGCACACATCATTCCATATGTTCCAACAAGAAAGACTGTATGTCAGTCAATCCAATAAAAGAAATATGATCTTACCTTGAAGCTTGAAGTATTATCAAAAGTAAGGGGAAATTAAATGAGATTTACCTTATGAGAATTAGGCAAGACTGTGTTTTGATACCATTTAAGTTTGTTAAAGTCCTTACCTCAGTGGAGAATGGCAGCGTTTATGGCATTAGTTGTGGAATATCTTGAAGTTTGCAATATATGCACTACAGGGTTTGTTAATGAAAAAGAAAAGTGGAATGTTCTACCATCACTGAAAGGACAAAATTTGAGTCCAGTAGTGGTGAAATATGAAGAGAGACCAGAGAATGAGAGAAAACTGGCAAGCCAGTTTCAAAAGATGGAAAGCAGACCATGAGATGGTAGTTTGGTAAGTAGCTAGATGTGATCAAATGTCCTAGAAAGGTCAAGGTTGACACTTGCATTTAATAGAATGGATATGTCAGAGAAATTATTAAACAACAGGTTTTACTCTTTCAATATTTTGTCTCTGTCACAGAGTCATCTTCAGGAAAACAATATTAAAATTGTAATAACAGTAAGTAGAAGAAATGAGATATTTTAAACCTGAAGTCCTATGTGGGGCATCTTCTATGAGTGAGGTTGGCTAGCCTAAGCTGTGTGGTGGGAGGTCTTAAGAATTAGTTTTCCAAATCTTGGGAAGTTTGACATCATATGGTCAGTCAGGTTATCTAGATCTGACTGACTATAGTTGCAATGATGGGTGTTGGCAGATCTCCCAGTTTCACCATAATATAAGTTGCAAGAACGAAGGATCTTGTAAACACCAGGAACAGAGAGGATTAGAGGTAGAGCCTTAGGAGAGCTAGCTTCAAATGAGGTTTGAAAGCAGTGCAGAGATTGTATTTCTTTAAAGTTCTGGATATAGAGAATACTAATAGTATTACTGTAGTCTGTATGTGTGAGGAACAGCTGATTTGTTGATCTTTCTGCAGAGTAACCACTGGACAGGAAGGTTTGGTAAATAAAAGAGTTCAGCTGTAAGGAAAGCCTTGCAGTTAATTGCTAGCCCTCCTTATGACACAGGAATTGGCCGCTGATAACCTTTTCTGTTATTTTTGACAGACCTGTGACAGTGGTAAAGGGATGATAATTTGATATGAGTTCTCTTTTTACCTTAGCCCTTTTTAGAATGTGTTGAATATAGAATTTGCTTCTGTACTGTCAGGTAGAGAATATTATGGATCCAACCATATTTTATAGCCAAGTGTACAAAGAAACTATAAGTTTCAAAATTTATCAGAGAGCTTATAAGAATATATCCTTCAGCATCAGAGTTGCCTTGGCTTTCACAATTTAGAAGACACAAACTCTACCCAGAGCCTATATATTCGCCTTTTATTAATGCACTGATTAGATTTTACTGGCCTGACAGCTGTTTCTAATTGTTGGTTATCAGTTAAATTCATCATAAGTGAATTCTTGGTAAGTGTACAATCAAATATTAAAGTGTAGTGCTAAGAGACTTAAATTTGTCATGAGTAAGATAAAGAAATGGATTCATAATATCCTCCTTTCAATATCTTATTAATTCCAGATGGAAGCCTCTCTCTGTGCTCTATACCCATATGGACAGTACTATTTTAAAGAATTTTCATTAGAACAATGTTAATGTTAAATCAGTTTAAAAGCACAGTTGTGTGCACAATCTCTGCCGTTATTTATCTTATTTTCAAATGGAAAATATTAAGCTTGTTTATTTACTCTATGCAGATAAGGTTCTTTTCTTAAATAATTTTTTACATTTTTTGAGCCATTAACCAAATTAAATAATTGCAGTGGCAAATTTGGTATGAAAAATAAGTAAAACGACAAACTGAAAATGGATAGTACAACGGAAAACTTTCAGCTGAATTTTTATTGATTAACAGATTGTAGAATTTTTGCTGATTGTTACAATTTTTAGTGAAGAAAGCAACTTTGGTATAGTAAGAGGTCATTTGATTAAATTTATGTGGAACAAGAGAGGAGGGAGGAGAGAAATCAGCCAAAAGACTGTCACCTGTGTATAAGATAATATTCCAAGCATTTTTAACATAAAGAAAAAGACCTAGAAGAAGACCAAGCTATAGATAAGTTAATGCTGTTATTATGCTTTAGAACATAGAAAAGTAAGAATTTAAAATCAGACTGGATAATTAATAGACCAAAGTTGAAAGAAAGTTTTTGTTATGTCTGAAAAGTTCTCAGGCTCAACCATAGATGGCAACACTATTGGCAAGATTTTTTTTTTTCCCACTAAGTTGTTACATCTTGTCATAAGCATCCATGTGAAATTGCAAGTCATTCTATTAAAAATTCTTTGTAAAAGAAGGTTTAATGCCAAAAGAAATTCACTTGAATTTCATAAACGTTTATGGGCACTCTTCTTCTTCATTTTCGACAATTAAGAAATGGGCTGCCGAGTTTAAATGTGGACTTACCAGTCTTGAGGATGATCCACGTGAAGGATGTCCAAAAAAGTGTAACAACACCAGAAATCACTGATCGAGTGTACAATATGGTACTGGATGACCGGTGAGTCAAAGTGTGTGAAATTGCTGAGACTATAGGCATTTCAAAAGAACGTAGAATATATTTTGCATGAAGAAAGCTTTGCATAAGATGGGTACCAAGCTTGTTCACAGCAGATCAAAAACGCACTTGCATGAAAATCTCTCAACAGTGCTTGGAGCATGTTAACAATAACAAAACTGATTTTGTGCTTTGATTTATTACTATGGATGAGACTTGGATTCACCATTACACACCAGAATCAACCGCAGTCAAAACAATTGATAGAAGCCGGTTGTTCAGCACCAAAGAAGACAAAGTCGGTTCCATCAGCAGGAAAGGTCATGGCATCGGTGGGATGTTAAAGGCATTTTGTTTATTAATTATCTTGAAAAGGGTAACACAATAGCCACGGAATGTTATTCCAATCTTTTAACCAGACTAGACGAAAAAATTCGTGAGAAAAGACCTGGTTTGCAGAAGAAAAAAAAATCATCTTTCATCAGGACAATGCACCTGCCCACAAAGGTGTTTTTGGCGATGAAAAAATGAAGGGATCTGCACTATGAATTGTTGGAACATCCTCCCTATTCCCCAGATTTGGCTCCCTCTGACTTCTATCTCTTCCCAAAACTCTTCCTTGCTGATCAGCGTTTTTCTTCGAATCGAGAGATGATTGCAGCTGTAGAGGGGTATTTTGCAGATCTTACTGAGAACCACTACAGGGACGGGATAATGGTGCTGGAGCATCGCTGGAATAAATGTATTAGTCTTAAGGGAGATTATGTTGAAAAATAAAAATAATTTTGAAATTATAAATTCATTTTTTCATTGTTAGGCCGAGAACCTTTCAGATCACCCTTGTATTATGATAATTCAACAAATAAATATTTATTTGTTGGATTATCATTGTATATGCTTATAGCCCTTGAAGGTATATACCAGGAGAAAGTCTTCTTGATACCATTTCCTGAACTTACCTCAGAATAATGAAATGTGACTGAACTCTTTTCACGAGCTCTTCATTGCACAATGCGTAACTGAAAACGAAACACAAAACAGAGATTATATGCTCTAAAAGTGCTCAGTAATATAACTTGTAATATTGTAAGTCTTTAAACCTTTACTTGACTCTCAGATATCTCATATCTGAGAAGATTTCAAATGTCATAATGCATGAAACCAGAATGCGTGAAATCCTCAGCTTCCAAAAAAACTAGGATTTCTCTTTCACTCAAGATATTAATTCACCTATAAACAGCTATTAACCTTATACAAATCATAAAGTCTACCCAGCTATCAAATACTGCTCTCACATTTGGAGCAGGGCTCCTAAAAGCTCCCTCAAAATGCTTGACTCAATACAGAGGAGAGCAATTAAATTACCCATCTCTTACCACCTCTTCCCTCACTTTCACACAGACATTTGATCTCTGCAATTTGTGTATTCTATAAATATTTCCATGGCAAGTCTTCATCTGAAATAACATCAATAATCCCTACTCAGTACTAAGCCCATTGGAACATGTACAGCTGCTGCCCAAGTTTTATAGTACAACTTGAAACACACAGAACAAGTTTCTTTTCCTCCTTCATCCCTGCTACTGCTGTACTGTGAACAGTCCCCCCCCCCCAATGTGTTTCCCAAGGAATACAATATACAGGCTTTTAAATCAAATGTAAACAAGTTTCTCCCTTCCTAACCCACTACCCATATACAGTACTAATGCACTATAGACTGATCTGCCAACCTCTCGTGTATGGGCTCAACATCAAAAATAAAATAATAATAATAATAAAAAATTTGATGATGAGAAAAGGATAAGTATCTGCTGGTAGCTGGCTGATCAGAGTGTCAAAGACAGTTATTGTTTTCCTTTTCAGTAGTGAAATGATCCTTGAGTGTTGGCTGTTGAGGTTTACTCAAAAGTTTCCAGCATATCCCATCTATGTTGCCAAATGGAGTGCATGTCATCAGCTGGTGCAGTCATAGTGTGATTTATGGCCATACTTTTGATATGTTTCATAAAAAGATTGACTGAGAGCTGGGGTGGGGGTGGGGGAGACCCATACCTGGTGTTCCCTCTAAGCTTTGTGCATTTAGATATGCACATCACTCCAAAAAAAAAAAAGGGGGGGAGAGGAGGACTTACCTTTTATACAGTAGCAGGTATTAATCTGAGAGACTGTTTCTAGAAATCTGTGTTACATTACCAAAAGTCAGGAAGATCATAATCTTTAGACTTTCAGCAAGATCACATCACCACATCCATTGTGAGTGCTAGTTAGATATGTAGGAGCCTGCTTTTTTACATCCAGTCTGGTTGTACTTCCTGCTGGTGTGCTTATAAGCAAGTATTTGGTGTATTTTTTGTACACATTAAGATTCCTTGATGACCATGGCGTAATATTAATAATTTAATAACTAAATAAATTAATTAATTGATTATTATCCTTAGATGTGTTTTCTCCTCTAAAGACCAAAAAAAATTCTTTGTGCATGTATGGTATGTGTTTGGAAATGAACTTTAACTGTAATATTATCATCATTCTGTTCATTAGTAAACATAGTGGCCTGTTATGGTCTCAAGTCATTGCTTGGCTGGTCTTCCTGGCAGTTTCCTTCCTCGAGGGATGCATTGAAGAATCTGTCAGGGTATCCTTGTCCTTTCTGTTCTGTTTACATGCTGTAATTATTTTTGTCTATATTGTTGAGTATACTGTATCATATGTGCCATATTTTATTTTTTCATCTGGTGTGGTTATGATAAATTTCATTTCAGCTGATGTAGGCCATTGTTTCTCTTATTTTTTGATTGTACTGCCTTCGCTCCCATAAGTATTGGTCTCATGTGCATTCATTTTGGTATGCCTCTGTACTTTTGTCAGATTGAAAACGATGATTAATTATTCTAAAATGCTTCTCTATATTTGAATTTTTTTTTTTCTTTGTAAATTAGACTTTAACCAAGATAGCTGATGCACTTTACTTGTTTGTCAATTGTATTATCAATATTTTCAATACATATTTTACTACAAACTGGCTCTTTTCCTTGAAAGGCCATAATTTTAGTTTTTATAGTTGATATTTCCATATTAAAATTTTGAGCAGTATGATTTAATTGGTATACAGAATACTACAATTCATCTTCATTATTGGCCAGAAGTACTTGATCATCTGCATATAACAGTGTGTCAAGATAGCCATCACTTTGTAATGGAATATCTTCACACACTGTCATTCTCTAGTATCTGATAGTTGCAATGATTTATTAGTTTCTGATTTGAGATTTAATTTCCCACTTTGACTGTTATGCAGTTATATCTATAAAGATTGTAAATTGCTCCATTATTTAGTTTGGAGTTTCATCATCAGCAGCAAGTTCTAGCATTTAAGCTTATACATTGATTATTCTTTTTTTGCTTGTTTGTTTGGTTCAGGAAATGACTGCAGAAAAAGATCATCAGTGAGTATTTCTAAAAGTTGATTTCACACAGTCAAAAGTTTTCCTGTAGTCCATAAAAGCTACATTGTTCATTGTTGTTTCATTGAATCCTTTGTGCTTCTCAACTTTTAGTTTCAAGAAAAGTAACCATTTGTACAGGAAATGGATTCTGCCCTTGCAGAATCCATTTATTGTATTCATTGTAATGATTGTCCAGTTTGTTTTTTATAATTTTGAGCATATGTTCGTCACTACTATTTGTAATATAATGTAATACATATATAATATGTATTGCCTTATTTATGTATGTATGTAGGGTGAGGAAGACAAGCAGCATATGAAAAATAATATAAAATTAAAGTGTAGTAAGTGTGAAAGATGGTGGTGTTTTGGAAGATGGTGTTGATTGAAGAAGATAAGTGTCAATCAAGAGTAGGTTGTTTGGGGAGAGAGAGATGTGCTGAAAGAAGTGGAATGTGAGAAATGAGTTCAAAAGCATGAAAGAAGAAACTGGAAACAATGGATGTGAAGTGAATGAGAGAGTACGAGTGAGAGAGAGTTGTGGTAATCATAGAAGGAGAAAGAGAGAATAGGCGAACCAGGGAATGAGAAGGAAGGCAAGACAATGCAACAACCAGGGATGGAGAGATGATAGAAAGGCAGGTAAGTGGGAGAACAAGGAGAGAGCGAGATGGGGGGGGGGGGGGGGGTGCAGGTGAGCAAGGAAGGAAGGAACAGACTAATAAAAGGTGTGATGTATGGAGATTCAATGATCTGTGAAGTGGATTGCAAGAAAGAATGCTAGAGCCGTGTTTGCCTGGAGGAATGATAGTGTGCCAATGGCAGTTAAGTGAGGTGAAAGAATGGATAAAAGATGGTTGTGATGGCAGATATATATAACTTGAGAGGCAGTGTGAATCGGGTGTTGAGAGATTTAAGGTTCATGCTTAAGGTTGCATGACAGAAGGAAGATAATGATATGTTACCCAAGTATGAAATGCACAGCTGAAGAGAAGAGCATCAGTGATGAATATTACGATAGCCAGAATGTGTCAAAACAGGGGCTTGGATTATGTGAATACTTGAAGTGCATTTGAGGACAGAAAGGAACTGAACTGCATGCTAGAGATGGCTTACATTTGAATAAGGAGGGATGTATGTATCTGGAGTTATTCACTGCAGTGCAGGGAAACTAGAATTATGAGAGACTTCTGGACAATGAAATTCCCACCTAAAGACAATCACAAACATTCATGCCCACAGTGTGTTTCAAACCCACAGCCTTTTGGTTGGAGAGCTGATTTACTAACCACTCTGCCAACATATGGTGTGAGGCAGGCAGGACAGGATATTTGGTGGGGTATTGCTATAAGCCAAGGAGCATAGAAGGGGAAGAACAGGAGATGGTTAGGCAGTTGAGTGCTTAGTGAGTGCAAAAAGAATGGTCGTTATGGGAGATTTTAACTACAGTAGTATAAATTGAGGAAAGGAAATTGCACGTACTAGTAAGGGAGTGGAATTTCTGGAATTCTTGAGGGACAAATGTCTTAGGCAATGTGGTAGAAAGAACATTAAGTTCAATAGTTTTGGATATTGTCATAGCATCAGAAGACTGATTGTAACAGAGATAGCATCTCTGCCCCCCAGTTGAAGAGAGAGTGATCATGTGGTTTTGACTTAGAGGATGAATAGACATGTAAGAATATTGAAGAGAAAGGAATTTGTGGCATAAGGCATCTTGGGACATTTCCATGGATGGAGGAAGGGCAAGATTATCATAAGTACATGGGAACTAGTGAAGAAATATTTATTGACACTAATAGCAAGTTATACCTCATGAAAAAAGAGAACACGGTTTGGTGTAAAGTGGTTGACAAACAATATCAAATGGGAACTGCAGGTGAAAAAGAGGTTATATAAAAGATATAAGGAGAAGGGTGGACAGCAGATGCATGAAAAATATAAGATTCAGGCTAGGACAGTGACTAGTATAGTAAGAAAGGCAAAACTATAATATGAGAAGAGATTGGCCCTGAGATCAAAAGACAATCCTAAGGAATTCTTTCATTATGTGGTCAGTAGGAGGAGGAATGATTGTGTGGAATATTGACATTGTTTGACAAAGATGGGAGTAGAGTGACTAATGTTGAGGACATAGTGAAGTTGTTTATTGAACACTTTACTGGAGTATTTCATCTTGGAGAAGTAGGTTTTAATACTGGAGGGATGGGATAGATTCGAGGTTTAGAATTGCAAGAGGGGAGAGAGTTTTAAATACTAAGTACTCTGGATGTTAATAAAGCAATGGGATGGAATGGGATTTCATCATGGGTTTTGAGGGAATGCTCAGAAGAACCAATAGCTCCATTGACCTGACTTTTCAGTCAGAGTCTGGCTACAGGAAAGGTGCGATAATGTTATCTGTAAGAGTCAACATGGGTTTGTTAAGAGGTACTCTTGTTTTAGTATTCTGATTGTCTTTTATAATAAAGTAACAAGAACGGTTGATGAAGGAAAAGCATATGTTGCCATTTTTTGGATTTTACAAAGGCATTTGACAGAGTACTACATAAGCTGATATTTAAGTTACAGCACATGGATTTAGATGTCAGGTTAGTGAATTGGTTTGGGTATTGGTTGTCTGATAGACAGAGAGATTTTTATGAGGGGAGCGGTATCAAGGAAGCAGGTTACAAGTGGGGTCCCACAGGGCTCAATACTGGGACCTGTATTGTTTAACATTTATATCAATGATATTGTCACTGAAGCAGGGTGGAGGAAGATTCAGTTTGCAGATGTGAAGTTGAGAAGGATTATTAGTAATGGTGCAGATATGTTAGCCCTTCAGGAGGATTTGAATAAGCTGGAGAGATTACTAAATGAATTACTTAATTCAACTAAATGTAAAGTCTTGAAGTTTGGGATACATATTGGAGGCTGCATACTCTGGAGGAAGTAGAGGAGGCAAGGGATTTTGTGGTGATGATTGATAGAAACCTGATGTTCATGGGGACATATTGTGAAAGTGGTGAAGGTAACAAGATTGCTGCAATACCGAGAAGGATGCTGACCAGCAGAGATAGAAGAGTTGTGATTCCATTGTATAAAGCCCTGATCAGACCACGCCTGAACTATTGTAGTCCTCAGGATTTGAAGGGGGATAAATTAACCTTGGAAAGAGTATAGTGGCAGTTAACAAAAATTAATTACCGTGTGATGATACAGTGTAAGTTCCCTTTTACGGGAATGTACGGCACCATCTAAGTCCCCCCCCCCAAATTTTATTCGGGCTCTGGAACCTGCATAGCTGACGAATCGGGCCTATGGCTTGGTCAGTATTCCTGACAGTAATCCGTGTGTGTCCACGGCCGGTTTCTTGCTTGCAGGATGAAAAACCCCAGATAAACTGCGGGGGAAAACCCTGCTGTCCATGCCCAAGACCGGCTAACTTGGCTATGGCTGAGGAAGATCCTTAAGCTCCTCACATCGTCAACGAGAATCAAACCTAGAACACCCCTTCCCCAGGCATATGGTTGCGAAGCACAAAGCCACTAGGCTAACCGTGTGGACAATAAAAATGATATTAGGACTGTACAATGTTAGTTGTTAGGATAGACTGGAAGAAAGTTTTTGGTAGATAGGAGAGGTGATATGATTAAGATATTTAACCTCTCAAGAAGTAGTACAGGATTGACACTGAGGAGTTCTTTCATATGGTACAAGGGTACATCCATAGAAGTTGGGAAAGAAAGTCATGAGCAAGAGAGTGAGGAGTGGCTTCTTTTCAGAAGGTTGTTGAAGTATGGAATGCGTTGCCTGATAGGGTGGTTAGATCTAGCACAAACAGTGAATGAGTTCAAGGAATAGCATGATAGACCTTTGTGTTGTCTAGAATGGGCCTCCCACAATGAGTCTTGTGACTCCATGAAGGTCTTGAATGACGAGAGTAATAAATTTTGTGACAACAAAAAAAAATGCTTTGGATGATATATAGCAATTCACTAGACTATATCCTATTCAGTTTAGATTTTAGTAAACCCTCTCAGTTAATATTTATTAACTGCAACTAAAAGAAGCTCTTATAAAAAAAATAAAAAAATAAAAAAACATCACTTTCTAAAAATAAGCTTTTGTAAATATTTTTTTAATTAATAAATATACAAACATTAACAAATTATTTAAAATCAAAAAATGATGACAATGCCAAAAATGTTGCAGAACTTAAAAGTCTACATCTGGAATGTGGCAGTCTCAGGACCAGGATATTATCTTTAGAGGCTGAACTTCAAAAGTATGTATAATTATATTCAACTACTTTTTTTCCTCTCTGAAGTAGCTAAAAATATATAAAAATCTTTACTATTCTAACATCTTTTCATTATTATATTCTGTTTACAGTGTTAGATACAGTTAAGTTTTTCACTTTGGAGGTTTCTGGATACTGAACCAAAATTTTAAGTTCTAAATACTTAAAATGCTGTGCTGTATAGTCAGTTACTTCAGTATTTGGCCAATTCATCATGTTTTTCAGATATTTGGCTTCAACTGAATAAGAAAAATTCCTGTTACATGCATCATGACAAATTCAATGAATTCGGGAAAAGCTCCCCTTATCTTGTGCCACTTCATACAAATGCTTGTTGCATTTGCTATAAGCACTTTCTTTGGTGTTTTTTGTTTATATTATGCAGTCTTAAAAGTTAATTACATTATGAAGTATTAAAATTTAAAAAACAGTATGGTTTTGGCCATATATAATTAAAAAGATATATTTTGAAATTTTACAATTTATGTGAAAATTCAAAATTTGCAAAAGGTAAAATATGCAGAGAACACAATATCTGGGTGACACTGGAAAAAGAAAGTACATATCTATAATTGATCATGTAAAAACTCAAGCATAGCAGTCAATATGTAAAAGCAAAATGAAACTGAAATATCAAACCATAGTGCAAGAACAAGTAAGCAGTCAGAATCTAAAGTGAATCCACTAAAACAGCAAATGCTATTTGATTTTAACAGGCAAAATCTGCAATTACACTGTGGCTGAAATGATTGCATTGGATAACAAGTCATACTCAACTGTTCAAAAAAAAATTTCTAAGGCTAATGAATAAACTTATTCTGCAGTACAATTTCTCAGAGAAAATTTCTTTTGGTACCAGCTACCACGTATTCATCTAAAGAGTTTTTTCAGAAGGAGAAATAATTATGAAGAAACCAGATGTAGGCTTCTCCCAAAAACACCTAAAAATTTCTTATATCATAATTTATCACAATTTAAAATAAAAAGTTCCATTAATATTTTTATTTTGTTATCTGAGGAAATAAGTGCAATCTTTGTTCTGATTTTTTTATGCTGTATTGTTATTTAAATAAATATTCCCTATAAAATTTATTATATTGAAATCGAGAATGTTATGGATCCAACCATATTTAGAAAGAAACTTCAAAGTTTCAAAAATTTACCAAAGAGCTTATGAGAACATAACCTTCATCATCAGAGTTGCCTTGGCTTGTATTTAAAAGACACAAACTCTGTCAACAGCCCATTTATTCACCTTTTATTAGTGCATTAATTAGGTTTTAATACTGGAGGGATGTTGGATATAAAGCCTTTGTAGCTCAGTGTATAGACAAAGCCCTTTGGTTGGAAAGACCTGGGTTCGATTCCTGTCCATGACGTGAGGAACCTTTACATGATCTCTTTCAACTAAAGGTGAATTAACCAGTCTCATACAGAGGTAGAGGGTTTTTTCACCTGGAAACTCTTGTTTTTTTCTTCCTCAGAACAAGCAAACCAGCCCCACACACATATAGATTTACAGTCATAAAATACATACTTAATTCCTCATTAGGAGGGCTTGACCCATCCTAAGGGATGGGGGAGAAAAAAGGGGAAACCCCACACAAAATAATAATCTGGCCGGATATGTGTTAAAGGTTCTTTCTCGTCATAGAGTATACAGAAAACTTAAAACCGCAACAACCTTCTATTGAATCTACCATAGCAATCCTATGTCAAAAAGTTATATTCATCATAAGGGAACTCTTGATGTCTGCATAATTAAATGTTAAACTATAGAACAATCAGGCTTTAATTTGAAATAAATAAAATACTACAATGGAGAATATTATGGATCTATTTGTGTTTTATAGCCAAATATAGAAAAAACTTTCAAAAATTTACCAGAGAGCATATGAGAAAGTTATGTTTTCATAAGCTCTGGTAAAGTTTTCTACATTTGGCTATAAAATGTAGATAGATCCCTAATATCCTCCTTTCAGTATCTTGCTAATGCTAAATTATCAAATCATTCTGCAACTACTGCATATCAGCAGCACTCCTGATTACCCTACCTATCTTTGCATCATCAGCAAATAGCTGTATGTCGCATGTCAAATCCTTCCTGATGTCATTAATGTACAGATTGAATAACAATGGACCAAGGTGGTACATCATGAGGTACGCCACTGGTTATCTTGAATCTTGCAGATTCACTCCCCCACCCCATATATGACTTTTTGATATCTGTCAGCCAGTCATCCTCTTATCCATACCAATAGTTTATAATCCAATCCCATATTCTCTCATTTATTCAACAGCATTCCCTGCTGTATTCTGTCAAAAGCCTTAGCAAAATCCAAAGATATCATAGTGCATCCATTTCCCCTTGTCTAACTCAGTGATAACATTATTATAGAATGTGAGCAAGTTGCTAAAAAATGACCTTCCTTTTGTAAAACCCATTATGGATTCATTTGCTTATTTTGCAATGCCAAAATGAAAACTTTTTGGCTCTTCCCTGATGTTTACGCACAGTTCACTTATGAAAAATAAATGCTCTGATACAGGATTGCTTTGATATTGAATGAGAGTTTTTGTCATCTTACGGTTTCTGTCTGATCTCTGATAACAACCAAAAAGTTAGATTCATCATAAGTGAACTCTTGATGTCTGCATAATTGAATATTAAAGTATAGAACAATCAGACTTTAATTTCAGTTTCGAAACAGCTATCAGACCAGCAAAACGTTAATCAAAAAATCCTTAATAAAAGGCAAATATATGAATGTCTGGGCAGCACGTGTCTTAAACCTAAATGCTTGCCCTACTTAAAATTTAAGTAGGGCAAGCTAAGGCAACTCTGCTGGGTTGTATTCTCGTGAGCTCTCTGGTCATTCTTTTTACTCGCGTAATCACATTTTCATGTGGTTAAATGGTTAAGTGAAGTATGTTTCTACATATATTTTTCAATCTTTCTTCATTTTGCAATTTGGCCAAAGCACCAAATATTTGGCTGAGGCATGCTGAATTGAATTTTCAGCATTCTGACTTAAATTTTATAAACATGTATTAATTTTTTTTTTTTTTTCCCCGGTTTTTAATGGGTATTTTTTTTTTCCAAAAACTAAAATGGTTATTTATAAAATTTAATTCGGTATGCTTCTGCTGAATATTCAGTGCTTCAGCCAAATCCTGGTTTAGCAGATCTCTAGTTCTAAATACAAATCTTTGATTTTTCTCCTTTCATCACTATTTCATTTTCTTTACCTTTTTTAATAAACATTCTTTGGATGTATATTCTGTTATTTTATTATTGTTGTTGCTTTAAACATGTTGAATTTACTATCTGTGGAATGTTCAGATATATTGCTTTCCATCTTTCTGAGCTATATTTGAAGTCTGTTGTTTCAGAATAGATACATATGCTGTAATGTTTGTTGAAAATAGAGATGGAAATGAAGACCTACATGAAATTGAATTGAACAGATGTAAAATTTTTACCTTAGCATCTGAGGCATCTTCAGTACATTGACAATATGGAACACAAATGGAAATAACAGAAGTTTTTTAAAAAGCACCACCATAACTTAAGTAAGATAGCAATTTTTTTTTTTTAAATTATATACATCTTAAGGTTTCTGTCTGATGAGAACCAACAGTTTCGAAACAGCTAATAAATAAGACAATAATTGAAAATTTACAGAAGACTGATACTATAAATTTTTCATAAGGGGATAACTGAAGGCCATCAGATCTGTTTAATTTCAGATGATGTAGAAAGACTCCACAGCTGTCTTTGTTATAAACATTCTATAAGAAATCTATTTGTATGTAAAAGCTTTTTTGTTACTGGATATATGATTTATGTTCCTCGCAATGGACAGCTGCAGATCTACAAGACTTTCCGAAGTAAGACAAGCCACAGGAGCAAAGGATCTAGTAGACAACTGGAAAATTGAGTGAAGGAAGCTTGTCTATTTCTCACTAAAGTTGAAATAGGAAAGAAGTAGAGAAATTTTTCTAGTCATTAGAGAGGACAGCTGGCATGAAACAAAAAAGCTGATTCTTGTTTGCGATCTAAACAGCAGAGTAGAAAATGATTCCCAGACATACATAAATGTTGTTGGAAAAATATGGAGAAAAGGTCAGGTCAAAACTTCAGGAAGACTTTGGGAAGAATGTGGAAAATAAATATCATGAAGATGGTAAAATGGTATAGAGCAGTATTTCCAAAGTGTAGTTTGTGACCCAGTACTAACTAGCCTTTGTCCATATTTACTTTTCTGCAGATCAGTCTTCTCATAGCCAATCTCAGCCTGTGTCCTGTTGCACTACAATAGTGGCATTTGGATAACTTCTTGGATTTCTCTATTTTTTCTACAATTCTTTCCATTTTCTCAATCCAAATCCCTTCTCTGAATGAGAAGGGATTTGGAATGACTGAATATCTGAAATGTTTACCACTGGAATGAGCCTTCATTTCCCACTACACACACAATCCAAAACTGCTATCCACACATGTTTCTGCATAAGTGTGCTAAAAATCACTCCAAAATAAAAATTAAGCATACTGTAAATGGCTCGAATCCAAAAACCCAGCTTAACATTCAGACTTTGCTACACCATCTGTGAAAGAAATTAAAAATCATTAACTAATCCAAACTGGCTTTGTTTAAAACAACAAAAAAAAAAAAACTACTTTTTTCCTTCTCAAATAGCATTCTTTTGGTTCCTTGCTAAGCATGCAAATTTCCTTCCACATTTCTGTCTTTCTTACATCCAGCTCCACTACTCTTGTCATTAATCTTCTCAAGAAAATCACTTTCCATTATATCATGGTATCTCACTGCATGCTTCAGAAAGATTAGAAAAATCCTCACTAATCCAGATAATAAGTCATCTGTTTCAGATGGCATCTCTTCAATTGTGCTAAGACTTCTATTCCAGAATTTTTATAGCCTAAAAAAGTAAGCATTGCCAACCTGGTTGGCCAAGTGGTTAGCATATCTGATCTTCAACCAACAGGCTGTGGGTTCAAATCCCACCATGGGCATGGATGTTCACAACTGTCTGTAGGTGGGAGATGAACTTCATTGCCTGGTGTGAGATAGCCACCCTGCTTGTTAGAAGTCTGAAATGGCATGAAAAAAAGTTCCATATTTAGTCTCTAGAGGAGGATTTCCAGATTATGTAAAAAAGAAATTTAAAAAATACAAAAAATATATATAATTAATTTTAATTAATCTTTAGGCTACCCACGGTACTATAGGTTTGTGACCCTTCGTGGGTGGGAGTTACATTTAAAAAAACTGACACTCAACCACCAGCATGGGAATGAGTATTTATCTGACCTTTTTTTTTAAAAAAAAAAAGAGAGAGATAAACATCAGCCATCAAACTATTTATTCATTTCTCTCACATCATTACTCCCAAAGTAATGTAGAAGGTAATTCATGGTCAACTTCTTCACTACCTGGAGGCCCCATCAATTAGTAATCACCAATATGAAGTCTGCTACTTTTGCTCCACAGTAGATCTATCCAAATCATGTCCATCTTTTCACACAAAGCCATGGAAATGTTTAGGAAAACTTATAGTTGTCTGTGAAATTTCTATGACATGAAATAATCTGGCACAGAGGCCTTCTGAGTTTTTTATGGTCTCATACCCCTCCCCCACCTACACACACAC
Source organism: Typopeltis vanoorti (assembly GCF_054136105.1). Taxonomy (NCBI): domain Eukaryota; kingdom Metazoa; phylum Arthropoda; class Arachnida; order Uropygi; family Thelyphonidae; genus Typopeltis; species Typopeltis vanoorti. The sequence goes on from NC_143568.1 coordinate 44,426,313, forward strand.
ACCTTTTGTGACTGTGTGGTCATACATTGCCATGTAGTAGATGGTTACTATCAACCAGTTTCTCTATCAAAGCCATGCTGCTTCCTCCCCATAAATCCACATTCTTTCTCCTATACAGCATTGACTTCTCACTAACCTGAAATCCTATTTATGGTTTTGCTGATGAGAGTACACTTCTTTAATCTTCTTTGTTTGAGAAATCTTGTGGTGCTGAAATATCATTATAATGCTGATTTCCTCAACATTCACAAGTGGGGTAAAGGTGAATTTTCATGATATCAAAACACAATCTTGTCTTATTTCTCTGAAGAAAGATCTTACTAAATTTACTCCACTTTTCTTTTTGATAATATTCTGATCTCTAATCTAATATTTTCTTGACTTTCAAGTTACATCTTTCACATTAGTTACCCCCCCCCAAAAAAAAAAAAAATCTGGTGTGTTTTTGATCAGTAATTTCATGCTGCAAATACATCAATACATCATATTTCTAGCCTTCAAAAAATAGTTAGGAATGAGCAGGGCTGGCTTAACACAGTAAGCAGATGACGTGTCGCATTGGGGGCACCTTCTTCGAGGGGGACTGAAGTGAGTAGAAAAATAAAAACACATTTTACTATTAGCGTTTATTAAATGTGGATATGCACCAAATACATTGTAATAAATACTGGGACTTTTGATAACATTTAGCAAAAAGGGCAAGTTGTTTTTTGTTATGTGTAGTATAGAGCTGGCGGAAGCACTAGACAAGCCGGGCACTTGTCCAGGGTGTCATGTTACAGGGGGGGGCCTTGCACTACTGACTTTCTTTTCTTTTCTTTTTTTTTTACATGCAGCGCTCATTCTTCAGTTAGGACGTGAGGTGCGCACTTCCTAACTGAATCCCACGTCCGGCTTAATAAACTCTATTACAAAGTGACATTTGGGCATTGCTTGTAAATCATCGAATTGTTGATTGCTAAACACACAATGAATGTGTAGTTAATTCACACTGAGGTAAGTAGTTCCAAAATTTGACCTAAGGCTTTACAATTCAAAGAAAAAAAAATTTTATTTAAATTTATTTTTTGTTCAGTAGATTTTTTATTTCAGAATGGAACTTCTGGAACTGAATTATAAATAACTACTCTAATTTTCTACTGGTGTGAAATTTTTCACAGACAGTATTCAATATCTATTACTTCATTTTACCGTTTGATAAAAGAAGTGAGCCAATAATATTGTTGTATCCACTGACATAGATATTATACTTCTGATTCTGGACTATTTCTTTGCAGTCTACAATCATTTGTTCAGCTGTATGTTGACATTATTCTAAGTTGTAGAAATTCTCTTCTATATTTTCACCATATAAAAACCATTTACATGTATATACAACAAAAAAGTTCAGTGGTGTTAGTGGTTTTTTTTTCCTTAAAAAAATCCAAATATGATGATTTTACTGCTGCTGGAAAAAAACAATGTCTTAGAAATACAGTAGAATCTGCTTATTGTGATCGTGGATAATATTATCAATTGACTATTGTTATCAAAATCAGTCAGTCCCAAAACACACCATTTAAAATGAATTAAAAAATAATCCGTCTATTATTATTATTATGTGACACCTCCAGGGAGTCCAAAGACTCATTGAGGGAGAGTGTGCCAACAGAATCAAACGATTGATGCTGTTGAAACTAACCGTGCTCAAACTTGCTTAGCTTTTTGCATGAGCCATTAGTAGCAGAGACTTTACCAATTGACCAACCTTTTAATCAAAAGGTTGGTCGATTGTAATCAAAGTTCCAGTTATTGTTATCAAAATCCTCGAATGTTTAGCCTTTGCATCTCAGAATTCTAAGAAATAAGGGTTAATCAAGAGAAAATTTGACAAAGAACATTTGTCGAAATCTGACTTTCTTGCTGATCTTCCTTTAATCCCCAGGCAAATGCAGGTGTCTAATCTTAATCTTCCATAAATCTTAAATCTTCTAGGCAAATGCGGGGGGGGGGGGGGGATAATACAGTCTAATTGTGATTTTTTTCAGTTTATTTTTGTGCCCTCTTTCCGTAAGTGAATTTGACTTTAAGCACTTGTTAAAACAGCCCTTGGCATTATGGCAGAAGCAAGTAAAAAACTTAAAAATTTATCTTTTCAAGAAAAGCAAAGAATTTTGAGTGCTATGATAAGTTGCCCAAAATGAGGCAGCGCAGTTGCGGCTGTACATTTAAAAATTTCACAACCACTCTTGTGTAAGATCTTAAAAAACAGATCAAACATTGAAACTTCAGCTCTTACTAATGAGAACATGGATCTGAAGCCAGCCCAATCTGGTAAGGATACTCAAGTTGAATCAGCATTAAAAATTTGGTTTAGTAATGTTCGTGAAAAGAATGCTTCAATTAATGGGCCTTTGATGCATGAAAAAGGCAGAACTTGCAAAAACAATGGGCAAAGAAAATTTCACTGCAACTGACAGGTGGAAAAAACGAGAGAATATTGTATACAAGCATATTCATGGTGAAGAAAAAAGTGCTGATTTTTTATCAGCTAATGGGTGGATTAAGACTGAGTGGCCAACAATTATTGCTGAATATTCTTCCAGGGATATTTACAATGCAGACGAAACAGGACTCTATTTTCATGTAATGCCTGAGCATAATTATTTGTTTAAAAATGAAAGTACTGCACTTAAAGGACTTAAATCTTCAAAAGAGCGAGTGATAGTTCTTTGTTGTGCTAATATAAAAGGTGAGAAAGGAGAGCTCCTAGTGATTGGAAAAAGTAAAAATCATCGGTTTTTTAAAGGTGTTAAAAGTTTGTTTGTTGACTACTGTTCTAGTGCAAATTCTTGGATGACTAATGACATTTTCAACAATTGGTTAGTTAAGTGGGATGTTAAATTAAAGAACATCAAAGTAATTTTCTTCCTTCGAACACAACATCGTTAATTCAACCATGTGACCAAGGCATCATACGAGCTTTTAAGCTTATTATAGCTGAACCTGATTATATAAAAGACCAATCTGATTCAAGTGCAATTGCAAAAAAAGATTTCTCTTCTTGATGCATTGCATTTGGTAGCAATGTCATGGAAGCAAGTCTCAGAGAAGACTATTAAAAACTGCTTCCAAAAAGGTGGATATTTTATAGGTTTCATTTTTGGGAAAATTCCCATGTTGAATTTTTTTAAAACAAATTCTGAAACTCCTTCTTCCAAAGAATTTGAATATCATACAAATGAAATTTTTGATAAAACCCCTGACGGTATGTCAAAAGAAGAATTTGAAAATTGGTTGGATATTGATAACAACGCTGAAGTGGTGGCTACAATGATAGTGTCGGAAATATGTTAAGCTGCTTCTGATGAGAACTTTAAACTAATAGAAGAAAATGAACCTAATACAAGTATAGAATAACAAATTTTAGAAGCTCCTCCAACCAATGCCCAAATGCAAGTAGCTCTACGAATACTTCATCACGATGTGTGTGCAACGTAGTGCAACAAACCTTGAAAGGCATTATGAGTATAACAATAAATTAAATTAAATAATGTTCATAACAATAAATTGAAATAAATGATGCAATTTTTTATATCCTTTGCTTAATGTTATCATCCGGTTATTGTTATCGAAAAGCAACTGTCCCAAAGTGATCACAATAAGCATCATCTAGACAATACTAGACAATAATCTTCTCAGCTGGAGGTAAAAACTGAAAGCTTAGATTACTCTCATTGCTACTGAGAAAGAAAGAAAGAAAGCTCACTTCTTAAGAAGTCACACTAAAGAGCCTCAAGCAATAGTGCATAATACATCAGCAATGTCTTGTTTTGTTTTCAATTATATCCTAAATAGAAATACCGATATTTCTTTTACAGTCTGATACAATATTGATGTCAAAATAATTACTTAATTTATAATAATTACAATTTCACTTTTATTATCGAAAACTCATAAATTATTTGATGCAGTTATTTAAGAAAGAAAGAAATATTTGAATTTTAAAAAAAAAGTGCATATGTGTTGCATAAGCGTTCAGCTTTTTCTGTGCACCCACTTATTCATCCTGCCAATGTTTAAAACATTCACAAGACAATTGCTACAAACGTGAATCACTTGGGGAGCATACTCATACATTTTAGTGTAAAATTGTAGTAAAAGTATTTCTACTTCTAAGTATAACTACTTTGCCACCTATCTCAACAAGTGGTAAATGTCTTTTCCAAATATATGGTGATTTCTTCTTTGCACTAAAAGAAAATGCCAGATAAGAAGAATATTAATAAGAATAGTATTTTCTTTTTCATTTAGTGAAGATTTCAGAATGAAGTGTGATTTTTAATGTATTTTGTGTGTTTTTTGAACAGCAAGTGCACGTGATTATTTTCTTGCTATTTTTGTTAACTACATCGGAAATTATGAGAATGACTAACTGTAGCGGATTTGTAACATTAATGGCCTCTTGACTTAGAAGAGGTGTTTTTTTTTTTTTTTTTTTTTTTTTTTTTTTTTTTTTTTTTTAATGGAGTAAACTTGGAGTTTCCTCCATTGGGAAATTCCAAGTCAACATTTTGGCTGTTTGCAAGATATATACGCGTATGTTCATTTTGTAAGATGTGTTACAGAAAATATTGTGGAAATTATTTTCGTGCTAATTTCCGGACTTGTGTTAAACAGTTGTTAAAATATTCTGGGGGAAAAATGCTATCAAGCAATATTTATGGCAATAAATAAGGTTTTAATGTTACTTTTTATTTTACCTTGCACTACTATGATGTATGGAAACATGCATGTCACATTGTTATATTTACAGATTTAGATATACTGCTGCTGTTTGAGAACAACTTTTTCTGATTTTATGAACAAGACATGTTAACTTGCATGACATTCTTATTTCAAGGCTAATTTTAAAATATCGCAAAATTATAGTCAGTAGTATTTCAAATGAACTCAGTTGAAAAACGAAACAAATTGTTATTATTATTGTTATTTGTAGAATGCTAATTTCAATAATAATAATGCGGTTTCTTTACATTGTAAAATAACCTTACCTCAGTGGAAGCAACATAAATATATATATGATGAAATTATCTGAGACATGTTCTATACACAATTGATTAAAATTTTGTTTTGAAGTATACCATCCCCTCTACTACGACCACTGATAGTAACTGAATTATAAATATCTACTTTCTTCTAATTTCGTATTTCATACTTTTCACAGTATGTACGCTTCACATTTGATATGATTAGATTTTCATATTATTATCTATAAAGCAAAGTCATCAAAGCACAACCTTCAGGCAATCTGTGAAGTATTCTACAAAATTTGATTTTGAATAGAAATAAAAATAACATAATTTGAAACATCGATGTGATAGACTAAAAATATAGAAATTATTTTTATTTTTGTTTGCTCCTTTTATTGTACAATTTTTAATGCCAGGACAAAATAAGACATCCTTACATACTTTCTTTACTTAAATATTGCATTATCTTGGAGAACCAACATAGTTTTTTAATTTTTGTGCTAATTTTGTCTAATCGCTTTGTCGACAATACATTTTATTTCTTCTCGAATAATTATCTTGAATTAAGTTCTTCGAGAAGAAATAAAATGTATCGTCGACTAAGCGATTAGACAAAATTAGCACAAAAATTAAAAAACTATCTTGATTCTCCAAGATAATGCAATATTTAAGTGAAGAAAGTATGTAAGGATGTCTTATTTTGTCCTGGCATTAAAAATTATACAATAATAGGAGCAAACAAAAATAAAAAATAAATTCTTTATTTTTAGTCTATCACATCGGTCCCAACCGGTGGTATGCGTACCCCTGGGGGTACATGCTGGGCCATTCAGGGGTACATGAAAAATAATCAGTGGCAGAAAAACCTCATTTCCACTATTTTACATTAAGATAGACACTGAACAAAAGTGTCGGTATTTAAAACAAGGGGTTCAATTTATAGAAATGGGTTTAAAAGGGGGTACACAAGTGGGAAAAGGTTGGGAACCACTGGTTTGTCAGATATAACTAAAAGTTCAGCTGCCCAGCATAGAACAAGAAACTGCGTTTTTTTGTTATAGGCAACTGAGATGCAGCTATGATCGCGAGATAATCTGGTTAAGTTTTCTCTTCAGTGTGAAGGATTATCGCACCTTCTGTTGGCTGACTGCCAAATTTCACTTCTCATCCATGTTCTTTCAACAGAAAGCATGCATCATATCCTGATTTTGCTGGACGTATATAGACGTCCTAGCCAATTGGGAGGTTAATATATGTATTTTACAAAGTACACAATTTTACACAAAAATGTGTTTTGATATTTTTTTTTTTAACCTTTAAATTTTAAGTACATTACAATTAAAAATAAGGGGTGCTCAACTTAAAATTGCATCGGGGTGCCAGAGCCCCTAGAGCCATCATTGGGAAGGAGGGTTTCATTTAAAACATTACTTCGCACATATAAATTCTTAACACTTTATAAATCTCAAGTCTTTCAACATTAGAATAATATTCTAACATCTGGGGCAGTGCACAAAAAGACTTCCTAAGAATGTTTGATGCTATCCAGAAGCAAGCAGTTCCCCCCCCCAACAAATGCCCTATAGTTACCTTATAAATGCTCTGTTTCTGCTCTTTTTTTTATTGGTATTTTGATAGATGCTGCTCCACTGAAGTAGCTGTCATCAGTTCTCCACCTTCTTCTACTCATGTAAGAACATTGGTAGCTGCTGGTTGACATCCATACACAGTTCAGCTCCAAATTATATAACTTCTCATCCTCTTCTCATTCAGTCTACCTCTGTTTCAGAGAATAATTCCTTTCTTGTCTACACATGGCACCTTTGTTATAAGTTTTGTGACTTCTTGCATGTGATTGCTATTAAAAAAATAGTATCTGTTATCTATTCTTCTTGATGATCTTCTCGTGTTTACTAAGTGCAGTGCAACTGACATTATAACAAGACCAATAGTCTTTAGCCATTGTTAGGGTTTTAAGACCATAAAGATGTCATAAGGATTCCATCCATTTCTACCATTAAAGCAATCAGATCTTGTTGACCATACTTTAATGTAATTTAACTTCACGGAAGTAAATAAAGTATGAAATACTCTCATGCCTCTCTTTATCTGACTTAACCATTGCAATTGTTGATTATGTAGAATGGCTCGGAAATTTTTTGGCAAACCATCCATAGAACATCTGTGATGTTTTTTTTTGGGGGGGGGGCTAATTTCATAGATATTGCTGGTGCGGTGCATGGTGATCAATCCCAATGCTGAGAGTACCCATTCAAGCTATTTTAGGCTCTCCTTGCTTCATTCTCAGTTTATATAGTTCTCAATTATATAGTTTCCTCCATGTGCATATTTACTTGTATATAGTTCCCTGAAGGTGCAAAATGAAACTTTCAGTTGACAGATGAATTATCGTATCATTATCTAAAAACCCCAGCTGCCATTCATCTAAATTTTGGACCTTGTACTAGCCACTGTAAAACTTTTACTGCTTCAGTATTGAAATGCATTAATAATTGCATTTCTTCTGATATTTTCTAGTTTTATTTGTTTGCTTTGTTGAATATAAAATGTATTTGAATTTATTTAAACCTACATGATATTGTATTTATTATATAACTCCATCTAGATAGATTTGTCTTGAAAAAATCCCAGCCATTTTCATTGTTAATATGATTTGCCTTTGTGCGTGCGTGCGTGCACGTGCCAAGCTCAATTGCCAAAATATTTTCACCATCCCCTTGATGAATGGACTTCACCAGCAATGTATAACTGACAATATGTGGTAGTTGCCTGATATGAATAAACAGTAGACTGCATCCTGTGTATGTGATTGTGAGTGAAGGATGACAGGAGTTAGACAATCTAGTAAGAGCATCTCAAAAACTGTTTACCTGTTGAAATTTAGAGAGGCTGATGTAATAAACAGAAAACATAAGTCAGCATTGAGTATATGGTTGGAAATGGCTCACTGATGCAAAAAGTTGATGATGAATTGGCATGATTGTGAAGTGCAGTAAATGTGCAACAGTTGGTCATATTGACTGCACATTACATGGATCCAGGAACTGCAAAGGAAGGTGTCTGAATGCATTCATCAGACATTGTCTTCAATATGTGATATAGCAGCAAACAACCACCTGCCCCTGCCCTCCCACCAGAAAAGGCAGTGTTTATGATGGACAAAGGAACATCAACTTTAATGTCAGGACCAGAAAAAAAAGTTATTTTGTTATTATAATTATTATTATATAACACCTCCAAAGAGCCCAAGGACTCATCACGGGTGGCCACTCTACTCTTCAACTCTGTCTCCATCCCTTATTCCACCAACTTCACAGAATGCTACTATCATCATCTACACAATGCCATCTACTTCCCACCAGCACTACCACTAGTATTTTTTGTTTGTATGTTGTGTGTGTTCTCATGGCCAATTTGTCTGTATGTGAGATGAAAAACCTGAGTTTCTGGGAGGAAAAAACCCTGTTGCCTCCATATGAGATCAGCTAACCTTTCTCTTATCATGACAAGAATTGAACTTCGCCCTTTTCCAATCAAAGGGTGCAATGTACTGCCATTCTTCTAACTCTGCTATGGAGGCACTTTACATGGAAAGAAATTTGGTTCCTAGTTATTTTATACAGACACAGGGACAAGAGTATGGTAACAACACAAAATCATGGATCCATCACGCTTGGTCATAAGACGAGGTGGTGGTGGTTGTAGATTGATGGTCTGGAACATGTTTTCCTTGCTCTTCTTTAGTCCTTGGTACCAGTTAAGTTAGAACCAAATGACACAACCTGCCTACACAGTATTGCCAGCCAAGTACACCAGTTGGGCACTTTCAACAGGATAACACACACTGTCACAATCCACATGCTACAGGAATGTATGACGCCGACATTATGATACATAACGTCACGACACTTCTTTTGTACATTAAAAACTTGTCTTTCTTCCCCCTCCCTTTCCCTCCAAATCCCAATTTCGTTAATCATTTTTTGGGGGTATGATAGGACAAGTTATTCATAACAAGGTTCCACTATTAGAAAATATTTTGGAACTACAAGAATTCATTTGCTCATTAGTAGATGAAATTTTTATGATCTTATTTTTTCCACAAGAGCCTGTGTAGCTCAGTGGAAGTGGCGTTTGCACTCCACAGCGTTTGACCGCTTGAATGAAGACTTGGATTCAAGTCTAGTCGCCAAGTAGAAGATCATTTTCTAAACCTCTTTTCGACCGGTTCCCAAGTTAGTTGATCTCTGGCATGAGCAAGTTTTTTTTCCCAGAAACTCGAGTTATTTGTCCCGTAAACTCAAGAAAATTGACCGTCAAACCCACACTATTTTCAGACATTAAAAATATTGTGTTAGGGATAAAGAGATAGTGGCACTTGTTACCTGTCTGTTCACTGCATGGTGATTAACTTAGTGATAGCCTTGGGCCAGATATCTCTGATTGGCTGCCAATTGAGATTGAACTGCCCACTCAGTCTCCAAAAGTTAGATAAGGCTAAAATGACCTCGCCTACTCCCTATATGGGAATAGAAGGCGTTAGCTGATTTTTTTTTTTAAATCCTTCTCAGTATGTTTGAAAGATTGCAACTACAAATAATACCATTGCAGTACTTGATAAATACTTTGTTTACAGGCTGATGAGTTTATGAAATTAATAATAGAAAAGAAAGGATTAAACAAGAATATAGTTTCTTGTAAGTTTAGTTTAAATTATAACCAAGTGAAAAAACTTTCTGCAACTGTCTCTGATCCAGAGTATTTTAATAATAAGGTGATGGATCTTTTCACTACTTGTATATGGAAAATATGACTTCTGTATTAATTCCACCTTGGTATTCAGAAAACTCCAGTTAATTTAGAACCAAATGACACAACCTGCCTACACATTATTGCCAGTCAAGTACACCAGTTGGGCACTTTCAACAGGATAACACACCCTGTCACAATCCACATGCTACAGGAATGTATAATGCCGACTCAGCTGTGGCGAGCAAAAATCTGCAACTAAGCATTATCAACACGTTAGCACAAGAAAATATATTTAATATATTGCCAGATATTTCAGTTTGAAAATAACAAACAAGCAAAGTCGCTCTACTCTCCAGGATCAGTGGGAGCCAGACCAGTAGAGCGACTTTGCTTGTTTGTTATTTTCAAACTGAAATATCTGGCAATATATTAAATATATTTTCTTGTGCTAACGTGTTGATAATGCTTAGTTGCAGGTTTTTGCTCACCACTGCTGAGTTTTCTGTCCTGTGTAGTTATTCAGGTCAGGAGTGATGAGTTTGGTAGTGACCATTTAGGATCACTATAAGATTTGGAGTGATCTCAGAGATCCGAGTTTTTGGAGAGAAGTACACCCCCTGCACTTTAACAGTATACCTCAAAAAAAGGTGAAACTGGTCTAGGTATTGGCCCTTCCCACAATGCTTAGTATTACACATGTCAACGGGGGGGGGGGGGGCTTTGCATTATGGGATACTAAGGCAATTAATGCAAAGTCAGTAGCCTCTATACACAAGTATTCTAGTTGTGAAGATATGCAAACTTTTTTAATAAACCATACTTATGCCTTCTTTTAATATTGCAGTTTTGAAGATTTAAATGCTTTCTTTAGTAGTGGAAGAGTTAGTTACAGGAATATGAACAAATTCAATTGCTCATGATAATTGGAATTGATTAGTAATAGCTGTGAATACTTCACCTGTACACTGATATTGATGTTTGAGTTCATTTTAATTAATACGTTCTCTGAAGTTAATGAAATAATTTCCAACATTTGGGAATTATATTATTTCATCGAAGTTTCAAAGGAAACTCAAGTAAATTCAGTAATAAGTGATAACTTTAAGAAGAAGAAGCCAAAGCCTTGTGGTTTGGCTTCTTCTGCTTTAGATAATTTCTTTCTTGACTTTTAACTTTTTGCTGGATTAACTTTGATAGCTTGTGTTACTCAAGTTACAATTTATAATTTAATTAATTATAACATCAAATTTGTAATTGTTTTTCCTATCCAAAGCTTGTTTAAGGAATATATTAATGGATGTTAATAAAACTACACAACTATTCAGTAACATAATTATTGCCTAGACACAAGGTCAAGAATGTGAAGCTGGAAGCAGACCACATAAGATTGAGAGATACTTGTCAAGAACTAGAAGCAGTAAAAGCTGAATTAGAAAACAGGAGTGGAGATTACTGGAAAGATAAGTTAGCCAGGCTGAAGCAGACAGCAGATAACACCCAGAAACTGGTGAGTTCACTTTTCCTTTTGCTTTATATATATATATATATATATATATGCAGTGATGGATTTCATACGTAGCTTTTGATGTTATCCAATTATGACCTAGATCAGTGTTTCTCAAAGTGTGGTACACGTACCCCCGGGGGTATGCCAAAGGTCGTTAGGGGGTGCATGGCAATTTTCGGCTATGCATAATTAAAGGAGTCATTATATTTTTCAACAAACAGTGCAATTAGAGACAACCGGGATAAAACGGCACTAACTAATGAATCACATCCCCTCTCCAACAGAAACTGCTGCACAGACCAAGCAAAACCATATGTTGCCGGTGGAACATATGGTTTTGCTTGACACCACCCCCGTTGTTAATATGTTAAAACTAAGAAATATATAGTGAATGTGTTTCAGATATTATGGAATTCGGTTGAAGGGAATTAGCATTCCAACTCAACTGTTGAAATGCTTATTTGTCTTTGGTTCGCACGATCTTTTGTTAATACCACACCAATCATATGCAGTTCTTTGCTGTTCTACGTATCTCAAGTCTTGTAAATTACTGGTAATTTTTGCTTGAAATAATTGGAAAGAAGATGACGCTATTTGGGTAGATGACTTTGACGATGCACACAGGGACGTGTCCGTAGTGTCCGGTGCCTGTGTGCAAAACTTTAGTTGGCGCCCCTATAACCCCCTTAAATATTAAAACATTATTTTTAATATTTGATGCCAATAAAGTGAGTATTTCTTTTTGAATTTTATCTCCTAAATAGGAGGGCATATTTTTAAAGTCAGGATCATTAGCTACACGTTGTGTGTGTTCTGATATAAAAGGATCAAACTTTTCTAACATTTCAATACGTTTTAAAAAATTGCCATTGTTGTGATTGTAAAGTTTATTACTTTTACCACGAAGAGCTAGATTTTGTTTGCCTAAAAACTGTACTACGAAAATTATTCTTTTTTTTATAACTTCATACCGTTTCCTTTCATTATCTAAAACTGTTTGCTGCAAATGATCAATACAAGTTTTATTTTTTAAGGATGTAATTAATTCTGTTCATTTTTTGTAATTGTTCAAATGATTTAAATTTTTGTCCTGACGATTCAGGTACATTGCTAGATGTTGCCTATATTCTGCTGTTATCAACAGAATATAGAATAAAGTTAAAAGCTGCAGCAGATTTTCTTATATATGTTTAGAGCAAATGCGAGTGTAAAGAAGATTAAACAAATTCAAACGCGCGTCATCCTGTAAACAGTAAACTCACGCTAGTTCAAGTTTTTACTTGTGTACGCTAAACTACTTGTTAGAACTAGGATCAGAATAAAATAAGATCTTAAGGAATAATAACAAATAAATGATTATAAATAATTTGTTTAAGACAAATCTGTAAAATATAATTAAAATTTAAACAAAAATGTAATTTATTTTGATATAATTAATGAATAATTTTTTTTTAAGTATTTCCTCCTCGCCTGAAATCTTTGGTGCCTTTACTATCCAGGTGCCTATGTGCATCACACACAGGTGTCTGGATAGTTTTTTTTCTGAAACTTTATATAACTTTGAAAAAAACTTTGATGGTTTTTTTCTGAAAACTTTAGTTTCCGAAAATTCCCCGACGTATCTTGCAACACGATTTTTTAGCTTTAATTTTGGGGAAAAAGTTAGTTATATTCAAATAAATACAGTATTTTTTTTAGCTTTCAAATTCTTACATATGGATCATTGGTTAAAGATTGGATTTATAAAACGCCGAAAAGAGAGCAATATAGTAAATACGAGTAGCTGTAAGCAACAAGAAAACGTTGATATTGCATCTGGATCAAATGAAATTGATAAGAGTGAGTCGTCTGACATCCTAGAGAACCAAAATTTAAAAATAAATCATGTTTTTTGTTTACATGAACATATGAATTCAAATAAAATAGATATTTAATTTTAATTAATATTTTAAATTAATTTATTAATTTTAATTAGTTAGGTAATAATGAAAATTTAAGAAGAGGGTATGCGGATATCTACAGTTTGAGAAACATTGACCTAGACGATTCAAAGTGTATGGCCTGTGCATATGGTATCTCCATATAATCACCGAGGCTTTATTTCTTTAATCTAAAATTTTTGAGGAATGTCATAACATATTTTAATATACTGTGGGGAGTTTTCATTTGAAATGAATTTACAAACGTTAACTTCAAAACATTTATTAACCCTCTCATGCATAAGGGCCTCATATGAGGACATCATTTTTAACATATTACTAACTATTATAATAACGAAATTAACTCGTGTAAATTATTCTTTATTCGTAGAATTTTCACCTGAGTATCACAGGCATCATCAGTACAGGTACAAGGCTAATTATACCTGTACTGATGTAAAAAAAAGCCACATAGATATTAGTGGTTTTAGCACCTTAGCTATGCGTTCACTAACCCCATGTACATAGGGGATAGGTATACGTGTAGGTTCTTTTGTACTTGAAGAGGATGCTGGAGCATGACTACTTAAAGCTCTTTTTATGAAGGACTTCTTATAGCCATTGGATATGAAGGAGGAATTAATATATACTGTAATTCTTTTTGTAAAAGTTCTTCTGAAGAACAAAAGGAGTTGGCTCTATGAACTAGTGTTTTTATAGTACCTGCCTTTTGGCTGGGATGGTGATGTGATTCAGCGTGGATGTACTGGCCTGTATGAATCTCTTTCCTATAGACTGTGAATTGTAGATAACCATCTGGTTGGTGAAGAATCAAGAGGTCTAGAAAGGCTAACTGCTTATTTACTTCTACTTCTGGGGTGAATTGGATCCTTGGATGAAGTGCATTAATTTTTGAGAGAAACTGTTGTAGTTCTTCTGAGGTGCCCTTCCATATGGCAAAAATGTCGTCCACATATCTGAACCAAATGTTAGATCTGGGTGTAATGTTGTCAAAGATATGCTGTTCGAAATGCTTCATGATTCTTCACCAACCAGATGGTTATCTACAATTCACAGTCTATAGGAAAGATACTCATACAGGCCAGTACATCCATGCTGAATCACCATCCCAGCCAAAAGGCAGGTATTATAAAAACACTAGTTCATAGAGTCAACTCCTTTTGTTCTTCAGAAGAACTTTTACAAAAAGAATTACAGTATGTTAATTCCTCCTTCATATCCAATGGCTATAAGAAGTCCTTCATAAAAAGAGCTTTAAGTAGTCGTGCTCCAGCATCCTCTTCAAGTACAGAAGAACCTACATGTATACCAATCCCCTATGTACACGGGGTTAGTGAACGCATAGCTAGGGTACTAAAACCACTAAATATCTGTGTGGCTTTTCAACCCATCAGAAAAATCTCCACATTCCTAATGTCTCCAAAGGACAAGCTCCCACATCTCAACTATCCAGGTGTCTACCAGATTCCCTGCTCGTGTGGATTATCATATTTCGGACAAAGAGGAAGATCTGCTCAGGTCCGGTTAGAAAAACACCAGTCGTACATCCACTACCTTGAACCCGAACAGTCTGGAATTGCAGAACATGCCATCAACACCAGACATAGAGTTAAGTGGAACAAGACAAAAGTCGGTTCCTAATGGAACGGCTATACAAAGAAACATGTGAAACATTACTTCACTCCCCTTACCTAAACAGATCCGATGGTCTGAGTCTTCCCCCCTTGTGGGAGATAGTACTTTATAAAGCAGCAAATCTTTCCTAACATATAATTGTATACACATATATATGTTAAAAAACGTTTAATTTTCTTGACCAAAAAGCTCTGGAATGACTTTTAATGGGATTATATTGATCAAGTGCATATAATAAACAACTATGTTATACCAACTAGTTTCCAACTAAGGTTGTTGGCATCTTCAGGGTACATAACTGATGTAAGGCACTAAAAAGTAAAAAACTGTTACAAATTATAATCAACTGATTCCAATTATATTAAACAAAGAACAGAGTGTGTACAATACATGCATAGAACGTGCATGATATCACTTGTTGTTATTTAGGAACGTTCTATAGTTGGCACTATAATTCAGTTCTGGCAAGTTGAGGGATCTAATAAGGGTCTTCCAGATCACTGGCAAGATTAGTCTTGGTTCCTGTTAAGGTTTTGTATACAGCGGGCAACTGTTGTGGCCTCCTTAAAAATTCGGGAGCGGAAGTCCTCCTCCATGTAAGGAATTGTGCTTCTATCCCACGCTATGGTATGGTTCGTTCTTGAGAAATAAAAAGCTAACCCTGATTTTTCTTCTCTGTTATTATTGACGTCACCAATGTGTTCTTTTTGCCTAATTTCAAGGTTCCTTGAAGTCTGGCCGATGTAATTCAAGCCACACGAGCAGGGTATGTTGTAAACTCCAGCATATTTGAAGAAAGGATGGCTATCTTTTGGAAGATCTTAAGAATTACCTAATCGTTTCTGTAAGTTTAAAGGCCACTCTTATTTTATGTGGTCTAAGGAGCCTTGCAATCTTATTCGAAACTGTCCCTAAGTATGAAATGACGATGGTAGAAATATAACGTATATCATCTTATTTGTGCCCTGTATATCATATATAGGGCACAAATTTAGCAAAATTAATGAATTCATGGTAAAATTGTAAGATTAATTGATACTGTATCATCATTGTAATTTTTTATGAATGAATATTAAAATTCATGCATGAGAGGGTTGTTCAGAGTTTATTTGGCTGTAACATTACAATAGTAAAAACTATAAAAATCAGTGATAACAAGCAATGATATAATGATTTCCTGTGTTTACTGATAGCATATTAAAGTATAAGAGAGTAAAAAATGGAGTTACATGCCCATTCTGAAAATATAAATAATTTATTAAAGTAACTTGTTGAGTTTAATATCATCAAATAAACATTATAAAGTAATCTACCATTTATCTGACTGTGTTGGGGATAATTTTTTTCATATTTGAAGAATTGTTAGCATGAAGGGATGATGATGATGCCTGTACTGCTGAAAAGCACCATTCTTATGGCTAATGGAGTCTTTCTTGTTATTATCAAATTATGTAATAAATGAAACTTTCACTGATTTTTATAGTTTTTACTATTGTAATGTTATGATTGTAATGATTTCTTTAATTAAAAAAAGTAATTAAGTACATTTTATGACATAATTGCTTTCTCACAAGCAAACAAAAAATAGCAATTAGAAAATTATTGAAATAGAGGGAGAGAATGAGTTAATCACAGCAAACTGTAAATAAATGCATTTTGCTTACTATATTTAGTTTTGCTCTCTGTTTCTAATGGAAGGCTGTTGTTTACAGGCTATTTTACATGGCACAAGATGGCACATATCCCTTAAGACTAATACATTTATTCCAGCACCATTATCCCGTCCATGTAGTGGTTCTCAGTAAGATCTGCAAAATATCCCTCTACTGCAATCACATTTTTATTTCGAATAAAAACGCTGACCAGCGAGGAAAAGTTTTAGTTTTGGGAAGAGATAGAGGTCAGAGGGAGCCAAATCTGGGGAATAGGGTGGATGTTCCAACAATTCATAGTGCAGATCCCCTAATTTTCCCATTGCCAAAACACTTTTGTCGGCAGGTGCATTGTCCTGATGAAAGATGATTTTTTTCTTCTGCAAACTGGATCTTTTCTCACGAATTTTTTTGTCTATTCTGGTTAAAAGATCAGAATAATATTCCCCAGTTATTGTTTTACCCTTTTCAAGATAATTAATAAACAAAATGCCTTTAGCATCCCAAAACATTGATGCCATGACCTTTCCTGCTGATGGAACTGACTTTGTTTTCTTTGGCGCTGAACAGCCGATTCTGTCCACTGTTTTGACTGCTGTTTGGATTCTGGTGTGTAATGGTGAATCCAAGTCTCATCCATAGTTATAAATCAAAGCACAAATTCAGTTTTATTATTGTTAAAACGCTCCAAACACTGTTCACAGATTTTCATGCGTGTGCGTTTTTGATCTACTGTGCAGCACCCATCTTGCGCAAAGCTTTTTCATTTGCAATTCTTCATGCAAAATATATCCTACACGTTCTTTTGAAATGCCTATAGTCTCAGCAATTTCATGCACTTTGACTCGTCGGTCATCCAATCACATATTGTGCACTTGATCAGTGATTTCTGGTGTTATTACACTTTTTTTGATGTCCTTCACGTGGATCATCTTCAAGGTTGGTACAGCCACATTTAAACTCGGCAACCCATTTCTTTTGGTGTTAAACCTTCTAAACAAACTATTTTATAACCACAATTTTATCCATTTCAAGGGACAGACAACGTTTTTGCTTCAGACGGCTCTATAAAACAAACTACAACTCCCAAACTTTGGCATGAATCAAAGATAATTTTTCCAAAACCAAACAAATTAACTGTTGACCCTAACAACTACTACCTTATAGCATTTCTCTGTACTCCTTACAAACTTTTTGAAAGGATTATCATTTCTAGGATTTCTCCAAAATAGAAGCCATCTTACCCAATGAACAGGCCAGGTTTAGATCTGGCATAAGCTGCTCCAATGAGGTCCTCTCACAACTTGTATAAAAGCTGGATACCGAAAGGGTTTAAAAACAGGTACTGCCTTTATAGACCTAACATCAGCTTATGAACCATATGGATGAAATGCTTACTGTATAAAACAGCTAAAATAATCAGTTGCCAAAAAATTCTAAAAAAAAACTACTAACAAATGCTCTCCAATAAGAAAATTAAGGTTCATTTGAATTCTCAAAAAAGCTGAACATTTACCCTACAGGATGGATTGCCACAAGGATTTGTCCTTGCCCCAACTCTATTCAACCTATAAACAAGCAACAACAACAGCCACTCAAAAGTTTATCCACATGGTATAGTAATTTCTACCCAAGACTTTCAAGAAAGGCCTTAAGAAAACATTGAGCAAAGATCTGACCTCACTGCAAAACTGTTTTAAAAGCTGGGGAGTATCCCCTAACCCTAAAAAAATTGTTGCATCAGCTTTCCACCTAAATAACCATGAAGCTCATAGAAAACTAAAAGTAAACTTCTGCAGAGGACTCTGATCCATGAAAGTAATCCTTGCTACTTCATTGTTGCACTGGATTGTAGCCTTATGTACCAACAACATTTGGAAAAAAACTAAGTTAAAGTTATCTGTCAGGAACATCATAAACAACTTGCTCAACTTGGTTGCAATGCTTCAACACTTGAACAGTAGTCCTGGTTCTGGTCTTCCCATTGGCAGAGTATTGCTTGCCAGTGTGTAGCTGAGTTTCCACACAATTCTTGTGGACACATAGCTCAGTATAACAATGAGAACCTTCTCATTGTTATACTGAGATGGTTTCTTAAGATCAGCTCCTCTCCCATGGTTGCCTGTTCTTTTCCCACATCACTCCCCCATACTTCGTAAGAGAAGAAGTTCAAAATAAAAATAAAAATAAAATCAGAAATAACATGAACCTTCATATACATCAAAATATCTCTCCGTGTCCAGCTTGCCCTCTAGCATCTAGTATTTCCAGTGGAAATACTAGATGATGGTCCTAGGACTGGAGAATTCTCTGGAATGGACTACAAACAAGTACCTTATCACAGATCAAACTGTCAAACCCACAGGATTCATCTATCTTAATGCTTCTGGGGCCAACTAAACAAATTTAGGACCGGACAAGACCACTATGCCCACATACTGCGACATAGATCTATGAGAAATTTTACAATCACCCTTTTGCGTTTGTGTAGTGCTGTGCAGACTGCATCATATCACTGATGACTGCCCCACACACTTCTGCCCTGGAGGCCTCAGGAACTTGCAATTTCTCCTAAATAGTGCCATCGATTGATTAACTAAACTATCATTCTGTATATAGTTTTGCTCATTAAATTCTTGTATTTTTACCCATACTGTAAATCAGGCGTTCCCAACCCTATGCCCGCGGGCACTATGGTGCCCATCGACCAATTCGTGTGTATCCGCCGCTGTTCAACCATGTGCCGTATAGTTTGAAATAATCACATGCACATCACGCAACAATTCATGGCATGCTATATGACGCATGCGTTAACGACACATGATGAGTATTAAATGCATGCAATGTAAAGTAGACGCGCATTCGATGTTGTTCATTATCTGTTGCTAGTTATATGCGCATAATTTTAACGGTGTCTTGTACTTACATTTTTGAAATATTTTGATTTTTAATCCTAAAATGAGTGAATCAAGTAAAAGACAATGAACCTATTATTTTAACACTGACTGGGAGGAAACATATTGTTTCGTTAATTTTTAAAATAATTGTGTTTGTTGTGCAACAGTAGCATTGCAATTCTGAAAAAACATAATGTTGAATGTCACTTCCAGACAATGCATGCCACTTTTAATACGAATTATCCACTTAAATATGAAATAAGAATGAAAAAAATAAATCAACTAAAATCAAACCTGTCTGTCCAACAGTTGGCTTTCACTAGACATGTGGTAACATCTAAAAATGCCACCATTGCTTCTTTAAAAATTTCTCACATGCTCGCAAAGAAGAAAAAAACGTTCCAAGATGGTGAGTTGTTAATAGTAGCATTTTTGACTGGTGCCGATTGTTTATTTGAGGGATTTTCTCACAAACGTGAGATTATGTTAGCAATACAAGATTTACAATTGTCAAATAACACCATCACAAGAAGAATACATGTAATTTCAATGGACATACAAACTCAATTAAAAAGTGACTTGGAAATATGTAACTGGTTCTCTTTACAATTTGACGAGTCAACAGATGTATCAGACACAGCACAGTTAGCAGTTATGGTGAGAATGGTATTTAGTAACTTCACTGTAAAAGAAGATCTACTGAAAATATTACCCATGAAAGGACGAACAACAGGTGAATATATTTATAATACATTCAGAATATACACCAAGTCGATAGATATGCCTTTGCACAAGCTGTCTATGATAACTACTGATGGGGCACCAGCAATGGTTGGCAATATCAATGGATATATTGCGCTCTGCAAGAAAGATCATTCATTTCCAAACTTTATGTCTTACCACTGTATTATCCACCAAGAAGCTTTGTGCAGTAAAATACTGACCTTTGGACATGTTATGAAAGTTGTTACAAAAATAATCAACTCCATTCGAGCAGCCCCTTTGCAGCACCGACTTTTCAAGGCTCTGTTGCAAGACATTGAAGATAAAGAACCTGATCTCATCCTGCATACTGAAGTATGTTGGCTCAGTAAAGGTAAAAGTCCTTACAAGATTTTTAAGCTTAATTGAAGAAATAAAAAAATATCTTCATGTCAAAAATGAAAATTTTGATGAACTAAATGACTTTTGCTGGCTGTTCGATTTATGTTTTCTCACAGACATCATGGAAAAATTGAATTCTTTAAATTTGGAGTTGCAAGGAAAAGATAGACATGTCGCTAAAATGATAGGCTCTGTAAACTCATTTAAAGCAAATGAGTTTTGTGGATATCACATCTGCATATGGGATCTCCCATTCATTTCTCAAATATGAAAAAAATGGTAGACGATAGTGAATTTAACTTGTCACCATTTGTTAATGGTGACAAGTTAAATCAGGCCTATCCCACACGGATAGGCCTGAAGAAGAGAGTGAAGAATTCTATGAAAACTTGCAAACTGTTTTGGACTGCCTACCAAGGAGAGACATACTGTACATCTTAGGAGACTTAAATGCAAAAGTGGGAAAGAGTATGACAGTCAGGCCGGAGTGTGGCATGTTTGGTCTGGGTGAACGTAACACCCATGGTGAAAGACTGTTGGAATTTGCCCGTGCTAACAGATTAGTTATTACCAATACCTGCTTCCAGAAACATCCACAACGGACCTATACTTGGACATCCAACATTGATAGGTCAAGGCACCAGATTGATTGCATCCTGGCTCTCCAGCAGTGGAAGATGAGCATCTCTGATGTGCATACTTGTCCTGGAGCAGATTGTGGTACAGACCATCAGCTGGTAAGAGCCAAAGTAAGACTAAGACTCCGAAGACTTCCAGGTCAGGCACATTCCACTAGATTGGATGTTAGAGTAATTCCTAGTGGATTCACAGAAGAAACATCAACTCGGCTGGATGATTTTTTGGAGACCAATGAGGAAATCTCACCAGAAATGCTTTGGGAAGGAGTCAAGATGATAATACAGGATACAGCGAAGACATATCTCGGTCCAATAAGAGACCCATGGATATCAGATTCAACATGGGAACTAATCAAAAGAAGGCGGTTGGAAAAACAAAGAGATACAGGGACCGAAGAATACAAGAGTTTACATAGAGAAATCAGAAGAGCCACCAAGCAGGATAAGGAAAAGTTCTATACTAATAAATGTGAAGAAATACAGTTCCAGATGAGAAGGCATAATTATAAAAGGATGTTTTATTTAGTTCGTGACTTAAAGCACAAGTTCAAGCCTAAATTGAATGTCGTCAAAGACAGGAATGGATCATTATTAACAGAAGAGTTGGAAATCAAAAACAGATGGAAAGAATACTGTGAGGAACTGTACAGCAGAGTGGATAAAGAAAATGTGGAGTCCTCCCACCAAGAAAATTTTGATTTGTAACCTTCTCCACTTAGGCATGAAGTTGAAAGAGCAGTTAAGCAGCTCAACAGCAATAAGGCCCCAGTTGCAGATGAAATCCCAGCAGAGTTAATTAAGGCCACAGGAGATGGAGGGATAAGAGTGTTTCATAGATTGATTACAAGGATATGGGAGACAGGATCATGGCCTAGAGACTGGAAGAAGTCAGTTTTCATACCACTACACAAGAAAGGTGATATGAAGGCATGCAAGAATTATAGAACTATTAGTTTGATATCTCATGCAAGCAAAATTTTATTAAAGATCATGCTAAATAGGATTGAGGCCAAAGTTGAGGCAGAGATGCCCGAGGAACAAGCAGGTTTTAGGAAAGGTAGGGCACCAGAGATCAGATCCTTTGCCTTAGATAGATCATAGAAAAATATAAAGAATTCAGACTCCCTCTGGTAATGTGTTTCTTAGACTACTCTAAAGCTTTTGACTGTGTTGAGCATGTGAAACTGTGGGAAGTAATGAAAAGAATGGGTTTTCCTCAACACACTATCAGGTTGATAGCCAACTTGTATAAGGAGCAAGAAGCCACAGTAGGAACAGATGTTGGATTGACTAACTGGCTTCAAGTTGGAAAAGGAGTTAGGCAAAGATGTTTACTTTCTCCTCACTTGTTTAGTATATATGCAGAGGACATCATGCGTGAAGCATTGGATGAGCTCAAGACAGGAATTACGATAGGAGATAAATTGATCAGTAATCTGAGGTACGCTGATGATACAGTACTCCTTTGTAATGACATGGAAGAACTAGGACTAATTCTTGACAAAGTTAACAAGATCAGTAATAACAGGACTTCAACTCAATTCTAGCAAGACAAAGATCATGGTTCTCAAAGGAAAAACAAACAGACAAGCTCTTGAGAAACAAGTGTATCTTAATGGAGAAAGAATTGAGAACAAAGTTGAGGATTTTGGATGCAGTTGTTTTTCCAACAGCAACTTATGGATGTGAGACTTGGAACCTAAAGAAGTCAGATAAGAAACGGATATCTGCTTTTGAGATTTGGTGTTACAGAAGGCTGTTGAGGATATCATACACTGAAAGGTGTACAAATGAATGGGTGTTAGAAAAGATTAGTAGAACTTTAAGGCTCCTTAAGGATATTGACAGAAGAAAATTAAAATATTTTGGACACATAGAGAGGATGGAAGGAGGACTTCTCAGAACAGTAATAGAAGGTAAAGTTCCTGGAAAAAGAGGCAGGGGTAGACCATCAATGAGATGGATGGATGGCATGTGTGAAGTGACTGATCTTCAGAGAGTTGAGGCTGCCAGAAGGGCAAACAAGACTACATGGCGAGGCCTAGTGTGGAACATCATCGAGCATCGGAGTGACCATACAGCATCTGTAGATGCCCAGTGAACACAGACAGAGTTTCTCAAGAGCTTCTCTGTTTGTTTTTCCTTTGAGAACCATGATCTTTGTCTTGCTAGACCATTTGTTAAACATCTTCAAGTGCTTAAAGAACAGTTTGAAAAGAGATTTCAGGAATTTACTATCATCGAGCCAATGATCTCCTTTTTTATTAATCCTTTTACTTGCCAAGTATATATAATGGAAATAGCTGCATGCATTACAAAGCTTGTTCAAGTAAATGCTGAAGAACTGGAGCTAGAAATTTTGGATCTTCAGAATGACATTATGCTAAAATCCCATATAACAGATGAAAACTTCTGAAATCTAGTGGATAGAAAAAAGTGGATTTCTTAAAAAGTGCAGCGTACAAGATAAAATCGTTTTTCGGTTCCACATACCTTTGCGAATCATTGTTTTCAACATGAATATCATAAAATCAAAATATAGATCACGACTCACTGATGAGCATCTTGATGATTGTTTAAGAACTGGAATATCATCATATTCTCCTAATTATGAAGCACTGGCCAATGAAATGAAATGCAATGCCAAAGATCACACTGACTTACATATATGTATTTAACTTTTTTTTTATATAATGTAAACTTTTAAGTAATAAAACATTTGATTATAATGTAAACTTTGTATGTATTCATTTAACAAAAGAATTCAAAAATTTTGCTTGAAAAAATGGATGGTGCACGTCGCCCTACCGGTATTTTAGAATGTGCTCTAGGAAACAAAAAGGTTGGGAACCCTTGCTCTAAATAATAGTAACAGGCCCTAGTTGAGAATAGCATTCTCAACCTATTTGTTCTATAGATTGAGAATGCTGCTGAAATTTTCCATGTTCCTGCTATTTTCATAGTTTTGGTCTTTTTGATTTGACTTATTTGCTAGGAACTTTTTGTATGCTTTCTTTTTTTTTTCCAGAAATGCATGTTTAACTTCTTGTGTCCATCATGATGTTCTTATTTTTCTATCCTTTCAGACAACTTCACTAAATTTGTTACAGCTATTATTCAGTGTAGTTAAGGAATCCTGCAGACTTATGTTGGGTGTGTTTAGGAATACAACATCTTCTGTATAATACCACTTTCTTTCACATTATTAAATAATGCACATTCTATCTGCTGATTTACAACTTACATATAGACTGTGTATTGCTCTGTATAATGTTCCATTTACTCCAGCCAAGAGGCTGCAGGTTCGAATTCCGCCAAAGGCATGGATGTTTGCGACTGTCCTACTAACTGTTTACCATATGTGCCGCTGTAACCTGTGTCCTGGTGCAGTATGACCTTTGATTTATTTGCATCAAAAAAATCAAATCAAACCATTTATTCCATATAATGCTGGTTGTTATATTCCCATGATTTCTCAACGATTTGTTATAGAGTGAAAATCTGATCTTGAGAATCTTTATTTGGCCTGAATCTACCTTGCTTTTCTCAGCCTCTTTTCAAATATGCTTACATAAATCTTACCTCGAACACTTAGCAGAAAAATTTCTCTGTAATTCTCACATTCAGCTTTATTCCCTTTTTATAGGAACTGTGAGAGCTCTACTCCAATCATTTGGAATTTGACCTTCAGACAAGGCCATCTGAATTATTCAGTGTAGCCATAGCAAAACTTTTATACCTGCATATTTGAGCATTTCTGGTTAAATATCATCTACTCCAGCTGCCTTTTCACATTTCAAGATTTTCATAGTTTTTTCTACTATTATTTGTTTCTTTTGTTTAACAGGCCTTCAAAGTAATTACTCCATTCATTTTGGATATCCTTATCTTCACTTTTCATGTAATCTTTACCATCTTTAATTCCTTTTACAGTACTCTTTCCTCCATTTCTTAGCTTCCAGAATATTTTGATTCCTTCCTAATATTTATCTTCTATTCTTGCATCGAAGTCTTCCCATGACATTTGTTTGGTTGGTTACTTTCACACATACCTTAGCTCTCTTACATTTTTGTTATAGGACATGCCAGGAACTTTTGGTATGCTTTCTTCTTTTCCAGAACTGCTTCTTTAACTTCTTGTGTCAACAATGGTGTCTTATTTTTCTATCCTTTCAGACAACTTCACTGAATGCCTCCTTGGCTGAAACAGTCAATGCTTTCTTTAGAGTTAGCACTGAGAGTTTAGGGTTTGGTTTTTGAACTGTTTCATTTTTTTTTCTTCAATAATGTGTGTTTAGTTGAGTCTATAGTTTAGCAGTAAAAATTCCTGAAATGTTCTTACATACTGTTCTTTTCATTGTGATATTTGTTGTTATCTTCCTTAAAACAGATAGTTACTTCCAATTTCAAATTCTCTGTACCCCTCTTTCATCCTGAATTAGCATGACGATATTACTATCAACAATGACATATAGTCAGTGAGACTTTTGATTGTTGTCTTCTTTCCACTCAAACTTGTACACGCCTTTATATTTTATCATTGTGTTAGTAATGATTAGTCTGTATTCCTGAGGAGAAATTCAGTAGATACTTACCATTTTTATTAGCCTTGCCCTTTTCTCGAAATTTTCCTAAAATGTTAAAAGAGAGTACAGTTTCATTGGCAAGTCCAAAATTGCCAGCCCATCTCATTCATTCGGTACCTGAATACCTGTGTGGATACTAACAGCCACACCACATAAAGGTGAGGATTGGACAATTGGTCAAAAGGATTCAATGAATCATCGAAAGATTAATATTCTTGAAAACTATTGTTCAAAAGTGTTCCATAACAATACCTAACATTACTCAAGATACAGACAACATATTATATATGTTGTCTGTATATAATTACAGTCATACCCCGAAGTTACGCGGTAGGTGGGACCAACAAAAAGCGCGTGAGTCGAATTCGCATAACTCAGGGTATAATTTTGCATGTAATTTATATATACAAACATACAATTGGGACCAAAGGTTTACAAAAACACCTATATTTTTTAAGAAATATAATCATAATTGTAGTTTTTCGTACATAAAAAAAAAAGAAAGTTATTTCGATGTTGATGGTTTCATAAAATCTAATAGATTCATCTGAGCATAATGTCTTTTTCTTGTCACGCAAAATTTCTTCATAGCAAGCTAATGATTTTTTTATTCCTTGCTCTGTGGCTACCATTCATTCCTTGTTAGAATGTATGTCCTCCAAAATCTGTAAACCTTTCTTTTACGATTGTTCTTACTGTGGATTGCTGTAGATCGAACTTCTTTGCTAACTCACAAATTTTCATTCCACCTTCAAAATCCTTAATGATGTTGAGTTTTGCTTCCAAAGTCAATGTTTTTCTTTTTTTGCTAGCTGTAGAAGAATCGGACTTGCTTCTTTTGGACGACATTATTATTTTTTATGTGATAAAATTTTTATCAAGAACATAACATTAAACAATCGCAAGGTTTGTAGACTATAAAAATCGTGTATGAATGGAGACAGCGCGAAACACGTCAGTGCTTGTTCACAGCATGTGCAACACTGGCGAATGCGGCTGGTGCCAGAAAGATACGACTGGTGGTGAGGCATGAAGTGGGACAGGAATACGTGCATATAAGAAACCGTGGAAGTCGGGGTATGACTGTAATTATTACAAAATAATTATTCCATTCCATTTTATTTATTTCCATTACATTTTTATGTAAGTGTACGTACTGCTTAATTGTGCATAGCAATTTATCTCTAGACATCAAATTTTATTCTACCTAATTTTGTCACAACAACACTCGTCAGATGGAAATTAAAACTTTAATGTATATCTTAACTGTAAAATTTCATTAAATTTCATCCAGCCGGAGCGGAATTGCTAATGTGAATTCAAAACTTCTTTATGAAAATGTTATAACAAATGCGATCATATCTGAATAGCTACTGTTACGCACATCGCTCATTCAAAGTCTTTACATCGAAACAAACAAACCTGCTCTTTCACTTTGAATGGAAGCAGTTATCTCTGAACTATGCTCTAAAAATAGAATCCCTTCTGAAACATCCTACATAGACTAGTATTTTTACTTTATGTTGGGAACTCAATGTTACATACATCTGACTACCATTCACTGATTTAGTATGCACATATAAGAGATTATGCAAACCACTGGCATGAAATATTGATAACATTAATGGTTTGCACTCCATTGGAACTAAAGCTGAGCCATGCAGACAACTGTGAATTCCGCAAAGTCAGAGAGTTATTGTAATACATAATTTCGACAGATAATTATTTGTAGATCTGAATATAGTTGAACTGAAAACTGGAAAGGTTGGACAATTTTTTGTAAAAGTTTCAAATACTGAATCTGAGCAAAATTCATCCCATAATAATTGCTGTACTTATGTCACATATTACTACTAGTAATAACAATAATAATAGTGTAATAACGGAGCCTTTGTAGTTCAGTCTGTATAAACAAAGCCCTTTAACACGTTCGCTGCCAATTATGAGTATACTCGTATGTCGATTTACCGCCCTCCTATGCCAAACATGAGTTAACCCTTAGTATAATTACTTTAATTTGGACTCTTGGAGTCTGAATAAAGCGGAGAGTACGTCTGTGTGTTTGGTAGAAGGGAAATAATTTCAACTAAAATATAGTATATTATATGTGTGCCTCAGAAGCCAACTGCGAATATACTCGTATGTCGATTACCAACCTCTTATGTCAAGCGCGAGTTAATCTGCAGTGTAACACGTAAGTTGTAAATCAATTTAAAACTAATAAAATCAATAAAAATAATCAAATGAAATCGATAAAATAAAAACCAATTTATTCAAATTAGAAATGATACACTTTAAAACAATTTTCCACGCACAATGGTGGTTTTTCCTGGCAAACAGGACAATGATAACATGTTTCGTATACATACTCGGCATGGCTTTGTCGGTGATTATTTTTTTCTGTAGGTGGTAAAATTTCCAAATAATGAAGATTCCAAACCCTGCTGATATTCTGTGATGCTGTAAGCTCATCCATTCCAACAAAAACTGACATTAATTGATCTCTAAATTTTAACGCAGCCATTGTGTTTCCAGTAATTATATTATAAAATGTATGTGCATTTTGAATGTATATATCAAAAATGCATATTGTCAATTTCTTTGGCCATCTAATTGTCTTTCGTAAGGCAGAACAGTAAGGAAGCATTTAATCAGAAAAATCGATGCCTGACGTTCCAAAATTATAGTCCCTAATGATATTTGGTTTTAATCAAATTTTACCATTCCGATTTTTTGCTTCAACCATTTCAAATTTGTGCTTATTTGAAATGGAAAGAACTTCACTCTTATCCTTCCATTTGCGATGATGAATTCATTAAATTCATCATTCATATTAGCGTAAGCTTCCAATTCTTTATCAATAAGTTTTCTTTTACTGGTCATGTTGAAACTGAAGGTTTTTAGAGACTACACGCAATAAACACATTCGTCAGTGCATGTAACATATGGGTGGGGTGATATGAGATTACTCGTAGTTGGCGTAAAAAACAAAATTCTCTGATAAGCCAGCTACAAGATTACTCATGGTGACCTTGAAGACGCGAAAGCACTTGGCATGCGGGAATAAACTATTCCCGAGGAGTGTGCAGCGAACGTGTTAATTAGAAAGGCCTGGCTTCAAATCCCATCAATAATACATCATACCGGCATCATTCCTACCATACCAGCTTTGTTGATTCTGTGGTCTATTTCTATATTTACTTTACCATCTTCACTAAAAAGTGTGCCTAAGTATCTGAAATGTTTTACTTGTTCCACAGGTTCCCCATTCAAAACACAGTTGACATTTTCTACGATTCTACCTATTTTCTTTGTCTTTATTATTAGAAATTAGTCGCAACACTAAATTAGCTGTATACAAGACAGTGTTCAAACCAGTTTTAACTTATGCATCTGAGAGCTGGATTAGAAGTAAAACACTTGACCAACTACAAGAGACTGCAGATATGAGAGTCCTGAGAAAGATTAGAGCCGTGAACAGATGGCATCAATGGCAATATCATATTAAAAACGATACGTTTTTAATATGATACAATAAAAAGTTAGGAAAGATTAGCTGATTTGTAAAGTACTATCTCCCATAAAAGGGATAGACATAAGCCGTCGGATCTGTTTAAGTTAGGAGAATGAAGTCGAGTTTCACACGTTTCTTTATAAAGGCGTTCCATGAGGAACTGACATTTGTGAAGAACTCTTGTCTTTCTCCAATGAACTCTATGTCTAGTGAAGATGGCATGCTCTGCAAGTCCACACTTTTCAGGTTTAAAATATTCAATATAAGATTGGTGTTCTTCTAGCCGAATAGAGGCAGATCTTCCTGTTTGTCCAAAATAAGATAATCCACAAGAGCATGGAATCTGGTAGACACCTGGATGATTAAGATGTGGAAGCTTGTCCTTAGGAAAAGTGAGAAAGGTGGAGATTTCTCTAAACGGTCGAAAGGCAACAAAAATATTCAGTGGTTTTAAAACTTTTGCTATACGTTCACTGATGCCTTGTACCTTAGGGATAGGAATTCTGTGTTTGAAGAGGAAGACGTATTAAAACTACTCAAAGTTCTTTTAATAAAGCAATTCTTATAACCATTAGATAGAAAGGAAGAAGTTATATATTGTAGTTCTTTCTGTAAAAGATCGTCTGAAGAACAAAAGGAGTGGACCCAATGAACCAGTGTTTTAATAGTTCCTGCCTTTTGACTGGGATGGTGATGAGATTCCGCATGGATGTAATGGCCTGTGCGAGTCTTCTTTCTATAAACTGAGAAACGTAGGTTACCATCTGGTTGGCGAAGAATTAGAAGATCCAAAAAGGCTAACTGCTTATTTGATTCTACTTCTAGGGTAAACTTGATCCTAGGATGAAGTGCATTTAACTTAGTGAGAAATTGTTGAAGTTCATCCGAAGAGCCATTCCATACAGCAAAAATGTCATCGACATATCTGAACCAATGAGTAGGTCTGGGAGAAATGTCGTCAAAGATACGTTGTTCAAAATGTTCCATAAAGAAATTGGAGAGAGCAGGAGAAAGAGGATTGCCCATTGCTGTTCCTTCAATTTGTTGATACAACTTATTTTTAAAGGAAAAATAACCAGAATGTATTACAAAATCAAATAAGTTTACAATGTCTGAAGGAAATTCCTTTTGTAGTAATTCAGTGCTTTCAGAAAGAAGCACATTTGTAAATAAAGAAACAACATTTAAACTGATCATGATATCAGAAACGTCCAAATGAAGATCTGAAATTTTATTTTTGAAATCCAAAGTATTTTTTATATAAGTATCAGTTCTTCTAGTTGAAGAGGAGAGTTCATTCTCCTAACTTAAACAGATTCGACGGCTTACATCTATCCCTTTTATGGGAGATAGTACTTTCCAAATCAGCTAATCTTTCCTAACTTTTTATTGTATTGATTTTTTTTTTTTTAAAGGAAATTTATTGACCTTTTTAGTTATCTTACACCAGCTACTTAGGTGGCACTTTTGGAATTGTCACTTATTGTTTAATTTGAGCTTAATATGTACTGAAGCCGCCTGTGACACACAGGTGAAAATTATACTATTAAATAATCTTTGTACATGAGTTTTTTCCGTTATTAATTTTGCATCGATATGTCTACTCACGGTATACCTCTTTTAAAACTTATTGCTAGACTTCACGGAGAGTATTTCCAAACAATCTGCTAGATACGGTAAAGTATTGGTAAAGAAGGCCAAATGCATTAGCAGATTAATAATCCTTAAACGATGTAAGATGGCCCAGGTTATTCCAACCTGTTGTAAAATAAGAGAAGTTTTTAGGACCCAAAAGCTCATCAGATCTACTTAAAAGCTAGTAAGTCTCTTTTAAATAATCAGCTACACGAAGCTAAAAAATCTCTTGCCCTCTTAAATAGTGAAATTATGGACATAAAAAACGCTCTGGAATCTGTTTTAATGGTTGAAACTTTTAATACTATAATGCGCATATCTTCGAGTTCTTACGTAAAGTCTTTAATGATTCTCATGACAAGCTAAAACGCAAATTTGAATCACTGGTCTGCCTACCTAGATCCAGTAATAATACTATTGATATAGATAATGTAGTTATGTTTACTAATGTCCACTAACAGACTATGAACGTTTTGTTTTATCAAAAGGACATGATTTTGCAATTACGCCGAATAAGGTGCCAATTATGGATTTTTTTCATAACATAGACAGGGGTATTCGATCCTTATCCCAAAAAACAGCCAACAGATTACACTTTGAATGTGCAAAAATTCTTTTTAATGCCAAGCCTCCTCGTTCTAATCTTTCTTACTCTGAGTTTAAAGCATTGAAATCACTGAAGAATAACAATAATTTAATTATTATGAAAGCTGATAAGGGGAAGGCTGTAGTGATTCAAGATAGGAAGGACTATGAGAGAAAAATGTCTCTTTTACTTCACGACTGTTCGACTTATAGGCCTCTTACATCGGATCCTACCCGTAGTCAATTGAAGAGACTTAATTCTCTTATAGATAAGGTATCTACATGGAATGAAGATCAAAAGAGAAAACTTAAAACCTTCTTCGGTTGTCCACCTAGATTGTATGGTCTTCCAAAAGTTCATAAACCAGGCATTCCGTTAAGACCAGTCATAGATTGTATAGGTTGCCCCACTTACAGAATCTCAAAATTTTTATCAAATTTACTCTCCTCTTCAACTAGAAGAACTGATACTTATATAAAAAATATAATAAAAATACATGGAATGAAGATCAAAAGAGAAAACTTAAAACCTTCTTCGGTCGTCCACCTAGATTGTATGGTCTTCCAAAAGTTCATAAACCAGGCATTCCGTTAAGACCGGTCGTAGATTGTATAGGTTGCCCCACTTACAGAATCTCAAAATTTTTATCAAATTTACTCTCCTCTTCAACTAGAAGAACTGATACTTATATAAAAAAATA
Source organism: Typopeltis vanoorti (assembly GCF_054136105.1). NCBI lineage: Eukaryota > Metazoa > Arthropoda > Arachnida > Uropygi > Thelyphonidae > Typopeltis > Typopeltis vanoorti. The sequence goes on from NC_143568.1 coordinate 44,458,492, forward strand.
CTTTGGATTTCAAAAATAAAATTTCAGATCTTCATTTGGACATTTCTGATATCATGATCAGTTTAGATGTTGTTTCTTTATTTACAAATATACCTCTTTCTGAAAGCATTGAATTACTACAACAGGAATTTCCTTCAGACATTGTAAGCGTATTTGATTTTGTAATACATTCTGGTTATTTTTCCTTTAAAAATAAGTTGTATCAACAAATTGAAGGAACAGCAATGGGCAATCCTCTTTCTCCTGCTCTCTCCAATTTCTTTATGGAACATTTTGAACAACGTATCTTTGACGACATTTCTCCCAGACCTACTCATTGGTTCAGATATGTCGATGACATTTTTGCTGTATGGAATGGCTCTTCGAATGAACTTCAACAATTTCTCACTAAGTTAAATGCACTTCATCCTAGGATCAAGTTTACCCTAGAAGTAGAATCAAATAAGCAGTTAGCCTTTTTGGATCTTCTAATTCCTCGCCAACCAGATGGTAACCTACGTTTCTCAGTTTATAGAAAGAAGACTCGCACAGGCCATTACATCCATGCGGAATCTCATCACCATCCCAGTCAAAAGGCATTAACTATTAAAACACTGGTTCATTGGGTCCACTCCTTTTGTTCTTCACACGATCTTTTACAGAAAGAACTACAATATATAACTTCTTCCTTTCTATCTAATGGTTATAAGAATTGCTTTATTAAAAGAACTTTGAGTAGTTTTAATACGTCTTCCTCTTCAAACACAGAATTCCTATCCCTAAGGTACAAGGCATCAGTGAACGTATAGCAAAAGTTTTAAAACCACTGAATATTTTTGTTGCCTTTCGACCGTTTAGAGAAATCTCCACCTTTCTCACTTTTCCTAAGGACAAGCTTCCACATCTTAATCATCCAGGTGTCTACCAGATTCCATGCTCTTGTGGATTATCTTATTTCGGACAAACAGGAAGATCTGCCTCTATTCGGCTAGAAGAACACCAATCTTATATTGAATATTTTAAACCTGAAAAGTGTGGACTTGCAGAGCATGCCATCTTCACTAGACATAGAGTTCATTGGAGAAAGACAAGAGTTCTTCACAAATGTCAGTTCCTCATGGAACGCCTTTATAAAGAAACGTGTGAAACTCGACTTCATTCTCCTAACTTAAACAGATCCGACGGCTTATGTCTATCCCTTTTATGGGAGATAGTACTTTACAAATCAGCTAATCTTTCCTAACTTTTTATTGTATTGATTTTTTTTTTTTTTTTTTTAAGGAAATTTATTGACCTTTTTAGTTATCTTACACCAGCTACTTAGGTGGTGCTTTTTGGAATTGTCAGTTATTGTTTAATTTGAGCTTAATATGTACTGAAGATGCCTTTGACACACAGGCGAAAATTATACTATTAAATAATCTTTGTACGTGAGTTTTTTCCGTTATTAATTTTGCATCAATAAAAATGAAAGCAGTGGGTTCTCCCATTCTGAAAAAAGTCACACAACGCACCCTGTTTCGTCAGGAGCCTCTAATTGTATTGCGATGCCAGACATTCAATCCTTCAAGAAAATCACTGCTGTAAGCCTTTTAATATCACAGGGAAATGCCCAAACACAATAGCCAATTAATCCGTCAAAGCACTAACTACAACCCTGGAGACTTTTGAAAATATAGAAGACTGAAATGAAATTCATCACTGCAGACACAACACCATCAGAAATCACAAAAAAAGATCACAATGCATGGCCATGAGCCACCCCCACTGACAGCCGCACACGCAGATTAAGGGATCAACAGTCAAGGACTCAGTCCATTTACCAAAGAAGTTAACCATCCATTAACCATTGTGGATTGAAGTGTGTGGCACTCTTCATTTTCTAGCCCTTGCCAGTTTAATAACCGGCTCTCAAAAATTCTTAAATTCAACAATCCACTGATGTGAGCCAACTCCAGCACACTATTGGATGGAAGGCTTTACAAAACATGAACAGGGAGACCATTTATTTCAATGTATTTATCATAAATATATTTTGAATCACTCATTGTACATAGGCTCATAAAGAGGGGTGGGGGAGGAGAGCACTTCAAAGAACATCCTGAAACAAGCAGTTATTATTTGCTTTACTAGATAACTTGGGAAATTAATTTTGTACCCAGTATCTATATTGAAGTATGGTTTTTGGTTTGAGTTATTGTTGTGATTAATTTCAGCTGTTAGGTTTCAGCAATAACTAGTAATCTTTACGTCACTTATTTTTAGGTTCAGAGACTGATAGTGAGTCGCAATCACATCCTCTTAGTAATACTTAAAGCAGTCTTCAATAAAAATGTAAACCATATATAATATACATTTTATTCAGTTAAATAATACATATATTCTAAAAGAAACAATGAAAGGAAATAACTGTGGATGGGGCTTTATTATTGTTACTATTATTCGAGTCTTCCAGAGAGCCACATCGATAGAGGGATTGAATCACCTACACTAGATGTGATACCTTCTCTTAAACTCGTTCATGCTGGATTCACTTACTACTTCCACAGGCAAACTGTTCCACTCACTGTCCGTGAAAGAAAAATCTATCTCCTGCCTCTTTGTTAGCTGCACACAAACTTAACTTCCACGGATGCCCCCTTGTTCTCTGCCCACCTTCCATATAAAGAAATATTTCATCAGTTGATAACCTATAAGAGATCCTCCTCAAACATTTTCAAGGCCTAGGACAAGAGTAAAAATGGATGCCCATATATTTTATCATAGGTCTAAATATTAAAAGATATAAATCAAAATAACAGACTCTTAAGTTATATTCTCCTATCTTGACAAATGTACTTTCATAATGACAACCGAAAAATATGTGTAAAGTTCTTTTTTTTTTGTTTTTTTGTTTTTCATGACTCAAAATCTACAAAATATCAAAGATGACTGAATTTAATTATTATGGTGCATGTCTGGAGGTTTGGTTGATGCACTGGCCATGTTTGAAAGTGTAATAAAATAAAGATGATAAATAGTCCATAAATAAAAATATATTTATTCTCTGAAATTTATTTTTATATAACATTGATTCTAAATATTTCATTTTTGGTGTTTGTGATATGCACAGGGAGGCGTCCCTCTTGCCTGAGTATAAGGACAGCACTAACCTATAACTTCCAGAAGTTTATAAACCTCTATCATATTATTTCCCGTTTTCCTGTTTACCTGAATTTCATATACCGGTGTGAGATCACCACCCTGCTTATTGGAGGCCTGAAGTTGCTTGAAAAAAGTTCCATGTTTGGTCTCTAGAGCAGGGTTTCCAACTATGTAAAAATAATAAATAAAAATACAAAAATAACAATAAAATTGATGGAAAAATCCTTCAACTACACTGAACCTCTACTGCTGTCATCAATGCCATCTACTGCCACCACCACTAGTATTTTTTAATCTGTAAATTGCATGTGTTCTAAAGGGTTGATTTGTCTGTATGTGGGATAAAAACAATCAAGTTGCCAGGAGAAGAAACCCTGCTACCTCCGTATTCCTTCCGTCACAATGAGAAGCAAACTTATGCCTTTTCCACTCAAAGGGCACAATGTACCGTCGTTCTTCCAATTGTGCTGTGGAGCCTCTTTTATCCTCTAAACTATTTTTTTTTTTTTTTTTTTACAATGTGACCATTGAACTTCTCTTTCATATCCACCATAATGACTAGATCCCTAGTCTCATTAATTTCTTGTAACAAAATCCTGTCGATATAATATGCCACTGGAAATCTCATCATATGTGTGTGCATAACTTTACACTTACTAACATTGAACTGATAGCCATTATCAGTTTTCCATAGTTCTATGATTGAAATCCTTTTGTAGGTGATGTATAACAATAGCATCCCTGATTTCCCTTCCTATCTTTGTGTCATCTCCTGTTAGACCCTTCCTAATGTCACTAATATATAGATTGAACAACATTGGTCCAAGGACTGATCCCTGGATACACTATTGGTCACCTTAAACCTGGTAGATTTACACTCACCATACACCACTTTCTGATACCTATCCATCTGCCACCCAAGTAAATAGTTTATATTCCGATCCCATATTCTCCAGTTTATGCAACAGGCTTTTGTATGGTATCCTATCAAATGCCTTATCCAAATTATCACACATTATGGAATGACAAAGAATTCCAATTAGATTTTCGAATACTGCTGCATAATCACTCGGGATGCACGGGTATGATAGCTGAAAATACCCATGCAATGCAAACTCCCTACAGATATATTAATAAGAAAATATTATGTCAGGGTTTGTGAATTTTTAAAGTTGGTCTCCCTACTCCTTAGTGTCCACAAATTCGTCAACACATCTATTGTAAATCCATTAACACTCTAGTTCCATTTATGCATCACTTACTCTAAGTAATATAATAAAAAGAAGTCCATGTAGTTATTCATCACAACCTTGTAAAACTTACCTACATAGTGTATACTAGGTCCCTTGCAGCTATAAATTGTCCTGCTTTGGCCAAACAGGCAGGACAGCAAATATCTGAATCTCAGAACACAAGGACTACATCCGATTTCACCAGTACAGCTACTCTGGGCTTGCAGAAGTGCCAACACTTCGAAGCAATCTACAGTAATTTCAGCTGAATGGAAAGATTGACATTTTCCAGTAATCACTCTATTTTCAGTTATTTACAGTAATCACTCTATTTTCAGTTATTTACAGTAATCACTCTATTTTCCTAGAGTGATTACTGTAAATAACTTGCATGGTTATGATTAATTTAGTGCACCCATTGGCATGCTTTTAATCAATGTACCTGAAATCAGCAATATTTTGAAGTGTCATTTTTTTCTCCATTTGTTGTAATGTATGAGATCATACAAATTAAGATATTTTAGAGATGAAGTGCATATCGATAGTAGCATAACTTGGTTACTAGCCACCTTGGCAAATTCGTAGCTAAGTGCCTTCTTTCAGTGTGACACTGTGTGGTTTGTGGGCACGAACATCACCACACTTGATTAGCCTCCACAGAGCTCTGATCTCAATTTTATTGAACATCTGTGGGATGAACTGGAGTGTCGGGTAAAATCAATGGACATCTGCTCCACAACTGTCCAGAACGTCGTTAGATTCCTTCAGGAAGAATGGTCTAAAATAACCATTTATCACTATCGTACATTTGTGGAAAGTATGTCCTGTAGGATTACTGCATTCTTCATTGTAGCAAAAGGAGGTCCTACATCTTATTGAAGTGAGCTCCATGGCTATATGTTCCTCAGACTATGGTGTGAGGAACGTATAGCCGTTGACCTCTTTACATGCATTGTATGAGGAGAATAACATGCTAAGCTTCAACAGCATCACAAGTTAATCCAATAAAAATTGCAGTTGATTTTGATAAATACACTTCACATCACGTCTTATAATAATTTTTTGATGAATTGTTGGTTTTTGAAGCATTGCTGTTTTTCGATTAATTGGTTTTTTAATAAATTGCCATTTGTTAATAGTTTTCAGTAAACTTTCTGGATATATCAGTCAAAAGCCTCCAGTTGATTCTTTTCATTCCTTAAAGGTGATATGAAGGGCTCCTCTCAGTTATTTAGACTTGATCCTGAAGTGACCCCTAAGAGGATTTTTTATTTTTTTTAATTTTATAGATTTCTTGATATTTTTATTTTTTACATAGTCTGGAAACCCTGTTCTAGAATTCAAACATGGACTTTTCAAGCCACCTCCAATATGCCAGATTTTAATCTCACACCAGGCAATGAAATTAATCGACCACCTGAAGACAATTCCAAGGATCCATGCCCATGGCAGAATTTGAACTCACAGCCTGTTAGTTGGAAAATGGATAAGCTAACCAGGCTAGAATAGTTTCAATAAAATTCCAATGAAATCATCTATTTGTTGTTTATTACAAATGTTATGTAGAAGCATGTTAAGATTACTATATGTTATATATGAATCTTGAGAAATGTAATGTTTATATATGTGCATACTGAAATATATTAGAAATTCTTCATACTCATATAACCAAATGAACATGTTCCTACCAATTTATATAGTCTTACATGGTCAAGAAAAATTATCCATACTAAAAGAGTACCAATAATTATACCAGTTCAAAAATATCAAAACAGCGAGGTGTGACTAACCAACAAGGTGATAAGAATTGTATATGATCTAAAACTTAATGGAAACTAAAATAAAACATAGGGAGCAAAAATAAAAAAAATTAAGAAGAAATGCAGTTGACACTGATAAAATATCAGTAATGTATGTATTATGAAGAAAATGTAGCAATTTCAGTTTTGAGGTGAACTTGAATTTTGAATTAAATGAATATAGCTGACCACTTCTATAAAGTTACAATATATGTGAGAAGAAAGATAATAACAGAGTAAATTAATAGGCACATAATGAATTATTTCTAGCACATTTCTTCTCATCCCATTTTTCCTTCCATTTTATTATCTATTTTTATTCAACTTTCACTAATTTGCATCTGTAAAATAAATTATATGGTAATTAATAAATTACCATATAATTAGTTGAGCGTTAATAAAATTAACTAGCTTTATAGTATTGTATAGCACAGTTTTAAATTCTGGGGGCATTCCTTTGGAAGTTGACACTTAAGTATGAAACAATGCTCCCAATTCATATCCAGAGCTACTTCCTTGACTTTAGAAACAACCTCCACTATGCCTGCCTGTGAGGTGTGTTCATTTACAAACAATAAAACTTCGTGCCTTAATTGAAATAACCTTGTTATTACTTTGTCCCCTGGAAAGCCAGTGAATTTCAGAATGAAGCAAAAGTTGTATATATTCACTGGCCATTTCATCGTAGAGTACTGAAAATAACCTGTTATTTAACGGTTGAACGTTAATAAAATTAACTAGCTTTATATTGTTGTATAGCACAGTTTTAAATTCTGGGGACATTCTTTTGGAGGTTAACACTTAACTATGAAACAATGCACCCAATTCATATCCAGAGCTACTTCCTTGACCTTAGAAACAATCCCCACTATGCCTGCATGTAAGGGCATCCAAACAGAATCCCATACATTTTCCCCACTGGATCCCTTTGAATTATGTAATTATTGAGAGTGCGAAATATTTCTTGTCCAGTTGTTCAAGATGACAAAGTTCTACAAAACAATATCATCATGAATGTTGTCATCGTGTACATATCTTACGTAGCATATTATTATTATTATTTGACACCTCCAGGGAGTCCAAAGACTCATCAAGGGAGGGCACCTGCTCTACAACTCTGTCTCAACCACAACTACACCAATGCCATCTACCACCAATCACCGCCATTAGTATTTCCACAGACAACACAAACATCCATGCCCATGGCGGGATTCGAACCCGCAGCCTTTTGGCTGGAGAGCGGATACGCTAACCACTCGGCCAGCCAGGCTGGCCGAGTGGTTAGCGTATATTAACTACGCATCATTTATAACATCAGTAGTCTCGTTTATTTGTAACTCATAATAAGGGCTCTTAACTCTTTAGATTAACTGAGATTCTATGTCACCTGCCATATCATTAATTCTGCAACCGACAGTGTCATTTGAACGAGGAATCAAATCAACATTTAGTAACTTGTTGCCAAATTTTTACCACATCATTTATATCTGGAAGTAGTAAATTTTCTGCTATAGAATGAGGTGTTCCTGTTTTCGCTATGCGCAAACTTAAGAGATAGGATGCTTCCATGTCTTGCTATTAATCGAACTCATGTCCAAAACTCTATGTTTTCAATGATTTAATGTCCCTAAGCATCGCTGTAAAAATTTAATTGCCTTATTTTTCACATCACAATGTTTAGTTTCTAAATGTCATCAGAGTTTCATGCACTCGTTCAACAACAACTTCATGACACAAAACACATTGAGGTTTCTGTTCACTTTCATCTCCACCAAGTAGTAAACCTGAACTCCAAATATGAACTGTTATATTTCCTACTGTATTTTTTCTTTGAACTGCTTGTTTCTTCTACTTTAATAGTATCAGATTTACTTGCTGTTACAACACATGTATCACAATCAGGATTAGCATCACCTGTTTCATTTTGCTTTGCTTTTCAAAGTCCTAGTGCTAAGCCAATTTTCCATTAAAAAATGTTTTCAAAAAATATATAAATACTGGGATTAACTCACGACACACTTTGTCCAAGTATCACTTAGCACTTCTGAAGATATACTGAGCCTTGGTTGAAGGAGGGAAAACCTTCAATAATAAAAATCAATAAACAACAAGCAATTGGTTGAAATGTCGATAATACATGTTTACTTCAAATCTGACAAAACAGCAAGGGAAGGTGGAAGCAATAAAACCATATTGTTCACTTCACTCCTCTCTTTTATTACTCATCATTCTGCCGCTATTTGTTGGTTTTTTTTAAGTATCCAATTTATTTCAATAATTTTTACTTATTCAATTTAAATTTGTTTTGTTTGGATAATTAAAAAATATATATTTATTCCTGTGGACCACTTTTCCATTGTCGCAGATCACAGGTTGAAAAACACTGCTCTATTCCATACTAGCAACTGAGCACCATATGCCTCCTATGCCTTTTGGCAGAAAGACATAAGAAGAACATTAAACAACCTGAACACTACAAAGTCATCTGGTGGCTTCTCTCTTATTGTGCTCCAGAGCTGACACCTGTCCTCTGTCATCTTTTTAATCTTCTATACTCAGCTGGCACCTATCCCATCTCATGGAAACTAACATATGTCCAATCCTTGCCAAAAAAAAGGGATACAACCTTTATAACCTACCCACCAATTACCAGCACCTCAATCCTCTCCAAAATAATGGAGAAAGTTATCAGTACTCCAATTCATTGCCTAGAAGCTCATCAGTTAATCAATAACCACCTATGGTGGTTATTGATTAACTGATGTCAATCCAAATCCAGGCTGAAATCTTAGCATATATCACTCACCACTGGACACGTGCCATGGAAAGGTTTGGAGAAACTTGTGCTGTTGCTTTTGACATTTTCAAGGCTTTCGATCATATGTGGCATCAAGGCCTGTTTTGCAAACTGCTTTCCTTTGGTCTACCTGCCACTCTCTATAACTGGATAGCCAGCTTGTTCTCTGGTTGTTCACTTCATGTTACGGTGGACGGCATCCTCTCTTCGAGCTTTGCCACCAAACACATCACATCAGTAGCTTCCTCAGCATCTAAAAAAACTAGGCACTCTTTTCCACTCAAAAAAGCTATTTTACATCCACCCAGCTACTACTAACCCTATATAAATCCCAAATCACCCATCCTTAGAATACTGTACAGACACACACATACACACTTGCAATGATGCACCTAAAACCTCCTTAAAAATTATGGATGCTGTCCAGAGGAGAGCAATTTGACTCATAGATGGCCCTTCCCTCACAGGCTCATTTCAACCTCTATCTCACAGATGCAATGTTTCAGCTTTGTGTCTCTTTCCTCCCTCCCTCCCTCCCTCCCTGCTCCTGGAACTGAATTATAAATAAGTACTCTAATGTTCTACTAGTATGAAAGTTTTAAAGACAGTAATCAAAACCTATTACTTCATTTTACCATTTTGACAAAAGAAATATAGCAATAATATTGTATCTGTTGAAGCAGATACTTCTAAATCTGAACTATTTCTTTACACCTTACAGTGAGTTGTTCAGCTGTTGAAATTATTCGAAATTTTACAAATGCACCCAGTTCTCCATTTACATGGTAGATTGGTTCCAGAAAAAATTGTGTAAAAAAGAATACAGTGCATATGAAAAAAATAGAAGAATGGTCCCAAGTGTGAAAACCCGATACAAATAAGTTATTTTCAAACTAAACACACACACACACACACACACACACATATATATGTGTGTGTGTATCTGTTAAAGAAAATAGTATGTCACTAATAAAACAGAAATTCAAAAAGGTTCAAAAACACCCGCTCATGGTTATTAGTTAAATTTTATTTGCTGTCACTTTCTGACAGTAGCCACATTCTTTTGTGTGAGAGTGGAATTAAATCACTTCCATCACTTGAAACACTTTGCTGTTCTTGTTCATACTGCAATTGGTGAAACGTTTTCTTCAGTAAAAAGAACTAAATTAGCACTAATTTCCAATAATTCTGTTTTTTGACCACGAACTCTGTAATTAATCGTTGAGATCCTGTTTTGACTAGAGCTTTGTATAATTCTTCATATCGCACCATACATGACTTCAGTTCACATTTAAACTGTTCAGCTCGTTCAGTATTTAGATTATGTGTAAGAAAATGACTTTGTAATTTTACTAGCCATTTCATGCCCTTCTTTAATCCTGCAGTGAGTAGAATCTCTTCATCATCACTTTTTTCTTTTTCATCAAGATTCTCAAGGACAGCGTCTATTATTTCGTCATCACTAACAGTCTTGTCAACCATCAACTTCAATGTCTGCAGACGAAAAATCATCAAATCCTTCTCTGCCAACTGCATGTGCTAATCTGATTATATTGCGATATTCAGTTGTATGCAAAGGTACAGGGTTTTTCTTTTTCACACATTCTGACTAAGTAACTTTTTCAGCATGTATTTAAAGTTGATGGTTTCAATTCTTATAATGCCAACTTAGCAAGTTTGATGCAATCCAAAATGGAAATTTCTTTCTCACTTCAATAACTGTCAGTAAATTATTCTTATCCTTATCATACCCTGATCTAGTTGTTGTATTAGGTGGGAGAAAAAAAAATTCCACATTCGGGTGTTCTAAAACAGAATGGACAGGCACATTGTCTATAATCAATAAACCTTTAAAAAGTCCAGATTTTTTCCATCAAATAGCATTTAACTTCTGGAACAAAACATTGATGGAACCGTTCATTAAAAATTTCTTTTGTAACTCAACTTTTTTTATTTGCCTTCCAGTGCATTGCTAATGTGTTAAAATCCACCTTTCATTGCCCACAGTCTTAGGGATCGATTAATGAGTAATGGTATGATCTCCTGAAGCATAGCTGCTTTAAAGCCACCAACACTTCTTTTGTGATTTCGCTATATAAGTTCTACTTGGCATTTGTCTACATTCTGTAGCGTAGAGTAATCACTGATATTTAAAACATTGAGGGGATTCCCCAAAATTCAAATTTAAGTACATATGTACCACTAGGAAATAATAATTATAATGGAAATACTTTTTAACAGAAATTTTTAAAATAAGCAGCATTTGAACCATGTTAAATCAAAATATACAGTGAAAAAATAGAATTGCGAATTGCTTTTGTTTTCTAAACCATGTTATTGCGAAATCGTGTAAAAAAAAAAAAAAAAAAAAAAAAGCTGTGTAAAAAGAGAATTAGCTGTATATTTTGTGTTATTTCACCGAATAAAAATTGTTTATATCCATGCCCCACACACACACACAAAAAAAAAAATTGAATAGTGTCTTTTTTCTTAAAAAAAAATTCCAAATATTACTGTTACTACTATTGCTATTTCAGAAATGGCAACTGCTGCTGATTGCCATTGCTGAAATAAGCCATGCTTTAGAAATACTACATAATCCTCTCAGCTCAAGGAAAAGGCTGAAAGCTAAAATTCCCTCACCACTATTGAGAAAGAAAGAACACCTCCCCAGAAGTCACATTAAAGAGCATCAAGCAGTAGTGTAGAGTACATCAGCAATGTCTCATTTTCAATTATTTGATTGTTTAGCAGATATCCTAAAGAGAAATAGTGATATTGCTATTACAGTATTTATTTCAAAATAATTTCTATCATCACTGTTTCACTTTTATTACCAAAAAATTATAAATCATTTGATACAATTATCTTTGAAATTTGAAAGAAAGGATTTTGTTTTGTTTTATTTATTTCTTTTTTTTAAGTGTATATGTGATGTACGTTCGACTTTTTTATTAGGGAGATGATGGGGTTACCCACCTATTCAACCTGCTGATATTTGAGATAATTTATTTCCAAAACCACAAGATAATTGGGACAAACATAAATTACTTGGGGTACATGCTAAATTTTACCACTATATTACATTTTTAATGTAATATAGTGGTAAAAGTATAGCTACTTCAAAAATGGCACATATCATTTAAACTAGTGATAAACATATGTTTCACATCTGCAGTGATCTTCTTTTTATACTGCAAGAAAATATCAATTTATTATTATAAGTGCAACCTAATTGAGTCCTCCAACTCATCAAGAAAAGCCCTAAACATTATGGGCAGCCTTATCCAGTGTTTGTGCAACATCTGTCTTACTTTGCTTTGAATTTATTCACATCCACAACAAATTCTGGCAACCTATTCCACTCATTCACCACTCTCCAAGCAAAAAAATCTAGTTCTCCCACCACCAGATCTGTTCTGAAAAATTTCTTCTGTAAAATCTTGTAAATCTGTAAATCCCTTCAATAATTTGCATGTCTCAATTATATCACCCCATTTTCTGCCTGTCAAGCAATTTTGTAAGCACAAATCTTCAACTTAACCTCATAAGGTGCATTCCATAGAATTGCCACCATCTTGGTCACTTGGTCCTCTGAATCCTCTCCTCTCCACGAAACCCAGGTGACCAGATTTGTGCACAGTAGTCAAGATAAGGGTCTCGTCAAGGCCCTATAAAGAGGTGTAATAACTTGCTCATCTCTGTCATCAGGGTGCTCTTCAGTAAATAAGCAATGTGACCTCTAAACTTCATATGGCATCATCTATTTCCTGGAGTATAGTTCCATCAGTATGGTTAACAGCTAGTAATATTTTCACCCCAGAATGCATAAACTTGCACTTTGCCACATGAAACTGATATCTGTTCTCTTTTTCCTATACTGCCAGGCTATTTAAATCATCCTGCAAAATCAACATTATCTTTATTGTTATTATTTCGGGCTACTCCGGGAAGGCCTTAGACTCATCGAGGGAGGCCCTAAACATGTCCACACAACTATTCGACATTCTTACAGTATCTATCATACCTTGCTTTGAACTCGCTCACTGTCATAGCAGTCACAACAGACTCTGGCAGCTTATTCCACTCATTTACCACTCTAAAAGTAAAGAACCCAGCTCTAACACCCCTGCCAACCACACTCTTGCCCAGCTTCCATGGTGTCCCTAGTTCTTCCGCCACCAGTCCTGATCTCAAAAATATCCTCTGAATTAATCTTATAGAATCCTTTTAGCAATTTGAATGTCTCAATCATATCTCCCCTTTTCTGCCTATCAACTAGTTTCTGCAACCCACAAATCTTCAACCTGTTCTCATATGGTTCATTCCATAGACCTGCTATCATCTTAGTCACTCGCCTCTGGATCCTCTCCACCTCCTCCCCATCAAGAAGGAACCAAGGTGACCAAATCTGGGCACAGTAGTCGAGATGAGGTCTTATCAGGGCTCGGTACAGAGGTACAATAACTTGCTTGTCTCTGCTCGTCAAGGTATTTTTCAACAGCCAAGTGAGTTGGTGAGCTGATTTAGCTACTTTTGCAATGTGCCCCCTAAACTTCATCTCCCTATCCACCAACACTCCCAAGTCCCTGGCTTCATCAGTCTCTTGGAATACAGTTCCACCAATGTGGTATACTGCTGTTAATCTTTTCACCCCAAAATGCATAACCTTACATTTTGTCACATTAAATTGACATCCATTCTCCTTAGCCCAGAACTCCAATCTATCTAAGTCATCCTGCAAGACTTTGACATCTTCTGCATTCACTATCGGCCTACCCAACTTTGCATCATCAGCGAACAAATGAACTGTTCCACTTAGATTCTTCCCTATATCGTTAATGAACAGATTAAACAGCAGTGGTCCAAGAACAGAACCCTGTGGCACACCACTAGTCACAGGCCGTCTTTTGGACTCTACTCCTGAATAAACTACTCTTTGATATCTCTCCATCAACCCTATATCCATTCCCATATGTTGTAGTTTACGGATTAGAATTCCATGTGGTATCCTGTCAAACGCTCTTGCCAGGTCCAGCAGTATCACTGTAAACACATTTCCCTTATCCAGTTCAGCTGTCACCTTGTTATAAAACATGAGCAAGTTACTGAGGGATGATCTACCCTTCACAAAGCCATGCTGTCCCCTGTACAGTATCTCATTTTCATCAATCCATTCCTGTATTTTTCCGTTGACTACTTTCTCCAAGACCTTGACAACGACTCCTGATATACTGATCGGTCGGTAATTTGCCACCATAGTCTTGGATCCTCCTTTATGCAGTGAAACTATTGAAACTATCTTTATTAATCATTACTCTGCCAGTTTTGCATCACTGGTAAACAACTAAATAGTTCCTCTTAGATCATTTCCTATATCGTTAATGTACAAATTAAATAGTAGTGCACAAGAAAACAGCCCTGTGGCATGCCACTAGTCACAGGCCTTCTACTGGACTCTACTCCAAAATAAACTACTGCCTGGTATCTCTCCATCAGCCACCCTCTTATCCACTTCACCAACTTTATATCCATTGACACATGCTGCAATTTATTGATTACAATTCCATGCAGCATCCTTTCAAACGCCTTTGCAAAGTCCAGCAGTATTGCTGTAAACCCATTATTCAACTCAGCTGCTACTGTAATTATAAAAGGTGAGCAAGTTACTGAAGCATGACCTGCCCTTCACAAAACCATTAGTCCCCCATATAGTATCCTGTTCCTATTTACTCATTCCTGTATTTTGCTCTTAACCAACTTCTCCAATACCTTGACCACAAACAAAATGCTGGTCGGTCAGTAATTTATGAAGGGCAGGCCATGCTTCAGTAATTTGTTCACCTTTTATAATATAGTGACAGTTGAGTTGGATAAAGGTTATGAGTTTACAGTGATACTACTGGACTTTGCAAGGACTTTTGACAGGATACCGCATAGAATTCTAATTCATGTAAATGAATTAGAATTCCAATTGAAATTTTTAAAGAGAAAAGTTTAATTTGTTTCAGCCCAAAGCTGAGACAAATAATGTGGTCAAAGATGCAGCCAATTCTGTAGCACCTTCTCGTAAAACTGTACTATCTTATCTTATAGCTGTATTCACATCAAGGGCCTGCAATATCCAATGCACCTCCAGTTCATTTACCTCTATTTCCATATAAGCTTTTACCTCTCTTGTTACTACAATATCTGTACTCGGATGATATATTCTTGCAAAGTGTTCATTTAGTAATTCAGCTATTTCATTTGATTCAGTTACATTCCTACCATTCATTAAAATTATTCTTTCATAAACATTCTTCCTTTTACTTGCAACATACTGAAAGAACTCTTTGGGATCACCTTTGGTCTGTACTGCTAATTTCCTCTCATATTCTGATTTTGCCTTTCTTACCACATTGGCCACTCTTCTGGCCTGTGCTTTGTGCTTTCTCATGTTCTTGCTGGTCATTTTTCTCTTTGAATTCCCTCCACAAATTTTTATTTATTTTTTTAAGCTTAATGATGATATTCATCCATTTCACTTCCACTTTATGTTTTCTTCTGACTCTAGATATGCAGTCTGCTGTTACTTCCCTCAAACACTCTACCACCATCTCTTATCCATTATCAACATACAGGCCTTGCAGTTTCTCATCCATGGCACTGCTCCAAGCAATCTTCTATGTTTGTCATACTTATGAGTCCTTTAATTCTGCATATACTCCCTCTTAACTGAAACTTCCACACATTTAGCCATCTCCCAGGTCAAGACCATAAGATCCCTCTCATCAGTTGGTGTCGATGTGGTAGTCATCTTGGTTATAGACAAATTCCTTGAGGCAGTTACGATCTAGCAGTCTCAAATCCCTAGTACGTTCCATTACATGCTGCCTCAGTAATTATTTTTTAGTAACTGCATAAATTTCATTTCCTTCCTCCCATGCATCCTTTTCACCTTTTAATCTATGTTCCCATAATTGAAGTGCTCCATAATAATTACCTGCCCTCCACTCATTGAGCTTATTTGCTGTCCACACCATCCTTCCCAACCTTTGGTCTATAGCAGCAACCAACTGTATATTTTGTCCAGTTAGCCTTTATCTCACACCAGATGACCTCAAATGTGCTATTTTCATTGGGTTGTAATTGAACACTTCTTTTTGGTTGTAGTTCATCAGCTATAATCTACCCCTAACCCCCATTATTTTCTCTCTATTCTCCCTGAAAATACTATGCCCTTCACATTTTATCCCACTAACTGGGATAAAATAACATCTTCTGTCAACCACATCTCACTAATGCCAATCACCTGTGGCGAAGATGAACTAACCAATGCCAAAAACTCCTCCCCTCCTTGTTCCAAATGCTCCTGGCATTAGTGTACATAAGTGAAATGGCCCCTTAGGCCACCCACTGTCCTTATGCTTTATACTTACTAACCCATTCTGGTTTATTACCAGCAGTACTAACTGTGGCATTTTTTCCCACATACTTACACTCAACTACCCACTGGTATCTGTGTAACATCACTTAACTGCTTCCCTTCTAAAATCTCTAATTTCCCTGGTTTTGCACATCTAATCTTACTTCATTCAGCAATAGTTATTCCAGACTGAACACCAAATTCACTTAAATGCAGACATCCACCTTTATGTCCTATCCATCCACCAATAGTTATTCCACATCATTCCTCCTTTATAACCTATGCATTAACTCATTTACTTTCATGGTCCTCCTTACTCTCACTCTTTTCTTTTGCTACTTTCAGTAACTCATGTCCTCCCTTATACCATACTTGTATAAAGGAGGACATGACTCCTTTCAAATCATTTGTTCTAGACAAAACAATCAACTCTTTCACTTTATCCTTTTACATTCTAATAGCCTTACTAACATCATTATTCTTTGCACTGTTTGGCACAGTTTCATCACTCTCTTGTCAAGCACACCTCTTATTATAGAATTATCATATAAGACTCTTTAATTTTTCTTTCTCTCTTAGTCAAGCATTCCTTTCTCTTTTCTTGCACCTCTTTCTTTCTTTCGAACCACTTACCAGATGTTTTTGCATTTGCTCTTCTTCATCCTATGTAGCATTTTGCTTAACTGCACTGTCTCCCTCATTATGGCTAATTCTTCATCTGTCATACTACTATTCTTTTTATCATCACTTTACCCTCTCTCTCTCTCCATCCTATCTTCTGTTACACTGTCTGACACTCACTTTCATGACATTTTTGGCACACTCTTCCACTACTCTCACTTTCAAAACAAAGTCCATTCACTGTCAGTATCAAGTGTATTTTACAGACGTGCACTGAACAAAGTCTCTCTGGTTGAAGGTTGAATACCTTGAACAATGATTGGAACAATTGTAATATTCCAGGGAATTTCTTCTAATGTAGTGATCTCTGTAAAAAAAAAAAAAAAAAAAAAAAAAAATTATCATTATTCATTAAATATAACAAAGACAGTGTCTCCCTCTCTCACACCTACACACAAAATTATATTTTGGACGGCATTGTTCCAGATAGTATCTGTGCCATGTGCCACTCTATGTAACTCCATATAAAATAATTTATATTAACTTATATTTAAATAAATTTGACCTAAGTCTAATTAATAATGTTGGTTTTTCTCTGAACACTGAACTGTTATGACACCACCTATTGGCCAAAAATAATAAGATAAAATATGTACTATTTTCTTTTTCATTGAGTGATATCATTTCAATGCCAGATGTGACAATGACTAATGAGAGAATACAGGTTGATAAATTGGAGGTGCTTAGGATATTGCAGAACCTTCAAACACGACTATGGAATTAAATGGCATATCAGCCTGTGCATTATGAGAATGTGCAAGAGAATTTCCATCTCCTCTTGCCAAGCTGTTTAATTTATATAAGCCTCATTTTTTAAGTGACTGCTAGTGGAGTGGAAGAGGATAGAATAGTCCCACTGCTAAAAGGAGGATTCAGGATAGAAGCAGCAAATTATAGGCCAGAATGAAATGTTATTTACTGTGTTCTTTGTTTTTTTCAAAAGAAAGTGCACAAGTTTATTTTCTTTTTTTACCAACTGAACATCAGAAATAATTTTAAAAAATCACATTAATAATTGATCTCACTAATTGCATGATACACAGAGAGCTTAGCAAATACATAATTTGTTTCATAACAGTTTCTTTCAATTCATAATGCATGAATCTTGGAAATGGGTAGGCAAACTTATCTACAAATACTGTAGATAATATACATCATAAATACCTTGATTTATGTCCTGTAAATCAAAATTGTATGCATTCTGTGAGATGATTTATAAATGGAATTATAAATAAACAAAACATAATTTATAATATATAAATTATGTTTTTTATGAAAAAACAATTTTATGAAATAGAGATATAGATGTTTGATTTATATATCTATTTAAAATTGCAGCTACACAGCATATACTGTAAGGAACCTATATGTTTCATGCTGCTAGTAGCACTGGCTCTGAGATGAGTATGAACTCAAGTTAATCTAGTTAAGAGTTCTAAGTGTGAAGAATTATCACACCTTTTAATGGAGATCTTGATGGTGAGCACTTCTTATCCATGTTTCTCCAACTTTTGTTTGCTTCACATCCTAATCCTCACATTTTGGTCAGTAGGGAGGTTAGTAGAAGTTGCAGAATAAGAAAAATTTGTTGGAAGAATATTAAAACAAAAAAAAAAGGTAATCAGCATGCTCATGACCAGCACAAAACACAGACAAAAAGGGCAGCATGTGTGATAAGCCAAAGCCATTTATGATATGAAGCTAGTTGATGAGTTGAAATCCTAAAAAGCTCTTTCAATATAAAGCAAGTAATGGGAAGAATGGAAGGATAACAAATGCTGATGGTAGGAAGATAACAGACACCAACCAAATAGTTGAGTTTCTGAGTAATAATTTTGCAAGGGCATACATCCAGGTGTTAGTATTGTAATACCAGATGTGACATTGACTAATGGGAAAAGTTGATAAATTGGAGGTGCTTAGGATATTGCAGAACCTTAATGCAAACACAGCCATGGAATTAAATGGCATATCATCCTGTGTATGATGAGATTGTGCAAGGAAATTTCCATCTCCTCTTGCCAAGCTGTTTAATATAAGCCTCATGTTTTAAATGGCTGCTAGTGGAGTGGAAGAGGAGAGAATAGTCCCACTGCTGAAAGGAAACTTCGGGGTAGAAGCAGCAAATTATATCCCAGTCACTATCTCAGGAGTAGTAGTTAAGGTATTGGAGATTTGATTTCTTTATATAATAAAGTGACAATGGAGTTGGATAAAGGAAATGGCTACCCAGTGATATTAGTGGATTTTACAGAGTATTTGACAGGATTCCACATGGGGGCTCTGTTGCATAAATTTAACCTCAGGATAATGCTGCTTGGATGGGAAGGATTTTATTTATTTATTTAAATATTTCACCAATATAAAGAAATAGTGGATTAGCTCTCTGGTCAAATTACAAAACTTTCATAGTTTCTACGCACATTTGGCTTTGAAATAATGTTAGATCTTTACTATCCACTATTTCAATATAATTTGTTACTGAAACAAAGCCATATAGCTCTTTCTTTATTAATTACCGATTTACAGGATTTTTCATAATGAGATTTCAAAAATAAAAATGTGTTGCACCCATAAATGCACAGCTGTCAAAGAGTATAAAAAGGCTAACAGTAAAGTTGGCATTTGTGTTGTGTGTTGGTTTTGACACTTGACCTTTGAATATTCACCTCACCACAAAATCAGTATATAAATATCTGTTAAGTCTGTTGGAAAATTGCTTATGGCTAAGTATAGATGGAGTTTCATTATCATCTCTTCGTATTTGGGATTAGCCTAAGTATAGCTATGATAGTTTCATGTTTTGCTTCTATAACAATTGAGCAAAACAAATAATCTTGCTATCTTCTTTATGTACAATTAACTAGGTACATTGCAAAGGCTATTGTTAATAGAAATTTTTTCATCAATGTAAATCTACAATATTGAAAGTTTATTTTTCACTTGG
This sequence comes from Typopeltis vanoorti, assembly GCF_054136105.1. Taxonomy (NCBI): domain Eukaryota; kingdom Metazoa; phylum Arthropoda; class Arachnida; order Uropygi; family Thelyphonidae; genus Typopeltis; species Typopeltis vanoorti. Next base: position 44,478,479 of record NC_143568.1, read on the forward strand.
TTAGACTATAATAAATTTAGTTTAATCCTTTATCCAAGTGCGAGTAAACAAAGTTTGCACCTGAAAGAATCTTCAGGACTGGGGTAAGGTAGTACAAACACTGTTTGGCAACTTCTATAGATAAAGATGACCTCGCTATTGCTTCTGCCTGGTATCTCCACTTCTGGGCCTGGCTCTCACTGAAGAGACCTCAATAAAGGTCAAAACTAGTCTGGGTAGTGGCCCTTCCCTTAATGCATAACATTATACATATCCGCAGGGAGATGTGTTGTGCATTATGGGAGATACTGAGATAGGAGTGATGTTAGCTTGGTACACCTTTGCAACGAGTTGCCCGATGTTGTACTACCTTACCCTAGTCCTGAAGATACTTGCAGGCGCAAACTTTGTTTGCTCACACTTGGATAAAGGATTAAACTAAATTTATTATAGTCTGACCAAGTGAAAAATAAACGTTCAACATCTTTCTCTAAATCCAGAGTAATTTAATAAAAAAAAAGGTGGCACACCGTTTGGCAACTCCTATAGGAAAGATGACCTCAATAAAGGTCAACTAGTCTGGGTAGTGGCCCTTCCCTTAATGCATAACATTATACATATTCGCAAGATGTGTTTGCATTATGGGAGATACTGAGATAGGAGTGATGTTAGCTTGGTCCACCTTTGCAAAGAGTTGCCCAGTGTTGTACTACCTTACCCCAGTCCTGAAGATACTTTCAGGTGCAAACTTTGTTTGCTCACACTTGGATAAAGGATTAAACTAAGTGTGAGCAAACAAAGTTTGTGCCTTGGATCAACTCCAAGCTGACTGCAAAAATTTGCAGTCAGCTTGGAGTTGATCGTGACAAAACTAGAATTAAACTACAGGGTTGAAATTTTAGGGTCCTCAAGAATGGCTTAAGTTTCTGTGATGCGTTCATTACATTAAATTATTATTATCCTGATTCTGTGTGTGCTTTATGTTAAATTAATCTTAACCTAAAATTAACTAATTAATTAAAATTAAATATCTGATTATTGGCATTTTTGACTAGGGCAATATGGAATCTTTCATTTAGTTAGTATTAATAAGTGTTGTATGTCATGTTCTTTACATTTGCTTCAGTTCCATTTTAAAATAGCATGTTTATGATTACTGTAATATGACTGCTATTCTATGATTACTGAATTTATGGGTCATGCTGAAATTCTTTTTGAAAATAATGACTGCACTCTATATCATTGCATTCATGGATTATTTTTTCATTTATATTAATTAATTATATGCATGCATTTTAAGTTGCATTGATTCTGCTTATTCACATAAATGATTTTTTTAGCTTGTTGAATCTCAAGAAGAAATACGTTTCTTAAAAGAGCGGTATTCTGAATGTAATGAAGAAAAAGCAGACATTCAAAGAGAATTGGAGTCTCTAAAAGATGAATATCAACTTCTAAATCCAAAATTGAAAATGGTTAGTACTGATGTATTTTCTGGATTATTATTATAGTTAAAATTTGTAAATTTTATTCATTGTGCTCAGATACTGTATCAGTATTTATTTATTTAGATGTTTAGTACAGCAGATGGGAATTAAATAAACTCTAACAATAATAAAAATCTATGCACAGTTAAAACAGATACCTGCTGATTACAACTTTAATGAGAAGATTGTGATAGCCTGCCACATCCATAATTTTTCAATTCATATGACTTCAGCAGTCCATTTGAAAACTACAGGCACTCGTAATCATTTACTGTGTGGGCTGCAGCTTGCTATGCAGTCAGTAGTAGCAAACATTCACGGACAGATTGGTCTGGAGTTTTGTCTTGTTTGTGGAGCACGTTGAGTGAACTTAGGTTTACCTTTGTTGAGTTTTTAAAAATAAAGCTTGCTGGATATGGCATTTCTGAATGGCTTGAATGATTCCTTAGCTTATGATAAACAGAAATGTAAAGTTGCTGAGAAGGATGTTTCCTGGTTATTGCAGCTTTCTCAGCAGAAAGCAGCATAAGAACATTTAAGAGGATTAATAGAAATAGTTGTCTTGGCAATCCATCAGTGATAATCCTCATATCATAATTCAGTTGTATATCTAGAAATGGGGGAGGAAAAGACCCTTTTGTATTCCTGCATTCCAATTAGGAACACAGTGTGATACAGAAATTGAATTGACCATACCTGTGAACTGACACAGGCATTTGTAAGTTACAGCTACCTTACATACTGATTAGGATGTTAATGTAGGGTGCCTATCTCTCCTGTTTTCACAAAAATTGTCTTGGTGTCCCCAGACTTGTTGTCATGATGCCAATGTGTTTCCAATTTCAAATATGAAATGTTATCATGTAACATTCATAAGATAAACAACTTTTGTAAGTTCACATATGGATTTTTGTTATCAAAATATTAAGTCTTTTTTCTTTTCAGAACCAACAGTAATATTATAGTTATTGCACATGATAAAAACACTGTAGCGTTTTCATTATTGCAGTTATTGCATGTCCGCGTGGTTAGCCTAGTGGCTGTGCGCTTCGCAACCATATGACTGGGGAAGGAGTGTCCCAGGTTCGATTCCCGTCGAAGACGTGAAGAATTCGAGGATCTTCCTCAGCCATAGCCAAGTTAGCCGGTCTCGGGCGTGGAGAGTAGGGTTTTTTCCCGCCAGTTTTTCATCCTGCAAGCAGGCAAACTGGCCCCGTGAACACACACACACAGAGATCTACAGCGATAAATACTTATCCCCCCCCCCGTGAGGGGGCTCAACTCTCCCCAATAGGGATGGGGGAGAAAAAGGGAGGAAACTCCATACGAATAAATAAATTATTGCAGTGGCAACTGGCTTTCAAAGTATTCTTGCAAAAATTTTTCATTTTCATATTTTTACTTTAAGCGGATATACAACTAAAGTCATTTTATGACTTTATTGATCAAGAATATAAAACTATATTAGAACTTGGTGTACACACTGGTTATCTTTATCGTCTGATTTGGAAAGAGTAATAGACTGTTTTTTTAAAGAACTCAAAATCATATTTTTCTTCTATCAATAAATGCACAACTGTATTAACAATGCATTTCTTTCTGAATCAACATTTGAATTAAGAGTTGAGATTGAAATCTCAATTGACAACATTAAAATGAAACAAAATAAACAATATTTACTTATCACTGTTGAAGAGTTATTGCTTAATTTGATTAATTATGGTTTTTAACACATTCACAACTAAAGCTCATCCTTTTGAAAAATTTAATTCTCTGTCCAGCAGTGCTAAATAAAATAAAACTGTAGAGTGGAAAAACATCACCACTAGCTTATCATCTATAAATTCAGTGTCCACATTAACACAAGTTTGGGACCCTGACAATTTGTTTTAATGAATTCTAATACCTGAAAATGTATACCAAATGGAAAATTGCATTTGGAACAATCTTCAAATGATTCTGTTAATGACAGAAAGAAATAGACATTTTCATAATAAAAACATTCCTTTTGAGAATATAAAAAACCATTGTAGAATTTATTTTCACACTGTCTGGTTCCATTGTTTCAGTAGAAAGATTTTTCTCTTTAACATACTTATATGTGGAGGTAAGGAGAAAAATCAGTTGCATATTGACAGTATAATCAATAATAATTATAAAAATCTGTTTCAAAGGATTGAAGTGCGATTTTCATGGGTGTGTGCTTAAAGGAAAAAAAAAAGCATTATGAGTGATACATTCTTCTAAAAGTACAGTCATACACTGACTTACGCGAATCCGGTGTTACGCGGTTTCTTATATGTACGTATTCCCGTCCCGCTCCACGCCTCACCACTACTCGTATCTTTCCGGCGCCGTTGCATTCGCCAATGTCGCACATGCTGTGAACAAGCACTGACTTGTTCCGTGCGTTTCCATTCATACACGATTTTTATAGTCTACAAATCTTGCGTTTGTTTAATGTTATGTTCTTGATAAAAATTTTATCACATAAAAAATAATAATGTCGTCCAAAAGAAGCAAGTCCGATTCTTCTACAGCTAGCAAGAAAAGAAAAACATTGACTTTGGAAACAAAACTCAACATTACTAAGGATTTTGAAGGCGGAATGAAAATTTGTGAGCTAGCAAAGAAGTTCGATCTACAGGAATCCACAGTAAGAACAATCATAAAAGAAAGGTTTACAGATTTTGGAGGACATAGATGCTAACGAGGAACGAATTGTAGCCACAAGGCAAGGAATAAAAAATCATTGGCTTGCTATGAAGAAATTTTGCGTGACAAGAAAAAGATATTATGCTGTCAGACGAATCTATTAGATTTTTTGAAATCATCAACATCGAAATAACTTTCTCTTTTTTATGTACAAAAAACTACAATTATGATTATATTTCTTAAAAAATATAGGTGTTTTTGTAAACCTTTGGTCCCAATTGTATGTTTGTATATATAAATTACATGCAAAATTATACCCAGAGTTACGCGAATTCGACTTATGCGCTTTTTGTTGGTCCCACCTACCGCATAACTTCGGGATATGACTGTATATAACGGTGTGTGTGTATATATATATATATATATGTATATATGTATATATATATATATGAAACAGGAACAATGCATTTGCATCAGCTACTAAAGCTGAATTCTAAGAAACAAACTGCTTTAACTTCATGTGAGAAAAGCGGATAAATTCTGAGTCACTTGTTAATGTATTTTATTTTAAATTTCACTTTTGTGTGAAATTTAAATTTTTAAATTGGCATTAAAAAAAATTAATGCCAATTTAATTTTCATGTTTTATTTATTACTATTTACTATTCAACAATTTGCTCCTTACTTAATTGCATTAACAATTTTTATAGCTGAAATGGTGAAGTTTAGGTCGCTGAAAATAATATATTTTTTTTTTAGGAAGCCCCCCCCCCCCCCAACAGTTTGTCCTACTTTTTTGTGTTTTAAATTATGGGCACCCTACATTAATAGTTAGTTTGAAAATTTTGCTCCATGTTTATCAGATATTCTCAATCTCTTATCCAGCACTGCACCTAAATAGGTTACCTTATACATAGACAAGATTGTTCCATTCAAGTTAAACACATCGTGAGTATGTAAATTTTGACCTTTTATTTTATACATTGTTCATTTCTCCATCTTGACAAGAGAAGTGCATATTTCTTGATATGCTGTTTTATGTAAAAAGTTGTAATTTCTGTTGTTTTTTTTTTTAGTTTAAATTATTATTGTTCCTTGGAAAGGCTGTTGCATGATGTATTGATGCCATTAATTCAGGATTAACATTGATATAGATTTATCAGTGTATCACAAGAATTAGGGAAGGTAAAACTTTAAGTCAGCTTAAACTATAAATTAAAGATACTAAGAAATTATATCATCATCATCAAATTCCTGACATGTACTCTCAAGGGGTGTACAGGATATGATAGTACTACATGAAAAATTTACATCATTACTAACTTCCTATCTACAATTTTCCTCCAAATCAGTCTGTTACTTGTCAAGACTCCAACATTATCAGATCTTATATTTCTATCATCTAAGGCACTTTGTACCGTATCAATCCACCTATATCTTGGTCTACCTCTGGGTCGTTTTCCTGCCAACCTGGCAGAGAACACTTGTTTTGCTAATCTTTCTTCGCCCATTCTGTTTAAGTGACCATACCACCTGAGATTAGCTCTGCTAATGCATTCCTGGATGCTGACAATATCAAATTCTTTCCTAATATCCTCGTTTTTAATATGATATTGCCATTGATGCCATCTGTTCATGCCTCTAATCTTTCTCAGGACTCTCATATCTGCAGTCTCTAGTCTTTGGTCAATTGTTTTACTTCTGACCCAGCTCTCAGATCCATAAGTTAAAACTGGTTTGAACACTGTCTTGTATACAGCTAATTTAGTGTTCTGACTAATTTCTCTCTTATTCCATATGAATTTATTCAGTTGACTTCCTACCATACCAGCTTTGTTGATTCTGTTGTCTATTTCTATATTTAATTTACCATCTTCACTAAAAATCGTCCCTAAGTAGCTGAAATGTTTTACTTGTTCCACAGGTTCTCCATTCACAACACAGTTGACATTTTCAACAATTCTATCTATTTTCTTTGTCTTTGTCTTTTTAATGCTGACCTTCATACCATATCTATTACAACAGTTATTCAATTTAGTCAGGGAATCTTGCAAACTTGTAGCGGATTTATTTAGAAGTATAACATCATCTGCATAAAGCAAAGAACTGACATTAACATCTCCAATTTTGATATCATGTTTAATACCACTTTCCTTCATAATGTGATCCATATAGATAATGAATAACAGAGGGGATAATGTACATCCTTGTCTCACACCAGATTTAACATTAAACCATCTTCTTGTACTTCCTTCCATTCTAACTGCTGACTTACAACTCAAATAAAGACTAAGTATTGCTTGATATAATGCCCCATTGACACCATATAACTGTAGCATATTGAATAGCTTTTCTCTTGGCACCTTGTCATATGCCTTTTCCAGATCGACAAAACTTAAATACAGATCTTTGTTATATTCCCATGCTTTTTCAACTATTTGTCATAAAGTGAAGATCTGATCCTGACAGCCTCTATTTGCCCTGAATCCAGCTTGTTCTTCACCAAGCTTTTCTTCAACACTTCTTCTCAACCATTTCTCAAGTATGCTTGCATAGATCTTGTCAGGAACACTCAGTAGTGAAATACCTCTGTAATTCTCACATTCAGTTTTATTTCCCGTTTTATATATGGGTACTAATAGAGCTCTACTCCAATCATCGAGAATTCATCCCTCTGTCCAGGCTTTCTGAACTATACAGTGCATATTGCATTTCTAGTTGAATATCATCTACTCATTCTGCCTTTCCACATGTCAAGCCTTTGATGGTTTTTTCTACTTCAAGTATGGATATGTATTCCTGACTGTATGCCTGTTGAGTGTTTTTTACCACTGTGCTATCACTGCTTGTTCCATTTAGCAATTTTTCAAAGTAATTACTCCATACTTCAAGGATATCTTTTTCTCCTGTTTTCAGATCACCTTTATCATCTCTAACTTCTTTTACAGCACTCTTTCCTCCATTTCTAAGCTTCTTCAACAACCTCCAGAATATCTTATCACCTTCATGATATTTATTTTCTGTGTTCTTGCCAAAGTCCTCCCATGACTTTTGTTTAGCTAGTTTTACACAGTGTTTCGCTTTCTTACATTCGTCTCTGTATTCTCTAAGAGCAAAAGCTGACTTATTTGCCAGGAACTTTTGATATGCTTTCTTCTTTTCCTTCACTGCCTCTTTAACTTTCTGTGTTCACCATGGAGTTCTGATTTTTCTATCCTTGCAGACAACCTCACCACATGCCTCTCTGGCTGAATCAATCAGGGTTTTCTTCGAGGCTTGCCACTGAATCTCCAAGGTTTGGTTCCTGTTCTCAAACTCTCATTTTTTCTTCAGTAATCTTTGTGTATTTTAGTCTACAGTTCACATCTGAGTGCTGCTCAACTTTTATTCACTTTAAAACTTTCTTACATGTTATTCTTTTCAATATGAAATTCAATTTTATCCTGCTCAAGACTAAATAGTGATTACTACCCAATTTCAAAATATATGTACATTCTGGTGTCCTGCACCAGGCAGAAAACATCACTATCAACAATAATATAGTCAATGAGATTTTTCTTATTCCTTGCCTCTTCTCTCAATGTGAATATTTGCACATTTTTATGTTGGAACATTGTGTTAGTAATAACCAGTCCATGTCCTGAGCAGAAATCCAACAGGTATTTGCCATTATTATTAGCTTTGCTCTTTTCTTCAAATTTTCTCAAAATATTTTTTTATGTCTGACAATCATTTCCTACTCTGCTATTTAGATCCCCAACAAGGACCAACTTTTCCTTTTTCATTGTGTCAGTTGCTTTCTCTGAAGCTGTGGTTCTTAACCTTTTTGAATTCATGGAATACTTTTGATTATAAGAAAAATTTGGGGAACACCAAAACATTAGTTTCATAAAACTAACAATAAAAATATGCATGGACCTTTATAAAAATGGAATGCAAATTGAATTTTAATGCAATACTTGAGCTTGTCAGCATTTGCAGATTTCACCAACATCAGGTCTAATATGTTATATAGTTACCCTCAGGGCTTTTTTTCAGTCGGAACGTATTCTGGTATACTTTTCGAACTTTAATGGTCCCTAAACACATATTTTATAAGTATTTCAAAACTAGGACTTTTGAATTTTAAATTCTCAGTTATGGTTGTTGACAACGTAAATCAAAGGTCATCTTTGGTTCATTTAATCTAGTGCTGCCATCTTGTGTTGTTGACACTGAACCTCGAAGATCGAAGTTTTCAATTTGAATCGATAGTCGGCTGGAAGTTACGGTAGTTACCGGAAGTGGAACTTCTATGTGAACAAGCATACAAGCAGATGTTCTCTACGCAAGTAGTTGCACTTTTACAATGTGGGTGAGTGAGATTAATGTGTTTCATGGAAGTTTCACGAGTTTTATGTGATGAATAGTAAAATAACACAATTTTTCTCTTCCGCTCCTGCAACTAAAAAATTAAAGCTCGAGAACAGTACGTAGAATGATAGTGATGGGGCAAAAATAGACCCGATGGACAGGGATGCAAAAACTGAGGGATAAAACACATGGCTGCTATGGTTGCTACAATGACAAGTAAAGGCGCACAAGAATATCTGCCCGACTGTTGGACTCTAGACCAAAAAGCTGATTTTTGCAACAAAAATGAATGGCTCTTGGTTGAGAATAAAAACATTGGCTGTAAAATATGTAAGCAAGTTTGGGAGTAGAAAGGAATAAGCAAGGTATGAATATTTCAAAGCCATGGGCAAATATTCAAATTTCTCATTATGGTAGGAATAAAAAAGAGCAAATGACTTCACTACGTAAAAAAATTCATGATCATAAGAACAGCTCAGCTCACATTGCTGTTGCTAAAATTATAGAATCTGCAAAAGAACGAAAACTGTAGGTAGCTTATTCAAAAGCATTTGAACATGAGAAGTCACTTGTAGAATCTTCAGAACAGCATATAAAGTTGCAAAGAAAATCCAGGCTTTCAATGACTTTGAATCAGAAATTGGCCTCCAAGATTTGAATGGCAGTGACATGGGTCAAATTCTACATTCTACAAATGCTTGTATGAATATAACAAATCATATTGGAACTGAAATTAAAAAAATACTTTTTAAAAAATAATAGTCAAACTGTGAGATTTCCCTTTTGATTGATGAAAGCACCCCTATTAGCCAGTTGTCATCATTAATAATATACGTACGCACAATGCTACCTGATATGGAGCAACACACAAATATTTTTATTGGCATTGTAGAGTTAGAAAATGTATCTGCACAAGGTATTTTTCATTGCTTGATGAATACCCTTAATGAATTGGGGTTTCATGATGATTATTTGAAGAAAAATCTTGTTGCCATTGCCTGTGATGTTGGGTATGATAAAAGGAGTAGTCGCTTTGATTAAAGAACGTTATCCTCACATTTTGGTTTGGCATTGTGCCAACCATAGACTCGAGCTCTCTGTTGGTGATGTTGTAAAAAAAGACTTCTCAGAACAAATCAACCACTTCAAGTCATTTCTTGACAAACTTTACAGTCTCTATCACCAGTCACCCAAAAATGTCAGAGAACTAGGCAGTAGGTGAAGATCTTGAGAAGGAAATCTTCAAAATTGGAAGAGTTTTAATTACACGTTGGGTGGCTTCTAGCTTTATTAGTGTTTCTGCAGTGTGGAAGGATTATGAAGCATTTGTGGTTCATTTTACAGCAGCAAAACAAGATGAAAACAGAGAAGTCTGAAAGAGTTATGTATGAAGGCCTTTTGAAGAAAATAACAAGTGTTGATTTTATTTTGGATCTTGGATTAATGTGTGATGCTCTCCAAGAATTGTCAGAGCTTAGTACTGAACTACAAGCAAGGGATATTACACTCTACAAAGCTCATAGCAGTATATCAAGGCAGATTTGGCTGTTTGAAGACAGGAAAGTCAATGGCAGGCCTTTTTATTGTGAAGCTGTACAAGCAGGTAAAAATCTGAACTTTAAAGGAATGACTTTGGAGAAGAGGGTAACCAGTCGATCAACAAATGTGAATCGTTCTCTTGATCCTACAAAATTTTATGACTGCTTGAAACAACGAATGGAAAATCGCCTTCTATCTCCAGAAGAGATGCAAATTCCAGATTGGACAAAAGTGTTGTATCCAGAATGTTGGCCAGACGGTGCTGAAAGGAATGTTACTTTCGGTGAGACTGAAGTGGAGAATTTGTGTAAGAGGCTAAGAATTCCAGAACGATAGGTTGTTAGAGGTTTTAGTGAATTCCTGACAGAGAAGAAAATGCCTGCTGCACTATTGCAGTTAATAAATACCATCACTAGCATCCATTTCTACTACTGAATGTGAGTGTTGCTTATCCCAGATGAACCTGATTATCACACCGACAAGAGCGTCTCGACAAATGAAGACCATAAGTACACTGATGTTCATCAAGCTGATTGGGCCTCCTCTGCCTGTTTTTCTACCCTTACCATACATCAATTCCTAGTTCCTGAAAGGCACACATCTAGAAACAGACACGAAGAGTAAGGAACAAACTCGTGAAGATGGCAACACCAGTGTGATGAGCCAATTTTGAAGCTATTGTGAAAATTAAGGTATTTTTTAAACTTTTTTTCACCTTTGCTTTAATGTTTTATTTCCATTTGATATATATAATATCCATTTGTCAAAAGTAAAAGAATGAGAGCTTGAAAGGCCCAGTATGTTTCGATTTTCTTGTGTTATGAGATGAGATGGTAGAGTTCCGGTAAACTTATATTTAGAAAAAAAGCCCTGGTTACCCTCATTTCTTTGTCTGTAAGTCTTTCATGCTTCTTAGTTTTTATATTGTTTAATATTGAGAAACCAAGCGCACACAAATATGATTTTGAAATCTGTAATAAAATTTTCAGTGCCTTTGTGGAGAGAGCTGGCTATTCGGCTTTGACAAAAATCCAAAATTTTCAAGAGTTATTTCAGAGAATTTCATTTTTAGAGTACAATCTGCTAACAAGGTAACTAATTGTTATTCTTGTAATGAAAATTCACAACTCGATGTATTAACTGCCAAATGGATTTCCTATCCAGTCATAATTGTATGCATTTAAGGAAGGAAAGTAACTTGAAATCTTGTCTTCCAATATTCTTAAATGTTCTGTTATAATGGAAATAATTCCCTCGACATTTTTATTATGGAGCAAAGGAAACATATCTACTGTATTGTTTTCTGATATGCATTTTTTCCAAAGGGATACTTTTTTTTTTCTGAAAAGCTGAAAATTTGTCGGTGGATGTCAAAATATTTTCATTTTTCCCTTGGATACTTGTATTAACGCTATTTAAGTAATTGAAAACATTGGCTAAATATGCCATTTTAGCATCCCAAATATCATTTTGACGACATTTTACAAAAGCATCTGTACCTTCATTTTGGGGGAAAAAAAAAAAGCTAATAATCATTCTTAATTTCTAAAATTCAGAATAGCACTTTACCCCTGGATAACCATCTTATTTCATTGTGCAAAAGCAAAGATTTATACTTGGCTTCCATAGATATGCAAAGTTTTTTTTTTTTTTTTTTTTTTTTTTTTAAGCATGTTTTTAAAGGTCTTGACTTGATGTAATTTACCATATTTACAACTTGGTGTAGAGGTTTTAATATTGCTGGTAATGTTTTTGAAAGTAGGGATTCTCTGTGCAAAAAAACAGTGCGTAGATATAATATTTGGGTTTATTTTCTTTGCATGGGTTCTCCTAGTTGTACTTGCCCCATCATTAATATTTGCCTCAGAATCACGTTTTCATGCATTATATGCTACTACGATGTGAGACAATCCACATACTAAATACATATTAAAAATGGACTGTGCGATATTATGATATTACACAACACACAAACCGAACACACATCATGAATGACTGTAAAAGAGATGCTCCTCCTTCTGCAAACACATGACCTATAAACGATATTCTATTGGTTTAGAAGTCAATACGCATAGCAGTCTTCAGTTGTTAGGATCAGAGTAGCCAATTACACTCAGAACTGTGTTATGTGACATCTCTCACCGGGGGAACACTGGTTAGGAACTACTGCTCTAAAGCCTCAAAAAATTCCTTTAGCACTCCACTTCTACCTTAGTAGAATCTTCTGTGGAACCATAGGCACAAATAAGTCTCACTGTCCAGTTCCCCATTCTGATATTTGTCCACATCACTCTACTTGAGATGGCCTGCCATTCAAGAAAATTAGCCTCATATTTAGTGTTGAATACTATGGCTACTGCTTCTTTTCCTTGATTGTCATTGCTTGAATATAACATTTTGTATTTATTGCTCAGAAAGATCTCACCAGTTTTTGTCATTTTTTGTTTCAGTCACCCCTATTGTGTCGATCTGGTACAGGTAACCCTCGTATAACGAGGTACTTATATAACGTGGTTTTGATATAATGCGGTCTACAAATTGCAGAAACCCTTTATCTTTTCACATATTTTTCACCATGCGACTTAAAAATCAAATTTTATCTTCGTTAAAATTTACATTCGCCCGTATCGCGCATGTAGTTATAAGTAGCGAATTTATATTCGGGGAAATACCCTTTAGCACTCATGTACGTCAATTGTTTACTGTATAAAGTGTTTGTTGTTGAAGGTTGTCTTCGTTTTCTGCCAGGAAAGCACATTAAAAATCATAAGTGTGTTAATCTCAAGCTGAACACTTTATTTTCGGGTGAGTTACATACAATATGCAATGCTTTTTTTATGTAAAAAATTTATTTTTATAGTAATGGTCACTTAGAGGGCTTTTGCGATATGGTTGAAAATGAAATTAGTGAATTAATTGATGGGGAAATAGATTTAAATAGGAGGAACTGGTACAGTTAATAGATGACGTTGAACCAAATGGCGAGGAAAGTTCTGCCGAAGATTCTGATTGTGATGAATCCGTTAAAGAAATTAGCAGAAGGATTGGACTTGGCAAGAAAGTTATTTTATGAATAATGATCTCTCGATGGAGTGCTCCGGAAAATTCACGCGACAATTGGATATTTGTTTTGCTCCATATTATGAACTTAATAAAAAAAATTGCAGCATAGTGGTAAGCAAGAAGTCAGTAATCTTATTACTGACTTCTTGATAACTAAACCAGCCGAATCATGCAATGAGAATTATACAAATGATGTGCAAGAGATTTCAAGTGATGACAACGTCCAGCCATGTGTAAATAAAGAACATCTACGTTCTTTTAGATTTGAAGACAGTGATGACAATTAAAATATGCACTTTATTTTATTTTGCCTAAAACATTTATGCATTATGTGCGATGAAGTTTATGTACAATACATAATTTTTATAATTTTATACTGTGTATTTGTTTCATAGTTTATGTTTTCTTAACTTACATGAATTACCTGAAGTAAATAAAAATATTTTTTTGTTGGATATGTCGTTGTTTATATAATTTTTAAAAATAATTATATCGGAACATAACCCTACTTTTTTTTATGCGATCTGAGTCTCACATAACACGATTTATATAATGCTGCATTTCTATGAAACCTAACATCCGTGTTATACGAGAGTTACCTGTATTTATCCAATTCCTCAGCTAACTCCATTTCTTTGCCATTCAGGCTTCTTCTTATGTTGATAGTACTGATCTTGAACTCTAGATGTTGAGTTGAGGTGTGTTTTAACATTTGTTCCAGTAGCTAATTTTCGCTGTTTGCCCTGGTTCCCTGGCGAAAACAATGGAGGCCTTGTTTAACCGGGCGATGCCCCAGCAGGCATGAAATTCTCTCATGTTGTACCATTTGGCCTAAGATTATTGGCATTAGTGAAACCTGGCTATAAGAGTCAGATGTAGCAACTGGAATCGAATGTAATGGATATAGTAGATTTAGGAAGGAAGTGATAGGAGAGGTGGGGGAAGGAGGTACTACTAATGATGATTTGTGTCCAGTTAGGTTAGAAACTTATGAGAGCATAATAATGTTCCTTGCATCAATGAGTTTTAGGCTATCTGGTGTGAGGTCAAGGATAATAGGATGAAATATATGGTGGTGCATTGCTACAGACCTGGTGGGTCAACTGCTGGGAAAGATGAAATGCATTGCCAAATTACCCTGAGCAAGTAATCATTATGGGTGATTTAAATTATCCAAACATTGATTGGACATAAGAATAAAGGAGAATTTATTGAACTATTGCAAGACAACTTTCTCTCAACTTATGAAAGAAGAAACTTGAGGTAAAGTATTAAATTTAACCACAGCATCAGAAGAGATCTTAGTTAGAATATGACTGTTTTTGCTACCATTTGGTGATAGTGATCATGCCATATAGTCCCAGAAAGTAGCGAACTATATAGATGTTCCAATTAAAATTGGTTTTATGCTGATGTACAAAGCTGGAAATTATAACAAACTCAGGAGAATGCTATGTTTGGTTCCATGATATCAGTTATTGAATGGGAATGATATCAACAATGCATGGGAAGTTTTTAAAGGTACTTAAATGTGGTAGTATCTGAATGTGTTCCTAGAGTTCGAAGAATAAATAGGATGGGAGTGAAATGGATTAGCAGTCTTATTAAGCAAGAGTCCATAAGAAGAAGAAGATGATGATGTGAAAGGAATATCATAAGTGAGAGGAGGTATGAAATATATAAATCATGGGTCAGAAAAGTTATAATTATTATGGTTACAATTTCCCTTCATACTAAATTAGAGTATGAAGGGAAATTGGCTGTGTAGGCTAAGGGCAAACCAAAAAATAAATAAAAAATTATTGCTGTGCTTCAAATAAAAGAAAAAATGAATGTGGAAGAAAAACTTTAGTGAATGCAGATGGTAACCTTGTTCAGAAGCAGATGAGATTGTTCAAATAATGTGTGCTCACTTTACTAAGATCTATCGATATGGTGCACAGTGCTACCACTACATTAGGTGAAGAGATAGAAGTGCTATTGCATAACCTGGATATGAATTTGGCAATGGGGCTAGGAATTTCACTCAAATCAGATTGGTCTTTGACATGCTTGTACAACTTTTTATAAGTGTGGTGCACAAACTGATGTGTCTAATTACCAACCTGTCATCCTGAGTGTTTGCAAAGATATTAGAGAAGTTTGTAAGAACTCCAATACAGAAATGGATTGACAGACAAGCTAGTCTTGTAATGAACAGCATGAGTGTACTAAAGGGAGATCATGTTTTAGCAGTTTGCTTACATTTGATAAGAATATTACAGCTGAGTTAGATATAGATAATGGATACACTATGATACTCTTGGACTTTGCTAAGGCATTTGATAAGGTACCATATGAGGTACTATTGCATCAACTGGAGAATATGGGATTGGAATATAAACTATTGACTTGACCTGGATAAGTGGGTGGCTGATTGACAGGTATCAGAAAATGATATATTGTGAGGGGGGAGTCCACTACATTTAAGGTGGCCAGTAGTGTAACCCAGGGATCAGTCTTGGGGGGGGGGGGACATTATCGTTCAATCTATACATTAATAATATTGGGAAATACCTGACAGGAGATGTTCAATTGTTTCATGATGATGCAAAGGTAGGCAGAGCAATCAGGGATGCTACTGATATACAGCGCTTACAGAATGATTTGAATAAGCTGGAATAGGGAGCAAATGATAATGGCTTTCCATTGTTAGTAAGTATAAAGTAATCCATTTTGACATGATGAGATTTCCATTAGCATATTATATTAATGGCACTAAGGATCTTGGAATTATGGTGGATAGGAAACTGAAGTTCATTTGAAACAATTGCAAATACAACTCGGAGGATAATTGCAATGTTGAAACAAACATTGACATGTTTAAGGATATGGAAATAATTTTGCCTTATTTACAAGGCCCTTGATACAACAGCACCTGGAATACTGTGTGCATATTAGTCGTCCTGGTGTTGCACCACCTTACCCCAGTCCTGAAGATACTTTCAGGTGCAAACTTTGTTTGCTCACACTTGGATAAAGGATTAAACTAAATTTATTATATTCTAACCAAGTGAAAAATAAACTTTCAACATAGATGTTTCACCAAAGACATTGTTTTTCTCAGTTCTTTTAATTACAATCAATCTCAACTGACCTTAACTGGAGTTGAGGATACTATTCTTCATTAACTGAAAAAAAATATTAACATAAAAAAAAGCTGCAATTTTTTTTTAATGTAAAAGCAGGACATATACAGTATGTCCTCGGTTTATGCAAATTCAAACTTATTCAACCTGATATTTAGCTGTTTTCATTATACTTTTACAAAGTTATGTACTTACAAACATTTTAGGAAACTTTGGTGACTATTGAGAGTGAATGGGACCAATCATTCATCCTCCCATTCTCATGTGATCTATCCAACATTCTGCTTCTTTATCATTAGTCTCGTTTGTGCTGAACTTAGAAGTGTTCATCTATTTTGTTTATTGTGGGTTTATTTTGATCACCTTTCATAAATTTAATTTGTAGAGGTCCATAATTTTGCATGTTTAATTATGAATCACTGTCCACAGTACTGGACCTTCCGAAGAAAGTGTCGTAAGTTTAATTCTAGTCCAACTTAAGGAACTTTTACTAAGCCACCTTTTTTCGACTTGTTCCTGAGTTAGTCAATCTCTGGCATAGACAGGCAGGTTTTTTCTCCAAGAAACATGAGTTTTTCATCTTGTAAACTCGAGAAAAAAATGGGATCATGATATCGTGACACTGGTCAGTTGCCTCTCTTCACCAGATGCCAGATATAATTAGTGATAGTCTTGGGCCAACTATCTCTGATTAGCTATCGGTGGAGATTGAACTGTCCCTTCAGTCTTCAAAAGTTAGATAGGGCTAAAATGGCTGTTCCTGCTCCCTATAGAGGAATAAAAGGCATTTGCTGCTAATGATGATATTATTATTATTATGTAACACCTCCAGGGAGTCCAAAGACTCATTGAGGGAGAGTGTGCCAACAGCATTGAACGACTGATTCCCTTTCAACTACTAACCACACTCAAGCTTGCTTAACGTTGCTGAGCCATTAGTAGCAGAGGCTCTACCAATTGATCAGAAATATTTATTAATATAAAGAATAGCCCAAAAAATTATGTTCTGCATTTATAATTTTCCAGGGAATGCATCCATCTCCCGCCTTTATGTGTACTCTACTTGAATAGAAAACTCCTATTCTATTTATGTGGAGGACTCACTGTATATCAAATACAAAATCATTATAACTTGCTCTCTCTGTGGGCTATTTCATGGAAAAATACTTGAGACCTCTTGAAATTTTTATCCATTAGAATGGGGTATCACCTAAAAAGTCAGTTAATTACAACTATACCAACTTCTGATTTCAGTTTGTAACTGTGTTTTTTTTTTTTTTTTCTTCTTCTTCTGTGCTGATCAAAAAGATCAGCACAGAAGAGGAAGAAAGTGTTAGCTTCAACAACACTTTGATTTCTAATATTGACTGATTGGCCTGAATCAGTATTCATTCATCAGTGTGTGTAGTAATTAATTACATTTTTTTATGTAGCCACTTCCTTGGTCAGTAGGTAAAGATCAGCCAGTTGAATAGGTGAAATGGTCAGATCTCTAATGGCTGAATTCATTAAGAGAAGCTGTTTTTCTCTGGTATGATTCATAATCTAGTAACTTACCAGAACACATGCATTGAAAAATTTAAGAAACTATATACATCATTTATAATTAATATAATATGCAAAAGTAGAATCTCCATTAGTAAGACAGCATTTTTTTTTCTAATACTCAGGAGGCATATATGATATTTGCAAATCCATGTTCACAGTGCAATCCAAACTCATATGTTGAGTAATTATTTTGACAGCTGCATAAATTTAACTGATTGCAGTCCTAATGCTTATTTAAAATAGCTAATGGTACAGATTGTGAAATTTCCCACTAGAAAATGATAATGCTCACTTAATTTTAATAAATGCTTCAGAAATTCATTTTCTTGTTCTATATTATTTTTATTTCCATTTTATTTATATGAGCATCCTCTGAAATATATGATAAAATTCTGCTTAATATAACTAGGGACATGAAACATAAGTCACACTGACTATTGTTTGGTTAAATTGTTGCATATTTTTGTTCACTGACATGAAAACAGTAGATTTCAACTTTGATTAGAATCTCGCTTACAAAAGTTTGTACACTATATCAGTACTGTAGGTGGGCAAAATTCTGCTTAACAGACCAAACATGGAACTTTCCTCCTCCAATAATTAAAGTGGTAGTCTCATCTGAGTGGTTAATCTAGAGCCCAGGAATAACTCAAGATAGCAAACAAAATAAATCATAGTAATTTATTGCATTTTATGAAATACACATAAAAACTAATGAATAAGATCAAGTGCCAAGATACATTTTCTGGTTAAATATTTATTCCAAAATTTTATTCTATGTAAGTCCACAAGTTATAGGTAGAAAGGAGATGATAGAGTGACTCACTTAGCAAGGTTGGTGAGATGAGGAGATTTTACTGTTTATACATACACACACACACACACACACACACACACACACATATATATATATAATACAAATTTAATAGAGAAAGGATTATACATAGAACAAAGGGTGACAGAGGGAGAACAAAAGTCCATCCATGGAAGTTCTGGAAAAGAATAATGAAGAGGGATAGTAGCAATAAATATTTTAAATGTAGAGTAGTGGGTAAATGGTATATGTTGTGAATGAGTTCAAGGTTTAGTAATGATATGTAGATCAGGTTTGCTTACAGGACCCTTCATGATGAGTTTGTTAATTCCATGAACATTTGTTATAATATTGCTTTTATTTTATTTATTTTTTACTTTTAATATTACTCCTACAAGAAGCTTTAAAGCCTATAGCAAATCAGTGCCAATCAATTTAATTAAGTTATACTCTAAAGCAGGGGTTCCCAACCTTTTTGTTTCCTAGAGCACATTCTAAAATACCGATAGGGCGACGGGCACCATCTATTTTTTCAAGCAAATTTTTTGAATTCTTTTGTTAAATGAATACATACAAAGTTTACATTATCATTAAATGCTTTATTACTTAAAAGTTTACATTATATAAAAATTTAAATATATATATGTAAGTTAGTGTGATCTTTATCATTGCATTTCATTGGCCATTGCTTCATAATTAGGAGATATGATGATATTCTAGTTCTTAAACTGGAATGAACAACTTCGAATGTGCATCTACTTTACATTGTATGCGTTTAATACTCGTCATGTGTCATTATCGCATGCATCATATAGCATGCCATGAATTGTTGCGTGATTATTTCAAACTATACGGCACAAGGTTGAACAGCGGCGGGCACACACAAATTGGTCGACGGGTGCCCGCAGGCACCCCTGCTCTAAAGAATACAGTGTACCTTTAGTAGAGTATTCTTAACACTCCATAGCTTAGTTAGCTTTCACAATGCCTTTTGGTTGCAAAGGTTTGAATTTGAATCTGAGATATGAAGAACATCTATCAGAGCTTTTGAAGGTGAGTAATCCAGTCTTATATGGAAGTGGAAGAGTTTTTCATCCTGCAGACCAACCAAGAACACACAGTTTACAGCCATAACATACTATATAGATAATTAATTAACTACCCTATCAGAACATTAGCTTTGGCCATGACAGGCTATTGGACCTTAACATGAAGCAGAGTTTAATGTAGTTCTGCTATAAACTTTATTTTTATTTATTTAGAGATTGTTTTCCTATCATCTGTTTATTATTATGCTGATATATATAAAAAAAATTATTTTATTTTGTTAATTAATTTATATTTTTGTATATATATTAATTTTTTTTTCACCAGAGGTCAAAATGTCAAGTGTTATTTTTATAAGTGAAGTGATTACTACAACATGTGTGTTTTTGTCTCCATAAATTCTTCTTCACTATTAAGATGAAGCAGAAAATGGGATTCTTTACATCGTAGTGTTAACTATAACACTGCATTAAAGCAAAAATATTTGTAATAAAAATTGAAATGTTAAGATAGATTGGACATGAAAATCCTGTGAAATGTGTACTAACTGTGAAACAAGAATTTTGTGACCTCTAAACACAGGTGTATAAATAGGATGGAGAAAGATCTAAAGAACTTGGAACCAATAATTATAATATTATTTTGTGTAATATAAAATTATTATGCAATGTGGGGAATATAGTGAAAAATCTGTTAAGAGACCAGACAGTGCATCGCTTGAGTAGTAGGCTAATGGTGATACCTCTAGACATAGCTGAAGATAATTTTATTTTCTCTTCTACTTAAAATAAAATAGCTGTATTAAATGAGTATTTTAATTATGTTGTTGTTTATTCTACAGCCAGTTACACACTCCTTAATTCTTGAGGATATGGGGGAGCGTGGGGGTCTGTTGCTTTTTTTTTTTTAGTAATTAAATGTTAGGATGAGGATTTCCTCATCCTAACATTTGGCTAAATGGTAAATTGCAAATAACATATTGTAGTGATTTATTTATTTATTTATTTATTTTTTACATGTAATGAATATTACAATAGTTGATTGATTTTCATATGTTAAACCAAGTTTCTATATTAATAGGTTGTGTGTCATGTAACTCATTGTATAACTCCAAGTTGCTAACTTTATTCTAGACATTTATAAACTAATTCATCTTTTGTTATTTTCTCTTTTCAGGTCACAGTCTGTTCATTCCTTCCTTTGATGATCCTTATTCTGGCTACACTTTTAGCTTTTTATCCTTCCTTGGCACAGTTCACTGCCACTGCAGATTATACCTGACCTGGGAACATATACAGGACCAGCTCTTTTTTTTTTTTTTGCCTTAGAAGTGCAGCATAGCACTTGTCAATTCACAGACAAGCACAGGGAGTGCAGCAGATCAAAATCTGTTTGAAAGTTTGTGGATACACTCCATGTTGTTTAAATACTTTATACTGAATAATCCATTGTACACGTACAATGGTGAACAGCGTTTATATTGTGAATTAAGACTGAATGTGTCATTAAATATGTGATTTAATTACCACCCAACCTCCACCTCCATATGTCTCTAAATGAGCAGTGTGCTAATTTTCCAGGAGTCATATAAGATGAGGAAATAGAAGGAAAGGCCCTTCCTCTTTATGGTGTACTTTGAGAAATGAATTGTCAGTGTTGGTTTAGACACTCTTTAGAAGGGGATTCATTGGACAGTGTAATTTCTCAAAATCTGTAGCATGTCCTGGAAAGTTGTG
This sequence comes from Typopeltis vanoorti, assembly GCF_054136105.1. Taxonomy (NCBI): domain Eukaryota; kingdom Metazoa; phylum Arthropoda; class Arachnida; order Uropygi; family Thelyphonidae; genus Typopeltis; species Typopeltis vanoorti. Next base: position 44,499,828 of record NC_143568.1, read on the forward strand.
TAGATATTTCCAAACCTGCATATGTACAGTTGCACATTTAACAATCATATTATCACTGTTGAAACCAACTTGAAAAGTACTTTCAGATTATAATGGAATAATGGTGAGTGGACTCACCTGTATATGGGGCACTGTAGGGTAATGTATAATATCGTTTCTTAAAAATATAGGAGACAACTACTATTTACAGAATGCTAGACTGCCATTTTGTAGATAGCTGAATCGCTCCCTGTCTGTATAGTGAAAAAATGCCTTGTAAATATGCACCACAGTCATTTTCTAGCCTGCAAGAAAGAAAGAATTATAAAAAAAAAAAAAAAAAAAAAAAATAGTTGCTCTGCAAGTTTGTTTTGCTGAGTGCTTGAATTATGGTGTGTTGTGAATCAATTAAATTTTGTTCTCAACTTGATTAAATAAAATATATGCTGACAGAGGGTGTAGTTCTATTTGGTTATATATATATATATATATACAGGGTGTTCGGGATAAATTTGACATATTTATAATTAATTATATTTTTCCGTAAGTTACATGTATTAACACACACTTCTCTTCATTTAAAAGTTTGGACCCTTCTTCATTCATATACAAGATGTCAGAAAGGATGGATAGCTGGAACCCACCTGAATCATGGAAGAGAATAACTTGTATCATGATGATTCGTGCCCGCCATCAAAATAAGGATATTACGACTGCTGCCCAATGCTCCCTGAATACAGTAAAAACAATCAGGCATGAACTAGAGACTTGCAATGGTGACTACGAGGATGTAGCAAGAAGAAAGATCCCTAGCAGACGATCTGATTGCGTTCGTACAGCAGAATTCCTCGCAAATCTGCAGGAACAGGTGTTGAAGAACCCTGGCATTGGAATTCGGGCTTTGTTCGTGGAGTTGCTAACTGTAGTCAAGCCCTGGATAACAAGGGTAGCCAATGGTAGGCCGTATGTATGGCAGCAGGATTCGGCCCCTTGCCACACCTCTGGGAAAAGTCAAAAATGGTTGTCTGAAAATTTCTACGACTTCACCAGTCCAAATGTTTGGCCTCCAAACTCCCCAGACCTTAACCCCATGGATTATTGTATGGGGCGCAGTTGAAAAAGACACCAATCGCACTTCCAGTAATACAAAAGCCCAGTTAATGGATAAAATTAAAACAGTTTTTGCGGCCCTTCCCAGGGAGACTGTAGCATCAGCTTGTTCGAGGTTCCGAAGCAGAATTGAAGCTGTGATCGATGCTAATGGTGGTTATTTTGAGTAAATCTTGTTGATAGTATTGTAATTAACTCTGCCTGTAATGTTTTTTTGTCAATTCATTAAATTTAATAGATACAAAGAAGATTTTCTTTTTCCTTACGAAACTGTCAAATTTATCCCGAACACCCTGTATATATATATTATCATAATTCATTTTTACTCGGTGGGAAATATTATTAAAAAGTTTTAATGACTGATACCAAGAGATAAAGAGATGACATGGTATATTTGTAAAGATACTACTAGTTCACTAGTTTCGTTGAATAGATCAACATCTTCAGATATCACAATCAAAGAAATATATAAAGAATTACAGAGACTTAAAATTGTAATAACAGAACAAGTACAAAAAAGACAGTAGCGTGTTTGAAAACAAAAAGCGAGCTTGAGTTCCAAACAAACGTATACTACGCGCTGTCGCGAGTGCGCCAATACTGAACAGAGGCAACGTGTGCATCAGAGAGATTGAAACTTAGGCTGTTGTTGATATGGGAAGAATCTAGAGAAATTTCTCTACATTCCACAATCTTTCTCTCGAGCTCATCATAGCACACATGGATGTTAGAATTTTTGAGTCCAGTTCACAATATGTTGGCAGCTTTCGTCTGAGTTAACTGAAAAGAGAACGTGGCTAGAGAGAGCGCTGGCTCTAGTCCTGTTGTAGGAGATATCTCTACGGTGTTCTTCCAAACGTAGAAGGATGAATATAGTAGTCTGGCCATAATATGGCTTTCCACAATCACATAAAATCTTGCATACTCCTGGAAACTGAGTTGGAAGATGTTTCTCTTTAGGTTTACTAAGTGTTGAACAAAGTTTTGAGAGCGTAGTAAAGCATGTTCCGAAGTTAAACTTCTTGAGAATTTTTGCCAGTTTTGGTGAAAGAGAGCTGATGTAAGCTGAGCTTTTTCTTAAAAAAACTTTTATTAATAATGGTTTCTCTCCTAACAAAATTGACATATTTCTTTCCCCCAGTCAATCAACTACTTCTGAAGATCCCTCTTCCCCCAGAGCTTTCATCTCTTTGCCTTACATCAGCTCTCTTTCACCAAAACTGGCAAAAATTCTCAAGAAGTTTAACTTCAGAACTTGCTTCACTACGCTCCCAAAACTTCGTTCAATACTTAGTAAACCTAAAGAGAAACATCTTCCAACTCAGTTTCCAGGAGTGTACAAGATTTCATGTGATTGTGGAAAGCCATACTATGGCCAGACTGCTAAATCTCCATCCTTCTACGTTTGGAAGAACACCGTAGAGATATCTCCTATAACAGGACTAGAGCCAGCGCTCTCTCTAGCCATGTTCTCTTTTCAGTTAACTCAGATGAAGGCTGCCAACACATTGTGAACTGGACTCAAACTTCTAACATCCATGTGTGCTATGATGAGCTCGAGAGAAAGATTGGCGAATCTAGAGAAATTTCTCTAGATTCTTCCCATATCAACAATAGCCTAAGTTTCAATCTCTCTGATGCACACGTTGCCTCTGTTCGGTATTGGCGCACTCGTGACAGCGCGTAGTCTACGTTTATTTGGAACTCAAGCTCGCATTTTGTTTTCAAACACGCTACTTTCTTTTGTACTAGTTCTGTTAATGCAATTTTAAGTCTCTGTAATTTTTTATATACTTCTCTGATTGTGATACCTGAAGATGTTGATCAATTCAACAAAACTAGTAAACTAGTAATATCTTTTCAAATATACCATGTCATCTCTTTATCTCTCGGTATCAGTCAAATAATATATATATATTCATTTTTAAACATTTGAACAAAAAATTCTAGTTGTAGTACATCACTTGTTATCCGTATCCTAGAATCTAGATATGCTTGCATATCTTACGGACCACAAATAAAAAATAAATTATATATATATATATATATATATATATATATATATATTTGTTCAAAGTAGGTTCCAAAAGTTTCCGGCTTGACATACAAAATTCATGCCAATTTTAAAATGCTGAGTGTGACAGATAGCACCATCTATGGGGAGGTTAGTGTACCAGTTTCAACTCTCTATTGCATCATTCAGTTTGAGGCACTCGTTTGACTAATACATGGCACACTAAATGGCTGTAATGTTAAAAATTGCATACTGCACTATGATGAAGTTTTTCACCAAAGAAGGGCTTTCTCCAAGTGCTGTTAAACAGCGATTGGATGGTGTTTATGGGGAAAGCTTCTCCTTCATATTCCACCATGAAGGAATGGGCTAAACAGTTTCACCTAGGAAGATAGAGAGCATCAAAGATGATCCTTGTGATGGTCGGCCTGTGGAAGTGATGACTGAGGAAAATGTCTCTTGTTGAGGAGGAACTGCTGCTCAATTACAAATGGCTGAAGCTCATAGAAATCTCAGCAGGGTTGGAGCTTTCTATAACAACTGTCTTTTGCATCATTCACAACAAGTTTCACATGATGAAGGTCAGTGCAAGGTGGGTGCTCTGACTTCTCTCTTCAATTCAGAAGGACCATCATGTGACCTGTTCTTGCAATTTTAGTGCTTTGCCAGGAGAGTCAGAGAGAAGTGCTGGAATGCATTGTCACCAAGGATGAAATCGTGGTCCTTTATTATGATCTTCTTTCCAAAAGGGAATCTCTGAAGTGGTGCAAACCAGGCAAAGCACTGCTGAGAAAAGCCAAGGTCACTCAGTCTCTCACCATCAAGAAGATCGTGGCAACAATCTTTTCGGATTGCTGGGGAATTCTCTTGATTGACTTCAAAGAGTGCAAAATATTATGCTTCACTCCAACTCCATAAAGAATAGACGATGAATGCTGAGTCATGGTGTTCGCTTGCTTCACGACAATGCTCCAGTCCATATGGCTATTTGTTGCAAAAGCTTAAGTGAAGGACTATGGCTTCCAGAAGATTGAACACCCACTCTACAGTCCAGATGTAGCACCCAGACTACTACCTCTTCTCGGAACTGAAGAAACCCTTCAAGGAAGAAAATTTGCAGATGACAATAAGGTGAATGGTACAGTTTTAGGCCATTTTGCAAACAAAAGTACAGACTTTTTTTTTCAAGGGCATAGAAATGTTAATTCAAAGATGTTGAAAAGTGTGTTGAAGTAAAGGGAGATTATGTTGAAAAGTGCCACAGTTATTTTCTTTCTATCACCTCTAAAAGTGATAGGCTGGAAACTTATGGAACCACCCTCATATGTATCTGAAAATGTAAAAATATGACTTCTTTCTTCACATTTCTCGAACTACGTACCTGCCAGTGGAGGAATATTTCAGGACTGTTTTTCTTCTTCCTCCTATACATAAATAACTATCTCTGTATTATAGTTTTACTGATAGTAGTGTATTCCATTCCTCTCCTCATCTAACAAATTTTGCAAAATGCAAACACATGCCAGGCTTCAAGATCTTTCATCATCCATTTCAATGAGATGATGAAAACCAGATTCACTGTTACCAGAGGTGCAGTCCTGTCTCTTCTTTCTTTCAAGAAATATCTTGCTTTGCTCCTTAATCATTGATAATATCCACTGTTTCAGCCAAGATTAGATTTCTCTTCTAGTCTCCAAAAAAGTTTATATCCTTTTCTGGTCAGAATACTAATGATCATTGAGAATTGCTAACCCAGTATACAGATCCCAAATTAAGAGTGGAAGGTTTTTTGGCACACTTAAAAAAAAAAAAAAAAAAAAAACTTCTCAATGCTCTCCAGACTAGGACAGTTTGGTTAATTGATGATCCTTCCCTCAGAGATTCACTCCTGCTGAAATCAGGTATAAGCAGATCATCTGAGATGATCTGTTTCTACTTTATGCCTTCCTTGGATGATATTCCACTGAGCTTGCATCCGTCATTCCTCCATACTTATTCATAGGCACGCTACAAACCAGCTCCTCCTCCTTCCATCATTCTCTTTCTACCTCTGTTCTAGATTCCTCTTCTCTCAACCCACATAACATATCATTGAATTGTGACTTTTTCTTTCTTTCGCCCATCCATCCCTCAGGACGGATAGCATTCCCTGATTAGGAGTCACTCCCCTGTTGCATCTTGTAAAGGCAAGTCTTTTTTGGCTGTAGGTCTATGTGCTCACAGGGCTGGTTTGCCTGTTTTTAGGATGAAAAACCCGAGTTTCCTGGAAGGGAAAACTCTTTACCTCTGTATGAGACTGGCTAACTCATGATTTATTGAAAACACCTAATAAAGGTTCCTCATGTCATAGATGAGATTCAAACCCAGGTCTTTCCAACCAAAGGGCTCATCTATACCAACTGAGCTACAGAGGCTCCAATTGTGATTATCTGTCTGATATCATGGTGGGCCACCTTTGTATATTTAACAGTTTGTATGGACCATGATATTATTCTGCTTGATGCTAATTCTTATTCCAATGGGTTTATGGTCCAAGCTGAGCCTTGAACTTCTAGATTTGTTGCATCCTGCCTATCCAAAATCTTACTTCTCCAGTTCAGACATTGCAGTATGATGTTATCATCTTGTCTAGTGGTATTATCTGTCCATCTTGTTCTTGGTTTTCCTTTTGGTCTTTTATCAAAAATGTTATTGTTTATAATCTTCTTAGCAATACAATCATTTTCCATTTGAAAAATCCCATTGCAGCTTTTTGAAACTCATTAAACTAGATAGTATAGGTTCTTTATAGAGTTGGTATAACTCATGGTTGCATCTCATCTTCCAGAGATCATTATTATTCAGTGGACTAAATATTTTTCTAGGGGTTTTTCTTTCAGAAAAAAACCCTTTCTGACATCATTCCTTCATCCTCACCACAAATATCCAGGTTTCACATTCATAGGTAACAGTTAATGAATTATCGACTTATATATTTGTATGTTAGTTTTCCGGTGAATATCTTTTGTCCTGAATAGAAATAAAGAATAAAAGGGCTGATTATCCCTCTTTATTCGATTCTGCACTTCACCTACCTCATTTGATTGGCTTATAATCATTACTCCTAAATATTTAAATTGTTCCACTTTCTTTTTCAACGTTTCCAATTTTCACGTTTGTATTAACTAATTCTGCCTAGTATTAATCATCATTATTTATTATTTTTAATTTATTTATTTTATTTATTTTTTTTTGTGGTTAATTTGTAGCCCTGTCTCATGTACAAATTTGTTTCTTCTTCTTTCTGTTTCGTTCTCAACTTGTCATCTGCATTGACTTATTTATTGGAGTACCTTTAGTATTGACTTTTAATGATCAGATAATGTATTCCAGAACTGCTGCTTCTTTCAGGCTTTTCCACATGTCAGCAGCTGCCTGTTCTCAGATTCCACTCTATACCAGTGGCGCACCCAGAGGGGGGGGGGATCAAGGGCCCGGGCACCCCCCAAAGAAAAGGAAAAAACACTAGAAAAATTTCCAAAAATCTGTTCCTAATTAAAATTCATTTTTTTTTATTTATGTTGTGTGCTACTTATGAATTAGTGATCACTGCAGATGCTCAGTTATAGGTCGTATGCGATGTGTAGTGTGTATTCGCAAAACGTCTACTCAACTCGCCCCCCCCCAAAAGGTTAAATCCTGAGCGCTCGGCCCTCTCCAAGATTAAATCCTGGGTGCGCAACTGCTCTATACAATCCTCATCCTGTATGCCTCTGTTTTCCATTGCTCTCACAATGTCCCTTTCCATGTAGTCCTTGGTCTTCCTCTTTTCCACCATACCACTTCAAAGCATGTGCCTCTATCTTCTTTATAACAGGCTGTTCAACTTTCATCTCTGTTTAAATATATGCATTTCTCAGATGATTATACTGGTATCTCTCATACTTCATCTGAAGTAATCTATTTCCACAACTTCTACTTGTCGCTTTTGGCTGTTAGTGAGTGTCAACAACACTCATATCCATGGGTCATTATGCTCTCTATAATCACATGATATAACATCTTAGTTTTCCTTGGGACCATAAATACCATTCAAGGTTGTAATAGCTGCTCATTCCTGTCCTATTCGAAGCAATGTCCACTTCACACTGGCCAGACTTTATAGTTTGCAGCTCTAACTCAAGATCTGTTGCACTATCACCTTCACCTACTGGATACTTGGTTTTTAACAAATTAACTTTGTTAAAAACCAAGTCTGGTATTCTCAAAATCACGTAGTCATCGGCAAAAAGAAGAGAATGTATGACTTGGTCTCCTATGTGTACACTCATTCCATGTCCTTGTCTGTTCTAGAGCCAAGTTAAAAAACACAGGAGCTACACTATCTCCTTATTTTAATCCTTGAATTATTAGAAGACAATTTTTAAATCATTTTTGTATTGTAAACTGTGTTTCTGAATTTTCCAATGTAAATCTTACTAGCATATCTGGTATTCCAAAGTATATCATAATCTCATATAATTTTTCTCTGTTAATTCTATTATATGCTTACTCCACAAAAATCTGACTTTATAGATTTGCCTTTTCTTAACCTGCTTAGTAGAAACTGCTTATGGTTTATAAATGGTTTTAATTTATTCTTCAAAATAGATGTAATTACTTTGCATGTTGTACATAATAAAGAAATACCTCTATAATTTTTGCAAACCATTTTGTCATTCTTTTTATTTATATATTGAACAGATTAGATTTTTTTTTTCTCTTCTATCTCCTTTCCTTGTGCTTTAAACAGCTCTCCTGGAATTTTATCTCTGAATGAATGTACTATACTCTTGATTGTAGCTCTATAGATTCTTCTAACAGCAGTAGTTGGCATATAATTTTGAGTTGCAAAAAGTGTTGATCATATTTAGTAATTCATGGAAATATTCTCTCCATCTGTTGTTTGTTTGTTAACATATTTTCTTGAACATCACTATATATATATCTATTCCAGGTTTGTATCCTTTTATTAATTTGTCTAAGATTATCTCATATCTTGTTCTGTTCATTTCATTAAGAGTCATTCTTTTCTTTCTTTGACAGATTGTAGATACGTCTTGTCTCCTTTCTTTATATTTTCCTTCTTTCACTCTAGTCAGTCTTTATCCTAGGAAATTCTTATATGGTTTTGAGTTTACTTTTAAACTTTTGCAAATTAAACTTTAGTGCTCTTTGATTTCTTTTTGGTTTCTTCACCAAGATTCTGAAGTATACTTCATTTTGACCAGATAATGATCTGAATCACAACGAGCTCCTTTACACATAATCTTACATCAATAATAGTTAATGCAGATCTTTTATCACATGAACAATCTGATTAAATGTTGTGCCATGTGCCAAGTAATTCTTAAAAGAACATTCTTGTTCTTTTAAGGATTACTTTATGAGGAAAACTTGTAATTTTCCTCATAAAGACATCCTTATAGTTAGTGCAGGTATGCAGACTAATTCCTTATGACAGTACTAATTTTTTCATGATTTGCCAGCTATGGTATTGAAATCAGCATTATTGGTGATTTCAATACCATCCCTATAATAAATTTAGTTTAATCCTTTATCCAAGTGTAAGCAAACAAAGTTTGCATCTGAAAATATCTTCTGGACTGAGGTAAGGTAGTGCAACTCCGAGCAAAGGTGGACCAAGATCTCATCACTCCTTGTCTCAGTATCTCCCATAATGCAAAGCACATCTCCTTGCAGACATGTATACTGCTATGCATTAAGGGAAGGGCCACTACCCAGACCGGTTTCAACTTTTATTGAGGTCTCGTCAGTGGGAGGCAGATCCAAACGTGAAGATACTAGGGCAGAAGCAATAGGAGAGTTTATATTTCTCTATAGGAGTTGCCAACAGGTGTACCACGTTATTATTGAATTACTCTGGTCCACCTTTGCTCGGAATTACCTGGTGTTGCACTACCTTACCTCGGTCCTGAAGATATTTTCTGGTGCAAACTTTGTTTGCTTACACTTGGATAAAGGATTAAACTAAATTTATTATAGTCTAGCCAAGTGGAAAATTAACTTTCAATACCATCCCTATATCTTCAGATTCAAGATGTACTTTGAACTCTTTTTATGACTTCATCATTAAAAGAAATATGACTATTAAGAAAAAAAAAAGGAATATTTTTTGGAACAAAAATAATAAAAGTTAGTACCTTCCTAACCCCATGGGAGGTGTGATAATTCATTTATTTCTAACTTTGAACATGACTTATCATTTTAACATATGGGACTATGACTATTCTCTTGATCCCTTCCCCCCCCCCCCTTCCTCTTCCCATTTACCAAAAATGAAGTTGCCATTTGACTAGTTTTTTTTTTTTTTTGGTATTTTGAACTAATTATGTTTTTATGAAGGATAAAATATTATTGCATGATTTAAATAATGGGTTTATATGAAAAAGAAGCAAACTGAATTAGATGCATATTAGAAGACAGTGATAGAATACTGGTTAAATTATATAATGAAAATTCTGATATGGATAACATCGAGACTTCTTTTTCAACTGAACCTGTGTTCAATTGCCAAATACACTTCTACAGCAAACGAAAACTTAAACATCTCTTCCTTGAAGCAGTTCTAGTGAAAAGAAACTACAAATGGCTTAAACTTTGTTCTATTCTTTCATATTGGGCTTACTGTAGAATGAAGAATGTACTGGTTAATGAAGAATATGGCTTCATTAACCAGTACATGGCTAGAATGAAATATATTAATGCCATTTTCACAACAGAAATGCACACAAGTACTCTCAGCAGAAATCTGTCAGTTGAAATTTTTGAATGCATTTGCAGCATCAGGCCTGTTCTGTATTTATTTTTGTAGTTTCTTGTTCTTGTATGATAACTCCATGCAGATGACAAGCAGTATGGCATTGTCAAAACTGTATAGATTACTTGTTTATTAAAGCATTATATGCAATTTTAGATAATTAAAATTTTTAATCTTTGTATAATAATTATTAAATAAGATTAGAAATATGTTATACATTTTGCAGGTGCTTATTTTTATTTTATTTTATTTTTCCCCATATAACTATTTTGATTTCATTGCATCTATGTTTTCACAGTTGATATTCTGTAGGTTACCAAAAAACAAAAAAACTTTGTGGCTTCATATAGTCTTAAGTTATATTATGCTTAACTTGTAAATAAGAAGAATATTATTAATCCATTAATGTTATAATGAGAAAGAACCAAAACTTACAAAAAGTTTCAAAATTTACCAGAGAGCTTATGAGAATATAATCATTCAGCATTGGAGTTGCCTGTGTATTTGACTTTTATTGGTGTTTTTAGGTTTTATTGCCTGACAGAATTGCTTCAGTTAAGACATGTTCCTCTACTTTCTTTCTCCTCCTCCCCCCCCCCCATTGTAATATAACAAGTTTGTCCTAGCTGAATTCATATTGTTCGTTGTATTATGATGATAAGTACAAATATGTTTTTGATACACCATAATTGTTTACAAAAACTTAAATCATTACTTTTCTGCCTAGTATCCTGGTTAATGAAGAATATGGCTTCATTAACCAGTACATTGCATTTCATCTCTAAGCTGCACATTTCCAGAACAATGGGTTGGTAGAAGGAACCTTATAAGATCCACCAGATCTCTATATTTAAAACTTCTAGATTTTTTTTATTTTATTTAAACTTAATGCAAATGGCATGGCATTAAGTTTAAAGTTCATCATAGCAAACCAAGAAACAATGCTGAATTAAAGCAGCATATAGAAGAAAACCAGCATTAACATCTATCCATCTGTACTGGAGGATGCTATTAAAGAATTTGAATGTAGAATTAGATTGATTATTGTAAATGATGGAAAACGAATAGAGGTTTACTAGTGTTTAGGATAAAACTTACACCTTTTCTTGTTATTTTAGTTCTTATTTTTTACAGAAGTAAATAATAGGACCTTCACTAAAATTTTATTCATATTTATTTTTGGACAGCAAAGTGAAGACTAGTAAAGAATTTCTAGTCTTTACTTGCTCTTCTCGCCTGCCATTTTTTTTATATAGCGTATATTCAAAAAGCTTAAACATGTGCATGGAGAATTGAAGTTGACTTTGACATTCACACTGACTTTTTCTATACAAAGCAAATCATATAGATTAATTTTTGAGGATGCTCCACAAATATCACTTAGTCGAGACAGTGTATATCATTGCATGGCACTTTCGTATAGACTATAGTAAGGAGTATTTTGTTTGATGGGAACTGCATGGCCAACTATCACTTATTGGAGACAATGAATCTTTGTATTTAACTGTGTTCATCATTTTTAGTATCATCTGTTGTTTCTGTTTTGAACAGGCATCTTGGCAATGACCAGAAGATTTTGCCAATGGTTGACCGTGTTTTTGTGAAACCATATATTTGTACTGGTATAAGTGATGTTAGCAATATATCAGAATCAGCAATATTTTTGCAGTTTCCCTCCAAAAATATTTCTTTGCATTGCCTCTACATCAAAACTTCTTTCAAAGCCCTGCTTATAAAAATTTTCTGTTTTACTAAAGAAAAATCATATGTAAACTGAGATAGCACTTATGTTTTTACTAGGCAAACGAGAAGACACTAGAGTTCTATTAGCAGTTTTTAAATTTTTAAAAACTGCTATCTAACAAAGACATCGTCTTTGTTAGATAGCAGTCTTCTCTGTCAACTTTACCTGCCATGGAACGAGTTGAAGAAATTCGTAATTGATCTTGATGTTTCCAAAGTATCTGATTGTTCTGATATTGAAGCCTTCTCAGCACCCTACCATCTTATTGTCTCTGCCTACCCCTTGCAAATGGATTGTCAGCTTCCCTTGGTTGTTTCATTGCATGTCATTTGGATGGCTTTCTCTCATCAGATTTGCTTATCAACACTTGAGCATCCTAGGGTTTTATACTCCCACCTACACACTATTCCTCTTGTACATCACTGCTTTCTAACTTAAAATCCTATTCATAGTTTTGCTAACAACAGTACTCTTCTCCATTCGAAAAATCCTATGGTACTCAAATGATTCAAACTAGGAGATCAAGTGAATTTAAATGTTATCACAGCATAGTCTTATTACCAAGAAAGAAGATCCTACTTCACTGTTATGTCTGGATTTATAGGCAAGATCAAGTCCTTATATATGTATAGAGAGAGAGAGAGAGGAATAACAATATTATTACGTGATGCCTCTGAGGGATCCAAAGACTCATTGAGTGAGGGCACCTACTCTACAACACTGTCTCCACTACTAAATACAGCAAACCGCCACTACCATTATATACAGCCCACGCTACCACCAGTATTTTTTGTCTGTAAATTGCATGTATACTCAAGGCCAATTTGTATGTGGGATGAAAAACCTGAGTTTCTGGGAGAAAACATTGCTACCGCTATAAGATTTGGCTAACTCACCTTCAACTGAAAAAAACCAATGTCATGATTCTTCTCGTCATGACAAAAATCGCACTTGTGCCTTTTCCAATTGAAAATTGCAACATGCTGTCATTCTTCCAATTGTGCTACGGAGGCACTGGTGCAATCGACAGGATAATTTCTATTTGTTAATGTCTTTTTCAGTAGCCAAGTAATCTTATGGGCTATCTTAGCAACTTTCTCTTCTACTACCACCTCTAAATCCCTAGCTTCACTTGCACTCCAAAAGCTAAGGAAGAACTATATTTTTACATGTATATGAAAACATTTTCACGACTGCAGCCAAGCATAGACAAATTTATTGCCAGCATACTAATAAATTATATTATTACGTTACACAAAATATGTTATAGATTCTGTACAAATTAAATTGCAATACGTTTTTGGCAAAAGTTACAAATTTCCTAAGGACATACTTAAGAAATTAATGCGATTTGAGGTGAAATATGTCCACCTCAAATCGCAGTGCATCTCTCAACATGGTACCATACTTAGTACCAAGTGATTCAGGAGTTCTTGAGGCAAACTGGCCCACTCAGGGCCATACATGTTTCCTGAGGTGCTGGATTACTCTAGATCCTTAAATTGGTCTTAATTTTTTGGGGCCCCTAGCTAGAGCCTCATGCACCTGATCCTCCTTCAGAGCAAGGATAAGGCTTTGTTTTCTCGAGGGAAATTTCGAGCAGCAATGCATCCCAAATGTGTTCTATGGGGTGTTGGAAATTGGAATCGATTGGTATCCAGAATGTCTCCTCGGTGTATGATGTGGTGTGGAATCATCCATAAAAATAAATTGATCGTCTATAGCACCACAGAACAATCGAACATGACGTTGAAGAACGTCTTTGCAATATCGTTCACCAGTCGCAGCTCTTGTAGCTTTGTCCATTAAGCATAATGCCTCCCCACATCATGATCCCTCAGCACCACCGTATCTATCACTTTCAAGAACATTCTTGCGATGGTATGCTGCAGCACTTTAATGCCAGATCAAGTGTCATCTAGAATTGGAGGAAAGGATAAAATGACATTCACCTGTAAAGAGTACATTACCCCGTTGGTGTCTTGTCCTATTTTAATGGATACAACACCACTGAAAACGTTCTCTGCAATGAGCTGTGGATAAAGTGTTGCAAGGCTATGGCTTAGGGGGTATAGGCCTACTTGTCAAAGATATCTCGCCACAGTTTGTCGAGATATCCACGTAATAGTGCTTGAATGGAGCTGATTGATCTGCCATGTGTCGATTACATTTTGCTGTTATAACCAAAAATCTGTTTTTATGCTCCATGGTAGGACGAGGGTGACCTCTTAGCAAACGTCTGGAACACATTCCATTGGTTTGAAACCTATCTTCCCTTAAAATACTAAACCCTTTATATTCTATTCCTGTAACTCCATCTACAGTTAGCCAAGTCTCAATGCCCAAAACTCCTCTCTTGTTTCTGATACATCTGGCATTAGTATATAGAAACTACAGCATCACTTTAAGCCCACTAACTTTCTTTCCTGAATTGACTATCCTGTTAAGTATTTTTGTTAGAAAGAGAGAGAGTATATTCGCACTTGTTAATTAATCCCACACTCACTCGTCTCATGGTTGCCTTCAGATACATTCTGACCTGCATCCACCCTGCATTTGTGCTTCAACATGCTTGGTGAACAAAGCTCTCTCTCTTAAACATCTAACACCAAACCATTCAGGTGCAATTCGTCAGCATTATACAAATCCTTTCCTTGAAACTCTCACCATAGGTCCACAACCTGCATAATGATTTGCTTCTTATCTTCACCTTTATCATAGCGTGGCAGAAGATTTACAATTTTCATCTCGCGCTTCGTTTTTGCTTATTCCAACAACTCTTTAACATCCTCACAGAATACTTCTCAGATCATTAGTGCCAACCAAGAAAATTAGTTCTTTTACCTTACCTTTTTGCATCCAGATGCAGAATATCATTGATTTTCACGCCAGGGAACCATGATTTTGTTACGCTTTCGTTAAGTACCCCCTCTCACCATGGAGTCTCCGTACATAATTTTCTCCTCGCCTTGTTTCTGGTTTGTTCACATAATCTTGAGTTTTACCTCAGACTCCCTGCTTCTTTCTCATCTCAGCCCTGCTGACTTGCCTCTTCTGCAACTTTTCGATTTCTCTCTTTGTCCTGCAAAGGATAACATGCAATCGCCCTAATTCCTTCAGCCATACGGTTGGTGGGGAGCTATATATACTGCAATACTAGGGAGATGATTATGAGCAAGGTGGTTTCCCATTGCCTTCCCTGCCATAGTATATTTCATGACTAGCCGTGTGTGTTCACAAACTGGTTTGCCTTTTTTCAGGGATGAAAAACCCACCGCCGTATGAGACCGATATGGTTGTGATTTTCGCGCTTAGTGTATCACACCACCTGAATTGTTAAATGTATTGTTTAACCTTTCAGGTGCCATTAAAACTTGTTGGCAGGTGCTTTTACTACATGATCGTAAGCACGCTTTCATGATAAAAACATGCATACTCTTTCTCAATTTCGAAATGTTTTAACTTTTTTTCTTGCCATTTCATCCAAAACTTTCTAAGTGATTCAACTTATCAAGATGTCAACTAGTTTAAGAGCATTGGTATTAATTCGAATTAGACAAACAATTAAGGCTCCAAAGTCAGTATATCATGTGTCAACCACGTGTTTTCAGTCCAATGTGTATCTGTTTTGCAGGATGAAAACAGTTTCTGTTTGGGAATTTTGCCAGTGTGAGCAGACAAACTCATCTTCCTTTGCAAAAGTATATCATCCAGGTGGTGATATTGCAGGAATGAGGGAGCCAATGGCTTATACCTGAACTGAGGTGAATAGCATATTACAGGACCTTAATGTGAATACATCTGTGGGTCGAGTCTTCCTTGAAGCGGCAAAGGAATTGTCAGTGACCTTGACCTTGTTTAATCTAAGTCTCAGCTCGGTTAGTCCTGAGGGGTGGAAAGAGGAGTAAATAGTTCCATTGCATAAAGAGGGCTCCAAGATTGCTGTTGCAAATTACCGACCGATCAGTATATCAGGAGTCGTCACAGTATTGGAAAAGTTGGTCAAGAGCAAAATACCGGAATGGATAAATCAAAATGGGATACTGTATTATTATTTTATTATTATTGTTGTTGTTGTTCCGGGAAGCTCCAAGGAGTTGACAGACTCATCGAGGGAGGCCCTAACATCATGTCTGGAACAACTATTCAACATTTACACAGTATCTATCATATCTTGCCTTGAACTCATTCACGGTCGTAGCACCCACAACAGACTGGAAGCTTATTCCACTCATTCACCACTCTCCAAGTAAAAAACCTAGCTCTAACACCCTCTTGTCAACCACGCTCTTGCCCAGCTTCCATGCATGGCCCCTAGTCCTCCCACCACCAGTCATATTTTCAAAAATATCTTCTGGATCAATCTTATAAAAACCCTTCAGTAATTTGAATGTCTCAATCATATCACCCCTCCTTCGCCTATCGTCCAATTTCTGCAACCCACAAATCCTCAACCTATTCTCATAAGGTTCATTCCACAGACCTGCTATCATCTTGGTCACTCGTCTCTGGACCCTCTCCACTTTCTCCCCATCACGAAGAAACCCTGGTGCCCATAACTGGGCATTTTGTGAAGGGTAGATCATGCCTCAGTAACTTGCTCACGTTTTCTAATACCGTGACGGCTGGATTGGATAAGGGTAATGGGTTTACAGTGATACTGCTGGACTTTGCAAAGGCCTTTGACCTGAGATCGATTAACTCTGGAATCGGGCGAGAAAAAGTTCGTCTAGTCGGCGACTAGATTCGAACGCCTTTCGTCGTGCGATCAAGCGCTGTAGAGTGCAAACGCCATTTCTACTGAACTACACCGCTACTGTTTCATTTGTAAATTAATGAGAGGGACTGTTCAGTTTTTTACAGTAGCGGTCGAAGAACAGAACCCTTCCCTACGTCACTAGTCACATGCCTTATTTTGGACACTCCTGAATAAACTACTCTCTGATATCTGTCCATCAACCAACCTCCTATCCATTTCACCAACCCTATATCCATCCCCATGTGCTGCAGTTTACTGATTAGAATTCCGTGACCAACTTTGCATCATCGGCAAATAAAAATCAGCTAACGCCTTTTTTTGTTCCCGTATAGGGAGTAAACAAGGCCGTTTTTTAGCCCTATCTAACTTTTGGAGACTGAGTGGACAGTTCAATCTCCACTGGTAGCCAATCAGAGATAGCTGGCCCAAGGCTATCACTAATTAATCTGCACGCAGTGAAGAAGGCGGCTAGTGAGTGCCGGCATCTGGTGGTCCTTAACAATATTTTTAATGTCTGAAAATAGTGTAGGTTCGATGGCCGATTTTCTTGAGTTTATGGGACGAAGAACCTGCTAGCCCTTGCCTGAGATCGATTAACTCTGGAAACGGTCGAGAAAAAGTTCGTCTAGTCGGCGACTAGATTCGAACGCCTTTTGTCGTGCGATCAAGCGCTGTAGAGTGCAAACGCCATTTCTACTGAACTACACCGCTACTGTTTCATTTATAAATTAATGAGGGACTGTTCAGTTATTTGCCGATGATGCAAAGTTGGTCAGAGCAATAGTTAATACACATGATGTCAAAATTTTGCAGGATGATTTGGATATATTGGCAGACTGGGCTAAGGAGAATGGATGTCAGTTTAATGTGGCAAAGTAAGGTTATGCAGTTTGGGACGAAAAGATTATCAGCAGTATACCACATTGGTGGAACATAGTCTAGGAAATTGATGAAGCCAGTGGCTTGGGAGTGTTAGTGGATAGGCAGTTAAAGTTTACGGTTACGTAGCAAAAGTGGCTAAATCAACTCATCAGATCACCTGGTTACTGAATAATATTTGCCGAGCAGAGACAAGCAGGTTATTGTTCCTCCTTATCGAGCCTTGATAGGACCCATCTGGGTACCAGGGTTTTTTGGTGATGGGAAGGAGGTAGAGAGGATCAAGAGGCGAGTGACCAAGATCGTAGCTGGTCTATGGAATGAACCCTACGATAACAGGTTGAAGATATGTGGGTTAGAGAAATTGGTTGATAGGCAGAAAAGGGGTGATGTGATAGACATTCAAATTACTGAGGGCTTTTCATAATATTAATTCAGAGGGATTTTTTTAGAACAGGTGTGGTGGTGGTAGAACTAGGAGCCATGGAAACTGAGCAAGAGTAGTTAGCAAGGGTGTTAGAACTAGCTTTTTTACTTGGAGAGTGGTGAGTGAGTGGAATAAGCTGCTGGAGTCTGTTGTGGGTGCCATGACTGTGAATGAGTTCAAAGCAAAATATGATAGATACTGTGCGAATGCTGAATAGTTCTTGACATGATGTTTAGGACCTCTAGCATTCAGCGATGAGTCTAAGGACTTTGGAGTTGCCTGTAATAATAATTCTTACAAGGTTTCCCTTGCGTTCTAAACAGGTTTAAAAACCGGATCTTTTCCAAGAGAAAATAGCATCGTCCTCCTAACCGCTACGTAGACCCTAAGTATCACACACATCATCGTTTAATTAATAGCAGAACAATTTCTTTTGAAATGGCTTATGTTGTTATTTTAAAATCATGATCAAGTTAGCAAAGCTATTATTAGCATATTAATATACTGTATATTATTATTAGGTGTCACATAATAATAATAATATATGTATAAATCAACTCATGATATCTAATGCTGTTCAGCTGTCGTCAGCATGCTGATTACTGTTCATTATTTAGTTCATGTAAACATGCATTACTCCCAGTATACTGCCTTAAGATGAAGTTGTCTTGAATATTACATTGAGCACATTGATTTTTTAATTTAAGAAACATTATAATGCAATGTTTCTTAAATTAAAAAAAAGGAAAAAAACTCACTCGAACTGAAAACTAAAGTTAAACTATAGTATTAAAAATATAATAATAATAAAATAATGAAAAACGGTAAAACAATAGAAATCATTACACTCAACCCTTCTTGTCGAAATTGGGATGTAAAAACAAAACAAAAAAGATTGAACACACAAATAATGCTTTAAGTGGAAATGATATTTAAGTGAAGAGTAATGTTAAATGCTTACGGCTGATCAACTTCCAAAGAAATAGTCTGTGTATGTTTGCTCTAATGTTTGTGTTCTAACAGTGGCGGCTCGTATACATAAGCACTGCGACACTGCAGTACCCCTAAGGAAAAAATTAAATTTTGTTTGTCTTTATAAATAATAATGCTTACAACATTATATAGATGCAATACAAAATGTTAAAGGTTACAGCTTATGTTTCAACATTGATTGAATAGTTAATCATTGGAATTGTTCGATTAATGCTTTAGATTACGAAACAAATGCACTGTGATCTAACGCTGTGTCGGAATTATCACGTTCGGCCAATTGCAGCTAGACTCGCTGATATTCGTTTGCGCTTGTGATTGCACGTCACAAGTGATTCTGACACTACTCGTTTGAGCAGTGTCGCTTACAGATAAATCCTACGCTTGCGAGCGCAATTTCTGTGAGATACGAAACTTTTATTATTGGTGCGTGTTCGTGATGTGGGTGAACTATTTTTTGTAAATCTTATTTTATTTTGTTAAAATAACATAATTATTTATTTATTATAGATACAAGGCTGAATTATGACGAGTGTCACTGTTGAAAATATGAAAAAAAATTATATTTTCCTCAGTTATCGTTACACGAAACAAATGCACTGCGATCTAACACAGTGTCAGAATTATCGCTTTTGGCCAAAAACAGCTAGACTCGCCGATATTCGTTTGCGCTTGTCATTGCACGTTACAAGTGATTCCGATACTGCTCGTTTGGACAGTATCGCTTACAGATAAATTGTATGCATGCTTCTGTGAGATATGAAACTTTTATTATTGGTGTTTGTTCGTGGTGAGGGTGAAATATTTTTAATAAAGCAATTTTCAGTCGTAATAAAAATAAAAACTATTTATGCGCATATTCAAGAAAACTTCATTTAGAAGAATACATGCTAATAAGAAGCGACAGTTGATTCGATTACTATGTAGTCATATTGTTATTAACTAAATAAAGAATACTTAGTAACATACTGACAACGGCTGAAGATTAATTTGGAGAAGCCAGTACTAATAAGTTTTGCTATCTTTATCGACCAAGTTTGTTTAATCATTTTAACACAAGAACTTTTCATTAATCAGAATCGACAAATCACAAGACAATTTAATGATTACGACGATTAAGTGTGAACGTACCGAAAGAAGCCTTCTAAACGATCAAGTCATCAAAAATAGTGTCACAAAATAAAATTTAGTGGAGTGGGAAGTATGATTAAGAGCTGGTTAAAAGAAAATCGAATAGACATTTGACGGTATGCTCGCACTTCTCAGGACAAACTAGCTAACTACCCTCTCCGAAAAGAAAAAAAAAAGGAGTAAGGCTACGCGCGCACTTGTGATTTTCTCATTTCTGAGCTCTCCCTTAAGAAATTTAAAGATTCTTGATGCCAAGAATGTGAAACGGCGCTGCAGGATATGTTTTTTCGCCTGAGGTACCTTGAAAAGTAGACCAGCCTGCCTGAGAGTACTATGCTGGTCACTGAGGCTATCCAATTTTTATTTAGTCGCAGTTTTTAATACAAATACGCGCATATGCAACTAAATAATCGCAGCAATTAAAAAGATACAGGCAGCCCTGTTTTTCTAGCTCTGTGATTGTCGCAAATTAAATTGAGTCATATGGACAGGTATGAACCTGCACACGCTTGACTGTTCAATCGCAGTTCTTGGCGTAGCATCGAACCGTTGATTTGTTTAGACATGTCTGACAACGAATCTAGCGACAACATCTCATCGTTAGATTGCATTCCTCAGGTGGTATAAACTCCCTCCGTTTCGTGTATTGATTTATTCTAGGTCCTACTATTTGAAGTAATTCATCAAAGCTCTTAATACTCATTCTATGGTACTGGAAAATTTTCTTAAATGGTGATCAATTTTATAAAATTTCCCTTTTAGCACCGTCTGACTAATATGGGATAGACCCAGTGTATGTGTGTGTGTATATATATATATACACACACACACGGGGGGGGGGGGTCTGGAAAGTTCTGATAAACACCTAGAACAAAAATGTTTTTTCTTTTCATATAAAAAGTTTCGCATAATTTTTTTTCATATAAAAATGATATCTTTTCTTTTAGAATGTTTAATATGACATAAAATTAATTAATTTTTGTTCTAGGTGCTTATCAAAACTTTCCAGCCCTCCCCCAGTATAATACATTTCTGTAAAATCCTTGGAACTGACAAAGGCGCGACTGATTTGATCATATATGTAAAATTTAAATAGTTCATGCGACACCATCAATGAAAGGTTGTAAATATATAGTACTTTAGCACTTTCTGGATTTTTCTATTTTTTAATTAATTTTATAATTTTTTTTATTTATTTATTTTGGAAACCCTGCTCTAGAGACCAAACATTGAACTTTTTCAACCCACTTGAGGTCTCCAATAAGTGGAGCGTTGGCCCACATTCAGCAATGAAATTCAGTTCCCATCTAGCAACAAGTAGGATTCGAATCCAGAGCAAGTTAATAGGAGAGTAGATTGATTGGTTGATTAGAAGTTAATGATGCAAGGACAGCAAAGGTCATACTGCGCAAACCAAAAGTTTATCAGAATTTTCCAGACTCCTCCCCCTCCCCCCATTACAACACACATTTCTGTAAAATCCTTGAAACCGACAAAGTTGCGACTGATTAGTCACAATTGAGTACATCATAATATTTTATTGCGATTTCAATCGAGGCGACAGAAAATCGCCAGTGTGTGTGCGTAGCCTAAGGCACAAGATTTACCATAACATGCTCTGCTTGATAGTTCGTTATCTAAGGCAGCGCTTCCCAAACTGTGAGCCGCGGCCCCCCTTGGGGACCGTAGGTTTTGTTGAGGGGGGGGCGTGAAATAATGAAAATGTTTTAAGACTAAGTAGATTTTTTTTATCTTAAAAGAAACTTATTTCTTATTATTTCTTTTTTGTTATTTTTTATATTTTAAGGGGGGGGGGGAAATCGCACATTGGTGTGGGTTCACAAATTTTGCTTCCTGCGTATTTCGACACTTAATGAATATTAGTAATATGCTTATTCATATAAGTTTCATTTCAAAGCAGAAATCTAAGAATTGAAGTTTCAAATATTTCACCTCATATTGACTTTTTGTGGAGCAGTATTGAAACACATCCATGACATTAAATTATTATTAAACCTCTTTTATGTTTTTTTAATTCTTTCTTTATTACTAATCGTTTTGCGTTTCATGTGCTTGTACTGCAAATGTACAATAACAATATATTTATCTATATAAAAATATGAGATAATGTGCCATGTCATATGTGTATGTAAGATGCTAAAAATGTAATTTTTGCAATATTCGCTGTGTATGTTTTGTATTGAATATAAATACAATAAATATTTTAATAATATATGTCTATATTACGATTTTTTTTTCGAGGGGGGGCTTGATATATTTTAATTTTTCCAAAGGGGGCCCTGACATCCAGAAGTTTGGGTAGCACTGATCTAAGGGGCTGAGACGCAAAAATATGCCTAAAAAGGAAACAAGGCTCAAAGCTTATACAAATGAATTCCTTAGCCGACCTCGAAATACCGAGATTAGTAATTAGGCGTTTTATTGTTAATAACGGTTAACACAAAGAATAATAGAATTTGTCAATTTAAAATATTTCTTTGTTGCATGAACATCATCAAGGAGAGAAAAGTCGGTTGACAACATTCAAAACATGAGTCAGGCAGCATGTTTGTTTACTCGTTTCTCTGTCACAGCTGAGTAAACAGAAGAATACACCATTAGAGTTCAAGGAGAACACTGGTTAGTTTTTGTAATTGAAATCGAGAGCTACATAACTCATTCATTATTACAAAAAAAAAAAAAAACTATATGAACAGTTAATTGTGATTACTTCCCAAAGTTCTGAGATAAGCATATAATCAGAAAGCTTGACGGTGTTGTACAGTTTCATAAGTTCTCAAGAAACAGGCAATCAAATTTAAATGGAGTGAAATACAGAATCTTGAGTTGAATCCAAAAAAATGAATGTGTTGATGGCATGAGAAGCAAGCTCGGACTTATCAGATTTCAGAAATTTTACTCAGTCCTGATGTTCTTGGATTCTGATCAGAGCAAAACTCTCGAAAATAACAAAATAATTACGTCAACATAAATAGCTTGATAGACTACAGGCAAGATGTGGTAATGTATGGTAGAAAAAGAAGACAATTTCCGAACTTGTTTCAAGGTAATGAATAGATCATACTTGCGAAGAACCTGTGCTATTTGTTCTGATGTTCCTTTGAGGTAAGGTATGGAAACTCTTTTAACATCAGACTATAGTTTGGTTGACGGATATCTGTATAAATTTTCTGGATGGCGACTTGGTCGTGTCCGTTAGTAGCCAAGGTAATGAATAGATCATACTTGCGAAGAACCTGTGCTATTTGTTCTGATGTTCCTTTGAGGTAAGGTATGGAAACTCTTTTAACATCAGACTATAGTTTGGTTGACGGATATCTGTATAAATTTTCTGGATGGCGACTTGGTCGTGTCCGTTAGTAGCCATGGTGAGTTTTTATTTTATTCCAGTAGAAAAGAATCAGAAGGAATAAGCTCGGTGCCAAATTTGATAATACCTGTTTCACGTTACCTGTCTTCTGTGATGGGATAATGGTGTGAGGACGGATGGTTGTATCTGCCAGTAAAGGAAGGTTTTCGATAAACCGAAAATTAAATACTGCCTGTAGACGTGTGGATTATTAAAGTAATAATTATTTGACTTGATTTGTTAGATTCACCTTCAGTAGTGGACTTCATATAGATAATACATGGAATTTATTTTATCTAGAAATTGTAGTAATTCTGTCTATGAGTGTGACCAAACTGCGAACATATCATCCACGAAATGAAGCTAAACATGAGGTTGAGGAAAATGATACTAAAGAGTTGACTTTCCAGATGTCTCATAAAATAAGTCACCCAATGTTGGTGGAATAAGAATACCCTTGGCTGTTTTCCTCAGTCTGCTTGTCAGTGGTGGCTCGTGGCTTGAAATCATGGGGGTGCTGCAACTTTCGAAATATACATACGCACTGTAAGTACAGTGTATACGTGTTTGGATAAAATATCAAAATTATGGTAAAAATTACAAAAAAAATTAAACATGAAAAAATATTGTTTATTATCGATAAAATTATACAGTTTAGTATAATTCAAAATTACTTAAAAATAAAATATATTCTTGTTTTGTTTCGAGCGAAAAGGTCAATAACTTTTTCCTTGATGTTTGTAGGACTGTTGAAGAATTTGTAGTTCACTTAGAGTCACTATGTCACCGAAATTATTGCTTGAGGTTGCATTGCTGAGGTCATAATTGTCAATAACCCCAATAATGTTCTAAAATAAAAATTATAACAAATGTTATGTCTTTAAATAGATTGTCCAAATATTTAAAGAGACGGAGTAAACACGATAAGCACTACGAACACTCTATTACTGGCGCAAACTGAATATAAACAACAATGGAACTGCGCGACCGACAGTGCCGCATTACGCTAGTAGCTCGCATCTCACTATAACGTGCATATACTTGCGCGCGTAGCAATATGACACTGTGGTAAACACAGTGCTGCTAGCGTCCTTCGCCTTCCTAAGTGCTACAATATGGATTTTTATTATTTTTTACACAAAATAAGAAAATTGTATCAGATTATTGATGATAAAATTAAATATTACAAGCAAATATAAATAAATTAATAAATATATTTATATATCGAGAAAAATTGGGGGTACTGCAGTTCTGCAGTGTCCATGCACGAGCCGCCCCTGCTGCTTGTACAACTTATTCTGCCAGGCGAAATAGCCTATACTAATGATGAATTTGTGTATTTATTTATTTTTATATAGTTCCTATTCCAAGAAAGGTTTTACCAAAAACCGATAGTGCATTTGTACTATGGGCGAGCTAAGGACTTTTTTCTAGTTTCAGCCTCCAATAATTAAGTTAACAATATTCTCAGGAAATCGACTTATAAGAATTGAAGAGTTTCTTGAAAAATTCTTTCCCTTCGTTTTCGACAATTAAGACATGGGCTGCCGAGTTTAAACGTGCCGTACGAGCCTTGAAGATGATACACATAAAGGACATCCAAAAAGTGTAAAAACACCAGAAATCATTGATCAAGTGCAAGATATGGTATTGGATGACCGGCGAGTGAAAGTGCGTTAAATTGCTGAGACTATAGGCATTTCAAAAGAACGTGTAGGATATATTTTGCATGAAGAATTACAAATGAAAAAGCTTTGCGCAAGATGGGTGCCGCACAGCAGATCAAAAACGCACTCTCATGAAATTCTCTATACAGTGCTTGGAGCGTTTTGACAAGAATAAAACTGATTTTGTGCGTCGATTTATTACTATGGATGAGACTTGGATTCACCAGTAAACACCAGAATCTAAACAGCAGTCAAAACAGTGGACATAAGCCAGTTGTTCAACGCCAAAGAAGACAAAGTCTGTTCCATCAGCAGGAAAGGTCATGGCATCGGTGTTTTGGGATGCTAGTTTTGTTTTTTAATTATCTTGAAAAGGGTAAGACAATAACTGGGGAATATTATTCTGATCTTTCAACCAGACTAGGCGAAAAATTTGTGAGAAAAGACCCAGTTTGCAGAAGAAAAAAATCATCTTTCATCAGGACAATGCACCTGCCCACAAAGGTGTTTTGGCAATGGAAAAATTAAAGGATCTGCACTATGAATTGTTTGAACATCCACCCTATTCCCGAGATTTGGCTCCCTCTGAATTCTATCTCTTCCCAAACTAAAACTCTTCCTCGCTGGTCAGCGTTTTTCTTCGAATCAAGAGGTGATTGCAGGCTGTAGAGGGGTATTTTGCAGCTCTTACTGAGAACCACTACAGGGACGGGATAATAGCATTGGAGCATTGCTGGAATAAATATATTAGTCTTAAGGAGATTATATTGAAAGATAAAAAAAAGTTTGAAATTATAAATTCGGTTTTTCATTGTTAGGTCGAGAAACTTTTGAGGGCCTCATGTATATTATAATGCATATAATTATTTTGTTGAGAACTTGCAAATTCACTACTAACAAAGTGCTGAATTTTCAATTTCCCAAGTATAACAGAAAATTTTTATTTTTATTTTATTTTTATTATTTTTTGTCATTGTTGTCATGAAATGAATCAAGATTACCATGTATGGTTGGTATCAGATCTTAAGATAAAACAATTTTCAATTAGCTTTGGTTCAATTATGCTGAAATGAATAAATGAAATCAGTGAAATTGGTATACGCAACATATTAAACACCATATTAATCAATGCGCTTCTGAAATTGCCACTCTAAACAGTGCAAGGATAGCACTATTGATGCTATCCTTTGGGGATAGCATCAATAGTGGGTACGATTCGGCCTACATCCTTGAAACGTCCTCAAAATTTCCATCCGCTGGGTTGTAATTATATTAAAAAAAAAAAAAAAAAAAAGAAGAAGACGGGAGGAGGCAAGATCTAGAGTAAGAGGATGCGAGGATGCCAGACTACACTCGTGTTATTCTTGGAAGAAGGAAAAAAACTATTACACTGAAAACGCAGTGTGCGCTCGGTTTTTGTTTTCATAGCCAGTGTATTAGCAGACATAATATACTGGCTATGAAGCCAGTGTATTATGTCTGCTATTTACATGTGCTCTAAAAAATAGTCTGCCTGCTTTGCGGGATGGAAAATAAGAGTTCCATGAGGAAAAACAGGGCCATCTTAGTATATATGCGCTGGGACATTACCGTGATGGCCCTGTTTTTCCTCAAGGACTTCGGTTTAACGAACGGATGATCGCCGAAGTCCTTAAGTGAAATTGTGGATGACAGATGATCTATAATAACGAATATAGGAACGAATTCCTGATATAAAGTAATTTTTATTCCCGTTGTGAAACTACCACCCTGAATAAATGATTTAAAACCTGAATGATTTAAAAAAAAAAAAAAAAAGCCTGGTCTCTAAAGCGGGATGTAATAGCAGTATCCGGCTTATTCTCACTTATCCTAACCTCTAACCTACGGCACTAAAATGCGCTATAGAGTTCCAGTCTGTCGTGGGTGAACATTCATGAATAGCATGTAGGTTAAAATAAATAAATAAATAAATAAAAAATTGCAATATCTCGCAACTCACGTTGATGCAAATAGGAAGTGGAATGGCCACATAAGCTACCTACAGAACAAATTCCTTTTAGAACCTTGGTCCCCTTCCTTGGGGGAGCTGACCAAGGCCTAAGGAGTATTAAGGCCATACACAAAAGCATGGATCATTTTGTTCTTATGTTTGTTTAATTTAAATTTTAAACCGACGATACCCTTGCTACTAGGGCGAAAATTCTGTAAAATAAAACATCTCTCACATAAGTTTTCCGTTTTTATTATTGTAGAACAAACAAACTCCAGATAAAGCTAGCAAACTTTACCTGCAACCGTCCTAAGCTACGCTATAAAAATATATACGACGGGAACTGAAAAGTTCTGATAAATATCTAGTACAAGTATGATATTAAAGCAACTGATATAACCACAAGAAAGAAAACATATCTTAAAATCCTTTACTCTCCCATGTTTCATCAAATTGTAATAATTTGTTCGTTTCCTTTCAGAAAATATAAGAAGGCATCAGAGCTTTTGAAGAAATTCGAAATTATCACAACTTTTTAGCACATCTTCGAACATTCTGTGCAGATTGTAAACTGAAGAGACTGTTTATTATCACAATACAAAATGATTAAATTGATCTTCGAAGAGCAAAAGAAGATGCTACCCTTATCCACAACGCTATAACAGAATAAAGTCACTCAGTGTAAAATACCTATGCTACTGCATAATATGCTACTGCATATATAATAAATTACCACTTCGGTGCTAACTACAGAATAAACAAAGCCACAACAAATTATACATACACTAAGTTAAGGGGATAATAAATCCCTCATTATTTTAAAGCCGGATACGAAACTCAGAAATCGAAATCTAAGAATTTCATGCCGAAGAACTATCGGCGAGTCCAAGCGTAAGTCAACACCTGGGTGGTACAACACTAGGGCAACTCGGAGCAAAGGTGGAGCAAGATCCATCACTATCCTTAATATTTTCTCATAATGTAAAACGCAGCTCCTAGGAAATGTATTACTATTCGGTGGATATATCTAGGAGATGTATTACTGTTTTACATTGTGTAAAACAATAATATATCTAGGAGCTGCGTTTTACATTATGAGAAAATATTAAGGATAGTGATGGATCTTGCTCCACCTTTGTTTCGAGTTGTACCACTCAGGTGTTGACTTACGCTTGGACTCGCCGATAGTTCTTCGGCATGAAACTCTTAGATTTCGATCTCCGAGTTTTGTATCCGGCTTTAAAATAATGAAGGATTTATTATCCCCTTAACTTAATTTACGCCGCTGAAGAAATAGCCTCTTGGGTCTTTATTATACATACACTGTTACAAAATCATTCAGGCCTGAATGTTTTGCAAATCCTTTGATTTCTAACAATGGGAGGGACACTTATAGCAGAGGTAGTGTTATGGTTTAGGGAGGCATCTCGTTAAGTGGCTGCATCTACCTGTATGTGCTTCCTAGAGGAACCATGCAACTTATAGAGACAAGGTCTTGGATCCCCATGTTCATTCGTGTGCGAGTGCGATAGGGAATACATTTATCCTACAAGACGATAATGCTCATCCTCAATGGAGAGAAGCTCGTTGACAATATCTTTAAGAAGAGACTACTGTACGTATGGACTGGCCAGCCAGCCAGGTTTCTGACCTTAATTCTATCGAGCATGTCTGAAATGCTCTGGGTAGACGTGTTACTATTCTCAACCCACCTCCCTAAAATCTTGAGAGACTTAGGGGAGTTTTGCAGAGGCAATGGTGGTTATTAACAACTGTGCTCCTGAACATCATTATAAACAAAATGAAACATCATTGTAAGTGCTGTATTGCTGTGAAGAGTTGACCACCTTCCTTATTGAATTAAGGCACACTGACAATCTCATTTTGACCTTTTGTTTTTGACAAAACCAATCTACACGACTAATTAAACTATTTATTTACAATTTGTGGGGGTATTTCTTTCACGTCTCATGTCATACTGCTTTTCACCGAATTGCATGAAAATTCATCATGCAATTTTTGAGTTATCGTGGTTTTTCGTTTTGTTCCATAATTTATGGTAACCATTACTATTTTACCATTAACATTACTGACAGGATGGGTGAAGCACTAGTGCTTTTCATATTCCCCTTTATCTGTAATAAGAGTTGTTTGGGAAAGGGCGATTTGCAATTAAGCTCGCCCTCTGGGGGCAGTTGTGTTAGCTATGATCAGTTGAGAGAAGAATAGCCTTCGGTCTTTTGAGTTTGTAGTAATCAGTTTCATTGTAGTTGACAGCTCGTATGATCAGTGGGTTTGAATGTAAACTTGACTTCACGAAGAATTTTTCTGCAAGATCACGAAGAAGGGGGAGATGTATGGAGTGCATGTTTCTCAGTGAATCTGTGAATTTCTTTTGAACCATGGTGCATCCAGAATCATCCTAAGGCATTTATTTTGGATTCTCTGCAATTTTGAAATGTTTGATCTTGAAGTGTGACTCCATGCTGGTGAGGCGTAGGTAATGACTGGATGTATTACCATTTTGTAAAGTAGCAATTTATTATATAAATTCAATTTTCTCTTGCGGTTGATCAATGGGTAGAGCTGTGCTATTTCTTTGGAAGATTTGGAGCCAATGAGATTGATGTGCTTGTTGAAAAGGAGTTTATTATCCATTAATACCCCAAGATATTTGGTCTCTGATTGCCATGGGATCTTATGACCAGAGAGAAGGACGTCTTATTTATTGCAGACCTTTCTCCTAGAAAACAGCATGGCAGAGCTTTTGAGGGGATTCACTTGAATCTTCCAGTTGGTGAACTAGTTTGCTAGCTCACTGATACTTCCTTGGAATCAGGTGATTGCTAGGCGAGGGCTGAGTGACCTTGCTAGAATAGCAGTGTCGTCGGCATAAAGTGGTTGTTCTTGAATTGAGAGGAATATCTGCCATGTAAGTTGTGAAAAGTATTGGGGCCAGAAGAGAACCCTGAGGTACTCCCGCCAGAATTTTGCGCCTTGATGACACACTTCGATTGAGTTTTACTTGCATGTATCTTTCACTAATATATGAGTATATGAGTTTCACTAGTTTAATTGGGATATTGTTTTCAATTAGTTTGAAGATAAGACCTTATCAAAGGCCTTGGCAACATCTAAAAATACAGCAGCAGTGTGAAGGTGCCAGTTAAAACCATGGGAGATATGTTCTGTTATATGTTCTGTTAGTCGGTGAATTTGTTGTACTGTGTTGTGAGCTTTGCGAAACCCAAATTGCTCATTTGGAATTATTTTCTGTTTGTCCACTGCTGATTGTAGTCTTGATAGGATGACCTTTTCTGTTACTTAACCAATGCATTTACACATAATATACAGTATAAATATCATATCCACTTACAAAATTGCTGTCGAATTAGCAATCCGTTTCCACAGTATAACTATTTTAAAAATTCTTAAAATGCATTCAGTGGTTTAAATTATTCTTTATGTGCAAGTTTATTATAAACAGTTCGAGCGTTAGGGAATTTGTATTAGTAGAATTATTTCGACTAATATGGATTTTGTACTTAATAAATTCTTATGAAACGAGAAGTGCCCATTCTGTAAGCGTTTTTATTTCATTTTATGTTACTTCATGAGTTCAGATTATCAAAATAAAATTTAAAAAAATTAAAATATTAATATTTCATTGAAAAAAAATTAAAATCAAATACAGTAGTTGAAATATACAGAATAAACAAAAATATAGTCATTAGAGGTAGGATGATCTAGTGCGGTCAGGGTTATCACCTATCAAATTCTTTCCTATCACTTTCAGCAGAAAGGTTATAAATTTAAAAATAGAAAGTTGATTTTTTATTTTAAAAAAATGGCAAACCATGATGAATTCTTGAACCCAGTAGCAACGTAATGTAATAATAAAGCGACATGCTTCTAAGATAAACTATTAACTCGGCGGCATAGGCTAGATTTTAGAGGACCTTAGTGAAGCGCTTGTACCAGGACCGAGGTAATTACAAATCTTCAAAAATAGGAACATGTATGTGTTCTCATCCAACACTTTATATCCAAATTATTTTTATCGAAATAACTTTGTATTACATAACTATGTTGCTGTAAATGTTGTTGGGGGTTCAATAAAAATGAATATTAGATTAAATACATTGAATAAAACTGTTGTTATTTTTCCCCATGAGGTGTGTGTGGGGGGGGGGGGTTCCAACATGTGTTCCCATGAACCATTTAGATCCTAAATCCAGCATACGCCATTTGTAAAATATACAGGATAACATCATTCCTCCTTATATATCTAAAATATGAAAAAAGTCTTATTTTAATCACAAATCAATAATTTTAATAGCTAATAAATTATGAGTACAGTACTGTAATATTTCCTCAGTTACCATTGCATTGTTTTATGAAATCACGCGGCACTTATTTTATCTAATCAATCTATTGTTCGCATTCCACTTTGTAATTATTGTCGCCACTGACGATGGCCTTGAAAAGACCTTGATAATAATAATAATAATATTATTATTAGTATTATTAATATTATTAAGAGTGACCTCCAAGGAGTCAGAGACTCATCGAGGGAGGCCACATACTACACGCATCAGCTATCATACTTATTCTTGAATTCATTCACACTACTTGCACTTCCAGCATCCAATGGCAATTCATTCTAATCGCGCACCACCCTCTTAGAGAAAAATCTAACCCTCATACCCTTCTTGGGCGCCTCCATTCTCAGCTTCCAAGGATGCCCTCTCGTTCTTTCCCATAAATTGAAAAATTCCATCAATTGAAATCTTGTATGATCCTTTCAGAAGTTTGTAAGTCTCAATCATATCACCCCTCTTTCTACTGTTTGCTAGTGTCTGCAGTCTACAAATTCTCAATCTGTCTTCATAATCAGTATTCCACAATCCTGATATCATTCTTAACACTCTCCTTTGCACTCTCTCTCTCCAATATATCAGAATCACAACGGAAACCAGGAGACAAGACCTGCGCACAATAGTCCAAGTGAGGATGTTATTTTGATGAATTCTTGAATAAGGATGTTATTTTGCCTCTTTACAAGGCCTTATCAAGGCCTTGTAAAGAGGCAAAATAACATCCTTATCTTTACATGTGAACGCTCATTTCAGCATTGCAATGATCTTTTGAGTTGTATTTGCAATCTTTGCTACATGTCTCCTAAAGTTCAACTTCCTATCTATTAACACTCCAAGATCCCTAGCCTCATCAGTTTCTTCTAGCCTAATCCCACCAATATAATACGACATTGAATATCTAATCATGACGGAGTGAATTTACTCACAATGAACTGACATTTACTCGCATTGAACTGACAACAATTTTCCCATGCCCACCATTCCAGACTATTCAAATCATTCTGCAAGTACTACATATCAGCAGCATTCCTGATTACCCTACCTTTCTTTGCATCATCACCAAATAGCTGTATGTCACTTGTCAAATCCTTCCTAATATCATTAATGTACGGATTGAATAACAGTAGACTAAGTACTTATCTTTGTGGTACACCACTTGTTACCTTAAACCTTGCAGACTCAAATACCCCATACACCACTTTTTGATATCTGTCAGTCAGCCATCCTCTTATCCATGCTAATATTGTATAACCCAAACTCATTTTCTCCCATTTATGTAACAGTCTACTATTCTGTCAAAAGCCTTAGCAAAATCCAAAGGTATCATGGTGTATCCATTTCCCTTGTCTAGTTCAATGGTAACATTGTTATAGAATGTGAGCAAGTTGCTAAGACATGACCTTCCCTTAGTAAACCCCATGTTGTTCATTGCAAAGTAGAGATTCGCTGTCAACCCATTTCTGAATGCAAGCCCTAACCAATTTTTCCGAAATCTTCACCACCACTCCTGAGATACTAATTGGTCGATAGTTGGATACATTGGTCTTTGCACCACCCTTGTGCAATGAAATTACCACATATTCCTTCCATTCGTGTGGAATCTTTCCTGTTCTGAGACTCATATTAAACAGCCTGGTCAAAGGAATGGCCAGTTCAGCTAAATACACTTTTAGCACACTTGCTGATATTCCATCAGTCCGTATTGCTGAATTCTTATTCCATTTGTGCAACAGCTCTAAAACCTCTGCCTCACACATTTGCGTTTCTTCATCTAGTGAAGAGGTAACAGTGAGCTCAATGTTGCGTTCACCAGGTTGATAGCTTTTAACAAAATGGACACTCATTAACTTAACAACCTCTTCTGCATCTGTAATCCTCATGCCTTCTGGATTTATAAGAGTTATTATTTCATATTTATTCTTTCTTTTACTTGCAGCATATCGATAGAATTCTTGTGGATTGCCTTTAACACGCAGAGCTAGTTTCTTTTCATACTCAGACTTTGCTTTACGTACAACCGTCGTGCCTGTTCTAGCCTACTGCGTATAACGTTCATAATGGACGCCATCCTTATGTAAACGGTATTCCTTGCACATCTTCCTTTTCTTACGAATTTCTGTGTATTATCAGTAAGATAATACACAGCGCATTATCTTGCTGAAAGAGATAATGGTCAGTTCCGTAGAAACAGCACAAAGTAGGAAGTATTACATTGTTGAAATGTCTCTCGGAGTTCAATGTTCGTGGTACCACAAACAGAGGTTCGATGCCAAACCAGAAAAAACAGATCATACTATCACACTGCCATCTCCAAATTTCATAGTTGTGGTTTATTCATTCTAGTAAGAGACTTTCGCCGGGCATTAGCCATACTCGTCCATCTGCTCGGTAAAGGATGCAGCGTGATTCTTCACTCTATAACACAGCTTTCCAAGTTTCCATGTCCCAGTGTACACGCTCTTTGCATCACTGAAGATGATACTGCATGTTGGTTCGAGTGATGTGGGGCTTGCATATTGCGGTCCTACCATGAAAATCCATGTTGTGAGCATCGGTTCTGAATGTTTTTTATGCAGATTCGTGTTCGATGACTGGTATTCAACTCGGCGAATGGCGGTTTTTGCATATTATTCTTCGTAGCTTCCTAAGGTCACGTTGGTGAATGTGGTGGTCTACTAGGAGTAGCACTTGAATTTGACTTGCTACACTTCCATCTCATAATTTGACCTAGAATGGTCTAATTATTCAATAATTTTCCAGATAGTCCTGAAACATGGTATCCTATCAAACACTTTCGAAGTCTCTTTCAAACTCCGTTAGTTCCCTTCTCGCAGCCATTTCACCAGGACACAGTTGCACTGACTTGGTAGCATCATATTCCTCCAATTTATACCAGATACAAACATGTGACTCGTTACATGGCACGATGCACCTTGCATATGGGGTGCTCGTTGATTTCTTTCCAAGCAGTGTGTTTGCAATCTTGTCCCACAATGAGTCTTACTTCAGTGAGGATTACTTAAGTTCTTAGAGAAAATAAACTCCCTGTACTCCCATATCAAGTTCAAAATTGAACCTGAATCCAACAACAAACTATCCTTTTTGGATACCGTAATAATTCGTAGTAATCCCACAGGTCATATCAAATTTTCAGTTTATTGGAATCCAACCTTTACTGGCAGATAAATTCACTCATCCTCTATCCATCATTCATCACAAAAAAATAGGTACGATCTGCTCCTCTGATCCTCCTTTTGTTAGATGAACTGAATAAATTTAAAACAAATCTATTATGTAATGGATACAACAAAACTACCATTCAAAAATCATTGATAATTATCATCCTTCTACCAGACTATACTCCGATGTAAAAAGAATTTCAATACTCTACGTGAAAGGAATCTGGAACAAATAGTAAGGATTCTTCGTAAATTCAATCCATATGCTTCCTTCTACCAGCTCCGAAACTTCTTCCTTCTTACAATCTACAAAGGATACATTACCACCCTTTTCCTTACCAGGTGTCTAATAAGTACCCTGCTCGTGTCATCTTTCCCATTTTGGACAGAGTGGCCTGCCTTAATTAGAATTGAAAAACATCAAGACTGCATAGCATTTTTGGAATCTGACAAATCTGGCCTTGCTTCTCACGCTATTGACATTAGGTGCAAAGTTCTTTGGAACTAGACAAAACACTCTTCAGCTCAGCAAGTTCAAATTCGACCGTCTTTTCCTTGAACTTTGCGAAATGCTAAGAAATCGTCCGAACATAAACAGCTCAGACTGTATGCTAATATCCAACTTTGAGAATGACCACTGTTAATTGTTCATAAGTTGTTGTTTTTTTAATTGGTGATTATTTTAAATATATATATTTTTTTTAATCTGCACAACTTACTGCAGTTGTTCCTTATACTTCAGCTGCAACCGAGATACTACTAATATATGCCTGATTCATGACTCGTTATTTTAATTCATTATTATTATTATTTGACACCTCCAGGGAGTCCAAAGACTCATCGAGGGAGAGTGTGCCAACAGCATCGAACGATTGGTTCCCTTCCAACTACTAACCACGCTCAAACTTACTTAACTGAGCCATTAGTAGCAGAGGCTCTACCAATCGACCAACCTTATTCATCTTTTGAATTAAAATAATGCAGTAGCTACAGTCTACTCCCTGATGATGTCAGTGTAACGTTGGGTGAAATACTGTATATTGAAGTTTTTGAATGAATTCTGAATTTTGAAAAGAATTTTGGTTACATGTGTAAGCCGTGAAACCTACTTTAATATGTCTAGGTGCACATATTCCATTAAAGCGAATAATCTCGAATTTACTTAGTAAGCATGTTATCACAGGAAGCAAAAATGCACACCCACTTTTTGGCTGATTTTTACTCAAAGGTCAATCTGATATTTTTATATTATATTTACAATAAAAACAATTACGAATGTACAATAATTGCTTTCATGTCATTTTAACATTTTTTAAAATGTATTAATATTTAATTTTTCCTGAAAATTTTATTAAAATTTATATTTTCCTCAGATATTGGTGAGTACTGATAGAATGTATAGATACTGTGCTTTCATTCAGTCTAAAAAATATCAATAATATCTATTTACTCAAAATATAATCTTCCAAGAAATACTTCAGTTGAACTAACTTACCATTATTCTTCTTATTATTATTATTACGTGACACCTCCAAGGATTTCAAGAATTCATCGCGGGAGGGCACTCTACTCCACTATGCACAGTTCATCGTCTTCCTAACTTAATCTTCCAACTATTACTATCATAATGATACTACTACCATAAACGGGGCAGGCTTAACACGGTAAGCAGGCCCCGTTTATGGTAGTAGGGTCATGTCAAAATAAAATATTAGCGTTTTAATATTAGCGTTTATTAAATATGGATATTCACTAAATATATTGTAATAAATACTGCGACTTTTAATAGCATTTAGCCAGGGGCGCACCAGTAGTGTCCGGCACCTGTGTTCAAAACTTGTTTGTTGTTGGCGCCCCTATACCCCTCCCCCAATAAAAAACACTTTAC
Source organism: Typopeltis vanoorti (assembly GCF_054136105.1). NCBI lineage: Eukaryota > Metazoa > Arthropoda > Arachnida > Uropygi > Thelyphonidae > Typopeltis > Typopeltis vanoorti. The sequence continues at coordinate 44,536,115 of NC_143568.1, forward strand.
AAAAACGTTATTTTTAATATTTGATGCCAATAAAGTGAGTATTTCATTTTGAATTTTATCTCCTAAATAGGAGGGCATATTTTTAAAGTCAGGATCATTAGCTACACGTCACGTGTGTTCCGATATAAAAGGATCAAACTTTTCTAACATCTCAATGCGACATTCTAACAGTAAGTGGCCTTGCGCACTAGATCATAAAATTTTGTTCCCGGTAGATTTCTCGAGTCGGAGTGTTTTGATTGATAGTGATCTTCAACACAGCGTTCTTTTAGTTATATTTTGTTCAAGGTAAGATTTTATCTCACTGAAATTTTCTCAGGCTCTCTCCTGTTCCCTGCCCACTACCCGGCAGTTGTCTTCCGCCTTTAAAAAGGAGATTTACACTATCGGTCTTCACTCGGTGGTAGGAAGGGATAAGGCAGGTCCTGTTCCACGCGAAACCCCCTTCAAACTACAGATTAGGCTTAATCATGAATGATGACCTAAACTTTAAGGAAATCCTTGCAGTTTTCAAACATGTTGGATACTTCCTTAACTCCAAATGGCCCGGTAGGGTAGAGATACACCAGATTACTGAAGTGGAATAAGAGGACTACCATCCCCCCTGATCCACTTTCCAGCTATCGGACAGCCCCTAATGGACTCAGATGACTCTACAGACTATCAGGTGGTCAGTAGAAAAAAGGGTAAGAAGGAGTCTCCAGCTACAGAATCTGAAACAACAGCAGAAGCAGGGGTTCAGCCCTAAGATAGGATAGCATAGATGAACACATCGGTACAGTCCGTTGAAAGAGCAGCTTCAGGGAACACAGCAGCTCAGCCCAAAGAAAGAATTCCACCAGTGATTCTATGATCTAAAGACAAATGGTAGACAGTAGCGGAGGTGATGAAGAACACCGAAACCAAGTTCACCTCTGCTAAAAATTCAAATGAAGGTGTCCGCATTCAACCAGAAGGAGCATTGGACTATCGTCGGCTTACTAAATTTATGGATGAGCTGAAAATTTCATATCCTACATTCCAGCTAAAAAGCGAAAAAAACTTAAAGGTAGTAATTAGAGGTCTAGTGGAAACAATAACGTCAGAGGAGATAGCCGCTGACCTCGAGTCACAAGGCTTGGAACCCATAAAAGTCTCGCGCATCTACCGCGCAGACAAATGTCCCATGCCTCTGGTTTTAGTAGAAATTAGTAAAGACCAGAGAGAAATATATGACCTAAAAATTGTTTGCAATCTAGTAATTAAGACAGAGCCTCTCAGAAGGAAAACATCCGCAGGTCAATGCCACCGCTGCCAGAAATATGGGCATGCGCAGAAGCTTTGTAGAGCAGAGTCCAAGTGCGTCAAATGTGGAGGCAATCATCCCTCTCATACATGTTCTAAACCACGCACTACTCCTGCTAAATGTGCAAATTGCGGTGGGCCGCACCCGGCGAACTACAAATGTTGCTCATCCCATCCATCTAATCTGTGTAAAGCTAGAGAAACAGGAGTCCCATCAACTAAGAAGCATGCTACACCTCCTACACTAGAAAATCCTTTGCGAGCTTCTACAAGTAACAGATCGTACGCCTCAGTGGTTTCCAAATCGGCAGAAACTATAATACAAAGCAGTCAAAACTCCGCCGCAATGCTTGCCGCCATTTTAGGAGAAATGCTAACAGATTTTAGCAAATCAAATCCAAACCAGGCGGATACAAACAGATTTCTTAAAAATACCCAAGTCATATTCTCAATCATTAATGGTTAATTCGACCATCACAATTAATTCCATACAGGTCGCATTCTGGAATGCTACTGGACTAGACAATAATCGCCTAGAATTGGAGCAATTTGCTACGCGTTATAGAGTTGACATCCTTTTAATCAACGAGACTCACCTCCGGCCATGTGATAACCCCAAACTAAGATGCTACACACTACTCAGGAATGATAGGCTCAACACCAGAGGGGTGGAACAGCTATCTTAAAAAAAAAAAAGATACAATGAGATCAAGAAAATAACGACCGCAAACCTGGAAGAAACTGTAATTGAGATACACACCAACAATACAGGTAGACTAAAACTATATTCTGTTTACAATCCTCCAAGCAAACCACTACTAGCCGAGAATCTCTCCCAGCTCCTCGATACAAATGAAGCAACAATAATGACAGGAGACCTAAACGCTAAACATCCAGCGTGGAATAGTAGAAACACCAACAGCAATGGGAGGAGCCTACACAAGTTTGCTATGACAAGAAACATCACCATAGCAGGTCCTGCTGAACCAACACACTACGGACCGCTGGGCAAACCTGATGTGCTGGATATAGCCATCTTCAGGAACACCTCGTACCAATTCTAGTTACAGGTTGTTAATGATCTCAGCTCCGACCATAACCCAGTTCTACTAAGCCTAGGTGGGGAAACAGAAATTACCCCCAACCAGTCCTGCACAAATTTTAAAAAGCTCAACGCAACTCTCTGCAACATCACAGGCCCTGTCCCAACCATCTCCTCACCCAAAGAAGTAGACGCAGCGATCAATAAACTGGAAAGCACAATCCAAACTGGCCTTGCAACAGCCTCCACCGTTACTGCTCCAGCTCAAGCTAACCTGCTCCCAGAAGAGATTCTAAAGCTTATCCGCAACAAAAACAGGATCAGACGTCTCTACCATGCAACTCTATCGCCCCAGGATAAACAAGAGTTGAAGAGGATGATAAATCTAATCCGATATGCGATCAAAGACCATAAGAATCAGCTATGGGAGAGGAAACTACGATCACTAAACGCCGAAGAGAAATCATTATGGAAAATGACTAAAGCCCTTCTCAGCGACCGCCCCAACATACACCCAACCCAATCTGCTTTCTCACCGTCTACCGAGACGATGAGAAAGCGGAAGCCTTTTGCAGACGCCCTGGAGCTGCAATTTCAACCAAACTACACTCATGCGAACTTGCGCTTCATCGAAAAAATCCACAGGCAAGTACGCTGTGCACTTCATCATCCCACCAGCCGTGACAACGCAAGCTATACTACGCCAAAGGAAATATACCAAATCATCAAGAACCTCAACAACAGAAAAGCACAAGGTCCTGACCAGATTTCAAACAAAATTATAGAGGCACTCCCTCACAAAACAATAATGCATCTAATGGCTATCATCAACGCAATGCTAAGACTTAACTACTTCCCCACTTGCTGGAAGCAGGCATATATAATCCTCATCCACAAGGCGGGGAAAGCACCTCAGTTCCTTTAGACCTATCAGCCTCTTGTCAGGCCTGGGGAAAATAGAAAAAGTAATACTAAAACGCCTACAAAACGAAACGAACAATCTAGATCTAATCCCAAAAGAACAGTTTGGTTTTCGAACAGGTCACTGCACAACTCAGCAGGTTCACAGACATATAGAATATATAATTACCGGATTCAATTGGAAACAGCATATAGGGGCAATTTTCCTGGACGTGGCGAAAGCCTTCGATAAAGTGTGGCACAAAGGCCTCATCCACTAACTAATAACAGCATAATACTCACTAAACCTCATTCAAATCAATCTGCGTGGCCTCAGATCCTCTGCAAGAAGTATCATAGCAGGTGTCCCGCAAGGCTCCCTTCTATCGCCACTACACTTCAATATTTACATCTCAGACGTCTCAAACACTCCATCAACCATCATGACATTTTATGCAGATGACATGGCAATACTAGTCAGATCACTCAGGCCACACCTAGCCACACAACGACTATAAAATGCAGCAAGAAATCTTGAAAAATGGTTTCAAAAATGGAGAATAGACGTCAATGCAGATAAGAGCATGGCCATACTCTTTACAAGGAATAAAGCAAACCACCACGGAGGTCACAATGTTCAATACTCATATCCCATGGCAAAAAGAAGTAAAATACCTAGGAATCAAACTAGATAACCGACTCAACTTCAACTACCACATCTCTCATGTCTGCAACAAAGCTAACTCAGCAATAGCTCAACTCTACCCTCTACTCAACCAAAGAAACAAAGTCAGTCCAGAAAACAAACTAAGAATATACAAAGCAATCGTCAGACCCACATTAACTTACGGTTCACCAGCGTGGAGCCACACCTCTCCAGCTCTCTTTCACCAAAACTGGCAAAAATTCTCAAGAAGTTTAACTTCAGAACTTGCTTCACTACACTCCCAAAACTTCGTTCAATACTTAGTAAACCTAAAGAGAAACATCTTCCAACTCAGTTTCCAGGAGTGTACAAGATTCTATGTGATTGTGGAAAGCCATACTATGGCCATACTGCTAAATCCATCCTTCTACGTTTGAAAGAACACCGTAGAGATATCTCCAATAACAGGACTAGAGCCAGCGTCTCTAGCCACGTTCTCTTTTCAGTTAACTCAGACGAAGGCCGCCAACACCTTGTGAACTGGACTCAAACTTCTAACATCCATGTGTGCTATGATGAACTCGAGAGAAAGATTGTGGAATCTAGAAAAATTTCTCTAGATTCTTCTCATATCAACAAAAGCCTAAGTTTCAATTTCTCTGACGCACACGTTGCCTCTGTTCAGTATTGGCGCACTCGTGACAGCGCACAGTATACGTTTGTTTGGAACTCAAGCTCGCTTTTTTGTTTTCAAACACGCTACTGTCTTTTTTGTACTTGTTCTGTTATTACAATTTTAAGTCTCTCTGTAATTCTTTATATATTTCTTTGATTGTGATACCTGAAGATGTTGATCTATTCAACGAAACTAGTAAACTAATAGTATCTTTTCAAATATACCATGTCATCTTTTTTTTTCTCTCGGTATCAGTCATTAAAGCTTTTTCATAATATTCCAACCGAGTAAAAATGAATTCTGAAAGGGAAAAAAAAAAAAAAAAAAAATGAAAATTATAGTGAAATGGATGCGAGAAAAGAAGTGACGGAATTTGAAACAGGCATTGTGATAGGATGCCATGTTTCAGGCCTATCTGTTCGGCAAATTCTTGACAAACTGGACCAGTAGGATGCTACGAAGGATAATAGGTAAAAAATCCCATTTGTCGGCCGACACGTTGAATTCCACTGGAATACGAATCTGCACAAAACACATTCGGAACCGAGGCTCACAAAATGAGTTTCTATGGAAGGACCGAAATATGCAAGCCCCACATTACTGGACCAACATACAAAGTCGTCTTCGGTGGTGCAAAGAGCGTGTTCAGTGACACGTGGAAACATGAAAAGCTGAGTTACAGAGTGACGAATCACGCTGCACCGTCTACGGAGTAGATGGATGGGTGTGGCGGATGCCCGGTGAACGTCTCTTACCAGAGTGCGTAACCCCTAAGTATGAAATTCTGAAGTGGCAGTGTAATAGTATGGTCCTGTTTTTTTGTGATTTGGACTCGAACTTCTGTTTGCGGTACGTACCACGAACATTGAACTCTGAGAGGTATCTGAATGCTTCCTTTGTGGTGTTTCTACTGAACTGACCATTGTCTCTTTTAGCAAAAAAAAAAAAAAAAAAAAAAAAAAAAAAAAAAAAAAAAAAAAAAAAAAGCACTGTGTCATAAGGCTGTTGCTGTATCTGCGTGATTTGTGGATATGAACGTAACCACAAACTGACTGGCCTCCACAGAGCCCTGATCTCAACCATATTGAACGTATGTGAGATGAATTGGAGCGAATGGTAAGTCAACGGACGTCTGTCCTACAACAGTTCAGGACCTCATTACATGCCTACAGAAAGGATGGTCCAAAATTCCCATTGATCGCTATATTACGCTTGTGGAAAATATGCCCGTAGGATTTCTGCACTCGTCGTAGCGAAAGGAGGTCCTACATTTTATTAAGGTGGGCGTCATGGATGTTTATTCCTCACAGTATAATGTCCGTTGACTTCATTCCAAGCAATTTGTGTAAAGTGCCTTTAGTCGAAGACTAGAGGAACATTTCCTAAGTCTTTCTTCAATTAAAATCTCCAACTTAAACTTGGGTTTTAACTCCACATCTAAAAAGCAGACTGCAGAACTCAATTTATTATAAACAATAATACGAGTATTACTATTACAATCGACAATATTCTACATATTTATCACGATCTATCACGATTATCACGATCGACAATATGATACAAGATATTATTGTCGATCGTGATCTCTTCGTGCCAACTCAGGATATGAGTATACAAAGGATTTAAAACTGGAAGTTATCATCGCTTAGTTTTAAGTAGGATAAAAATGAATATCACATTGAAAGGAACATCATGTAAGAAAGTGTTGAAAAAGAATTGAAGTTTAGCAGCTCTTGCAGGTAAACTGCAGACACAACTATACAGACATTATTGAAGAAAAATACGAAATTGTTCGAAAACAAAAACCAAACCTTGGAGTCTCAGTGGCAAATTCCGAAGAAAACAATGATTGATTCAGCTAGGGAGGTATGTGGTGAAGTTGTCTTCAAGAAAAGAAAAATAAGAACATTATGGTAGACACAAATACAGAGGTTTTGATTATATTGTCATTATAGCTTAGGTAAAGCTTTTCGTATTACTTACCCCAAACTCTTATGGAATGGATAGCATGGAGTGTTGGCACGACGCTCTAGATTGGATCAGCAATTCGATCATCGGCGACTGACTTCCTATAAACAATTTCATCGGATCTAGTAACAAACTTATTTAAAATGTGATAGCTGTGAGGTTCCGGAGTTCAAGAACTCATGTGAATATTGGAAATCAAGTTACTCACTGTGATAAACGAAGAGCTTGTAGATTACTTGGATCCCGCCAAGGGAAATAATTGTTCTTTAATCCCGAATTTCTTTCGTTAAATTTGACTGCATGATGGTATATAGAAATTCTGGTTTCAGCTAGTAGTTGCTGACATAACTTGTACGTTCTTTCCCTCTTTTTGATTAGCTGTTCCTTTTATTTATCCAAGACAACGGGAACTACATAAGCACGAAATGCAGTTAACTATTTGAAAAGACACTGTTTTTTTATAAAAACACCACAGAATTTAGACGGTTTGAAGCAGGTAATTTTTTTCTCGCTAATTTGTATATTGTAATAATGCACTTTTTAGGAAACTGTATGTCTCCTTTGCATTTTATCGTAACTTTCGTAAAGATTGGGTATGTTTATAATATGTTTGTCAACAAGACTCAACTCTGAATTAAGTTCATAATAAAGGAAGAAAAGAAACATGCTGTTCCTGGACATAAAAGCGAACGAAGCCAAATAACTTCCTTAACTTGTTTGGCATACCTGAAACTTATTAATGAGAGAAGGTATCTGCATGGTATATCCTTTTACCCTCAGGTTCCATAACGTGATGAAGAGATAAGATGAAGAGAACTTGAAGACTTTATCCTTGAGACCGCACCAAACTTCATCTTGTAAATCTTCTTCTTATGGTGCTATCTTCTATCGAAGATCAGCGACCATCTTGGCGAACTGCGTTTTTGCGTTAATCTGAGCAGTTGTACGCTGCTCTTTCCTGTAAATAACTTTACATAAATAAACAGCAGACCATAATTACATTTGAACAGAGACACTAGGGAGGGGGGGGGGACTCATTAAACTGTTAAAAAGTAACAATATCCTACAAAGTAACAGATACTATACTCAGTTTTGTTCGCAAAGCACTATAAATCATATTAATGAAAAAAAAAAGGGTACATAATGGTAAAACTTGGGCATAACTGAAAAAGATGGTTCAGTGGTAAGATGATCGTCACTATGTACAACAATACATTCAAGCCCATCTTTCGTTATAAGTATACGGAAATCAGTTTCAACAGTATGCTTGAATTTTCAACTTTTTTTTTTTTATCGAGGAAAAATTACGATTTTCTGAAGAAAAAATTTGTTACATTAAATCACCTTCAAATGCCTTTAACTGAAGAAAGCGGTATAAAGATTTCTAGCGTACTAATGAAATTCAAAGACAGGTCTTTCCAGGGGAGGGGGGGGGGTCATTCTTCCAGATGTGTCTTTTTTTTTTTTTTTTTTTTTAGAAGAAGAAGAATTGGAATTTTACATTTTTGTTCCGTACATTTCCAATTTCTATTTCCCACAAACTGGAAATATACAGAAATATAAAAACGTCAAATTCCAACGCTTTTGGGGAAGAAAAAAAAAGAGTACACATCTGGAAGAATGACCGTCCCCCCCCCTCGCCCTCCCGTTGATTAGAAAGACCTGGCTTTGAATTTCGTTAGCACGCCAGAAACCATTACTGTTTTATCAGTTAAGGTATTTAAAGATGATTTAATATAGCAAAATTTTCCTTGAAGAAAATCGTAATTTTTTTCCCCCTGGTTAAAAAAAAAGTATCTGAAATTTCAATTAACACACACATGGTATGTTTGACTGACAGCCTTTATTGTATAAGCTATTCCTAAAATGGCATCAAATATGGTCTTGGATCACTAGTCCTTGTCTAGAGCCTGGAGTCGGGTGGGGAGGAGGAAGTGACTCCAAATAGGTTATTGATCGTCATTGACATGAAAAAAAATCGATCACCCAGAAGAACCAAAAGTTTGAGTGAAAGAATCTTAAAAGACAAAAGGGAAGAGAGAGGAAAATGACCGAGATGCTTCTAGCCCAGGTGCTGTTTTTTTAAGATCGACTCTAACTACGCCACATTTAAAATTTATATCTGGTTCAAAATACGTACATCACAGAGACATTAATCAATAAAATGTTTTAAATAAGTGATATTCATATATTATATTATTTATAATATATGAATATATATTATATTATATATGTACTTTAATATAATTTTGTCGAAATGCCTAATTCTGATTCAATTTTTGTACAGTCTCTTCAAAATCAAGCATGCAACCAACTTGTATCATATATGCTAATACAGCCTTCGAAAAATCGGGACACAGGTCATGTTATTCCAGTTTTAATTGGCATATAAAACATTATTCTTCATTTATTAGGCTTCAAATAATGATGTGTAATTCATTATTGTCTTTCTTATTTTTTTTCTTCAACTTTCTCGTTTACAACAAGTTTGAGCTAGCTAAGAGTTGAATAGGTGCTGTCAACTCTTTTATGGAGTTGCTCAGCTTTGTTATTTCATTTATGTAACCCGGTTTTCTAAACGTCTCCACACACATTCCTTGTATGTATTATTCACTTTGACACCATTTGACTGCAGAAAACCCAGAATTCAATACCGTTCTAAGAACAAGGTTCACAAAATAGTGCACACACACACGCACGCACGCTGGTGACGTAACATGCATTTCGACATAGGCAGAGGAGGATAGGGAAATCACATTTTTTCAGATGACGCGATAGTATTGAAGAGCATCACAGAGGGAACCACGTAAGAGAAAAATTTCGTTACTCATATAACAAAATTCTCCACCCTGCTACTTCGTGATCATTCTGACGCCTTCACGCGCATAACCGATCCCCTTTCTGCACTTCCTTTTATAGACGGCTTTTCCTTCTTATTTCTCTTTCGTTCGTTGATTATGAAACTTCAACAATCGTATTTATGTTTCCTGCCTCTCTCTCTCTCTCTCTCTCTCTTTTCCTGCTGGATTGTTTTAGTACAATACCGAAGTTGTTGGTGATAACAAAACAAAATTAATTTTTGTTAAAATTAAGGCTCCACGTTTTCGCTAATTATATTGCAGCAATTTTTCAACTGCATTGTATTTTCTGTTGAACTTTCGGAAAGCGATAATCTGACATTTTCTTTCTCAATCTTCCTTGTTTAAAATCGTTATAATCATGCAGGAATTCTGTCGTAAAGAAAATAAATAAATAAAATAAAAATTAAAAAAAAATAAAGAAATGACCTGCGTTTGCTTCTTGTAACAAGAAGTATATGAGATTTTTTTTAATTATTTTTTTTTTTATGTGCATAAGCCAATCTCCTACGGAGGTAGTGCTCCCAGAAACTTCAGTTTTCTGTCTTGTAAGACAGTTCGGCCACTGACTACACATCATTAATAGACAAAATTACTACGTCAAGGGTGTAGATTGTGTAGATGGTGGATCGTGTAGCATTGTATAATGTAAAAATATTTGGTGGAAGATGAATTTCATCACCAGATGTAAGACCACCGCCCTGCTTACTGGAAGCCTGAAGTGACTTAAGAAGGTTCAATGTTTGGTCTCTAGAGCAAGGTTTCCGGATTATTAAAATTATATAAAATATACCAACTGAATAAGAAGATAAATAAAAATATAACAATTACAGAAAATAAATAAAAATACAAAAAACTCTTAGTCCACCTACTGTATTAATGCACTTAAAAGTTTATAACTTTTCGTGGGTGCGAGCCACATTTAAAAAAAATATATATAATAAATGACCATGATGAATTCTACAACCCCTTAGAGACGTAATGCAATATTAATAATAATGTAACACACCTCGAAGATAAACTGTTAACGCGGTGACATTGGCTAGATTTTACAGGACTCAGTGAAGCACTTGCACCAGGACCGAGGTAATTACAAATCCTCAAAAATAGGAACATGTATGTGTTCTCATCCAACACTTTATATCCAAATCATTTTAATCAAATAACTTCGTATTACATAACTATGTTGCTGTAAATGCTTGTTGGGGTTCAATAAAAATGAATATTACATTAAATACATTGAATAAAACTGTTGTTATTTTTCCCCATGAGGTGTGCGGGGGGTTCCAACATGTGTTCCCAAGAGCCATTTAGATCCTAAATCCAGCATAGGCTATTTGTCAGATATACAGGCTGACATCTCATTTCTCACTAAATATTTCTTTGGAAGTTATGCTAAAAATTGTTATACTGAATATTTATTATTTTCTGTTAGTTCTGGAACTTTTTTTTTTTTTTTTTTTTTTTTTTGCAGAGCATAATTCTGATAATCTCCAGACGAATCACCACTGCAGGTACAAGCTAATCAACCCTAATCCGTTCAAGGTCATCTTCAGCACTGATACGGACGAACAGCCTTCTCTTTTGACAAGAAACCGTATTCCTGTTTTCATCCTTAAAAAACTTGACTCACATGAAATGTAATTTACATTACATTGAACTTTGGACGACTTGAAAAAATGCACTGCTGTTAGTCTACAAAAAAAAAAAAAAAAGTCATGATGTTAAAACGGGCGTATGCTTTGCTTTTAATATTTGTTCACATTTTACTTTAGTAAAAGACGTACGAAAACAATAATAATTTCTATTTATGTCTAATTTAAATTTATGAAGTTTAACAGCACATTATATCATTTTAAAACTTATAAGTGAATTGATTTTTAACCTAATTACATTTTTTTTATTTACTAATGAATTATAGCATTATTAGATATTGTAAATACGAATGACAGTTAATTATTTTTAACTTCTTCAAATCATCCAATTGCGATGATTTTTAAATCACTGTATAATTCTTAGTTAATAATCATAAGTCGTCGTTAAAAAGGAAGAAGAAAAAACATCAATGAATACGATCGGTTTATTAAAGTAATTAAAATATTAATTAAAATGCTAATTAAAGTATTAAAATTGTTAAAACTAATTGAAAGTGATTAAAAATACATTTCGTAATTAAGTGGGTTTATTAATTTCCAATTATTTTTGTTAATATGATACAATGACCTCATTTTTACTTATGTAATTGCAGACTATCGGTATAAGATTATTTGTTAGTCGGTTAAATAAATTATAGTAAACTGGATTAGAGGGTGACTGATGACAGATATCAAAGAGTGGTTTATGGAGGAGCTGAGTCTTGTACAGGGCAAGTGGTGTACTTCAAGGTACTTGGTCTTCTGTTGTTTAATTTGTACATTAATGCTATTGGAAATAATGCGAAAGGAAATATCTACTTGTTTGCTGATGATGCAAAACTGGGAAGAGCGATTCAAATTTGTAGATATCTTGCAGGATGACTTAAATATGATGGCGGTATGGGCTAAGGTAAATGGCTGTCAATTTAACGTGGTTAAGTGTAAGGTGATGCATTTCGGGAGAATGAGATCACATGCTGTTTACTATATTAATGGACCTGAACTGCAAGAAGTTGACAAGGCTGGGGATTTGGGGGTTATTGTGGACAGAGAACTTAAGTTTAGAGGGCATATTTCAAAGGTCGCCAAAACATCACATCAAATTACATGGTTGTTGAAGAACACACTGACAAGCAGAGATAAGGAAGTTATTGTTCCACTTTATAAGGCATTAATAAGATCACATCTGGACTACTGCGCACGGATCTGGTCACTCTTGGATTTCTTGGTGATGAAAAAATGGTGAAGAGGATCCAGAGGCAGTTACAAAGATTGTTGCAGGTCTGGGGGCTCCAAAAACTAGCTGATAGACGTAGGAGAAGAGAAGAGATATCAGAGAAGCATTTAAGTTATAAAGGAGTTTTATAGAATTGATACTGATGAGTTTTTTTAAGACTAGTGCAGGAAGGGACAGAACGAGGGGTCATCCCTGGAGATTGTGTAAGAGTGTGGTTAACAAGAATGTTAGGACTAGATTTTTGCTTGGAGGGCGGTGAATGTGTGGAATGCCTATCATACTTCTTAATGAAGTATGATAGGCATTCCACAATGAATTAAATTAAATTATGGACTTTGGTAATATTTTGAGCATCTGTAGCTCAGTTAGAATAAACGAGCCTTTTGGATGAAACAAGCCGGGTTCGAATCCCGTGTCTGACGTGAGGAACAGTCAATACAATTCTACAGACATGAAATACAGTCTTGGACACATGAGAAATGGATGGGAAAAATTCTGTCTCCACTGTGGAGATAAGTAAGACAAAATGTTTAGTAAAACTAAGCTCTGGGGCCCAAAGCGAATCCAGTGAAATTTTTCACGGAGGGGAGGAGAGGGTTGCAAACCGAACCATCTTCAATTCCGCTGAAAACTTAATGCACTGGAGAAGGAAGATAATAAAGTAGTTAACTCCAACTATCACGCTAAGACGGTCTCCAAATCATTTCCACTGTCCACTTCCTGCTCTACCCTTTATGAACAAAGTTCATTCGCTATCAGTGACCATTCCCTCCTCTTCCCCCCCCCCCCGCCATATCCGTCATCTTCATTTTTGTCTCTCCGGTGGGGGGCAGGGAGGGAATTGGGTTTTACTTGTAAAGAGAATCGGATTCAAGCAGCTGAAAGTTATTACTGGTAAATATTTAAGCTTACATTACTAGATTTTCATAAGATACAAACTCATCTATCGTTTTGGTTATCAAAAGGTATATTATTAGCATAAATTAGCAATGAATCAAATTATATTATAGGGAAATTAATTATGTTTCATGCACGAAAACAAAGTATTAATGTGAACAGGTAATTAATTTTCCTTGACTCAGAGAGCCTTTACAGGCACACGCCTTTTTGGCTGACGCTGGATTGCCGATTACAATGACGCCACCATCTAAAATACATAATAAAGCAAAATGGGCTAATTTCAGACTATTTGAAACAGAACCATCTAGATTACAATAGATAAGTTCTATGTAGGAATTTCCTATATATACTAACCAGATTTTTAATACGAAGTTGAAATATGTCAATATTAGACCACCCCTTCCGGATATCATTTAACACCAAAAATCCGATGTTAAAAAATTGTAATCGCTTAATATTTTGTGAACTATTAACTCTTAAGAACAACATTTGTTGAAATAGGGCGCAAATTTCCTTTAAAAAATAGGTCATTAAAAAAAATCTCATATTAAAAATGGGCAGTTTACATACTACTGAAATTCCAATTATGAAAATCCTCGATAGAACCCCTTACACACGCACACTGCATTTAGAATTAAAATATACACTGGTAGAAGAAAATATATATGATATTATGATCTCTTTAGTATACAAATGTATGCATATTATGTATGCAAATGTTTGATTATTTTTAAATTATACACTCAGCCGAAGACAATCAAACGGGAAAGAATTTTTTATTTTCTTATAATCACCATCACACGTGAATAGCTTCAACATGCAACTTATTCTCTGTGAATTAAATCATCCTGACATGTGCAGACACTTTTATTTATTTTTTAGAGGAATGTCTAGGAAGCTTAAACTAGTCTTATGCAGGGACCTCTGCTGGGGTTGAAGAATTCAACGACCTCACCGGAGCTAAGAGGGTAAACGTGCGGTTGAAGAAAAGAAGGGGGTGTAAAGTTGTTCCCTGAAGCTTGGGCATTGAAGTAGGAGGCAGGGGAGGTCGCTATCTACCAGGCTCAGTTTGCATTGCCCAAATTTGGGGTACTGATACAACTGGCAGGCCGGCACTGGTTCACCGAGCGCTACACAGTCATACCCGGTTTCTTTTTGTTATTTTTGGAAAGCCAATGCAAAAGACGCGCGCAGTACGACTAAGCGTCTGAAGTTGTGCGTGATTCGCCATCATACGGTGAGGTTGTTTCCGAGGTGAGTAAGCTAGCAAGGCGCGGCTATAACATAGTGTTACGTGAGGAAAGACCACTTCGCCATCGTCCAGCTACGGACTCCGGCGATTTTGATATCTGTTCTGAATACGGTACTGCGGTAAGTAGTGGCTCTGATTATTTTGAAAAAAAAAAAATTCTTTTTTTTGGATAGATAAAACAACTAATTACTTATTTTAGGTCCTACCTTGAATTCTCGAAACTTGCCCGTTAATATTATTTCATTATCAGAAAATAACCTTTAAGGATAAATTACTGTTTAGTTATGTGCTAATTATTAAGCGAGCGTCTCTAATGGCAACATGCCCTCTAGTTGAATACTAAACCATCAGAAACGCATAAACTGTAATAAATACTCGGTTTCCCCACAACTTTATTAAATTCTTTATCGCAAAATATTTAATTATCGAAAAATAAGCAAAGTGTTATATGTAGTTTTTGTTTTCGTCTGCTTTAAGCTGAAATTAATGAAACTGAATGATAAGTATATTATATTTCAGAATAAATATCTGCAAGAAATTCCAATCAATCATAAATCAGAGATATTACTATTATGCACAATTTCGCATTACGCCATTTTTATGTGTATAAAACACCGAAGCATTTATCTTTCCGATGACCTTGGCATTTTGCCTTAACCTTCTAGTTATTACAATCTATCACGCAGAGAAGTCGCACACTACTGTTGCCTGTCAATTTTTTTTTTTTCCCTTTCTTGTTCCGATAGTAAGAGAAGAATTAAACAAATTATAACATTCCAGTGAAGCCCGGCTGGCACTCTTATTCAGGCCGTGCTGATTTTGATCTTCAAGTCAGAGAATCAGAACTTGTGATCCTGACTGCTAACCTTTTATGGAGGTGGAACCTTTGCGGCGAGATCACTACAACGTAGAATCGTGACATCGCTATCGTATAGCCCGTACGTGAACAATGATCATGAGTTGGTGAATTAAGAGTTTTTGAAAGACACACACCGACTATGCGTGTCAGCCATCTTTTACTATTCGTAGGACATGTGAAGTATGCTTTACAGTAAAATCGTAGCTGTTGAGCACTGCTTGTCTGGAGGGCGGAGTCGAAACTTTTGGGGTTCGAGGTGTGGCGCGACAGTCACGTGATGCAATCAAAGCTTCGTCTGCACTGTGAGCAGCGACAGATAGAAATTTGAGCTAAAACTATAAATTAAGAATTTATGCCAGCCATTGTTTTTGCTCCGGCAGGGCAATATAAAGTGTATGCAACATAGTTCCTCATTGTTCTCTCTGTTTAATGCTGTACGGAGAATAAATGTTTCCCTGAATATTTTATTCCAAGGATCAAAGGCAAGAATTCACCCTAGAATGAAATTATTGCAGATTTGTAAAAAAGTGATTCATTTCTAAGTGGTTGGAGCTATTTTGTAATGTTTTTTTTATTATTATTTTGAATTGCATGACCCACTGCAAAAAGCGTTGATCTATTTACTGTAAAACCGTGTTGGAGGATAAAAAATACCTTCGACTCATTTCCTTCTTTTGCAACTCGCAAATGTTTTCGTGGCCGTCGATGAACGTCGTGCACCAGAAATAGCCTTGTGTGGGTAGCTCCGATGCCTTAGGCCGCTTTCTTTTTTTTTCTTTTTTTTTTTTCCGCTCTTCTGAAGAAACATGCTTTTGTCTGCTTTCTCTTATAATGACTTATTTATCAATGAAAATGTATACACACACTAATATTGGAGGATATTCACTCAAATTAACCCGTTATGTAATACATTAAATGACAGTTATTCATCAGTTCCCTGCAAATGAAAAATTACCGTAACTTTACATTCTTCCCACCTACATGAAAAAAAAAAAAAAACTGCATATGAGACATTTTATTTGTGAAAATACCAAATGCTACATTTATGCTAAACCACCATAAGTTCGAATTTTATCTTTTTAGGTGGCTGTTATAAATTAATTAGACGTGTGACGTTTATCTCATGGGGGAGGGGAATGGAAATACATAGTTGGAAACATTGAAATTTTAAAAGTTATTAAATGTTTATATCATATATAATTAGGAATCTAACCCAAAGAAGTCGGGAGCTTACACTGTGTACTATTTTACTTGTTTATATAAATCGCAGTATACTGCTTTGCTCATCGAAATATTTTCCGAAGTAATAAAGCATACGCGTACAATTCTGAAGCTTATTTTTCATTAAAGAATGTGGTAAATGCAGGGGTGTAGTCTTAAAAGAGATAGTGCCAGGGAAACCTTGGAAACAAAAATCCAGACCACGAAGTGCGACATTATTATTATTATTGCGACGTCCATATGTCAGAGAGGTTGCCTTGTTTTCTGAAAAAAAAAATGACAAGAGCGGCTAGCTGCTATTTTTTGACCGAAAGCTGGAAATGCATTATATATTATTATAATTCTTATAATTTATTATAATGAATTTAAAAAATGTGATAGTTTTAAAAAAAGTACCAGGGCGTCGCCCTGGCCCGACTACACCCCTAGGTAAACGACGTTTATCGTCAATTACCACATTCTAGAGATCTACTCTACAGGACGTAGAGTGCCATCACGTCCCCTATTGAATGAAGACGGGGGCGGAACTCTTTCCCCGTTTTTCTCTCTCTCATCGCTTATCTGATGCATGCCGTACATAACTGCTCGTAACGATTTGAACATCGGAGTTCTCTCTTTGCGTTCGTGAGTATTTTTTACACAACTCTTAAGGGTACTGAATGGAGAAAGCAGATTTTTTTTTTAAGGCCATTGCTAAACAATGTCACACTTCTAGGCAAGAGTATGGAAAAGTAACATTTTTATAGCAAAAAGCGCATTTTTTGCATCCTAGATGAACGTTTCCGTAGAAAACTTTACAGATAACCTCGGGTACACTAACCTAATTTTTTCCTCCCTTCTCCCATGTTCAAATCCGTGGAGGAAAAAACGTCTGAATTTAAGCAAGTATTCATCTCTCTCGCGTGCTACATACATCACACTGAACATGCAGAAAGGATGCAGGATACGAATCTCTTATAGAGGGAATGTCTAGAACTAATGTGACGTGAAGGATTATCTGTAGTTATAAGCGCTACAAAGCGGCATAAATTATTTAATTACAGGTTTAGTTTTTTTTCGCTTGATTACCTAATAAATTACTTAACAAGAAATTTATATTCTTGTTTGAATCCTTTATCCAAGCGTAAGCAAACAACTTGCACGTGAAGCATATTCATGAGTAGGCCAATTGTATATAGAAGCTGATAATTTCTCATTAATTGCGTCAGTATGATTATGAAATATCCTTGAATTGCCGTAAGTCTTATACACAGCTTACCGCCTCTTTTCCCTCATCTATCTTTGTGCGTCTTCTATAATATAGAGGAGACGGCATCCAAAAAGTTCCCGATTTTCTTTGGTGTGTCAACACAATGGAAAATCCGTTTTTGTATGCTGTGGATTTCCTGCTATCAACACAGGACTACACCTCTGTTCTGACAAGCTCTGGTGCCAGAATCGCTCATGCTTCAGTCCTGAGTATATTCTGTGCGTAGTCACGAGGATTTGATCACCAATGCCGGATTAAGGGTATACAGAGCCCCGAGAACTGTTTAAGGGGGGGAGGTACGCTCGGGGGGAAGGGGTCCCTGGCGAGAGTGTGCCACCGTGCTAGGGTTAATTCGGTGATTGCGACATTTATCTTTCGGTTAAAAAAAAAAGCCTGGGTTCGAATCCCTCTAGAACGTGAAAACATTTTTATAACAACTTTTAACTGAAGGTAACGTAACCAGTCTCATACAGAGGTGCCGGGGATTCCCTTCCGGAAACTGGAGTTTTTCATCCCATGAGATAAGGTATATGAACTCTACCTAGGAAAGGTTGTAAAACTATAGTATATTATTACCTTACGTGGTCTAACAGTTAAGCCAGAAAGTCTGCACTAGATATTAGACATGGAACTCATTGAAACTAAAGACAATAAGGAACAAGTAATTATACAATAGCAGAATTACTCGTAGGTTTAAAGTAACCATAAAAATAAACTTGTTTCACTGTCTACTGATTAAAAGCTTCGTCAGTTAATTCATATTCGACTATATATATATATATATATATATATATATATATATATATATATATATATATATATATATAGAACAGCATTTCCCAAATTTATTGTATACGTATTTGTTAAATATAGAATTTTTTTTTTTTTTTCAAGCCACTTTAGTCTTCCATTAAGCTGGGTGGAATTGGTCTCTCAGTAGATGATCATTTCATTCGCCATCTAAGGACTCACGAACATCCATGCCTATGATGGGATTCGAACCCATAGCCTGTTACGCCGGCAAGCAATTAATATGCACGTAACAGACTGGCTTCATAGCCTTAGATGCTTCGATGTTGTTTCAGCTAACGTATTGTCATTGGTTGAAATATATGATTATAATTATTATTATATGGGCATCTCCATATTGAGTCAGAGACTCAATGCGGGAGACCCAAACTATCCACACATCTATCATGCCTGTTTTTGAACTCGTTGACAGAGGAAGCACTCACAAGCGAGTCAGACAATGCATTCCATTCATTCACCACTCTCCAAGCGAAAAATTAGGCCTCATACCCTTGTTAACCACACTGTTACTTAATTTCCATTGATGATCTCTTGTTCTCCCACCTCTATCCACTGCTGAAATCCCCTGCGTCAATCCTATAAAGCCCTTTTAGTAACTTGAATGTTTCAATCATATCCCCCTCTTCTCTGTAATCCACAAACTCTCAATCTATCAATGTAGGGAGCATTCCTTATACCAATCACCAACTTGGTCACTCGCCTCTGAATCTTTTCTATCACTTCCTCATCTCCAAGGAATCCAGGCTACCAGACCTGAATAATCCAGATGTGGACGTATCAACGCCTTATACTTTATTCTCATGTTAGTGATAACCAATTTATCATATAAGCTATTTTGGACACCTTAGCAATATTCCCTCTGAACTTCAACTTTCTTCAATTTTCTCTCTTTTAATTCTAAAATGCATAACTTTACATTTCTCTACACTAAATTGATATCCATTACCTTTTGCCCATTTTGCCAGCTTATTTAGATCATCCTGCAAGCTCTCTACATCAGCTTGATTAATTATTACGCTACACAACTTTGCATCATCAAAAATCAACTGGATATCTCTTCAAATAATTTCCAATATCATTTACGTACAAATTAAACAACAATGATCTAGGCACAGAGCCTTGCAGGACACCAATGGTCATTTGCTTCATCATGAACTCTGTTCCTCCATAAACTACGTTTTGCTCTCAGTCCATGAGCCATTCTCGTATCAATATCACCAGTTTAATATCCGTTCCCATTTGACTCAGTTATAAACAGTTAAGTTATTAAGGCAAGTCCGACTTTAACGAAACCACGTCCCCCCCCCTAAAAAAAAAAAGTATAGTATTCTTATCCACCCATTCCAGAAATCTGTCTTCAACCAACTTTTCGACACTTTTACCCTCACTCCCGAGATGGCGATTGGTTTGTAATTTTCTACCGCAGTCTTAGCGAGCCTCCTTTATGCAAAGGAACTGTTTTATCTTCCTTCCACTTCCTAGGGACCTTAAAGAGCTTAGACTTAAGTTAAACAGCCAAGTAAGAGGCATTAAATGCCTTTTTCATATTCACGTAAATACCCGAGCTGATATCCTATTCAAACCCACAACAGTATTTACATTTAAATTCTGCAATATCCTAAGTACCTCTGATTCATTAACCTCCATTCTCAAATGGTATTGTTGCATGTGACAGTAATATCCTCACTCGGATGATGGACTTTCGAAAAGCGGTCACTTAGTAACTATTAAATTCTGACTCAGTCACCTCCCTGCCACTAAAGTTATCCTTCCCAAGTTATTCTTCCATTTATTTACCACATAGCGAAAGAATTCTTTGGAATTACCTTTGACCCGCTTGACTAAGGTCTTTTCATAATCTGATTTAGTCTTCCTAACTATGCTGGTAACCTTTCTAGCCTGAGCTTTGTACTGTACTGCTCATGAGTTTGCTGACAATTGACATTTATGACTTAAGGGGTGAAGCGAAAAGCTTTTCATATTCCCCGTTGTCTGTTACGGTAACAGTGAGGAAAAATATTATGAGCATTTTGCTCGCCCAGAATGGGCATGGAGATTATACAGGGTGTTCGGGATAAATTTGACAGTTTCGTAAGGAAAAAGAAAATCTTCTTTGTATCTATTAAATTTAATGAATTGACAAAAAAACATTACAGGCAGAGTTAATTACAATACTATCAACAAGATTTACTCAAAATAACCACCATTAGCATCGATCACAGCTTCAATTCTGCTTCGGAACCTCGAACAAGCTGATGCTACAGTCTCCCTGGGAAGGGCCGCAAAAACTGTTTTAATTTTATCCATTAACTGGGCTTTTGTATTACTGGAAGTGCGATTGGTGTCTTTTTCAACTGCGCCCCATACAAAATAATCCATGGGGTTAAGGTCTGGGGAGTTTGGAGGCCAAACATTTGGACTGGTGAAGTCATAGAAATTTTCAGACAACCATTTTTGACTTTTCCCAGAGGTGTGGCAAGGGGCCGAATCCTGCTGCCATACATACGGCCTACCATTGGCTACCCTTGTTATCCAGGGCTTGACTACAGTTAGCAACTCCACGAACAAAGCCCGAATTCCAATGCCAGGGTTCTTCAACACCTGTTCCTGCAGATTTGCAAGGAATTCTGCTGTACGAACGCAATCAGATCGTCTGCTAGGGATCTTTCTTCTTGCTACATCCTCGTAGTCACCATTGCAAGTCTCTAGTTCATGCCTGATTGTTTTTACTGTATTCAGGGAGCATTGGGCAGCAGTCGTAATATCCTTATTTTGATGGCGGGCACGAATCATCATGATACAAGTTATTCTCTTCCATGATTCAGGTGGGTTCCAGCTATCCATCCTTTCTGACATCTTGTATATGAATGAAGAAGGGTCCAAACTTTTAAATGAAGAGAAGTGTGTGTTAATACATGTAACTTACGGAAAAATATAATTAATTATAAATATGTCAAATTTATCCCGAACACCCTGTATATCACTGAAGGAAGTTAAAATGGCTTTTGGTCTTTTGTGTTTGAATGTATCCGTAGGCTCATAGGCTACAGCTTGCTGAACTAGATCATTGGGATGAGTGGACGTCTTTAGGAAGAACTTTGCAGCTAAAGTTTGTAGGAAGGAGAAGATAAGGAATATTTGTATCTCGGTTAAGTTGATGATTTCTGACGAACCATGGGGCGTTTAAGATCATTCTCAAGCATTTGTTCTGAACCCGTTGCAATTTGATAATATTTGCAGTGGAGGTGTGGCTCCAGGCTGGAGAAGCATAAGTAACTATAGGACGAATCGCCAGCTGGTATGAAAGCAGATTGATTCTGATGTTTAGCTTGCTGCTTCTGTTTATTAGGGGGTAGATCTGAGCGTTGGCTTTAAATGCCTATGTGCCTTGATGTGTTGGTTAAAAGTTAATTTTTTGTTGAGGACAACACCTAAATATTTTGTTTCCGTCTCCCAGGGAATTTTGGTGTTGAATAATATGTCTCCTACAGGAGATATCGACCTTTTTGTGAAGAGAATAGCTGAACTTTTTAGGGGATTTACTCAGTCTGCATTTGGAGAACCATCTTTCTAATTTCAGGTTTTCTTGAAGTTTTCTAATAACGAAATGTGGTCGGAGAGATCTGACTAATAATGCTGTGTCATTTGCATATAGGGCCATGATGGATGACATTGGGTTGTGCGGAATATCAGACATGTATACAGAGAACAGCAATGGAGCCAGTAGTGATCCCTGTGGCACTCCGGCCAAGATGGATCGCTGAGATGAGGTAGTGCCGTTAATCTTGACTTGCATGGTCCTGTTTTGCAGATATGAACTAACTAAATGTATCAATTTCATTGAGATACCAGCTGAGATAAATTTATGTTACAATCCAAAATGCCATATTTTGTCAAATGCTTTGGATAGGTCAAGGAAAACAGCTCCCGTGTATTGACGTCAATTGTAGCTGGTAGTAATGTATTCCACTATTCTGTGGATTTGGTGAGTAGTACTATAGTATTGCCGAAAACTGAACTGCTCTTTAGGAAAGATGTCTAGTTCATTTATTGAGGCTTGAAGACGTGCGAGGATGACCTTCTCCGCAATCTTGCCTAGGTTGGAGATGAGACTGATTGGACGATAATTTTGAGTAAGGTGAGGATCCTTGCCTGGCTTATGTATAGGAATTACATCGTCCAGTTTCCAGGTGGAAGGAAAACAGTGAAGACTTAGGATTGCATTTATAATTATGGCCAGGTGCACTACTGCTTTTCTGGGCAGAAGTTTGATCATCCCATTAGTAATGCCGTCTAGCCCAGGAGCTTTTTTGTTCTTTATTTTTTTAATAATGTCATATATCTCAGCTGGTGATGTTAGTGCAGATGGTCCGTGCTGGTGTCAGGAAGTTTGAGTGAGTGTCTGACCTTGCTGTGAATCTTATATATGTAGTCAAAGTCAAGGTTTCCATACGAAGGTCTGCATTGCTCCTCTAAGTTGTATGCTATAACTTCTGCTTTGTCTACATCTGTGTGAACAAGGCCCTGGTCAGAGAATATTGGGGGAAGGGATCTGTCTTTGTTTTTGATATTTTCAGTACTCCCCCAGATGGAGTGATCAGTAGGTGAAATGGAAGATAACTTTTCATCCCATACTTGGTCTCTGAGCTTTGAGTGCATCTCTTACTGCCCCATTTAGCCTGTTTAGATCTGTTTTATCTTGTGGTGCACACGTGTTACGGAATCTTTTCCTAGCGCTGTTTTTGTCTCTGATCAAGTTCATGATGTCTTCAGGCAAACGATCTGGCTTGCGGGCAGATTTGTAGGAGGTAGTATAGCAGAATTAATTTGTCGTGTGAGGTTTGTAACTGCAGCTTCTACTTCTTCTTTTGTGCATATGTGAGGAACAGGTCCAATATAATCCTTGAGTGCTGTTGACAGCCTTTCCCATGCTATGTAGGAGTGAGAAGGAGGAGACAGGTATTCTTGTTTTCCCAGCTGTAGTAGAATTGGGTTGTGATCGGATGATAGTTCATTCATAGATATGATTCTGTATTGAAGTTTGATATCCTGCCGGATAGCTATATCCAGGATGTCAGCAGTGCCAAACGTATTGAGATGAGTTGGCTCGGTGGGGCCTGCCACAACAGCGTTGCTTAGGATCAAGCAATTGGAAAGTAACTAAGTAATTGGAAAGGATGCAACCATTCTTGTTTGTGGTTGTTCAATTCCACGCAGGGTGCTTGAAGTTCAGATTCCTGGCTATAATGGTGGGCTCTCTGACGCATAAGATGGCATTTAGGTCAGTGTGTAGTAGAGATTTTTGGGGAGGGCTGTATGCTGAGTAGATTTTCAGTTTGCCAGTGGAGCTGGTGACTACTTCCACGCCTGTGATCTCAAGGTTAGTGGTTGATGGGTTTCTCACAGAGTGGTGCTTAATGTAATTTTTAATGAAGATGGCAGTGCCGCCGCCTCTGTAGAGTAATCTATCGTTTCTTTATAGGCGATAACACCTTATTTTAGGATTGTCTGAAGGTCTTAAATGAGTTTCACTGATTAATATAACATCTGGTTGATATGTGAAATCTTGGAGTTCCAGATTTTTGTTTTTGAAGCCATTTGCATTCCATGCAACGATCTGAAGAGATGCTGGAATGAATTTGTTATTATTCATTTATGAGAGCTGTGAGGATGACCTGTGTTTCACGACGAAATCTTTTAGTGGAGGTTGCAGTAGGGTTTGACAGGCTGAAAGCTTGTAGCATGTTTGCTAGTGAGGCCGTAATAACAGCTGTTAGATTTTTAGGTGCTATTGGTTGATTTTGTTCTGGTATTGGTCTATTTGTACGGGTCACATCGGCATAACTTCTTGTTTGCTTTTGGGTGTCTCTATTTTTGGCTGTCTCCGACTCTGGCTGCTGAGTCTCCAGTTTTGATGCTTGGGCCTCTGGTGTTCTTATACTGTAGGAGGAGGGCTGATTGACTGCCTCCATCCGTTTGTTCTCTGGGTGCTGAGTACATCCTTTGTAGTTCGCAGGATGAGGGCCACCGCAGTTGGCACATTTGGCCGAGATGGTCCTCGGCTTTGTGCAGGTATTGGTTGGGTGGCTGTCCCCACATTTCAAGCATCTATATTCCACTCTACATAGATTCTGGGCATGACCAAACTTCTGGCACCTGTGGCACTGCCCAGAAGATGATCTTTTCCGGAGTGGTTCTGGTGTGACGATGAGTCCACAGATTGTTTTTAAGTTGTAGACATTTTTGTAAATTTTATGAATCTCTACTAGGACTAATGGCATGGGAGTCTTGTCTGCTTTGTACATTCTGCTGACCTTGACTAGAGGCAGATCCTGAGAATTAAGGTCAGCAGCCATTTCTGCTGTGTCAATGTCTTCACAGACACCACAAAGGACCACTTTTAAATTCTTTTTCCGAGCTGAGCGCAAAAGTATGATACTGGATGCCTCTATCGTCCAGTTCTTTGGTCAACCTTCTATAGTCTGTCTTCATCTTTATGCCTTCATCCATGTTTTTGGCTTTAATGAAGCCAATGTGCAGATTGGACATTGTGGATCTTAAAGCTGCCCATCTCTGCTTTTCTCTAAGAATGATCGGAGGCACCGTTTCTTTGTGAGAAATAGCGGCGTCCGAACCCTGAGCATCCTGTTCCATTTCGTTGTCTTTGTGCGGTTCTGTTGTTTTTTGCGTGCGCGCACTTCTACAAAGTCTGAAGGAGTAGAAGGCACTGATTCTAACTGATCTTCTGCGACAACGTCTGTGACACTTGCCGGGAGAAACGTGTCGTAAAGTTTCACTTGTTGTTAAGTAGTTCACCTAGTCATAAATTCTCTATGTACCTCATTTAGCTGTTTTTCCATGACTATCAATGTGAAGTATCTAAAGTTGGAAAAAAAAAAAAAAACCGCTTACTGTGCAGTTGAAACCTTACCGACACTTATGCAGGGCTCTGAATTTTTTGGGTTAATGGTGTGGTATTCAGGACACATTTACAACAAATATCACTTGCCGGTCACTCGGTCCGTCTCTTCACAATTCATGAGTTTGCTAATCACTTTTCTCCATATAAATACTCCATAACATTTTTTGCTTTGTACTTTTCAGTAAGATTGTATTGCGTTCTTTGAGAATTGTTTTTACTTAAAAAAAAAACTGTACTTTTTTAAATGACCTAAAGTGCAGTTTTTGAATGTTTAATGACTTCTCATCTCCTATGATGTTCTTTATTTTACCAGATTAAAGGAAAACGCAATGAATACTGCATTTGGGAAACAATCAATGGGCGAACACAAGCTCTGATAATGGCTTGCAAAATTCAAAAAAAGGACTGATCTTTGAAGATGCCGATCATTTAAGGTGTTCATTTGCGGTTGTTTTAGATAGACTAAAAGTGTCTCGTATTAGTGAGCTAGTTCACCAAACTAGTCATCTCATCATCTGTGACTTAGCGGAACAAATGAGACCCCTCCGATGGAGCCTTACCAATGCATTTTGACGGATCGCGACGAAATCTGTGCCGCGTGTGCTGTGACTGATCATCAAAAGCAACGGAGCGGTGACGTGTGTCGTGATCTTCAAGAACATGGTAAAGGCGAGTCGATTTTCCTTTCAAAGGTCATCACATCAGATGAGACATAGATTTACAGTTCAGAGGCGTTTGTCAAGTTTTAATGGAACTTTAAGCAAACTTGCCTTTCAAATTATCTTGGTAGAAATAACGGCATTTACCATTATCTTACTCAGAGCTTCATAAGATAAAAGCTAGCTGGACGAGTCTTGGACCAGTTACACGTTATCACCACCATATGGCGGAAGAGCCATATAATCACGCACTCCGTTACGATATCCCGAAAACATGCTGTAATATCTTTTTATTATTGAAATTATTTTTATTCACGCATAGAATCAGCATGTTTAAGAGGTATTTCGATAACTTTAACCGATGCTATTTGCTGTCTGTCAGAAAGGCCATCAAAAAGTTTACAGGCGAGGAAAGCATTAACACATGAGGATTAATTTTTTGCGTGTTGAAAAAAAACTGTGTAACCTTTTACTTGCATCTGTTTATAACTCTTATTAAAACAGCGTACAGGGATTATTCAAGACGTATCACGGTTCGTAATACTGACACTTTTTTTTAAACCTAGTAGTAAAGCTAATTTAGGAATCCCGCAATACAAACTGCCCTAAAAATCTTCATGGAAGCTGTTGGCTGCTATCGCTAATGTGATTTTTTTTCCCTTCCAGAACTTGATCATATCCGTAATTACCATAATGCATTTTTATGATGTTATATTCCCGAAGTGTAATAAAGGTGGTAGGTCTGATTTTGCCATCAAAACTTTTGAAGAGCAGAAAAAATAAAAATAAATAAATAAAATATATAATAAACAACCTCCAATTTTTCATTTAATTCAGCTTCTTATAATAAATTCATGGACTTTGAATAAATAATCTCAAGATCAAACTACCAATGAACTTCTAGAAGTATGCATTTTAACAATGCAGAAATAGCACAGTTCATATTTCGTTATGATATGAATTCTTTTTGCTTTAAGCTGTGTGTTTTGATTTCCTAATTCTAAAACCAAATTAAAAATGTCAAGAAATTATATTCTTTTCATCCTTTTTCCAACCGCAAGCAAACCAAAGGTTGCACGTGAAGTTTCTTGACGAATAATTTAATTTTATAACTAAGCGAAAAACTTTCTACATCTTGCCTAAATCAGAGTATTTTGGTAATGTAATGAAAGGACCACAGCCATTCCAATAATGCATACTATTATTCACACACTCGACAGGATGTGCTTTGCATTATGGGATACTAAGACAATTAATGTGAAGTCATCAGTAGCTATATACAAGTAGAGTAGTCGTAAAGAAACTTCAAGTGCAAACTTTGTTTGCTTACACTTGGATAAAGGATTAAACCAAAAATATAATTTCTTGGCATCTTTAATTTAATTTATAGCTAAGTGAAAAAAAATTTCCTATAATTCTAAAACGTTTTGACAAATTTTAGAACGGCACAAGAAATTTGAATTAAATGCGATACTTTAACTTTTGTTTTATTTGCCACAAGAAAGGCTATGAATCAGCAAAGGATGGATTTGGGAAATGGGTGGATCCATACAATTCTATTCTATTATTATATTAGATTCGTTTGAAAATATGATTGAACATTTTGATGTTATGTGTAAATTGCCCAGATGAAGCGGTTGAAAACAGTACATTTAGTACTGAAATCTTGGAACCCTGCGCTATAGACCAAAGATACTTTTAAGCCTCTTCAGGCTTTCAAAATGGTTTGACATCTTAAAAGGGGAAAGAATTTTATAAACATTTCTCAGGGGAAAAAAAATAATAATAATTAACTGGGAATGCTTCGAGTAGAAAATGGGAGACGAGCAATTTTCGAAATTTCTGAAATTATCAAGTACTTTAAGTATACACGTATTTTTAATCTCCCATTCAGATAATATTTCTTTCTGCTTGTAATAGTTTGTATTGTTGGCTCAGTGGTTAGTGCATCTACTCTCCAACCAACAAGCTGCGGGTTTGAATTTCGCCTTAGACACAGATGTTTGATTGTCTTTAGGCGTGAAAGGTGCGGGACCTCAGTCCTGCTTAGAGACCTAAAAAAAGTTCCATGTTTCGTCTATAGAGCAGGGTTTTTCCGGACTATGTAAAAATGAACTTTAAAAATATATAAATTAAGAAAATACTTTGGACCACTCACGATACTAAAGTACTATAGGCTTCACAACCTTTCGTGGGTGGGAGTAATAAAAAAAATCCATATACTACATTTATACTAGTAGTATTTTGAACAACATCCCACGTATTGCTTTGCATCTCTCAGGAGTTCCTGGTTGCATTATGCACATCTCAATCCGTGACCTCAGTCGAAGGAGGGAAAAAAATTCAACTATTGATCATTTTGCTTCTTCGGTTGCTGTATTTCGGCCGTCTGCGTTCTTGTAAGAAGTGAAGTCAAAATATAAGCTGCACAGTAGAAGGAAAGCATATGCACATACTGAGTGATGACATATTTTCGCAAGGCTAAGAAGGCCAAAAATCCATCATTCATCTGAGATTTGGAAGCGTTTGCTTATCTGATGAGCAAGCTAAGATAGTTTTTTTTTCTATATCTTACCTAGCCCGATTCTGATGAATTTCATATAAATTGACAAAGCTCAAAATCCTTCTGAGCTTTGCTAAAATGTTTATTTTCAAACCAAAACAGTACTCGCTTGCAATTCAAACATTACACTTTAAAATAGCAGAATATGAATGATAAATTTTGTTCACCATATAAACTTATTTTAATTTTCGGGTTAATTAGTTAGAGCACCCAAATCTACTTCGTACCGAAAGCTGTCGTAACCAACCAACGCACTAAAAGCTGCTCGTACGTTTATTAATTAAATTGTTTGCATGCCTATGCCACGAGACATTATCTTCTAAAAATACGAACAGGGCATTTTTAGAAGATAAATAGTAAAGCGCATGATTACACAACTTCAGTAGATGGGTTTTCAATCTAGTGTCTTGAAAAGGATCATTCACTGCTTGCATTTACAGCGTGTCAGCTCTCTCCGGCCTGGCGTGTCGCGGGGGTTATTCACATGCCTACAAAAATAACTTGTTGAAACGTACGAGCAGCTTTTAGTGCGTTGGTTGGTTACGACAGCTTTCGGTACGAAGTATTCGCTCTGTCTGCGACCTTCAGACCACGGGTATGGATTATCTCGCTAGAATACCGATTTCAAAGAAGGTTTTAGTTCATCGGTTAAACTGGTGTTTACTACACTTGAGTCATGAACCAATGAACCCCCCCCCCCTCCCCGTTAAGTATAGGTGACTTCATTCCCCATAAATATTTAATCTAGAAACAAGCGCGGTTGTACTGGCTGGTTTTGCTAATACGTTTGAATACATCTTAGCAACAATTTCCTTTTCTTAAAGACGAGTTGCTGCTGTCACTAAAATGTTTCAAAACGTAGCGAAATTGTTCGCTTGCAGTTCGTAAATTATTCTTTCATTAGCTGTTACTTTTCTGGTAAAAGTTTCGAATAAGATTTTTTACTTCCCTTTCCTTGCGAACGGTGACTGTTTATCTTGATCTTTTCCACTGCACAGTTTTCTATTGTTTCGTGTTTCTGAATATGTGTACCCTTGTTTTCAATTTTCGACTTTAAATGCATTTCGTGTAAGAAATAAAACAACTTTTGAAATAGTACATGCGTAATTAGGAGAACTAACTTTTTTGGCAATAACTAGATAACATCAACAGAATGCGGTTATAATTAGAACTTTGTCAGATTTAGACCGTTCGCCTATGCTTGCACAGTAAGAAAATTGTTCAAAACACAAGAAGTAGGTAAAATAATCGAAAAAAACAAACAAACTTGCTTTTGAGAACCAATAGAAGCGTATATTGTTTTATATTAAGTCTTAGTAAAGGCATTTTCACATAATTACTAGAGTAGTAGACAATTATTGTTGGAAAGAGGGGAGAAAAAGGCCTTGACCGCAACAAGTGAACTGGGTCCTATCCAATATATACGAACTCAGCACTTTGGTATGATCAAGTTCTGTGTGCTATAAGGTTTTATAGATTGGGAACTGAGCTTCTCAAATACAGGACAAACATGTCCTGACGGTACAGGAAAATGCAGGACATTACTAAATAAGGTGATCAGACGTTTCGCATATACTAAGACGTCTGGTACCTTATCTAGAACAGTACTGCAGTGAGTTGTTTAGAAATGAGCTGTTCGGCATTCAACATTGAATAGTAATTACGCAACAGACAATTCAGTTTCGTGATATTATACTTAAAATTTCTTTTGTTTATAGCACACACGCACACCTAAGTGGTCTTTCACAGTTAATACTGAGAGACAGTAGTGCGTGAGTAATAGTTCTTGAACAATGTCAGCTGAAAATGTTCCATCACCCATTTATAATCTATTTCTGCACATCTCATACAGCAACCTATTACCGAGTCATACATATATAATCGGTAATCTTGTACCATTTGGAGTGTCTCCAGTCATCTGGTAAATTTTTTGAATGCTATGTTATAACTGAACTTTTAACAAGTGAGGCAGAACATTTGGGAGGCTGGTTGCCTATGGCCTAAGTCAGGGCTGTCCAACCTTAGGTAATCCGAGGGCCGCATCACAATGCGTATCTATTAATTTGGTGAGCAGCAGCGACACATCCTCGATAGCTGAACAAACGAACAACACTAATCGCGCGCTCACGTTCCTCGTGAGCTCCCGGAGCATGCGCGTTGGAACAAAACAGTACAGTATAAGAATGCTTCTTTGACACATCTAATATTTGAAAAACACGTGGGTATATAGTGATGTAAAAATACCAAATAAAATTACCAACATCGAGATTATTGATTAGTAATAGAATTAAAATAATACGCATTTGATTCAGAGTATTTTATTTTTTCGCTCGTGAAAATCAAAACCCACAGGTTTTGATTTTCACGAGCGAAAATCAAAAAGTGTCCAAAGCGGTGCGATTTTGGACAGCCCTGGCCTAAGTCATTATCTTTTACATCTACAATCTCCAATACAGAAACTTCGATATATTTGTGCATTGTATCTAGATAGTATATCTGTCTCTAGGCGGATGAATCATAGTAAATTGTGGCCTGTTATGTACAGAAAACGAAGAATAAAACATAAATGACTTCCAAATGAAGTAATTCCACTTTGGACATCAGTGAGAATGAGACAAGGAATGCAGATCTTACGTCAGTAACGACGAGTCTAATTCGCTCGGTCATTACAAAGTGTTAAACTTAATGATGGATCATCCCCCCCCTTCCCCCCCAGCAACAACTGTTCCAACAGTAACTAATAATATACGTACGCATACAAGAGCTGAATATAAGCTTGCTTTTTTTTTTTTTTTAATTAACACCCGTGTATTAATTTTTGGTGTCCTGTTTTCATATTTAGTTGCAGGCATGCGTAGCTCGTGTTAAGACCGAACATCAGGAAACCGATGCTGTCCTGATGTTTGGTCTTAAGAGAATAAAGACCTTTTTTTTGTGTGTAGATTCAATTCTAGTGATGACCGAGTGGAGCAATTTTTCCTAGAACCTTTTTCAACCAATTCCAATCATTGATTTTTTGTATGATTCCAGAAATTCGGAGTTTTGACTCCGCAACTTAAAAATTGATTGTAAAATCTGGATGGCGGTATTTGACTACCGAAGAATTTTTAAATTAATAATCCATTAATCTTAGGCTCACAGGCTGTAAGATATCTAACAGCGAGGGCTAATGAAACCTGCTTTTCAGAATATACCAAATTTTTAAAGGGAGATTTAAGATTTTCTGTTGAAAGTGACCGAGATTAATTTTTCAAATTTTCTTATGTAACCTTTTGATTTTTAATCCTCAAATATCCCATTTCTTTCGAACGTGAACGTTATTAATGCACGGCGACTATTGTGAATTTTTTTTCTCTCCATAAACTACTGTAATTTTTCCTCTCCTTTCTCTCTCCCTACATTGATTTTTAGTTTCTATTGTTTTCAAGTTTGTTTGCCTGTTATTATTCAAGGAGAAAATCAATCCGCTTATTCTCAGAATCATCAATTCGAGTATATCGTGCTGACAATATAAATTCAACCATTAGTTCAAGTATGCCAGCCTGGTTGGTCAAATGGCACGAATCTTTGTAGGTGGAAGATTTTCATTGTCCAGTATGTGAGACCACTAAGTTGCTTATTAGGATGCCTGAAGTGCTTGAAAATACCTGTTTGATCTCTAGATCGGGGCTTCTGAATTATTTAATCTTTAGCCCATTCACAGTATTAAGTACACTGTACGTTTTACATGGATGATATTCACATTAAGCTAAGAAAACATTGAACAAGGGCAGCTAAACAGACAGTAGATTTTCCCTCATTGGTCTGTATAACAGTAGGTTCTACAAGTACAGCAGCGTCCTCTGACGATACCAATAAAAAGTTCAAATCCTAACCGGGTTTAGATTTGATTGCATGCCTTGGCTGAGTGGTCAGCATAACTAGCAGGCAGTTCGAATCCATCCCAGTGATCACAAAGATGTTTTGTAACATGCTTACTCCTGGCCTGAAGGAAAAATTCCGAGGCGTCTAGTCTCAGGTGTAGGGATCCAGAACTTTTAGTGCAATTGCGAATGTGTGTTAGGTTTACAGTTTTTCATGGTCGATGTTCACATTAACTCTGCATTCAGAGTCCAGTATTCCATTTGTGTACAAAAACATAGCCGAAGGAAAATTTCAAGCATCTGCTACCTCAAAGAACAGGACCAGAATCTAATCTCGACGTGTCACAAATGGATAGTACAATTTCTAGTATTGAATTTGCTTTAGGGATATCTTGGTTCGAAAGACTATATATTTTATGTCTCAAACTGCATTGAAAAACAGCGATTCAAAAGTACATTCATGTATCTGGCGCATGTGTACGCCTTGTCCACTATGAAGTGGTAGAGGGTGATTAAAACAGTAATCTAGAATGAAGTCCATGAGATGAACTTATTGTTCATCAGTTATGTTTACTGGTCAGTTTTTCTGTTTGAGGTTAGAAAAAATGCCATCTCTTCGTCTGAGGTCGGCTCGAGGGAAATGGTATGCGCTCGTGCTCAGTTTCTTTCCTCTTCTTTTCCATTCACCGGTGGTAAATGTTAGTATTACGCAGGAAAATAACGCGTGACTGAATGATAGCGGGAAGACAATGGGGAACGAGTTAGTTTCTAAAAGAGTGGAGAGAGAGAGAGAGAATGGCAGTTATTGGAAAGAGTAAAAGGAAAACAGCGGTTTTTAAGTCGGACGAGTAAAGAAATTCATGTATTCAAATAATCAGATGTTCGAGATAAATGTTTTGTTTGGCAAGTATCACTTTATGAAGCACAAATGAAATGACCGCGACGATAGGAAGTAATAATTGCAAGGTAGTTAACTGTAAATTACAATTAACAGTATGGGCGCGTAGACTATTTTCATCTAGCCTAAAATAAAACTAAAAATCGTGGTTTGGCTGTAAAATATCTCTAGTTCTCAACCTTGGACATCGGAAATCTCCACTAAAAAGTTAACTTATTCGATTAAAGTAATTATAGTCGCCAGAACAGTTGGCAACAAACCTCACAGAATTGACGTTAATATACAAATACCTTTTTGTACAAAATCGTTGAATGGAATAACCTGAATTTATTTATTTACTTCAGTCTTGCAAACCATCACAGTGTCATCTTACGTAGTATATGTTCATTTTTAATATTGATCTTATACATGAGTTAGAAGAACTTTGGTACATCAAGTGAGGGATACGTGTAGGGGGGATACGACAAGTGAGGACTCTAAAAGAAGTTTGACATTTTTGAGAAGTTGGAACATCATGAGAAGGCCGTTCCAGAGGTAGATGGAATAAAAGAAGAGTAGAAACAGGTTCGGTGTATTTACAGTTGTACTGTAAAAAGACATGGGCAGCTGCTGCTTGTATTAACAGGCCCAATAGAAGGTGGAGGAATGATGGTTGCCAGTTTAATGAAACAGTGACCATGGAAGTACCAGTAGAAAATGCATCTAAAACGGTATGTCTGTAAGATAGAGGTTGAAGTGTATGAGGGAACATTTATGAGCTAAATTGCTCTCTTCTGGAAGAGCATCGAGAATTTTTCGGGAGGTTTTAGGTACACCACCCCAAACACGTGAATAACATTCTAAAGATGGGCGAATTATGGATACTATGTTTCGGTGGCATTAATGTGACCACATTTCTTCACTTTGAAGGACAGCATGAGATCAGCGTTAAAGGCACTGACTGCACATGATCTTAAAGCTTTGTGTATCTGAGCACTGCCTGGCTGGTGGAATGAGTAGGATGAATGAAGTGTGCCATCATCAAAACTGTGGATAGGTTGAGAGAAGGCCGTTTATATATTGGAGAAAGAAGACAGGTGATAGAGCAGAGCTCTAAGGCATTCCTGCATTGGTATCCGGAGAGTTCATCGAAAAAACAGTTCACCGAAAATTTAAAATTTTCGAAAATGTTATGAGAAAATTGATCCATTAAGAACAAAACCTGAACCGTGAATAAGGAGATTACAATGATACTTTCATAGGGAAAAATTATAGAACAATATAGTTCTTATAGTCTTTCTTGCCTGATAACTGTTTCATGTCTGTTCATGGAACTGATTTGCCTGTTTCCGGAAGAAAAGCCCAGCCGTATCTATATTATGCCTGCTAACTTCCTTTTGCAGAACAGGACTGATAAAAATTATGCGTAAATGGGATCCAACTACCCAGGTCTTTCTAACTGAACGGCTTCGTTTTTACCGACTGAACTACGCTGGCTCCATTATTATTATTGCTGCTAGTAGTAATATGCGACTTCAATACAGCAATTATTATTGGATGAATTTTACTCAGATTCGCTATTTGAAACTTTTACAAGAAAATGTCGAATCGTTCCAGTTTTCAGTTCAGTTATATTCGGGGCGACAGAGAAATAATGTGTCCAAATTATGTACTGTATTACAAAAGCTCTCTGACTTAAATGACTTAGCAGAAGTTGTTGGTACAAGAAGCTGTCTTCACGGTTCAGTTTTTGCTCTAAATGGATTACTTTTACCATAATATTATCGAAAATTTAAAATTTTTGGTGAATTGCATTTTCGACGAATTGTCTTTCGATGAATTCGCTTTTCGATGAATTTTCCTGTAACCCCTGCATTGGTAGCGAACGGAGAGAGAGATCCATCCGCCATGACATACAATGAACGACCAGAGAGAGAGAAAGCTAGCTACTCAGTTACAGAGGATGGCAAGTAGAGGCCTTAATGCCAAATGTGATCAAAAGTCTTGGAAATCGTTAAGAGCACTAGCACATGCCTTCAAGCCTTTCCATGACACGTGTCCGATCTAAGAGGTCAGCTGTGGAATCCATATTGGTGGACCTTCACCTAATTTTTACTTTTTATATTTTCACTTTCAAATAATACATTGTAAAATCTATTATTTGAAATTATTATATTTGTCTATATTAATAAATAATAGGTAGTTGCAAACATCTTTTAGATTGATAATTTTGTTCCTTCATACAATATTATGGAGTTGTTTATATTTGTAATATTTGTGATTGCTAATCTAACTAATCCTATAAGTCAATGAAAAATAGCCCCAGATTCAAGGAAAGAAAGACAGAAACGTCTGTATTGAAACAAACCTAAGAAACGTATCATTTGTCTGCACAAAAGAATAATCGTGTGATTAGGCGAATTTGGCTGTTTCCATGGCAAGGTACTACCTCTCAGTAGACAAGTGGTAAGATGCACGTTTCTACTTCCTTACGAATGTATGCCACAAATATTCTTTCTGAATTTGAGAGAGAGTGGGAAAATTGCTAATTAGGAGATATTTTAGTTTGAGGGAGTTTTAAAGTAAAATTATTTATATTTACAAACATCAATAACTATTTGTTGAATACATTGTAATTCTTCGAATGCTTAATTTCATTTGTTCGTTCGTCTTAACATATTTTTGCATTAAAAATGCTCGGAAGAATCTTGAAGGTTTTTCATAATATTCTGAAAACTGAATGCGTATTACGAACTCCGGAGGGATCATTTCTCTGTTCAGATATTATGGACGCGTGAAATAATCATTCAAACCATCCAAACCATGGTGTTTGTTATCGGTAAGATAACGAATTGTGAAGTGCATTATAAGTATTAAAACTGTTTTTATTTTTTATTGATTTTTTTTTCATAAACGCCCTTCGAAGAAATACCATCTGTGAAAGTTATTCTGAGAATATCGAATAGCCAAGTGTAAAACTATGTAGACTTTTTTGCTTAACATGTAACAAAGTTGTTATCAGTAGTAGTCACGAAATATGCTTTCGTCGTGAAGCATAAGGTATTAGTTCTTCGTGGACGGTTAACAGGAAGGCTGTTACTAGAGCGAAGGAGAGCGTTACAGCGAATCTTTTGTCGTTGTGGGAAGCCCTCTGTTTACTTGGATTGTTCATAATAAAACTATTTCGAGTTTCAACGAAGCCAGCAGGCAGAGTGCCATTTTTATTTCCCCTTTCTGAGAATAAAACGGTTTATTCTAGAAGGAGCTTGTGGAACCAAGTAGAAAGTGGTTTAATTCCGTTTTTTATATGCTGAATTCACTATACATTCCATTTTTATTACATTACATTAGCCAGGCGCTATCAACCCAGGGGGGGGGGGGTGGACTTTTGGTCTCAAGCACCACATGTCGCCACTGGGCACAGTCCTCTGCGACTGTCCGCCACGTTCTAGTCTCCAGCCTCTGCAGACTACAAAACTGAACTAAGCATATAATGGGATGAACGCGCCTGTTTTTAAGAATTCAATTTTTTTTATTTTCATATGAAATCGATTTTTTATAGTTGCAACTTTCTGCAACAAAATATCGTTTTTTTTTGTTCTGCCCATATACGAGAGGTTGGCTGGTCAACCTATAGTACTTTAGTACCGTATATGGGTAGCGGGATGGGAAAGGAGGAACTTTGTTAACATTCGATTTGAAAGTCTGTATATTGTATACCTTGGGAAATACCTCAGGGGGAAGACTGTTCCACAGTACAGCAGTAGCAGGGATGAAGGAGGAGGAAAAGAAACTTGTTCTGTGGGTTTCAAGGTGTACTGTTAAGGGATGTTGAGAGGTGGCTATACGTGTTCCGATGGGTTTAGTATAGAGTGGGGAAATTATTGATGCTGTTTCAGATGAGCATTTTCCATGAAGATATTTATAGAATATACAAATTGCAGAGACTAAACGTCTATGTGAAAGTGGGGGGAGCGAGTTGGTAAGAGAAGGATCATTTATCAGTCTAATTGCTCTCCTCTGTATTGATCCAAGCATTTTGAGGGAGCTTTTAGGAGTCCCAAATGTGAGAACAGTATTCGATAGCTGGGCGGATTTGCGATTTGTATAAGGTTAACAGCTGTTTTGAAGTGAAGTAACATCTTGAGTGAAAGAGAAAGCCTAGTTTTTTAGAAGCTGAGGATGCAATGGTTGTGATGTGTTTATGCCAGGAGAGGTCTTATGTCAAGGTAATTTCGAGAAGAGAGATTTCATCTTGTCTGGGAATTTGAGTGTTATCAAAAATAATACTGGGGGAAAATGGTTCTTTTTTGTGGGAAATAAGACAGAACTGGGTTTTACTAGCGTCGAAGTTGACGAGGTTATCTGAGCCCCATCGGAGGATGTTTTGGAGTTCTGCGTTAAGGGAAGTTGTGGTTGTTCTGTGGGTTGAAGTGAGTTGTGTAGTGTAAGGTTTATCAAATGAAAGGGAGGAGTGCAATGTGCTGTCATCTGCAAAACTGTGTATTGGGTTGGAGGTCAGCTGAAGTAGGTCATTGATGTATTAGAAGGAAGAGGGTCGGTGAGAGATCTGAACCTGATTATACATAACTATCAATTTTAGTGCAGTGTAGATTA
Source organism: Typopeltis vanoorti (assembly GCF_054136105.1). Classification (NCBI taxonomy): domain Eukaryota; kingdom Metazoa; phylum Arthropoda; class Arachnida; order Uropygi; family Thelyphonidae; genus Typopeltis; species Typopeltis vanoorti. Next base: position 44,574,152 of record NC_143568.1, read on the forward strand.
TTCACACACACACACACACACACACACACACACACACACACACACACACACACACACACACACACACAGTGCATATGAGCACACTAACAATGCCCGTTGAAATCGGGGATCAACACTCCTCCCGTTAATCACAAGATAAGTTGGCACTGTGAGTTAGTGCCAACTCACAAGATAAATTGGCACTAGTGGACAAGTAACTTGTACACTTAAGGACAGTTTAGACACTTTCCATTCGGCCAGCCAGGCCCGTTTGTCTGTCATTGTATTTCATAAAATACAGTTAGGACAAATTTCTTAAGTTACTCCCTTCTCCTCCACCCCCCCCCTCCCAAAAAAAAGTTGAAAAAACGCATACTATTAAGAATTCCCAAGGTTTCTGATGCATTCGTCAAAAGGGAAACATTGGAAACTCACTCCAATCTTGTTTGCCTACTGCGCTTCACACGTCAGTACGTGAGCGTTTTAGCAGCAGAAAGCGCTTTAGGTTTTGTGGCTTCAAGAGCTGAGATCTGTGACTATTGTTCCAAAAGTGCTTCGAAGAGTTTTTAATTGTAGAACAACCACATCTTAGCTCATTCATTCCTGGTATAAGCTACTTTACGGAAAGGTACTAACGCAACGTATTGTGTGTGAAATCACTTGTAACAAACAGAATTGTTCTCCTTAATGTTGTGAGTTGTATGAGACTTGGATCATCCAGTGTGCAACCATGGCGCTTATTATGATGGCTTGAAGTAGCTTCAAGTTCCGTTTTTGTTATATAGATTTATCGGTATTATCCAGTCATATTCATGACACTCGTATATTGTAGGTTTACAACCTTTTACGGGAGGGATTATAAACTTACATTACGTTTATTGTAATGTGAACTTTTTAAAAACTAATAACTCATATCTGGAATAGTTTCCTACAGTCTCATATTAAGATGCATGCAGATGTGATTGCAAAATATTCGATTAAATTGTCTTCGTCGAGAGTGAGATTACCACCCTGCTTATTGGTGGTCTGAAGTAGATAGTCAGCATTTCTAATCTGTTGTGTGACTTTTCTGGATTGTTCATTATTAGCGTGCCATGGCATATTTTACCAACGGTGTCAATAGCTTATCTTGTGGACTACCACTAAGATTTTTTGCTTCTTTTAGAGCAGTTTAGCGACATACTTCGGAAACCAACTTAATACGGGTTATATATTCCATCCCCCCCCCTTCGTTCGATTCCCTACAAGAGCTTTATAAGGGCTATTCAATGAGTGAGCCAATCTCGTACGGAGGCGCTGGAATTTTTTATCCAGCACTCTTTTTGGTTTTCATCTCGCAAATTTGCAAACCGGAATGCATGTCTGTAGATAAACACAATTTATAGACATGACTGGTTCGTAACCTTTGTATGGTATAATCTAAAGCACAAACTGACCAACCCTGGCTACAACAATTCTTATTTGAGTGAAATAATCTGGAAAAGTGCACATATGTACTTTTGGATTCATAGTGCTAACTGTACGTTTCTTGTTCATTTAGTCGCCGTAGCGCAATTAGAAGAACAGCGGAACATTGCGCCCTTCGATTGGAAAAGACCTGGGTCTTTTCCAATTGGATATATAATATCCAATATATATATGTATGTATATATATATATGCTTAAATTATTATTGAGATCTCGGAGCTAGCTTTTGATGTGATCGGACGTATTATTTTAGACTGAGCCTGATTAATTTGTTTACGAGGTTTTCACGAAACACGCATTGCACTGGTCTGTTTCCTGCTGTCTCCCCCTCTGCATGAAACAATCAAGAGGTCTAATGGCCAGCAGGCCCCACCCGCAATGAGGACCAGTGGTTGATTTATGGTTTTATTTAGGGAGGTAGGATTTCAATCTGTGGCCAAGTGATTTCGTGACACTCCTTTTCCATACTGTAGAACAGCTAGTTGTATTTTATTGCTGGTAGACACCTAAGAGTGTCTGTGGGATTTGCTAGTGGACCCTCACGTCTACAGGATTACTTGCAAGTTGCTCGGGACACCTGAGTAACCTCCGTTCTCTTCTAATCACAAATTAAGCCAAATCATGGAAACCCCATATGATGAGTAGCTAGACTTCAAACAGCTATTGGCAGTCTTCAAGTATGTAGGTGGCCTGTTGCAAAGAAAATGGCCAGGCAGAGGACTACCAATCCCCTGACCCTCTACCCAGCACTTCTCAAGATAACACCAGGGAGGTTATTTCGCCAGTTATCGACCAGCCCCTAGTGGACTCAGATGACTCTACAGATTATCAGGTTGTCAGCAGAAAGAAGCGCAAGAAGGAGTCGCCAGATGCAGAACCTGAAATAATACCTCAACCCTTGGAAAGAACAGCTCCAATGGACTTAACAGCACAACCTGATGAAAGAATAGAGACTGACTCCAGGGCACAACTGGTTGAATCCCACCAGTTGTGCCCTTTTGAGAGGATTCCACCAGTAATTTTAAGAACAAAAGAAAAATGGTCTTTAATTGCAGAGATGATGAAGAATACAAACATCAAATTTACATCAGCCAACAGTACAGATGAAGGAATCCGGATTCAACCAGAAGAAACTTCGGACTACCGCCGACTCACCAGACTTATTGACGAATTGAAAGTCCCATATCACACGTTTCAGCTTGAGAGTGAAAAAAATCTAAAAGTAGTTATCAGAGGTCTGGGTGAAACCATACCAGCTGAAGAAATAGCTACTGACCTCAAATCACAAGACTTAAAACCTATGAAAGTTTCGCGCATGTACCGTGCAGACAAACGTCCCATGCCCCTGGTTTTAGTTGAAATTAGTAAAGACCAGAGAGAAATATATGACCTAAAAATTGTCTGCAACCTGGTGATTAAGACAGAGCCTCTCAGAAGGAAGACAACTGCAGGTCAATGCCACTGCTTCCAGAAGTATGGACATGCCCAGAAGCTTTGTAGAGAAGAATAAAAGTGCGTTAAATGTGGAGGCAATTACCACTCTCATACATGGTCTAAACCACGCACTACTCCCATCAAATGCGCAAATTATGGTGGGCTGCATCCGGCAAACTACAAAGGTTGCTCATCCCATCCATCTAAAATGTCTAAAGCTAGAGAAACAGGAGTTCCATCAACTCAGAAGCATGCTACACCTCTTACACCAGAAAACCCTTTACGAGCTTCTACAAGTAACAGATCGTACGCCTCAGTGGTTTCCTTGCACACCAAATCAGCAGAAACTATACCAAGCAGTCAAAACTCTGCTGCGATGCTTGCTGCCACTTTAGGAGAAATATTAACAGATTTTAGCAAATCAAATCCCAACCAGGCTATTACAAACAGATTTCTTAAAAATACCCAAGTCATATTCTCGATCATTAATGGATAATCCGGCCATCACAATAAATTCCATACAAGTCTCATTTTGGAATGCTAATGGGCTCAGTAACAACATTATAGAATTTCAAGAATTTGCTAATCATTTCAAAATTGATATCCTATTAATCAGCGAGACTCATCTACGGCCCTGCGATAATCCTAAGCTGATGAATTGCTCTTTAATTAGAAATGATTAAAGAAAAGATTGCCGTACCTCCACCTCTGGAGGTACGGCAATCTTTATCAAGAAAAATATCCGTTACAATGAAATAAAAAAAAAAGATTCCTATAACTAATCTGGGAAAAACTGGCATAGAAATTCACACCATTAATGCAGGCATTTAAATATATATATTCCATTTATAACCCTCCAGGCAGAACTCTGCTATCCTCTGATCTTTCTCAGCTGCTTGACATTACGGAAGCAACAATAGTAGCAGGAGATCTAAATTCAAAGCATCCCTTATGGAATAGCAGGTGTTGCAATTACAATGGAAAAATCCTTCACAATTTTGATAAGCTGAGAAATATTATCATTGCAGGTTCGATTGAACCAACACATTATGGAACATACGGAAGGCCCGATGTATTAGATAGATATAGCCATATTCAAAAACACATCTCATCAATTCCAGCTGCAAGTGGTTAACGACCTCAGTTCGGACCACAACCCAGTATTTCTAAAATTGGGAGAGGATCCGGAACTTATTCCCAGTCAGTCATTTACTAATTTCACAAAATTCAAGGCTACAATCAACACTAGCATGGATTCAGTGCCGAATATCTCCTCCCGTGAAGAAATTAATGCGGCAGTCAATAACCTGGAAAGCAAAATTCAAACTGGCTTAACCACAGCCTCTTCTATTTCCACTCCATCCAGAAGAAATCCTTGCTCTAATCAGAAACAAAAATAAAATCAGACGCCGCTTTCATAACACGCTATCTCCTCAAGACCGCCAAGAGCTGAACAGAGCATCAAACTTACTTCGTTATGCACTAAAAGATCACAGAAATCAGCAATGGAAAATAAAACTTGGTTCCCTGAAAACTGAAGATGGCTCTTTGTGGAGATTGGCAAAAGCTCTCCGTACAGATCGTTCCAATATCCAGCCCATTTCACAGAGAAAGAGGTATAGTTTATAGGGACGATGAAAAGGCAGAAGCTCTCGCTGACGCTCTTCAACTTCAGTGCAGTCCTAATTATGCGCATGCGGATTTGGTCTTCATAGAGAAAATTCACCGTCGAGTCCGTACGGCGCTCCGGCAGCCTTGCAGCCGTGAAAATATCTGTCCCACCTCGCCTAAAGAGGTGTACTTAATCATTAGGAAGCTTAACAACAAAAAAAAAAGCCCCTGGCCCAGATGAAATGAACAACAAAACAATCAAGGCCCTTCTGCACAAAGCTGTCATGCATTTGGTAGCCATCATAAATGCAATATTCTGATTAAATCGGACAGGAAAATAATTAAATTATTTTCCTGTCCGATGGAAACAAGCAGATATAATCCTCATTCATAAGCCGGGAAAAGCGCCTCAGTTACTGCAAAGTTACAGACCCATCAATCTCCTTTCATGCTTGGGAAAAATTGTGGAAAAAGTCATCCTCAATTGACTTCAAGATGTGGTGAGCAAAAACAACCCAATTCCGAAACAGCAGTTTGGGTTTCGAACCGGGCACAGTACTACACAATAAGTTCACAGACTAATTCTCGAATTCATCACAACTGAATTCAGTTGGCGACAACACACAGGAGCTATTTTTCTGGATGTAGCAAAAGCCTTTGATAAGGTTTGGCACAAAGGTCTCATCTATAAATTATGGCCAGCGTTCCATTCTACCTTACCAAACTTATTGACTACTTTCTAAAAAACCAAAAATTTCAGGTCAAGTTGAGAAGACTGAAATCCTCTTTGAAAAGAATCACTGCAGGTGTTTCTCAAGGCTCGCTGCTTTTTAATATCTTTTGTTGCTGACGTCCCTAACACGACATCAACCATCACAGCTTGCTATGCGGATGACATGGCAATTTTGAGTAGATTTCTCAGGCCGAACTTAGCTATGCAGCGCTTACAAACTGCAGCAACAAACCTAGAAAAATGGCCCAGGAAATGGAGAATAGCTGTGAATGCCGCCGACAAAAGTGCTGCCATTCTCTTCACAAGACGGAAGGCATCCCACTACGGAGAAGTCAAACTTTTCAACACCGCTATTCCACGGAAACCCACCACCAAATATTTAGGTATTCAACTAGATAACCGCCTCAACTTTAACTCTCACATCGATTATGCTTGCAGCAAGTCAAACTCCTCAATTCTGCAACTTTACTCTCTTCTCAACCGAAGAAGCCGGGTCAGCACTGAAAACAAACTACGAATTTATAAAACAATCATTAGACCCACACTGACTTATGGATCACCGACTTCGGGTCACACCTCTCCTGGCAGCATCAAAAAGCTACTGGTCATCCAGAACATGTCTCCGTATGATATTCAATGCTCCGTGGTTTGTCAGGAATATTCACCGAGACGCTGATATTCACCTGTTTCTCCATGATACTGCCATTACATATTTCACCAAAGTAGCCCATCATCCCAAGCAACTCGTTCGAGAGTCATCTAACTACGATGAAAACGATAGGTGGAAACACAAGCGTCCAAAAGCGGCTCTGCTCATCGGTACAGGCGCTCCCACACTACCCTAAAATGGGTGAGCCAGGTGCTCGATAAATTCTCATTAATTTAAGCCATTTTTCATAGAGATGAAGGGATTATAATCCAAGGGATTGAGGTCCATCCAGCCACAAAGGTTATAAGGTTATAAATTATTATTATTACGTGATACCTCCATGGAGTCCAAGGACTCATCGTGGGAGGGCACACACACTACTCTACTTCGCTAAATACATCTAATCCTCTCCAACTACGACACTACTGCCATCTATCGCCCATCACCAATAACAGTAATTTTTGTCTGTAAATTGCGTGTGTTTTGAAGGCCGATTTGTGTATACGCGGGATGAAAAACCCGAGTTTCCAGAAGGGAAAACCCTGCTACCACCGTATGAGATCGGCTAACTCACCTTCAACTGAAAAAGCCCATATTAGGATTCCCCTCGTCACTACGAGAATCGAACCCAGGTCTTTTCCAATCGAAGGGCGTAATGTTCCGCTGTTCTTCCAATTGCGGCGACTAAATGAACAAGAAACGTGCAGTTAGCACTATGAATCCAAAAGTACATATGTGCACTTTTCCAGATTATTTCGCTCAAATAAATGAAAACTAGTATGACTTTTTTCTTTTACTTCTATATAATTTTATTCTTTTTTTTTTTTTTTTTTTTTTTGTGTTTGTTTGTTTTTCTATTTCATCCACGGGAGATAAGTCTATCTTATATTAATACTGTGGGTGGTACGGGTATATAATTCGGAAGTGTACAGTAGAATATATAGATACTATTTATCCTATGATATAATTACAAGGTTACAGTACAATCTTCGTTCTAAAAAATTATACTTGTATCGGTCTGCAGAAAATGCTTCACAGAGTTCATATTTCAAGTTGTTAATCTGGTGATACCGAATCTAGGATTTCCATAAGGCAGTGGTTATTCATAATACGCTCTTAAATTTAAAATATCACATTCGGCAGTAATATTTTTCCTTATCGTTGTTAGAAACAGGGCAGAACAGAAAACAGTGAAGAACGAACGATAAATACGATTGGAAAACAAATGGTAAATGCAAGTAGCTTTGCCTTCCTAGTTGGCTACCTGATTAACGTGTCCACTTTCTAACCAAACAAGCTTGGGATTCGAATTCTGCTATGGTCGTGAGTACTTGTGATTGTCTTTAGGAGGAAAATAAATTATCGTCCCGTGTGATACTCCCACCCCGCTTAGTGGAGGCCTGGAGTAGCTTGAAAAAGTTCCTTGTTTGGTCTCTAGAGCAGGGTTTGCGGATCAAGTAAAAATTATCAAAAATACACAAATGAATGACAATAAGGGGAAATCCTTATCCCACCCAGGATATACTAATATACTATAGGTTTGCAACCTTTTGTGGGTTGGAGTCGCATAAAAAAAAAAAAATTAATAACTATAAGGCAGGTGACGTAATTTATTGCCGAGCTCATTTCTCGCATTATTTAGTATAACTCATTTCAGTCGAGTATTTACGTTATTAAGTAAGGCTTTTGAATCTTTTCAATCCTTTCACCAGCTTAAAACAGCTTATGTAATATCAAATATTACAAAGAATGACCATAGAAAATTTAGTAACTGGTCTTCTATACCCCGCTGCTCTTTTGAAAGACAGTCCTAAATCAGTTGCTGGAATTTAACACTAGTTTTACAAGAGTATTCGCACTTCTGCGTGGGCAAAATTCACGAATGTTTCCCCTACCATCTTCTAATATAACAGTGTACATGCGAATTGTAGTCGATCGCATTATTCGGAACAAGTTCATAATATATTAAGTCAGTCAGATATTGGACATAAACATCTTGTTCAATACATTTACTTTTATTTACATGAAAATCGATCCTTATAAATATTGCGACAGAAATATTTGTCTTTTATATATATAAAAAAGGATGTTTAATCAGTCTGTGTGATGCCAACTATTGACGATTTCTTCTTTTTTACCACTTCTAAAAGTAAAGATTTCCTTGATTGCCGCTGACTCTCCTATGCTCCTAATCCTTTAAGGTTGGATTTGAGTTAGAATTACCGCTGAATTAACTAAGGCAAACATTTGTTAATTGCATGTATTTAGCAGTCTGTTCGCTTGTATGGCGCTGTGAATCACACCGTGTCATGATTCGTCTTATCCTGGATGGGATTCAAATCCACGTCGTCTCAACAAAAAGGGAATATAATTCCAATGATGGCGCTCTATTTTTCTGTTCTGGATTGCAATGGTGTGTAAGAGGAGATGGCTATCTCCTATAGGCGTTTTGAGAGCAATTATTTCCATCTTCTCTGTCATATCTTAATTCCTTCAAATTAGGGGTCCGCTTCTTTTTTGTGTTTGTGTGGAGAGGACATTGCAGTATCGCCTAGAGAAAGAAGTCCATTCAAGCCAATGGTCTTTAATTTCGCAATTTCAAGAATCCTTAATTACAGACGCTTTTGGTTTTGTTGCAGATAAAGTTCGAGTCGGTGTCTTCTTCTCAGGAAGGCGCATTATTTAGAATAATGTGCCCCCCCCCCTCTGTACAAGGCTTTTGTGTTTCATTTATCAAGTATATGTTGTATTTGATACATTTAAACTACTTTTTGGCACTAAAAATTAATCTGTTAATGTATTTTTAACTTAAAATAGAAATCGAATTTATTCATATCAGTATCTAATGTAACTTGGCAAGCATAAAAATTGTATATGGGGGAAATTTACGTTTTTCTAAATCCATTGAGCTTTTTTGATACATCTAAGATGAATCTGCATATCTTAAAATATGTAGAATCTACATATTTTAAGACTGGCTGGGTGCGAAAAATCTTTCTCTAAATAAGAAACACTGGAAGCAAATAAAATAAGATAAACGCCGAAAGCAAACAGAAATAAAGTGTGTGATGGCTGATTTTGTTTGCTGATCCACTTGTAACGGATATTGGCGGAGTAGCCTTAGGATATGTTTACCGGAAAAGGATCAGACGTTTTACTGCAAATGATAAAGCCATTCTGTTTATTTGAAAAAATAAAATAAGTCATAGAAAGGCACTGGCCACTCCACAGTGAAACCTATTCTTCATCATTGTATACGACATCTTAAATAGCAATGTAATTTTTTTTGTGTTTAAATTATTTGGGCGCTTCTCTGTTGAAAGCAGACTCTTGAAGTGGTTGATTCACTCATCGCTTATTTTGGAGTCAGTGCCGATGAAATAAATATTTCTCCCACAATTATATCGCCAATTTAATATTTCAAAACGTTCAGGAACAGAATGCAGTTCTTAACTCGACGTGTTTTAGTAACTGGCTGATAATAGCAACTGACAACATCTGCTGTACGGTTCACTGAAACAGTAGGGAATGAAGGTGTCATGTGATGACTACTGCAACTAAAAATATATGGCGGCTTTGACAATAGGTGCGATTGATTTCTCGATTTCAGGACTTAGGAAGAAGTGACTATAATGTGATAACTAGAAAGTTGTTCTAAAACTGACAAAAGTTAATTATATTAGCAGTACCGTCGACAGGGTGTAGCATAGAGGCAGCCTGCTTCACGACGCGGCTTAATAAGGGTGCTTAAGCTTGAACTGATTAAAAATGATTTGCAAACAGCAATGATCCAAGAAAGATTGATAGGTCTAGCAACTATATCGATAGAGGCGGACATAGCTTATAATTTAAATTTAGAAGAGCTTCTAAACAGTTTTATGGGCGATATCCCCGTAGCGCAAGCATTTAATTAATATTATTATGTAATCGTTTTGCATTAATGTTTCTCTTGTAATAAAAACAAAATAGCAATTAGAGATTTTCTTATTTTTGTCTTATAAACCACCAGGGGCGATATTTAATTGTTTGCCTCAGGGCGCGACTAATCTAGCGAATGCCCTGTATATTAGAAATATTAAGGAAGTTTCCTTTAGCCATTCAGCTATTGAAATGAATGCCTGATCCATGTTAACGTGACTCGACTATCCATGGCTACCATGGATAGTAGATCTACAGCTAAGCTTTCTGAATCTAGCGGAGAAGGGGTGGGAGACGTACATTTTAATTTGAGGTATGGGAAAATTGTCCTACTTGCCCACTTCCGGCATTGGCTCTAATAGTGTTAATAAATTCCAAATAATATACAGTTAATACAGAAAAGTCACACAAAAAAGGTAGTACGATAGTCGGATACAATTTACCATACTTGGTATTCATAATATGTTACCAATTCATTAATGCAAAGGGGAGGGAGATATTTCTCTGCGAATAATGAGTTTACTTAGTGTTTCTTATTAGACTTTTAGGAATTCCACTTTTCGAAGTTATTTTTAATATTTGTTTTTGTCTCTTGACGTTAGATTCATATAAAATCTAACGTCACGATTATTTTTAATGTTACTTAATAGTAACCCGATATTCGAACAAATTATTCATTTTGTTCTCGGGAGGCAAGCAAACTGCTACTTCGATTTCTCATCCATACAAAAACCCTTTTTATGCATTTCGTTTCCCAACCTTTCAGAAGCAAGTTTTTACTTAGAAGTCACCCTTACAAAAGTTTTTTTTTTTTTTTTTTAAATAGCCTAAAAGAAGAAGAACGTAGCTAAGTTTCGAGAATAGTTTTTATTCAAGAGATATGGAAGTACGGACTTGGAAATACGTGACGTTATTAAAATGCCATTATTTGCTTCGCTTATGTTAGTTTCTGTCGAATTTCGAAGTTTGGTTATGTTTTAATGCCATCATTGGAATATGACTTCTAGTTTCTAGGGAACTATATTTCGTGTGTGTGTGCGCGCGCGCAACTTATACCGAATGTAACCTTGAATCGCAGTGAAATCACTCGAAGTAAGAAGTAGTCTTCTTACTATACTTTATTGTGTAGGATATTGCAAGCGCGCTGAGCAAACGGATTGTAATAATTTTTGAAAGCATTGCTTTATAGCAAAGAACTCTTCAGTCATGCTGTATGCGTAGAGTGGTTGCAAAACCTATTGGAATATGGCCAGGGGTTTCTGGAATCGCAAATATTCTCCCGAGCATAGATTTTTCTCTCTCTCCTGAAATTGACAGGTTACAAGAATTAAACTATTAATTACGATCATTGTTTTAATTTTTTTATTACAAAATCATTTGCTAATGAAGTTGATACTCAAATCGAGCTAGCTTTGTATTTTTTAATCTTATGCATTTATTAAGCCTGCTGTTTACTGTATACATATGCACGCAATATATTGTCAGACTGTGACAGTGTACGATGTACGTATGCATATAATTATGACAGATAAAACGCCAAGAAATTAAGACTAGCTAAGAAGGTACAATTACAGTGAATATTTAAATGTTTTAAGAATATTGGTTGATTTTTATAATTATGTATCATGTATGGTAGCTTTTATTATATTGCTATTATTACTGCGTCTGTGATAACTGGAAAAAAAAAAAAAAAAAAAGATAACAGTTTTGGTCTTTTTTTTTTTTTTTTTTACTCTAAAAACATTAAGTGAAAAATTCTTCCGAAATTACGGTTTTGGCAGATGCAACTCTATGTATACGCTAACCAAACTAATTCTTCCAATATCTACACATTTTTCGCAAATAGTTGGGTACTATATATCCCCTCTTCTCCATGTAGTGTGCATCGGATATCATTTTAAGTTAATTTGATGTGATATATAATGAATTACATAAGACTTTTTTTTTTTTTTTACTACATTATTGTATTCATGTAGTGAGATGTTTTCCTGTTTTAGAAAATTCATTTTTTTTCGTGTTATTTTTTGTTACCTACTTTTTTAAAAAATCGTTTTATTTACATTCGTTATATTTTTAGCATGTAGTACGAAATATTAGTTTCAGTTAGCAGATTCTGCTGAGTGAATAGTGGCTGAGGTTAAAAACAGATGAATCACCCTTAACTGAACACTCTCGCATATCCTATTTACAGTAACTGCCGGAAATAGGCTATGCAACAGGGTATTCAGAATGCTTTATTGTTTCTTAAATAAGTTTGACAAGAAGTGGATTTAACAAGAAATATAATCATGCTGTGTAAACTGTAACCAAACAGATCGAAGTTAATTGAAAAGCGGCATGTCTTTGTCGCGTAATAAGAGAGGGGAAAAACTATTAATCAAACTCTTCATAATTAACCTTCACCTTGTATTCGGATAAATACCTCCCACGATAAGTCTGACTCCATGGAGGTCAAATGTTAATAAATAAATAAAACGGACAACACAAAATGAAACATCACAATATACAGTTGAGACCACATTTACTCTCGACGTATTTCGAGAGTAAATGTGATTAGATTATGGATATTACTCCAAATTTTAGAATAGTGTAATTATTAAAATTACACTATTCTCATTTTAAGTCTTGTGACCCCTTTTAAAATTACACATTTAAGTATCAACAGATGAATTCAAATTTCTATTCCGCTTGTTTATTAAAACTGCGCATTCGCTGAAAACGTTCAACTATATCCGATTTATTTCATTGCTGCGGTTACTTCCACTGGAAAAACGTGGCAAAATAGCAATATTACAATTCATTTTTGGATCGAAATTCCACGATTTTTTAATGCTGCGAAGTTGAGTGACTTATTGGGTTGTTTCGGCGCGATGTTGATTAGAATGGAAATCCTGAAGTTTAGTTCAAAATTGCCAAAACATTTCGTTTTCGTCTTGAAATTCATTTCGAGGCGAATAATAAATTCATTGGGAAGCTACGTTTACGTAACGTTACAAACCAGATTTCATCATCACTCTTACATTATTTTTATGTGACAACTCTAAGGACTGAGTATCGCGCTAGGGCAGTCCTCCACACAACGCCATCTACCACCAAGCAATAGAAAAATGGAACAGGATATCCAAATCTAGCTGGAAAACATTAACTGGATACAATTTGTGAAATGTCAGTACCAGTCTCGAATGCTCCTACGTAAAGAATTTTCATTTCATAATATACGAAATTGCTATTATTATTATTACATAACACCTCCGGGGAGTCCAAAGACTCATCGAGGGAGGGCATCCACTCTACAACTCTGTCTCCACCACTCCACTAACCGCAACTACCTTCATCATCTACACCAGCGCCATCTACTGCCGACCACCACTAGTTTTCACAGACAATCGCAAACATCCATGCTCACGGCGGAATTCGAACCCGCAGCCTTTTGGCTGGAGAGCGGATATGCTGACCACTCGGCCAACCAGGCTGGCCATTATAAAAATCTCATCATAAAAGGTTCATGAAGATTTGAGTTTTTAATTCTGCATCACAAGAAAAGCGACCGTAAAACTCACAATTACAGATAATAATAAGAGTTTTAGGATTTATAATCTCCCCAGATGGCAGCAGTTATTTGCTGTATGCTCTCCTGAAAAGCTCTGATTTATTGCTAGTTTTGGCGCGCTATCTATAAATATTTGAAGGATGGAAACTGGCTGCCCAGTAGTCTTCAAAGTTACTTAGTACTAGCAGGAATAATATTTTTAATAGTTCTTTTTCTTGAACGATCTTACCCGCATAATCTTCAATATATATATATATTTATTTATCCTAGATCGAGCCCTCCCTTTCGGTCTAGTTCCATCTCACTACCGTATTATAAACATGCAACTAAATCAGTTTTGCTGAAAGAAGCTAATGTGACATTTTTGAAAGAAAGGATATAATTTTATGGCAAAACAGGGATATTTAAGTATCCAAAATGATCAAGCCAGGGAGTACTACAAATGCAGTAGCGACAAGCGCTTCCAACGTCTTTCCTTTCTCGTTTAAACTTAGTTCATATAAAAGTTCACTGTGGATTTCTAAGCAATGTCTTAGAATTTTTTTAGCAGTGTCTCCCAACTTTCGTGAATGATTACGTGTTCAAAATGATAAGGAACAAATAATATATGAAAAGTCTTGTTTTTAAGCAAATTTCTTTAGCATATTTGCACCTTGCCCATACGTTATGTGCATACTAAAAGATGGTCTGTCTGCTGGAATAAAACGCAATTGAAACTTCATTTGAATTCACATTTTAATGCGTATTCCACGTCTCTTGGGTTGTGGTAGTCTCGAATTTGCAGATCGTCCTAAGAATATTTTTTTCCTAGGTATGCTGTTAACATTTTATGAGCATATGGAATACGTATCAAATTTTCTGCTGTGTGAGAGGTTTAATAATATGAATTTTTAGGGAATACTACATTCTTATTACGTTCGTACACGGAATAGGAATGACTGTCGATCTTAGTATATCAATGATCGTCTCTTTGAGTATCATAATGAGTTCATGAAATGTCTGAAATTTTTAACGGCTTACCGGGAGACATCTTAGATTTCAACTAGCAGACATAGTCGGATCTAAAGGTAATATTGAAGTCAATGCAATATGCACCTAGGACTGGATTCGGGTATAATAAGCTAAGTACTGTATATGATATTTATATTATTACATATTGATTAATGAAGTAAAAAATGAATATTCCCATTAACTTAAGTAACAGGCTGGTTGTGTTCAAAGTATCTCTTGCCGTCTCCATTCGTATCCATCCCTATTGGCATCTTTGTTGGTCCAAAGCCGGCAAGTTGTACAGCAAGAGTGGAGACGAGTGAGGCAGGAGAGTGAATGACCTTGAGAAGATTAACATGCCAATAACGCAGATGGTCTGAGCGTCCTCTCTGAAGAGACTCCTTGGGATCGCTGATAACACGATCCATTTTTTAAGGAGTGTTTTTTCAAGTGTATGAAATAGACAGTTGGTGTGACAGCCGTTACCGGAAACAATTTTCTTGAATAAATAAACTGAATTAATTGATTGTATGTATATCACTTATTTTCTGGAGAAATTTTGTCCGGAAATGCACCGAAATGTCAGACTTTCGCTACATAGGTAATAGTGCAATAAAAAGTGGCCTGCAGAGTAATTATAAAAGCAGTACTCCTAAAATTAATAGCAACCCCCCCCCTTTTTTTTTTTTTTTTTTTGCTTTTATCATAATCAAGTAGCAACGTTTAAAATGCTACTAAAATAAGATAGTTGAGGTTGTTCAGGAATACGATAAGGTTAAGAGAAGAGGACATAGTGTTAGTTAATTGAGCATTCTCTGCTTTACTTATTTTATTCATAGTAAAACCAATTTCCAAGAAGAAAACTGCCCCCTCCCTATGAAATTGTCTATATCACCATCATTGGAAATACAGTATAAACGTTCATCGCATCCTAAATGGATTTGAACTCGAGTCTTCCTAACTAAATAAGATGGAAAACTGTAGGGAAATTTCCTAAGTGGTACTTTCTACTGATAAGTACCCACATAAAAATTAATTTATATTAAAATTAAAAAACACTTTTTTATAATAAACCGTTAGGTAGGAATTGGGGGGGGGGGGAACCCAGTTTAGAGGAAGTTACCGTCACTTTCCAAAAACATAAAAGAAATATTAATAAAACAGCACTTAGTTTGCTAGCCAGGCTGGCCGAGTGGTTATCTTTTCAGCTTTTCAACAGATCGTGGGTGCATCGGATGTTGGTGACTATGCTTAAGAGGTGGGGTTACATTTCATCACCAGGTGCGAGATTATTTCCCCGCTTACTGGGAGGCCCGAAGTCGCTTGAAAAATTCCATGTTTAGTCTCCAGAACAGCATTTCCGGTGTAACGGACTTTCGTGGGTGGGATTCACATTAAAATAAGAGGACTTTATCGCAATTGTTAGAATGTTTCAAGTCAGCAAGTTAATGTTGTGATCGTCTTTGTTAAATAGTAAGTACTAATTTTAATTGACAAATTGAAACTACATGAAATTTTAGAGCAAATCATTCAGTAAGTCTAAAAATCCACTGATTACGAATGACACTAAGCCTGTCATTGCTAATCAGTGGATTAGGAAACATCTGCTACCGCATTAGTTCTTCCTTCTTGATTGTGCATATTGTTTAAGTTTGTCGTCTGAACGCAAATGGTTCAGACAGCAATTTGTTATTTTATTACAGAATAGAATGAGAAACCTAAAAGCTGGTAGAGATCTTGCCCTTTCTAATAGGGAGAAACAGAGATATCCACTAGTTAAGAAAGGCATTTCCGAATTTTAGAATTAATCATCACTAATACGGCACGAAAAGTAAGCACTGGGATATTTCTATTCTCAACTATCTGACCAATCCCAGTCGCAAACGAGAGATCATTTAATTAACTCGATTATTATTTTTCAATTACTTATACTAACAGATATCAATAATTCTCATTTTCTTATAAATGTCGGTCAAAATTAAGGAATAGCAAAGACGTGTATTAGGCTTCTTTTATATTTTGTACGTCAAGAGATATATCTAAATATAAATTTCTTTAATTTTAAAATTATCAAAGTGTAAAAATTAATGGGAAGTGGTATCTTTCCGGAGTTGAAAGCTCAATACAGTATCAATAAATGACTCCATTTTGAAATAACTGCTTAATTCTAAATTAACTTTATCATCGCATGGAATTCAAGAATAATTATTTGATACATAGCAATATTTCTTATTTGTGTTTTTCCAAATCTACTTCTTAAATTCTATTTCATTCAGAAATAGATAGCTTCAGAAAACAGGTGTAAAGTAAATATTTTTCTATTAAATAGCATGTGGAATCCCAAAATAGTCATTGTTTCCCATTTTGTTGCACTTATAAACACAGTCTGAAGAACGACGAGACATTGTCCTTTGATTGGAAAAAGACCCGAGTTCGAGTCTCATCGTCACGAGAATTCTTATATGGGCACTTTTCCAGCTGAAGGTGAGTTAGCCGATCTCATACAGAAGGTAGCTTTTCCTTCCGGAAACAGTGTTTCATCTCGAATACAGGCCAGTTGGTCAGAGAACACACGCAATTTACAGACGAAAATACTCTTAGTGAGCGGCAGATGGCGAATGATCACGATGTATGGTTTACTGTCCTTCCGCGATGACCCTTTAGAGGTGTCACGTAATAATAATATTTTGTTAAAATGATTAATTTTTCTGTAAGTAGTACATTTAATATATTAAATATCTGGAAAAGTCGGGAGGCATTTCCAATATTCTTTCTTTTCAGCATTTAATTTTTACATCATACGAGCGGGTTGCTAGTCCTACTTGATGATAGTTCTCCTGCTTAACCGGATATTTTCTGTCCTGCCTGAGCGTCGTGAGCGCTCATTCACTCATCACGTTCAGGTAGCAGGTAGGACTGGATAGAGGGAAATGAAATATAAATAATTAAATTTTTTAATTACTTTAATATCTGCTGGTAGTAGTAAAGTTTAATTAACAAATAATTCTTCAAGCCCCGTCAGACTTAAAAACAGTTATTAAATAAAATTCAATTGAACTATGAACGTAAACATGCACTTAAGCTTCTAGAAGAGTACGTTCTAATAGAATGATTTTGTTTGCTCAAACGGATCCAGTTCCGTTTTTGTCGCTGTACGGGATGCACATTATTATTGTATTATCGGTTGTTCTACGTTTGAGTCTGACTTATGCCATAAGTATATTTTTTTTTTAATTGAAAAAAAAAAAAAAACTTTTTTTTTTTAATTTTTTATTTAACGATTTTCTTCTTTAGCGTAATTTTCAATACCTTTTTTTTATTGACATTTTCATGTCAATCTAAAAAAAAGAAAAATGTGAACCTACATTAAGTAATTATTTTAGGTTAAAATTTTTCATGTCTTAATTATATGATACTTCAAAAGCTCGAACGCATATTTAAGTCAATCAGTGAATGCACTTATCATGATCTGTATTAATATAATTGGTCATGCATGTCATATGTGAGCAGTTTCCCGAAATAAAACGTCAACTATTCGGTTCTGCCCATGTGAATCAACGTTTACGAAAATGAACTTCGTAAAAAGAAATTCATTCACACCTTCAATTTTTTTTTTTTTTTGACAAAAATATGAAGGTGTTTTATTAAATTTTGAAGAATACTTAAATTTAGAATATTATTTAAGTAGTGTCTATAACAAAGGGGAAATGTTAACTCAGATATCAATATATTGATAAACAATATAGTAAGGAATGATAAAAATTTGTAGTAATTTTTAAGGGGGAGGACAAACAAAACTTAATAGGAAAAATGAATTATGAGAAGAAAAAAAAGCATAGTTTAATAAACATATACTGAAATTTGTAAAACAATAAGAATAAAGATGATAGAATACAAGAGATTTTAATATAAAAATGATATTATTTATTAATAATAAAAGAAATATTTACATAACAGCTCTAAAAGATAAACGGAATACTGAATGCAAAAAGAACAAATTGTTAGATAATAGTCAAATATCATCAAGGGCCCAGATGATCAGTATCTGCTTCCCCACCTCTTGTATATATAGCCAATACTGTATACAGTAGTATTACAGTGTGAATGAATAGGGAGGGTTTATTCATATTGCAAAGTGAACAGAGTAAATGCGCTTAACAGATTAGCTAATCCACTTGGAGCAGCTTCCACAATGAGTCCTGGAGACTCCATGGCAGATACCATGTATGACGCCTCTTCATTTGTCATAATTCTTGTTTTAACTTGGAACAGATTTCGAAACACTTCCACAATTATCAGGAAAATATAAATCTGTCATTCATGAAAATTAAGTAATATGCACCTTTTTAAAACGCCATTCCATACAAAAAGAGGAAATACCATAACTTCGTTCTTTAGACTCAAATTATTTGGTCCCGTAAAGAGATTACACTTTCGAGAACTGCAGTTAATGAGCAAATCACATTATCCTGCAATTTCCTATCCCATGAAAATTTCTCAAGGACGCAGTGGGAAAGATAACCTATTTGATTAAACAAGCAGCTTAATCTTCAGAGATTTCACACAGCCTACTCCCTAACGTTTACGAGAATTTCTTAGTCTATGACTGCGATTTGTTTACCGCATGCAACCTTTGTTTGGAGCATACTCGACGTGCCAGTCCATGCTTTCCGTGAATACCGAGGAGGAAAGAGAGTGAGGGGAGTCGGAAACGAATACCCCTCTCTCTAGTTTTCTTCACCCTCAATAATATGCTTCGACCGCTGCTGCTACGAGTTGCTATTTCTCTTGGTATGTCTTGTAATTATTCTACCGCGTGTGAGTCTTAGCCAACTGCGGCGGTGGGGAATTGGATTTGTTCGCTCTAGTTTTATATTTTTAAATCTAATAATGTCGATATTTCGTTCGAGTTATCATTTGATTCGAATAAAGTAAAAAAGTTAATATGGAAATTAATACTTTCTTGATCTGAAGTACAGTTGGTCTCCCTAACCAGACTGTCTGCCAATGTGTGCTGTTTCTCCTCTTGCTAGGTACGCTTGTTTAGAAAGGGGCGAAGAAGTGATTTCTCACTCCCTCGGTGAGGTTTGTACCTCTGAGAAACTCAATTCCATCATTTAACGCTTTACAAGGAAGAGAGATGAAGAAAGGCCAGGATAGCTGCTTGAGACTAACGTTGAAGAGAACTGCTAGTAATAGGAGAAAAAAAAATTCTAGAGAACTCCAAAACGTGTTGGGAGATACCATTACAAAACCAAAACATTGTTCAGAAACAGGAGTGTCTTAATTTGGATATGTTGAGGAGTAATTTGGCAAAATGGATCACTAATGCTGCTTTTCACTGTAGCCACTATCACAGTCATTTTTAACGATAAGTAGGTGCATTGAGTTTCTCATCTATATATTCACTGGAGAACAATTAAATTATCATAATCCGATTATCTCTGATATTAAGAGTTAAGCGAAGCTTTTTTTTTTTTTTTTTTGTTATGGAGTATCCTTTAATCAGAACGCGTCATTCGGCTGCAACTATTTTTAATGAAAATTTTAAAAACTTTTTTAATTTTAATTAAAAAATAGAGCTGCGGTTAAGACTCGTTCTGATTCAAGGGTGTTGCATAATAAAGCTTTACTTATCTCTTTATATCAAAGATTACAAAAGGAGCAACAAAAAAAAACCTCAAGTTCTGTGGTTTTTGTTGATATAAAATCGTGTCAGTTGAATTACTTGATCTTCTCGAAATACGCAAAGGTTGTAGCACTCTAAGTTTTGTATATTTTAACACTGGTTGAACAAAGGAATTCGTCTAAATGTTAAATGAATAAGATTTAAACATTCTTCTGTATGCTGTTTTGCCAGTGGACACTGAATCGAGTATAATGGTGTAAGGAGGGAAAGAAGTCGAAGAATTTCCTGCGATAGCAAAGCAATAGTTTCGTGAAGGAATTTCCATCGAAGTAAATCCACCTGAGTTCTATAAATCTTAACTGCGTGCTGGAAATCAAGGAGGATCTCCCAGTGCAGTAGGGCGGGAATCAAGACGGTCAGCCATTCACCTCTTAGCGAAGAGGAATGGCGTCTTGACCTTCTCCATGTCAAAGTTCTCGCATTGGACAAGTAAGATATTTTGAATCGTGCTGTTTCACGTCTGACGTTAATAGCCAGTGGTGATCTTAGTTGCGGCCCTCTGTTCTGTGTCCGCCCCCCTGCCTTTCCTTTGTGTTACATCATTCCACTCTGTGCCATAATTAACCAGACATTTTTGCGCTTAGTGTAAAATGCTATGATGCCACCCAGGGTGAAATACTCCATTGGAGACTGCCCCTTGATTTTTTATTCAAAAATCAATTGAATGAATTTTTTTTCTTTAAAACACAATATATTACACATTAATGTTTCCTTATACCCGGAGTTAGTGGCTTGTTACGAGTGCTGATTCCATTTGCCACTGAACTGTTGCGTAATTCACTCTTATGAATACCACCTACTGAAGGTCGTGCAACAGAGGTTATAAAAATTTCTTTTGTGAAAAATAAATACAAAGCCATGCACTTAATATTACAATCCCTTGCTTTAATCGTTGCGACTGAATTCGCATTGAAACTTTTCATTATTTTACCACATCGAAGCTATTGTGATGAAACCGTGTTTGTATCTTGAGCTCAAGAAAATCTGTCATTTTCAAAATTAAGAGCTAATTCTAAACTTTATTTCTTTTCACATCTTTATCAGGTCGGGACTACTACCACTGGATTAACTAGGCAATCGTCGACTCTTGAAAATATCCGGTACAATTGTGATCTACATCTAGCTAGGGCGTCTAATTTTGCCTACTTTTTAAAAAGTTTTTTACCGACCGAATAGGAATCGGTGTCCTAAACGGTGAATGATTCATTCAATACATTATTTGAAATAAAGGAATGTAGCTGCGAAACTCCGTAGTGTGCTACTATTAGGAAGTCAAATATTACTATAACCAGAGTTGCTATCGAAATTTTGACTACTGGTTCGCATAAGCAATTATGAATTACCAGCTTTTTTTGACCACTACTCTGTTGCACACCTGGTCCTTTCTTCCTTTTCTAGTAAAACAATTTAAGATACTGAAGCATGAAGCACTTCAACTTGTGACGTGGAATACGAAAGTAGTACAAAATAAATTTTTTTTAAAAGAAATTACCCCATTTTTAATGAAGTTACTCTATTTTTGTCATTGAACTTCCAACTTGTTCATTCGCTGCATTCCTTTATTCTAATATGAGATTACACTCCCAATCTGCATCTAATATGAGATTACACTCCCAACCGATCACTTTCGCTACAAAGTCGTAATCACTCAGGTGAAATTGATTCAAACTTGCTGTATCATATCCTATTTTAAACAAATATTTACCAGCGCGGTTAGCCTAGTGGCTGTGCGCTTCGCAACCATATGCTTGGGGAAGGAGTGTCCTAGGTTCGATTCCCGTCGGTGACGTGAGGAGCTGAAGGATCTTCCTCAGCCATAGCCAAGTTAGCCGGTCTTGGGCGTGGACAGTAGGGTTTTTTCCCAGTTTATCCTGAGGTTTTTCATCCCGCAAAACAGGCAAACTGGCCTTGAGAACTCAACACTACGGACATAGGATACACCGGGGCGTAGGGCTGACCATCCTGTGAACGATGGTCAGCCCTACGAGGTCCGATGATTAATAAACCCTCGACATCGCAGGGTAAAAGGAAGAGGAGGAGTTAAATTGTGGATATTGGCCAGTTGCTTAGAATCAAGATATTATTCAAAAAACTGTATTATAGCTTCCCTTTAATATCTGAAAAAGTTTTAAATTTTACTGAATTTTAATTTGGTATGATAAATTTTTATGGTGTGGGTGAATCCTCTGTCGATAATCTACCTCTGTTATTAAATATTTTAGTAATTACTATCATGAAAACCTTTTATCAATAAGCATGAAATTTGGGAAAACCTAGCTTTTAGCATAAATATTGACATGGATGATTGACATGGTCGTGAACGGAAAACTTCCGACTGTTATTTGTATTATGGTAGTGAAGAAGGCATCTGAAATATCAATCCCATGTTAGACCAAACAAGTGACGCAAGTAAAGTGTATTGTTGTGTCTGTGTTCTTGTGCTGAAGAGAATAACGTCGGTTGGGAAAAAAATAGCTCCGAGTAGCTATTTCTGTGACATACTTCCCTTCGCATTGTATTGCATGACGAGGTAGAAGAGCGGACTTAGTATTTCAGAAGGGTGTCAACACACCGCCACACTTAAAAGGCATTACAAGATTTGTTTTATTTTTGTTCTTCGAAGGGAGTAGGCAGGATAGCCCTTACTTTTTTCAAAGACCCTATCTGTCATTCGTTTTCACTGAGAATGAGCTCAATCAAATCTTTTCAATTGTGAGAGAGAGAGGGGGGGGGGAGGGAAATGGCAGCAAACCACTACTGCTCGTGTCCCTAAATCCCTAACATTCATAATGTCTGTAACAGCGAGTTCTACAGTACAATTTGAGATGCAGAGTTAAAATCCTGATTCTCTGGAAGGAAAACCTTGTCAAAGATCAAGTAACTTGGGAACAGTGGAGAAAGACTTAGAGAAAGTTCTTCCATTCGGCGATTGGATGCAAAGTTTTTTCCACAGGGCTGCATAGGCACTCACTATTTTTAACTGTAGCGAAAATTTAAATTTAAAATGCTAAATGTAGAGAATTTGGAATTTATGATAAAAAAAAAATAGTATTCCAAGGAAACCTATTCTAGTAATAAATATCCATAATAGTAGTGGGAACTTTTTTGCACGAATTCGGTTATATTATAAAGTCCGTCTTATTTAATTGCACTTGTTATCTATTATTGTGGTGTGGTACTTTTTTTTTTTTTTTTGTGAGAGAGTTTATCTTTCCGCTAAATTATTGCTTGGCTTTTTGTTCTCCTTCAAACTGGAGTATTTAAATTTGTATCATTTGTGTTAAGCATTTGTTTTGCTTCCTGGTCTTATTTCCTACCCCTTATTTGATTGGCCTCATTGCCCTACTAATTGACTGACTGAACTCTTCTTTGACCCCCTCCCCCCCCCCCCAAAAAATATTTTCTTTCCTGATATTACTGACTGCTATCATCATTGCAGACAATTCGCACTATTTAAGCAGGCTTGTTACACCGGAAACGTGTGACATAATGCATTGCATGCATTTGCTTATCGTTTTCGATTGCTAAGAACGGAAGAATGATCTTTCTACTGACCTGGAATTTGGTGAAGTCATAAAATATAATTGTAAATTCAGCTGAGAGGGAGGGTCATTCTTAAATGACATGACTTATATATACAGTATATTCCTTTCCTTTTAGCTGTTGTACAAAATTAAGTTAGAAACAGTTTCTTTTAATGGCAGGTTGATTCCGATCCCACCGTAGGCATAGATGTTTGTGATCGTCTTCTGAGGGTGATCCAATAAGCGGGAGGGTGATCTCAAACCTAGCGATGAATTTCACCGCTAGGTTTGAGATCACCCTCCCGCTTATTGGACTCCTGAAGTAGTTTTGAAAAAGAGCAATTTTTGGCCTATACAGCAAAATTTACTGATTAAATAAAAAGTATGAAAAAACAAACAAAAAAAAACCCCTTAGCCTATTCACTATATGTATATTATGGACTTCCTGAGTTTTTGCTGTGGTGCATTTAACTTGAATTATTCTATTCTATCGTGCTTCTTACGAGATGATGTCCATGAAACTTTTCTTAAACTGAATCCAGTAAATCTCTTCGCCATGATTTGCGTCTATAATTCCATGGCTCAAACATATTTCAGATCCGTTTGCAACTTTGTAAACTGTTAAGGCACAATGTTTTGTTTTATTTTAGTTATTTTCTCTCTCTCTCTCTCGCCAACGTTTACCAGTCTCCGGCCTTCAGTTCTTAGACGCCTCTTAGAATACGTGACATTTAAACGTCAAGCAATAAGAGACCAAAGGCAAATGAACAATAGAAAGTTAATATTCCTTTTGTGAGAACATATAACGATAAGGCACTTAAGCATTTAGGATTCTCTAAAAGCATTATAGGAGTGTCAGCGTGTCCGGCTATTAATAGTTTACATAATATAAAGAGAAAAATTAAAAAAAATGGAATCGTACAATTTCATGCATTTAGAATTATCTCAGAAAATGTTAACATAAGCTTCATATTAATGTACTGAAACAAACACTCCGCGGCTCACTTGAAGGAACGACGCGATAGGTATTCTTGTCATGACGACAGGAATCTTTATATGGCCTTCTCCGTGAAGGTGAGCTTTCTACCTCTGAGATCAACTGACTGTTAAAACGCTGCTAAGTCAGTTAATCTCAGTGTAGTCAATCTCATAAACCAGCCAAAGAACACTTAAGTAAAGGATGAATTGTGTAGTGTAGGACGACGACTTTTCGCGGTGATTTCTGAGACTCCATGCAGGCACCATGTAATGATAATTGCTTTTCAAGTTTTGCGATATGACAGCGTCAAACACTTAATGATATTTGTTTCCGATAGTCCTTTTCTTTTGCGCATACGGAGAGTAAATAATCCCATAATTTTTCGTCCGCATGCTGGAAAGAAAATGGAATTTATTCAGAAGAAAAATGGATAGAAACCTAAAGAAAAGACTAATAAAGTGTTATGTGTGGAGTGTTACCCTCTATGCAGCTGAAACTTGGACATTGAAGAAAGAAGAAATTAAGATTTTGGAAAGCTTTGAGATGTGGATTTGGAGAAGGATGGAAAAAATCAAATGGACAGATAAAATAACTAATGAAGAAGTCTTAAAAAGAGTAGAAGAAGAAAGAAGCCTGTTAAGGAGGATAAAAAGAAGCAAGGGAAACTGGATCGGACATATTCTGAGAGGGAATGGAATCATCGGAGACGCCATCGAAGGAAAAATAGACGGGAAAAGACCCAGAGGAAGAGTAAGGAAAACAATGCTAGATGACATGCTGAATGGAGACAGGTACACAACCTTGAAAGAGAAGGCTCAGAAAAGAAGGGAGTGGAAGGAAAGTTTCTGCTACTAAAAGAAGAACCTGCTCAATTGCAGAATACTCAAGAAGAAGATGCTGGAAAGTAGGGGAGTCAGGTCGCATGAAATAAAAATTAGCATTTTATTATTTTGAGTAATCATCACTGTCCATTTGGATTTTAATCCGCAAGCTGTTATGAGAAATTTTGCTGAAATCGAAATGTTTCATCGTGATCTTTTCATTTTTAAAAGTAAGCAGGTTTGATTAATCTCCCCTTAACGAAACTCCGATATTTATGCCATGCAGTGAGGAGAAGAATGACAACATTTGTCATTCGGAAAGGAACTATTTGACACCAATAGCAATGAAAGTATTTGAAAAATAAAATTTCTTGAACTGGTTGTTGTCACTATGGCAGCATACGCACCATCCATTAAAATTTATGGGATAATCACTCACCCCAGACCACCGTGAATTGCATCGCGTAGAAAGTCGGTCGACGACTGCACGAAACAACTCGTCACTGGGGGATAAGCAACCGACTGACTGAATTCTCGTGGCTCGTTAACACTGTTTTAGGCATGGTACGAAAGCATACTCCGTCTACTGTTTTTCTTGCCTATATAAGGTAATGCTAAACGATTATGTGGGTCAGGACGTTCATCAAAATAGGCTACTTGATAACGCATATTGCTAAGACAATTTCGTAACTTGGTTACAAAATGTTTAACGGACATGTGAAACATCACGAGTGATGTTGCCGATTACTGAACGTGTTCATCGATAAACAGAATGGGTTTAAATTTGCCATAAGACCTAGACTATAGTATTTATCTTTTTCTTTAAATAAACATTAGGAATACTGAGTGATATACGTCACCGATCTGTGGAGGTGGGCGGGGAACTAATAGTCTTGTATATGAGCTATAACCCTTCTTGCATTCTATGGAAGGGTTCAATGGAGAGAGAGCGAGATCTAAGGAATGCTTTTGATTTGATAGAACCCATTCATTTTTAAATGAACAATGTACAGTAAATCAATTAAAAAATCTGCAGGAGAATTTTTGAAGTTTTTTTTTTCCCCAGTGCATCATTCGACTGTACTAAATTACGTGCATCGTGATTTATTGTTTTTATTATCCAAAAATAAAAAAAAAATATAAAAAATGCATAAAATTGATTAAAATGTTAATTCGAAAATGGTGAAAGATCATTAAATTTCCGAGCGAAAGGTTATTGTTCAATCTGATAGTATTAATCAACTGGATTTAGATTAGTTTTTCAAGTAAGATTTGACTCGCCCAACACGAATGTCCTGCATGCAGGAAAGTTTATTCCGATTCATTTGTCTTAGTTTTAATTGTCAGATTGTAAATAATTAATTCGTAGGCTGTTTATTCTTTTGGTTAACAAAGCAATTCAATTTTATTCTATCAGTCATTAATTAATTAATGCAAAGTAATTTTAGTTCAGTGATTCCCATTTTTGGATTTATTTCAGGCACGGTTACTTTTAAATAGGAAGTGACGATATAAAAGGTTGAGTATTTTAGTTTACTTCATGAACAGTTGTAAAGTGCTTAACTAACTACGTTCTATGTCCATTCATCGGTAAGGTAAATCGGGCAGATAGTAATTGAATAGATTGCGTCTTTGCGACTTGTTTAACCTTTCAATGTCACAACCCTCCCCTGAGCACCGCACCCCATCTAACACGCCTGTAAACTAAATCCTTGAAGGATGCATAAAATGTGTAAGGCAAGAGCACGTGTAGTCGTATGATAACGCTCAAGTGATAAGTTTAGAACTCCGAGCCTACACCACGTTCCAAATACGCTGCCACGCCTTCAACTAGTGAGCGTGTTATAAGAATGGTTGCTTAATCCCGCTATTCGTTCTACAAGAGTAACCACTGCCTGGCAGTTCACCTTATCGATGTTCCAAATTTAAAACACGAAGGCTGAACTTTCAGGCGATGTTAACCGGCTTTTGCTATGCACCACAAGGTGCTCAATAATATACTTCACCTAAACGACAGACTCTTCGTAATTAAAAATGTTAAGAGTATAGTACTGTGCGACCACAGATGCGAAACCCCTCGACACTTCTGCGCATGACAGAAGGCGAATCCATTCCTATAATAGGGTAATCAATGCTTTTCGTGGGGTGTGAGTGTTTATTATTATACGTCGGAAAATTAGCATTTCTTTTATGAACATTCTAGTTTGTAAAGTGGTAACTATTTTGCAACAGTTGGAAAATTTTACGTATAAAGCAAGTGATTTCGCGTGTTGGTGACGAATTCGTACGTAGCCTTATTCTTTTCTCCCCTTCAACATGAGTTGACTCTTCTTGGCAATCTGTCAACGATGGCTCTCGCTTCTGTGGTCGGACAGTATAGTGTCAGTTCAGCATCGTTGTTAAGTTCAGGAATAGGACACACAGACGCGTCTCAGGCTCTTTACAGAGGCCTTCAGTATTTGGAAAGGAGAAATTAAAATTATCAAATAGACGAAAAATATTTCGCTTCAGAATGTTGATAAACATTCTGAAAAAAAAAGTTTCTTTGTATGAATATTTTATTTCAGTATTAATTTTTAAAAGCTTTTTTTTTTTTTACTCCATGCTCTCATATAGCTCGGTATTTATATCGTAATTCTTTAAGAAATGAGACAAGTACTAAGCTGTCGTAATAAATACCCAAACCCTCATGCTTGAAGGTTTTGTAATTTTCTATTCCTCCTTCGATAATTTTCAGTGTCCACCCTCATTTTTTATATAAAAAAGTGGATAAAATTATAGGCCATGTTAGTCATAAAGCGATTAAAAGTTAATTAGTAATTGTCTCCAAGATATCCTTCTTAGGATCATTGGTTGAAGAGGGCATATGGTTTCGTTAAGGGGGAGATTGATTTACAAATCAGCTGACTTTTAATGACAAGGTCAACGAAATAGATCAGGGTTAATGGCTATGATTGAAATCGCTTACAGGGAAGCAGGGGTTGACATTTCATGAGCAAATGAGTATATGTTCGGTAAGAAGGTAGTGCTGAATAGACAGATTTTAGAAAGGAATAGGATTTATACATGTTAGTTGATAAACGTAAGTTATGGAATCGTAAGATAACAAATAAAAACTCAAAAGATCGCCGACTTATTTAATGAAGGTCTGATACCCTTCTAAGTATGGCTAATACTGAATTATTCTAATAGATGCCAAGAATTGATTTGTTGGTTAGCTGTAATCTGAATGTATCTAACAACAGACGGAGAAGATATTTAGCTGAAGTTTATAATAGAGAATGTGTTGGCTAGATAGGAGTCTGAAACAGGAGGCTGCTGGTTTGAATTCCACCGTGGACATGAACATTTTGTCTTCAGGGAGTAGATGAGTTTAATCGCTTAGTGTAGGATCATCCCCCCCCCCCGCTTATTGGTGGAGGCAAAGTGGTTGGAAAAAATTCTACGTTTGGTCTCTAGAAACAGGGTTTCTATAATGTAATAAAATATAAAAAAATAATAAAATAGATAAATCCTTATCCCATCCATAGTGCTAATGTACTATATAGGCTTACAACCTTTCGTGAGTTAGTCACACAAAAGTTCGTATAAAATGAATTCATTATTTACTCTATTTCGTTCTAGAATGTTGAATAAATTTCAACAAGGGAAGAAAGTGCAGCGAATTTAGAAAGTTTTTTTTTAAGGAACAGTCAGATAACTTATCAATGGAGGGTTGGCTAATTACTGTTGGTGGTTGTTCTCCCACCCACGAAAAGTTATAAACTAATAGTACGTTAGTACTGTGGGTGGTTTGAGGGCTTATTATTTTGTTTTATATAATCGAAAAATCTGTTCTAAAGTAAAAACGTTTCGTATCTTTTTTTTCAACGCCTCTTTATGTCTCCATATAAGCGGGAACTTACAATGCAATGAAATTCATCTTCTACCTTAAACATTCACAAATATCCATACCCACTCCTATTAGAACTCAAAGCCTGTTTCCTGGAGAGGAATGGTTATACTATTCGTTCTAACTAGCCCGGCAATTTGATGAAATTTGCTTGTATAATTAGCAGTTTTGAACGTCATTATTGTGTGTAATATGTAATTAATATATAAGATGCAGCATATCGGTTTGGCAAGTTATTAGTCAGTACTTGTCTGTCTTGGTTGGTCACGTAGATAATATCAACAGTCAACAGGTTCTGGATTCGAATCCACATGGATGAGTTATCATTCTGATTTTTTCCAGTTTTCCTATTCATTTACAAACCGTATATTATGTTGACCTGGATGCTGTAAATGCATTCGATGAAGACTTTCGTTCGCCGTGGAATGGTTATACTGTGCTTATTGGAAACCTGAAGTGAGAAGAAAAGAAAAAAAAATCGATTTTTCACTCCGGAACTAGTTTAGTTTAGACTTTGGCTGTATGATTTTGTCTTGGAATGTGATGGTTCTTTCCCTCTCCGTAAAAGCCATCTTAGTAGTAGTATTATATTATGTAGTTATTTGGGTAGAAAGCAGGGATTGGGTAATTTTTGGAATGGAAGGCAAAAGTCAGAGCGCACTCAGATCATATCCTTTAGTCGGAAAGACATTTGATGGGGAATATTTATGACTTAGGTGACTGGCAAGGTTTCCCCATACTGCATTCTCGTCATATCTCAAGAAAAGTTGTTTTGCAGATGATTATAATCACTACAAACCCTAATCTTAAAATTGCAGTGATAACTTGATTCTGTCTCATAAATATAACTAATTAAATCCACTCATTAGTAACACAAATGATTTCTTTTATTTGGATGTGCGATATATTGGAAGAAGCACCAACATAATATTGATTTTAATACGATAGTGCTCTTCTAAGTTTTGTTTACTGTCTGATTTATTTCCGTTTTCCTGTTCAGTCATGTACCGTATACAATGTCAAGCTGGCCAACGTACTCGAACATTTTGTAGTGAATTTCCTTGTTTACTGTTAGTGTAATCAAATAAATCATTTTTCCTTTTTAAATTTGTAGATCATTCTGGAAGCTTACATTTGTCATTGTTTTAAGTGATGGCGTAAGATATTTTCATGTGACTGAAGTCTGTATTTACTTTCTCCTGCCCATGCATTTCAGGGTCGAATCACCCATCAAACTGTTTGTATGTTTGTACAAAAAAAAAAAAAAAAAAAAAAATCCTTCTATAGCAAGATCAAGTTTAAAAAACGTTTAATTTTCTTGACCAAAAAGCTCTTGAAAGACTTTTAATGGGATTATATTGATCAAGTGCATATAATGAACAACTAAGTTATACCAACTAAGGCTGTTGGCATCTTCAGGGTACATCAAAACGGCGTACCTTTCTTTTGGCTTCCCCATGGATTCTATTCATGTTTAAAAAAAACAAAGTTGTTTATTATACACACTTGATCAATATAATCCCATTAAAAGTCTTTCAAAAAATCAAGTTTATTTTCAGTTATTCAGATACCAAAATATGATTATTTTGCATCTCTCTAGCATTAGAATGATTCAGAAATGGCAATTAAACTTCTAACAAGGTAGAAAGTAACCAAAATGAATAAATCTTATTTACTTACTTTTTCCTCTCAGATTTCTGTGAAGTGGTATTTTTTTTTTTTTAACTGTTGAATTCAAAAAGTTTCGGCAACTTCCCGAAGGTATTTTAAAGCATTTTGTAGACCTTTATTTTATTTTATTTTTTTTATTATTCACCATGCATTCACTCTCCACAACCTGACTCATCCTAGTATTTTAGTTCAACCCATGGCTTTTAGCATCCTTATTCTTTACGAATATTTACGGGTGCTTTATTTTAAGAGCAAAGCGATCAGAGGCATGTGCATCATAAGAGTTCATCCATCTAATTTCGGTTGCTTTTCAAGGAGAAAAAAAATTGACAGTTTAACTAGTTACAAAGTAAATTATACTTTTCAAGAAAACTATTTTTTTTTTTTTTTTTTACTCCTTTACCCTTAGTGTAAGCAAACAAAGTTTGCGAGTGAGGTATCTTCACGATTAGGCTACTTGTATATAGGGGCTGTTGACCATAATGCATAGCGTCAGAAAGGAAGTGTGCTTTGCATTATGGGACACTGAGGTAAGTTAATAAAGTAATTTAATGTTCTCTTTCGAAAACAGGTCTTAAAAAAAACCTGATGGTTTTTCCAGCTTTATGAAGGTTATTCAATAAAACTGCAATCAATCTGTTAATAATAATATATTTAATTACGATATTGTTTTCATTATTAATACGATTGATATGAATTCCTAAAACCACCGCCTCGATAACTTCCGTATCACTTCTTTAATGCTATCTAGCAGTCTCTAAAGTAGAAAGAGGGAAAAAAAAATCTACAGCTAGAATTTATTCACTAATTTCCAAATGATATCATCATCATCATCATCATACGTATCAAGGATTTAGGCCTAGTATAGCCTGTTCCGGCCTTAGAAGTCATCGTTGAATCGTTTAAGAGGACGTCCTGGTTTTATTTTTCCTAATGGCTTGTACTTTAAGGCTTGTTTTGGTAATCTTTCTGTTTTCATTCTTTGAACGTGTTCCATCCATCTATGTTTATATTTTTTAATTTTTTCAATTACTGGTTCTTGGTTTAATTCTTTCATAATATCTTCGTTTCTTTTGTGATCAAATAGGGTATACTTTGCAGTTTTTCTCATAAACTTCATTTCTGCTGTTGTTAATCTTTATTTGTCTTTTTGTTTTATTGTCCAGATTTCGCTTCCATACATTAAGACCGGTAGGGCTAATGTATTGTATACTTTTAGCCTGGTTTGTTTTTGAACTAGGTTTGGTTTAAATATAGAGTTAATTACTCCTGTTATTTTTAAATATTTTGCAATTTTTATGTTTATATCTTTTTCATTTTCATAAGTGATCATACATCCTAGGTAGTTAAATGAATTCACCTGTTCTAAGATCTTGTTATCTAATACTATTTTAGTTCTTGCTGGATCTTGTCCTTTAAAGGCCATAGTTTTTGATTTTTCCGTTGATATTATCATACCATAATCTTTGGATATCTCATTTAGATTTAAAATAGCTTTCTGTAAGTTATCTTCAGAATTTGTAATTATTATTTGGTCGTCTGCAAAGAGGAGAGTGTTTAAGTTAACTGTAGGTGAAAGTTTAATTCCTTGATGTAAATTTTTACTCCATTTTATTATTATTTCATTTAAGTAGATATTAAAAAGAGTTGCTGAGAGGGGACATCCCTGTCGGACCTCTTGGTTTATCTTTCTTGTATATGATAGCTCATGATTTAATCTTATTTGTATTTGATTATTTTCGTATATACTTGTGACAGCTTTTAGGATATTATTTGGTATTTGTCTTTCTTTTAATATGTTAAATAATATGTTTCTTTTAACTTTGTCAAATGCTTTTTCAAAGTCAATAAATGCAATATGTGTTTCTAAATTATATTCTCTTCTTTTCTCTATTATTAATTTTAGGCAGAAGGCTGGGTCTATACATGATCGTCCTTTTCTAAATCCATTTTGTACCTCTAGAATAAAATTTTCGGAATATTTCATTAGTTTGTTATTTAAGATTCTGCTGTATATTTTGTAACATGAATTTAGTATACTGATACCTCTATAGTTTTTAGGGTCATCTCTATTACCTTTCTTAAAGATAGGAATCACGATTGCTTTTTTCCATTCTATTGGGGGGATACCAGTTGAGTAAATTTTATTTAAAAATAAGAGTCTTCCTTTGAATCTTGTTCCTGCGTATTTATATAGTTCTTCACCTAGCTTATCTTCTCTAGGTGATTTTCCGTTTCTTGTTTCTTTCAGGCTGATTTCTAATTCTTCTTCAGTTATTCACATGATGCATATGAATTAATTTTGAGTAGTAGGTGATTTCATCGCTTGGTATGTTACAACCTCTGCTTAAGCGCTTCACAGCGATTTTTGGTCTTAATTTCCGGATCATCTAATGCTGCTCAAATACATATTATAATGTTTCCAACTAAGTTTTCGTAACCAAGATTTTCGTTAAAAAAAAAAAAAAAAATCCAGCTGCAGTTAAGACTTTTTATTTATATGTAATATTCATATAAATAATATATATAAAAATTCATGAACTACATAGTTGCTAATCAGTATTTTAGAATTCGCAATTTAAATACCAATCAGAAATCTAAGTTTCTGATAGGTACCATTAGTATGTTATGAGCTCTTTCATGGACTGTTTGGATATCCGAGCAGTCTTATGCACAGGCTACCGGGGATTCAGTCTTCATGAGTTCAGGGGCTGAACTCATGCAGGATAAATAGGATACTTTGTAAGGAGCTGCATATTCTAAGGAAGGACATCGTGAGGGTTCACATAAGCCAAACATCGGCCATGGCAGTGAATAAGGCAGACTAGAGTGGTGTCAAGAACATCGTGACTGCTCCGTGGAGCATTCGAAACTGTGTGATATTTAGTGGTGAATCGTTATTCGATCGGGAGAGTGCAAGTCTGGCAGATGTCTGACGAACGCCTTATTCCGCGTGAAGTTCGGTGCAGGTGTTAATAGTCCGGAGTTGTTTCTCTTGGTGTGCTTGAAGGGGGGAAAAAGAATCCTGAAGGATATTCAACACCACAAAACTTGACCAACCCATTTAATCCCTTTCTTGATCCATAGAACGCCTTTTGGAACAAACCGCGATTTTAGGTGTGGTCCTGTCTTCTAACAACTACATAGAATGGTAGTCATAATGAAGAATGGTCTAATACATCAGACACAGATTATCACAAACTGGAGGAGAATATGTCCGAGAGCGGAAGATTTAGGATCAAAGGCAGGCTGCACGCTATTTGAAGCGTTTGTGTAGGTTTCTCTGAAATGTAGTACTCTTCCAATATTCAACATAGTTTATCTCTTATGGGAAGGACCTGCTATAATTAAACCAGATTCATAATTAAAATTAAACACGTACTTTTGAAAAAAAAAAATTTTTTTTTTTTTCAAAATTTTTTCCAGTATAATAAAAATTGCGATATAATAAATCGCAACCAGCATTTAATCAGTAGCATTAACAGCAGTTTTCATGGTGTTCTCAAACCTGAGAGGTTCCACCAGCGAATTAACATGACCAAAGGCCCGAATGAGAGAAAAAAATTACAGATTATAAGTTTCTTCGCAGCTTGTACGTGTGGTCCTGTCTAGTGTGTTGAACAACTACATGGAATGGTAGTCATAAACATACAGATTGCAAATTTGTAATCTGTATGTTTCTTCTCTCATTAATTTTCAGGAAATGGGAAGGACGATTCTTCGACAAATTAGCATTAAAATTTTTAAGTGTATATCAAAATGGAAAGAAAATAGATCAAGTTGCATGATTAATTGGCTTAGTTAAACGGAATAAACAAACTGCACTTTCCATCGCATCAGTTCGAAAGAATAATTAAGCTATCTTTTGGTTATGATAATCCCATTCACGAAATGCTGTAGGTGGGCCTACGGTTACATAATCCGGGAACGCTAGTCTAGAGAACCATACATGAAACGTTTTTGAACCCACTTCAGGCTTTCAGTAATCATCGCAGTAGTTTCACAGCTAATGATAAAAATCATTGGCTACCTAAAGACATTTACAAACATTCATGCCATTTTGGAATTAAGCTCGCAGCCTGTTGATTCAAGAGTGGACACACACACACTATTCATCCTGCAACTAGGCGGCTAAGCTATCTCGAGTGTAATTGTGTTGTGCTTGTAGATTTGAAGGGGTGAGTCGGTTGGAAACCTCTATTATTTCCAGAAAGTAGAAACCCTGTTACTCGAACATTAGATAGTATCTTGTCTTGTATTTGATCATAGGCCTTCTTTAGCTAAATATAAATAAGGGCCACCGTATTAAAAATCAGTTGTATACAGTTGTATAATTTCCTTCCTTCAGTTTCCTGATTTATCCTCTAAAAGATCGTATTGCAAAAAAAAAAAAAAAACTAATTAGAGGAAACTTGTTTTGCAGCACTAAGTATTTATACAAATAGGTAACTCAGGATAACTTGCATATATTTTAATGAGTAAAACTTTAGTTATTTCTAATTACTGCCAAACTATTTGATATCGCACAGTCTTGGTCGAGTCTTTCTGTCTTACATAAACACCTTCCCTTCTAGAACGTCGGCATCCCTAGATAATAACTTACTTTGCTAATTGGAACTCCGACTGTGTTTTTTTTTTTTCTTCGGTAAATGCTAACAGAAAGAAATCTGTGCTTTCGTTTACTTTAATTAACGGAAGGATTCCATTCTTTTCTTTCATTTCTCCTTTCCTACTCGCCACTTTGCTAACGCGTCGAAATAGCCAATAATTGTTAAATGGGGATGACGGAATTCCTTGCGCAAACAAGTTCCAAGCGTCGAGTTAACTTTCCTTAGTGATTACTCACCTATGTCTGCTTCGCTTGTCATTTATTTCCTCCAACCCACACATCCGTGTGTGCATATACCCATTTTAACAGGTAAGCATTACGGAAGTCGAAATGAGTGAGCAAATATGCCTGTGCGTGTAGGCTTCACAAACCTTTGGCTCATCTTGACTGCATAGCGATAGCACCAGCAATGATAAGCATAAGAGCCTGACCAAGTAACTAGACTTATTTTTTTATTCCTTTTTTTTTTTTTTGTCTGACACGTGGCGACACTCTTCAGGTGGCATATGGCGAATGCTATGAATACCCGTAAAAGTAGTATACCCAAAGGTAGTGATGAAATACGTCAAAAAAAAAAAAAAAAGTTGGAGCAGCTGTAAAGAATGTCAGGAATAACATTTTCCTTGCTCTTCAGCTGCCCGTTTTCAAATCGATAACATTTTGCTTGTTTTTGCAAGCGGAAGTCACTTTAAAAGAAAGCAACGAACGCTGCTCTCAAGACTAAATATGGTTTTAACCGTTACAGACGCTTCCAGCCAGCAACGAATTAGATGATGAAATTTTATCTACTTCCTAGAAATATATCGTCGTAAGCATTTCCTTTAATTAGGAAGGTAAACTTTTGCTGCCAAGAATATTGTCATTTTAGTTTATTAGCTGTGTAATTCTGGTGGCAACAATAGTAGAACACTTCGTGAACAATTCATCTTGAACTAATTAGGAAATTTTGAAATAATTTACTCGACACAGTCGTGAGAGTAACTTAAAATTCTCACGTGCACTTGATCTTTCTACCTTCCGATTTACGTCTCAATTTGTAGATACAAAAACTTCCTTTATATTGTAATGAGTTCAAATATCTGTTGATGATAACAAAAATAATGCTTTACTCCCCTACACCAGTGCTTCCCAAACTTATGTATGCCAAGGTCCCCTTTGGAAAAATTAAAATATTTCACGGCTCCCATTGAAGAAAAAAAAAAAAAAAAAAATCTTAATATAGACATGTTATTATAATATTTATTGTATTTATATTCAATATAATTTATATTCAAGATTTTGCGTTTGTAATCGTTTTTGTTTCCTATCAATATCTTTGAAATGAAACTTATATGAATAAGCATATATTTACTAATATTCATTAATCGCCGAAATACGCAGGAAGCAAAATTTGTGAACCCGCACCAATGTGATTTTTTCCATTAAAATATAAAAAAAGAATCAAAAAGAAATAATAAAAATTAAATGCGTTTATTTTAAGATTTTTTTAAAAAAATCTACTTAGTCTTAAGACATTTTAAATTTGTTTTCATTACTTCACGCCCTCTTCCCCCTCAACCAAAACTCACGGACCTTAAGGGGGCCGCGGCCCACAGTTTGGGAAGCGTTGCCCTACGCAATAAAATGAAATTATGTAAATATATATATATTCACAAACTTTTTATTACCCCCCCCCCTTCTCCTTCTCTGGGAGATAAAAGGTTTCAAGTTCACTGGATGCAACCTGATACACGAGGGGAAACTGCTCGGAAGCTTCCCACTCATTTAGCATTCGATAGGCACTGGTATCAATTTGATGCAACCGCGCATGCTTCTCACATGTCTATTAAGTGTCTGAGTAGTCTTCTCTCTTTGTAAGAGACTTCCTTCATGCTTCAAGTATTATGTCATCTAATTCTTACATGTGGGATAAACTTTTAGTTTATCCCACGACTGACCTCGTTCTCAGACAAGTAAAAGCCAAAGTCAAGGGGGAAGCGTGGAAACACTTTTACAACTATGTCGTTCAGTCGGTTTTTGTCTGTTCCGTCAATTAATAATTTTAAACTGTTAATTGGTTTCATTAAAGAGAAATATATATAAAACTATTAACAATCCAAATTTATTATCTATTTTTAATATAAGTGTTTAAACACGTGTATTGAAATAAGTACAGCATAATTTAATATAAAGATCTTATCAGAGGACATAAGATGAATGCACAGACTTGCATAAAAAAAATTATAAGCCCTGTATTACTTAAACCTTGGTATTTCTAAGCCTGGCTCCCACCGATGAGACCTCAATAAAGGTCGAAACCGGTCTGGGTAGTGGCCCTTTGCCTTCAATGCATTGCATCATACATCTCCTCAAGAAGATGTGCTTTGCATTAAGGGTAAATACTAAGAATAGTGATCAGAGCTTATACCACCTTTACCACGAGTTGCCTAAGACTTGCACTACGTGCGGGTCACCCAGACTTGCACTACTTGCAGGCGCAAACTTGACTTTCTTGTCTGTTTGCTTACTTGGGAAATGGATTAAAACCAGGTTTAAAATAGCTTGGTATCTTTAACGTATATTATACCCAAGGTAAAAAACTTTCTACACACACACACACATTGCTAGAAAGAAGTCAACGGACACCCATGGGGGTATCCGTTGAGTTCTTTTGTGCCATGTAAAGAGTCGCGTGTTTTTCGCCGGTATAAATTGAAGGAATATAATGCTCCCAAGTCGGTGCAACTGTGACCTGGCAAAATGACTGCGAGAAGGGAACTGACGCAGTTTGAAAGAAGCGTTGTGATGGGAGGCCATGTTGCAGGCCTATCTGTTCGACAAATTGGGCCATCTCAGGTCAACAGTCAGTGATTATACTGAAATGGAAGAGTAAGGAGTCAACTGCAAGTGTTACCCGCAGTGGGCGACTCATCACCGAACCTGACCATAAGGTGCTGCGAAGGATAATATATAAAATCCTCCATTCGTCGGACAATACGTGGAATGCGGTGTTTCGGGCATCGACTGGAACACGAAACTGCACAAAAACATTCAGAACCTAGGCACATAACATGGGTTTCCATGGCAGAACAGAAATATGAAAGCCGTACATTACCCTAACCAACGTGTAGCGTCGTGTTCAGTGGTGCAAGCAGCATGTACAATTGGGACGTGGAAGCTTGGAAAGCTGTGTTATACAACGACGAATCTTGCTATACCATCTACAGAGCACATGGACGGGTGTGGCCTTGATGGCCGGTGAACATCTCTTACTAAGTGCGTAACTCCAACTATGAAATCCGGAGGCAGCGGTGTGATGGCATGGACATATTTTTCCTGGTTTGCCCTCTGACCTCGTTTGTGTCACGAATATTGAACTCCGAGAGAGAGAGAGATCTGGACATTCTGAACAATGCAATGCTTTCCACTTTGGCGCCATAGCTGTTTGTTTCTCACATTATGGTGTCCGTTGACTTCTTTCCAAGTGTGTGTGTGTGTGTGTGTGTGTGTGTGTGTGCGCGCGCGCGCGCGCACACACACACACACACAAGCAAACGAACATAGACTACAGTTTGCAATGGCAAGCATAAAATCTAATTAACTTCTTTAGTCACATGTACTATGCCAGTATTTTTCAAAGTGCGGGTCACGTGATTAGTATTGTGGGCCCTCCAGCTTATATTATCAAGTATGAATATATGTAGTCTCACGATTTATGGAAGGATTGATAACTATTTTTATACTTTTAAACTCAGTGTGACATTTGAATGAAATTAGGAACATTTTCTTGGTTTGCTTAATTTTAAATATGATATTGCAATCGCTTGGTAAAAAAAAAGTTTCGGAATCTATCTATAAACGCACCCCACGTCTATCTCTCTCTCTTTCCCCGACATAATCGGCACGAAATATGACACTGAAGAAAAATAGTACTACTTTTTTTTAACCGACTTTTTTTGGCTTGGTTTACCTTTATATTTAATTATTAATAAATTCATGTATGATATTAACCTTTTATTGTTTTTTTTTATGAATGTACGTTATAAAGCAAAATTTGGGTCGCGGTCTAAAATGTATTTCCTGTGGTGGATCATCAGAAAAATTACTATGCAGGTATGAAGAAGAATTGGAGTAATTGATGGAGTTTGTTCTTTGCTACTCTAGATTCACTTAAGGCTTTCGGTGGAAAGCCAATAACCTTGGCATCTGGATTCTGTTCTATCAATAACCGTTCTAATTTCTTCAGTTTGGAATGCAAGTTATAGTTCTGCAACGTTGAATTAATATCTAAACAAACATGAATTGCCCACTTCAACCTTTTTGAACTTGTTCACACTCGATATTGCGAGTTTCTTTTATGAAGTTATCATAACTCATGGTCGTATCTAATCCTCTAAAGACCATTTGTCAGTCAGTGGACCAAATATTATTCTAAGGATTTTTCCATCAGAAACTGAAATCGGATTCTCTGTCGTCTTCACAAATATCCAGGTTTCACATGTTATCAGTGGCTGAGGAATAATTTTATACATTCGTAATTTAGTTTCTCAGTCGAATATCCCTACTTGAGAAGACTATAGTCTGTAATTCCCTTTCTTATATACAAATTCCGTTTCTTGTGTACAAATAATACACTTGTATTATTTGTACGTATCTCCCTAAATTGTTTTGGATTCACTTTCTCTTTTTTATGGTCCTAAGATTTCAAGTGCAATTAATCCCTTATTTTTATTCCTTATTGGTTAAAGGGTTAAGGAATGTTGACTGGAATTGTGATCAAAGCGTCTAAGGCCATGAAGTTAATGTATCATGTCTGTTAATTCTATGTTTACTAGCCGATTGGCATGTTTTTATACAGAGATGGATTTAAAAAATTTAAAAAAAAAATGCCTACCTACATATAAGAGTGGTTAACTTACTTTCAGTTTGAAAAGCCCTTAATAAAGGTTCCTCACATCTTGAATGGGACTCAAACCTACATCATTCCGAACCGAAAGCTGTGTTGAGACTGTTCTACAGAGGCACTGTTAATTAATGGTCGACATTACCTCGTGTTTATAAACACGCGGAATTTGATTTCAGGCAAAAAAATGCTACGGTGCACATCATGACAGAATGTTTTCAGACCACGTTTATGCTGATTCCGAAACTTTTGTTAATTGACTGCGTTTTCACAAGTTTGATTTTGCGCTTTTTTTTTTTTTTTTCTTAGTAGGAAAAAAAGCTCATAATTTCTACTCGAGAAATCGTGCTGGAGCACTTGGTCCATAAATTTCTGGTGTTTAAGTAGTCTATTTGGCAGGATTAAAAAGAAAGATCAGTTTCACTTTGATCTCCCTCTTTGCTTCGACGAGAGGGAGATCAAAGTGAAACTGATCACCTGTATTTATCCTTCATAGAAAAAGCAGAGTAGAAAAATGAAACAAATCCCACGTGTCAGAATACTGAAGAGTGTAATGAGGCGATTAGAACTCACCTACACGAACATTTAGACCACTTAAAACTCCTGTGAGTTAGGAGTGCCTTTGGACATCCCTTGTCTGGAATATCAGAGTTATCATAGCATAATTTAGTGGGCATTTCGTTCGAACTTCTAATTGGCCTTTAAAATACACATGTATGCTCAAATGAGTCGCCACAGGACCGATCTGATAAATGAGGTGACCCCCCTCCCCCTCGGTCATTCTTTCTGCACTTAGCCTGTAGTAAGTTACACACTGATCTCCTAAATATGTACTCCTATTGCTACACATTTGGTAGCCTGAGGTGAAATTTTGCTGCGAGTTACAAAACATCAAGGTACTGACGTGTTTCGGGACGCTGCTAACATTGTCCCTTGAGTCGATCTTTTCATGAGAGTTAGTAATAACGGAAACTACGTTTGTCTAAATCTCCGTTTTGAGGAAGTTCTTTGGCTGAAAAGACCTAGGTTCGAATCCCGTCTAATATGTGTCATCAAGGCTTTTCATTTGAAGCTAAGTTAGCCAGTCTCATGGGGGGGGGGGGTAAAAGTTTAGCCTCTGTAAATTCGAGTTTTTAATCCGCGAAATATACGAACTAGCATGGAAAACGCATGCCGTTTACACATACATACCTGTATATTTGAGGCACAAGGCTGGTCTTGTATGGATACGAATTTCAGTCTGGGTGTAGGTCGTTGCCTCCAAGTACTGTGGTTGATTATTTTATTTTATATGGTTGTCTACTGGTCAGTCATTGGCGTAAGTGAATTGTGTAATACAGTGCTGTCACCGGGACATTAAGTTTGTAGAGTCTTGCAATGGCACAGATAATGCTGTTGTAAATACGAATATTTTTTCTGTTATTGGCTGCTAGGTCTCAAAGTATTGTGTGATTGACCTGCAGACAGTTGGTGTAGTAAAGCAACGAGGCGGAAGCCAAAATTGAAATTAAGGTTTCTTCGTACACACACACACCCTCCTTTATTTCTATTAGTTTGTGTGAAGTTTGAATTCAAATTCGTTTTTTTTTTTTTTTTTTTTTTGTAAGCCTAATTGAGAGGGGAAAAATCCAGAAATGGAAACACTAAAAACTAAAGTAGGGGTTAAAGATTTGACAGTTGAATACTTAATGAAGCAAAGAGATTTCCTCTGTCACCACGTGTGAAGGAATATACTCGACATTACGCTATTTCAAAAAAAGTATTTTGAAAATCAGAGGACGTAATATTTTGCAATCAGAAAATTAATCGGCTGAGTGGCTAGTATCTCTGCTCTCCAACTACTGAGTGTCTTGGATTGGATGTTTTGAATGTATTGAAGTGGGGAGATTAATTTCACAGCTCCGCTTATTTAGAGGCCTGCAGCTTGAAAAAAAGTTCCATGTTTAGTCTTTAGAGAAAAGTTTCTGGTTATGTAAAAAAATAAATAAATAAAAAAACAACGAAGTATTAAAAACCCTTAACCCGCCACCACAGTACCGATGTGCTATACTTTGAACAACTTTTCGTGAGTCACGAACGACATTAAAAAACAAAAAAGTCGCAAGAACTCAGACTCCTTTAATCATGTAATCTCCCGCCTGCCTTCCCTTTTTTTTTTTTTTTTTTTTTTAATGTGAGTTAGACGTTTCTCATA
Organism: Typopeltis vanoorti; assembly: GCF_054136105.1. NCBI lineage: Eukaryota > Metazoa > Arthropoda > Arachnida > Uropygi > Thelyphonidae > Typopeltis > Typopeltis vanoorti. Next base: position 44,616,743 of record NC_143568.1, read on the forward strand.
CTGCAGCGTCTATCATCCTGCATAACACACAAAGGGGCCAAAAGACGCATACATATCAAAACAGATCACCACAGTTTGTTCAATAAACAGATAAGCTTAAGTAATAATGAAGCCATATGAATCATGTGAATGAATATCTTATGAAGAATACATATCTGACCTGAATGTTTTATATGATAAGCAACAAAACTAAACAAGGTTCATAAATACTGTGCTCACTCGCACGTTCCTAGCACGGGAGAATGCGTGTTCACCTTCAAGGAAAGAGTGAGTGGGAGTACATATGGAGAGGCTCAACCATGATCAGTAGCAGATGTGTTCTTATTTCTTGAAGACAATCTAAAAGTTAGTACGGAAAATCAGGACGTAACCCCCTTTGAGGAAAAGCTGAATTAGTTTTGAAGCTTCCGGATTATGTAAAAAATATAGTCCAGACCATAGTTGGGTAATGAAATATTATCCAACTATGGTTCTGATCTATGTTAAACCTTTGATCGCATCATCATCAGGCGTCAACCCTAACTATTTTAATCGAACTTCTTGTGTTTGGATTGAACACGGTTTTGAGTTATTGGAATGATATTTCGAAAAGGAAGAAAATCTTTCTATTTACATCTGAAACTAGCTCTCTTTAAAACACTGTTTCATCCGTGAAATGAAACCGTCATCTGAAAAAGATATTTGCTTTATTTAGTCATGTTTATTCGAGAAACCTTGATTAGTACAGCTTTTCTCTGCATTCACGACTCAATCATAAGTTAATCATTAAATATGACGAATTAGTTGCCTTCCGTAAATCTTAACTTTTAACATTTGAATTCCTAGTTTTCATTTTTTGTTAATTGTTAGTAATATAAATTAGCCTTATCCCTGTCAAAGACTTCATTTGGTTACCCTTTCATGCCACATCATTTCACTGACTGAGGCGGCATGAAAATACTCGGCCTCATCGTTTCCTTTAGCACTGCCGAAAGAACGATGTCATTTTGCTTTCAAGATCTGAGTTCGAATGTCTTCTATGAGTTGACCTATCTCATACGAGGCGATGTTTTCCCTTTGCCGGAATCTTCGTTTTTTTTTTTATTTATTTCTTTATCGAAATAAATTCTACCTACTGAATACACGAGATTAAGACAAAGCATCTGGAAATTACTTTTGCGGAATATCAAACAACGCACAACCATACTGGCTGTTGAAAAGCAGGCTGGGTTGTTTGGAATTTCGGCAGAAGGAGCTAAGGCAGTGAGACCGGTGTATTATGTCCGTTAATCGTGTTTCGTTCTTGTGCCGGTTTTCCTGCTTTTAGAAGGAAACATCGAATGCTCTGGGGGTAAAACCACTTCAGTATGACAACTAACTCGCCTTCAGTTAAGAATGGTCTTCACGTCCTAGACGAAATTTGAACTCTGGTTTTTCCAATGAAGAGGCATCGCTAAAGTTATAGTAGTACTAAAGTACTATAACTTTAGCGTTTTCGACTGTTACTGTAACCTTAGAATGATCAACGGTTAGATAATACGGATTTTTTTTTTTTAATGCTGCTTCAAGCCTCTGATTACCAAGATACGTTAATGTCACCCAGGGCAACGAGTATAATCTTTCAACTGTTACTATTATTTATTAAGCGTATTACCATACGGATGAGTTCGTATCAGAGGACCATAATGTAAGTATCCAGACGCGTTGGTTTTAAATAAAATCACTCGCAAGTTTTAGAAAACATCCCAAACACGAGAATATATTCATCGGAAAAAACTTCTGACATAAGAGACAAAAGACGAACTCATTTGTTTCTTATCAGTGAATAGCAGAAAAGAAAGGATGCAAGAAATTTGTTTACATTTTACCGACGGTCAGGGAGGCTTGTGAAATCCTAGAGAAATTGGTTACCACACTTCTAAAATCCATATTAAGTTTTGGTAGTTGACTTAACTGATGTAGAGTCCTCCCAACTTTTAGAAAAGAGGATAAAGACATGAAAAAATGATTATTCCTGAAGTATTCTCAAGGAGACGGAAACCCTTAGGCAAAACTCAGGACTGTTATTCCGCTTTTCTTAAAGCGTCTGGAAAAGGAATCTAATTATGTATCTTCTCCTGCCTTGAGAGAGGGAGTGAAAAACCAGATTTTTTACGGAACAAAAATCCACTCCACCTCTATGCCAAACTTAGTTCACCTTCAGAAAAAAAAAAAAAGAAAAGAAAAAAGCCTTTATAAATGTTTTTTCCCCATGCCGAGATGATTCGAATTTGGGTCTTTTCCAGCCAAATGGCTCGTGTTGTGCGCCTTTCTGACTGCTCTTCGTAGGTGTTCTGTTTGCCAGGCTTTGTTGATGTTATCGTAGTGCTAATTAATATTATTACTTTTTATGGTAACGAGAAGATCGTAGGCTCATTTGTTTATGGAAGAACTCGGCATCTTGATTGCGCTTCCTTGTAAAAAAAAAAATCATGAAACGTACGGGGAAATTGCAATTTTATTCACTCTTGCTTACAATTTCACTCAGGACTTTATTGGCATATTGGTGGGACCATCTTAAAGGTTGTTGCCTCCCGAAATATAACTGAAAATCATGAAACACTTTTTCGTTTCAACAGTATTATGACAAATATTTTCACTTTTGAGTTCGTGTAAATTCGAGTGTCCACAATCTGAACTCCAAAGAACTTTTTAAAACCCAGAAACAAAAAAGAATTTTTAACATCCTTTTCTGAACACAGGAGAGATAGATGAAAACCTTTTGTTGTAGTTGATTCATCGGGGTAATCAGAATTCAATGTGCGGCGAAAAAAATCCGGAAGTTAAATACCTCATCTTCCGTGAATATTAACTATCCTGTTATCAATTTCTTTGAATCGTAGTTACTAATAAAGTAGTGGGATAGTTTAAGGCCTTCTAAGAAAGAAAAATAAGGGGGGGGGGGACAGCATCTCACTCATTCCGCCCTACTTCAAGCACTGACTGTGACGTTGAACTCTAAACAGTCGGCAGACTGAAGGATTCGTCTACAAACTTCTACATATTTCTCTCTCACACAAGGAGGAAATGTTAAAATTAATGTAACTGCTGACATTGTTTAATAAGATGATGCATCTCTTCCTCAATGCAGCCGCTCTTTTCCTTTTACTATTCCTGTTTCGATCTTCACGCAAGAGCGTTTCGCTGTTCAAGGGTATACATAATGAAACGTGTCGCCTTATCACAACTACGGCGCAGACTTTTAAACAAGGTTAAACTTTCACTTTTCCTCTCCTGATTTGTTAAGGAGTGTCATGTTCACCGTGACCTTGCTGAAGTCATTGCTCTGTAGGAAGAGAACGCGACAGAGCACTGAAGTGCATACTAAGCAATGTTAGGGATCTGTCATTTATGTTATTACTATTCAATGACCACGTTGGGTGGTACAGATTTGATATTTTATCGGTTACTTAAATGTGTTCTGATAACGTCATTGTCAAGAACGTGTTTGAGAACTTGCGTTCCTGACATTTTAAGCTGGCTAGTTTAAGGACCCGTATGTTTCTGGGCTATACTATTATTATGTGACACCTCCAGGGAGTCCAGACTCATCGAGGGAGAGTGTGGCAACAGAATCGAACGACTGACCCTTCCAACTACTAACCGCGCTCAAACTTGCTTAACCTTCTGAGTGAGCTATTAGTAGCAGAGACTCTACCAATCGACCAACCTTTGCTGGCATTTTGTTGGTTTTGAATTTATGGCCGAACCAACTAAGAGGCAACTAAGGTCTGTGAATTAGACGTTTTATTCTGGCCAGTTTGCTTGTCTTGAGGAAAGAAAACTCGGTCACCCTACGTATGAGCCCGGCGAGTTTATTTTGTAAACATAAAACCGCCATATAAATGTTATTTTTCTCGAGCGAGTGATCTACTTGCTTTAAGGAGTAAAATACGGGCTGCTGTTTAGTGTCAGAGTTTGACAAGATGTTCCCGGTTGCAGCACTGCTGCAACTGTTGTTATAAGTACGCCACTGTTGTTGGGCGTTTGGTTGCTGAATATCATTCTGTGACTGCCCTGTTAACTTTGTACAAAGGAGAGATTTGTTCTGCTTAGTGTAGTTATGAATCAAAGTTCACCCATTTGATGGGGAAGAAGTGCGAGTCTAAGGGTGATTGTTGTTGACCGAAAAAGTTGTTGATAAAGAGAATTTGAAAAGGGGGGAAAAAGTCAGAAATTATCTGATGTTTAATAAGCTTATTTGTAGCTATTTGTGAAACTCGTTACAATGCATTCGTTTAAGAATAGCAATGTTTTGTTAGCAAGGCGTTTCAAAAATTTAAAGAAGTTATTGAGGCGATCAAATCTTACCTCAGTTTTGAGTGCGGTATCAAAACCTGAATGTTAATCTTCTGTAAGCAAAGTGTTTAAGAAAAATGTACATTATTTATTTATTCATTATTTTTTAATAAACAGAGTTGAGCATTTTGTGGCAATATGGAGATTGTAATGAAATTAACTCAAATAATTATTTTTAGAGTTTAAGTTTTCTTAATGTAAAGTATGCAAAAAAAAAAAAAAAACCCATCAAATTCATATCAGAATAAAATCTTTCTCGTCCGTTTTTGTTTTTCAATGAATGAAATAATTTTCAGTTAGTAGATGAGAGGCTAGTCTTAAAAACTTATTGTTTGATACTGACCATATACAAATATTTTAACATTCCTTGCCTACCAGTTTCGCTAGCAAACTGTCTAGTTTTTTCAAGGGTGTTGACAGAAAAGTATAAAAAATACTAGTAAATGCAAATTGAAAGCAACATTAAAAACGTTGTAAACACTCGAGTAGCTAAGGTTGCACGTTCGCGTGACAGACTGAGTGAACTTATTGTTCTTAATCATTATCACGCATGCGTGTTTGTTGTAAACGCATAATGTGATTACTAGCTAGCTGTAGTTCAAATGGATTTAGAGAGAGGATGAGGTTTTTCCATGAACTGTTAAGAATAGTACCCTGGTTTCTGTTGAGGTTTCCGCCAGTTTTTAACACTACTGCGGCTTCCTTGAATAAACGATGTCTATAATCGTCGTCTAAATATGGCATGGAGCTATTTTGCCACTCTATCGTGTGGTTAGACGTACACAAATGATGTGCTAAGCCGGAAGAAATACTTCTGTTGTGGTTTACATCACCAACGTACTCTCTCTGTCTGATCTCCAAACTCCGTGAAATTTGTCCAATGTAGGCGAGACCACAGGAGCAAGGAATGTAATATATTCCTGGATATTTGTAGAATGGCACCTTGTCTTTTGTTGATCCTAAAAAATGTTTGATGCTGGTGGTTGCTTTGAAGATCACTCTGATGTTGTGGGCTTTTAGTATTCTGGCTATTTGATAAGAAATTGACTTGATGAAGGGAATCGCTACAGTAGAAATGTACTGGAAGTTTGGTTCTTCTTGTCCAGGGTTGTCACCGTATAGATATTTTTTGGTGATGTTCGGAGGGTATCCATTTTGTGATAATGTTTTGGCTATTAGTCAGATTTCAGTCTGTGTATCCTCCTCTTCTGATATAAACTTATGTGCTCTATTTTTCAACATATGGATAATGCTTAGTTTGTGTGTCTTGTGATGGTTATCTTCCAGTGTCTGTTGGCTTTCTGTAAATAGATAAATTGACACTATTTGATTGTCTTTTTATCAAGATGTCTAGCAAATGCAGATGGTTGTTGTTGTTTTCAACTTCCAGAGTGAATTTTATCTTGTTATGTATGGAGTTGATTTTATTCGCAAACGATTTTAGGTTTTCTAAGCTATCTTGCCATATAATGAAAATATCGTCAACATATCTCCACCATATAGATGGTCTAGGAGTGATTGTTGAGAGAATTTCTTTTTCAAGTTTTTCCATGAAAAGGTCTGCACAAGATGGTGATAGCGGACTTCCCATTGCTAGGCCTATCACGCGAACTTGCAACCTTAGCTAGAGTGTTTACAACGTTTTTAATGTTGCTTTCAATTTGCATTTACTAGTATTTTTTATACTTTTCCGTCAGCGCCTTGAAAAAGCTAGACAGTTTGCTAGCGAAACTGGTAGGCAAATAATGTTAAAATATTTGTATATGGTCAGTATTAAACAATAAGTTTTTTATACTTAACTTTCAAACGACCAAATATGTTTAATTTGAGAGGTTAGTCTTTTAAGAATTCTCACTTAAGTTAGACCTGAGTGTGAATGTGTCGCTACTTCCTTCACTCATTACTATCATTCCCGTGTGTGCTGCGTCCTGCTTTGTAGGAGGATTTGGCACGTGCACCTCGGGGTATATACCGAGGCGTAGGCTCAGTTGTTGGCAAAAAGGTACAGAATGCCGTCATCGCAGTAAAAAGATTACGTTAAATGAAAAGGAATGCACGGATGAACCTGTTCATACACTTGTGGGTATTTACTTTTTCCGTCTTCTAGAGCGATGGCGACGTTTTCTGTATACATGATGTTATATATGTATGTATGTATGTATATACACACACTGCAGTTTTGTGATATTTTATGACTGACTAGCATCAATTGGAGTGTTTCTAGTTCACCAAATTAATTTAAAATATTTTAACTCGTCTTCAAGGTATCGTTTTGAAAAATTAAATATCGGTAAATGTTATTAGCTAACATTAAGCCACACAAATTAGAAATAAACGCCAACAGGAAATTAACAAGTAAAAAGAAATAGACAACTACGAGTCGGTTGTATAGATTAGAGATTCCCAAAGTTTTTATGCCTTACGCAGTTCTTGAAATATTTTATAAATTTCATGCCCCCCCCCCCCTTCCGGAACAAGTAGAAATAATTTGACATGAAATTAGCTGAGTATACATTTTTCCATAATAAAAGTACCGCTGTAAAGAGTCGGTTTCTTGTATTATGTCAGCGAATTTAAATTTTAAAAATACATTTGAAGTGTCATAAGCACATAATTTTAAGAAATAAGTATAAAATAACTATAGCAATTATTGGTAGTATAGTGATGCATTTATATTAATATGAACATAATATATAGCCTATTAAACTTCACTCAATCTGAGTTAACCTTTTTTTTTCTTCCCTAAAGAAACTTTTCTGTTTAAAAAAAAGAAAAAAGCCTTATTTCTGGTTTTAGTTAAATAAAACAGTGGTGTAGTTTCTCTTTACTGTATAAGGGTGTAATAAGTAAGCAGCGATATTCGAAGTATTCCTGAATGATATCTGTCTCTCAGACAACTATGTAAAATTTCAATATGAAAATATCACCACAAAAACAGAATGCAGAAGCTTACGAAGTTCTGTCACGGGAAGAAATAAAATTAACAGCCGAATTTGAAATCCGGTAATTTTTTAAACGGTTAAACTTTTTATCTTCAGTGATTTTCAGAATTATTTTATTTAGGAGCAGATTAAGCCGACCTAGGACCCCTGGCGGTAAAATTTACGGGATCCCTAAAAAAATTTCTAAATTTGGATAAGTTGATTTCTCTTGCAGTCTGGTATACTGTGTAGCAATATTGAATTTGTCTTCATCTTTTAAAAATAGTAGAAATTGTTCCAATTCATCATCAAAATGCGTAATATCTATATCGTACTTATAGATCTTTTAAATTTTCCACATAGCTGGCGACTTCCAGGTCCGACGCCCGCTTGATCCGCCTCTGATTTTATTCACCAATGTAGATTTCATTCAGTCGTGATTCTTAAGCAAAATGATTTTCTATTTTCTCCCCTTTTCCCGTGCTGCCATCTAGCAGCGACAAGTGAGAAATCTCTTGATAAACTCAAGTCGTGTAAATCTGTGATGGTAACAGTTATATAAGAAATTTTGTTTTGTGGCAGATAAAGCCACTCCGAAATGGAATCGGCTTTTGCACTGTCACAAGACTGTTATTTTTAATTGCATATTTATATCGTCAATCGGTATCCAAAATCCAAATAACGTCACTGCTTTCCTCCCACTATAGAATTTTTACGATTTCAGTTTTTAAAAAAAATTAGGCATTTGGGTGTTTTGATCACTGCTTGCCATTTTTTTCCTCATTGATCAGCATTTGAACAAAATTGCATTTCCATCCATCTGAAATGGAATGGTGAAGTAGTTATTAACAAATTATACAGGAATTTGTTTGAGGAAACTGAAGTATTCAAAATCTGATCCCATTCGATGTAAATGAAACTCTCAAGATGTGTTCGGATTTTGCTAAATTAAAAAAAAAAAAAATCAATTTTATTAGTTTAACTTAACATGAGAGATTTCTCATATTGCCGTATAAAATCTGCACGACATTATTATTTTTTTAGTTAAATCACTTTGTTATCTGCTCCTATTAGGAAACTGGTAATTCGGTTAATTTTAATTTTGATAAAAAGTTTACGAGGAATTGATTAGCCTTATCGGACTATGTTATTCACAGCCCACATACTTTCGAGCATGCCACTTTTATATATTTAATAATTTTTGTTTCAAGACGGCGTTTTTATCATTTTTCTGCCTTCAAATGCGTAATAAATTCCTGCAAGCTGATATTTGACTTACACTGATTGCCATCGAAGTTATTCATCAGTATAAAATCAGATTATGCATATTCATCAGATTATGCATAATCCCACTCCCCAAACGTTGAACACAACATATTTAGCCATGGATGGGTACAGGGTTAGATAATCCTGAATACTGTTTCACTGGTGTCCATTAAGCATGTTGGTAGTTTCAAACTACGCGATTAAAATCATCCAGTTATATTTAAAGATATAAAACACAATGTGACCCGAATCCACGGCTTCCTAAGAGGAGACAGTATTCCCTTAGCAATTTGGGTTGGCGAATCACGTAATGAATAATTAAATCTTAACTTTCCCCTTAATATAATGAGACGGAAATGAATAGAATACTTGAATCTAACAAGATTTAAGTGCCCATCTGTTATGCGAGGCGAAATTGATTCATCTAATGGCCACCGGGTATCAAAATTTGAGATTAACAATTAAAATAACCAGTTATCTTTAGCTCTAAGATAATTAGCTTAACGAACCAGCGGTGTCGAGAACAGTCAGTCCTGTCTAGACTTAAAGGATTCGTTTATACTAGTCAAGTAATACCAAATGGAATTCCAGTCTAGACTTGAGTAGGAGTGCATTCACTGTGGTAAAGAAGCGTGAATAGAAGTGAATACACTTTAACAATACCTGAATTCCTTCTATATTACCAAGGACGTGAATTCAAGCGGGAAAATAAAGACTCGCTTGCACAGCTTTATTGAAAGGTAGACGTTGTTTTATTTTTTTCATTTGTCATTATTGAATCTTTGGCTTGTAACGAGTATACGACAGTCCATGTTGATCTTGCATGCTTCCGGTCTCCTTTGGATTCCCGGGTTTAAAGTTTTCACACATGTTACATCCAATTTAGGACCGCTAAATATAGATTTGGGACGTAGACAGAAATCTAAGTACAATGCGCGACTTCCAAAAAACGGTCTTTGGAAGGAGCTGGCGTGTAAAAGCAGCCAAATTAAGATGGGCTTAACTCTTCTGTTTCGACATCTGCCATTAACTGAAAGCAAAAGTAAACGCTGCTATGACAATAATGTCGTCATATGTTATAAAGAAGCTTTTTTTTTTCCTTTTTTTTTCCTGTACTCCAGGAAGTATGTCAAATAGGTTGGTCTGCATTCTTAAATTATTTGTTTGAGGAAGCAGGCGCGAGCAGTGGAACGTACGGATTTTCGGTTTCCCTAATACCGTATGAACCCACACAGAACTATAATATTACTGTCATAATGTTACATTTCTGAAAGAACTGGCATTTTAAAGAATCCATTTTCCTCCTAACTTAGTTCATATTAGTTTGTGGTAAGGTATAGTTTGCATAAGATTATCATACATACCTAAAAATTATGATTTTTTTTTTCTGATTTTTTGCACTTTAAGCATTCATCTAAAAATATAAAAACCGCTGAAATTCTGATTTCTATTTTTAACCTGTTTTCATTATGATTTTCGTTTAAGTCAGTCATATCGCCTAAGAAGTAATGAAGTAATGCTTTTTCGGATTTATTTAATTTGTAAATATAAAATTGTAACACAAGTCAGTGTGCCCTTCCCCGCTGCCAATTTTATTTATTATTTCAATGGCTAATATAGCCTACTTTCGTTTAGGAATGCCACTTTTTTTACTATGTCATTGGCTCTTTATCTAAAAAAAAAAAAAAAAAAAAAAAAAAAAACGAGGGTATTACTGAAGTGTTATAAAACTGATGAAGAACAAAAAATAAAAAAATATAGGAGAGATTGTGGACATTTTCGGATGTCGTTTCCTGTCTCCTTATTCCTGCGATGTGCCTTCATATGCTGTGAAAGGAAGGGTTTTCTTGGGGGGGGGGGGATATTTGAAAAAACCCGGGTATTCTAATATATGTATAGTATTATTGTTAAGGGTGGGAAGAGAGCGTTTTGGGAGAGGGAGGGGTGTGAGAGAAGGATCTGAAGATAGAAATCATTTTTTGGGGGAAGAGGATGGATTTAAGGGAAAAAGTCGGGTGGGAGTTACGGGGTATGAGCCGTTTCGACAACTGTCGTCTTCGGAACTCGTGGGAGAAGACGAAAGTAGGCTATATTAGCCATTAAAATAATAGTTTATTTTTAGAGGAGTAACATCGGAATTTTCCCAGAAATAATACCTACAATTTTATTATTATTTTGAAGTACCAGCCTATGATGAATATGTAGACTTTTCGATCAGTCAAATCAATTATAAAGAGAAACACATTGAGTTTATTTGGCCGTAATAATAATACTTTCTTTTTATTATTATTACGGCCGAATAAACCCAATGCATTTCTTCCTATAATTTACCAGTCTCTACCTTTTTTTTTTTAATTAAGTTTTGTTACTGTGTGTGATTAATTTTTTAACTTGGGGATACTGTATATTAGGGTAACCAAGTAATTTTATAAGCTTGGTTATTTAACTCCTAATCCCAAGTAAGCAAACAGTTAAGTTTGCGCCTGAAACATAGTTCAAGTCTAAAGATGGTACAACACAGGGCAACTCATTGTAAAGGTGGGTAAAGATCTGATCACTATTCTTAGTATTTCCCATAATATAAAGCACATCTCACTAGAAGGTGTATACTGCAATACGTTATGGGTGGGGTCACTACCCAGACCGGTTTCACCGTTTTTTTGAGGGTCTCCTCAGTGAGTAGCTAGACCCTAAATACCAAGGTTTTAGTAATACAGAGCCTTATCAACTTTACCTATATAAGTTGCTACAAGGTGTTTATTTTTAATAAGAATATCTGGAGGAGATATAGATGTAATAAATTTTTTAACTTGGGGATATTGTATATTAGGATAACCAAGTAATTTTATAAGCTTGGTTATTTTTATTACGTTATTACATTATTAATTTATTACATCTATATCTCCTCCAGAGATTCTTATTAAAAATAAAAACACCTTGTAGCAACTTCTATAGGTAAAGTTGATAAGGCTCCGTATTACTATAACCTTGGTATTTAGGGTCTAGCTACTCACTGAGGAGACCTCAAAAAAGGTTGAAACCGGTCTGGGTAGTGACCCCACCCATAATGTATTGCAGTATACATCTTCTAGTGAGATGTGCTTTACATTATGGGAAATACTAAGAATAGTTGCCCTGGTGTTGTACCATCTTTAGACTTGAACTATGTTTCAGGCGCAAACTTAACTGTTTGCTTACTTGGGATTAGGAGTTAAATAACCAGCTTATAGAAAATTACTTGTCTAGATTTCGTTTAAGTAATTTACCAAGAAGTCATTCTTGGAAGTTGTATAAAGGTGTAGTGCGTAAGAGAGTGCGGCATGACTTTTTTGCCATGGAGAGTGGTTGGTGAGTGGAATTTATTGCCAAATATGATGGTGAATGCGGAAATATTGAACCAGGAGATGTTTGTATATCGTGGGGGGATAGACAATTTGAGAATACGCTTCGCAACGACCTATGACTGCGCATCTACAATGATCGCTAATTCATAAGTAGAATAGAAATAGAAGACACGACACAACATAATTTTCAATTAAAAAAAAATAGAATTTTAATTGGGAAGATATTTTAGGAATATTTTCTAGTGTTTTTTTCCTTTTCATTTTTGGGGGCCAGGGTCTCCGTGGTTCCCCCTCTGGGTGCTCCACTGAATAGACGCAATCATTTCCTTGTTTCAAGGTTAAGTAACGATGGCAAGCCCTTTTGCAAACACTGCAACTTCACTATTATTGAATACAGGTATTTCTAATATCGGCATTGCTAATCACAAACTTTAGGTCTATTCGCTAAATGAGTCAGCCAACCCATATTATATATTATTTAGGAAGTTTTTTTTTTATTTTTAAGTGAAACAATTTCTTATACTGTAATCCATTCAGCAACGTCATTATCTAGCACGCGGATACAAGACCACTCTTCTCCCAGGTCGCACGAACCTTCCACGACCTAATCCTTTTAATGACAATTAATCCAAATGCTGCTATCGCTTCCTAATTAAGAATCACGTGTATGTTTCATCAAATTCTGACACCTGTCTCAAGGCAGGTGAAAACTTATGGACAGATAAAAGCTGGCGTCTGACTCATGGTGGTAAAGCCAACCTTACGAATTAAACTCGTTCAATGTTTGTACTCGCGACTCCCTTATGTCCGCTTTCCATTTATCTCTTTCTGTAAGCTCATCTCAACTTACGTCTCACTCATATTATCCCTTCTCCACTTAGTTCATAAGGCTGTGTAGATTACATTCCTTCAAAAACCGCTTTAAAGTGGAGACACAAGATCTTCAGTTTCCCTATTCGATCATTATACAGAACAGCTGTACTCTAAGAATCGATCGCAGTTTCCTACTTTCACATAAGTTATCAATTCATTTTGATTCTGTTCTGGTTTCTCACCTCTCCGAGAAAGCTCTTACACGTTATGCCTTATTCATAGATGGAATTCGACTAAGTAAAAGGAGAAAAAAAAAAAACTTCGTAATGCCCAAAGTTCCATCTCCTATCATTCGTTTGTCCATAAATTATTAGTTTCTTGCACTTAACGTCCAAAAATTCCACATTCCACTCTTCATTTCTCTTTGCACACATGCAAGCCCCCCCCCTCTCTCTCCAATAATTTTTATGCCACATACTATTGAGACCACATGGACATGAGCATTTTTATGGTTTTGTGTCGGAATTGGAACACTATAGAAATAATTTCCCAGATTTGTCTGTATAGTTTAAGCATAGCTGAACTAAAATGGGTTTATTTAATGAAACTCGGAAATGGGATAACAATTGCAGAAATCTCTCTCCTGAAACTCATGGTTCATTATAGCTTCGGAGCTCGCTGAAGGGTGGAACCAGCTGCCTTCGAGCTTCAGAAAGTTACTTAAGGCTCCGCTTACTCCTCTGGGAATAAAAGACGTTAGGGAATTTTTTTTTTTTTTCTTGTGGAAAAATTTTTATAGTAAATTTAGAATAAATGTATTGAATGCAGCAGCGTAGCTAGCTTTTTAGCACCCTTGACGAATTCGTAGCTTATACGCCTTTTATAGAGAGAATTTCAGTGACTGGTAAAATATCCTGTTGCTGATTTCTTTCTGATGCCCTTGGTAACTACTTCAGTTCCTATGCAACTGTTGTAATGTATCGTTATTCCCTTGCAGATAATTTCTTACCTGTTTTCCTATCAACTGGTTGGGATATTGCAGTGTTTTTCTTTAAAAAAAAAAATAATAATAATAAATAAATAAAAAAAATTGTTTTCCACTGGTTTAGATAAGCTAATTCAGATACAGATTTAAAAAATAAATGTTGGACTACTGGCCATTGCTTCGCATACGTCTTTCTTAAAGCTACAGATTGATATATATATATATATATATATATTTGAAAGCAGGGAACGAGAGTATTCAAAATTCCCTGCTGGCTTGAAGAACCAGGTCTCACAGGTCTGAAAAGCGTAATTTGGAAAAGGGTTTTAACACGTTGCTTTGGAACATTCTCAGAAACTGTTCAGACAAGTAGGCCGTTGACCTGTTTTAACGTTGCATACTTTTCCATGTGTGTTAGCTCTTAAAGTGTCGCTGCTCGCTAGATAAAAATGCTTCGAAGGAGTTTCATTGAATTACTTCCGAGAGACTTTTCTGATTGTTTAAATCTTATTTTACATATTTTCGGTAATATTTTACATGCATCTCACAATCATTTGTGCCTTTCAGGTTATGACATATTTCCTTACTAGTAAGGAAATAAATTTTTCTACAGGCTATTTCGTCCCAAAGTCTTTATTTCCCCCCCCCCCACTTAAGTGCCTCAAGAGATTAAAGTTTCATGCATTTTCTCCTAGTTACGAACGGCTAATTTTGGAGGCCGCCTGGAAAACATTGAGATGATTCATTTAGGATTTCTCTTTTTTTGTAGATCAAGTAATATTTTCTCCTAATGATTTGCCTATAATTTTTTCGGAGAGGATTTTTTCTGCAAGATTTTGCTTTTCAGAATAACTAGACTATGGCAACGGCAAAAATTTTACTTAATAATGTGTAGAAAATGATACATATTCACGGCGACGCTGCAGCATATAATATAAGAAGTATATTCCAAATTAAGTTATTTAGCAGTAAATGCTGGGTTACCTTCATTCCCGGGAGAGTTGCATCTAAATGGAAATCGTGTAGAACAACAGTTTTCAGTGGTTAGAGATGCATCGGTGATCATTCAAAACAAAATAACAGCTGTGTTCATCCATCCATGAAGTGTACTATGGTCATTCTCAAGAAGATAACGTTTGAGAATAAACCGTGAAAGATTGCAAACGGCTGTCTGGAGGCCCGCTGTAATGACTCGTTAATCTCTAAGGAATTGAGAAATAACGAATTGCTCCTTCATAATGATGGAAACATGCCTGATGGGTGTTGCAAAAAGTCGCTTGATTCTATGGTTTGTTACTCTACCAACGACGATACAGTGTTGCTGTAACTTTTGATATGGTCTTCTATGGCGACTTCTGATCACTGCTCGGTAACTGTTACTTTCAAAGAAAGTAGTTTCATATCGGCAGTGAATGTGCAAGAAATTTTGCTTAAACTGGTTGCAGTTATTCTTCTGTAACAGGATCTTGTTACCAAAATAACATGTACAAAACACTCAACCATGGAGCGAATATTGCAGTTCTTATAATTATACAATTCATTATATAACCGAGCACATTTTATGGGAAATTATTTTGAAGGTAATGCCTGAATCGCCACGAAAAAGTTCTAAATATGTATTTTTATTCGAATACCTTTATAATATTTATTAATTTTTACCCTCCCATGAGGTAACATACACTTTCGTTATTGTTGGTCACTAGATGGAGGACGAATTATAGTCCTATATAAAGCTATGTTGTTATATTATTATTACTATTCTTATTACAACCTTCATGGAGTCTAAAGCATCTTCGTGGAAGGCGAGTTGAGAAAACAAACGAATAAAGTGATTCATTCAAAAAAGGATAGACAAGAAATCTGTCGTAAAAATTTGATCGAATTAAAAACTTGATCGGTCCAATAAAAATTCAACAGCTATTAAAATGTTTCCTTTACCCTTGTTTTGTTGTTGGAAGCTAAACAACAGCAGATCAGATATAAATGAAAGGCTTCTTCTTCCTCTTGTGTCTTATCCCATCTATTTGGGATCAACCTTTTACATGATGCGACCTTACACCGGCGATCCCAACGGACTTGTCGCAGAGCCTGACATTGGGATGTAATTAAGATATTTCAGATCTTAATTGAAATATCTTAACTACAACTTTCAAAGAAGTTCTGCCTCTCCCATTATTATGTGGCACCTCCAAGGATTCATCGGGGGAGGCCACTCCATACAACTCATTGCATCTGCTACTTAATCCCCCAGCCATACACAACGACATCTACTGCTCACCAATACTTTTTCGTCTGTAAATTGTGTGTGTATACTGGCCGATTTTCAGAATGGAAAAACCCGAATTTCATCCCGAAAATAATAAATTCATACTTTGAGAGCGGCTAACTTCATTTGAATAAGTCCATATAAAGATTTTCCTGTTCGTCAGAACAAAGAATCGAACTCGGGTCTTTTACAGTCGAAGGGTGCAATATCGTTATTCCAGTTGCTTTACAATATTTTAATTCATTCCAAAAATCTTATGCAGAATTCTTACATTAAAAGGCGCGTATTAATTCTGTTGTAATTAGTGAGATAGTCCACCAAGAGTAAATACCTTCGTCTATTGATTGTTTACTCGTTTGAAGGTTTCAGTAATAATTTTAGATCACATTCCTTTGTTCAAATCATTTGATCTAGAACATGCCCTTAAACACATTGTTTTCCTAAATTATTATTATGTGACATCTCCAACGCGGGAGGGCACTCTACTATACACATCTCGCTGTTTCCACTACTTAATCCTCCAGTTACACATAACTGGTATCAACAAAACGCTATCTACTGCCCATCACCAATAGTATTTTTGTTTGTAAATTGCGCGTGTTCTCATGGCCGATTTCTTGTATGTGGGATGAAACACGCTAGTTTCTGGGAGGGAAAAAAAACCCCCGCTGTGTGTGTGTGTGTGTGTGTGTATTTTTTTTTTTCCCGTTTCCTAAGATGGTTACTGGTTTAAGAAAAGAAATCCTCTGATACTTCATTAATGAAACTAAATGGAGGTCCCGAAGTGTTGTGCGCACTATTGTTGCGCATTGAGCCAATGATGCATAATCCTGAGTTATCCATGGGACCCGATTAAATCTATTTGTTCGTAGCTATTCAATTTAGTCTCTAATCCAGAAATATTTCACTGCAAGAATTCTGCGGAGCCTTAAAAAAAACAAATCGTAATAAGGTTCACTCTGTATGCAGATCAGAATATCCAAATGAAAGTTATTTCTTACAAAATTCAGGCGTTATATTTCCAATACTAAAGTTTTATTTATTTATTGATTGATTGATTGATTTGACTAGTTAGAAAATATAGCAATTAAATATTTTAACACTCGACTTAATGTTTTTTTGTAAACGCAAAGTAGATTTTAATGAGATGCAACTGTAGCGTACACGTTGGTCGATTGGTAGAGCCTTGCTACTAGTAACTCACGTAAAAAGTTAAGCAAGTTTGAGCGCTGTTAGTAGTTTGAAGGGATCAATCATTCAGTGCTGTTGGCACACTCTCCCTCGACGAGTCTTTGGACTCCCTGGAGGTGTCACATAATAATAACATACGTAATGCGTAAACTGAGAGAATAATTTATCGCGTGATATTTATTACATAAGACCTTCATACCGAGAATAATGAGCAACTTTGACTTGAGCATAGTCATTTCGGGGTATTTGAATCTTGGTTTAAAAGAAACCGGCACCCTAGCATGTTTCTACGTTATTGGAAGAGGAATTAAAAAAAAAAAAAAAAAAAAAAACACTGAAATGGAAATGTGCAAGGGAGTGATTATTTATATATATATATATATATATATATATATATATATATATAAATGCCAACACGCAGTATTGCTTTATAACTCGCATCGGCATATATTTAGTAATTAAGTTTCGTATCCAGATAAATACCAGGAATTGTTAAGATATTAATCTATACTTCGCATGACGCATCCTGCACGAATATCCGATACCTTTTGTTAACAAGAGCGACTAACAGCAAAAAATGCGATAATCCATCCTGTTTTACTAGTTCAAATACCGATGACTTCTAACAAAAGAAATTCCGTTTACAGTGGTAACCGAGAAGATAATTTGTCATAAAATAGTGTGCTCATTATTTGAACAAGATATTTCTTAAAGAAAACTCCATCGACGTAAAGAAATCTAGATGTATTTTGTTGCAAAGTGAAAATTTTGTGGCTAATTAAATATTTGTCATTACCTAAGTTTACGGTTTTTATTTTTTTTTTTTAACGTTCTTATTTTAAATAAGCTTTTTTTTTTTTAAAATCACATAATGCTTGATGTATCCTTCCGAAATATGAATGGCTATTATTATTTACACCTCATGATCTTTGATCTTGGTACATGCTATTTTCATGTCGTTCTTTTAATGGATATTCTGTAAGTTAGGGATGTTCAAAGCGAGCCGCCTCGTAAGAACATTGAGTTTATTACTTAGAATCGGTAGGAAGGTGCTAGTATGAAGTTATGGATTTATTCTGATATATTATTTATTATGGTTTGTTTTTATAGTGTGCATTTGCTTCATACAAAGTAGCAGGAATTAGTAATAAATAAATCCAGCTTTCTCTCACATGTGAAAAATGTCAGTTCTCGTAGTACTTCCTATGCAAGCCCAAAACATACAATACATGAATAAGATGTAGCACTTATCTAAGGGACATTAAGTGCAATCGGAAAAACAATGTACCATGCCTTTTAGTTAAAAAGATCATCGTTTGAATAACATATTATCATGCCAACAAAAATTTCGTGTGGCTTTGAAACGTTTAGAATAGTTTTAGCTCTTCAATCTTCTCAGCGTACGCCTAAGACTCTCTTCACCACATCGAGAGATTTCGCGATATGGTAATTACGCCTCTTCCCATCAACGGCGCGAGGAACTTTATAACAACTTTTCACTGAAGATGGTTTAGCTTTATATTATAGAGAAATGACAGGAATTTTCCTCCAACAAAACAGAAAAGCCAATGGGAAAATATACGTAAATAACCGATAATATACTCGACCCACAAGCCGTAGTCGCCTTTTGGTAATTCCAAACGATGCCAACAGTAAATTGTCAATATTTCAATGGAAACTTTGCTGGCACAGACATAGGAAATAAGATCTTCATATTCCAGTTCTCATCCAGTTTTCACATTTTCTTAAAAATCTGTATGTAGTTCACAGTAACTCTCACATTTGCTTAAAAATATATGCATGGCTTTGCTCTGATTTTTCTGAATTCGAAGACTGCAACCTTGCTCTATGCTATGATTTCTCTCTCTCTCGATAAACAAAAAGAAAAATTGCCTTACCATTGTCGCCCTGGCTGAGTGAATAGTGTATCCACTCTTCAACAGGCTGAGAGTTGGAATCCCGCAGTGTGGTCGTCGATGTTTGTGTATGTTTTCAGTTGGGAGATGAAATTTGCTGCCGGTTTGAGACTACCATCCTATTTATTGCAGGCTTGAAAAAGTTTCATGTTTAGTATCTGGAATAAAATTGCTGGTTTTGGTTATCCACGGTACTAATGGACTATAGGCTTAGAATCGTGGTAACCTGTACTCGGTCTTACGTCAATAACCCACCCAACTAAAGGTAAGATCCGATTGATTAGCGCTTATCTACTTCCATTCCGAGAATTCATAGTCTAGACTAGTGACGATCAAACTTTTGGAAACATTTTTACCCTCCCATGAGGGATTCTAAAGAAGGCCACTTTTTTTTTTAGAAAGGTTGTTTTTTAGGTCTGTTCTCTCCGAGTATTTATATAACTATAAACTGAGATGATATTCTTTCGCATCTAGACTGCTGAGTACAAACGTAGTGCTTGTGTATACTACCTTACAACAGAAAAAAATCGTACTTGGGCCATTGTTTTAGTTTTAACTTTTCTGCTTCAGCCGATATTGTGCCGAGCGCACAGTTTTTCACTTGCATCCCCGGTGGTACTGATATTCCGATAAGGTGTTTAATCATTGCAACTTGTAAAATGACCTTTTTTACAGGTGAGTGATAATAAGTCAGGTACTTAGGCTGCACCACCCTTTAACTGGCAGCTATGAAACAATAAACAGGATATAACGAGAGCTTGAGCATCCATGCATCAGAGAATCCTGTTGATTCGATAGTAATATATCAACAGACCGTACTATATATATATATTTTTTTTTCGATGAAGTTAATAATGTATCATTAATAATTTTTTAACCCAACGTTTTTGCAGGAAAAATTTCTACTTCTGCCATCTGCAGAAGCCACTCATAGAAGTAGAGGTGAATTGCTTTGAATTATTGCCGAAGCATCCAGGGCTATTGAGGCCAGTGTGTTATATCTGTTAATTGCGTATTATTCTGGCCGACTTTGCGGAATTGGTACCTTTCAGGCGAAGGTAGGTTAGCCAGTTTCGTACGGGGGTGTAAGAGTTTTTTTTACTCTTCCAGAAACTCGGGTTTTTCACTCCGCTAGACAGGCAAATCGGCCAGAAAAAAAATGCAGTGTAATAGACATATTACGCTGTAATCAAGTAGCCTTAGTTGTTCGGCCGTAAAATATCATCCAATTGAGATAAACTGGAGAGAGCACTACAAACATTCATGGCAGATGTGTAAAACCAGCTTTAACTCTGCCAGAGGTAAAGGGAAAACGTTACGTATACTATCTTCAATTATCGAAAATTATATATTTATCACCTTTTAAATCACTTAAATGATATCACTGTAAAGAATATCACCATTTAAATGATTTAAAGGTTGATTTTTTTGCAAATGATGCGGAGTGATAAAGTTCTGGTGGTGGTGTAGACGAATGATATCATTTCGACAAAAGCTAAATGTAAAAATTTGCGTTCTCAAACTCAGGAAGGACTATATTTGGTATCGCCGTACTGGACGAAGCAGAGGGACCTTGGTTTTGTAGTTGCAATGTGACTCTGAAGTTCACGGTCAGGTTGTGAAAACTATGCGGAGGATTGCTGCAGTAGTAAAAATTAGCATTGGCAGAGAAAGGGAACTGGTTTTCTCCATAGTATAAAGACCTTAGTGAGGCCACTCCTACATTGCTGTGCATAGATTTGCTACTCGAATATCAGAAAGATAAGGAACCTCCGAATCATCCAATGGTTTGAAGGATGTGTTTTTTTAAAAAAAATGTTATACAGACTGTTGGCTCTGGGGATAAATTGTGGGAATATTAAGCTGCACAAGCTGATAATGAGGAACGGGAGTTGATATATAATTAAAACAAAAGTTGAACTTCCTAGATTGATCTGAGAAATTTACCGATATTAAGCAGGGAGAGAAGGAAAAAAAAAAAAAACGAGATCACATCAAGAAGTGAGGAGAATAATGTGTTACTAAGGAAACCGATCACTGCACAATGAAGTTCAGTTACAGTATTATATTGTTTATTATATTTTTAATAAATAAACATGTAAAGGTAAGAGATTGAATTTTTCCAAGGGAAACAGAGGGTCGGAAAGAAGATTTAAGGGAACCAAATTGGACAAAGATAACTGAAGTTAATTTCTCTGATTGTTTCATTAATATTTATGCTCTCAGCTGCCGATAGCTTTATACCACTCTAGAAAGATTCAAACTTGATAAGAATCGAATTGATCTACCAGATTATGAAAGAGAAAGGAGAAGAGAAAGTTTCTTTGAGCTATGATAATTATGGAAGTGTTTTTGTAGTAGTGTTAACTACTAATAAAAATTGCCTAAACAGATTTACGAAGAGGCAAATTTAGCTCTGAGGGCCAAGGAAGGAAATAAGGAATTATTTGCATATTTAACTTAAAAGAAAATAAACGTACTAATCCATTGATCTTTTAGAGAATTGCCCAGAAAATCTGAGTGACAAACCAAGAGAGAGAGAGAGATGGCTAACGATTTAAATGATTTCTATTATTATTTTTTTACATTTAACTTTTAGGCAATCGATGATTATAATGAAGCTAATTATAATATTAAGGCACTAGAAGTAGACGGAATATATCACTCGTGCTATATCAAGCAAACTAAGAGATGAGAGCTTCGTTGGTTTTAGTGGACGTTCCAGTTGCCTACAAAAACGATCGCCCGCAATCGTAAAAGGAGATTAAGCAAGTTAATGAGAGTAACTTTTTAATGAAGTTAATGAAATTAGGAAACTATACTCCTGAATTTAACATCATAATAAACTGTGGGTAAATTAATGGGATTTAAGCCAGCTTGGTAGTTCTGTTAAGACGGCACTAAAATTTTAAGCGAATCGCAGGAGCTTTAAGAGTGTCTTGTTAAACAGGTCCTACTCTTAATAAAAGGATGCGATTGAATTCTATAAAATTAATGAAACGAAGACATTCAACTATAAGGATATTTTTCAAGGAAACATGATTTAAAACTAAAATGGTTGGTGTAGGTTCGACTTCAGAAAATAGTTTCGTGAAAGAGTAGTCACTCACTGGAATTAGCTTCTGGAATGTATTTGATTAGGCTAATTAAAAAAAATTATAAAGGAAGTCTCCTATGCAAGTTATTTAGAAGTACATTAACGTAACTGTAATTTCTTGTAGTTTAATTAGGTAGAATACTTTTTATTGGGAAAAATTGTTTTATGTGCTCGATACCTTTCATTGTTAATTAGTATACTGTATTTTTTATTCGGAATGGTTGTGTGATATCAGGGATATGTTTATCTTGAGAATTCTGTTTGAATTTTGACGTTAATCTTATATAAGCTCTGCTTCCTCGAATCATTTTTATGCTAATTCTAAATTTCTCAAATGATTTCTCATATTCAATGAGATTCTTTAATCAGAAATAATGAATTGGGTTAATGATATTGTATTTTCCCCAGCATTTTGGATTTACTGCGTCTGTCCTTCATTATGTCAGAGCTTATCACTACCCCCCCCCACACACACACACAAACATCACTTTACAAGTAGAGTATGTATATGTCTTAAATCTCTCGACACACTTATTTCTGTTTTTACTTATGACATAAAAATTATGACACACACACACACACACACACACACACACACATATATATATATATATATATATTATATTATATTATATTATATTCTTATCCCTGAAGGCTTAAGTCATCGGTGGCCATCAAGTTTGAGTAAGATTGGAGGCTGACGTCTGCCTAAAAGAATTTTGCCAACTTCCTTTGGGGAATAAAAGGCGTTAAGAAATACTTTTATTTATATTCGTTATTTCTTTTCTAAAATTCTTAATGATTTTGAAACTCAAGTTACTTTGTCTCTGATTTTCTACGAAACTGCTCTGGTTTAGAGACATGTAAGGGTGTCTGTCACACCTTCTAGCTAAAGAAATGTGATTAACCGTTTGGAGTGTGACAATATTGAATGTACTTGCAGTCCTATTACACAAAGTATAACCTGCATCGCAAACATTGTGCCTATTACATCATGTGTAACTTTAAGTGACTGAGGGAAGGGGAAACCAGTTTAATCGCTTTCTGGCTGAACTCTTTTTATATCACCGTAAGCAGTAAAGATCATTGTAGTAATAATGTCGTTATGGACTGACATTTACAAAAAACAGTTTGAGATTTGCAACTGTTCAATTTGTTTGAAAAATGTCTTTTAGAAAATTGCAACGTGCGTAACTGAAGTTCCTTAAAACTTAGTTCAACCCTTCATGCTGCCCCAACTCATCTAAAAACGAATATTAATTTTTGCATTTCTTTTTAATTTTAAACCTAATTTTATTCTTAACCGAATTCGTTTTCGGTGTCACAAGATTTAGTTTTATTGTGCATTCAGATTTTTTTAATTCTCTTGACTAGTTTATAACAGGAACTAGAATATAAACAGACACACCAGTTAAATGCAAACAAACGTATAAAAGATGTAACATAAATTTACATAAGGACAAAAATAGGAAACTAGAGGGAGATTTTTTTTTCTTTTTTTCGTTAAGTGTGTTTCCATGCTCAATTTCCTTTTCAAGAACTCCCAGTGGCTAACCAAATAATCGGTTCCACTGGTATGGACAGTGGAGGAAGACAGTTGGATTTTTTTTTTTTTTTTAATATTAGCTGATTCAATAGAGAGCTTCTTAAATTTATATTTAGAAAAATATTTAGACTACCCTTATAAGCACTTTTATTTACTTTATTTATAAATACTATTCATTGTAATCATACAACGAAGCGCCAAGTAACTGTAAAATTATACATGAAATAAATGTCCTACCAATCTCAGTTAGATGCCTTCGCCAAGTGGGTACATTTATTTCCCCGCTATGTGAATTCTCAACAAAGGGAGCTTTATGAACACGTCGCTGAAGGCGCACCTTGAATTGCATACAGTGACAAGTATTTAATCCTAAACCATTTGATTTCAAAATTGAGTTTAGTAATATTCGACTTCCTTGTTGGTGCTGTATTATATTAGTTTTTAGAGTTTGGGAAAGTTAAAATTACAGAAACAACAGCTATTTGAATACGGAAGTCAATACTCTTCCTGTTATTCCCTTATTAGTTACCTAGATTTATTTTCTTTCTTGGAATGCGACAACTAATAGGAAATAAAAATATAGCAGCATTGGAATTCCTTTTGTGGACGTTCTCACAAAATTTGAAGAGCATCTTCAAATTTTCTGGGAACGTTTATCCTCGGCTAAGCGCTTTTTGAGCATAGCAAAAGATCACGTGGGTTCTTTATGCCGCCACCACTGTTAAGGTATTAATATTCTCGACGAAATGAAATTGAGGATTCCATTTATCATTTTATGTAGCAAGGGACGTTTATTTAAAGACAAAGCCTCCTCTTTTTAGACTTAATCCCAAAAGATGCAGTGAATGTTTTTGTTGATGCTCTCATATTTATCGCATTGAGAATGATTTTTACATGGGGAAAAATAAATCCCTTTTGATAAATTCCTTCGTCTCCCCAGTACTTGCCCAATATTCTAAAGGAACCCACCCTGCTTTATAGACTTTTTAGCTTTCCCTCATCTAACTTACAGTCCTTACAACAGCTACAAATTATAATGTTCGTATGTATAAAGCAAATAGTCTATTTAGAGACATCTTTATAAATGTGCTTACATCAATATTTTAACGTATAATAAAAACGGAGGAAGCACCCATTGAATAAATGCCGATGATAAAGTTTGTGCTTTGCCACAATTAGATATGATGGAAAATTTAAGTGTCAGTTGATGATTGGCCATAACATACCTTTCCTCTCTCCACCTCAACTTGCTTGTGTGCAGAAACAGGGCAGGGTTCCGACATTATCCGACTACAAAAAGGACTTTTTTTTTTTCTCCCCAGGGTTATCAGATGTTACTGCGACGTGGGTGGGATCAGTAGCGCACTCAGGGTTTAATTCAAATTTTTTTTTTTTGGGGGGGGGCGAGTTGAGTAGACGACTTGACGACACACTACTCATCGCATACGACCTATGACTGAGCATCTGCAATGGTAGCTAATTCATAAGTAGTATAGAAATAGAAGAGATGTCACAACATAAATTTAAAAAAATAATAATTTTATTAATTTGGAAAAGATTTTTGGAAAATTTCTAGTGTTTTTTTCCTTTTTCTTTTTTCGGGGGCCAGGGGCCCTCGGAAAGGGCTGGTAAGACAAAAAACGTTTCAAATTTCGGTTTTTATATATATATATATTGCTGTATTTCTCTATTTTATAATACTTGCCTTAAGTGTTTTAGGAATGGCGATTACGTGAAATTCTTAAATGAATAATTAAAGGGATTAGTTGCGCCATTTTATTCACTTAGTTCTGCTAAGAGATTAAGAAATCGTTCCCAGTAATACCAAACTGAAACAGCATTTTTTTCCCAAACTAATCGCAGTTCCCATTAGTCCGGTAACTACTGCAATATTTACAGGGATCATATGGGTCTGAGATTATAATGAAATTGCTGTTCATTAATCCAGTCAATAAGACAAGCGCCCCCCCCCCCCGCCTTCAATGTTTGGTTGCAGAAAGGGTTACCAATTACAGTCTGGGATTGTTCCGATTTTTTGTCTCTCAAAACGTGTTCCAGGAGAACAAATAATATAGAAGCGATCTTAGAATAGCTTTCTTGTGCGTTGATGACATCATTCATTATTGAATTACAGGAATAATGTAAAAAAAATGGCGTATTTATTTTGCGAATTCTTCCCATAGCATGCTAACTCTATAGCACATTAGTATGGGGGGTTTAACGTGTTGTCACTTTCTTTACACTTTTCTTTTCCTCAGTTTCGAATTGTTTTGACAAATTTTGTCCCTCACCAAACGAAAACTGATGATTGCACACCTTTTAACTGTATTTCAATAAAATCCGTAGACTATGCTTACCACTGACTAAATTAAATCTAACGAATTTGGCATTTTCAGAAATATACCAGACACAACTGAACTTTTTTTGCTGAGGGAGACTTACATAAATCGTTTTCTAAATATTTCATGCTGTCCATATGATTATCGAACAAAAATAACGATGCTTTTGAATGAATAGCTTATTATTTAATTGCAAGTTGCGCAGATGACGTGACCTCATAAACACAGCTGCTGTATATAACAGTTTTGAAGACTTGTATCCAAGGAAGAATCTGCCAGACTTCAGCAGTCAGTTTGAGTGTTTTTTATTTATTTATTTATTATTATTTTTTTAATCAACACGGATTCGATTTCTAACCCGTATAGAGATATAGCAGTTGTAAATAAACCGAACTATCACACCATGCTAAATATTTATTTCAGAATTAAAAGTTGCAAAATGTTTCAACATAATCTTATATCTTTAAGTATGAAAACTGTATTCTAAGACGTTATCAACATATCTCTTAAAGGCACTCTTAATGCGCTCTCTACTTGAACACACATTTTCGCACATCGTAATGATGCTTCAGTTGCTCTCTCTCTCTCTATGTCGTTGATTAGTCATTTCGAATGTAGTTTGCATCCTCCAAAATTCTGCCATGTAGTGCATCCCAGTAGTTTTCACGTGACTCTGGATGTAAGTGCTTTACGTCCAAGGATGAGGTCGTTCTTATTCAGTCCAATGTTTGGAATATTGACATTTCAGATAATCCGAAACCATCAGGAGAAGGGAAGGAAATGCAGTGGAGCTCCATCACGATAGAAAATACCTACTCAGTTATTTCCATAATTCAGGAACATCCTCCAAAAGTCCCAGCATATTCTTTTAGGAGAAGGAAGGGGAAGGAATGAAGAATTTTTCCCACCAGTAAAACGAACACATACGGTTCGATTAACTGGTTCTGAACAAGGCCATACAATACATTTCACCAAAAACAGGCATTTGAAATTCGACTATTGCATGTTTTCACCCCCATAAATATTTATTACGAGTGTTATCACTCTGTCTTGAGTAAACGCCGCTTCGTCAGTGAATAAAGTTAAATATACGTGCACAAATCAGAATATGCGATTCCTCCAACAAAAGTTCGTTCGCAGCTTATCTACCTCAGGGTGTTGTACGTGCAAAAAGTGTGAATGAAAACTTTAACTTAACGTTCATCCTCCAAATAGCAGTTCTTATAGGGGAGGGGAAAAAAATGGACTCTTCTCCGATATTCGTTTAGTACTTGTTCCAAAACTTAACATTGGTATTCTTAGATAGCAGATGATTATCGGAGGCTTGGAAGCCGGGAGGTATATGTTTTGACTCTGGCAGGAATTCTAGCTCTTTTTACTGGCCTGCTTTCTCGAGTGGATAGTCTCCCCATTCCAACTTAACAGGATTTGAACAGTGGATGTTTGTGAATGAAGTGGGAGATGAATTTAATTATCTGGAGTGAGTCATCCCTCCTGCTTATTGGAGGCTTGAAGAGGTCCGGGTTTGCTCTTTGAGCGAACCTAGTTTATCAAATCCTTGGTCCAGTATTACTATTTCATATTTTCAGCTTTTCATGGCTGGGATTCACATAGAAGGGAAAGAGAACAACAAGATAAGCTCCAGTGTTGCAAAAAAACCTTAAGTGAAGTATTTCAGTAAAAATGCACAGTTAAACAGGATCAACTCAGTAACAAACAGCAGAACTCTGTTTACGAGCTCTGATTGTGTGCGAGAAGTATACTACATAGCTAGACCACGATGTGCGCACAATCGTGCAGTTCCACAACAACCGAATTGTGAAATGTTGGTATCTCTTTCTCTCCAGTCAGGATATAAACTTTTGTCTCAATCGCTCAAGAATTACCCTAAAATTTTACAGATCCTTTTCTTGATACCTCATCTGATATAGACGATACTCTTTTTGGTTGAAAAGGAAAACATCTTTGTTCGAGGCCCATCCAGGACGCGAAGATCTTTAGTTGAGGGTTTTTTCAATTGAATGCGAGTTCGCCAGTCTCATACCTGAAGGGGAGGGATTTTTTTTCTTTCTCAGAAACTGGGTTTTTTCTTCCTGGGAAAACTGGCCAGAAGAACACACGCAGACATAGCCTTAGGTGCTTTGGCAGTAATCCCAAATAATCTGTTGGTACGGCTTTGTAAATCATGTCGACAACCCTACCATTCATGCTTTTCCTCTGGGAAAATGATGTTACTGATTTATTCCTTCTGTTCTCAAGCGATAAACAATACCTTGGATATCGGTTTCACTGATACTTCGATGTTGTTCTCTCCCGAGGTGTCTTTTAGCCGCGTGGACCAGGAGATGAGACGTCAGTGGAAATCGCTAATATCTCCTGCTACTTTTCAATACTGTTCTTGATATATTGATAGATTGCATCTCTGCAAGTGTTTTTGATGCCCACAGTAATGATATGCAACTTATCTGGTTACAGCACACTGAGTTTTGGCAGGATGTATAAGGTTTTCTGCAAGCTTGTTGCAGAAAGAAGAATCTCTTCTTTTTGCAACATTGTGGGCATTTACAGTTGTGTATGTATAAGGATATTACAGTTGTGTAATGATACATTACTACTGCGCTTCCGTTTTCAAATGAAGGTAGTCTTAAATGGAACGATAATTTTTTTTCCTTCGATATCTATTATTCCAATATTATCATATCCATATATTGTGTATTTACTTAATGATTTCCACGACCACGTAGCTATAATGGAAATATAGCCACATTATGGGGTTTAACTCTTTCTTCTTTAATATGAACAACCTGCACTATCAGAATTTCAAGCCATGCCGTCAGCGAATCTTGGAAACTTGTTCTAATGTCACTTTCTCTAAGTTTGATACCCCCCCCCCCCACCCTCTGCAGTTTGAACTGTCGTACTATGCACTAGTGTCCCAAAATATTTTCAGTTCGAACCGGAAGTAGCTTCGATTTCACTAGTTTTTAAAAAGTTTGATATTAATAGTTTTGGATTTTTTTTTTTTTTCTTATTCAAATGACCAAAATTTTATTAATGTTTTTCATAAAGATTTTTATTTATTTATTTTTATTTTTTGAGTTGTATTATGTTGGCCTGTTTTGTTTTGGAATGACTTTCACCGTTGAATGTCAATACTTTTTGAAGTTTCTTGAATAATTAGAAAAGGCATTGTATAATGCATTATAATCCATCTATAAACATATATCGCAGAAAATATTATAAGGATTCAAGACTCATCGCGGAGACCATACATTGATATACTAGCCATTATCACGCAATATGTATCACCAGCGCCTGCGCCTAGTCTTTTTCTTGTGTGTGCGATTAATGTTCGGCGCCTTTCCAAAAAAGTTTTTTTTGAATAAAGTGTGAGTAAAACGAACAGTAAATGGAAAATAAATTAAAACCGCTTTACAGTATAATGTTACGGATTAGTAACATTATACTGTAAAGCGGTATAATGGGATTAGTCCTGCTTATACAAATTTTTTTACACGGAACTCAACAATTAATCATAAGTTGATTTATGATACATCAAAAAATAAAGAACTATTTTGGGTATATTTTCGTAAATTTTAATAAAAAAAATTACAGTGATATAATCGGGTCCAGTATACAATTTCAGAATTTATTTGTTTCTTTCCGGGAAGATCTGAAGGGAACCCGAACGGAAGACGACGTACATTCATAATTATATGTACCATTCGTTGTTCATTTAAACTCTTATCTCATGTTTTTTGACATCTTTTAGGCGCCTTTTCTTCTGCAGCGCCTGTGTATATTGCACACTTTGCGCACACCACCAGCCTACCCTGCATATCACACCTCTCTTTAAACTCATTCACAGACGAAGCACTCACAGTCACCTCTGGCTGTGAGGTTTCACCACACTCCAAGCAAAAATCTAGTCCTAACATCAGAGTTAACGACACTGCTACACAATTTCCAGACTTGTACCCTCGTTCTCTCCTTTCCTATACTGGACCGAAAAAAGTCATCAGTATCAATCCTATACAACCCCTTTAATCACTTATATGCGTCTATCATATCTCCTGTTGCACGTAGCAGCTAGTTTTTGGAGCCCACAGACCTGTCACAATCTTTGTCACTTGCCATTGAATCCTCTCAAGGAATCCAGGCGATCAGATCTGTGCGCAGTAGTCCAGATGTGGCCTTATTTAATGGCTTGTTTGTTTATCGTGTGAGTTTCCCCCATAAGGACCTGTTGAGGTTGTGCCCTCCTCCAACGAGGAACTTAATATGTATTTTGTTTGTAGATCCGTGTGTGTTCACGAGGCTGGTTAGCCTTTTCTGAGGGACGAAAAACCCAAGTTTCCGGAAGGAAAACCCTCTACCTCCGTATGAGACCGGCTAACTCACTTTGAGTTGAAAGAGACCAGATAAAGGTTCCTCACGTCATAGACGAGAATCGAATCCAGGTCTTTCCGACCAAAGGGCTTCGTCTATACCGACTGAGCTACGGAAGCTCTTATTTAATGCCTTATGAAGGGGAACAATTACTTCCCTGTCCCTGCTTGTCAGTAATCTTTAACCATGTAATTAGATGTTTATGTTTTGGTTTCCTTTGCAATATTATATATTGAAATTATAATACATTATTATAATACATTGGTATTATAATACGAATTAGCAATTCGCATTACAATGAACAATTTTTCAAAATTGGATGCCAGTCTGATTAAATATTCAAACTAATGTTTACATTATTGAAATTTCTTTCGAGTTCTGAATATTAACATGAGGAAAATTACATGGATTCTGTATTTCATATATGGGATCCACGTGATCTTCTGTGTAAATTGTCTTGGTATTGCAATATTAAAATATGATCTCCGAGGTAGAAACCCAGAAGAATAACTTGTAGACTTTTGATGTTCAGAAAGTTATTAATTTCCTATATTTGAGCTAGTGAACAGTAAAGAACATCTTAAAAGGTTTCATTTGGTATTTAAAAAAAAAAAGAAAAAAGAAAAAAGCTATTTATGAAAGAATAAAATTATCCGGACAAAATCCTCCATAATTTGTAAAACTTTTGGCCTTTTATCAAGTTTCGAAATTTGTTTATAATATTTTTTTTAATTTTTTTATTTTAAATTTTGGAAATACAAACATGTAGATATGTTCTTTCGGAACATGTTTGCTGTTTTTATACTAACAATTTTATTTACGTAAGCTTCAATATAAAAATAAAGAACATGTTTTAATTGTCTTCAATACTTGCAATATAGGGAGATATCCGATCGATGTATATTTGTTCTGTTTTAGTTTTGGCCTGCTAAAAGCATCTGATGAGCTGTATCCTGCCCATCAGTGATTTTATTCGGCTCGGTACATATGTGGTAGGGCAATGTTAAGTGTGGTATGACTCTATTCCTTCACTCCTTCCCTTATTCAACGGGAATAAGGGAGGGAGTGAAAGTCTGCAGCGCAAACGTTTCGGAACACTCAGAGTTAAATGTATTGGTCAGTTTCAGACTTTCAGTCCATTTATCTAATACACTCGTCATAATGTGCTCGTTATAATATTTTTTTTTTTTTTTTTTTTGTATGAAGTGTATTAATAATAATTTGTAAATGCAACCAGAAGTCTGATTGGATGCTATATCCAGAAGTCTTATACTGAAGTAAAGTGTTATTGAAGAATGAAACACATAAACCCCTTCAAAGAGATGTGTGAGAACAGTAGTATAATTTGACATATCAATCAGAATGCTAATTCTTGTATTATTCATAATATTCTTTAATATTTTTTATTCAGATTTTTGCTGTATATTGACATGCAATTTGCGTTAATTAAGTAATGTGCATATTTTGCTTTACAGCGCGTGTCGGCCAAAGAGCATCGACAGAGAGAACAGGTTCTGCGGTTAGTGAGGTCACTGTGACAAAAGAGCATCATCATGCAAACGGCCGAAGACAAGCCTACCCAGGGTAGGCTCGCAAACGGTGAGGAAGGGCGCGAGGACGAAATGGAGCGTGAACTTGCGGAAGATGCTGTGTGGAAACGAATTCAACAGAACACATTTACCCGATGGGCCAATGAACATCTCAAAACCGTCAATAAAACCATTGCAAACCTAGAGACCGATTTGTCCGACGGGTTACGTTTAGTAGCTTTAATTGAAGTACTATCGGGTAAACGGCTACCTCGGCACAACAAGCGTCCCACGTTTCGTTCTCAGAAGCTGGAAAACGTCTCCGTTGCTTTAAAATTTTTGGAAGAAGATGAAGGGATAAAAATTGTAAATATAGGTAAGTGATATTCGATTAGGATAACTGATTATTTAATGATTGCAGTTATCGTTTCTCATAGTTCTCGATTTATGCTGCTAAGATCACTCCTCGATTGTGCAACAGGTGTGGCCGGCATCGCTAGGTCAAGGTTATGGTTTGGCATTCGCCACGTGGGACAGCATAACGGTTTAGGAATTCTGATATTTTATCTATTTTCATTTGCTGCCTTTTTATCACGAGTGATATTTACGACTAAATATCACTTAATTTGAACTATAGTGATGTTTTTATAACAGTGACTTTCAGAAGTTCAGTTTTATTAAAATAATAGAAACTGACTTTTTATATTTATGGCGTTTTGAAGTTACATAAATGGTTTTTGTCATTTACTCGTGAAAAGTGTATGGGGAGACACGCCCTAGATCACAAAATCAATACCATTTTTGTCTTCAGTACCTTATTTATACACTGAGTAGTGGTAGTAATATAAATTCATGCTATGAGCCTTATTTCGTCAGCATGCTAATATTATGTCCATAGTTTTGCTTTTGTGGCTAAATTTGCAATGTAAGTAATTCTTTCGAAGTGGGTACCGGCATCGCAGGAAGCCACACAAAAGTTGTGTTTTGCACTGCTTCTTATGGAATAGCTGAAAACTGGATCTTATCACCCATTCTTATGTGGCTATAAGCTTATTATAATCTTTTATTTTTGTATTTAATTTTTTTTTTTAAGTGGAAAACAGATTTCCTGAATGCTGTCTCTTACATTTCCAGTGTTGTCATATATTAGTTTCCTAGTTTTACATCATAGCCAGATTTTAAAATATTGAAGATACAAATTATGTACAAACAGTATATTTATTCTACCTTCCTGCATAAACATTATTTGTAAAAGACATAAATTAAAAAATACTGTAATTTACACAGTAATTTTTTTTTCTTTTCGAACGTTACCAGCTTTGTCATTTTCATAATGCCAATATTCAAAAAATCATTCTGAAAAAATGTTTGTTAATAAAATGACTTATTTACAAACATTTTTTCAGAATGACTGTCATTTTCATAATGAAATATTTAGTTCACAAAAAAAGTAGTGAATGTAAAAATTCACTCCTTTAGTGAACATAAGGTCTGTGTATGCGAATTTGATTAGGAAATGGTTCAGCAGTATACACAAAAAAAAATTTGAATTATATAAATATGATTACATAACTTAAATTTCATCTTATCACCATCTTTAGTCTCTTATTTTGTAGTTAGTTTTGTTTACAACTTATGATTAGTAGTAGTTGGAGTATGATTAGTAGAAATTAATTTAAAGTTGTTGTGGGAGGTGAAGGATAATAGTGTCATGGGAAAGTGATTAGTTTATGGTCCAGATATGACAGTAGTAAACTGATGGGAGCAAATGATACTGAATAAAAAGATAGCTGAATTGTCGAGCAGTGTGTGTTCAATTTGTTAATGTATGGAATGATTTTGAAGGGAAGTTAAAAATGTTTCAAAGGTTATGGAATGCATTTGAATGGGTTTGGAGTGATTGTTGTTTACTAAGAATACACAGGATCATATGAAATTAATACTGCTAAAAGTCTGAGAGAGAAGTTGAAAAGCAGGTTGTGGAAAGATAGAAAGAGGATGGATACAAAAGTGAGGAAGTGATTATAGCAGGGCAGCATAATACAATGCAAAACAGTGAGGATAAGAATATGAATGAATGAAAGTCAACCAAGATCAGGGAAACGGATGGTCAGAATGAAGAGAGAAATACACTTTAGCAGAGAGAGAAAAAGAAAAGAGTGATTTGTGTTGATGGAATGGCCTCAAAGAGTGGAAAATTGTTATACTTGTTTACTAATGTACGGAGTATCATAAATAAAGGGGCAGAGTTTGTAGTATTGAGTCAGTATGCCCAAAGATGATAATTGACATTAGTGAAGTGAAACTTGGTAGACTGAGGATGATATACTGTCAGGGCTTGAAATGGTAGAATATAGAATTTTCCAAAAGGATAGAAAGATGGAGAGGAGAGGGAGTATTGTTAATGGTAGCAGAGAGATTGTCCTTCAAAAGTAAAGTGGAAAATAGTAGTACGTGTGAAGATTTTGAAGCTGTTTGGTGTGAAGTTAAGATCAATAGCATAGTATATCTAATAGGATGCTGTTACAGGCCAGGGAATATGGAGAGTACTGATTGTGCAATGTTTAGATAAATTAGTTGGGCAAGTAAAAGGAAGATGATCCTAATGGGAAATTTTAATTATAGGAATGTGGATTGGAAAGAAGAGTGTATGGTAACAATGAGAGTGAATTTGTTGAGTTTCTTCAGGATGACTATCTAAAACAGCATAGATGGAAGCAACACAAGGTTTATCAGTATTAGATTTGGTGATATTATCACAAGATATGGTTATGAATGAGGTATCGAAATGCCACCTGTTGGTGAAAGTGATCATGAGGTATCGGTTTGAAAGGTAGTCAAACAGGAAAAAGTTATTATCAAGGTCTGTATGTGGAAATATATAAGGTGGGGTGATTATAAGAAACTTTGTAGTCAACTAGCTAAAATACATTGGGTTGATGACTTATGTTGATAAGGCAGTATCTAACACAAGTAATGCATAACTGCATACCAAGAGTTAAGCAAATAGAGTAGCAGTGAGATGGATGAATAGTGAAATCAAGCAAGCAGTGTTAGAAAAAAAAAAATTGTTATGGAGGAAGTACAAGACAGTTTGCAGTGAATAGATGCATGAAGAATATAATGTGACAAGCATGGTTAAAAAAAAAAAAAAAGAAAAGCAGAATATTGAGAGGAGAATGGCCAGTCAGGTCAAAACTTAATCCAGGGGGATTTTTCTGCTATACAGCAAGCAAGAGGAAAAATAATTATGGCAGGTTGACACTGGTAGATAGTTATGGTTTCAGAGTTAACCATAGCAAAATGACATAGTGGAATTATTTAATGAACCACTTCATCAGTGTGAGCGCCTCCGTAGCGCAATTGGAAGAACGACGGTACATTGCGCCCTTCGATTGGAATAGGCCTAAGTTCGATTCTCGTCGCGACGGGAGGAATCTTTATCTGGTCGATTTCAATCGATGGTGAGTTAGCCGATCTCATACGGAGGTAGCAGGGTTTTTTCTCCCGGAAACTCGGGTTTTTCATCCCGCATACATACAAATCGGCCCTTCAGAACACACGCAATTTACAGACAAAAATTACTAGTTGTGGTGGTGTTGGAGGTGGGCGGTAGATGGTGCTGATTCGTAGTAGAGGTAAGGTGTAGAGACAGTTGAAGATGTCCTCCCGCGATGAGTCTTCGGACTCCTTGGAGGTATCAGGAATAATAATAATAATAATATATCATAGTGGTGTTAATGATGTCATGCAACATGTAGAAGGGAGGCAAGGATTAGGAAAATAAAAGGTGAAAGAAAGAGTTAGCCATGCCCTTGACATGGTTATGTAATGAAAGTCTTGCAGCGAGAAAGGTTTCTAAGGAGTGGAAAGAAGGCAAAATAATATTTCTACATAAGCATGGTTTGAGATCAGAAGTTTCCAATTATAGACCATGTATATCTGCAGTTGCAATCAAAGTGTTGGAAAAATTAGTTAGAAATAGAATACAGGATTGGGTTGATGGACATGAGATTTTCTATAATGGTCATCATGGGTTTTTTCACCAGAGGTCAGGCCAATAATTGTTGTAACGGTTGGTCAGTAACTTTAGCAAACCATGTAGATTGTAGTGCAGCTTGTTTCTTGTATATAGCATGTATATGCTCCAGAATATGACTTTGATATAAAGGTAGAAACGTTGAATGTGGATTTAGTTTTATATTAAACTAAAGTTTTACTCATAAACACGGTAGTTGTCTCCATAATTTTCCAACATGTATTCTGATCACCGTGTAAGCCTAAAAGAAAGGTCATCATGGGTTTGTTATGGCAGGTCATATTTTAGCAATCTGTTTGTTTTATGATAAGGTGACGAATGTGGTAGGTAAGGGAGAATCGCATACAGTTTTTTGGAATTTGCAAAGGCACATGATTACCACATGAGAGATTGGTATATAAGTTGCAGAAGATAGGATTAGATAGCAGATTGGTTAGATGGATTGAAGATTGGCATCTTCCTGAAAGTTATTAGCAAGTTGTGTATGGTGGAACAGTCTCAGAAAAAGGAAGGTGACCAGTAGCATACCTCAGGGTTCTGTTTTTGAGCTCTTACTGTTAAACTTCATTCCATATGAATCGACTAGGGATGTTCAAATGTTTGCCGATGATGCAAAATTAGGTAGAATTATCAGTAGTAGTGGTGCTGATGTTAATTCTCTGCAGAATAGACTTTTAGCTTGGACAAATGAGCAGGGTTGTAGTTTTAATATTAATAAATGCCGGATGTTACACTTTGGGATACATAGAGGTATAAGGCTATGCTGTATGGGTGGAGCTGTACTTCAGGAAGTGGATGAGATTCAGGATCTTGGAATGATGGTAGGCAGTGAACTGAAGTTCTGAGGATGCATTACATATGTTGCAAAGACTGCACGTCGTATTGATGCTATCATAAAAAGTACATTGGCTTGTTGGGAAGTGGTGGTTGGTAGTGGTGCACCTATATAAGGCATTGGTTAGACAACACATGGACTATTGTGCTCAGATTTGGTCACCTAGTTTTCATTGCAATGCAGAAACACTAGAGTGGGTCCATAGATGAATAACCAAAGTGATATCAGGACTATGGAGTGTTGGTTATGAAGAGTGTTTAAGAGAATATGGATTACAGCAGTTGGTGGATAAGAGAAAAGGAGGATATAATGACAGAGAACTCCAAGTTAATGGATTTTATCAGATTAATATAGAAGAAATTATAAAAAGAGTGGATGTTAAGATGGAAAGAACAAGGGCCATCCCTGGAAGTTGCATACAGATATGGCGAAGAAAGGAGTGAGGAGTAGATTTTTTTACAGAGTTGTTAGTGAGTGGAATGCATTATGTGAGTACAGGTAGTGTAAATAACTTAAAGCTCATTACAATAGACATGTTGCTGGTTGAGTAAGCCTCCCACGATGACTCTGACTCCAAATAATAATAATGATTTGTCAGTAGGTCTGCAGCATATTGGTTGGTCCGTTTTATTGTTTTTAATTGTTAAGTTATCACAGGGATGATATATTTGTACTTTCATCATGTTTTCTATGAGAATGACATCCCAGTAGAAGCAAAGGGATAAATTTTTTAGGATAATTAGATAGCAGAATACTAATTTGTCCCGCGTGGATAGGCTTATGTGTTCGTCACACACACATGTTGAATTGGATTTAAACGGTATTGATGCGAACACAGGTTGATAAGAAAATAACTATTTATTAACTTAAAAGCTAATATTTCGCTGGTATTATATTCAGCATCTTCAGAGCACACAAACAAAGTTTGTTACAAATGCAAGACAACCACAATCTGGTGTTGATAGTGGGGCTAGTATAAGTAATTGCAGCTTGCAACACAAGACTAAAGTCCTATTAAGGCGACATCTAAGTTAAAACAGTAGTCCAAAGTTTTGAAAAAAAAATAAAATATATAAAATTAAATATTAATTTGGTCTTAGGATGACTGTCTCCTAAATCTTTGGTAGATTTATACAGCCATACTTGTTAAGGTTTGGAGTATGTTTTAAGGCTTCTGTTGATTCCAGGAACAACCTCTCTGACTTGTAGAAGCTTCTGTGCAGTACTTTTATTTTTTTCCAATTGATCCTGTGTGCCAAGGTATCCAAAGCATGGTCTGCCAGACCCGACTTGCCATAGCGAAAGTGCCGGATATATTTTTTGTGTTCACTGAGGCGGATGTCCACAATTCTTCCTGTCTGTCTGTAGTAGGCTCGATGACATGAACAGGGCACTTCATAGACTCCTGGATGTGATAAAGGAGTGAATCTGTGCTTAGGTGAATGAATGAGAGTTGCCAATTTCACATAAGGTTTAAATACGGTGCGCAGTTGGTGTTTGTTAAGTGCCCTAGATATCTTTTCAGATGTGCCTTTAATGTATGGGATGGTGAAAGTTTTGTTGTAGTCTTCTGTAGTAGATAGTGGGGGGGGGATTTCCGGGTAGCATTTAGTATTTTATCTATCTTATGGGGATTATAGCCATTGGTTAGGAAGGTATGATGCACAAAGGTATGACGTCTGTAGCAAAAGAGGGAGAATTGTTTGTGCAAGTGGCTAGTAGTTTGGCTAAATATTTAGCTAGTTTATATGAGGACTGTTTATACTATCTACGATAGGGCGTAAAGGTGTACCTTGTTTGTGAATTTTTGGAGCTCCATATATTCTGGGTGTTTTAACGTGAAAGGGTTTGAGTTTGTTGACTGTTTCTTTTGGCCAGGAAGTGACTTTTTGTTCAATAACTTGCACACATTATTCTTTTGTGAGTTTTATTTTTTTTAATTTTTTTTTTTTCAAAACTTTGGACTACTGTTTTTTAACTTAGATGGCACCTTAATAGGACTTTAGTCTTGTGTTGCATGCTGCAATTACTTATACTAGCCTCACTGTTACACTGGATTGTGGTTGTCTCGCATTTGTAACAAACTTTGTTTGTGTGCTCTGAAGATGCTGGATATAATACCAGTGAAATATTAGCTTTTAAGTTAATAGTTATTTTCTTATCAATCTGTGTTTGCATCAATACCGTTTAAATCCGATTCAACTAATTTGTCCCACTCAAAGTGGACATACAAGTAGCTTTAGTCTTTTTCCTGGGAATGTAAAGAATGCTTACAAAATGTTAAATATTGCATTATCTTGGTGTGATAGGAAAGAAAGATTATCATTATTGGAATTTGAAATAATGAAATATCAAATGGAAGACAAATGTACAGAAACAAAGGGAATTTCTGATGGGTTAATTAACTTAGCATATGATAGAACATTATGGTAAAGAGTCTGAAATTGATAAGAGCATCACAAGATATGATTGTGAATAATCTACTTTTCTTCAAGTTGGTGGAAGTAACCATGAAGTATTGACTCTTTTTAGGTTGTAGGGCATCCTGTGGAACTTCAGTGAAAGTGATACTCAATCTTTCCTGCTGGTGAATACCTCTTTAATATATTGAATCTTCATGTTGTATTATTAAATCTTTCTGCATCACTCTTTGCCAATTCACTTTGCATTTTGCTGGTGGCCTGATGCAATTTATCTAGTTAATGATATAGACAGTTTGGCTCTCTATAATATTGGAATGTACTGAAATATTATACCTAAAATGATTCATTTCATTATGCTGCTATATGAATTCTTCAGCCAACTCTCAAAAAGGGATAAGAAACATCAGTATAAAAATGTGTGCACTTTTTTCATTGCTAAAGCCAAATCTTTTTTTAATGGTCATTGATATTTAATGACTTAATATTCATTGCATAATTATGCTACCAAACATTCCTTTATTTAGGCATAACACTTTCCATTATAATGTTACTCTTTTTAACCTAAAGTGTATACCTTGCAGGATAATCAGAAACTTGCTTTTGACAAATCAGTTTAATCTAAAGAAATCAAATTGGTTTGAGTGCAACTTTTTTTCTAGCATGCCTAATATTACACATTCAGCAAATTATTTAATATAAACAGATACTAGAACAACACTGTTTATTTTCCATTAGATTCATAGGTTCCTCTGAATATTCCTCTCCCTTGTATGCAAGGAATCCCTTAACATTTTTGTGGCCTTCATCCTGTCATAAAAATCTCCACTTTTCTTGTATCTCCTAAGGACAAGCTTCATCCTCTCGGTTTTCTGGGTGGTGACCATATTCCTTCTTCTTGTAACTCAACTTATTATGGACAATGCAGAACTGCTTTTATTTATTGCAAAGACCATAAGTCTTATATCAAGCATCATGAGCCTGAACAGTCAGGACTTGCTGAACATGCCATCTCCACCAAGCATTAAGTTTTCTGGAATAAGATAAAAATCCTTCATAAAAGCCAATTTCTTGTGAAAGATCTTTATAAAGAAACTTTAAATTAAAGATGCCAAGAAATTATATTCTTGGTTTAATCCTTTATTTAAGTGTAAGCATACAATGTTTTGACGTGGAATAACTTTACGACTAGGCAACTTGAATATAGAGGCTAATGACTTCGCATTACTTGCCTCAGTATGAAAAGCACATCCTTACGAACATGTATGCTATACATTATGGGAAAGGTTACTACTCAGACCAGTTTAGACCTTTATTGAGATCTCATCAGCGAGAGCCAGATCCAGAAGTGATACCAACATGAAGTAATGCCGAAGTCATATTTCCATATACAAGTAGCCAAAAGATGTCGCACCTTATTACTAAAATACTCTGGATTAGGGATAAATGTTGAAAGTTTTTCCACTTGGTTATACTGTAAATTAAGGACTTATATACGAAAATATGAATCTGTATTACTTCAAGCTTGGTATCACTTCTGGGTCTGTCTCCTACTGATGAGATCTCAATATAGGTCGAAACCAGTCTGGGTAGTGACCCTTCCCATAATGCATAGCATTATACATGTCCTTAAGGATATGTGCTTTTCATTATGGAATACTGAGGCAAGTAATGTGAAGTCATTAGCCTCTATATACAAGTTGCCTAGTTGTGAAGTTACTTCACATGCAAACTTTGTTTGCTTACACTTGGATAAAGGATTAATCCAAGAATATAATTTCTTGGCATCTTTAATTTACAGTATAACCAACCTTTCAACATATAAAGAAACTTGTGAAATGATGCTCCATTTCCCATACTTAAATAGATCTGATGGTCTACATTTATGTCCTTTATGAGAGAGAGTACTTATTTCAATCTGCTAATCTTTTCTAACTTTTAATTATATATATTTGCAATTTTTAAGTTAGGAAAATGCCAACTGTTTCTTGTTACCTTACTTTAGCTACTATGCGACTCATTTCAGAATTTTCTGTTATTGTTAAATTGCTGTTTATGTTGCCCATGAAACATAAGCAGAAATTTTACAATTAACATCAAGATTTTCTGTGCGAGTCTTTCGTCTTGTATTATTATTATTAATATGCCTACTCATGTTATTCCAGTTTTAAAACAGAAATTATATGTATTCAAGCAGATAACTGTGGAAAGACATTTTAAGAATTTAAATATATTAAGGATACTTGCATACTAATATTGTTTTAAAATAATGACTTGAATGAATGAAGATTTTAAATCATTTGTTAGTGCATGCTTTTAAACTTTTGTGTATATGGCAGTCAAGAAATAATTATCAAACCCTCATTTTATGTACACTAAGCTCCTTGGAAGAAACTTATCTTTGCATCAATTCACTATAGGCCATTTCTGTTTCTTCTCCAGTTATATTCTCATTTTAGCTTCCTGGCTTTGATGAAATTGAATTCAATTAGAATAACTGATTTCCTAGTAGATTGAGAACACTGGTTTTGAAGCTAGTTTTATGTAGTGACAAATATTAGAATAAAATGTAATTTAAATCCTTCTTATAAAAGCTTATTTAGACTGTGAACTCCATGAATTTTCTTATGGATTTAAGAAAACTCTTGTGTATTTGATTTCCAGAATTAGAGAACGTCAGTATGGATAGGCATCAGTTATACTGTTGTTCTTTCTAGCAGAGTGGATGAATTTCTTCTTGATAGTTTTGATTCTATTGAATCCCTAAGGATTTACAGCATTTGAGTAATAGAAACTTTGCTCAGGAGAAGGTGATTATCACCTTATTTTGAGCAAGATGAAAATATGGATATACACATTAAAAATAAATCAGTTTTTCAAAAAGCATTCTAGTTAACATTATTTTTATGCAAAATGTAGCTTATTTCAAATAACATACATAATAAATGAGTTTGAAAATGACAACCGCACTTTTTAGAG
Source organism: Typopeltis vanoorti (assembly GCF_054136105.1). Classification (NCBI taxonomy): domain Eukaryota; kingdom Metazoa; phylum Arthropoda; class Arachnida; order Uropygi; family Thelyphonidae; genus Typopeltis; species Typopeltis vanoorti. The sequence goes on from NC_143568.1 coordinate 44,658,935, forward strand.
ATTGAATTGCAACTTATGAATAAAATGTTAATAGTTTCAGCAAAGGAAATAGCATTTTGTTTTCAAGGATAGAAATGCTCTTCCATCTATTCAGGAGGTTAAGAAGCAATAAAGAGGTGTGTGTGTGTGTGTGTGTGTGTGTGTGTGTGAGGGGTGAAATCATACAGAAAGTTCATAGTAAAAAAATCCTATACACTTTAAAAAATATTATGAGGAAATAGAAGAGAAACATCAAGAAATGGTTTCAAGTGTATTTCAGGTATTGATAAACATAGATGTGGAAAGTTAAATTGGATATTTAACTTAATGCTCAATTGTTGAGATGATTTGGCCAAACAGATGAATTCTAGATAATTATAATTGTACTAGTATTGTTTCAGTTCTAACATAGTTCCCTAATGTACTTGGAATAAAAAAAAAATTGTCAAAGGCCTAGTTAAGAAGGAATAAGCCAGATTTGGACCAAAGATTTTGTGAAGGCCAATTTTTTATTTTAATACAGATAGCTGAGAAATCATGTTAATATAACAAGATCTTTGTTGTCTTTGAAAAGTGTGATAAGTCACTACTAGTGTAAAAGAATTCTGTAGCCATAGCTCCAGTGATTTCTTTGTACTCAAAACATATAATTTTATGAATTTCTTCAATTAAAACTTGAAAACTTAATACAAATATTAGTACCATGGGCAAGTTAAGGATATGCAGAAATCCTGCTCTAGATTTCAATTATGGAAGTTTTTCAGATCTTAAGATTTGAAAGTGTTCTCACAGAAGGTGTGAGAATCTTAAGAACCCACAGTATGTTGTTTGGAGATCCTCTCAGCCAGGAGGTCATCAGTGATGTCCTGGCTGAGAGACTATTACTCCACACAACACACATTATCTCTAACAGTCTGCATTTTCAACTGAAATAATCCATGTGAATATTCATTCTTTCAGTGACAAGAATGAAACCAAAGTCTTCGTATTCAAAGCGCATTGTCATTCTTCCACCTGTTTCTATAAGGTGCCACATGTTTATAACTTAATGCTCATTTTCAGGTGTGAGCTAGAATGTGGTTTATGCAGTGATGTGATTAGAATACTTAAGGCAATATTACTTAACATAAAAATAAAGAATATGATTCTTTACTGTAGTCAGTACTGATGTCATGTATATAATAGGTTTGAGAATCCAATATATTAAAGTAACTATAAAGGTTTTTTTAAAAAAGTAGCTAACAGTGATAATATACTCTTTAATCTGTTTTAAATCTGTTGGCAGCTTTACCTTAACAGCATGCAGCACAAGTCTTGAGAATAAGGCTTGAATAGCTTCAATCCTGTATTTTGTAGTTTTGTATAACTACCTTCCAAATTTGATATATCCTATTGTTCTTAAGGTTTACATTGGTTCTGATTAGAAGTTTTGATTTTGAATATTCCTTAATATGGCATTCAGAGAGAGAGATTTCATCATAAAACTGTGATCTTTTAAAAGATTTCACAAAGGCATATAGGTGCCTTTGTGAAATCTGATATAGTCTGCCAGAGAGTGGATAATTTAGCATTACCTACTTTTGACATTCTCTGGCTCAAGGTTTTTTTGCCCCATTTAGTAACATTCATTTGTTGTGCATTGACCAGTCACCGAGAAGCATTCTGACCTCTTCACATTCCTTTCCACGAAACCCGACCATCTACAATCCAGCTGTCCGTATAGTGAGGTCATCTTCTTGGGCGACTTCAGCGTCTGCAGTTCCAGCTGGTGCCCCTATTCCAACACCACTGACCAAGCTGGATGAGAAGCAGAAGTCTTTGCCATAAGTAATGACTTAACAAAATCATATATCTACCTACTCGAATTCATGATAACCTACTTCACTCTCCAAATAAATACTCTGTATCGCTTTTGGATCAGTTCTCCCAGATACACAGAAGTCACTTTGACCACAATCTTGTACAATCTTCTCTCTCATAGAACGCATCCCCAACCACACCCATCCTCATGTCCTCTGGCATTACAAAGGAGTGCGAACTGGGATGACCTCTGGAATTTCTACTTCTCCTTTTCTTGGTTTGGCTGTTTTCACTCATCTGTACCCTAACACCTGCTGTGAATGAGTTACAGAAATTATTCTCATTGGCATGAAGACCTTCATCTCCAATTCAAGGCATAATTCTCATCCACTTTCCAAGCCCTGGTTCAACTGAAAGTTACCAAAGCAGTCGAAGAAAAATTTTACTTACTGAAAGTGGCTTGCTTCAAGAACTCCAGCTTCATACTCTGTCTACACTAAAGCATGTAACATATGCAAATCAGTCATCAGCAGATTTAAATCTGATTTCATAAAGGCCAACAGCAAAAAACTTTCCTCTTGTCTGAATAGAAGCAGTGTCTTCTGGTCCCTCGCTAAAGCTGTTGGATGCAACTTCTGCTCCTGCACTTCCACCGCTCTCTCTCTCTCTCTCTTTCTTCCTGATTGCACCACTGTTACTTCACCCAAAGATAAACCTCCTAGCATCACTTTTCCTCAAACTCCTGCGTTGATGATCAAGGGAAATTGCCTCCTACCATACCAGAATCCAAGCTCTGTATGACTGCTTTAGTTTTTTAACAAAAAGAAATCTGGAATTTACTAAAAAACTTGGATACTAAAAAGTCTTCTGTCCTGATGATGATGACATCTCTCCAATTGTTCTCAAACATTGTGCTCCAGAATTAACACCTGTCCTGTGTCATCTCTACAATCTGTTTATACATGGAAGCAATTTCATGTCCATTATATTCCTAAAATGGGTGGTGATAGATGTCAACCTTCAAACTACCAACCAATTACTTTCACATCAGTCCTCGAATAATGGAGAAAGTCATCAATAGCCAATTCTTTCACTGCTTAGAGTCCCACCAATTAATCAGTGCCCACCAGTACAGAATTCAACATTCAAGAATATATTATTATTATTATGTGACTTCTCTAAGTCCAAAGGCTCATTGAGGCACCTACTCTACAACTGTCTCCAACTACTAATGAACCGTAACTACCATCATCTACCACCCACCACCACCACTAATATTTTCACAGATAATCACAAACATCCATGCCCACGTTGGGATTCGAACCTTGCAGCCTTTTGGCTGGAGAGAAGATATGCTAACCACTCAGCTGGCATTAGGCCAACCAGGTCTGCTAACATTATGCTTTCAGATTGGGTAAAACCATCCTCATGGATGGTTTTATTCATGTGAAGGAAAAATCCATTCTAAATGAGGTTTTCTTTGATTCATATTCTGCTTTGAATATTATAAACATAAGTATTTTAAGCATACATTGGGAATTGGAAGATAATAACTATGAAATAATAATTAACATTTCCAGTCTTTTAATGGTCTTTTCACTTTGAAAATAAGTTTTCAATATATGTTGTTTTTTACATTTTGGCTGATACCAATATTCTTATAAGCCAATCCTGTAAGAGGGCAGAGTAATTTCTGATGTATATGCCATAATAATCTTGAGAATTTCTTCAAATTGAATAGATGTTATACATTTGAAATGAATATTTCTAATTTGCTAAGAAAGTGTGAAAGAATGCTACACGAGTTTAGGATTGATTTTTAGTGGCTGAATTGCTTATTCTATTATCGCTGCTTCCGTTTTGAATGAGAAAGTCTTAGAACAATACTCTTGATGCCAGAATAGTAATAGTGTACAAATAGCATAGTGCAATATTATCAAATGGCATCCTGTCCCCAGGTGGATTTTCAGGAACTATGGTTATATCTAATTGAATCTAGTTGAATCCAACTGAATTTATGCACAATGTCTTATTTTTTCACTGCCACTTGTTTTGACATCGCATTCTGAAAGACATTCACAGGTTGACATGTTAGTGCATCATTTGTTTAATGAACACATTTCACTCCAGATTTTGGGAGAAAATTGTTGTTAGAAAAAGTTCCATTTTTTCATTAATTAATGCTTTAATTTATAAAAACTATCATTATTTTCTGAAATTAAAAAATCCTCTGTATTTTCATTCCCCACATAAAGGAATAGGTAGCAAGCTCTTTTAGTTATGCTAAACTTAGTAGAAAGCGAGTTTTCACCATCACAAAAGTTAAGCGTGTTGTTAACTGAGAGAGCTGATGTTCTTTACCATAAGTAGTAGTAGTATTGTTATATATTCTCCATAATTATTCATTAATAATTAATAAAAAGAAACGAGGTTTGAAATATGATGTTGAGGCAATGTTTTATTTTTGTACTACTAAGGTTACTGAACACCTGTGAAAGGTTACTTTTATTTCAAGCAGTTTAATATAGTTACATTTATTCTATTTTCTTCTGAAATTGAAAATTGTGTGTGAATTAAAATCTGATTTATAAGAGAGAGTACTCTTACCCATTCACATAAATTCAGTATAACGTTAAGAAAATATCCTAAATTTCATTGGCTAAATCAATGTAGGCCAAGGGTTAGATGATCCTTCCCTAAAGAGCAGATTTTTATAAAGCTGCAGGTCTCCAATAAAGAGCCTCCATAGCTCAGTTGGTATAGACAATTCCTTTGCTTGGAAAGACTTAGGTTTGAACTCATCTATGATGTGAGGAACCTTTTATCAGGTATATGCAATCAAATGGTGAGTTAACCAGTCTCATATGGGATTGTAGAGTTTCCCCTCTGAATTTCTCCAATGAACACACAGATCTACAGTGATAAATATTTTCCATTATAGATACATTAGAGGAATGGCAAGTCAGCTGCATTAATGGTCTAAAATCCCTAATTAGGAGAATTTGATATTTCCTAGATGGACGAGAATTGGATTGATGGTCTTCAATAAGCACAGTGGTAGTCTCAGCAGTTTATTGTCTGAACAAATCACTAATTCCATGAAGGATTTCATATGACATAGTGACATTCAAACCCATGGCTAGTTTGCTGCAAACTAGATTGCTGCCCAGAGCAACACTGTATAGTTTTGGAAATTTTTTCCCACTTGGTTAGACTATAATAAATTTAGTTTAATCCTTGATCCAAGTGTAAGCAAACAAAGTTTGCACCTGAAGTATCTTCAGGACTGAGGCAACTCATGGTAAAGGTGACCAAGCTCTCATCACTACTTGTCTTAGTATCTCCCATGATGCAAAGCACATCTTGCGGACATGTATAATACTATGCATTAAGGGAAGGGTAACTACCCAGACCGGTTTCGACCTTTATTGAGGTCTTGTCAGTGGGAGCCAAACCTAGAGGTGGTGATACTAAGGTGGACGCAATGGAGAGGAAAAAACTTCCATCATCTTTCTCTAAATCCAGAGTAATTTAATAATAAGGTGAGACACCTTTTGGCAACTCGTATAGGTAAATATGACTTCTCCAATGCTTCCACCTTAGTATCACCACCTCTGGGTCTGGCTCCCACTGATGAGACCTCAATAAAGGTCGAAACTGGTCTTGGGTAGTGGCTCTTCCCTTAATGCATAGCATTATACATGTCTGCAAGGAGATGTGCTTTGCATTATGGGAGATACTAAGACAAGTAGTGATGAGAGCTTGGTCCACCTTTACCATGAGTGCCTCAGTCCTGAAGATACTTCAGGTGCAAACTTTGTTTGTTTACACTTGGATAAAGGATTAAACTAAATGTATTATACTGTATAGTTTGTTGGATAAGCTGGAATTAAAGTGAGTACTATTAAGTTGTGAATGCATTGTTAACAGGGAAAGCTTAGGTTTGTGAAACAGTTTTTTTTTTTTTTTGGTGGTGGGGAGCTGTTTTGCAGCTATCTTTCCTGTTTATTTTTTAACACCATTTACACTATGAATAAAATAGTACTGTGGTAAGAGTATGGCATATCATTTTTGTAAATTACTTCACATTTTGAATTACTTATATTTTGATTTAAATTTAGTGTGAGAGATTCTTACTAACGTTTATCATTCAAATTATGATATCATTTAACTGAAACTTCTAAACAGTGTTTGTTAGTATGATGTAACAGATTGCTTTTCCCATAAAAGCAGTGTGTTAATTATACTAGCTCAAGAGGATGGCATCTTCGGTTTGCAATAAGCTGTACCTGTGGGTTCGAATCCTGCTATGTAGTGACTATTTTCATTACCTAGTATGAGAATATAACCCTTCATTGAAGTAGAATTAAAAAGCCATATTTGATTTCTGAAGCAAACAGGATTATTGGAAGCTGTTGACTCACCTACAATATTAATGAGGTATAGTATTTTCAACTTTCATTGGCAGAATGCCATAAAGAATGTAATCTTGTAACATAGGTTACATATGGGACTAACTTTGTAGTTAGGATTTCTGTACCATCTTCAATATTTTGTGGACTAAGGGTTAATTTATGGAATCCTTGGTATCCTAGGATGTTTGACTATTATGAAACCCTGCTTAATGGAGGCTTAAAAATGGTTTGAAAAGTATAGCATTTTGTCTTTAGCACAGGATTCCCAGATTATGTAAATCCTAAGCTACCTATAGTACCCAAGTTCTGTGTTACTTAACTGTTTGCAGTTTGGATTATCACGAAAAAACATAAATATCTGTAATAAAATTATATATTTTCACTTTTTTTTTTACTGAGGCAGGGGGGAAGGGTGTCCTTAAATTTAGAGGTTCAGACCCATGTAACAAGATGCCCCTGGCTATGTATGTTTCTGCATAATTGCAGACTTATAATTAATAAATGCCAAACCAGTGTGTTTTGTAACTTCAGTTAACAAATGAAACTTAATCAAAATGCAATTCTGTTTACCTTCTGGAATAATTTTGAAGTAGGGTTTTCAAAATTTAGATATGGATTGGCAGTCATTTTAATTGAGATTAGGATAGTTTTAGGGCTCTTATTCCTTTTAAATCTCCTATTGAAACTTAGTTTTAATACCTTTTATTTTATTTTTCTCAAACAAATTCTGTTTTCAAATTAGTCAACCCCCCCCTCCATTTAAATGAATCTAAGGTACAGTAATTGTTATTATCTTCCTGTTTTGACTGAAGTAATGTTTTGTATTTACTCTCCAAAATAAATTGGCTAAATATGCTTTAATATTGTTTTTGCTCAAAGCAAAAAGAAATATTATTTTATAGCATCTCCATGGAGACCGAAATTAACCATTACTATATATCTAGTTTTTTTTTTATTGAATTCACTAGATATATTCTAGATACATTATCAAATTCCTGCCATGTACCTTCAAGGGGTGTACAGGATATGTTAATACTACAGTAAAAATTTACATCATTACTAACTTCCTATCTACAATTTTCCTCCAAATCAGTCTGCTACTTATCAAGACTCCACCATTATCAGATCTTATATTTCTATCGTCTAAGGCACTTTTTACTGTATCATTCCACCTATATCCTGGTTTTCCTCTGGGTCGTTTTCCTGCCAACCTGTCAGAGAATACTTGTTTTGCTAATCTTTCCTCGCCCATTCTGTTTAAGTGACCATACCACCTTAGATTAGCTCTGCTAACACATTCCTGGATGCTGACAATGTCAAGTTCTTTCCTAATATCCTCATTTTTAATATGATATTGCCATTGATGCCATCTGTTCATGCCCCTAATCTTTCTCATCACTCTCATATCTGCAGTCTCTAGTCTTTGGTCAAGTGTTTTACTTCTGACCCAGCTCTTGGATCCATAAGTTAAAACTGGTTTGAACACTGTCTTGTATACAGCTAATTTAGTGTTCTGACTAATTTCTTTCTTATTCCATATGAATTTATTCAATTGACATCCTACCATTCCAGCTTTGTTGATTCTGTTGTCTATTTCCATGTTTAATTTACCATCTTCACTAAAAATCATGCCTAAGTAGCTGAATTGTTTTACTTGTTCCACAGGGTTCTCCATTCACAATGCAGTAGACATTTTCAGTGATTCTGCCTATTTTCATTGTCTTTGTCTTGTTATTGCTGACCTTCATACCATATCTATTACAACAGTTATTCAATTTAGTCAGGGAATCTTGCAGACTTGTAGTGGATTTATTTAGAAGTATAACATTGGCCTCATAAAGCAAAGAGCTGAGATTAACATATCCAATTTTGATATATGGTTTAATACCACTTTCCTTCATAATGTGATCCATATAGAAATGAATAACAGAAGGGATAATGTACATCCTTGTCTGACACCAGATTTAATATCAAACCATCTTCCTGTACTTCAATTTTGACTGCTGACTTACAAACGCAAATAAAGACTAAGTATTGCTTGATATAATGCCCCATTGACTCCATATAACTGTAGTGTATTGAATAGCTTCTCTCTTGACACCTTTTCATATGCCTTTTCCAGATCTACGAAACTTAAATTTAGGTTTTTTTCTTCCAATTGCGCTACTGCAGCGCAATTGGAAGAATGACGGTATGTTGCGCTTTTCAATTGGAAAAGGCCTAAGTTTGTGTCTTGTCATGATGGGAGGAATCTTATGTGGACTTTTTCAAGCAAAGGTGAGTTAGATGTTCTCATACGGAGGTAGCAGGGTTTTTTCTCCCGGAAACTCGGGTTTTTCATCCCGCATACAGATAAATTGGCCCTTCAGAACACACGCAATTTACAGACAAAAAAAATATTAGCTGTGGTGGTGATGGACAGTAGATGCCGCTGATGTAGAGGTTGGGTGTAGATGTGGAGACGGAGAGCTGTACAATATGTGTCCTCCTGCAATGAGTCTTGGGACTCCTTGAAGGTGTCACGAAAATAATAATAATAATAAATCTTCGTTATATTCCCATGATTTCTCAACTATTTGTTGAGAAATCATGGGAATATAACAAATAATAAATATTTGTTGTCAAGTGAAGATCTGATCCTGACAGCCTCTATTTGGCCTGAATTCAGCATGTTCTTCACAATTCTTCTCAACCGTTTCTCAAGTATACTTGCATAAATCTTACCATGAACACTCAGTAGGGAAATACATCTGTAATTCTCACATTCAGTTTTATTTCCTTTTTATATATGAATAATATGAGAGCTCTACTCCAATCATTGGGAATTTGTCCCTCTGTCCAGGCCTTCTGAACTATGTAGTGCAGCCACTGCAAGACTTTTATACTTCCATCTTCTTCTTCTTCTGCAGCTTCTCCCACTTAAGTGGGGTCACTGTTTCTTATGAGTCTCCTCCACACCTTCCTGTCTTGGGCTGTCACCACATCCAAGTTCTTCATCTTCAAGTCCTCTTCTACCAGCTCCCTCCATCTCTTCTTTGGCCGCCCACGCTTCCGCCTTCCTTGCACATCCATCTGCATGACCCTTCTTCCCACATATTCGTCCTCCCTCCTCATCACATGACCAAACCATCTCAACCTTGCCTCCTGTATTTTCGCTCCTAAGTTCGTAACTTTCACTGTTCCCCTGACATAGTCATTTCTCAGATGATCCTTTCTGGTCACACCGCACATCCACCTAAGCATTCTCATCTCTGCTACTTCCATCCTGCTAATGTTATTTTTCCTCAGGGCACAGTTTCTATAGGATATGTCATAGCTGGCCTCACTACTGTCCTATAAATTTTGCCTTTCAGATTGATCGGCACCCTCTTATCACATAACACTCCAGCCATCTCCCTCCAGTTCCTCCAACCTGCTTGTATCCTGCATCCCACTTCCTTCTCACCTCCTCCATCTTCTTCCACTGTCGAACCTAAGTATCTAAAGTCTCTCACCTTCCTGATGACATTTCCTTCCAGCTCCAGGTCTGTCTCCTGGCCACCGCCCACTGCGCAACACATATACTCTGTCTTACTTCTGCTCAGTCTCATACCTCTCTCTTCCAGTACTTTTCTCCATCTTTCCAGTTTAGTTTCCGCTTCTTCTCTTGAATCTACACACAGCAAGATGTCATCTGCATACAACATTGTCCAAGGTGCATCTTCTCTCACCTCCTCTGTTACCACCTCCATCACAATATTAAACAGAAACGGACTTAATGCTGACCCTTGATGCAAGCCAACTGTTACTTGAAAACTTTGTCTGTCCCAAACAGGTCCGAACACTTGTCTTCACATTTCTGTACATTTCGTGCACCAACCTGACATATTTCTCCGGCACCTTCTTCTCCCTCAGACACCTCCAGACTACTTGCCTTGGCACTCTAATGTATGCTTTCTCCAGATCAATAAATACCAGATGTAGCTCCCTTTGTTTCTCTCGATATTTTTCCATCATCTGTCGTAACCCAAAGATAGCATCTGTTGTTGATCTACCAGGCATGAAGCCAAATTGTTCCTTTGCAATCTCCACCTCCTCCCTCAATCCACCATCAAGAACCCTTTCTAGGATCTTCATTGTGTGGGACATTAACTTTATTCCTCTGTAATTTTTACAGTCTTGTGCATCCCCTTTACTCTTGTAGATGGGAACAAGAGTACTCTCCCTCCATTCCTCGGGTATATTTTCCTGTTGGCAAACTTTCATGAACAGGTCCCACAGCAGGTCAATTCCCTCTTCCCCCAGTGCCTTCCATGCCTCCACTGGAATTCTGTCGGGGCCCACCGCTTTTCCATTCCTCATCCTCTTCATGGCCTCCATCACTTCCATTCTACTGATGTTCTGCACCATCCCCTCAGAAGGCTGCCCATCTCCTCTGTGAGTCCTTGCATTTTCCTCATTCAGAAGTCCCTCAAAGTATATTTTCCATCTGTTTCTTATGTCCACATCCCTCCATAATACTCTTCCTTCAGCATCTTTGATCTGCCTCACATGTAAGATGTCCTTAGCTGCTTTATTTCTACATTTCGCTAGTTGGTAAATTTTTCTCTGTCCTTCCTTTGTTTCTAATTGATCATACAGATCTTGATATGCCATGGTCTTCGCCTGTGCCACAACTCTCTTGGCTTCTTGCTTTCTCTGTTTGTACACCTCTCTGTCCTCTTCCACTCTTGACTCATCCCACTTCTGCTTTGCCTTCCTCTTAGCTGTCACTGCCACTTGTACATCATTATTCCACCACCAACCCTCCTTCTGCTCTCTAATCTTTCCAGATGTCTCACCAAGCACCTCGATTGCACAGCTCAGGATTACTTTTGAATTATGTTTCCACCAATCTTGTACACTTTCCAGTCCATCCGAAATCCTCTCTAACACTCTCTCCCTAAAACGATTCCTCACACTCTCTTCTTTTAAGCGAAACCACTTAATTGTCTTCATCCCATGGCAACCAGAAGTTCTTATCTTCGATCTTAATTTAAAGTCTGCGCACAGCAGTCGGTGTTGTTGTGCTACTTGATCTGTTGGAATTACCTTACAATTTGTCACAACCTTAAGATGTTTTCTTCTAGTCAAAATGTAGTCAATTTGTGAGCTGTTGTTACCACTTCTAAATGTTATCAAATGTTCTTCCCTCTTGAAGAAAAACGAGTTCACAATTGCCAGATCAAACGCAACTGCAAAGTCCACAACCCTCTCTCCTTCCTGGTTCATCATTCCCACTCCGTGGCCACCATGCACCCTTTCACAGTCTCTATTCTGTCTTCCTATGTGCCCGTTCAAGTCTCCTCCGACAATCACCATCTCATTTTCTTCCAATTCCCTCATTTCTTCATCTAACACGTTCCAGAACTCATCTTTTTCCTCTGCTGTACAACCAACTTGTGGGGCATATACACATAATACGACCACCCGCTCTTCTCCAAGACCCAATTTCATTCGCATGATCCTGTCGTTCCTTCTACCCACGTCCAGTACTTCACCCTTCATTCTGCCACACACCACAATTCCTACACCATTTCTTCCCTCGTTATTCGCTCCAGAGTAGAACAATTTATATCCATCTCCCAGTTCCTTTGCCTTTCCCCCTTTCCACCTTGTCTCCTGCACACATAAAATGTCCAACTTCCTCTTCCTCATCATGTCTGCCACCTCTCTTCCCCTTCCAGTCATGCTTCCAACATTCAGTGTTCCCACTCGCAACATCCTCTCCACCTGCTGGGCTCGCAATACTTCAGCAATTCTGGTCAAATATCATCCACTCCTGCTGCCTTTCCACATTTCAAGCCTTTGATGGCTTTTTCTACTTCAGGTATGGTTATGTATTCCTGACTGTATGCCTGTTGTGTGTTTTTTTACCACTGTGCTATTACTGCTTGCTTCATTTAGCAATTTTTTGAAGTAACTACTCCATACTTCAAGGATATCTTTTTCTCCAGTTTTCATGTAACCTTTATCATCTCTAATTCCTTTTACAACACTCTTTCCTCCATTTCTGAGCTTCAACAACCTCCAGAATACCTTGCCACATTCTTGATGCTTATTTTCTATGTTCTTAGCAAAGTCTTCCCATGACTTTTGTTTAGCTAGTTTTACACAGTGTTTAGCTTTCTTACATTTGTCTCTGTATTCTCTGAGAGCACAAGCTGACTTATTTACCAAGAACTTTTGACATGCTTTCTTCTTTTCCTTCACTACCTCTTTTACTTCCTGTGTCCACCATGCAGTTTTCACTTTCCTATCCTTTCAAACAACCTCACCACATACCTCTCTGGCTGAATCAATCATGGTTTTCTTTAATGATTGCCACTGAAACTCAAAGGTTTGGTCCCTGTTCTCAAACTTCTTCATTTTTTCTTCAGTAATCTTTGTGTATTTTGGTCTACAGTTCACATCTGAGAGCTGCTCAACTTTTATTTGCTTTTAAAAGTTTCTTACCTGTTCTTCTTTTCAATATGAAATTCAATTTTATCCTGCTCAAGACTAAATAGTGATCACTTCCAATTTCAAACCCTCTGTACACTTTGGTGTCCTGCTCCAAGGAGAAAACATCACTATCAACAATAACATAGTTAATGAGACTTTTCTTATTCCTTGCCTCTTCTCTCAATGTGAATTTTTTGCATTTTATGTTGGAACATTGCGTTAGTAATAACCAATCCATTTCCTGAGTGGAAATCCAACAGGTATTTGCCATTATTATTAGCTTTGCTCTTTTCTCCAAATTTTCCCAAAATATTTTTGTATGTCTGAAAATCATTTCCTACTCTGCTATTTAGATCCCCAACAAGGACCAACTTTTCCTTTTTCATTGTGTCAGTTGCTTTCTCTAAAGCCTCAAAAAATTCCTCCACTTCTACCTTAGTAGAACCTTCGGTGGGACCATAGGCACAAATAAATCTCATTGTCCAGTTCCCCATTCAAGAAGATTAACCTCGTATTTAGTTGAATACTATGGCTACTCCTTTTTCCTTGACTGTCATTGCCTGAATGTAACATTTTGTATTTATTGCTGAGAAAGATCTCGCCAGTTTGTCTTTTTTGTTTGTCACCCCTATTATGTCGATCTGGTACTTATCTAATTCCTCGGCTAGCTCTATTTCTTTGCTATTCAGGCTTCTTATGTTAATAGTACCGATCTTTAACTCTGGTGATGTTTAGTTGGGGTGTGTTTTCAGAATTGTTCCAGTAACTGACTTTTCGCTGTTTGCCCTGGTTCCCTGGCGAAAACAACGGGGGGCCTTGTTTAACTGGCAACGTCCTAGCCAGCATGAAATTGTCATGTTGTACCATCATTTTTTATTTTGGTGTAAGCCAATAAAGAATACAATTTGGTTGGTTAAATCCCAAATTGCCAGCCCATTCCTCGTTCGTTCAATATCCAGGTAGATACCTAACAGGGTGCATCAACAAAGGGTGAGGATTGGACATTAGGTCAGAAGTGAGGAGAACCCTTGTTGGTTCTCCTCATTCCTTTAAAGGCTATGTAGAGGTCTCCTCTCAGTTATACAGCTTTGACCCAGGTCCTAAAAGAAATAGTGCCAGAGCTCTGCCTTGGACACACAGAAATCCAGAGCACAAAGTGCAGCATTATTATTATTGTGACTGCCAAATGGCAGAGAGGTGGGTGTGGTTCTGAGAGGAGAAAAAGGCTTGTGGTATGCCCTACGAGATGAGAGAGATCGAGAAATTTTAGCTCTTAGGGATTTCAATTGCAGAGTTTTTTCTGTACCGTTAAATGTAATTGTGAAATTCACCCATTCATTATTGAGAGATAACCCGTGAGTTTTGTGAAGTCTTAAGTATCCTACTGATGAACAATCACTACAACCTAAATATCCATTCTTTGCTATGAGCCACTTATGCTTGTCCTTTCATTCAAGCCACTGTTGCTCTGACCATACCTCGGGGTATTCTACATTTATAGAATTAGTGTCAATTGCATTACCTGCATGTTTTTGATATCCTGTGATAGCTGAAGATACACTCGCAACATTGCACAAATTATCTTGCATTTCCAGTTTTTCTGAAAGCATGCTCGCACTCTCATTGTTCTTAATTTTCGGCAGAAATTTTGCATCGAATTCCGAACTCGTACTGGAATTTTCATTCTTTTTAAGTTTTGAGAAGTAATTGGTTAATTTATTTTCATTGGTTCTCTTCATATTGTTGATGCACTATTACACTTTTCTTCTTAAAATACTTTCTCCAACACCATATAGCAAACTATTGCGAGGACACAGTTTCACAGAGCACACTACACATTTTAATTTGTCAGGTCTATTGAACTTGTTAGGGGTGTAGGGATGACAAATGACCAACTGCGATGTAGCATAGGGTGGGGGTGCAATATTGTCAGTTTTCTTTGATTTTGCAACTTCAAAACCGAACATAGATGCAAGTCATTGCCTTGTTTTCTGAAACGAAAATGACAAGAGCGGCAAGCTATTTTTTGACCGAAAGCTGGAAATGCATTATAAGTCTCATTCTTATAATTTATTATAATGAATTTAAAAATTTTGATAGTTTTAAAAAAGAACCAGGGTGTGGCCCTGGCCTGACTACACCCCTGCTTTGACCCTTAAGTACCCCTCACTAGATACATGGTGAATTTAATTCACCATGTATCTAGAGCCTTGATCATGATGTGATTAATGAATTTGCTGAAATGAAAGCCTGAAAAGTGTAAATAAAACAATTTTAATTTATAAATTTGCATATTTATTATGTACACAGCTTATTTATAAACAAAATTTCTGTTTCTATTTTTTCAAAAAACGGGGGGGGGGGAACAAATAAAATCTGGAACAGGGTCTATGAAAAGCTAGTTACTGCATTGAGTATTGGAAGAAGTATGACTAGGTGTTGGAAGGAAATTGTCGCACACACATATATAGAATAAGTGAGAATTAGGTTAAGTAGCAGTTCTGGCGCCTTTTAGTTGGAACATAATAATAATGCTATCATTGTCTTCTAGGTGTTTTAGTATATTCAACACAATATCGAAATATACTAGTGAATATCCGAAGTTGTGTCGTTTTGATACTTCATACTATAATAGCATTTAATAATTTTATTTAGTGTAGTACGAAGTGTTTCTTCTTCCTCTCTTATTTATATCCTAGCACATCGAGATTCTAGATAATCCTAGATACGTAGCACATCTCTAAGTCGTTGGTGCATGGATTTAATAGCTGGGATCTAATACTTTGACTTTGTGCATATGTGGGGATGAAGCAGAGTCTGTAGATTTTAGCAAATGTCTGGAAATGTGAATTGAGTGTTTACGGAATAATTTAGTTTGTTTAATACTTGTGTAATGGATAAGAAATGACTTCCAGTTTAAAAAAATTGATTAGTATCAACATACGCTATGTATAATCACATAGAGTTATCATTAAATCGCATTCCGAGCTCCAATTAAGGAAACAGTGTAATAAAACTTTGTAACTGTCAACTTTACTGACATAAGGGGTGAAGCAAAAGATTTTCATATTCCCCGCTATCTTGAGAGAAACTGTGGGTGGAGAAAGTCTAATTGCTCGCCCTGAGTGGGTTAGGAGATTAGTCCTCAGTGTTGAAGTTTAGGATGGTTTTAGGTCTTTTATATTTGAAATAATCCATTGCATCATAATCTGCAGCCAGTTGGATCAGTTGGTTAGGGTGCACAGATGCTTCAGAGAAGAATTTGATTTGCTATAGTCTGTATGAAAGTGTAAATATAGGGGACATTTGTGTCCCGATGTAGCTGGAAAGTTCAGATGAACCACGGGGCGCCCAGGATCATTCTGACACATTTATTCTGGATACGTTGTAATTTGAGAATATTAGAATTTGAAGTATGACTCCAGGCCGGTGAAGCATAGATGAGTATTGGACAAACCATCAGTTTGTATATGAGAAGTTTGATTCTGGTGCTCAGCTTACTGTTTCTGTTAATTAGCGGGTAGAGCTGGGCTATGGTTTTTGATGTGTTTGCACAGAGAGTCTTGATATGGGAACTGAAAGTCAGTTTTCTGTCTAATATTACACCAAGATATTTGATCTTAGTTTTCCACGTAATTTTAGTGTTGAAAAGGAGAATATCTTCTTTAGGAAGCACTGATCTTCTAGAGGATAGGACGGCTACGCTCTTCAGGGGATTCACTTGGAATCGCCATTTGGAGAAATATTGTTCAATTAGCAGTAGGTGTTCTTTCAGTTTCTTGATGGCTAGTGAGGCTTTAAAGATGTGGCCAATATCGCTGTGTCATCAGCATATATAGAGCTCTAATTGAAGATAATGGGTTGTGCGGTATATCATACAAGTATAAGGAGAATAGGATTGGTGCTAGTAAGGATCTTTGTGGGACTCCAGCCAAGATGCGTTTTTGTGTCAAGACTACCCCACACATCCTGACTTGCATGCGTCTATTGTAGAGGTATGCCTTTATAAGATGAATGATTCCGATTGCTACACCAGATGATATCAGTTTGTATAGCAAACCATAATGCTAAACCTTGTCAAATGCACTGGCTATGTCAAGCAAAAACAGCCCCAGTGCATTGACGCCAGTTAACTCATGATGATGTGTTCCACTAATCTGTGTATTTGTTGCATGGTGCTATGCGATTGTCGGAAGCCAAACTGCTCTTCAGGCAGGATATTTAGTTAGAGTACTGAATCTTGGAGTCTGGTAAGAATTACCTTCTCGGCAATTTTGCCGAGATTTGAGACGAGGCTGATTGGGCTGTAATTTTGAGGCAATATGGGATCTTTTCCAGGTTTATGGATCGGTATTATGTCTGCCAGTTTCCAGTAGGAAGGGAAATGTTTGTAGTGAAGGATGGAGTTAATTATATTTGTCAGATGGACAATAGCTCTACGTGGTAGAAGCTTTATTACTTTGTTAGAGATACCATCGGGTCCAGGAGCCTTTTTGATCTCGAACTTCTTAATAATAGCATATATTTCAGCAGGTGAGGTGGGTGCAATTTGAGTGGAATATGTGAGAGCAGAATTTGAGTGAATATCTGACATAACGGTGGATCTTGTATATATGGTTCAAGTCAAGGTGATCGTATGCAGGTTTACATAGTTTTTTAAGACGATTTCTATTGCTTCAGCTTTATCAGCATCAGTGTGGATGAGACCTGAATCTGTTTTTTTTTTTTTTGGGGGGGGGAAGAGGTTTATTTCTGTTTTTAATCTTTCGGGTGAGATTCTATATGGAGTGGTTATCAGTAGAGATGGAGGTCAGTTTTTCTTCCCAGAGTTGAGTTCTATGGGCTGCGAGGGCATCTCTCATTGCTGAGTTGAACCTGTTCAAGATCCGTTTGTCTTGCGGTACCCTGCTTTTGTGGTATCTTTTTCTTGCCTTATTTTTTTTTCTAATCAGATTCATAATATCTTCTGGCAAGTGGATGGACTTGCGGGTGATTGCAGGGGTAGTAACTGCTGCACAGGCTGCTTTAATCTGTTCTGTTAAGTTTTTAACAGCTGTTTCAGTTTCCTCTTTTGATTTAATGATGGGAACAGGACCAATATATTTTAGAAGTACCTTGTAGAGCCTTTCCCAAGGAATGAATGAATGAGTGAGGGAGGGGGGATAATTTTTCAAGGTTTTCCAATGTTAATCGTATTGGGTTATTGTCTGATGACAGATCGTTGATCGTCATTAAATTGTATTGGAGTCTGATGTGCTGGAATGTGGCTATATCCAGCACATCAGCCCGACCATAAGTGTTGTGATGGGTGGGGTTAGCGGGACCTATTACAAGAAGATTGTTGAAACCAGCATAGTTTTGTAGTATCTGTCCATTTTTGTTGGTGGAACGGCTATTCCAGGTTGAATGCTTGGCATTTAAATCACCTGCTGCAATGATAGGCTCTCCGCTATCGAATAAGGCGTTCAAATCCGAGAACAGTAATGATTTTTGTGGAGGATGATATGCTGCAAAGATTTTTAATTTGCCCACAGAACTCGTGAGAATCTCAATGCCGGTGACCTCGAGGTTGGTGGTAGGAGTGATGACAGATGAAATTTTTAATGAAAATTGCCGTGCTTCCTCCTCTTTGGGATAGTCTATCAGCTCTGTATAGTTGGTATCCACAAATTTTGGGGTTGTCTGAAGGGCTTAGGTGCGGCTCATTTAGTAAAAGGACATCTGGCTGATATCTTTGGACGAAATTTTGAAGTTCTAATATCTTACTCCGCAGGCCGTTCGCGTTCCACGCAATGAACTCTAGAGATTCTGGTTTTAGTTTATTACTGTTCATTAGTGAGTGCTGAGATGATGGTTTGGGTATCCTTTAGGAAGCTCTTCGTAGAAGAATTGGATGGGTTGGATCTGCTAAAATCTAACAGCATATTTGCGAGAGAAGAGGTAATGATAGCTGCCAGATTTGTGTGTGGTGGTGTCTGTTCACAGGATGACTGTTTCGGACGAGTTAGATCCACATATGTCCTAGAGTGTTGATGCGAGTTTCCCTTTTGGGAACCTCTGACGACTTCTGAAGGGCGTCTGACCTTTTATATTGAACTACAGGAAACTGTGAAGTAGTCTCTGACATAGGTGAGGAAGAAAATGTTTCTGCTTCTGATTTTCTATTTCTTGGATTGTACGTGCATCCTCTGTAGTTGGCAGTGCGAGGACTGCCACAGTTGGGACATTTAGCCAGGAGATGGATTTTGACTTAGAGCATGTATTTGTTGGGTGGCCGACCCCACATTTTAAGCATC
This sequence comes from Typopeltis vanoorti, assembly GCF_054136105.1. NCBI lineage: Eukaryota > Metazoa > Arthropoda > Arachnida > Uropygi > Thelyphonidae > Typopeltis > Typopeltis vanoorti. The sequence goes on from NC_143568.1 coordinate 44,677,887, forward strand.
TAAATTCAGCCCTACACATTTTCTGGGCGTGACCAAACTTCTGACATATATGGTATTGCCCTGTTGAAGCTCTTTTTCTTAATGGTTCTATAGTGATTTTCAGTTAACAGATGGACGTCAGATCATATATGTGCTTGTAGGTTTGACTGATCTCTACTAGCACCAGTGGCATTGGAATCCTGTCTCTCCTGGTCATTCTGCTGACCTTTACGGGTGGTAAATCTTGCTGGTGTAGATCTGCAGTGATTTCTTCTGTGGAAACATCTTCAGATACACATCTGATCACTACCTTCAGGTTTTTTTCTGATTTCAGTGAAAAAGTGTGGTACTGAATACCTCTGGTATTCAATTCAGAGGTGAACCGTCGATAATCCATCACTGTCCTGGGTTGGATTTTAATGCCGTCTGTGACGTTTTTTTCTTGGCTGTATGAGATCTGTAAGTTGTACATCGTAGTCCTTAGGGACATCCATTTATTCTTTTCACGCAGAATAATTGGGGGTATCTTTTTCCTTGAGGAGGTAGGAGAGTCCGGGATAGAGCCATCTTCTTCCATTATATCCGCTTTTTATTTGCTCTTTTTGCGTGCGCGAAAACCTCCTGATAATCGGTGTGGTCAGTAAGGGGATTATCCTCAGCAGTTGTTGCTATTTCGCTAGCGCTGTCTTGAAGTTCAGAGTCATCTGTATCAACTTCTTTTATTTCATGAACTACAACCTTTCCTGGCCATTTTGTATGAAGCAGATTTCCTACGTGTGTAAATATTGCCAGCAGTTGTTTAAAATTAAGTTCTTCATACGGTGCATCCATGGTTAGACCCATGTCTTGTTCTGTAGAGCAGGACATGACTTTCCTTTTCACAATAATAATAATAGACAGTTTCTAATGAAGCAATGAAACAATGGCGATACTAATGGCAGTAGGCCTAGCGTATCACCCTTGTTTTGAAATTTGTTGACTTACCTAGTTAGCTGATTCTTTGGACCTCTTTAAAAATAAACTGATTGATTATACTAGTAAAACTATTTGCTAGTCAAAATTCTTTAAATCACATTTTATAACAACTATCAAAATCCCGCATGTCACAATTCATTGAATTCATCATCACATTAGTTCATAAAACTTTGTTATAATGCAGACCATATATAAGTGAATGACAAAGTACAGGTTTTCGTCGTTGGTGGCGTTGTCGCTATGAAGATCAATCCAGTCCAATAAAGTATTCGATATCGCTGCTATCAGTACAGTATGACCACCCACATAACATTGTCCAGTTGTGCTGGTCTAGTCAAGCACTAGTCCAGTTGTGCTGGTCTAGTCAAGCACTAGTCCAGTTGGCATTGACGATGCCCTTTTCGTTGGAAAGACCTGGGTTCGAATCCTATCTAGAAAGTGAAGAACCTCTTAGATAAGGTGAATTAGCTAGCTGATAGCATAGCATGTATTGCGAGATGAAAAAAAATACAAACTGCCTAAAAGCATGCATCTTTTTAATAGACAATACGCTGTCGTATAGCTTAAGCTGTTTTTCATCAGGAGTGCGTATCATGTTGAATGTGTAAGATATGCAATGTCATAAACGCTTCTGTTACCAGCGGTGTAGTGTAGTGTGTGTGTGGGGGGGACCGAAGCACTACGAAGTTTTGCTTCGGTTTCATATCCCTCTCCCCATCCCATCTTCGGAGTGCATTGCCGGTTGGAAAGCTTACAGGTGCGTTCCGACTCCACTGTATTGTTGTACATTCACTTTCAAATAGCTCCTTAAAGAAATGTTGGCATGAATGGAGGGAGGTGCACTTTTCATAAGACTGCAATATTCACGGTGAAATAGTGTCGTATTATCGTTGCACATGCTAGAAAATGTGAAGGAGATTCAGCGTGAATGACGGCAGTTGTATCTCAGATCAAGGTATGTACTGTTAGTTCAGAATCGTTAATGTCCGACATCCCACAGTAGTTGTACACCGTATAGTATGTTGCCCCAATTCGACAAAATTCCTCGCGTCTTGGATGGGTTTCAACTTTGAGTCTTTTCATCTAAAGAACAAATTTCGCTGTTCTTTTCAATAACAACTTATTCTTGCTAGGAAGGAAAGAGTCATTTAATCTCTGTTGCATGCGGCGGATTTTGTGTGGATGTCTTAAAACCTCTTTTGCATAGTGCTTCTACGTGTCTGTCCCTTGAGAAATCTGCTGCTGTTGCAACCTGTAGTAGATTCCGTCTCTCTTCGTGGCTTAACTTCAACGTTATTCCTGAAACATCGCTATCTTGTTCTACAAAGTATATGTTATAAGTTGCCCAAATGACTTGTATTTTTTGGTGATATTACCAAATTGTTGTTGCAGCGATGTTTTCTTAGTGTCTTTATAGACTCTACACTCGTGTTACTTAGCGTGCTTCTCATTCCTGCCACTTTGAAAGATTCGTGTTCGAAGCCCGTCTTGGACGCGAGTAACTTTTTATAAGGGCTTTTCAACTGGGAAAAAAAAAAAAAAAAAGAGGGTGGCCTCATACGGAATTGGTACGGTGTTTATTCCCTGAAACTCCCAACCTTCATTCCGAAACACTGGCAGATCGCCAATGAACACACGCCAGTTAAGACATACCATACTGGTCTCGTATCGTTGGTCGCTTCGTCCGTTGCGTTCAACCAACCCAATTCACCAACTTACCTGACAGCTCATTAGTAATATGCACAGCACCACTTGCACTTATGGCAATACTTAGATTTCATTGTGTTGACCCCAGTAATTGACTCTGAACAATTCCAAATCGGTAAATGGTTAATTATTGTAATATATACAAAAGTATTAGGACGCTTAAGAATAAATAAATATTATTCTTATTTATAATATTTCACTTAACTTGCATGTAATGGTGTAATAACGGTTTCAAGCAGTGGCATAGCTGGGGGGAGGGGTTCTCCCCGGACGGCTCTTTGAACTTTACCTTATACGTCGTTTTGACTTTTTGTAGTATTTTTGGTGTGTATTGAGAATGGCGGCAAACTCAGGGATCGCCCCTGCCGGCAAATCTCTAGCAACGCCACTGGTTTCAAGCAGTCGTATATGTACATAAATAAAGCATTCATTGACTTCAGATTCAACGATGTTCGCGAAAATTAGTCCAAATTTTTCGAAAAACGAAAATTTAGACTAATTTTCGCAAACAAAAATGTTATTCTGAATGGCTTGGATGAAGGGAACCAGTTTGGTTATCAATCTACACCATTAAATGTTGTCCATTTCGGCATTAAGATTGTCACATTTAAGAAAAACTAGTATTAATTGGTGTATCACTTTTCGCTTTATTTAAGACTTTATTTTTGTTTTAAACAACAGTAATGCGAGGTAAGTTTAGCCTGAGGCCTATATCAGTGTTAGGTACACTATCGTCACTAAATTTAATAATTTTAATCTTAGTATCTAATGTAATAGATTTATGCGTCATTTTCTTTTCATTGAAGCAACGTTACTTTGCATTTTATGTCATTATTAACAACAATGAAATAAAATAATAAACAGTTTATAATTCACAGCGAAATACCAAAACACAAAGATGTAGCGAGCAGCGATGTCGTAAACAAACAGTTCACGGAAACTGCGCATCGGTTGATTAGGGAAGCGTCCATGTCGCTGAAACCGTCGTATGAGTGAATGCAGCTTATAAATGGGCATTGATCATAATTAAATTAATCATAATTGTATGAGCGGATCGTTGTACAGCAAAGCATTCTAAGGGAGAGGGGAGGTATTACTGTAGTTGTACACCACATTATGGAATCTCAATGTTTTGATGGGCTGTGAAGGCCTGACCATGTTTTCAAAGAAGAGGACGTGTTCGTTCCCAACAAAATCACACATACAGCTGCAGAATATAAGCCCACTGTACATTCTACAAATACATGTAGGACATTTGTACTTTTCTGGGATGCATCCTTACAAACATTAATGCTCGATGGGAATTAACATTGGTATCATTCCTTAGAACGCTGGAGGAGTGGGAAGTGATACACTTGCTCTTTTTATCAGACAGACGTTTATAATAGGATAGCATTTTATTGACTACGAAGCATGGCCGTGGCAATGTTTTAATGTGAACCTATTTTCTCGGTGATGTGTGTTGTACCACTGGTTCAAAACATATTACCTAATAGTACTGACCAGATTTATTGTAGGATGACATTCCACCACATAACTTCTGTCGGCCATGATTAATTCTGTAGCCAAGTGTTTGTTTTGTGGGTTCATGAATGAAGACACAATTTGAAGATAATCAAGTGAACCCGATGAAGGCTGTTTTTCGCATGATGAGCTGTTCTGTGTTAAAAATGGCGAAGTATTCTGCTGAAATCAGTCGATTCAGCCGAGATAAAATAAGTTGTGCGTATTAAAGCCAAAAATGGGTATAATCAATTTTAAAAATAATTTTTAAAATTCATTATACCCACGTGTGAATTTAATGTCCATGCATATTAAACATCGAAATATCGGTATAGAGCTCATCCACTGACCAGATGCCAACTAGCTCTTTACTTTCGCGAAGCTCATAAGGATTGTCATTTCATCCGCAGCTCCCAGACAGTTTGATGAAGCGTGGGTTTGAAAAGAGCAAGAGTGAGTAGTCGCTTTGCTATAAACCAATTCGAGGACACGCCATTCGCGTAATGAGGGCAACCAGCCTTGGCCGTGGATACTGTAGTTATATTGTGAGTCACTTAGCTTATCGTAAAGCTATTGACTAAGAGTACTTCTAGGATTCCACGAAATTCGTGATTGCATCATACATCCCAAAAATGAATAAATAAATCAAACAATAGTGGTGTTCATCCTGAATAATTAATAAAGCTCGTGCAAGCGTATTAATGCAATTAATCTGTAGTTTTAAACATTGTAGATTGCTTTCTGTATTGTTTGGTGTTTTGTGCATGTTGGGTGAAGGGAAAATGATCTTGTCATTTGTACTCAATCTGATTAATGCATTAGTGGTGCCTATCCTATCCAATCTAATTTGATGACTACCTTACATATTGCCGATATAAATATCCCATGACAATTTTTTATAATGTGAATTCTATGTGCGATAGGTTTATCACCTTTTCTGGGTTTTGTATTTTAATTAGTGCCGTGGCATGGTTGAGCTAAATAGCGATAATTAGAGAATTCTGATCAGAAATCAAACGTAACTTTTTATCAAGCTATTATAGGTCTCCAATAAGGAGGGTATTGGTCTTCCATCAGGAGATAATCATCTACCATCTAAAGACATTCACAAATATCCATGCTACAGTGGGTTATGTAACCTACAGCCTTAGTTGAAGAGTGAAGACGTCATTCTCTTGGCCAGCCTTGACTTAAAAAGGTGCATTTATATTATTTATAATGATATATAAATGCACCTTTTTTTTTTTTTTTTTTCCAATATTGTTATTATTAATTAGCTATCTCCATGGTGTCTAAGACTCATCGCGGGAGATCATCCACTAATCAGTATTTACAATATGTCATACCTCCCACAAATGCGTCAAATGACTCGCCGCAAGAGGTTCAAACTACAACTTTTCACACAATACCTATCGTTCTCCTTAGATTTATCGGCATAGCACTGACACCTGGGCAACTCATTTCACTTGTCCACCGCCCTCATTGCAAAAATCTACTCTCCGTATCCTTGTTAACTACACTTTTACTCAGTTTCCAATGATCACTTCTTGTTCTTTACCCCCTCCTGTAGTATACTGAAAATTTTTCCCAATTTTTAATGAGAGGAATCATGTGTTAAGCCGACTAATGGATACAATTGAGCATTCTTAGAGAGCTTTTGGGTACACTACTCTAATTGTGTGAATAGTATTCTAAGGTCGTGGATTTGGAATTTATAAAATTTCAAGAGTTGTGCATTCAAGACTAGCGCACTCAGGATTTAATCTTGAGGGGGAGCCGAGTTCAGTAGACGATTTGAGAATACACACTATGCATCGCACTGCAATGATCGCTAATTCATAAATAGTAAAGAAATAGAAGACACGACACAACATAAATTAAAAAAAATGAATTTTAATTAGGAAAATATTTTTGGAAACTTTTTCTATTGTTTTTTCCTTTTTCTTTGGGGGTGCCAGGGCCCTTTCGCTCCCCCTCTGGGTGCGCCACTGATTCAAGAAGTAGTTTTTTGGGAAAAAATCCCAGAATCTAAGAGAACGTGTAGGTGTGACGTTTTTGCTAGGATATGCCAGATGCGAAAGTCCAAAGAATTGGTATCAAAAGTAAGAAAAAATGATCTTCCAAAAAATATAGGATCGTGTTCTGATAACGTTGAAATTTACTCGATTATCTCCCCCCCCCCCACACACACACTCCTTTGAAAATGCTAAGGCGATCAGTGTTTTGTTATCAGCCCCACACACGAGAGGTTCTAAGACTTATGACGCGACAAGGTTAAGTAGTCGTAATAATTGGGAAGACTGTTTCAAAGGTCAGAGGCATATACCAAATGAAGGGAGATAAAAAGTTGGTTCGATAATTGTAGAGCTCTTATCGAACTACATTCCAATTAGAAAACGCCGTGGGGAAACCATAAGATGGTAGCTTGGAGCTGAACTGCATATGGGAAGCTGCTCGGGATAGTACATGATTAGACAAAGTGGAGGAAGGGTAGCGGCTAGTTCACTGGAGCAGCATCCATGGAAATACAGAAAAGACAGTGCAGCAACATGGTGGGAAGGGACTGGAGGAAATTATTGATAGAGTGGTGACATATATAAAGTGAATAGATCTTTTAAAGTGTTCTAGGGTCGGACGGATTTCAGAAAAAGTATATTGTTTAGAGCGAACAAGAAGGCAGTGGTTTTGGACACTGGTTATGTATCTTGAAGATTGAATCATCTAAGCACTACATGGTTTCTGGAATGAAGAAGAATGGAATGTACTGTCATCAGTATAAGACGAAGAGTGCAAGTATTCAGTAAGCAAGGGCTCTTTGCTTTCTGAGAAAATCCTGCACCGTTACATGCAGTGAACTACCAAAGAGGGAAACTACATTCCAATCACAAAATGCCATAAGACCATGTCAGACTTGATCAGATGTCTTGGAAATACAAAGAAAAATCGCATCTTTCTCCAGACGAGAGTAGTAAAACCGTATCGGATTTCGCTACTCTCGTAGTGATACATATTATTAAGGCTGAGGATTTTTCTGATATCCCTCAGCAAAAGATCAGAGGAGGAATGAGGTGAGCTGTTACTGGTATAGCGGGAGATTTGGCACGGACGTTTATACAAATTGGAGAAAAAGAGCGATGGCAAAAGTTCTGATCTTTCTTTAGGTGATGATCCTATGCGAAGTAAGAGGTAGAAACAAGGAGAAGACCAGAAGTTCAGTCCGATTATGACACCATTTGGCTTGACTGCCGTTTAAGCAGGAGATGAGTTTTTGCATTTGGCCTCTACGAAATCTTTGGATTTATCAGTGATTTTATGTATTATTATTACGAGTTGTAATGTAAGATAAGGGAATTCTTTTTTTCTCAGACTTCTTTGGTACACTTTTGGAGAACCAGGTCTTGGACATGGCTTGGTGATGCGGAGAGGAGATGAAGCAGTGATTTTATTCCAGCAATGATTTTTATTAATTACTGGGTTCGAGCAGATGTTTGGTTCTGGAGAGCGGAAACTAATCAGCCCGTGGAAAACATAAAAGGAAATGTTTAGAAGGTTATGGTCGGAGTAGCAAAGCAGAGAGCTAAGACTTAAATATGCATTTAGAGGGATAGCAGGTTAAAAGAAAAAAAAAAAAAAAAAGGTCCTTGGTGTTGGGAAAATGAGGATTATCTGATTCTGCCGGTGGTGATGTTTACAATCTAACAGTAAAAACGTTTACATGGCAGCCAAGCCAATCTCTCTCTCTGTTCCGATATTGGCGCACTAACAGTAGATGCTTTTATGAGAGAGCAATAATTGTATTTGGTAATTCGTTTTAAAACATGGATGACGTTTTTGTTTTGTTTTTTCCCGACGCAGAAAAATTCATGAATAGCATTCTCATAAATGGTGTCTAAAATGTTATTCACTGCTCATTAACTTTCGTTTGTCTTGCACACAACCATAACACTACACTGTAGTATGCACTCATATTCGTATGAGATTCATACGGCAAGCATACGAGAACCAACCTTCATGCAATTCTTCTCATCAGTACTTTTTGAGCATCGCATTAAATATTTGTTATTAGTTATTACACATTGAACAATATAATTGTTTATAATTCAAAATCTATATTCTTTTCCACACTGAAACAAATTTAATTTTTGTTGATAACAAGGATTTTTATATAAGCCGCTGGTCACCCGGAGGTCGTAATATTAACACAGAAAAATTTTAGTGCCCGGTTGTGTATGTGTAAAGAACTCTTAAACGAAAGATAACTTTTGTATCAATTTTGTTGCTGATATGTTCGATTCGGGGGGAGGGGGAGGGTCTTTAAAGTTCTCACCGACAATTTCTGGCTGAGTATCGTTCTCTTTTTGTTGTTGGAGTAATAGAATATCCAACAACCGTAACCATCACTTCCTTTTTGGCTTCTTTTTTTTATATCAAGGTATGTCAGAATGTCATTGTATCACTCCTGTTTTCATAATTTTTGCAAATAGAGCGTATAGATGTTTCTCATATATCTACCAAGATCAGTGGCAGATTTAGGATAGTTGGGTCCCTAGGCAAATTATATTTGGGTCCCCCCCAAAAATAATAAAAAATAAATAAGTAAAAGTTAGGTGGCAAATAAATGAAATTTTGTACTTTTGAATTTTTTGAATTTATGGATTTTTCTGCCTGTTAAAGGATTATAAATAATAAAACTTTGTTTATTTTTTTAAAATAAAATGTATCAGTTTTTTTTTTTTTTTTTTTTTTACAATTTTGCAAAGTTTTTTTTTTTTACTTGCACTACACTCAAATAATGAAAACACGAAAAGTCACACTAAAAAGTTATTTTTGAAACAAACACCTCACTCTTACACGATTCAACAACAAATGAAGTTAAGGAGCAACCAGGCGAAACTTCCTATTTCGGCAATGCAATCAGTTTTCGTGACCTCGAAGCTGTCAACAGCGCCGTCCGCCGACACTGGTAATGCGGTTTAATTTAAAGCGTAGATAGTGCGCGCTGTTCAAAATACGTATTAAAACGTAATAATTGTTTTGAAAAAAATTTCGCTTAAAATAATCAACATTTTTATTATGTTTACTGAAAACATTAATCTATTTTAAAACACTATAGGAAAATGTCTTGGCTTGGGGTTTTAATGGGTAATCTGCCACTGACCAAGATAGAAGCCAAGGTTCCATCTGACAGTTCCGATAATTCTTTACTTTCTAACTTACCTGTATATTAAACATTTATTTATTAATACTATAAACTCTAGGTAGTTTATTTAGGTAATATAATCTATAAATAAACGAACTACTGCATTAGTTTATTTATAGACTATCATTATTTACCTACTTTTTTTTTTTTTTTTTTTTTTTTTTGGTGGACATAAAACATATAGCACATATTTCTTTCTTTTTTTTTTTTTTAGCAGTGTTATGCTAAATGTTATTTGCCATTGTCTTAAGTAATTCCTGTTCAAACTAAGACTGACGGTACTGTAAGGCTTCACCCATGCACCTATATTACATCTAACTCTAGTCAAATACATGCAAGTAAGAACCCCCCCCCCCCCTTCCAGCAGAACGCGGTGCTGATATCACTGCTACAAATCATGTCACGACGATTTCTCTTGGGTGGTAGTTGGATTTACTGTGGAGGTATCATTAATTATCAGCATATTTTAAAGATAGTGAAAGAGAGTTGGATTCAGAGTAACCAGCAAAAAACTGCTGGTTTCTCGCTCAGTTGAGAACATACTCTTCAGGATAAGATCGCAAACCAATGTTGGGAGGGGAGAGTAGCAACCATAGTCGAAATTGTCATTCCACTCATGTACATTGTTTTTTAATAGTTCCTGTCGTGTTACTGGGTTTGAAATGTCGTTTTAATATGCGTGCGCGCATATAATTTGTCTCTGAATGGTGTAAAGAATATTTGCCGGAGATATTTCAGCAAACTTAGAAGATATTAAATTATTTTTACGTTTTCGGAGCTATTCCTTCACTTCTAAAGGAATTTCTGAACCAAGTGCTACTACTTTTGAAGCGTTTGCGAGTAAACTGTTTAGTTCACAAAACTTTATAAATCGCTGGAGAGTTGTAATCATGCTTCACAGGGTCACTTTATTTAAAATACTAACACAAATTTGCATTGTGTGAATTGAATAGTGAGTGAACTTGTGTTAATAAATGCATCAACAGTCGTGAAACGGGAGATTGTATGAACTACGACTTACGTCATAGATAAATATCGTCGACATTAATTTGTAATCCATTTTGTTATAATGCGGTGGATTACCTCAGCAGGTTCCTTTAAACTTTGAACTTAAAGAGAAGTAGACCCTTTCTTTTTTTTGTCCATCAGCCCTTGGAAAAAGTAAGATTTTGATAGTATCTATTTCAATAGCATTGCATGTAGACTTATACGAGTAAATACTAGTTGCAAAACGTCCGGTGGAAAATTTTATGGAAATTTATTTTGCTTCTAGTTGCGTATGTCTTAAACAAAATCAAATTTCGCATCGGCTTGGGATTAAAATCGCACCTCAAGTGATTTTAATCATAACCTATATTACATCCTTATTAGTATTAGTCGTTTAGGGTGTCAGTGAATGGGGTTAAAAAAATTACACACACACACACAAAAAAAAATCAATTTTACATCGTCATCGTTGAAGTAGTTATGGATGCGTATCGAATCATTGTCCAACGGGATCTCTTCCCATATTTAAGTCCCTGATTTCTGTATTATTTTGTACGTTTTACTATTTCATACTTATAACGTATTTTCTGTCGTCGGTGAATGTAACATTTATCGTAAATTTTAATATAATTTGTATATCTTTACTAAACTTTTTCATTGTTCGCTCCATGGATTTCGAATGGAGGGGGGAGGAAGAAAGAAATCTTCCGATAAACTAAGACCAGAAAGAAGTTGAATCTATAGGAATGTTTTTGAAGGGTCACGGTGGTCCAACACGCTGTTAAATGAATATTTCTAATAAATTGGCCACTCGATTTATTATCACAGTGCGCTTTTTGAATTTTACATATAAATTGTCAATCGTGGCTACTGCAACGTTCGAGTGCGTTGGTTCCGGTCGAAGCTATTCATAGGTAACATGTACCAAGTTGTGCCCCCCCCCCCCAGCATATTTTTTCCAAAAATATATATTTTTCTTCGTTTGAGTTAGAAGTAGTCCTTTTTTTTAAAAAAAAAATTTAAATGTTTTAAAAAAACTTTGCAATCCGAGGAAGATTTCAAATGTGGAAAGAATTCTGCAGTGGTTGTCTGCTGGCTCTTTTCGAATAACAGTGATATATAGTGGCTACCATTTAGAAACTGGCTAACGGTTTTGTCTTTTTCGATAATCCAGAAATTCTATTCTAGAAAGCATAGAACTTTTTAGTCACTAGCCTTCCAGTAAGCAGGGTGATGCTTACTGGAAGACTAGTGATACGAATCTAGCTAGTGATCAAGAGATACGAACCTGCAAGATGGAGCATGGAAACAGATCCACTTAGATCCACCACGCCTGCGTGTTTGGGTTTAATTTAAAGATCTTAAGTCTTGGTGCAAGACGCTGTTTGATTTCTGTGTGATATGAGTCTGAGAAATATTTTATTTTATAGGTTGGAAAATCTCTGCCGTCGATGATCCGACTGAGAGATTTGCTTTCATTGTGGATCTTTGGGTTCTTACAGCCTTCATATAACAGGGTGTTTGAAAAGAGCTCACATAGTGTTTTGTGAAACCGAAGAATTTGAATAATGATCTTGTATTATTTCGTGGAAATTAATCCCAAATAAATACAATTCGTATTTGAGGGTTCCAAAAGTACAGAAACATAAAAGTTCTTTTTTGTTTACCATCTAGTTCTAGTGACTACTGGACTTTCAGAATACTGTGGGAGGGGAAGGTTTAAATGTCATCGTTTCACCTGTTCCCCCCCCCCCCTCCCGGTGATCTTAATTTCATGAGTCAAGCTTTTTGAAAGTTTATTTTTCACTTGGTTAGACTATAATAAATTTGGTTTAATCCTTTATCCAAGTGTGAGCAAACAAAGTTTGCGCCTGAAAATATCTTCAGGACTGGGGTAAGGTAGTACAACACCAGGAAACTCGTAACAAAGGTGGACCAAGCTACCACCACTCCTATCTCAGTATCTTGGATAAAGGATTAAACTAAATTTATTATAGTCTAACCAAGTGAAAAATAAACTTTCAACATCTTTCTCTAAATCCAGAGTAATTTAATAAAAAGGTGGCACACCTTTTGGCAACTCCTATAGGTAAAGATGACCTCCCATTGCTTCTGCCTGGTATCTCCACTGGCGTAGTGATGAGAGGTGATGAGTGAATGAGATTGATTCAGTGATAAACAGTAAGCATACTCAGCTTAATAGATGCCTTAACACTTTCATTGCCAAGCTGAAAATTGGAATTTCGTGTGGTGGCCAATTTTTTTTATTTAGTTAGCGACGTCCACCGCGATAACGCGTGATCGGCCGTTTGGTGAGAACTCGCATCGCGTGATTGGCAATGAACGTGTTAAACATTAAATCCTTCTTAGGATTGATTTTTGAATTGAGTCGGGAGTGATACCGTAAGTGATAGTGAAAACTTTTTTCCAGGTGTATTTGATACAGAGGAATGGTTTTTGATTGAGATTCGTTCAGCGAAAGGTAAGGTTTTGCTATTAATTTTCAGTCTTAGTAAGTGACCCCCCCCTCCCCCATCAAAACCTACTAGACGTAATGATGACCGAAATAGACACCGACGCCCTGATAGAAACACTAGACAAAGGACCGGCGCTAAGCCTACTAAAAAAATTGAAGTGGAATGGCCAGGCTACTTGAACCTGTACTCCAGTACTCCGCAACGAGGGACGATGAGGAAAGCGAGGATAGTGCTAATACACAAGAAAAACTGTATTTGGTGGGCTCCAATCCCCCCCACCCCAGGAACAAGGAGAGACCCACCCGCGGAAAAAACGCAAAACACAGACAACAGAACCACCCACAGATGAAGGTATGAAAGAAGACGGACACAACTCTGACCCCCCCCCTTCACTAAAGAGAAATTGCCCCCAATTATCTTAAGAGAAAAGAACAGGTGGACGGAACTAAGGGCCACTATGACTAGTCTACAGATAGCATACACAACAAAGAATTTAGACGATGGCATCAAAATCCAGCCTGCCACTATAATGGACTACCACAGACTCACAAAGGAGCTAGACAATAAAGGTGTACAATACCACACCTTCACCTTCGACTCCGAGAGGAGCCTGAAGGTAGTTCTCCGTGGATATGTATGTATCAGAGCACATACAGTACATACAGAAGACAGCCGCCGATCTCTACTACCAAGACCTACCACCCATCAAGGTCAGCAGAATGACCAGAGCAGACTAAAGTCCGATGCCACTCGTCTTAGTAGAGATCCACCTGGCATACAAAAACATACATGATCTAACATCAATTTGCGGGCTAAAAATCAGCCCAGAACCACTAAAAAAAAAAGGGACCTCATCAGGACAGTGCCACAGGTGCCAAAAGTATGGTCATGCCCAGAGATTATGTAAAGCTGAATACAAGTGCTTAAAATGCGGTGAGAGCCACCCCACAAACACCTGCACCAAGCCAAAATCCACCCCGGCTAAATGTGCAAACTGCCGGCGTCCGCATCCAGCAAACTATAAAGGATGTATACAACACCCAAAAAACAGATGATCTGCTCCCTCTACTAATCTACAAAAACCAGTAGCAGTAGCCCCAGCTCCTCAACCCACCAGAAGTCGACAAAACACGATACAGAACCAACTGCCGCAACCAGAAGCCCCGATCGAAGCAAATCACAAACGGCAGACGAAGACCTACGCAGATGTAGTCCGCTCAACAAAGGCCACTCAGGAACAATACCACCCAAATTTAGTAGCCGTCATTACAAACTCCCTCGCAAATATGCTGCAAGACTGCAAATCTAACCCTACATCGGACTCCAGAAAAAGATTTCTACAAGAAACCCAATCCATCCTAGCAGCTCTCATAAATGCATAAAAACAAAAGCACCCCAGTTTCCCTACAGATCATCGCGTGGAACGCGAACGGACTTAGAAACAAGATTCTGGAACTCCAAGAATTCGCAGTGAGATACAACCCAGACATCATCCTAATAAATGAATCTCACTTAAGACCAGCAGACAACCCCAAAGTTGGAGGATACCTCCGCCACAGAAACGACAGAATAAACTACAGAGGAGGTGGCACCGCCATTTTCATAAAAAGCTACAATGATCACCACTCTGTAACCAGCCCCTCAACCAGAAATCTAGAGCTCACAGGAATAGTACCCACAACCTCAGCTGGAAAACTAACACTATATGCAGCTTATAACCCTCCATCAAAGAATCTACTACATTCAGATCTGGATGCCATCCTGGGCAACAAAGAGCAAGTCATCATTGCTAGTGACCTAAATGCGAAACACCCTGCATGGAACAGCAAAACTACCAACAGAAACGGATATACCCTCTTCAGCTACTCCAGTTCAAACTATGCAGTGGTGGCAGGTCCCGCAGAACCAACACATCATAGCAATGTCAAGTATGGCACAGCTGACATACTTGACATTGCTATCCTTCAAAATATTAAGCTACAGTATAGCCTAGACTCTTTAAACGAGCTGACATCCGATCACAATCAAATCCTGCTCCAGCTGGGAAAGCAAGAACAACTGCTGCCTCCCTGCTGTCAAAAGCCTGATCCAGCAAATCAACACAGCCATAAAGGTTGTCACCTCTACCAAAACCACTGTTAAGCCTAACCGACTACCCGAAGGCATCATGAATTTAATTAGGGACAAAAACAAAGCAAGGAAAAGGCATCGCAACACCCGTGCACCTCGTGACAAAAAGATCCTCAAAAAACTGAACAATGAAGTTAGAGAAGCACTGAAAGCTCGCAGGAACGAAACATGGGAAGCCAAACTAGCCTCTATATCACCGAGCGAACACTCCATCTGGAACATATTAAGAAGCCTCAGAAACAAAAACAGATATCTTCCCCCACTCAACTCAGACAGGGGCCTAGTACACACGGACGCAGAAAAAGCTGAAGCCTAGAAAAACAGTGTAGCCCTGCATACGACAACTTAGACATCAAGCATGTCTGTAAAATCCACCTCCATGTCAGACATGCACTAAAACTCACCGACACATGCAAAAACAAACCTGCAAACACCTCACCAGCGGAAATCTATGAAGTTCTAAAGAATAAAAAAGCCCCTTGCCCAGATGGCATAACAGATAGAATAATTAAACTGCTGCCCCGAAGAGCTGTCGTACATCTCACCACAATAATCAACGCCATAATTTAACTATTTCCCCAGCTATTGGAAAGTCGCAGATGTGGTCCCAGTGCATTAACTAGGTAAAGATCCACACCTGCCTGAAAGCTATCGACCCATCAACCTAATCTCAAACTTAGGCAAAATTGCCGAAAAAATCATCCTCTCCAAACTCCAAGCCTTAGTAAACGAGTTAAATATCCTTCCAAAGGAACAATTTGGCTTTCGACAACATCACAGTACTACTCAACAAATTCATAGGATAACTAAGTACATCACCACCGGCTACAATTGGCACCAGCACACTGGAGCAGTTTTCTCGACATAGGAAAAGCTTTTGATAAGATATGGCACTTCGGATTACTACACAAACTCATCTCAGCAGGCATACCATCAAGAATCGTCCACCTAATTAAATCTTATCTCCAGGACAGATACATAAGTCAAAATAAACGGAACAGTTTCAAGTCAGCGATGGCTCTCTGCGGGAGTTCCCCAAGGTTCCCTACTGACACCGATCTTATTCTTGATACATATGGCAGACATCCCACACAACCCAATGTCATCCATCTCAGCACTCTGTGCGGATGACACAGCAGTACTTGCTAGATCTCTGCAACCACATCTCGTCCCTTAAAAAAAAAAAAAAAAAAAAAAAAAACTGCAAGAAAACCTACTAAAACTAGAACAATGGTTCTCCAAATGGAGATTACGAGTGAATCCCCAAAAGATTATAGTGATACTTTTCACCAGAAGATTGGCAACTCCCAAGGGGGACCTTTATCTATTCAACACCAACCCCCCCCCGGCAAACAGAAACACAATATCTTGGGGTAATTCTAAGCAAAAGATTAACGTTCAACCCACACATCAAAGCCTTATGCGCGAAAGCATATAAAACCATTGCACAACTTTACCCTCTAATAAATAGAAAAAGCAAACTAAATACCAGAATCAAAGTACTCCTCTACCTGCTGACGATCCGCCCCATAGTGACATATGCATCTCCAGCCTGGAGCCACACATCCAACACCAACATCCTCAGGCTACAGAGAGTGCAAAATAAGTGTTTGCGCATGATATTGGGTGCACCGTGGTTTGTAAGGATCGTCCAACTGCATAGAGATACAAACATCCCTTACATCTACTCATTCCTACTAACTACAGCGGAAAAATTCTTTTCAAAGATCTCTACACACCCCAACGATCTAGTTAAACAGACGATAAACTATGATGAAACTGACCTCTTCAAATACAAGAGGCCAAAAGCCATCCTGAATACTTGCAACAATGACTAATCTCCGTGCTCCCCCCCCCCCCCCAGGACGAGCTCACAGCTCGTAAATCTTTCCTTCAATTCGTCCTCCCTATCAGACAACGAGAAATAAAAGCATCTTGCTTCACCCTTCTGGCCAGTGATGTTATGTTATGGTATCTCCACTCTGGGCCTGGCTCCCACTGAAGAGACCTCAGTAAAGGTCGAAAGTAGTCTGGGTAGTGTCCCTTCCCTTAATGCATAATATTACATATCCGCAAGGAGATGTGTTTTGCATTTTGGGAGATACTGAGATAGGAGTGATGGTAGCTTGATCCACCTTTGCTACGAGTTTCCCGGTGTTGTTACTACCTTACCCCAGTCCTGAAGATATTTTCAGGCGCAAACTTTGTTTGCTCACACTTGGATAAATGATTAAACTAAATTTATTACAGTTAAGCTTATCAAAGACACCAAATCATCCTTTCCTAGGAGAGGAAAGAAGACCTGACGATAAATAATAGGTGTTACATTCCCATGTTTCCGTTCAAACAAAGCTATTTCCTCTTATATAGAGACTGCAACAGAGTTATGCACGGCTGAAATATTGTATGGTTTCCACACACACACACAAAATTCGGTGCACATATTTTAGGCGAATATTGGACTGCATACCAAAAACCTTTTTAAAACATTTTACCAAGGAAACAATCGCGTCATGTTTTTTGTTCCTGACAACGCGTGACGCAGGTCATGCAGGAAGAGCTTATTGTTGCCTGGGGATCGCGGAAGTTCCGTCTTAATGGTGTGTGTTGGGGGGGAGGGGTTTAAAGTATTACGGGAGACGTTCCAAAAGTAATACCTCAATTATGATAGGTCACCACCCAAAACAAATGGTAATGAAGTAAATAAATAAAAATAGTTTATTTCTCAGCATGAGGTAGAGATTTCAAACTACGAAAATGATCTTTCTCACTTTCAAATTTTTTTTACGCCGTCATAGGAAAACTCATGAGATTTGTTTTGGGAACCATTTTCTCAACCCCCTCTTTGATCTGTTTATCATTTTCAAAAAAAAAAAAAAAAAAAAAGTACACTTGACATGCATATTCAGTTTAGGAAATAATCAGAAGTCTGTACTTCCGTCCGGAACATGGCAGCACGAGACCTCACACAAGCATTTTCAGCGGCTGCAAAGATATGAAGTTGTAGACCATTCTCCCTACAGCCCGGTCTTTCGGGCTATTTCAGAAATTAGACGCATCTAAAGAATATGTATTTTGAAAATAAACAGCTGAAAATAGTTCTGAAACAAGCAACGCTGAGTTTTATTTTATACGATGGCTTCGACAAACTTGTTACGTAGAATAGAAAATATATTGAAAAAGGAAATATTTTGTTGAGAATAGTTTCAAGTCTGGTTTATTTTCATAGTAGACAGACTATCCCTCCAACATCATTAGGGTGGGTAGCTTTAAGGGAGGCATTAATTACATTTGGAACGTGTCTCATATTTAATATACATTTCTCTTTGTTCGCTAACGCCGACTTTTTTAATGACTTCTTGCGAAAGGCTGTAAACCTATAGTACCACTTTGCGGATAAGGAGTTTATTTTACATAATCCACAAAGTTTGCTGTACAGACCAAACATGGACTTTTTTATACACTCCAGGCTTTCGATAAACAGTGTGATGGTCTTACACCAGACAAAATTCATCTTACCTAAAGACAATCGCAAATATCCATATCCATGGTTGGATCTGAATCTAAAGCCTGTTGGAGAGCAGTAATAAGCTAACCACTCGATCAGTTAGACCGGCTTATATGATTTTTAATACTAATGTTTTGAATGTGATTAATACGTGAACCAAAATGTGTGATAATTCGCTGCTCTAATCCAAAGACAGTTCCCCTGGGGGAGGGGGCGGATTCTCTCTCCTTAATAATAATAAAAAAAATTGGAGAGGAGAAGCGGTAATATTCATATCTGAGACGCACAGCTATGGTGCTTAAATAAGCATTGAAATGCTGTTCAATTTGGACCACACATCTTTCGTTTGTGTGTGTGTGTGTGTACGTGCGCGTGCTTAATACAGGATCTGCCAGGTCTGTAAGGAAATGCTTCATAAGACACCGCTTTAAATTTTTATTTATTCCAAAATCTTCAGTTCACTAGGAATACATACTTCAGTTACAGTTCAAAGTACAGGCTATGTAATTAATGACGTGCAGCACGCATTTCGTGGGCGACAGGAAGTGTCAAGAATACGGGCGTCACTTTTAAGTGTGCTAACATGCGAACATAACATACCGGAAGAAATATTTACGGAATGAAGCTCATGCGAGTACTTAACAATAACAATGAAGGATTTCATGTGGGAAAATGAAACCTTCCCACATGTTGGACATGGAAGTTGGGAATTTTGTTTCAGTCATTTAGCCCGTATAATAACTGGTTTAATCTAGGAGTTTTGTCTGATCGAACATCAAAGACCATCTTCCTGCATTCTTCAATATTAGTAGCTGAATGCTATGTAACTAAACTGTTATTTTAATCTTTAAACAGCTGTTTAAAGCTAATAGCAGTTTTAATTTTAAACACTGTTTTAACCCAAGAAAATAAGCGATGTGACCTTCCACAAAATTTCCCCCCGCCTTTCATAACTACCGCCTGTGTTTAATTCGAACATAAGCGGTTAATAATCCATTTGACAAACTACGTATTTGATCCATTTCAGTACATTTCAACCGTGGATAAGGAAATTTCGAGAAGGATAAGATTGGTACCATGGCAGGAATGTCGCTATTTCTTTTATTATTACATGGTTATCTTCATGGAGTCAGAAGACTCATTAATGGAAACCCTATATTGACACACTAGCCATTATTCACACAATACCTATTATTATACCTCTCCTTAAACTAATTCACAGATGAAGCACTCACAACTACCTCTGACAATGCAATCTATCCATTCGCCAATCTCCAGGGGGAGGATTAGCTGTATAACACACTTGTTAACCAATTTCCAGACATGACCCCGTTCACTCCCCTTCTGCACTGTATTGAAAAATCATTGTATTACTCCTATAAAACCCCTTTAATAACTTATGCTTCTGTCATATCTCCTCTCTCTCTCTTATGCCTATCAACTAGTTTTTGAAGCCCACAAACCTTCAATCTGTTCTCACGGAGAGCATTCCACAAACCTGCCACAATATCTTGGTCACTCACCTCTGAATCCTGTTCACCACTTCTTCGCGATAACGAATGTAAATCGAATAATTTCTATAATTAGAATAAGAAGCGTTTATTTTAAAACAGTTCGTTGGTCTAAACTTTCAGGAATTAAAGCATGGCTTGACAAAATTGACTGACCTCTATTTCGAACTTAGTGATCAAGCTTGCAACTAAGGCTTAGTGAATAAATTAACAAACAGTTATATTTACTGCCATGAATAAATCGACACCTAGCTAAAAAAATATTCACTCTTGAGAAAAAAGTGAAAAGGCATAAAGGTGCTAGACTGATGTATAATCAATGTTTTTTTTTGTTAGCCCCGTTCTGTGGAGATTAAACGGAAGTTTTCAATCCACTTTAGGCCTCTAGTAAATGATCTCACACCGTCCGATAAAGCACATACATTAACAGTGGGATTTGGGTTGGAAAATAGATACGCTGTTATCCACGCAGTCGGCAGCTAGAATCCTGGAATTTATAGATTACAATTATTATTATTCAGATAGTTAAAATTTTAGTGCCTAGAAAGGCCCTCAGATGTGGCTTATTAATGATAGTGACTGTAAAAAGCTGTTGAGTGGAAAAGAAAGTAGATTCATGAGTCTCACAAAATGTACGTTCTTATATTGCACGTTCGTTAATGAGTAATAGTAGTTATACGAGGATTGAAGAAAAAAGTAGCTCCAACAGCGTTTTAAATCGCCAATGGCGAGAATTGAAGACTGCGTCGTGTAACATTTTCATGGTAGCCACACTTGTGAATGTGACAGGTGCAATGTTTAAGCGAAGGTAGAGAATTGACTGTTCCTTAGTCTCGAACATATTTACACGTATCTCAAGACTGAAGTGTCGCGCAGGTCGAAAGAGATGGCTTAACGTCTGTGAAATGATACCATTTCACAGACATTACGTATGGTATCAGTTTCACCGAGTTTAGACCTTGTTAACCGATCCGGATACTATGCCTGATGTCCCTCCTCCTCTAAGGATTGGGAGGTGCAACTTCTTGATTCTGTTGGAAATGAACGATGCAGACCAAAAAAAAAAAAAAAAATGGATGCAGTGTGAAGCCAGGATATCCATCTTTAAGATTAAACCCCGAAAATATACAGATTAAAGTATATTGGGCCTATGCATTATCAAACTTTTGGTCTCATTTCTCATGTATTAATGGAACTAGGAGAAATGCTAAAGCATTTCTCCTCATCCAAGCAGTCGTTGAACTAAACACTAAAATTATTACTAACTCGCAAATGTATAGTTGAATCAAATGTGTAGTTGAATCTATTATTGTGAAACAGTTATCATCTGGAAGACGAGACATGGGCTTAGTCCTTCACAGTATCTGGAAATATCAAAGCAACAGGTTGTACCATCAAGGGTTACTATGAGGAAAAGTAAATGAACCCACACTGCATTCACGTACCATAGGTTTCTCCGACTTAACGTGTTTGGGAATTGATGACCTCTGTACTTTTATAAACGTGAAGACGGCGATCTTTGTCGTCTTCGAACGATTATTACTTTCTGTTGATCACATAAAGAAACCTGTGGAGAATTCATGACTAAAAGTAACATACGTGAACCACAGTGGTAGATTTTTTATTAAGTAAATATTTCGTCCTAGGTACCATCAAAATTGTGTAAAAATAATTTAACTGTAATTTAATTTAAATTTAATTTAATCTAATTTAAGTTCAAGCCGCAACGCGCCACTGCACGCAATTTGGATTCCATTGTACGTACGCACTCTATCCTTTGTGTCATTCCTAGTATTGTTCTACTGTGCTGATGATGTTCTAAGATACCTAGGACGAAATATTTACGTAATAAAAAAACCTACTACTGTGGTTCACGTGTGTTAATTTTAGTCGATTATTACTTTAGTTTCCTAATGAGAAACTGTTTATAATTATTTTCCATTATCTCTGTGGATATTTTTTTAAAAAATCCCTTTGTACTTCCGATTCCAAACTCTCCCATTCCTTCCCGTCATAGAGGGATAAATGGCTTTTATTTGATTATTGCATTATTAGTGCTGATGTCGACTTCTTTAGGAACTGCAATTACAATGAAAGCCAGGCACATAAGGAGAAATTGATTAGTTAAACATAAAATTTACAAATATTAATCTTTATCCAACCAACAATGTAATATGTTGGTGTTGATTCATTTTTTCTTGTTTAGAGTTCAGCAAAAATGGCGCTGCCATTTTATGACTTAACGCTAAACTGGTTTTAGTTTTAATTCAGATTCAGTTTTAGCATTATTATATAGGCCAACGAGTTCATCCAGGATTTATAGCTGTGTGTGTGTTGAGGAAAGCTTTTCCGGATAACTTATGATTTAGATATTTAACAAGAAAGAAAATGACAAACTACATTAATAACGTGACATCAATTTAATATCCAGACAGCTTTCATCATAATTTCCTGATATGTACTTTTCAAGGGATGTCAGAAGAATACCATAAAAGTGATACATAATTAAGTTGACATTATTACTAGCTTCCTGTCAGGAGTTTCTTCCATATTAATTTGTTATATTCCAGCGTTCTCAGATTTTACATTGTGATCTTCTGTGGCACTACTAATTGAATCAGTCATATGTATATATGTATGTAATCTTCCATCTCATCTCTTTCGTGTTAGACTTAGTGTTCTGTCACAGCCAAGTAACTTGGCTTCTTATAAACCTGTTTAATGCCTTATGATTACTTGCTATGCTGCAAATTGCGTATAGTAATTTGCACTTAAATGCGTTCAGTTTATTTAGCGAGATGAAAAACCCGAGTTCACGTGAGGTAAAACACTTTCACCACTCCCGTGTGAGACAACTCGCCTTCTGTTTGAAAAGTCCTGGTAAAGGTTATATATACTAGGAGGGCTCCCCCCCTCCCCCGAGTTCCGGGCTGGTAAGCCGGTTCTTCATTGTTTTGAAACGTCCAACAAATTGTCTCATGAAGGCAAACACATTGTTGGACGTGAAACGTTTCAAATTTCGGCTTAATCTGGCTCAAAAGAATGAAGAGACAAAAAACGTGACATAAAAACGTTTCAAATTTCGGCTTATCTTATATATATATATATATATATATATATATATATATATATATATATATATATACACACACACACACTAAAAACTCCTAATGCGAAGAAAACTTTGATTAATTTTATTTTTTTTTTACCATTTACTCCATTTTCAAGAGGACAGCATTTTATAACTAAAATGATAAAACAATATAGTTATTTTTTCCGGTTTTAATAGATATGTAATACTTTAATTATATAAAACACTAAAATTCTCATGCTCAAACCATACGAATTACAGGAAAGTTTTAACATAAGTGTTTGTGACTCATCAAACAGCATTTTGATGCAGCAGGTTGAGATAGGATTCAATATGTTCCCCCCCCCCCCCGTGCACTCCTTACCCCAGTTTTGTTCGCTCTCATCTCATGACTTGTGTTTCTACTCACTTGAGTACAAGTGAAAAATGCCTTAGAAGTGTGATGTGATGGCGTGGACTGGTCTTTGGACTTTTTTGTTAACATAGCTGACTACAAAGATTATTTTGGTTTATTCGCAGTGGCACTTTTCTGATAGCATGGCAAGAGCGCTGTGGTGGTGCCAGTAGAAACCATGAAACGGGTGGTCAAAAGAGCAAGCTCGCAAATGACGATTGAAATCCATATTGACGCCCTAAACCATACCGACTTCTCTTCTAGTAACGTTGCTGGTATTAAAAAAATTTATGTCGATTGAAGTCAGGTTATCCAATGAACATGAAGGCAAGCGGCATGAAGAAAAATTTTGAAAAAGTAGAGAAAATTGACAAACACAAGGATGTACCATATAACTGTGATACATGAATGATTGCTGTGCTGGGTCATAATGATTAAAATAGACTTATTAGAGGATTGCTATTAAAATTGACAAGATCATATTCTTTAGAAAATAAATTACACTTAAATGCGTTTGGAATGTGACATCACAAAGTTCAAGCATTATATTTAAAAGATTAGTTCCACCCCCCACCCCCGTATTTGACAGCACAATAAGAAAAAAAAAGCTTAAAATGGGAGAACTTCTAGAAGGTGGGTCCAAAATTTCCGGAAAAAGAAGGGGAAAAAAAAACTATCATTTAATGATATCGCTTTTTTTTCAGTAGATAATTCCATTATTAATTTTTTAAACATTTCTTGTTTTTAATGTAGACTTCGGTTGTTCACTAATGACATCTATTCAAGTTTTAATTTGCCTTGTAATTCAACACCATATTGATGGTTTCCTATTTTGTTAATCAACTGAAAATTCATTTAAATTTCGGGCTCAGATTTCTTGAAAGAAGGAGAACCCATTCGTACTCCTCAGGATCTGTCACAGCATATTGTAAATTTGTATATTTGAATTTTCAGAAATTTAACTTCTAACTGTAGATATCTTCAGAGAATAACGAAAGTTGCAGAGCATTGTGACTTAAAAAGAAATGCTTGCGTGTTTTTCCAATTAATAAACTGCACATAATTAGGGAAGGTACTTAAGCAAATTCTGACATATCGCCAGTTCTTGTGTACCATATGACCAGATTAACTTCAGATTGCATTAGAAAAGTACTTTTTCCATGAAGTTTTCAAGCCATTTTCTCAAAGGATCACAGTTTTACCCTCCTGAAATGGCATACTTTCGAACAAGCTTTCGAAACATCCTGTCCAACTGCCTTCTATCCTTAACCGAATGACTGGCAAGGAATTTGTCTCAGTAGATATCTGTTTAAAGAAGTAACGGATGTTGCTCTTCCTTTAGTTTTTCCGTTGATAACTCTGCTTCTGGTGGTTATGATAAAGTGCAGCAGTTCATTATTTTATTTGAACTGAAAATCCTCCATATGAATGTTTACATTGCTATAAGAGTGGGGGGGGGGGAACTACATAGGCAAAGAATTTTGGATTTTTTAATGCAAAATGGTTTAATTGTTTCTTTGCAAAAATTTGGTATGGTGTTTAATCTCCGAAAACAAATGCTTCATATGGAGTGAAAGTAGTTACTAATCCCCTCTTTTTAGCTTTCACGTTACTGACCGATTTAATCAAAAAAAAGCTCTCGATAATAATACATAATAGTAAGCGAGAATAGTGTTTTACTAAACTCTAAACTTCTCTCTTGCTTCTAGAGACGACATAAGTTTTTTATTTTTTTATTTTTTAATATAATGAAATATATTATGTTAAAACAGGTGGTAGAGCCGGCGACGAGAGTGCAGTATATGGTCGTTGCCACAACTACATGTATGTGACACGAAGGCGACCTTAAACAATACGCAAGCGAATGGGCATATCTGCGTTTAACACTATGGATATTGAACAGCAGGTTCATGATTCAGACACGAAATTCATTTAAATATCATCCTTAGCTCGCAGGCCGTACATTAATTAGCGTTGGGCAAGATCAGGTCCGCGGGCCATAACTTGCCGAACCTCGTTCCCCGACTATGCACTAAGCTACTATCCAAGGTCTTCGGGGTGTGTGTGTGTGGGGGGGGGGGTCCATGGCAATTTTCGGCTATGCATCATTAACGCATGGAATAAAATTTAATATATCCGTTAAGTTCGAGATCATAAAACGTTCCTATTATATCACTGAATAAGGTACAGAGACATCTGCAGGGCTGTGTAATGTTTCTCAACAAACAGTGCAATTAGAGACAATTGGGAGAAAAAAACGGCACTAACTAATGAATTGCATGTCCCCTCTCACAGAAAATGTTGTATAGACTCAAGCAAAACCATATGTCGCATTGGCAACATATGGTTTTGTTTGAGTGAACGTGTTAAAACTAAGAAATATATAGTGAATGTGTTTCAGATATTATATAAGGAATTTGGTTGAAGAGAATTAGCATTTCAACTCAACTGTTGGCTTGCCTTTGTCATTTAATAGCATGATCTTTTGTTAATACCGCACCAATCATATGAACATCTTCATAACTGCTTTATCTCTACTGGCATACCATTGCTGTCTTTTTCGAGCTCTGCTTTCACTAGCCATTTGTTGAAGGACTGTTCATTAAATACGGTAATTTTTTTAGCTTTTAAATTCTTAAGTATGGATCATTGGTTAAAGACTGGATTTTTAAAATGCACAAAAGAGAGGAACATAGCAGATACAAGTAGCTGTAACCAACAAGAAAACGTTGATATTGTATCTGGATCAAGTGAAATTGATAAGGGTGTGTTGTCTGACATGTCTAAAGAACCAACTAGGAAGAAGATGAGAAAACTTTGTAAGTACGATATAAATTACTTGAAATGTGGATTTTCATGGACGGGAAATGAAGAGGAACCTATTCCATTATGTGTAATTTGCAGTGAAACTTTGAAAAATGAAAGCATGAAACCATCTAATTTAAATCGTCATTTTGAATCGAAACATAATGAATACAAGGACAAACCTGTTGAATTTTTTCAAAATAAACTAGAAAATTTAAAAGAATCTCAAAAAGTGATGTTGATCGTATCATGAGGTGAAAATATGAAGGCTTTAGAAGCTTCATATCGTGTGTCACTATTAATAGCAAAAAGTGATGCAGTGGAAACAATTGGTGAAACTTTGGTCAAGCCTGCAGCAAAAATAATGGCAGAAATTATGATCAGGGATAATGCCAAAAGATCTTTTGATCGGGTTTGCCTTTCAGATAGTACTGTTCATCGAAGAATCACTGAAATGGCAGAAAATATAAAACAAACATTGTTATCCGATATACGTAAGAGTCGTTATTATGCATTGCAGGTAGATGAATCCACTGACATTACAAATTTTGCAAATCTTCTAGTGTTCGTTAGGTACGAAAAAAAATCAAAAAATTCATGACGAACTTTTATATTGCCAACCCTTGCAAGAATATACATCAAAATTGTTTTGATGCATAAAGTCTATACTTATTCGTGTTGGAATAAGCACAGACGGAGTGAAATGCATGGTTGGATCTAAAAAAGAGCTTGTTTCTAGGATGCAAGCTGTTGCTCCAGATGCAAAGTCGACACACTGCTGCATACACAGGGAGGCTTTGGCTACACATATGATGTCTTCAGACCTAAGAAAAGTTCTTGATGAAGCTGTAAAAATTATAAATTATATTCAAGGCCATCCTGTAAACGTCAGACTTTTCTCTCAACTTTGCAAAGAAATGGGAAGCAACTATACACAATTACTTTTCCATACCGATGTTCGTTAGCTTTCTCATGGAAAAATCCTTACTTGTTTATTTGAACTTTGGAATGAACTACAAGTTTTTCTTGATGAAAAGTTTGAATTGAAAAAGCATTTACATAATTGGAAATGGCTCAGTCAATTAGCATGCCTGGCAGATATATTTACTGTATTAAATAGTCTTGATTTATCTTTACAATGCAAGGAAATTTCTATATTTCATGTCCAAGATAAAGTGAATGCCATGTTGGCAAAGATGAAGTTATGACAAAAGCGGGTTGGTAATGAAGAATTTGATGCGTTTCCATCTCTTCATGAATTGCTTGCAAGTTCAAATGAACAGATTGATGATGTGAAAAATTACTATCATGCAGCATTTACAAAGCTTACAAATGAATCTAGAAAAGTATATCCCTGAATTGGGCATTAATATTGAGTGGATAAGATACCCTTTCGATATCAACAAATCTATGCCAAAGGGTTCATCGTCAATAGAAGAACTTTTAGAACTAGCTTCTGATGGTTTCCTAAAAAAATAAATACAACGAGAATATGTTATCATCATTTTGGCTACATATACAGAATGAGTTTCCTGAATTAACAGATAAAGCTCTAAGGTTCATTTTTCTATTTCCAAGTTCATATCTGTGCGATGTTGGAATTTTTAACCCTTGTAGATATTAAGAAGAGGAATCACATTATACATGAACTAAATAAACGAACGGCATCAGAGATTGAAATTAACAACTATAGAGCCAAATTTTGCTGAAATTTTATCTCGCCATAAGCAATTTCACTCCTCTCATTGATGATAAATTATTTCAAGTAAGTAAAAATTTATAGTATCTTTATAAAGTTTGTTCTGTTAAAAATAAATCACATTTTTTGTTTACATGTACATCTAAATTCAAATAAAATAGACATTTACAATGAAATATATTTTATTTATTTGTTATTATTTTTGATAGGGGGGTACTTGGTAATAATGAAAATTTAAGGAGTGGTACGCGGATGTCTGAAGTTTGAGAAACGCTGATCTACATACAGCACCGCTAAATACGCAACACCATCTTTTGCCACTAACTACGAACAAAAAAATCGATTCTCTTCGAATAATTTTTTGTTAGTTTTGTAATTAAATGGTGCAAACTTGTTATTTGTGATTTTTAACCAACTTCTGCTGGAGTTTATTAATCTTGCGTTTTGAAATAGCATAATGCCGAATCATGGAAATGAGTTTTGGTTAGTGAATAATTCAGAATTATGAGCATTATACAGGAAGTCAATTTGTTAGTACTTGTTTAGAATGTTGCAATAGTATCAGCATGGTCATATCAGTATAAATAATGGAGAGAGAGAGAGAGAGCATCAATAGATGATGGATTTCAACTGAGTGTTTAATGAATTTCTGCTATTTGGAAAAGTTGTAGACACCAACTGGCCCAGCCAGGTCAAGCTTTATGAAACATTCCCCTCTTCTGATGCCAAAGAAGACACCTCAGATAATTACAGTAACCATTTATTAGCAACAGCAGAAAATTGGCAGCTGTTTTCAGTATCTACTTGTTAACTTCAATCTTGAGGACACCACAAGAGGCCCCCCCCCCTGCTAGTAATCCATCCCCTCCCAGACACACCTCAAGAGTGAGATTCATATCATGAGGAATTCCAAGGAACAAAGAAAAAAAAAAGAAAAGTATTTTTAGTCTATCAAGACTACAAATAAGATAAAGGAATATGCATTTTACTTAAAACAGCTACTGACTACCAAGATCTTATCAGATTCCTTGATAACATATATTTGCCATATCATAAGATATAGTTGCCATATCTTTCACACTTAATAGTGAAAAAAAATCTCAAACTTCTACTTGAAGGAATAAGAGTCAATTTTCTACAGAAGAAATCGCAACTAATCTTCAGAGGCTTTAACCCAATTAAAGTCAGCCATATGCCAGAGCAAACAAAACTCCATACCCCTTAGTTGAAATCAGTAAAGACCAATAACATATACATGATCTCCAAACAGTCTGTGACCTAGTCATAAAAACACAGTCCTTGAAACTGAAATCAACAACTTTACAGTGTAATTGCTGTCAACAGTTTCGACACAGTCACTGTTGCTGCAAAGCAGATTGTTATTGTGTGAAATGCTGAGAAAAACACGCAATGGCCTCCTGCAAAACACTAAGAGCACAACCAGCAAAATATGCTAATTGTAGGGACCCACACTCTGTCAGAGATATCTCTATTCTAATGGAGACCAACAACATAAATCCTAAAGAAAGAAAGAATATCCCCATACTCGCATTTCTCACTCAACCAGATATCTCAACTTATGCATAATCTGAATCATTCAGCACAAAATTTTCTGCTAATGGAAACTATGGCTACCCATCAAGCTACATTCTCTTTTAGAACCTCCAAAACCAAGAAAACTATGAAGTTGCAATCCCCAAAACAAGATCAAAACAACCCGACATCCAGTATGCAAGTAAACGAGCTTAATAACAACACAAATGTGTCAGCCATCATTGGAGAAATGGCAGCAGACTTCAGCCAAACCAATCCCACACAAGAAGTGAAAGAAATCATTCTGAAATGCATTTAGACAATGTTCTCCACACTTCTCAATGGCTGAGCGCAGTGGAAGGCCAACCACACTACAGATTATTAGCTGGAAAGCAAATGGCTTGGGAAAAAAAAACAACTGGCATTTGCAATAGATTGCAAGCAGACACCATTCTTATCAATGAGATGTACTCTCTCCAAGCATCAACTCCACAGACAAGAATTACATTCCCATATTGCAAGGACAGACTGGATGCCAGAGGCAGGGACACTACTATATTCATCAGAAGAGGCATAATCCATAATGTAGTCACCACTCCCTTCACAAGAACCTTAAAACAATGGGGGTAAAAACTCCTATGGCAAACTCAGGCCACCTGATGATCTCTGCATGCAACTCTCCAAACAAAAAGCTTTTTTTTTGACTCTGGTCTAGAGGAGATACTACTCGTAAATGCACAAAAACAGTAATAATTGCCTGTAATTTGAATACTAAACACAGAACCTGGAACAGTAGATTCACCAACAACAATGGCAAAATCCTCAAATATTTGCCATCATGTGGGACATAGCAGTGATTTTTCCCACAGAACCTACTCGCTACTGTGGCATAGTATTGCTATATTTGGTACATCAGGGCAGCACTAGATTGGCAATACTGGAAAATGTAGTGCACAACTGCCAAATACAAGCAGTCAAAGACCTCAGCCCAGACCATAACCCCCATTATACTCCAGCTAGGCACACCATTTCACTACAGACAACAATATCGCTATCAACTCCCTGCAGCTTTCGACAAAAATTTTGGCAGAGTCCCTTGCATAACTACAATCAAAGAAATTGAGAATGCACTAAGATCCTTAGAAATTCAAGTACTACTATAAAACAGCTCATCCGGGATAAAAGCAACTAAGATACCATTACCACAAAACCATGGCTCCAGCTGATTGTCAAGCATGGTGCTTAACAATGTGGTGGTCTCCATAGCTTACTTGCCTGCATAGGCAAAGTCACCAAATGCACAATCCTTTTATGATTTCAAGATACATCGAGGAATACCCAAATCATCCCAGATGATCGGCTCAGATTCAGGAAAGGACACTCCACAATACAACAGATCGAGAATCATTGAATGTATCAACCGAGGATTCAATTGGTGATCTTTGGGACACTCCATGTGATCTTGGACATGGCCAAAACATTTGACAAGATTTGGAACCACAGTCTAATTCCTAAACTATTTCAAGCCATATTCTGAACACCCCTCATCCTACTCATCAAATCCTATTTCAATAACTGCAAATTCAGGTTTATTTTTTAAAAAAATAAACTAACAACAAATTTATTTAAGTTAAGGGGATAATAAATCCCTCATTATTTTAAAGCCGGATACGAAACTCAGAGACCGAAATCTAAGAGTTTCATGCCGAAGAACTATTGGCGAGTCCAAGCATAAGTCAACACCTGGTAGTACAACACTAGGGCAACTTAGAGCAAAGGTGGAACAAGCTCCATCACTATCCTTAATATTTTCTCATAATGTAAAACGCAGCTCCTAGGAGATGTATTACTGTTTTACATTATGAGGAGAGGTCACT
Organism: Typopeltis vanoorti; assembly: GCF_054136105.1. Taxonomy (NCBI): domain Eukaryota; kingdom Metazoa; phylum Arthropoda; class Arachnida; order Uropygi; family Thelyphonidae; genus Typopeltis; species Typopeltis vanoorti. The sequence continues at coordinate 44,709,263 of NC_143568.1, forward strand.
ACCTAGACCGGTTTCGACCTTTATTGAGGTCTCATCAGTGAGTAGGTAGACCTGGATAATACCAAGGTTTAAGTGAAACGAACTTGCATACCTTTACTATACGAATTGCCAGAAAGGTGTACCATATAATAATATATGGGTAATATATTACCCAGGTCTACCCACTATATATAATGGTATTATCCAGGTCTACCTACTATATGTAATAATATATAGTAGGTAGACCTGGATAATACCAAGGTTTAAGTGAAACGAACTTGCATACCTTTACTATACGAATTGCCAGAAAGGTGTACCCATATATTATTATATGGTACACCTTTCTGGCAATTCGTATAGTAAAGGTATGCAACTTCGTTTCGCTTAAACCTTGGTATTATCCAAGTCTACCTACTCACTGATGAGACCTCAATAAAGGTCGAAACCGGTCTGGGTAGTGACCTCTCCTCATAATGTAAAACAGTAATATATCTCCTAGGAGCTGCATTTTACATTATGAGAAAATATTAAGGACAGTGAGGGAACTTGCTCCACCTTTTGCTCCGAGTTGCCCTAGTGTTGTACTACCAGGTGTTGACTTATGCTTGGACTTACTGATAGTTCTTCGGCATGAAACTCTTCAATTTCAATCTCAGAGTTTCGTATCCCGCTTTAAAATAATGAGGGATTTATTATCCCCTTAACTTAATTTATGCCACCGGAAAAAAATAGCCTCTTGGCTCCTTATCGTAATAAATTTATTTTTTGTTTAGAAATAAACAAAATCAGATGCACAGAAGAATCACAACAGGAGTTCCCCAAGAACTCCTGCTGTGATTCTCCCTGCTTTTCTTGATCTACATGCAGATCTTCCTGTGATGCTCCCGACCAGCACCACACTCACTCACTCATTTCTCTCTCTTTCTGGCACGTGCGTGTGTGCGCACTGACATCATCATCATATCCAGTTCACTTCTAGAACTAGTTGGCAAGAAATTCCAAATTGCAGCTGGCTATGACTTGAAAAATGGGTTGGCAAGTGGTGAATCTCCATCACCCCAGAAAAAAAACTCTGCAGACCTCTTCGCTAGATGATGAGCAAATCCAATAGACGCTGTATACATTGTTTGGTGGCAAACCTCTGACAAATGCCAAGGAATAAAATTAGATGAAGGCATGTACTTCAGGATGCACATGGAGTTCATCACCACAAAAGCCAACTCTACCCTCTCTTAAACAGGAATAGTCACCTAAACATCAACAAGATCCTGCTGTACAAAATGATAAGACCTCTCCTAACCTATGTCTCACTAGCCTGATATTCCTTGACAAAAGAGGCTACAGAGAACAAAAAATAAATGCCTGAGAATGGCATTCAATGTCCCCAGTTCATCAGGAATCATAAGATGCATCTTGATGCCAAGATACCAGATATACAATCCTTCCTAAAAACCACTGCCAAAAAGTTTTTTTACAACTACTGACAACCATTCCAACAAGTTAGTCTGTCAAGCTGCTAGCTGCAGTCTCCAAGACTTCTCAAAATATAGAAGACCAAAATCCATTCTAGCAGATACAATGCTAGCAACTGTTAAAAGCGCATAAGGAGCAGGTATTCCCCCCCCCCACCTCACACCCCACTCACAACTGGCAGTACAGCAGTTAAACAGCTGCTAACCATATTTTGTGTCTGTAAATTTTGTGTGTATTTTGGCTGATTTGTCTGTATGCAGATGAAAAATCAGAATATCCATGAGAATAAAAAAAAACCCTGCTACCTCCATTTACAATCGGTTAAGTCACCTTTAATTGAAAAAACCCATATAAATAATCCTCTCGTCATGATGAGAATCGAACTCAGATTTTTTCCAATTGAAGAGCACAGTGTCCCATAATTGGGATACTGAAGTGTTAATGATAATAATAAAACTTTGCAAGGCAGCAGTTTTTGATCTATTTGAAAAGTTGGTGCTTAGATTCTCATCTATCTATTTGCTGACTCAAATTCTCATTGAGGAAAGAGTGATATTGATTTTATTATGTATTTAAATGAAAACTGAAGATATCTTGCTAAGACCATTCCACTTTATCAACAGTGTCATTACTGTTGACTGAGTGAGTAGTCAGTGCTCTCCATCCAACAGGCTTAAAATAATTAAAATGGAAAAACATGTACGGTTTTATTATCACCAGAATTTTCGGATAAGTCACAGTAGCATTATTATTGAAATTATGTATGGTTAAAAAGAGAACAGAATAATAATTAAAATGAAAAAGCCACATTAGGAATGAGAGATATTATTATAAACATACAGAAAGCTTTATATAGACATTATTAAATAAAAAAAAAAAATGAAGTTGTAGTAGAACTACAGTGGCAAGATGTATTTAGTATAATTATTCCCAGACTGGAAAAGTTTAAGGCACTCATCTTATTGAAATTCGATTTAATTGCTCCACATGCCATTATTTCCTTCTTTCTACCACAGATTTACTCTATTATTGTACAGGCACATCCGTGGATTGTGGGAAACCCAAGCTATCTACACAATATCTGTCATTCTGCTATTTGAACCCATTAACAGACAAAGCATTCACATCTGACTTTGGCAACCCATTCCATTCATTTGCACTCTCCAAGCAAAATCTCTTGTGCTTGCATACTTGCTAACCACATTCTTACTCAACTTCCAGGGATGACCACTTCAGTTCTGCTCCCCTCTAACCAAGTTCTGAAACCTTTCCTCTGCATCAATCTCATAAAACTCTTTAAGTAACTTAAACATTTCCATCATATCTACTATTTTTGGTCTGTCAATTAACTTCTGCAAACTTTCAATCTGTACTTATAGGGAGCATTCCACAGACCACTCACCATCTTGATCACTAAACGTTTCCATCATATCTACTATTTTTGGTCTATCAACCAAAAATAGTAGATATGATGGAAACGATATATGATATATGAAGTAGATATGATTGAAAGTTTGCAGCAACCTGCAAACTTTCAATCTGTCCTTATAGGGAGCATTCCACAGACCACTCACCATCTTGATCACTTTTCTGTGGATCCTGTCTACTACTTTCTCATCCCAAGAAACCCAGGCCTGACACAGTAATCCATATGTGAATGTATCAATGCCTTGAGAAGAGGAATAACAAGATCCTTGTCTTACTTGTTAGTGTGTTCTTCAATAGCTAAATAATCCATAAGTTATGAGCTACCTGGGCAACCATAACAATATATCCTCTATCAACTCTCCTTATACTACCACTCCCAAATTATTCATTTTATCTATCTGAAATACAGTTCCATTCAGTGTAGTACACAACTTGTAATCTCTTTATCTCAAAATGCATAACTTTACACTTCTTTACATTAAACTGATACCATTATCTTTTGCCCATAATGACAGCCTATTTAAATTACCCTACAAGCTCTCTACATCATATTGATTAACTGTTACTCTACCAAATTTTGCATCATCAGCAAACAGCTAAATATTTCCATACACATTATTTCCAGTATCTTATTTGTTGTTGTCATGTGAGATCCATTTGTTTTAACTCTTGATTTTGTGAACAAATGCTCTCCATGTCACTTAGTCCATCTTCTTTTCTTTCAGCAGTTGTAAGTTCAAGCTGGTAAGTTCGTTTATGTTATACATGTAACTCTTTTGCAGTTCTTCCTTTCCTTCCCATGCCCTCAATCTTCTCCAACATAACTGTCTTTTCCAATGATTCATTTGCTCACATAATATGCCCAAAGTAGCAATCATTGCCTCCAGGGTGCATTCTGACTTTATATTCTCCAAAACCTTATTAGTCATTCTTACTGTCCATGGGATTCTTAGTAGTCTCATCCACATCCATAATTCAAATGAATCGTTTCGCTAGAAAATGAATTGTCTTCTTAATGATGCAACTTTAACATCACTACAAGAAATTGCTTTGTCAGTTCTAATTTTTGTGGCCAAATTAAACAGTAGTTGCCTTACCCACAGAACTTGGCAGCACAGCACTGGTCACCCACTTTATCCTGGATTCTGTCCCTCCATATACCACTTTTTTTTTTTTTTTTTGTATCTGTCAACCAGTGGACTCGTATTCATATAACTGGTATCACATCCATCCCCATTTGTTCTAATTTGTGTAACAGAGATCTATGTGGTATTTTCTGTCGCATGCCTTTGCAAAATCCAACAGAGTGATCGTGTAGCTGTTTCCTTTATCCAACTCTGCTTCTCACGAAGACTATAATTAAAAAGTTAGTAAATTGCTATGGGGTGACCAATCCTTCTTACACACCATCCTTCCTAACATGGACTATCATATTCTTATCTTTAGCCATTCTTGAATTCACTCATCGTCTCCAACTATTCCAGTGTTGTTTCCTCCATTCCTAAGATACTGATTGGTTATAATTTACTACTGCTGCCCTTTAGAGTCTCCCTTATGCAAAGAAATTATTTGCCCTCTTTCCATTCCCATGGGATTCTGCTAGAGCTGAGACTTAAATTTAAAGCGCCTTAGTTAGAAACATTGCCATTTCCCTTGTGCATTCTCATAAAATGTGAACTGACATTCCATCTACTCCTATGGCTGCATTTACATTGAGATTCTGCGATATTCTACGAACCTCCACTTCATCTATCTCTGTTTTCACAGCATTAATGTCATTTGGATGATATACCCCTTGCTAAGTGGTCAGTCAGTAACTCAACTGTTTTATCTGCTTCTGTCACCTCACTGGCATCAGCACTTGTTAAAGTTATCCTTCTGTAGTCATTCTTCTTCTTGCTTGCCATGTAACAAAATAATTCATTGAGATATTGCCTTTGGCCTGCTCATCTAGATTCTTCTCACAATCTGATTTTGCCTTCCTTGCCATGCTAGTTATCTTTCTTGTCTTAACCTTGTACTGTTTGTGAGTTTGCTGGTCACCTTTCTCTTTATATACCGTCCATAGCATTTTCTTCTTCTTCTGCAGCTCCTGCTTAATGATACTACTCATCCAGTTAATTCTACCTGATCAACCCTCCTGACCTTGGGTATGCAAGGTCAGGAGGGTTGATCCTCCAGATATCCTTTATAGTTATCTCCCATGTACTACTAATATCTTTCCCTTGCAGATTTTTATGCCACGGTACAGCTTCAAGCTATTTTTGTAAGCTTGTCATAATCACCTGCTTCATAGTTCTACATATGGGGAACTACTCTTGAGAGAAAGAATATGACCTATGTTTTGTAACCTCTCAAGTCAAGACCACATGATGACTCTCCCTAATCTGAGGCAGTGTAGCCACCTTGGTTATGGATAGCTCTATTCCATGTTTTAGACTCTTAACAGTATATAGTTAGAGCTGTTTCTTATAGTTATAAATCTCACCTTTGTGATATGTGCTTTTCCATTTTTTTAAATTATGCAAACATCAGGGATGGACACATGGTATCAAGAAGTAAAAGCTTAGTGAAAGAAAACTACATTTCACAGATATCTACAAGATAAGTACATCAGCATAGGAAGAATATAAAACTAAAAGAAAGAGTAAGGAAGACAATCAGGAATACTAGAATAACTACTCCAAAAACTTGGAACATGATTTTAGTACTCAAAGAAGAATCTATAGAATAATAAGACTTTAAAAGAATAAATGAAAGGATAAAACTATCAAATATTGGACGGAATAAATGGAAAAGACCCGAGTTCAATTCTTGTCATAATGAGATGGATCTTGATGTAGGCTTTTTCAATTGAAAGTGAGTTAGTCAATTTCATATGGAAGTAGAAGGGTTTCTCCCCCCCCCCCCCCCCAGGAACTCTGAGTTTTTCATCTTCTATACAGGCATATTGACCCTAGTAAACATGCAATTTACAGATTAAAAAAATCCATTAGTGCTGGTAGAGAGCATTGTGTGTAGATGGAGATTTAAATAATGTAAATGATGGGTTGTGTAGAGTGGGTGCCCTCCTGTCATGACTCCCTTAATAATAATAAATGGAACAAATTTCAAAATTTATATACATAAAAGCAAAAATATATAACAAAGATAATAAGATAATACAAAGATAATAAGATTGTGGCCTTTCAGGAAGACTTGAATAGATTGAGTGATTGGGCATGGTAATGGGGATGTGAATTCAATGTTGCAAAATGTAAGGTTTTAAAATTTGGAAAACAAAGATGGGATGCAGAATTTATGCTTGGTGAGAATATATTGTTGGAAGTAGAGGAAATAAGAGATCTGGGGATGATAGTGGATAAGGATCTAAAATTTAGAGGACACACATTGCCAAAATTGTGAAGACAACACAAAGGCTTCTGGGAATGATGCGGAGGACACTAACATGTAGAAGTAGGAAGATTCTTGTTTCGTTGTATAAGGCTTTGATTAGGCCACACATGGACTATTGTGCCCAGATTTGGTCACAGGGTTTTTCAGAAGGATGAAGAGATGTTGGAAAGGGTCCAAAGGAGACTGACTAAGGTAGTTTCTGACCTCTGGAATGTCGAGTATTAGGAAAGATTGAGAAGATGTAATTTGCAGAGTCTGGTGGACAGGAGGAAGAGGGGAGATATGATAGAGACCTACAAGTTGGTAAGTGGTTGTTATAGGATCAATGCTGGAGAAGTTTTACAGAGAATAGTGGGAGAACCAGAGGTCATCCCTGGAAACTGTATAAAGAGGGTGTGAGTAGGGGAGTGAGAGGCAGGTTTTTTTCGTGCAGAGTTGTGAATGATTGCAATGCCTTGCCTGAGAATGTGGTGTCTGCAAAGAGTTTGAATGTTTAAAACACGGTATGATGAGCTGTGTGTCTGTGATAAAAGGACCTCCCAGATGAATCTTTGACTCCATGAGGTCTTGGGGGGTAATAATAATAATATAAGGGCAATATAACTTTTGAAATAACAAAGATGTTGGGAAAAAAAATTGAGGGTTTTTTTTTTTTGAGCATATCTTATCTATTCCAGCTTTTTTTTTTTCTTTAAAAAAAAATCAACTGCAGTGGATAGTATACAGAATGAACTATTAAACATGAGTTCCCTACCCCTCATATAACCGTGAAATAGCTATGTTTGTGCATGCGCGCGCGTGCACACACACACACACACACACACACACACACACACACACACACACACACACACACACACACACACACACAGAACTGACAGAGAACTGCTACCTTATTCCACTAAATTATGATCAGTAAAGAAAATATGTAGATATTAAGTCCAGCTGAGAAACAAATGCATGCTAACAGCATGAACTCTCATGGTATATGTTTTAATGTATTAATGTAAGTGTTGTAAATATCCTTATGGAAGTTTTTCCACTTTGTTATACTATAAATTAAAGATACCAAGAAATTATATACTTGGTTTTATTCGTTATCCAAGTGTAAGTAAACAAAGTTTGCACCTGAAGTATTTTCAGGACTGGGACAACTTGTGTATAGAATTGTGTTTGTTTGCTTACACTTGGATAAAGGATTAAACCAAGTATATAATTTCATGGCATCTTTAACTTATAGTATAACCAAGTGGAAAAACTTCCAACAACTGTTTCTAATCCAGAGTATTTTAATAATAAGGTGTGACACCTTTTAGCTACTCATATATGAAAATATGACTGCATTATTTCAACCTTAGTATCACTTCTGGGTCTGGCTCCCACTGATGAGACATCAGTAAAGGTTGAAACTGGTCTGGATAGTGACACTTCCCATAATGCACAGCATTATACATGTTTGCAAGGATATGTGCTTTGCATTATGGGATACTAAGGCAAGTGATGTGAAGTCATTAGCTTCTATATATATATATATATATATATATATATATATATATATATGAGTTGCCCCAGTCCTGAAAATACTTCAGGTGCAAACTTTGTTTGCTTACACTTAAAGGATTAAATAAAGGATAAAAATACCAAGTATATAATTTTAATTATATTACTTTTTACTGGAACTTATCACATTTTCTGTTTTTGTATGGTTTGCATCAGTTTAATTTTAGAATTTAAATATTTCTCATAATTGTTTCATAATTTACATTAATTATTTTGCATAAAATCTTCATGTAAATACTTGTTTTTACAGACAGCACAGATATTGTTGATTGCAAATTGAAACTGATTCTTGGGCTAATATGGACTCTGATTCTTCATTATTCCATTTCACTTCCCATGTGGGAAGGAGAAGAGGAACCATTCTTTGGGGACAAAACAGGTCCTACACCAAAGCAACGGCTTCTTGGCTGGATTAAGAGTAAAGTTCCTGATAAACCTATTAATAACTTTACATCAGATTGGAATGATGGCCGTGCTGTTGGTGCCCTTGTTGATGCTGTAGCTCCAGGTGATATTCTTATATATATATATGTGTATGTGTGTGTATTCATATTTGTAAGAATTAGTTTATTTATCTTAAGTTATAAAATGTAAAAAATTAATTGTGCAGTTTTTTATTAAAAATATGATAGAACATGAAGGCAAAAAATTTTTTCATGCTGGTCTGGTTGGCCAAGTGGTTAGCATATCCGCTCTCCAGCCAAAAGGCTGCGGGTTCAAATCCCGCCATGGGCATGGGTGTTTGTGATTGTTGGTGAAAATCTAGTAGTAGTGGTGGGCAGTAGATGGCATTGGTGGAGACAGAGTTGTAGAGTAGGTGCCCTCCCTCGATGAGGCTTTGGACTCCCTGGAGGTGTCATGTAATAAAAAAAAAAAAAAAAATCATAGTTTTAAACTAGAGAAGGCTCCTTACTCTGGATCATGTCTACTTATTCTTTCATCTCTTGAAAAATATTCTTTATACTTGGATGATTACTTTCTATAATAAATTTCACTCACATCTCTACTTCTATTTTGCAAAATTATTTTCTTTGGTAATTCAGTACAAAAATGTGTAGTTTTCTCACCATTCTCCTAAATCCAGGTGATCAGATCTGCACAAATAATGATTTAGATATAGTGGTATAGCTATAAGATGACACAAAGATGGAAAAACATGTTATGAAATTCCATCTTTGTGTCATCTTTATTATCTCTCTCACACACACACATTTAATCGTGTGTGTGTGTGTGTGTGTGTATATATATATATATATATATATATATATATGCAATAAGTCCCTTGCAAAATAGACATAAACAAATAAAAAAAAGTGGCTCATGTTTGATGCTGCACTCATATTGTATCCCATGAGCTATGGTACAGTTAATCCAATCTATTTAGAAAGCCAATTAATTACTATAGATAGTTTTTTATTACTTTTTTTGTGATGTTGGTAATTGTATTTGAGATTATTCTGGGTCTGTTTTGATGTAAGACTATCTTTAAATGACACGATTACTAACATCACAAAATGGTAATAAAAAAACTATTTATAAAACATTTAAATACTCGTTTTTACAGACATCACTGATATTTGAAACTGATTGAAACTGATTCTTGGGTTAATATGGACTCTGATTCTTCATTATTCCATTTCACTTGCCTATTGACTGCATTAAATGCATCAGAATATTGTTTTCACATTTATCACAATCCTCGCAATACCCAAACCAAGTACATAAACTTTAAATACATTTGTTAAGAGAAGAAACAAAAAAAAACAGACTTCCATTTAAACATACTATTATTCCTTATTGTCCCTGCCACAAGTAAACAGCAAATAGGGAAAGGTTACCCTACCTATTGAGAAGAGTTTAGAAGTATTGGCATGATATCTTAAAACAGTGTAGGAAGTACATAAACTAGAACATCACATTCAGGAGATGTTCTAGTAGAAAGAAATATGTCTGTGACACCCAGAAATGTCCATAAGAAAATACTAGTTAGTGATATCCCATAACTCTTAGCTGTTGTAGCTATAAGGCCATCGATATGTAGGATGGTAATCTGGTTCTGATTAGGAATATTATTGTTACCTTTGGCACACCTAAACCTCCAACATCTGTAAAAACAAGCTATCGCAACTGCTATGGGAGTGTTTACATCATGAATCCTTTTTGATACTTTCAGTGTCATAAATACAAGCATTGCCTGCTCAGGTGTAGATGATAGCATGAGTTTGTGATTCAGCCTATTTCTGAGCATGCTAAAGGTAGAAGGATAAAAAAACAATCTAAAGCAAGAGTGAGTACAGTATTGGATATTGGAGAGTAAGTAAAGAGGAAGTTTACTGTCAAAGTGTAGTATGCAGTTCTTGTTTGCTGAGAAGGTGACAGTAAAGAAAATATTAGAAAGGATACAAAGCCCTATCCCACCATCCTACACAATTACAGTATACCTAAATGTTATGTTCTTGTCTGCTTCTCTTTGGATCTCATCAATAGCATCAACTATTATGGTGGCATTACTTCTAAAATAACTTTTAAAATGATCTTACTAAACAAGAGCCTTCTAGTCAAAAAGCACTTATAATCACTTAAAGAAAGCCTCCAAAAAAAATGAACGTTATGATCCACTGAAATACAAGAAAAAAAAAGTGACATGTGTAATACATATATCAGATGATGTCATAAGAGAGAGAAGATGGCTATTTGTTCTTACTTATTTCATTCTGAAAATGAACTAACCACCTTCAAGTCAATGGTACACATTTGCATATTTATTTTGCTATAGAAATGGAGAGTTTGGGAGTTTATCCTTCTTGGACATCCTGCTTACCTAAAAACTTACTTTCACTGGCAAATATATATATTTAAGTTCTGTACCTCCCAGAAAATCAAATTTGTCAAATCCTTCTAACAGAGCACATAAGATTTTTCTCCTTCATTCCTTCAGAACAGTAGCTTCTCACAATCAAACTGGAATTGAATGGTCGCAAACTTTATCATGCTCGATGAATAATACTCCTGTTCAGGAATATAGTATGCCATACCCTTGGGTGTAGAATTGTAGGAGTCTGTTAAACAGCTGCAATAGAATGCAGGAGTCCAATCCCATGCATTTTGGACATTTCTGAATCTTTCAGCAGAATCTTGAAGTTACACCTGATACCCACATTTTCCAATTAACAAAATTTCTAATCTCTTAACTACATAAGATGACTTTTGCCTCTGTCTTGCTGGTATTTATCAGGTTCCTTGTGAATAATCTAACATACTATCTTTGGATAGTTATGTTAGATTATTCACCATTTTCATCAGTACTACATTGAGCAGCTTAACCTCAGCTTAACCAGGTCTTGTACAACATTTTCCTCTGGAATGATGCTTGTCTTCTGCACAGAAGTTTTAAGCATCTTTTCAAAGAAAGTTTAGAGACTGTTTACACCATCTGCATTTAAATCAGAGTGATTGTTTCTATATCCCAGAAATTTGGAAGATTCTAATTTTGCGTAAATATCGGAAATAATTATTTATTTGATATGATTCCTTCTAACACATGGCACCTGCTATTATAGGCTAAGCAGTTGTTGATTTGTCTTGTATCTAGTCTATTTTAATTGCTTGTTTGTTCCACACTGATGTATTGTTAGTTTGGTACAGAATATTTATTTGCTAATTTTCAATAAATACTCTATCTAATATTTCACTCTTGACTTGGCCATGCTTCACTCCCAAATCAAATGACAAATACAGGCCATACCTTGGAATGCAGATTTATGTTTCTTACTTTGGTTATGACCATGCACGTGTCCATTCAAAGCTCAATTTGGATCATACGTATGTGCACGCAGTTCTGCAAGGGAGAGTAACTTTTGATTGTTGGATCTTATCCACCGTTAGAGAATGTGAATTGGTGCATTTTGCACATAGACACTTTCCAGCCTTTCTATTGAAGTAAATGAGCTCTTTTCACTTTGATGGAAGCATTTGCTGCGTAACTAGGCTCTAAAAGTTGATCCTTTTCTATAAGGAATATCAGTTAGTCTATCCTTGCCTCATATTCCTTATGTTGGGAAAGTACAGTACAACATGCATCTGACTGTCACTTGTCCCTTTGTTATGTAGATCAACGAGATCATGCATGTTCACTACATTATTCTAAACAGTTTTGTATCATTGTATTCTATCATGCTGACCCTGTCTTTCTCTAGGACAGTTAAGCAGGTCTTTGCTCTTTTATCTGGTGGTAGACTGATGGAGTAACACATTTCATTAGTACAGAGCAAAGGACGTCCATAGACGACAAATTATCATTAGTACTAGTGTTTCTTTCTGAGAATTCTCAAGAAATTTCATAATTTTAAAATTCCCGATTACTGGGAATAGAAGAAACAAATGTAAAAAAAAAAAATTAAAAAAAATTGATTTTTTAAAATAATCTTATTAGAATATTTAAAACTCATCTTATCTCACCCAAGTTAACCATAACCCCCACTCCCTTCATGCATGTCTCTTTGTATGCAGTATGAAATTGAGGTTAGTACAATTATAAAATAAATAAAATCTGTAACACCTTTTATTCCCCAAAGGAAATAAGTAGAGCTTCTTTAACCCAAACTTTTTTGAAGACCTATTGGCAAAAGACTAGCCTCCATCCAAAGCATTTACTGTAAGCAGGTCCAAACCATCAACAAGACAAAACCTTTCAGGTGGAAGTTTGGGAGTGGCAGGCAAATGCTGCCAACTTGTGGCCCTAAATCCTAACACTCGTATTATTTATTTGTAACAGTGTGGGTTCTGCAGTAAATTTTTTTGAGATGCATGGTTAAAAACCAGAGTTTCATGGAAGAAAAAACCACTTGCCTGTGCCAGAGACTAATTCAGGAACTGGTCAAAGAAAGGCTTAGATAAGTTCCTCTGGTCAGCGACTTGACTTGTTAGGAACTCTAGAATGTCTTTCTTTGGACGGCCTAGTGCTATGGAAGCAAACGTCATTTCTGCAGAACTACACAGTCACCCATAGTCAAATAATCATTAATGAACTTCATTTACTTTATTTTAGTTGTCCCTAACAATGAGTAAAACAGGAGTGTTGGAAGTATTTGAAAAAAAAATGGCAAAAATCAGAAAGCTTATTGTCAAATGTGTGTTCCAAAGCATTGCATCATCTTGAACATATTTGTGGTATGAAAAGAAAGAAAAGCAGTGAAGATATGCATAAACACTGCCCACTTCAATAAAAAAAAATCCTGTTAATGCTATCATAAATAGTTTTAAGATTTAAAATGAGAAAAGCACTTCTATAGGTAAATGAACCAGAATTAGAAACTGAAGATACCTCACCTTTCACATATATTACAAGGAAGTTTCAATAAATTATTTCTAATCAGAATTCAGTGTTTGTTCTACAGAAAATTCATTCATTCTACAAAAAATTCAAGAAAGAATGAATCTGTTTCAAAACAAAATTTTTGTTTTGAAACAGATGTCATTGCCATTACTGCTGACACTATCCACTATCGCAGTTGTAGAAAAATTACGGAAATTATTGCCAGCCTTTTATCAGTTATGATACAGCCACATACTTCATATTATTGTGATAAGGAACACTAGTAGTGCGAAGACGATATTTTTTTATGTTTGTGTGGCATTTTGTTAAGATTTTATTGTCTCAGTAATATCAGTATTGTATCCAACTGTGTTGATTGTATTCAACATGGCAGCTGCCAGTTCTAAAAATTCATCCAGTCTCCACCATTTAAAGACTAGTTGATTTTGTTGCTTGGAATGCAGTATGTATGCATCCCATTGTTTAAAAATGTGGCAGGTGCAGGATGGGAATGTGTATGTGTACATGAAATGTATTCAACATGTGTAAGCAGTGGGAAGTGCTAGGAGACGTGTCTCGATCTCAGGATTTAGTAGCAGCTGAGATAGTACTTCGGGTGAAATTCAGTTTGTGGATACAAGTAGTGTATTGGAAGGTGGGGAGAATATTAATGATGTATGCATGTATTTAACCTTGTGCAGTGTAGCAGACAGAGATGTGTGTGTGAATGTAAATTGAAAGCAGGATTGTGTGGAGAGAGAGAAATAGAATTGCTGAGAATGGAGATTGAAGGAACGAAGACTAAGTTGAGGAGGGTGAATGAAGATGTTAGTAAGATGGAGAGGTTGGCCAGTGCAAGGAGAATGAGAGTAGGTGTAAGAGAATGGCATCAGAGAGGAAGGGGGGGGGGAGAGGAAGGCAAGAGAACGGGAAAGACTGTGGAAAAGGGGAAATTGCAGAAAGTTGAGTGTCTGTGTATAAGCAAGGACTAGAGAGATGAGAGGGAGCAGGGAAAGAAAGATTGGAAGCTGTTAGAGTCAGGAATGTCAACGAGAGAAGGATGAATGAATCTGTTCAGAGCATCATGTATAGAGATTTGATGATTTGGGATGTGCAGAGTAGAGTGCCAGAGGAGTGCTTGCCAGGTGAAATGATAGTGTGGCAGTGAAGAAGTGAAAATGTGGAGGAGTTATAGTAATGGTTGGGAAAAATTACCTGAGAGGTAGTGTGAATCATGTAGTGCAAGATTTGAGGTCGATGTTAGAGATAGTGCAGTAGAAATCTTTCCAAGGAAAGATAATGAGCATATTGCAGTGGGTGGAAAGTTGAGACTGAGCAGATATATGTGGTAAATGGTGATAAAGGTGATTGGGAAGTTGGTGGGGAAATCACAACCAACAAGGTGGCTTGTTGGTTGTGATTTCTTGGATTGCTTGGATAGGACTGGTTATAGGCCTAAAAATGAATTACTGTGTTTGTTTATAAATGCCAGAAGGGTCAGAAATAAGGGAGATGAAATGGTTTCACTGACTGAGTTTATTCACCCCAAAATCATTGGAATAAGTGAAGCATGGCTGAATGCAGATAATATTCTAACAGGAATAGAAATGGAAGGATACAGTATTTTTGGTGAGGATAGAAAAGACAAGAATGGAGAGGGGAGTGCTGCTGATGATAGCAGGGGAATTATGTCCACATAAGGTAGACATGAAAGAGGGAAATAGTGACAATGGTTATGAGGCAGTGTGTTGTAATGTGGAGGTTGACAGGAAGACATATTTAGTTGGATGTTGCTATAGGCCCAGGAATGTGGAGGATGGTGATGAAGAAATATATAAAAAACTTGGATTAGTGAACAAAGAAAGTTGGAGTCCTTACGAGTGGTTTTAATGAGGTCCTTGCAGTATTCAAATCGATACATTTTTTGGTCGTTTGTCGGTCAATTTTTGGGGAACAAATCGCGATTTCAATTTACAAAGGTCCAAACTCTCAGTCAGAATGTTGTGCACAGTTGATTTTAGAATCCCCAATTCATCTTCAATCAATTTCATGAACAATTTCAGGTTTTCTTTGATGAAATCACTCACTTTTTGGATGTTAACTTCGCTCAGTCGAGTTTTTGGACTACTCGGCTTTTCGTCGTCCTCAAGCATCTAACGACCACTTAGAAATCACTTAAACCACTTAAACATACTTGAGTATGGGATAAGCATTCATCACTGTATGCTTTTTGAAGCATTTGATGTGTTTTGGCAAAACTTTTACCAAGTTTAACACAAAAATCAATTGCATCTCTCTGTTTGAAACTCATTTTCTGGCCATTCGTCAAAACACACTGTCACTCTTGGCACTATAATTCGGCCTCTAATGAAACAATTGTCATAAACAGTTGACACAACACTAACGAAGGTTGCCACTTTCGACAACCAAAAGATACAACAGGTGACGCCACTAATTTCTTCTATTTTCAAAAAATTTGGTTTCTTTGTGGACAGAGGGTGTGTGTGTGTTTTTATATATATATATATATATATATATATATATATATATATTATAACTGAGCAAGTTTTTTATTATTTTTTCCCTCCTGCTTATAGCTCTTCTCACATTCTGTACGACTGCTACTTTCTCCTCCCCTTCTCTCTCTGATGATAGGAATCATAGCAGTGACGATATTAGGGTATAAATTCTCAGAGGCAAACACAATATAAGTAGTACAAAAGGTATGAGTTTGCCTTCATCTGTGAAGGAAGACAGTTTTAGTAAATAGATGTAAGAGCCTCAACACTGCAAAAATTTTCTTTCAGTGATTGTGAACAACTCTTCGGACTGCTTTTACTTATGTAAAGCATAAACATAATAGTAAGTTAATGCTTAAACAGTACTATTAAGTCTCCAGCTAGTGATAGCTGGAGACTTAACAGATAGAGAACATTAGTTGATAAGGAAACTCTGCTCATTTCTGATAATAACATCCAAGGGGGGAGAAGAGAAAATGTGTTGTCTGAAATTCCATCTGTTTCCCTATGTACCTCTTTCTTTAAACATTGTCCTTAATCAAAAGCAAATAATTTAACAAATGTTTAACTAAATTATACTATGGATATTAGATAATGTACTGGTAGTTATGAATTTTTTAAAAGACACTCAGAGGTGTAAACATTATTTCTCAATATTCAGGTCTTTGTCCTGATTGGCCTGATTGGAAACCTGAAAATGCTTTACAGAATGCTAAGGAGGCTATGGACCTTGCTGATAAATGGTTGGGTATCCCTCAGGTATGTAAGAATTAAGTGCTTATAAATAATTATTGTCAAATCTGATGCTTGCTGTAACTAACTTTGAGTGCAATATTTGTACTATGAACTGATGATTGTATTGTAACAGTAATAATATCAAAGATGCATTGTATCTTTAATATTGTAATGCAGCATTTCCCAAAACATGATCTGCAGCCCAGTGCCAGTCCTCAGAAAATATAATCACTATTGATAGAGAAAATCAAGTTATAAATGATAAATTAAATGACAGAAATGTGTAACTATTATTTGTTCAAGTTTAATGATATTATTATTATTTTGGACAACTCCAAGGAGTCGACAGACTCATCGAGGGAGGCCCTAACATCATGTCAAGAACCACTATTCGACATTCACACAGTATCTATCATACCTTGCCTTGAACTCATCCACGGTCATAGCACCCACAACAGACTCTGGCAGCTTATTCCACTCATTCACCACTCTCAAAGTAAAAAAACTAGCTCTAACACCACTGCTAACCACATTCTTGCCCATCTTCCATGTATGGCCCCTAGTCCTCCCACCACCAGTCCTATTCTCAAAAATATCTTCTGGATTAATCTTATAGAAACCCTTCAGTAATTTGAATGTGTCACTCATATCACCCCTTTTCCACCTATCAACCACTGGGGTAAGGTGGTACAACACCGGGAAGCTCGTTGCAAAGGTACCTGTTCTCATAAGGTTCATTCCACAGACCTGCTATCATCTTGGTCACTCGTCTCTGGATCCTCTTCACCTCCTTCCCATCAAGAAGAAACCCTGGTGCTCATATATGGGCACAGTAGTCTAGATGGGGTCTTATCTAGGCTCGATATAGAGGAACGATAACTTGTTTGTCTCTGCTTGTTAAAGTATTTTTCAGCAACCAAGTGATTTGATGAGCTGATTTAGCCACTTTTGCAATGTGCCCCCTAAACTTCAACTCCCTATCCACCAACACTCCCAAATCCCTGGCCTCATCAATCTCCTGGAGTATGGTTCCACCAATGTGATATACTGCTGCTAATCTTTTCACTCTAAAATGCATAACCTCACACTTTGGCACCTTAAATTGACATCCATTTTCCCTAGCCCAGTCCTCCAAACTATCCAAATCATCCTGCAAAATTTTGACATCCTGTGCACTCACAATTGCTCTACCCAACTTTACATCATCAGCAAACAAGTGAACACTTCCTCTCAGATCCTTTCCTATATTGTTAATGAACAAATTGAAAAGTAGTGATTCAAGAACAGAACCTTTCTGAAAGTTTGTTTTTCACTTGGTTAGACTATAATAAATTTAGTTTAATCCTTTATCCAAGTGTGAGCAAACAAAGATTGCACCTGAAAGTATCTTCAGGACTGGGGTAAGGTGGTACAACACCGGGTAGCTCGTTGCAAAGGTAGAGCAAGCTAACATCATTCCTATCTCAGTATCTCCCATAATGAGATAGGAATGATGTTAGCTTAAGTGGTTCATCTCCTTACAGATACGTATAATGTTATGCATTAAGGGAAGAACCACTACCCAGACTAGTTTCGCCCTTTATTGAGGTGTCTTCAGTGGGAGCCAGGCTCAAGTGGAGATATCAGGCAGAAGCATTAGCAAGGTCATCTCTACCTATAGGAGTTGCCAAACGGTGTGCCACCTTTTTATTAAATTACTCTGGATTTAGAGAAAGATGTTGAAAGTTTATTTTCCACTTGTTTAGACTATAATAAATTTAGTTTAATCTTTTATCCAAGTGTGAGCAAACAAAGTTTGCGCCTGAAAGTTTGCGCCTTCAGGACTGGGATAAGGTGGTACAACACCGGGCAACTCGTTGCAAAGGTGAAGCAAGCTAACTAATAGGTAGAGATGACCTTGCTAATGCTTCTGCCTGGCATCTCCACTTGGGCCTGACTCCCACTGAAGAGACCTCAATAAAGGTCAAAACTAGTCTGGGTAGTGGTCCTTCCCTTAATGCATAACATTAAACATATCTGCAAGGAGATGTGCTTTGCATTATGGCAGATACTGAGATAGGAATGATGTTATCTTGCTTCACCTTTGCAACGAGTTTCCCGGTGTTGTACCACCTTACCCGAGTCCTGAAGATACTTTCAGGCGCAAACTTTGTTTACTCACACTTGGATAAAGAATTAAACTAAATTTATTAAAGAACAGAGTCCTGCGGCACACCACTAGTCACAAGCAGTCTTTTGGACTCCACTCTCTGGTATCTCTCCATCAACCACCCTCCTATCCATCTCACCAACCCTATATCCATCCCCATCTGCTCCAGTTTACTGATTAGTGTTCCATGTCTTATCCTGTCAAAGGCCTTGGCAAAGTCCAGCAGAATCACTGTAAACCCATTACCCTTATCCAGTTCAGCTGTCACTGTGTTATAAAACGTGAGCAAGTTACTGAGGCATGATGTACCCGTTCACAAAACCATGTTGTCCCCAATACAGTATCCTATTTTCTTCTATTCAATCTTGTATTTTCCTCTTGACTATTTTCTCCAGGACCTTGATAATGATTCCTGTTATGCTGATTGGCCGGTAATTTTCAACAGCAGCCTTGGAACCACCTTTATGCAGCGGAACTATTTTCCCCTCTTTCCACTCCCTCGGGACTAACCCAGACCCGAGACATAAACAAAATGGTCAAGGGTACTGACAATTCTTTAGCCGCTTCACATACGACACGAGCTGGTATACCATCCAATCCCACAGATGTAATGACATTGAGGTTTTGCAATAGACTACTCACCTCCACTTCATTCACCACAATTCCTGTATAATCTATTGGTTCATTCATTTCTGCAATGTCATCATCTGGAATATATTTTCTTGCAAAGTGCTCGTTCAGTAATTCAACTATATCAACTGATTCAGTTACCTCCCTACCATCGGTATTCTTTAAAATCATTCTGCCAGAAAGAGTGGCTTTAGCAATAAAGAGAGGGCATGAAACAGACAAGATGATAGTTATGGTGGGTACGAATGACCTGAGAGGTAGTATAAATCGGGTAGGAAAAGATTTAAGAACATTATTAGATATTGTGAAGAGGAAAAGTGTCAATGGGAGAATAGTGTGTGTGCTGCCTCGTTTTGACAATTACGAGTTAAGTAGACGAGCAATGATAATGAATGATATGATTGCAAGAATGTGCAGAAAAAGAGGTCTGGAGTTTGTTGATGTTTGGAGTGTGTTTGAAGGAAAAAGGCAGTTGTATGCTAGAGATGGACTGCATCTTAACATGGAAGGACATAAGAGATTGAAGAAGTTATTGTTTTCTGAACAGGTTGAAGTTATTGGGCAGGGAAACTAATATTGAAAAGGTTGAGTGTAAGAGAGAGAAACTTTAGCACTGATTGTGTATTTATTGATCCTTATAGGCAGAATAAATTGCAGAAGAGAGGGGGAAAAAATCGGCATAGGACTACGGTAGTTAGTGACTTATATATCAGTTCTAAAGCCGGTACAAGATCTAGAGGGAATCTGCAATTTTTGTATACCAATGCTAGAAGCATTAGAAATAAGAGAGAAGAATTTTTGGCATTAGTCAGTGAAATCTCACCAAAAGTTGTAGGCATTAGTGAAACTTGGCTGTCAGCAGAAGATGTGGTCACTGGAATTGAATGTGATGGGTACAGTATTTTCAGGGAGGATAGAGAAGATAGAACAGGAGGAGGAGTACTGTTGATGATAGCTGATGTGTTGCAGCCAAAGAAAGTAGTATATCATGATGATAGACATGTGAATGAGAGTTCATTTGAGGCAGTCTGGTGCGAAATAGTGACCAACGCAACCAAATATACAGTTGGATGCTGCTATAGGCCAGGGAGTACAGGGGGAGATATTGAATTCATGCATCAGCAACTTAGTGCAATGAGTGAAGGCTTAGTGATTATTATGGGGGATTTTAATTATGGTGATATCAATTGGAAGGAGGAAATATCACGTAGCAAAAAGGAAATGGAGTTCATACATCTGCTACGAGATAATTACTTGAAACAGCACGTAACTGAAGGGACACGTGGTGTGAGAGTGTTGGACCTGGTTATTGGTTCAGAGGTTATGTGCATAAGTAAGGTGACCTCGTTACCTCCAGTTGGTGAAAGCGATCATGTGGTATTGACTTGGGAGGTTGCAAAATCTGTGGATTTTTCTATTAAGAAGGGGTATGTACGAAACTACAGGTTAGGCAATTATAACAAGCTTCGGAGTGAGCTTGGAGCCATCCCATGGCAGAACATATTGCAAGGGAAAGATGTTAGCAGTGCTTGGGATAAAATCAGTGGGTATCTGAGGAAAGCAATATCAGATTGTGCCCCCATGGTCAGGAGGTCAAACAAGGCAGGCATTAGATGGATGAGCAGTAGTATCAAGCTTGAACTACAAAAAAAGAAAATGTTATGGAGAATTTACAAGGAGAAGGGCGATCAGGACACCCATGAGCAGTACAAGGCTCAAGCTAGGAAGGTTACCAGCATAGTAAGAAAAGCTAAATCAGATTATGAGAAGACCTTAGCCAAAGAGATCAAGGGTAATCCCAAAGAGTTCTTCCGCTATGTGGCAAGTAAGAGGAAGAATGACTTCGGAAGGATAACCTCAGTGGGTGCTGATGGTATTGAGGTGACAAAATCAGATGTAATAGTCGAGTTACTGAGTGATCACTTCTCAAAAGTCTATCACCCAAGTGAGGATATCTCTATACCTATAGCAATACCTAATGTGAGAATTGAAGCTAAAGAATCAGAGGTATTAAATATATTGCGAAACTTAAATGCAAACACTGCGGTAGGCTTAGATGGAATATCAGCTCGGGTGTTGCGTGAATGTGCAAATGAATTGTCAACCCCTCTTACCTGGATATTTAATTTAAGTTTGAACTCTGGTATGGTCCCTAGGGAGTGGAAGTTAGGCAAAGTGGTTCCTTTGCATAAGGGTGGCTCTAAAACTGCAGTATTGAATTACAGACCAATCACCATCTCAGGAGTAGTGGTAAAAGTATTGGAAAAGTTGGTTAAAGACAAAATTCAAGAATGGGTGGATCAGGATATGATACTCTATAGAGGCCAACATGGTTTTGTTAAAGGTAGATCCTGCCTTAGCAATCTATTAAGTATCCATAATAGAATAACATCAGAGTTGGACAAAGGAACTGGCTACACAGTGGTACTTCTGGATTTTGCTAAGGCTTTTGACAGGATACCCCATAGAACACTGTTACGCAAATTGGAGCAGATGGGAATGGATATTAAATTGGTGATATGGATAGGAGAATGGCTCAGGGAGAGATACCATAAGGTGGTGTATGGAGGAGCCGAGTCCAGAATGAGGCAGGTGACCAGTGGTGTGCCTCAGGGCTCTGTGCTTGGGCCAATGTTGTTTAATTTGTATATAAATGATATAGGAAACGGCTTAAAGGGAGATATTCAGTTGTTTGCTGATGATGCAAAGTTGTGTAGTGCAATAAAAAATCAAGCTGATGTTGAAAGTTTGCAGGAGGATTTAAATAAGCTGGTAAAATGGGCAAAAGAAAATGGATGTCAGTTCAATGTGGAAAAGTGTAAAGTCTTGCATTTTGGGATTAAAAGATTACCAGCTGTGTACTACATAGATGGAAAGGTACTCCAAGAGATTGATGAGGCTAGGGACTTAGGGGTATTGGTAGATAAGGAGATGAAGTTCAGAGGACACATTGCTAAGGTGTCCAAGATTGCACATAGGATTACTTGGTTGTTGAGGAACACACTGACATCCAGAGATAAAGAGGTTATTATTCCCCTTTATAAAGCATTGATACTTCCACATTTGGATTACTGTGCTCAGGTCTGGTCACCTGGATTCCTTGGAGATGAGGAGGCTGTGGAGAGGGTTCAGAGAAGAGTGACCAAGTTGGTGAGTGATATAAAAAATGCTCCCTACATTGATAGATTGAGAGCTTGTGGATTGCAGAGATTGGCTGATAGGCAAAGAAGAGGGGATATGATAGAAACATTCAAATTACTAAAAGGTTTTTATAGGATTGATGCAGGGGAAATGTTTCAGCTGTGTGATAGTGATGGAAGAACAAGAGGTCATCTCTGGAAATTAAAGAAGAGTGTGGTTAACAAAGGTGTCAGAACAAGGTTTTTTGCCTGGAGGGTGGTGAATGAGTGGAATTCATTGCCTGACTTTGTTGTGAGCTCTTCATCTGTAAATGAATTCAAGAAGAGATATGACAGATATTGTTTTGCTAGTTTGGGTCTCCCGCGATGAGTCTACTGACTCCATGGAGATACCCGTAATAATAATAATATACATTTTTTCTTTTACTTGCAATGTATCGAAAAAACTGTTTAGGATTCTCTTTCGCCTGCATGGCCAATGTTCTTTCATAATCCTTTTTTGCTTTTCTTACCACACTCTTTACCCTTCTGGCCTGCACTTTATACTGTTCATGTGCCTGCCAGTCACCTTTCTCCTTAAATTCCCTCCATAGTGGTTTCTTTTTTTGCAGCTCAAGCTTAATGGTGTTATTCATCCATTTAACCCCTACTTGATTTATTATTCGGACTTTAGGTATACAGTCAGCCATTGCTTCATGCAAACACTTCTTAACCGCCTTCCATGCACTATCAACTTCTAGCCCTTGCAGTTGTACATGCCATGGCACTGAGCCAATCAATTTCTAAGCTTGTCATACTTACCAGCTCGATAATTCCACATGTACCCTGTCTTAAATCCAAATTCCACACCTTTAGCCACCTCCTAAGTCAAGCCCCTTTGATCACTCTCACCAATTGGTGGCAACGTGGTCATATTCGTTACAGCCAAATTCTCAAATGCAATTACTAGGTCAAGCACTCTCTGACCGCCTAGTATTTTCCATTACATGCAGTCGCAGATAGTTATCCCTTAATAACTGCATGAAATCCAATTTCTTCCTCCCATGTGTCCTCTCCTCCTTCCAATCAATGTCACCATAGTCGAAATCTCCCATAATAATTACCCTCCTTCCACTCATTTCTTCTATTTGCTTATGCATACTATCTCCACCATCTATTCCATCACCTGGTCTATAGCAGCACCCAACTGTAGATTTTGTTCTGCTAGCTTCAATCTCACACCAAATAGCCTCAAATGATATGAGTATTATATGTTTAGTCTAGGTTCATTGCCTACCTAATATCAGATACCTGGTCAATAAATATTTCACTGACATTAAAAAATCTGCTTGCTTGCTTCAAAACTACACACGTGCATGTATATATATATATAATGGGCTAAAATTATACCGGAAGAAAAAAAAATCACCAGCTATTAAAGTTTGGGAAATCACTATTATAAGGTAATACTGTATTTATGTAAGATTTTCTGTATGTTTCTTGCAAAGTCAACATAAGTAATATGCCTGCTTTGGAGAATTTGAAAGAAGGGAAACAAAAACTTGTATGTTTCTCTTTTGACTCTTATTCCAGACTCATCAATCAACAGGTGGGGATAATTTAATTGCCAGTCAGTTTCCTTATCAGACAACCATCGTATGATCATCGCTGATGGAAACTCTGTGTACATGCAACATAGGATGGGATTATTTTTACTGCTTTAGCTAACGGAAATGAATTTGCTATATGGAGGAAATGGGGATCAATATTTGCAAATGTATCTTAGAGAAAAGTTCAAGCTCCTTAGTACTAAGTACCACTGAGTGGTAGATGAATTTCGTTATTTGGTCACTATTATTTTATCTTTCTGCTTATTCTGGAAAGTGTGCTAAGAGGAAATGAGTAGTGGTTTGTAAAAGGGATCACTTATGCTGATTTGTGGAAGAATTCATCAGTACATATTCCATGTGTACTGATGAAAATAATACCACCAAAATTCTGGTCTTTGATTTTCATTTTTTAAATTATGACTTTCTCCACTCTGATTTTCCTAATAACAAAATGATTTTTCTTACAGATTTTAATGTTCATACCTTTTGACATTCTTTTTCCAAGTGCAATGATCCAGCAGGAAATGCTGAGATACTTGCTTTTGACCACATATTTGCCTACAACAATCATGATCTTAATCATTTCCAAACATTAGTCTTTTCCAAAGCTCAACTTATTTGGTTTGGGAATATTTTTCCTTATCAAGAGAACTGGCAATGCCTCTGAAGGTTAATCTAAATCTCAACTCTGGCAAGGGTCCAAGAGAGTGGAAAACAGGATTAGATAGCTCCATTACATAAAAGTAGCTCCAAAACAGAAGTAGCAAATTACAGACCAGTTGGTATCTCTGGAGTTGTGGTTAAAGTATTAGAAAAGTTAGTTAAAAGTAAAATTCAGGAATGGGTGAATAGGAATATGATACTCTATGGGGGACAGCATGGCTTTGTAAAAACTGTGCTGCCCCCAGTAAAGACTTCAGTAATTTATTCTCATATATTAAGGGGGCAGTGAAACTGGATAAAAGAAATGGCTACACTGTGATACTACTCAACTTTGCAAAGGCATTTGACAGAATACTGCATGGAAAACTATTATATAATTGGAGCAAATGGTAATGAATATGAAGCTGGTGCATGCAACAGCTTCATATGTGGCTGACAGACATCCGAGGGTGATATATGATGGAGTGGAATCAAGGCAAATGAGGGCAACTAGTGGCATGACTCAGGGCTCTGTACTTTTAATTTGTACATTAAAAGATATGAGGGGGATATTCAGTTGTTTGCTGATGATATAAAACTGGGGAGGGCAATAGTTGATAAAAGTGATGTAGATATCCTGCAGGATGATTTAAATAAATTGGCAGTGTGGGAAAAGGACAATGGTTGTCAATTTAATGTTGCAAAATGTAAGATAATGCATCTTTGGGATGAAAAGATTACATACCATCTATCATATTGATGGTAATAGATTACAGGAAATTGAGGCTAGGGATCTGGGGTTGATGGTGGATAGAGATTTGAAATTCAGAGGACATAATGCGAAGGTTGGTAGAATAGCTTGGGGGATGTTGAAGAACACATTGACAGGTAAAGATAGAGAGGTTATTGTCCCTCTTTATTTATAAGGCTATGATTCAGTTACATGTTGACTACTGTGCACAGATTTGGTCACTTGCATTCCTAGGGGACTGGGTGTTGGAGAGGATTCAGAGATGAGTGACACGATCTTGTGACAGGTCTGTGGAATGCTCCATATGAGGATAGATTGAAGGTATGTTGGTTTCAGAATTTAGCTGACAGGTGGAGGAGAGGGGGATATTGATAGAAACTTGTAAGTTACTAAAATGATTCTATAAGATTGATACAAAAGAAATTTTTCAATACATGAGGAGTATGGGGAGAACAAGAAGTCGGACTTTGAAGTTGTCTAAGAGTGTGGTTAGTAAGGGTGTGTGTGGACTAGTTTCTTTACTTGGAGAGTGGTGAATGAATGGAATGGATTACCAGAGGTGGATGTGAGTATCCCAACAAAAGACTGCAATGAGTCTTGACTCCATGAGATAAATGTCTAAATAATATTAGGTCACAAATATTATTTATGAAAACAAACAACAAAGAAATAATCTTGATCAGATTATCTGTTTTCGAACTTCTAATTTGTACTAATGGTCAGATTATGTACTTGGTCAGATTATTTGTTTTCAGACTTCTAATTTTGCACTAACTGTATTGCTGCCAATTCTTATGGGTATCAAAGCTCTATTCTGAATTGTTGTGTCCCTATTTACGATTATTAAACTTTCTTTTATCCTTTCAAGTGAATCTCTATTTTATTAGAAATTTTTATTTCTAATAAAATTTTTATAATCTCTATTTCATTAGAAAGAGATCATATGAATCTTAACTGATATCCAAAGTTCTGGTCTTGATGGTATTGCTCTAATTACTGTGAAAGAATTTTTATGCTTCTCATTGTATTTCCCATTCATTATGGTTCCCATTCTCAGTTTTGATTTCTTTCTAATTTAATAAAGAAAGCCTTAAGTCATAAACAAAATTGTGAATTTGCAATGAGACACATACACAGAACAGATAAAAATAGTCTACAGTATCCCAGCTTTTTTGAACAATTTAACAATTTTGCTACTCTTAGTAAAATTAGGGGAAAAAAAATAATATAACCAATTGTCTTTTTTCTCTCTCATATGATTTTGTAGTTCATGCAGTGTTATGTAATCAAAATTTTATTATATTATGAATACACTGTACTTAGCTCAGAAACCACCTGATTTTTTCTGATCATATTTAAAAAAATGCTTTTTTTTTTTTTTTTTTTACTTGTGAAATAAGATAACATTAGTTTTCTGATTTCTTTGCCATCTGAGACAGTTCACAAATGTGAGTTTTACACATATACACTTGCACAATTTGAAACCGGCATTCCATAACTGTTGACAAAACTGCTAAAAATTCTCCTGCCTGACACAAAAGTACTTGATATATAAGTCATGCAAGCTGCCATCTGATGTATGATGTTCATATACTGGTTCGGCTATCTAAGTGAATCCCAGAATACTCTGCGTATTATGTAGCAGATTTCACGTATTAGCTATTTAAAGTTGTGTTTATTTGTCTTGTTACTATTAAAACCTTTGTAGACTGTAGACTAATTACAAGTCATCTTACTCAAATAACGTCTTATTCTACTTTCTACATGTCTTATAACATGCCCTACATGTCTTATTCCACTTGATGGTGGATTCTGCTATCTATGTAAAAAAAAAAAAAAAAAAAAAAAAAAAATCTTAATCTTTGTTCACTGCGGTCTTATACAACTTCTATGGATGACCATAAAAGTTGTAAAAGATTAATATGATAACTCATTAGTTTCAGATTCGCTTTCATGAATCAAGATGTGATCTATGCCATTGGGATCAAATTTTTTCTTAAAATTTAGCCTTTTATCTTCACCCTGAGTGGGCATAATTTCTGTGCTATTCTTTATATTTTGTGTTTATTCCTGCACCTATATCCTCTTTTAACCAATTTTTGCATATGACAATAATCTTTTGACAGATAGTCTCATCATTTCCACACTTGTCACCCTTGTCATCCCAATCTTAACAGCCATTTGAAAACTGTTGAGTCATGTCTATGCTGTTTTTTTTGCTTCACATTGCTACTCTGAACACCAATAAGTATAGATAAGGTGTATGTATCAGTTTTGGAATAAAAGCAACAGGAATTATAATCTTCAAGGCCTATAGGACATTGTGGGAGGGTTGGTCATGTCCTGTTAATTAGCCAAGAAGAGTTTGCTTCTCATTGAAATCCATAGCAGGCATGATTATGTGACATGCTGATTGCCGTTTGGCAGTTGTACATAAAGCAACATTTGTTCATAATGGTTATATTGTTTTCACTTTACGAGTAATTAGTTACAATGCAGATAGCTAACTTAAGTTAATTTAACTACTGTATGTTGGTTATATTTGATATAATTATTTGTATAATTTGAAGAAATGAAAAATAATATCAATTAGCAAATATATACATTTTATTAAAATAAGTACTGGAATAGCACTATTTCTGAGAAATGTCAATTGCACACATACCTGATTAGTATATGGATCTCTTTTAGCCTTCATCATGTCTTCTACCTTTCCTACGAATATTATCAAAAACTCAAGGAGCAGTTGTAACTCATAAGTTTTTCTTAAAGGTGTTCTGTTGAGTACATGAATGTGCTCAGGCCATTCAAGTTTTTTCACATTTTCCTTAAACCATGTCTTAAACCACATTTTCCATAAAGTGGATGACAAACAATATTAAACAGGAACTGCTTGTGAAAAAGAGGCTATGGAAGAGATATAAGGAGACAGGTGAAGACAGATGCATGAAGAATATGAGACACATACCAGGAGAGTGACTAGTATGGTAAGGAAGGTGAAACTGAAATATGAGAAGAGATTGGCCCTAAGATCCAAAGAAAATCCTAGGGAATTTTTTAGCTATGTGGCCAGTAGGAGGAGAAATGATTGTGAAAGGATGACATTGTGGGATGAAAATGGGAATAGAATGACTGATGCAGAGTACACAGTGGAATTGTTCAATGAACACTTTATTGGTGCATTTCATCCTGGAGGAGTCAATTTGAATACTAGAGGGATAGGGCAGATTAGAGGTGCAGGAGGAGAGTGTTTCAAATACTGAGTACTCTTGATGTCAATAAAACATTGGGACTGGATGGTATTTCACAAGTTTTGAGAGAATGTGCTAAGGATCTGACGCTGCATTTGACCTGGCTTTTTAATGAAAGTCTGGCTATGGGAAAGGTGCCCCAGGAATGGAAGGAGGGTAAGATAGTGCCATTTCATAAGGACGGTAGCAGACTGGAAGTGTCTAATTATAGGCTAGTTTGTATGTCGTCAGTAGTTAGTTAGTAAGATCTTGGAGAAAATAGTGAGGGACCGTATACAGCATTGGGCAGATGTGGGTAATGTTATCTGTGAGATTCTACATGGATTTGTGAAGGGGCACTCTTGTTTTAGCAATACTAGCCTTTTATGATAAAGTTACAAGAGCATTAGTTGAGGGAAAGGCATATACCACCATTTTCCTAGACTTAGCAAAGGCATTTGTCAGGGTCCACATGATAAGCTGATATTCAAGTTGTAGCACATGGGTCTGGATGTCAGATTGTTCAACTGGATTCAGGATTGGCTGTCCGATAGGTATCAGAGAGTTGTGTATGGTGGAGCAATATCAAAGAGGCAGAAGGTTACAAGTGGGATTCCACAGGGCTCAGTACTCGGACCCATATTGTTTAACCTTTATATCAATGACATTGTCCGTGGATTGCAAGGGGATATTCAGTTGTGTGCGGATGATGTGAAGCTGGGAAGGGTTATTAATAATAGTGCAGATGTGGTAGCCCTGCAAGAGGATTTGAATAAGCTAGATAGATGGACAAATGAATGGGAGTGTCAGTTTAATGCAGCAAAATGTAAGGTCTTGAGGTTTGGGACACGTCGATGGGATGCTGCATACTCTATGGGAGGAGTTAAACTGGAGGAAGTAGGGGAGAGAAGAGATCTGGGGTTGATGATTGATAGAAACCTGAAATTTAGGGGATATATTGCAAAGGTAGTGAAGGTAACACAGATGATTGCTGCAATAATGAGAAGGACACTGACCTGCAGAGATAACATGGTTATCATTCCATTGTATAAGACTCTGATCAGACCACACTTAGACTATTGTTCTCAGATCTAGTCCCCAGGATTTGAAGGAGATAAATTAACTGTGGAAAGGGTACAAAGGCGAATAACAAAGATGGTGTCAGGACTGTACAATATTAGTTATGAGGATCGGCTGAGGGAGTGTGGACTGCAGAGTTTGGTGGATAGAAGAGGTGATATGATTGAGACTTTTAAAGGTGGTTACACGGTTGACACTGGGGAGTTCTTTCGCTTGGTTGAACAGTGGGAAGGAGTAATGACAAGGGGGCCATCCCTGGAAGTTATGAAAGGAAACTGTTAGAAAGAGGGTGAGGAGTGGTTTCATTGCATGGAGGGCGGTTGAACCATGGAATGCATTGCCTGATGGAGTGGTGAGAGCAGGAACAGTCAATGCGTTTAAGGAGTGGTATGGTAGACTTTGTGTTTCCTAGGAGGGACCTCCTTCGATGAGTCTAGATAGACTTGTTTTTCTTAGAAAGGACCTCCCACGATGAGTCTTTTGACTCCATGGAGGCATGAATAATAATATAAAATAATTCTTTTAGTTCTTCCAATTGTATTTATTCTATATCAGTACTGATTTCTTCATTATTATTTTCTATTATTAAATTTGGGACATTCCATAAATTCTTATAATGTTCTATTCATTGTTTCTCTTGAATTATGTGCTGTATCTTTTTCTTCATTGTTTAATTTCCTTAACATTTTGTAGGTTGTCTTGTCTTTCATGTATGTCTTCTTTTATTTTATTAATAAGCCTGTCCCAAGAATTTTTCTTAGCTATCTGTACTATGGTTTTAGCCATAATTCTTTTGTTTTTGTATATTTCTTCTGTTTCCTTTGTATGTTTTTGAAGGAGTGATTTGTATGCCATTTGTTTTTCTTTTATTGCATTTTCTGTATCTATTCTTCCAGATTTTTAATGTTTTTCTTTTTAATATTTATTTTTCTTTCCAAGTACTTCATAGGCTGTTTTATGAATTATCTTAAAGTTTTCTGTTCTTCTTTTATATCTTCACTGATTTGGGCTTCTTTATATAATGTTAATCATGATTGGTATAGCATTCTAACTTTCTTCTTTTAATAAACTTTGTATACTTGTTCTATTTCTTGTTTTTTTCTTATTTACTTCCTTTCTCCATTTTGCTTGTATTTTTATTTTAGAGACTACTAAATAACGATCTGAAAAAATTTCACTTCCTCTATAAACATGTGCATCTCTTGCTACCGTTGCTAGTTTCTGATTAGTAATGATATAATCAATTATAGATCTTGTGCCTCTGCCATTCCAAGGATATTTATTTCTATTATTTTTTTGAAAAAAAAAAGTATTGGTTATTTTAAAATTATTGAAAGTACAGAAGTCTAATATTACCAAATTTTGACCATTGTTATTCATGCGAATTTCTCCATATTTTCTTAAGACATTTCGGATGGATTATTTCCAACTCTAGCATTAAGATCTCCTATTAATATATAGTCATTTTTATTACATTTAACTGTTTTTGTAGTTTCTCATAAAATTGTTTGAAATCCTCTTTCCTACCTTCTTCAGGATCATATACTTCTATGATATTTAAGTAGTTTCTATTTGTTTTTAATTTACATGTTATACTTTGATCATTTACAAAACTGTACTTTTGTATTCTAGTTTTTCATTTATTATTGATTAAAATGGCCACACTGCTACAAGCTCTGATATGTTGGTTCACTGGACTGTATAGCATAGTAAAACCATCTATATCTTTTGTTCCCTTTTGTTTCTATTATCATGACTATAATAATATTTTAACTTTTTAGTTGTTTTACCAATTCTAATTCCTTTTAGTGTTATGCTTTGCTTTAAAATGTTCAAGATTCCTAATCATTTACCTTTATTCTTTCTTGGTCATTTTCGGTTGTTTCAGTCTGAATTTTCCAGTTCCAGCATCTCAGTTATAGAAATTTTTTATTTGGTAAGGTAACTAGCCTTACCTCCTACTTGTCATTTGACAAGCTATGTAGATTTAGCCCAGAACAAATCAGTAAACCTCCTTTATACTTGTTGTATAATCATATCACATAATCTGTGATGTTTTCAAATATCCCCAGCCCCCACAGATTTTTATGGCTTTTTGTAGATTGATATGCTAATAACATTTTGCTTGTTTTTAATAGCAATTTTTTGTTTGTTTTTCAGCTAGTAAAACCAGAAGAAATGGTGAATCCCAATGTGGATGAGCTTTCGATGATGACGTATCTGTCCCAGTTTCCTAATGCTAAACTAAAGCCTGGTGCTCCACTTAGGCCTCGCATCAATCCTAATAGAGTAAGATGTTATGGTCCTGGTATAGAACCAACTGGTGTCGTCGTAGGTGCTCCTACTAATTTCACTGTTGAAACATTCAGTGCTGGTAAAGGCGATGTACAAGTAGCTATTCAGAACCCTGCTGGCCAATTAGAACCAGTAAGTAGATACTTATGGAAAAAAAGTTAGTGATTGCTGTATTTTATGAATATAAGCTGGCAATCAGTAAAATGCTGAATTTGATTTTTGTTGCAAATAAAGAATGTAACATGATCTTTACTCTTCCATTGTTAAAATAATTAAAAGTTGTATTGTAATTTATAATTCAAATATTATTCCTTTTTATGTGACACTTGTGTTGGAGAAAATTTTAACTTTGCAATTTCAAATTGCATTCTTTTTTTAAACATGTTAGATATGTTTAGAGATTTAGTCATGCCAGACTATAATTTTTGACATTTTACAATAGACAGTATAATACTATAACATAAACATATACACATCAGAATGTGTTAATGTTACAGCATAGGATAGTTTATTTTGACATTGAACTTCAGTTTTGAATGAGAGCTACTCCATGGAATGGAATAAAAAGAAAAAAAAAAAATCTTTGAAGGAAAAATACTCTACCCCCCCAATGGAAAACAGTTTTGGTGTGTTATACACTTGTATAATCAAAATTAAGCATTTGATTCATTATCTTCATCTGCCTATGGCCAGTGTTGAGGTTACCATGAATAATAGTTTTCCAGTTCAATCTCTCAGCAGCCAAGTTATTTAAATTTTTGTAAGTGTTCTTTGTTTCATTACACCAGTGTATGATCAAATGTCCAAATTTAGAAACAAAACTAGAGAAAACCTGTAAATCCACCAGGAAACAAAGTTAATGGTTGCAGAAAAATATGAAATAATATTTACACATGCACAGTTGCTCAGATAAGTAGCTTGCTGGAAATATAAACAGTTGCTAGAGTTCATATTTGGCTTACCATAGTGAACTCGTATTGACTTGGTATCTGATGCAAGTTGGTTGTAAACATCATTGTTATGAGCGATTCATAAAATTAGGCTAAATACTCTTATATATCACTGTTATTTCTCCTTTGCATTATTATTATTATTATTCAGGCCTCCAAGGAGTCAAAAGACTCATCGAGGGAGGTCCTTCCTAAGAAACATAGTCTATCATACCACTCTTTAAACTCACTGACCGTTCTCGCTCCCACCACTCCATCAGGCAATGCATTCCACGGCTCAACCACCCTCCACACAAAGAAACCACTCCTTACCCTCTTGCTCACAGTTTCCTTTCGTAACTTCCAGGGATGGCCTCTTGTCATCACTCCTTCCCGCTGTTCAACCAAGCGAAAGAACTCCCCAGTGTCAACCCTGTAACCACCTCTCAACAGTTTAAAAGTCTCAATCATATCACCTCTCCTTCTTCTATCCACCAAACTCTGCAGTCCACATTCTCTCAGCCGATCCTCATAACTATCCTTGTACAGTCCTGAAACCATCTTTGTCATCCGTCTTTGTATCCTTTCCACAGTTAATTTATCCCCTTCAAATCCTGGGGACCAAATCTGAGAACAATAGTCCAAGTGTGGTCTGATCAGAGGCTTATACAACGGAATGATAACCCTCTTATCTCTGCAGGTCAGTGTCCTTCTCAAAATAGCAGCAATCCTCTGTGTTACCTTCACCACCTTTGCAATATGTCCCCTAAACTTCAGGTTTCTATCAATCATCAACCCCAGATCTCTTGTCTCCCCTACTTCCTCCAGTATAACTCCTCCCATAGAGTATGCAGCATCCCATCGATGTTTCCCAAACCCCAAGACCTTACATTTTGCTGCATTAAACTGACACCCCCATTCATTTGCCATCTATTTAGCTTATTTAAATCCTCTTGCAGGGCTACCACATCTGCACTATCACTAATAATCCTTCCCAGCTTCGCATCATCCGCAAACAACTGAATATCCCCCTGCAATCCACTGGCTATGTCATTGATATAAAGGTTAAACAATACAGGTCCTAGTACTGAGCCCTGTGGGACCCCACTTGTAACCCTCTGCCTCCTGGAAACTGCTCCACCATACACAACTCTCTGATACCTATTAGACAGCCAATCCTGAATCCAGTTGATCAATCTGACATCCAGACCCATGTGCTGCAACTTAAATATCAGCTTATCATGTGGCACCCTGTCAAATGCCTTCGCCAAGTCTAAGAAAATTGCAGTATATGCCTTTCCCTCATCTAATGTTCTTGTAACTTTATTATAAAAGGCTAGCATATTGCTTAAACAAGAGCGTCCTTTCACAAATCCATGTTGATTCTCACAGATAACATTACCCTCATCTGCCCAATGCTGTATACGGTCCCTCACTACTTTCTCCAAGATCTTAACAACTACTGATGACACACAGACTGGCCTATAATTAGACACTTCCAGTCTGTTACCACCCTTATGCAATGGCACTATCTTACCTTCCTTCCATTCCATTCCCTATAATGTAATCAGAATGGGCCATAATCTTTCATAGTCATTTCCTTTCATATGTAGATATTTTCATTGAGCATGAAAACCAATCGGTTAACCTCTAACTGGCCAGAATGGATGAAATATCAAATAACCTTTTCACATTTGTGTTTGGTGGATGTCTGCATCTTTCATGGTTCAGAGGAGTTTTCAAAGTTTTTGACCTATGTGCATGGCTCATACAGCTCATTTTAAAACTCAGTTATTAACTCAATGTTTTTATGGTGATTTTCTGTGAATCTACATTATTGAAACATATTTGTGTTAGTTGAAAATGCTAAAAAAAATTGGAATAAGCTGGTTGAAAAAATGTTTGGCTTGATAGCATATTACATAGCTGCCACTATGCCCATCATTTGCTACATGTATCATGAATTCATTACAAGATTTCAGATGATTCCAAAATGAAAGTAAGATGCTTTTTTTTATTTTTCCAGTTTTGATTATATGCAGTTCATATGTTGCATATTATTTTTGGTAAATTCTTAGTGTTTCATATTAATTTTTTTATTATATTTGAAGGAAGCCAGGTTCATTGCACCCTGAAACGTTCATTAGTTATGTTTATGAAGCCATTTTCTGTACATATATACCGTATTTTTTCCGTGTGTAAGATGTTCCCATGTATAAGACAAACCCTACTTTTTCGAATCCAAAATTAAGAAATCAGTTTTTTAAACATAAAACAGAATACGTTTAATATTTTTTTTAAATATTGAAAGTATATTTAGTAATTAGGTAATATTTTCAAGATACATACTAAGAAATTATGCATTACTCTCATTTCCGGGAATTTCGTTTTCTTCATCGCTATTAATTCCAGACATCACTTTCTTCAACCTTTACTGCATGACTGCTGTCTTCTGAATCACTGTCTATATATATGAGATCATCCTTAGTTCCATCCATGGCATTGCTGACACATTTCTTGAAAGACTTCACAAACACCTCTTGCTTGACTCCATTCCATGAGTTTAGGACTCAGTAATGGCTGTTTTTTTCACTCTTTCACTTCTTTCACTCTCTGTGTCAAGTTATTGCCTGCTTTTTGCATCCATTTATTCCATTCTTCATTCATCAGATCATCAGAGCTTTGAAGGGCTTGTTGATAGAAATATCTAGTGGCTGTCACTGACCTGTAAATCCACCAGGAATAACTGCTAGCTGTGTTTGCAAATCCACTGCAACCCTTTGTCTTTTCTGTTAAATGTGCTCAGAACTGATCAAACACAAGCAGAGTTGGCCTCTTCGAGAGCCCTCCAGGTCTTCTGGACCAAATCTTTGCAAACCAAATAGCCATGATTTCTTCATTCATCCAGCCATTCTCATGAACTTGGACAAGAATGCCAGGTGGTATGCTCTCTTTAGGATATGCTTTCCTCTTAAAAATGAGCATAGGAGGCAGTTTGGTACCATCTGCACAGCATGAAAGGACAGCACTATAGTGTGTCTTTTCATGACCACTTGTTTTGATTACCACTGTTTTGACCCCTTTCATATCAACAGTTATGTTGGAAGGCACATCAAAATTGAGAGGCACCTCATCCATGTTTGCAATCTGACTTGGTTCAAAAGCATATTTTTTCCAAAGTTTTATGACATAGGAGTAAAACTGTTGGATTTTATCCTCATAAGTTGGTGGAATTTTCTGGGCTAACTTGGTTTGTGTTTTCATGGCCAACTCTTCTCTCCTCATAAAGTTGAAGCACCATTTTGTCTTTCCTGTGAAATCAACAATGTTCATTTCTCTTGCAAACCTTTTTGCCTCATATTGAATAAGCTTGGTTGACACACACATCCCACTCTGGTGCTGCTCCATAATCCAAGTCTTAAGCCTCTGCTCCAAGTTTGGTCATTTTGCTGGTTTTCCTCTTAAGGCCCTCTTCTTTTTTGGCACCTTGAGTAGTTGTTTTTCCTGTTTTCTCCACTGTCTAATCATACATTCAGTTGGTGGAGGTCTCTCTGAAACTTTATTTCCATGTTCTTTTGTGTAATTGATGACTTTTAACTTGAATTTTGAAGAATATGACAATAATTTTTTATTTTCCAACATTTTTATGGGCTAGTGCTCAAAATATTGTTAATGCATTAACTTACCTCGCCAACAAGTTGCAGACGTATGAATGCCTTCAGAGTTCTGATTGGTTTATTCAGAATCAGCCGTTATTGACTTCAAT
This sequence comes from Typopeltis vanoorti, assembly GCF_054136105.1. NCBI lineage: Eukaryota > Metazoa > Arthropoda > Arachnida > Uropygi > Thelyphonidae > Typopeltis > Typopeltis vanoorti. The sequence goes on from NC_143568.1 coordinate 44,745,868, forward strand.
CGACAGAGTGAACAAAGGCTAGTAATTGGCGGAAGCCTGTTCTCTGACACATGGTACCTGCAGTTTCGCCACAGCAACTGTGGGTTTCTCAACTGGATACCCCCCAGTTTTAGGTCTAAAAATTTTAGAAAAAGTATAGTCTTATACACTATACTTTATTCTTATTATATTATATAATAAGAATAAATAAAATATAATATAATAAGAATAAGAAATATATAATTCTTAAAGTATATCTTTAACCTATTATGAGCATGTAATATAATAGTTTGACCTTATTTCATACATAAATACTGAATTTTCATATTAAATTTTGCTATTTGTTGTTGTTTAGTTTCATATTAAATTAGCTTGAAAGAGTTTGCATTCTTGTTTTGGAATTGCTGGGTTGTGGGATTCAGATCCCTCTGGCATCTATGTTTCTGAGTTCTTAGGTGGTAGATTTTCATCACGTAATGTTAAATCATCATTCTGACTTAATGGAGGCTTGAAGTTGTTGAAAAAAGTACAGGACAGAATTCCTACATTATCTGACTCTTAGCTCATCTGCAGAATAACATGCTATACATTTTCAACCTTTATGGGTGAATTATCTTACAAAGTTTTTCTAGTAAGTGTTCTCTGTTTTCATAAACTTTGTGTTGTTTCTATGAAAGATTCTATGAGTCTTTTTTTTTTTTTTTTTTGCCTTCATTGTAAATTTTTCTAGTATAGCCCATTTCTCAATGAGTCGCTGACTCCCTGGAGGTTTCTCTTAATAAAAATAACTTTGTAATGTGTTTTAAATAAATATTATAAAAGTAAATAAGTATATGCATTTCCATTAACCATTCATAAATGTGATGGGTGCTTAGAATATGCTTCATTGTGGCATTTCCCAGAAAAAATATTGAATGTGAAGATAATTGTGTACCTACTAATCCATTTTCCTGTAACAGTTGTCATCATTGGGACATTAAAAAACCAAACCTCACACTTTGCTTTTAATTTTATTTTCTTGTTTTGAGTTATGAAGTTATGAGCCTAACGATACTATATTCATTTTTGCACACTGTTCTCACCAAATCTTTTAATTATTTTTATATCATTTTAGCACTTATTTATGTTTCTTATAATTTTGTATGCTTTGTTTTTAGGTTCAAATAAAATTTAATGATGATCGTAGCAAGACATACACAGTGACATATACTGCAAAAACTGAAGGTCCTCATAAGGTAAATTTTTCATGGAAAATCTAAGTTTATGAACAGTTGTCTTATTTCCTAAGACAACCAACAGTTTTCAAGTTATTAGTTTGGGTTTACTGATATCTGTGCCTCCCCTAAGTTTTCCATTACATTTGATCGCAAAGGAATGTCTTCCAGTTACATATTACCATAAATTAGCATTGATTAACTCAAAATATGAAAGGTTTTTAAGGAAGCAAACTTAATTTCTGGCACTTTGCTATATTTTGAAATTAAAGAAAAATAACTGATAAAGAATATATATCCATATTAAATGCACCTCATAGTGCAACTGGCATTGATAATTCCATTTAGGTGAAAAGACCTAGGTTTGAATTTTTGAATGCAGGCAATGTTTGTAGGAATTTTATTTTACTTAGACCTTTTGAACTGGAGATGAATAAGTTGGATATATATGGAATAACTAGTCTTATACAGAGGTAGGCATCTCCCCCCCCCCCCCCCCCCCCTCCAAAAAAAAGTCTTGGTCTCTATAGCCAGACAAACTGGCCATAGAAAATGCAGTAACTGAAATAGGTAACTATCATTACCAATATTTTAGGTTTATGAAAAACTGGTTGTAAGGAAGTTTGTCAAACAAGCATTTTAGATCTAATATGTAAAGGAAAGTGGGATTGGATATGTAATAAAAGTTATTGTATATTGAATGTAATGCTTGATTTCGTAGGCCAAAGTTTCATGCTGTACTTATTAATTTATGAAGAACTAATACAATACCAATGTTTTATCACACTTCTGTGTGATTTCATTGGAATGGATATAAAAGTACCAAGAAAATTGCTTGAAAATTGAATTGTTATAGAACGTGGCAGTTGCTGATGTGGGGCTTTGTCTGCATTTTTAGGTGACAAATTTAGGTGCAGAAAAGTCAATAGTAACTGTTTGAATGTCTGTCAAAAACATATTAGTATATCTGACTATGAATTTACATATTTGAATCTTAGATTTTTTGTTTGTTTGTGGAGGGAAGTAGATAATCTTGAGATGGTTGGAAAGGAAGTGGATTTAAGATAATGTATGTGAAGATCTGGGAGATTTGAAAGGTATGTTGGAAATTATGTAACTGAGATTGAAAGAGTAGATATTGATAGTCGGAATTAGAAATATATACCATGTTGATGAATGATATGATAGCGAGAATGTACAAAAAGACATATGGAACATGTAGATTTCTGTTAAGAATAGCTTGGAGGATGAAAGGATTTATAGGCTAGAAATAAGATGTTGAATTAGTATAGGTAGAGATCTGCAAAAATTATTTTAATAAGAGCAGAATTAGAAAATCTAGTGGTTCAGATAAAGGAGGTCAGGGAATGTGGTACTGGAAATATTTCAGTTCATATATAAAATGCAATGATTACATATGAATGTCTTAAATATTAAAAATAAGGAAGTTTTTAGCCTGGATAATCAGACTATAAGTAATTGGTGTTAGTGAAATGTGACTGAGTTTAGACGTCTCGGCAGGAATAGACACCAGGGGTATTGTATTTAGAAGTATTGCTAATGAGAGCAGAAAAATTATGTTAATGAAATAAAATATTTTAATCATAGTTAACAGTCTGATTAACTTTAACCATTAAAATTATTAATCAAGTGACTCTTGAAATTACACTTATATTAAAAAAATTTTTTTTTTAGATGGTTACCCAATGGTAATCACATTTAACAAATGTTTCTTAAATTTGTTTTTGTACTTATCTCTAATTACTGTATAACATTTATCACACTTGCGTTATACTCGTATGTTCAATATTAAATTCTTTTGTAACATATGCTAAGGATTTATCTTTAATTGATTATCCACCACAATTGTTCAGTTTTAATACTGCACCTACTTATTTTTTTCTTTCTTTCATCAGAGAACCATACAAGTATGAAATAGAATTAACTACATTAGAAAAAAAAAAAAGGAAACTTATATTCATTAAAGTAATGAATTTATCAGCAAATTGCACATGATTCATCTTCAGAATAGTTTTGAAAATATCTCTCCATTACTGAATTTAGTACCTAATCAATTTTTTAAAGATCTTAGTCGCTGCTCTAGAGGTATATAGTTTGTTCCCACCGTTTTAACACAACTCGTGCAGTGGAACTATTTTGCCCTTTCTCCATGTCTGTGGACTCTTTTAGCATTATGGCTTAAAGTGAACAGCCAAGTCATTACTGTTGACAGTTCTCTTGCACATTCTCTTGGCACATAGCTGATATACTATCTAATCCTACTATTGTTTCTGCCATCAAAGTTTGCCATTTATATTAGCACCTGCAATTCATCCATTTATATCCTTTCATCTTTTACATATAATGTTATCAGGTAACATCTTTCTACTTGGATGATATAATGATGGCATGGTATTCACTAATGTAGGTATTATTTTTGGTCCAAGGAAGGGATGTATTTATTTTTTAATTTTGTTCATTTTTGCTTACATTCACATAATTCAAATTCCCTATTTTATCTCCAGGTAACATTCACTTGTTTCTTCATTATATCAAAGAATTATTAGCTCATTTTAAAACCGAAGGATTTGAAGTCACTATTGTTCATAATTACATATTAAGGAAACAAAATTAAACCAGTATATACGAGGGTGGTATGAAAAGTTCTCTGCCTCAACCATAGGTGGCAACACTATCGGCAAGAGATATTTTTTTTAACTTGGTACATCTGTCATAAGTATCCATGTGAAATTGCAAGTCATTCTATCAAATAATTTGTTTTATACAGCCGTCTGAAGCAAAAAGTGTTGTCTGTATCCTTTGAAATGGATAAAATTGAGTATCATGTGGTTATAAAATTCTTTGTAAAAGAAGGCTTAATGCCAAAAGAAATTCATTCAAAGTTCATAAAAGTTTATGGGCAATCTTATCCTTTGTTTTCGACAATTAAGAAATGAGCTGCTGATTTTAAACATGGCCATATTAGCCTTGAAGATCCATGTGAAGGATGTCCAAAAATGTAACAACACCAGAAATCATCGATCAAGTGCACTATATGGTATTGGGTGACCGGTGAGTCAAAGGGTGTAAAATTGCTGAGACTATAGTCATTTCAAAAGAATGTATAGGATATATTTTGCATGAAGAATTGCAAACGAAAAAGCTTTGCACAAGATGGGTGCAACGCTTGCTCACAGCATCTCAAAAATGCACTCGCATGAAAATCTCTGAACAGTGCTTGGAGCGTGTTAACAAGAATAAAGCTGATTTTGTGCATTGATTTATTACTATGGATGAGTCTTGGATACACACCAGAATCCAAACAGCAGTCAAAACAGTGGACAGAAGCCAGTTGTTCAATGCCATAGAAGACAAAGTCAGTTCCATCAGCAGGAAAGGTCATGGCATCTGTGTTTTGGGATGCTAAAGGCATTTTGTTTATTATCTTGAAAAGGGTAAAACAATAACTGGGGAATATTATTCCGATCTTTTAATCAGACTAGACGAAAAAATTCTTGAGAAAAGACCCAGTTTGCAGAAGAAAAAATCATCTTTCATCAGGACAATGCACCTCCCCACAAAAGTGTTTTGGCAATGGGAATATTAAGGGATCTGCACTATGAATTGTTGAAACATACACCCTATTCCCCAGATTTGGCTCCCTCTGTCTTCTGTCTCTTCCCAAAACTAAAACTCTTCCTCGCTGGTCAGCGTTTTTCTTCGAATCAAGAAGTGATTGCAGCTGTAGAGGAGTATTTTGCAGATATTGCTGAGAATCACTACAGGGATGGGATAATGGCACTGGAGCATCGCTGGAATAAATGTATTAGTCTTAAGGGAGGTTATGTTGAAAAATAACAATTTTGAAATTATAAATCTGTTTTTTCATTGTTAGGCCAAGAACTTTTCAGACCACCCTCGTATATTCATTTATTCATGCACATACAGTGTAATTGTATGCTTTCCTTGCACATAAATAACAAGGAATAACTTATTTCTTTCATTAAACACTTGCTTAGTGACAGATAAGTTCTGAAATTGTATTCATAATAAAGAAAAAATTCAGAATACTATTCTTTATTCTGACTAAAATAACTGTATGATGTATAAATTTTAACTTTTCATGAAAAATGAAGCAACAGCCATTGACAGTTTGCTTGGATTTAATTGTTCATGTTCCATTTTGCCACCAGCAACAGTACAGCTACTATAAATAATCCTTGTTTCTTATAGTAAGTATCGTTTCTTGCCTTCTGAAGTTACCACAGTAAAATGTTAGCTGAGTCAATAAATAAATAACTTGACAAATGAAAATTTCACTGTAGTATTGCATGTTAGATCAGTATACTATAGACATGATCATTTCTTAGCACTTGACAAATTATATTGAATAATAAAATAGTTTCAGTTGACAATAAATTTTTCAAAAAAAAAAAAAAATTATCATAGAGATAGTGAGCAGTGCAAAATGGGGTGGGGGGGAAACAGCAATATCTTTTGCTGCAGTAATGGTTATGCAACTCATCTTTCTGAACATTAGAAGCAAGAGCTCTTCAGATGTTCACTATGGCACACTTTGTATATTGACGAATGGAAGGAGGAAGAGAATGTATAGGCAACAGCCTATACTTGTCGGCAGCAGCCAAATCTCTCTCTCTCTCACACACACAACAGAAGATGTGGTTTATTACATATTCTGTCTCATATTAGACTTTGTGCTGTTCAAGTATTTGGATACACCGAAAGATAGCATCAATCTAAAGCTATTTGATTCTAATATATCTAAATATATTAGATCATATTACATTTAGTTTTCATGACTGGGAGGGAAAATTGAGCATTTTGATAGGTTTTCATTGATGCTATCTTTCGGTGTACTTTTAAAAACACTAAACATCCTAATTAACTAAACAATTTTACAGGTTAAAGTAATGTTTACCGGCAAGGAAGTTCCAAAGAGTCCTTTCAGTGTTATGGTTGAAGGTCATGCTGGTGATCACAGCAAAGTAACTGCCTCTGGTCCTGGACTGGAACCAACAGGAGTGATGGTTGGCAGACCAACATATTTTGATATCTTTACTAAGGGTATGTTTAGAATAGTAAATAATGATTATATTATCATTAATAGAATATTTTTTTATCATTATTATAATAATGGTTATATACAAGAACAGTCCAAAAGCTTGCTGAACTATACTGAACTAGAATAATTTTATAATCTTATGTGCAGAACATTAGTATTGTGTTTTCCTTCCTTGTTATTATTTTTATTACTACTGCTCAACTGCCATAAAGTCTATCCTTTATCCTCATGTAATAGTATGAGGATAAAGGATAGCCCTAGTTTTCACTTGCTATTTTCGGACTTTAATTTTTCCAAAATTCAGGTCAAATATGCATTTAATCAGGGCTGACTTATGTTTCACTGAGCGAAAAAACATGATTTGCAAGGCTTTTTATCATGACATATTTAAGAAAATCATTTTATTAAATAGAATAAGTGTGAAGTTGTGCTTAGTTTGCAATTCCTCATCTTGAGCTTTGCACAATGTAGTCAACACTTCCTTGTCTTATTAAGATGATTATTGTTCAATAATTCATATTGTTTTTATTACTATTTGCAGTATATCCTTCTAAACTTCAGTTCACTGTTTACCATTGCTCTAATGGTAAACTGTATCCTATCCTATCCTGCTGAACTTTTTGTAATATAACAAAATCTTTATACTAAGCAATATTTAGTTGTCATTCTCACTCAGTAGTATGGCTATATGATTATGTTACTTTTCCTTTCCTTTGTGCATGCTGTTTTTATTTTCTGTCTTGAATATCAATCAGTGTAATAGAATGTCTCTCTTGAATATCAAATAGGCATTCTATCAATTTATTCTATTATTTTCTATTTATTCTAGGCATTCTATTGTTAAGCTGTTAATGATCAGTTGTGGAATGACTGCCTATCCCTTAGCAACGGCTAGAATTAGGCAGGCATATATTCAGGGTTTGTTAGGTATTGCCTCACATCCAAGAAATTCATAAAGAAATAATTTTGAGCAATTATTAATTTTAAATAGTTACAAACTGTTCAGTTATCAAGACATTTGGTGTGACTATAAATCTGATAAGGCAAGTGTTGTCGTCAAGCTCATTGAGTAGTCACGTGTGAAGCAAAAGAAATGTGGCTCCCTATGCAGAGTCTGTGATGGGGATCAACATGCATAATGACTGAAATTTTACTGGAATTAAGTGTTCATGCTCACAGATAGCCTAGTTCTATTCATTAGATTCCTGGCAGCTGAGAAGCAAATTACTTCTTGTGGTTTTTTATTAGATAACTATATTTTTGTTTTTTAACATTTATTTGTATCCTTCTCAATAATGAAGAGACAGTGTTGAAGTTATTTTATGTACATGTATTTTCAAACTGAGAATACAAGATTAAGTTAAAAATGGTGAAAGATGGTAAACCAGTTAGCTTCTTCCAAATTTGTCGTGCTCATCAAGACAGAAAAAATATGAAACAGTAGAACAGATGGATACTGTGAAATTAGTTGAATGTTTTCTGTTGACCATGTCTACTGTTCTCGAGGGAGACTGGTGTGAAATAAACATAGGTTTGCAGATCACAGCTGTTTAACAATAGCATAACAGAAACATGAGGGATGTCAGTCATATTCAATTATTATTATTATTTTTTTCATAAAAATCTTTGGTAGACGAAGAATAGGTATGTTATTTGACAGCCACTTCCAAGTTTAGGTAAGCCAACATAATGAGCAAGTAAAAAAAAATAAAAAAATGAGAATTTTTTTATACAAATGTAATCATATTTTTAATAGTGTTTTCTTATTACACTATTAAAACTGAGGTTGTACAGAAGAAGATTCAGAGAGGGAAGATTGTGTGTGTTGCCCAGGTATGATAATCATGAGGTAAGGAGAAGAGCATTAATAATGAATAGTATGATAGCCTGAATGTGTGAGAAGAGAGGCTTGGAATATGTGAGTGATTGGAGGGCATTTGAGGACAGAAAGGAACTATATGTGAGAGATTGCTTACATTTGAATGAGGAAGGATGTAGGCATCTGGAGAGATTGCTGTTCTCTGAATGAGAACAGCAGGAAACTAGACTTATTATAGGGATGGTAGCTGGGGTGGCCTCTTGTGGGAATACATCGGGTAATGCTGAATCCAGTGGAGTCTGGAGGGGATAACGATAGGTATAGAAATTTTTATTCTTTATACTAATGCCGGAATAAAGGAGATGAATTGGTGGTGCTGATAGCATCAGCCGGTCCAAAGATTATTGGAATCTCTGAGATGTGGTTGATGGAAAATGATATACTAACAGGAATAGAAGTAGCACGATACATTTTTTTGACAGGATAGGAAGGGAAAATGAGGTGGTAGAGTACTGCTTATGATAAGTGATGAATTATGTCCTCTCAGAGTGGAGGATTTGGAGGGCAATGGTTTTGAAGGCATATGGTGTGAGGTAGAGGTGGACAAGTTAGGATATATAGTGGGGGTGTTGCTATAAGCCAGGAGGCATGTAGGGAGAAGAGCAAGAGATGTTTAGGCAGTTGAGCTTGACAAGTGCAAGAAGAATGATTGTTATCGGTGATTTTAACTACAGCAGTATAAATTGGGAAGAGGAAACTGCATGTAGTAATAAGGAAATGGAATTTCTAGAATTCTTGAGGGACAAATGTCTTAGGCAACATGTAGTAGAAGGAACATGATGTTCAAGAGTTTTGGATTTGATCATAGCATCAGAAGAGCTGATTATAACTGAGATGGCATTTCTACCCCCAGTTGGAGAGAGTGACCATGTGGTTTTGACTTGGAAGATGAATAGACATGCAGGAGTATCAAAGAGAAAGGAATGTATGTGGAATTAAGGCAGGTGATTATGTTAGTCTTAGATATCAACTTGGGGCAGTTCCATGGGGGGGGGGAGGAATTGGAATGGCGAGATATCATTAGTGATATTGTGAAGGAATATTTATTAGCACAATAGTAAGCTGTATACCACAGGTGAAGAAGAGGACACAATTTGGCATAAAGTGGATGAACAACATCAAACAGGAACTGTAGGTTAAAAAGAAGTTATGAAAGAGATATAAGGAGAAGGATGGAGAGCAGATGCATGAAGAATATAAAGCCCAGGCCAGGTGAGTGACTAATATGGTAAGGAAGGCAAAACTGGAATATGAGAAGAGATTGGCCCTGAGATCCAAAGAAAATCCTAAGGGATTTTTTATCTATGTGGCCAGTAGAAGGAGAAATGATTGTGGAAGAATGACATCGTTGGATAAAAATGGGAATAGAGTGACTGATTGCAGAGGACATAGTGGAGTTGTTCAATGAACACTGAACAACTTCACTATGTCCTCTGCAATCAGTCACTCTATTCCCATTTTTATCCAACGATGTCATTCTTCCACAATCATTTCTCCTTCTACTGGCCACATAGATAAAAAAAAAAAAAAAAAAAATCCCTGGAATATTTCATCCTGGAGAAGTAGGTTTTAATACTAGAGGGATGGGGAAAGTTTGAGGTTTAGAAGTGCAAGAGGAGAGTGTGTTTCAAATACTGAGTACTCTGGATGTCGATAAGTAGTGGGACTGGATGGAATTTCACCACGGTTTTGAGAAAATGTGCTAAATAACTGACAGCTCCATTGACCTGACTTTTCAATGAAACTCTATCCAAGGGAAAGGCACCGAAGGAATGGAAGGAGGGTAAGATAATACCATTGCATAAGGGTGATAGCAGACTGGAAATGTCAAATTATAGACCAGTTTGTGTTTCATCGATAGTTACGATCTTGGAGAAATTAGTGAGGGACCATATACAGCACTGAGCAGATGAGGATAATGCTATCTGTGAGAGTGAACATGGATTTGTTAAGAGGCGCTCTTGGTTTAGTAATATGATTGCCTTTTATAAGAAAGTGACAAGAGCGGTTGATGAGAGAAAGGCATGTTCTGCCTTTTTGGATTTTACAAAGGCATTGAACAGGGTACCACACAACAAGCTGATATTTAAGTTGCAGCACATGGGTGTAGATGTCAGGTAAGTGAATTGGATTGGGAATTGGCTGTCTGATAGATATCAAAGTTGTTTATGAGGGAGCAGTATCAAGGAAGCAGAAGGTTACAAGTGAGGTCCCACAAGGCTCGGTACTGAGATAGAGATAATGTATTGTTTGATAGAGTATATTGTTTAACCTTTATATCAATGACATTGTCAGTGGATTGTAGGAGGATATTAAGTTGTATGCAGATGATGCAAAGCTGGGAATGATTATAAGTAATAGTGCAGATGTGGTAGCTCTGCAAGAGGATTTGAATAAGCTAGATAAATGGACAAATGAACGGGGGTTTCAGTTTAATGCAGCAAAATGTATGGTCTTGAGGTTTGGGAAACATCGATGGGACGCTGCATACTCTATGGGAGGAGTTATACTGGAGCAAGTAGGAGAGACAAGAGATCTGGGGTTGATGATTGATAGAAACCTGAAATTTAGGGGATATATTGCAAAGGTGGTGAAGGTAACACAGAGGATTGCTGCAATAATGAGAAGGACGCTGACCTGCAGAGATAAAAGGGTTATCATTCCGTTGTATAAGTCTCTGATCAGCCCACACTTAGGCTATTGTTCTGAGATTTGATCCCCAGGATTTGAAGGGGATAAATTAACTGTGGAAAAGGGTACAAAGGCAGATAACAAAGATGGCTTCAGGACTGTACCATGTTAGTTATGAGAATCGGCTGAGGGATTGTGGACTGCAGAGTTTGGTGGATAGAAGAAGGAGAGGTGATATGATTGAGACTTTTAAACTGTTGATAGGTGGTTCTTTCGCTTGGTTGAACAGTGGGAAGGAGTGATGACAAGAGGCAATCCCTGGAAGTTACGAAAGGAAACTGTTTGCAAGAGGGTGAGGAGTGGTTTCTTTGCATGGAATGCATTGCCTGATGGAGTGGTGAGAGCTAGAATGGTTAATGAGTGGTATGATAGACTTTGTGTTTCTCAGGGGGACCTCCCCTCGATGAGTCTTGATAGAATTTGTGTTTCTTAGGAAGGATCTCCCATGATGAGTCTTTTGACTCCATGGAGGCCTAAATAATAATAATAATAATAATTAGTTTCATCAATATAATACACAGCCTGTGCTCTCTTCGACCCAAAGTGCATCACCTTGCATTTGGCCACATTAAACTGACAACCATTTATTTTACTGCTAGTTGATTTAAGTTTTCTTGCAGGATCTCTTCATCACCTTCATTTACCATCCCACTTTCCAGTTTATCATCATCAACAAATAACTGAATATTTCCTGTCAAATCATTTAACAGGAAATATTCATTATGTACAATTAAACAATAGAGGACCAAGTATTGAGGCCTGTGGTACACCACTAGTCGCTTGCCTTCTCCTGGACTCAGCACATTCATAAACCACTCTTTGATATCTGTCCATCAGTCACCCTCTAATCCAAATCGTCCATTTCATGTACATCCCCATTTTCTCCAATTTATACAATACAATATACAATGAATCTTGTCACATGCCTTTGCAAACTCTAGCAATATCATTGAGTACTTGTTTTCCTTATCCAACTCCATTGTCACTTTATTATAAAATGTAAGGAAATTACTAAGGCGAGACCTACTATTCACAAAACCATGTTGTCCCTTATAGAGTATCATATTCCTATCCACCCAGTCCTAGAGTCTGCCTTTCACCAATTATTTCAACATCTTAACCACTCCTCCTGAGATGTTTATTGCCCTATAATTTGCTACTTCTGTCCTTTTTGCTTAAATTAACCAGCTTGGTCAGAGGAGCTGATAATTCCCCTTCAATTTCTTTGAAGTACGTGGGCTGATATGCCTTCTAATCCCATGGCTTTGTTTGCATTGAATTTCTGCAATATTTTAAGCACTTCTATTTCTTCAGTGTCAATTTCCTCTCTAGTCAGTGTCATCACCTAGATGGCACACTCCTACAAAATGCTTGCTCAGTAATTCAACTATTTGGTTTGCTTCTGTTACCTCCTCATCATCAGTACTTTTTAAAGTCATCCTTCCATAGTCATTCTTCTTTTTACCTGTTGCATAGGAAAAGAACTTTTGGCCTCATCACCTGGCTTCCTCTCATATTTAGCTTTGGCCCTTCCTTATCATAAATTACCCTTCTTGGCTGTGCCTTGTACTTCTCAGAGCATGCCAATCACCTTTTTTTTCTTTATAATCCCTCTACAGTTTTTTCTTTGTCTGCAACTTTTGTTTAATGAAGCTGTTCATCCATCTAATTCCTACCTGATTTACCTTTCTTACTCTGGGTATACATTCTGATACAGCTTTCTTCAAATATTTCTTGACTATTTCCAATGCAGAAAATTGTTGATTTTAAATTTAAAAGGCCAACAGGACAAAATGTGTAATGGTTGCTGCTAGAATCCAGGGGATATAAGGGAGAATGTAATTGAAATGCACTGGCAATTTATCATAATGAGTACAGGTTGAGTAATTATGGGAGATATCAACTATGAGAACATTGACTGGGAGGAGGAATGGTCTCAGGAATTAAAGGAAATGGAATTTATCCACCTGCTGAGAGATAATTACATGAAACAGCATGTAAGGAAAGAGACATGAGGTTTGAGAGTGTTGGATTTGATCATAGCATCAGAGAACTTAACAGTAACCAATCTAGCTGTTGGCCTTTTAAATTTAAAATCAACAATTTTCTGCATTGCTTAATGCAATATACATCATTCACACTGTCCCCCATTTGCTTATTAAAATTAAACATATTAAAAAATAGCCAAATGTTTAGTATACTTTCTCATTAAAATGACTTTATCTGAATAAATATCTTCAAATTTCTTTTTGAAGCTAAATTATTTATTTAGCTTCAAAAGGCTAATATAAATTAGCCTATAAAGAAATTTGAATTAGCCTATAAAAATGACATAATGGATTGAAACCACCATTTGTTTTCAGTCTCTAGGAGTCACTTTAGGGAGAGCTGATTACATAGTTTTTCATTTTTTTGTGTATGGTCGTGAATTTAGTAAATATTCGATGACCCTTACATATTCCTTCATTTTACATATTACTATTCTTTTACATATTCTTTATTACTTATTCTATAGTACTTATACTATTCTTTTACATATTCTTTATTACTTATTCTATAGTACTTATACTATTCTTTTACATATTACTTACTTACATATTCCTAGTTTCATGTCATGCATTTATAAAATAAATATTAGACATTAGTGTTTTTTTTAAAAAACATAATTACAAAGTATTGATAATTTTATTATAAATTGCATTCAATTTCTATTTGAATAAAATATGGTTTTACATAGTTTAAAATTTTTCTGGTTCATCTTCATTAGATGCTGGCAAAGGTCAAGTAGAAGTTATTATACTCGATCCTAAAGGTGATAGAAACACAGTACCTTGTCGTGTTAAAAAAGTATCTGATGATGTCTATCGTTGTGAATATGTAGCTCAAACTACTGGAATGCATTCTGTTAATGTCTTCTTTGCAGGACAACAAATTCCAAAGGGACCTTTCGGTGTTAATGTTACTCCAGGTAAAGACTTTTTAAATACTCTAGTTAAAAAAGTACGCATTGTTTATTTTTTGAATATTGCACAAAATAAATACTGATTCAAAAAAAAAAAAAATAAAAAATAAAAATTGTAATCATCATAATTAGAATTTAAAAATGGAGTCATTGTTTGTGAATTATAATATTGCAAATCAGAATTTAGTAGGTTATGAAAAGAGGAAACCTTTAAGAACTCTATAAATAGGATTGCAAACTTCTTTTCTTTGACCATTTCTTGTCCCTTTTAGAGAAGGAAATGGTGAATTTTCTGATCTTATATTACAAAAACTTAATTTCTGCAGTAAGTTTTTTCCAAATTTAAAGGTTAAATAATTTTTTAAAATTGTTAATTCAATGTATTCTGTTTAGAGCTATGGCTTCATTCTGGAATAATTGATATCTTACATTTCATTTCCTGTGAATGCTATGAATATAACTATCCACTGTAATATACTATTCTTTTGTTCCCAGAAGTTCACTTATAGTGAGAGTCATCTGTAAAATAATAATGGAGGTATCTAATATGACGACCATGAAACATTTTTAACCTAAGCACGAGTCTGGAGGTTGAAATCTCATGTTAATGAAAAGATATGAAATGTTTCTACACTATACCAGATTTCTACTACCTGATGGCACTATTAAAATTATTGGCTTTTTTTCAGAGGCAGATGAGAATGAATTCCTGCTATCATCCATATGAATACTTGCAGCATGAAATGCTTGCGAGCCTGGTTGGCTGAAGGTTAGCATATCTGCTTTCTATCTCTATATGTTGGTTCCATGTTTGGTCTCAGATTATGTAAGAAATAAATAGAAATGCAAAAAATAAAAAATAAAATGAAGTAAAAAAAAAATTAATAAAAATAGGAAAATTTGTGAGTGGAATTCACATTAAAAAAATTACATAAATACTCCTTCCTCTCAGAAATTGTCTGTTATCCCACAAAATAGGCAAACAAGCCAGAGAAATGTGAAATTAAGATGTAATATATTAAGATATGATATATAATACAATATAATATACACATGATATATAATAATTAATATATAATATATCTAAATATAATAAAATATAACACTCACTTCATGCTGTAGTTGCTTCAGGCATAATTCTAATAACCTAGTGAAAAGGTAGTGTTGAAGATATGCAGTATATTCTATTTATGATTGAAGTCTTATGCTATAATAGGAGATTTGTACTATATTACATTTGATATTCTGTGATAAGCAGTGATCTTTCTAGACAACAGATATATGTAAGAGTAGCTAAATGAAAGTCATCATAGGAAGACTTTTATAAGAATATAAAAAATAAGTATCAGGAAGGTTGCAAAGTGTTCTGCAGGCAAATGAAAAAGCTTAGAAATGGAGGAAAGAGTACTATAAAAAGAATTGAAGATGATAAAGGTGACATGAAAAAAGATATCCTGCATGTCACAGAACCATAGTAGAAAATTTTCAAGAGCAATGTAAACAAGAGTATGTACCAATACTTGAGGCAGAAAAAGCCATCAAAAACTTGAAATATAGAAAGGCTGCTGGAGTTGATTTATTGAACCAGAAATGTTTAAATATGGAGGCATAATAGTTTTGCTCACACTGCATAATTCAGAAGTGTTCATATATAAAAAAAAGGAAAATAAAGCTGAGTTGAGAATTAGAGGAATTTCTCTATTAAATATTCCAGATAACATTTATGCAGCCATACACAAAGGGAGATTGAGAAAAATTGTGGAAGTAGGAGAAAAACAAGCTGGATTCAGCCCAAATAGAGATCAGAATCAGATTTTCACTTTCTGACAGATAGTTGAGAAATCATGGGAATATAACAAAGATTTGTATTTAAGTTTTGTAGATCTAATAAAGGCATATGACAAAGTGACCAGAGAAAAGCTTTTCAAAACACTACAGTTATTTGGGGATAAATGGAAATACATAGTCTATATTTAAGTTGTAAGTCAGCAGTTATAATTGAAGGAAATACAGGAAGATGGTTTTTCAAGACAAGGATGCACATTATCTCCACTCTTATCATGCTGCAAAATAAAACAGTACTGAACTTTGACACCCCTTTCAGTACACACGCTGAGATATGCCATTCTGCTGCATGCATATTAATAGAAGAGCACATGTAGAATCTACACTAGTGGTTCCCAGACTTATTTGTTTATTGCCCCTTTTTGAAAAAAATGTATTCAGCACTCCCCCCAGAAAGTACTTTCTAAGACCTAACCAGCTCTACCTGATACGTATAAATGAAAATCGGATCAGCAGTTCTGGAGTTTTAAGCGAACAAACAGATAGATACAGAAACAAATTTGCATTTTATTATGCATCTAGTAGAGATATTTTTGAAGTTTGGAAATAAGACACCTTGGAACTCAAATTTTAAAACTATTTATTGAAATTAACAAAAGAAACATAAACATAGGAAAATAGCTAAAAATTTAATAACACTATTAGAATTAAGAAAACAAACATAAATTGCACATATGTAAAAATTGCACATAAAATAGTAAATAACGATCAGTAATATTAAAAACAATCCTAATGAGAAGGATGAGCCTGGTGTGCTGCTACCAATTTATTGATATTTGGCTCTGTATTTGTTAGCAGCATTCTTAAATTACTGTGATCAGCTATTTGCGGTCGGTTTCTTTTTTTAGTTAAAAGATTTGTGACTGTACTGAACCCATGTTCCACTAAATATAATGATGGAAATGTGATTAGAAACTTTTTTATTACAACCCACAATCCAGGATAAAGTATGAGCATCTGCTTTTGCTTCCAGAACTGTTGGTACCTGTTTTTGAATTTTAATTTCGATTCCTCATTTGTTGTTACTTCTATCATCTTGTAATTGTAAAGATTTTTCTGTTTGTTTTTGATAATTTTTTTTCAGCACCTAATTTTTGTCCTTTATGCTTTCACCAACCCCTTACTTCAATGCCCTTTTGCTCATGATGCCACTACTGCCCCCCCCCCCCCCCCATTGGATCATTCTAGTGTCCCCAAGAGGGCTGAACCACCCACTTTTGGAACCACTGGTTTACACCATTACATTTAGCTGTAGCAATGGTGTTGATGTTGGAAGAAATAATGTTTAAGGTGAGCATTATTTTCATTCATATAGAGTTGGTAGAGCAAATGGTCCAAGTCTATGATATATTTGTGAACAGTTTGTTCATCGTTTCTGTAAGCAGGCCCAAAGTAATAGCCTTAATCATCATTGCCTTAATCGAGATGTACTGGGAGTGTTCTTCCAACAAGTAGTCTTCCCAAAGAGCATTTGGGGAGACTACAAAAGGTTAACACAAATAAAAATCATGGACATGTGCTGGAGAAAGTGTTAGTCTCTGCCGAACAGCAGTAAAACTTGGGATACCGAGGCAGTCACTACAGAGAATCCTTAAGGAGCTGGGTGCTTTTTTTGTACATCATTCAGGTGGGTCAGTGTTTAAACAGCAATGGATTATGCTACACAGTGGGATGCTGTGCATGTGTGCTGGGCAATGTTAAGAAGATCCATCCTTCCTCCATAATGTCTGGTTCTCTGACAAAGTGCATTTCCATGTAAACAGACGAACCTACAGGTTTTTTGGTTTCTCGAGACCTGAATTTGTCCAGCAGAAATCTCTTTACAGCAAGAAGGTCACTGCATGGTGTGCGATTTTCAGCCATGGCACAGTTGGGCCCTACTTCACTGAAGAGGGTGGTGGAATCATGATCTTTAATTATGAATGTTATATCGAGAATGTGTGTGTTCTGTTCAGCCAGGATTTGCATGGAATGTGTCATGCAAAAAACATTCCATTTCGTAAACAGGTATTCTAGCAGGATGGAGCAACCTGTCACACATCATGTGTTTCTAGAGCCTATTTATCAGAACACTTCTCAGGTAGGCTCATTTCAGGGTTCATAGAATTCTCACATTCTTCACTTTCTTCTGATCTCACATCACTTGATACCTTCGTTTGGCATATATTGAAGGAATGGGTATTCCACCATGACCTACCTTCAAACCTTGATGAACTAAGGGATAAAATTACATATGTCCAGTGGATGTCCCAACCCTTGTTCTCCAAGATTACAGAGAATCTCTGCATGTGCTACGAAACCTGTCTTGAAAGACGAGGTGTCCATTTCGAGCATGTAATCTACCATCGTTATTGCTTTATTCGACCAAGATTTCACCATAGTAGTGATGTGAATATCATCATGTGTAAATATATATATTTCTTTGTTAATAAGCCTGTTTACTCCATAACATTTGTTGTTGTTATTCAGTACTTTTTTTTTTTTTTTTTTGTGCCATACTATATATGAATCGCATTATGAAAGAAAGTGCATTAAATCTGATGTTAGAATTTGGGATATCAAACTTAGCTGTTTGTTTTATGCAGATGATGTACTCTTAAATACATCCAGGGTAAGTCTACAGGTTTCTCTAACTAAATTGAATAACAGCTGTAACAAATTTTGGTATGAAAATCAGCAATAAAAAAGAAAAACTATGAAAATAGGTAAACTTCAGCTGCATTCTGAATGGAGAGCCTATAGAACGTCTGATATTTCAGCTATTTAAACACAGTTTTTAATGAAATGTCAAATTAAATTTGGAAATATTCCCGGTATGGTGTGAAGACAGCTGAATAAATTTATATGGAAAAAGCCAGAACTAAACTAGAAATATACATGACAGTGTTCAAACTAGTTTTAAAGCATAAATCTGAGAATTGAATTAGAAATAAAGCACTTGATCAAAGAGTACAGACCACAGATATGAAAGTTCTGGGAAAGATTAGGGGTGTGAACAAATGGCATCAAGAGCAGAATCATATTAAAAATGAAGAGTTTAGGAAGGAACTTGGCATTGTTTGCATTCAGGAATGTTTCAGCAGAACTAATCTCAGGTGGTATGGTCACTTAAATGGAATATGAGAAGAAAGGATAGCAAAACAGATGGCAGGTAAAAGACCTAGAGGAAGACCAAGGTCCAGGTTGATTGATTCAGTCAAGTTTGGACCATTCTTCCTGTAAGCATGTAATGAGGTCCTGAACAGTTGTGGGGTAGACATTTCTTGACCTCACTTGACATTCCAGTCCATCCCATAGATGTTCAATAGGATTGAGATCAGGGCTCTGTGAAGGCAATTCAAGTGTGGTAAAGTTCATGTCCACAAATCATGCAGTTGGCAGCATTATGACATAGTTTTGCTGAATGGTCAGTTCTGTAGAATTGCCACAAAGTAGGAAACATTGCATTGTCCAAAATGTTCAGATACCTCTCAGAGTTCAGTCTTCATTGCACCACAAACAGAGGTCTGAGGCCACACCAGGAAAAACAGGGCCATAACATAACACAGCTTTCCAAGAATAAATGAAAGATATCAAGAAATTATATACTTGGTTTAATCTTTTATCCAAGTGTAAGCAAACAAAGTTTGTGCCTGAAGTATTTTCAGGAACGGGGCAACTCGTGGTAAAGGTGGTATGACTTCACATCACTTTCCAAGCTTCCATGTCCTGTTATACATGTATCTTTGTGCCGCTAAAGATGACACTGCATGACAGTTCGGGTAATATGGAGTTTGCATATTGCGGTCCTATTATGGAAATCCATGTTTATAAGCCTTGATTCTGAATGTTTTTGTTCAGATTCATTTTCTAATGAATGCCATGAACTTCACCTTCAATGCGTTGGCTGATGAATGGCGGTTTTTACATATTATCCTTTAGCACCCTACAATCATATTCATTGAATGTGGTTGGTCATCCATTGCTGATTGCTGACTCCAGCAGTTGACTCCCTGTGCTTCCACAGTATGGTATCATACATTGAACTGGGATTGCCCAATTTGTCAACAATTTGCTGAACAGATAGGCTTGCAACATGGGATCATATCAGAATGAATCTTTCAAGTTCTATAAGTTTCCTTCTCTCAGTTATTTCACCTGGACACAGTACAGATTTGGGAACATGATATTCCTCCAATTTATAATGGCTATAAATGCGACTCATTACATGGCACAATGCACCTTTACCCACTGGGGGGGATCTGACTTCTTTCCAAGCAGTGTATGACAATATTGGAGTGCTGATAAGTAATACACTCTCTGTCCAAAAAGAAACTGAACTTTTGATAGAAAATAAAACACAGGCCAATTATAATTATTAAAATCATTTATTACAATCAACATACTCTCATTCAGCTTCGATACAGCGTTTGGCACGGCCAATTAATTTGTTAAATGAGTTTTTTATATCGGTTTTTGGGATACTGTTGAGGATTGTGGTTACTGCCACTTGAACGTTTTCAATCGTGTCATATTGCTTTCCTTTCATCGGCAAATGAAGTCGGGGGAAGAGAAAGAATTCACAGGGTGCCAAGTCAGGTGAATACGGCGAGTGATCCAACACACAAACTTCGTTTTTGCTCAAAAACTGTCTCACAATGTTCGAACGATGAGATGGTGTATTATCATGCAAAAGTGACCAGCTGCCTACATCACAATATTCATGCCGTACGCGATTAATTCTCGCTATCAATCGCTTCAAAACTTCTAGATAAAACTCACCATTGACCATTTGGCCAGGCAGAACGAATCCTTTGCGGATAATGCCCTTGGAATCGTAGAAACAAATCAGCAATGTCTTTACTTTTAACTTCTCTAAGCGACTTTTTTCCAGATGCTCCTCTTCTTGTGGTCTCCACTCAGCACTCTGTCGCTTTGTTTTGGGCTCATACTCAAAACACCACATTTTATCACCATTAACAATCATTTCAAGGAAGTTTGAATCCTTACGACGGTTTTAATTGAGGTCCTTGCAGTGTTCAATTTGATAAATTTTTTTTGGTCGTCTGTCAACTTGTGGGTAACAAATTGCGAATACAATTTACAAAGGCCCAAACTCTTGGTCGAAATGTTGTGCACAGTTGATTTTGCAATCCCCAATTCATCTTTTCATTCAATCTCACGAATGATTTCAGGTTTTCTTGGATGAAATCACACACTTTTTTGGATGTTAACTTTTGCTCAGTCCAGTTTTTGGATGGCCTGGCTTTTTGTCGTCCTTAAGCGTCTCACGACCACTTTGAAATCACTTAAACCACTCGTAAATTTGAGACGGGATAAGCATTCATCACCATATGCTTTTTGAAGCATTCAATGCGTGTCGGTAAAACTTTTGCCAAGTTTAACACTAAGTCAATCACAGCTCTCTGTTTGAAACTCATTTTCCGACCGTTCGTCAAAACACACTGTCACTCTTGACACTATAACTCTGCTTCTAATGAAACAAATGTCATAAACAGTTGACATTTGTTTCATTAGACAAATGTCAACTGTTTGTTCTTTTAGTTTCTTTTTGGACAGAGGGTATAGACTAATTTGGAGGAAAATTGTTGAAAGGAGATTATTAATAACATGAACTTATTTTTGTCATAATTGCTGAAAACTCCTTTGAGAGTTTATATCAGGAAATTGATGATGTTGAGCTTGTCTCTAGTGATTATAACATGCAATCTGTAAGTAGCAACTAGTTCCTACTTGCTTTTATAGAAAATAAATCCATTTGAAACAGTGTTGCCAGATAATAATCATGGTATTTGGGACATCATCTGATTATAAACTTCTGCTGGTTTAGTCAAGGAACCAGAATGGACAATGCAAAGTGAGCTATTGGAAAAACTTCATTGCAACAGAATCAAAGATAGGTGTAATCTACCTATGAAGCATCAGTGGAAAAGAAGTAGAGTTAGCAAGTTACAGAAATACTATTCTAACATACTTGGTATTACTGAGACTAAGAACCAAATAGATGCATGCTTTCTAATTCAGTTTAAAGTGATTAATCATGTATCATCAAGGAAAGAAGAAATTAGTGCCACAGGAACTAGCCATAGTATTCATAGCTAAACACAAAAATAAACTTCTTGAATTAGAGCCAATTGAAGTAAACTATCGGCATATTTCAAATTGGATACGTTCAAATGAGAGTACATTAGTACTGTGAGTGGGCTAAGGATTTTTTCTGTTGTTTATAATTTTATATATTTTGGACATGCTATTATGCAGATTCTGATTTTTTCTATATTGTATTTTCTATCTCAAGTATGTGATCTTGTCTGCATGTTTTCTAATACTGTTCTGTCACTTCATTGTAATTTATCTAGATATCCAGAATGTCTTAATTTCAGTTTCATGATCTTTGTCATCAGAAATTACAAAAGTGACTTGTGTCTATAAAAAGAATAAAAAATCTGCAGCTGGAACAAACTTGTCAGAAGAACTGAGGCTGACTTCTTGTTCTCTCTCCACTGACAAAAACAGCAGGGCCTTGTTTAATCGAATGATGCGTCAACTAGCATGAAATTTCATTGTTTCTAGTACCCAATGGATACCTACTAACAATGCATACCACATGAAGGTGAGGACTGGATGTTGGGTTTCAAGTCCAAGTCAGTTCTCCACATTCCTTAAAAGCTGTTTGTAAGTATCCTCCCAGTAAATTAAAGGGAAGTATCTTCCCTATAAATTAAAGATGCCTGGGCGGCATCTTAAATTTATAGTATAACCAAGTGAAAATACTTTCAACATCTGTCTCTAACCCAGAGTAGTTTAGTAATAAGGTGTGACTACTTGTATATGGAAATATGACTTCTGCATGACTTCAACCTTAGTATCACTTCTGGGTTTGGCTCCCTCTGATGAGACTTCAATAAAGGTTGAAACTGGTCTAGATAGTGGCCCATCCCATAATGCATAGCATTATACATGACCGTAAGGATGTGTGTGTTGCATTATAAGATGCTAAGGCAATTGAAGTGAAGTCATTAGCCTCTATATACAAGTTCTCCAGTTGTGCAGTTACTTCATACACAAACTTTGTTTGCTTACACTTGGATAAAGGATGAAACCAAGAATATAATTTCTTGACATCTTTAATTTATAGTATAGCCAAGTGAAAAAAAACTTTCAACTCTAATAGTGTAATAGCTGAAAGCTTGGCACCCTCATAACTGCATGTGAATTTTATTGTAACTGAATGTGTCATTGTTTTATTCTTCTACACTGAGGATGGTTATTATTATTATTACAGGCAACTCCAAGGAGTCGACAGACTCATCGAAGGAGGTCCTAACATCATGTCAAGAACAACTATTCGTATTTCACACAGTATCTATCATACCTCCCCTTAAACTCATTCACGGTCATAGCACCCACAACAGACTCTGGCAGCTTATTCCGCTCATTTACCACTCTCCAAGTAAAGAACCTAGCTCTAACACCCCCGCTAACCACATTCTAGCCCAGCTTCCATGTATGGCCCCTAGTCCTCCCACCACCAGTCCTATTCTCAAAAATATCTTCTGGATTAATCTTATAGAAACCCTTCAGTAATTTGAATGTGTCACTCATATCACCCCTTTTCCACCTGTCAACCAATTTTTGCAACCCACAAATCTTCAACCTGTTCTCATAAGGTTCATTCCACAGACCTGCTATCATCTTGGTCACTCGTCTCTGAATCCTCCCCATCGCCCATATCTGGGCACAGTAGTCCAGATGGGGTCTTATCAGGGCTCGATATAGAGGAACAATAACTTGTTTGTCTCTGCTCGTTAAAGTATTTTTCAGTAACCAAGTGATTTGATGAGCTGTTTTACAGCTCATCAAATGTTGCACATGGAACTTTAATCAGTAAACTGGAGTAGATGGATATAGGGTTGGTGAGATGGATAGGAGGGTGGTTGATGGAGAGATACCAGAGTGATTTATTCAGGAGTGGAGTCCAAAAGACGGCTTGTGACTAGTGGTGTGCCGCAGGGTTCTGTTCTTGGACCACTACTTTTCAATTTGTTCATTAACGATATAGGAAAGGA
This sequence comes from Typopeltis vanoorti, assembly GCF_054136105.1. Taxonomy (NCBI): domain Eukaryota; kingdom Metazoa; phylum Arthropoda; class Arachnida; order Uropygi; family Thelyphonidae; genus Typopeltis; species Typopeltis vanoorti. The sequence continues at coordinate 44,769,590 of NC_143568.1, forward strand.
TCTGAGAGGAAGTGTTCACTTGTTTGTTGATGATGCAAAGTTGGGTAGAGCAATTGTGAGTGCACAGATATCAAAATTTTGCAAGATGATTTGGATAGTTTGGCGCACTAGACTAAGGAAAATAGATGTCAATTTAATGTGGTAAAGTGTATTTTGGAGTGAAAAGATTAGCAGCAGTATATCACATTGGTGGAACCATACTCCATGAGATTGATGAGGCCAGGGATTTGGGAGTGTTGGTGGATAGGGAGTTGAAGTTTAGTGGGCACAAATCCTTCAGACAAACACCATATTTGTCTGAAGATTTTCAGACAAATATGGTGACCTGGACTGGACCCGAATGGTTTTTGAGGTTTTTTCATTTGGTTGTAAATTAAATTGCATTTCTTGACATCTTTAATTTAATTGAGGACAGTTTGTGATACACAAACCAGAACATCTGTAATTTGACAGTATATTGTTAGTAAATATTTTTAGGGTGGTTACATGCTAGGTTCTTTATTTCATTACTTGAACAGGAAGCGGTGAACTGTAAATGGCCTCCCTCTCACTTAGGTCATTATTAGTGTGTATTTGGCACATCTTAATCACAAGGTTCTTTATGTGGATTGTTATGTGCTTTGCTGAAATCCAAAATGCATGATAGCTATTATGTTGGTCTATTTCTCTCATGACTTCATGAAAATAATAATAATAATAAAAAGCTAAGCAGATTTATTATAACAGGTTTCCCTCTTAATGAAAATGCTGCACTGTGCTAAAGTAATTCTATCAGCGATATCCTGGATATAATTTCAAATTAATTTTTCCATTACCTTTTCTGTAATATTAACAACTCGTTGGTCTATAATTCTTCATTTTTTGTAACAAACCATCTCTATGAATTGGAATCTGGAAATTTCCAGGTATTACTCCCAGTTTGAGCAATTCATTGGAGATTATCTAAAGTGAATTTATTAACCATTACATATTTCTGCTTACCACCAAAGAAAACATGTTAAGGCTACCTCCCTCCAGTCTCATCAGTTGCAAAGTGATTTATACTACACTGGTTTCCATAAATTAAGGGAAAAAAAAGAAAAATCTCAGTCAGGTACATTGTGTAAAAAGCAAAGCTGAGTCTGGTTATCATATACAAATGAGTAGTGTTGTCAGCAGTATGTGCAAATGAGCCACAGCATAAAATTGGGTGTTTTGGAATGGTTTTCATTTCATGTCGGGAGTGAGAACATGACATTTCATGATAGCATAATTCTTGAATATGGCCGCAAGACAATTTAACTGATGAATTCAGGTGGCAAGTCATCGTAAGACTAGAGGCCCAGCCCAAGTCAGGCAGAGGTAGCTAGGTAGTTGATTTTTTCCATAGTTCACAGGTTGTGGAACCAATTCCAGCAGTTACAAACAGCATCCCAAAGATACAGTGAAGAAAGGCCACAGGCTACAATTCCAATAGTTGACTGATATCTCCAATTATCTGCTTACTGAAAGAGATGTGCTACCTCAAATCATCCACAAGGGTAGCTATAATCTTGTCGGCTACAAAAAAAAAAATTGGTTTGTGCAGGAGGCTTCACAAAGGTGATCTGTACCAGTAGTCTGAGTGCCCTATCTACATGCCACAGGAGAGGATGTTTGAAATGGACAAGGCTCCACTTAAAGAGAGAACCAGGAACACATTATCATTTCTCTAATATTCACGAAAGGGACACTTATTGTGGAGGTGGTAGTGTGATTTGGAAAGGCATCTCATTCGGTGAATGCACTGATTCATACCTGCTTCCTAAAGGAAACCATGAATGCCATAGCTTAGAGAAAAGCTCCTACACCTCTCTGTTCATCTGTATGCAGATATGATAGGGAAGATATTTATCCTACAAGATGATAATGCTCATCCTCATTGAGCAAAGCTCATGAACCAATATTTCCAAGAGGAGACTGTCATACATATGGACCTGCTAGCCAGGTCTCCTGACCTTAATCCTATTCAGCATGTCTGGAATACTCTTGGTTTTGCAGGAGTACTGGTTGTTATTACCAACTGAGCTCTTGGACATGATTATAAATAATATGAAACATCATGAGTGCTGTATTGATTTGAGGGGTGACCACATTCCTTATTGAGGCACTTTTGACGATGTCTACAAAGTCACCTATGGTCAAAAGCGACTGAAAGGGAAAACCAGACAAACATTGGGAGCGCTGTATTGCTCTTTGAGGGGGTGACCGCATTCCTTATTTCCAAACCAGCCCCGTGACCACACATGGATTACAGTAATGAAAATGTCCCAGCCATATGTCCATCCAGAGCCCAGATAAAATTGGTTAGTTTGGGAAAGCAATGGTGAACTACCCTATAAAAATCTCACCAGGAACACTTTGTGGGCAATGCCTACAAAGCAGTGGTGGCTGGTGAAACTTTTAAGTGGGGATGCTGCATATACAAAATTTAAAAAAAAAAAAAAATATTTTTTTCCTAATCAGTAACCAATTTATTAATAAATACATTTACATATTAAAAAATTGCTTTATTAAAAATATTTCACCCTCACCATGAACAAACACCAATAATAAAAGTTTTGTATCTCACAGAAATAACGTGTGCAAGCATACGACATACTGCCCAAACGAGCAGTGTTGGAATCGCTTGTAATGTGCAATGACAAGTGTAAACGAATATCAGCTAGGCTAGGAATTGGCGCGAAAATTCTCACACTGCGTTAGATCACAGTGCATTTGTTTCGTGTAACGATAATTGAAAAAATATAATTCTTTTCATATTTTCAACAGTGGTACTCGTCATAATTCAGTCTTGTATCTATAATAAATATGTTATTTTAACAAAATAAAATAAGTTTTACAAAAAATAGTTCACCCTTACCATGAACACGCACTAATAATAAAAGTTTCGTATCTTACAGAATAATGCATGCAAGCATACGATACACTGGCCAAACGAGCAGTGTTGGAATCGCTTGTAACGTGCAACGAGAAGCGAAACGAATATCGCTGAGGCTAGCTGCAATTGGCCTAACGTGATAATTCTGACACTGTGTTAGATCGCAGTGCATTTGTTCTAAAGCGTTAATTGAACAATTCCAATTATTAACTATTCAATCAATGTCAAAACATAAGCTGTAACCTTTAACATGTTGTATTGCATTTATATAATGAGCATTGTTATTATTTATAAACACAAACAAAATTTAATTTTTTCATTTTTTCCTTGGGGGTACTGTGGTGTCGCAGTGCCTATGTACGAGCCGCCACTGCTACAAAGTCATTTACAATCGGAAGCGACTGAAAGGGAAAATATCATGAGCTGTATTGCTTTGAGGGATAACCACATTCCTTATTGAGGCACTTTGATAATCTCATTTTATCTTCTTGTTTTTGATTATTGTCTTTATTATTATTGCCAGACCTCCATGCAGTCTAAAGACTCAAAAATGTGGGAGGCAAACACTGCTACACACAAAGTTCATTAAACGATACTTTAAACTCCTTCATTGTATCTGCATTCACCACAATGTCAGGCAAAGCATTCCAGTGACCATCCACACTCTCCATACAAAGAACCTACTCCTTATGCTTCTGCTCATGTCCTCCTTATACAACTCTTCATGCACCCATTTGTTACTGAATTAATCTATTTAATTTACAGTTTTTGTGAGTGTTTCTTTCACATCTCGTATCATACTGTTTTTCACCAGATTCCATAAAAATTCTTAATTTTTGGAATTTATGGAAACCAGTGTAGTTATGATAATTTTCTTTTAGAGAATTAACAATTTACTTTCAACTTTTATATCAATCATACTTGATAGCTGATTTATGAAATCTATACTCTTGTCAGCTTTTTTTTCTTTCAACATATTTCCTTGAAACTTTGAGTATTCATCCAGCTGACTACAGATTTATTATGTGATTTACTGGTAGAGAAAAACTGTGACCTTATATTATACGAGATGTCCCGTAATGTTAACTTTTTGTGACTCCACCTACAAAAAAGTTATAAACCTATGGTAATACTACTATGGGTGGGATAAGGTTTTTTCTATTTTTATTAATTTTATATATTTTTTATATTTTTATTTATTTTTTACATAATCTACATAAATCATGGTCTTTGCATGGAACGTTTTCAAGCACTCCAGGCCTCCAATAAGCAGGCAGCAGTCTCACACTGGACAATGAAATTCATCCTCCTTATAAAGACAGTCGCAAATATCCGTGGCAGGGATTCGAACCTGTAGGCCCCTCTTAGGAGGGAGGAGTGATATTCTAACGACTTAGCCAAACAGGCTGACTAAATTGATTTGATGTCATTTAGAATGAGTGATGCTATTTAGACTTAATTGGCTATTATTTCTCTGACCACGTTACTTAGGTTCAAATCATTATATTAATGAAAGTAACTTTTAATTTTTTGATTTAGCAACTAATGAGTCCCAAAACATTTTGCTGTAGTGTCTTTTAAACAGCCTCAATTTAAATCATTCTTACTCCTGTAAACCTCAATTTCTGGCAGTTACCTTTCTCTTTTTTATTCTTTACTGATTTACTTTAGCTCACATACTGTATATACAGAAATACCTTGATTAATGCGCCTAATGCGTTCTTTAAAACAGGCATTAATATATAAATGGGAAAATGTATAATTCGTTCCTTAGATTTCTTTTTTGACCCTTAATTTTTTTTTTTAATAAAAAAATTAGGGTAATTCTAGGGCTTAGTTAAAGAAAACCATGAAGCTGAAAGACAATAAAACATATTCAGAATATAAATTTAACAAAGAATTGAGCTAACGCAGTTTTGTGGGCATTCTGCTTCTCTTTTTCATGCAACTGACGGTATGGCCCTATTGCCTCTTCTGCAAATTTTACTGATTCTCTCTTCACCAGGATCAGTCTCTAAGCGTTGCTGCTTAAAAACTTCGATTGTACAAAAACTATTTTCAAATTGTTTCTGTGAAACCTCTTTGGGCTTGTCAGTGATTACATTTTCTTCATATTCTTCAGGATCTTTCCGCTGTGCATCTAAATTTAGTAGGTTGGAATCACTCAAATTCTCAGAATGAGATTTAGTTAACTTTTTTGAAAAGAAATTTGAAAAGCCTCTAAAATCATTTACACAATGTGGAAGAATGTGCTTCCAAATGGCTCGCATATTGCTATCAGTAATTTCATTCGACTTTGCCACTTTAAAACCAGACTGATTTGGCTAGAAAAGTCTTGGAAGGCATTCGCTTCCAAAAAAAAAAGGCTGGTTTCATCGACATTAAATATTTGTTGATCACAATAGTCCCCTTCTTACACAATTTTCCTCCAAATCTCTGGATATCTCCTTATCTGCATTTGCAACTTTGCCTGTAATTAGAACATTATGTAGGCCATTTCTCTTTTTGAAACGCTCAAATCACCCAGCACTAACGTGGAATTCTTCTTTTTCATCATTGATAGCCCTTTATTTCCAGGTTACAAAGAGACGATCCTTTTGATTTAATGAGGCCAGTTTAGCGGGATTCATTTTTGGTTACAATCTTCAATTCATGTAGAAAGAAGGCGCTCTAATTCAATCATTATAATACTTTGATTTCGAGTGCATGCATGATAAACTTGAAGCATCCTTACTTTTCTCTTTGTATTCAGCAGTTGATTCACCCATTTTTGTGTTCTTGTCCTATCTTTGCTCTGGACTCACCTTGTTCATTTTTCTTTATTATTTCAAGTTCTAATCAGATTACTTTTCGAATCATTTTCACACTTCTATTTTTTGCTCACTGATTCTTTTACTCATGATTAAAGGTTATTATTATTATATATGGGTATCTCCATGGAGTCAGAAGACTCGTCGTGGGAGACCCTAGCTATCAAAACAATATCTATCATACCTCTTCATGACCTCATTTACAGACGAAGCACTCACAACTGAGTCAGGCAATGCATTCCATTGATTCACCACTCTCCAAGCAAAAAATCTAGTTCTCACACCTTTGTTAACCACACTTTTCCTTAATTTTCAGGGATGACCTCTTGTTCTTCCATCACTATCGCACAGCTGAAATATTTCCCTTGCATCAGTCTTATAAAAATGTAAATGTTTCTATCATATCTCCTCTTCTCTGCCTATCACCAACCTCTGCAATCCACAAGCTCTCAATCTATCAATGTAGGGAGAATTTTTTACATCACTCACCAACTTAGTTGCTCTCCTCTGAATCCTCTCTGCAACCTCATCTCCAAGGAATCCAGGTGACCAGACCCGAGAGCATAGTAATCCAAATGTTAAAGTATCAATGCTTTATAAAGGGGAAATAATAACCTCTTTATCTCTGGATGTTAGTGTGTTGCTCAATAACCAAGTAATCCTATGTGCAATCTTGGACACCTTAGCAATGCGTCCTCTGAACTTCAATTCCCTATCCACTAATATCCCCAAGTCCCTAGCCTCATCAATCTCTTGGAGTACTGTTCCATCAATGTGGTACACAGCTGGAAATCTTTTAACCCCAAAATGCATAACTTTACACTTTTCCAGATTGAACTGACATCCATTACCCTTTGTCCATTTTGCCAGTTTATTTAAATCATCCTGCAAACTCTCAACATCAGCTTGATTTCTTATTGTGCTTCCCAGCTTTGCATCTTCAGCAAATAACTGAACATCTCCCTTCAAGTTATTTCCTATATCATTTATGTACAAATTAAACAATAACGGCCCAAGCACAGAGCCCTGAGGCACACCACTAGTCAACAGATTCTCACTCTGCTCCTCCATATACTGCTTTCTGATATCTCTCCATAAGCCAATCTCTTATCCATAACACCAGTTTAATATCCATCTCCATTTGTTCTAATTTGTGCAACAGTATTCCATGGGGTATCCTGTCAAAAGTCTGCAAAATCCAGAAGTATCGCTGTGTAGCCATTCCCCTTGTCCAACTCAGATGTCACTCTATTATAAAAAGTTAATAAATTGCTAAGGCAGGACTGACCTTTAGCAAAACCATGTTGGCCCTGATAGAGTATCATATTCTCCACCCAATTCTGAATTCTGACCTTAACCAACTTTTCCAGTACTTTTACCACCACTCCCGAGATGGTAATTGGTCTGTAATTTACAACCGCAGTCTTGGAGCCTCCTTTATGCAAAGGAACTATTTTTCTTTCCTTCCACTCCCTAGGGACCATACCAGAGTTCAAACTCCAGTTAAATAACCAAGTAAGAGGAGTTGACAATTCCCTTGCACATTCGCATAACACCCGAGCTGATATCCCATCTAAACCAAGAGCAGTGTTTGTGTTTAAATTCTGCAATATTCTAAGTACTGTACCTCTGTTTCATTAACTTGAATTCTCACATCTTATTGCTACAGGTACAGAGATATCCTCACTTGGGTGATAGACTTTTGAAAAGTGCTCACTCAGTAACTCTACTATTACATCTGATTTGGTCACCTCGATACCATTGGCATCCACTAAGGTTATCCTTCTAAAGTCATTCTTCCTTATCATCATATGATCAGCAAAATGCTATGTAAAGCAGTTGACATAAATTTTGGCAGTAAATTTGGAACATACCATACATGGAAATAGTGTAGTATGCCATTAAAAAAATAACTCTGTAAAATGTTTCAAATCGGTAACTAAATTATTTCATCATGGTGAGTGATTTTTTAAAATAGTTAGCCATAAAAAATGTATAGATCGAAAATTTTTAAAATCTGTAACATTTATTTTTAAGAAATATGCTAATCGAATTTTAGAGGCGCACTAATCGAATTTGTGTATTGCAAAAAAATGACGTACTAATCGGGAGTGCATTAATCGAGGGATTGCTGTACTTGAATAACCTTCTTCTGATCTAACTTTCATAAAATATTCCCTGTATTTCTTTCCATAGAATCATCACGTATCTTAGATTCTACATCATCATCATAACACTAATTGCAGGTGTAGACCATATTGGTCTGTTCCAGTCTCATTATCCATCCAATATCCTTTTTTGAGGTCTACCCTGCCTTCTCTTCCATTGGATTCACTTACTAAAAGCTAATTCTTGTAGAAAGCCTTATATGCTGGTTAAACATGATAACTTATTAATTAAGGAATTGACAGCGTACACTAGAAATATAAATTAAATCAACTTTAATATATATACTTTCCGATATTTCGGCAACGTCACGTTGCCATCTTCATGGGAACTTAAGATAAAGACACGTGCACACATGTACAACATAACAGCAAATGAGAAACGAAACGAGGAAGCTACTGATTTCCTAAAGTCCTGATGGTGCCCCCTGGTGGGCTATATTAGGTGTTCTTGGCCTTTGGGCTGAAGTTCTTCTGATATATGTTTCCCAAATTTGGGGCAGTCTCATGCATCCAAATTTGTTGAGGTTTGGCATGTTCCTAAGGGCTGAAGCTGATTCCATGAATAGTCTTTCATATTTGAACTTGATGCGGTGTATTACTGTGGCTTTCTTCCACCTTATTCTTTGGCGAGTATCCAGAGCATGGTCTACAAGCCCAGAGTGGCTGTACTGGTGAAATCGGATATAGATCTTGTGTTCTGAGATTCTGATATTTGCTGTCCTGCCTGTTTGGTCAAAGTAAGACAATTTACAGCTGCATGGGATCTGGTATGTACCAGGTAGGTCTAGGGGAAGTGGTTGGTCTTTAGTGGAGCAGATAAGGGATGCCGATTTTCTATATGGTCTGTAACAAGAGGTCGTCATGTTTTTTTAGGATTTTGTTGATTTTTTTTCCGAGGTGCCTCGGATGTAGGGAATGGTGATGGATTTAGAGTAATCTTTTTTGTGAAGGGGGGGGGGTCGGTTGTGGATAACTGGTTTTAGTATTTTTTGGATTTTTTTTTTTTTGGGGGGGGTAGCCATTGAAAATAGAAAACCCACCCATGCCTGTATGGGTGGGTTTTCTATAAACTGAGAAAACCGAGGTTCCATCAGGTTAGCGGGTGACCAGTGTGTCTAGGAAGGGAGGCCTATTGTTTTTCTCTTTTTCCAGGGTGAACTTGATTCTAGGGTGTTGGTTGTTTAAGTGTGTTAAGAAGGAGAGGAGTGTATCCGGCCCATGTGGCTAAATAGCGAACATATCGTCAACGTAGCGAAGCCATATGATAGGTTTTTGTGAGGCAGAGTTTAAGGCTTTCTCTTCAAAGGTCTCCATAAAGAAGTTGGCCATGGGTGGGGAAAGTGGTAAACACATGGCTGTCCCCTTTATCTGTTTGTAGAATTTTTCCTGCCAAATGAAATAGCCTGAGTTCATTGTGAACTGAAATAGGGCTGAGATATCGGGAGGAAATTTCTGTATTTGTTCAAATTCTTTATTTGCCGCAGTACACGAGACGTCATGTGGAATTGAAAGTAATTGTAGAAACGCTGCCGGGATAATCGGGTAATCCCAAATTGTGTAAAATTTAAGCACCATTCCATTTCACAAAAAGCTCTCTGTATCTACAACAACCAGGCGAGCCAGGCTTTACTTTGGGAGCAAATTAACGCTACACGCGGTTCCCTAGCCGGCGTAAGCATTAGATAATGAGCTTTCAAATATGCTAAATCACGAGCTTTTGTCAATTCTACATGGTGTCTCGTGCACTGTGGCAAATAAAGAATTTAAACGAATATGGAGTCGACATATCAACAAGTTTGATAAATTAAAAAAGAACTTGACGTCCAAACCAAAACTACAAACCAACACTGTAGTTAACCTTTCTTCAGTCATCTTGAAGGCTGAAGCACTCGCCACTCTTTCACATGGTTACAACTTCGGCATTGCTCCTAGATAATTACTAGCTGAGGAATTAATGATCCAGATTGAATACGGGATTTGCCACCTTCCAAACCACATCACCAATGATATTAGATAGGATGTAGCCTGCGTTCTCACAAAAGCAAAACCACCAAACACCAACATATCCATTAGTGAATAGAAGTCTCTACAGGAATTGAAGAAAAACAAAGAAATAATTATCACCAAAGCGGATAAGGGGAACACCACTGTGGTACTCAGTCATAATGACTACACGGGTAAGCTTAAGGTTTTACTATTAGATCGAGCTACTTACCTCCATGTTGAATGCAATCCCACCAACTCACAAATCAGAAAACTCTATAGGCTCCTTTAAGAAAGTTACTTCTTGGCCTGTGGAGATTACTGACTAAAACCATATAACTCTAGACCCCCCCCCTTTCTGGGCTCCCAAAAATGCATAAAGAAATTGTGCCATTACATCCCATACCCCCACTTGCAAACTAGCTGAATATTTAGCCAAAGCGCTCTCACACTATACTGGCAACACACCATCACACATAAAAAAAAAAACTCAGCCCACTTCAAAGCCAGTATAGAAAACCTTGCACTCCAACATAATGACATAATGGTCAGTTTTGACATCTCCTCCTTATTCACAAATATCCCCCTCAAAGAAACCTTAGAGCTAATCCAAGCTAAATTTCCTCCTGATATCTCAGCCCTATTTCAGTTCACAATGAACTTAGGCTATTTCATTTGGCAGGAAAAATTCTACAAACAGATAGAGGGGGGGGGACAGCTATGGGCTCACCACTTTCCCCACCCTTGGCCAACTTCTTTATGGAGACCTCTGAAGAGAAAGCCTTAAACTCTGCCCCACAAAAACCTACCATATGGCTTTGCTATGTTGATATGTTCGCTATTTGGCCACATAGCTCGGATACACTCCTCTCCTTTTTAACACACTTAAACAACCAACACCCTAGAATCAAGTTCACCCTGGAAAAAGAAAAAAACAATAGCCTCCCCTTTCTAGACACACTAGTCACCTGCCAATCTGATGGAACTTTGGTTTTCTCAGTTTATAGAAACCCACCCATACAGGCAGATACCAAGCCCTAACTACTGAACTAAATCACATCCTTAACACTTTCTCAGCCAATGGCTACCCCCCCTCCAAAAAAAAATCCAATAAATACTAAAACCAATTATCCACAACCCCCCTCCCCCCCTCCACAAAAAAGATTACTCTAAATCCATCACCATTTCCTACATCCGAGGCACCTCGGAAAAATCAACAAAATACTAAAAAAACATGACTTGACCTCTTGTTACAGACCATATAGAAAATTGGCATCCCTTATCTGCTCCACTAAAGACCAACCATTTCCCTTAGACCTAACTGGTGTATACCAGGTCCCTTGCAGCTGTAAATTGTCCTACTTTGACCAAACTGGCAGGACAGCAAATATCAGAATCTCAGAACACAAGGACTATATCTGATTTCACCAGTACAGCCACTCTGGGCTTGCAGACCATACTCTGGATAGAATGCCACAGAATAAGGTGGAAGAAAGCCACAGTAATACACCGCATCAAGTTCAAATATGAAAGACTATTCATGGAATCAGCCTGAGACCTTAGGAACGTGCCAAACCTCAACAAATTTTGGATGCATGAGACTGTCCCAAATTTGGGAAACATATATCAGAAGAACTTCAGCCCAAAGGCCAAGAACACCTAATATAGCTCGCCAGGGGGGTACCATCAGGACTTTAGAAAAATGGTAGCTTCCTCGCTTTGTTTTTCATTTGCTGTTATGTAGTACTTGCGTACACTTGTCTTTATTTTAAGTTCCCATGAAGATGGCAATGTGACGTTGCCGAAATATCGGAAAGTATATATTAAAGTTGATTTAATTTATATTTCTAGTGTCAATTCCTTAAGTATTTAGTTATGTTATTACTAAAAGCTAGTGTTTTTAAATAACTAGAATTGTCTTCTGGATTAGCTGATCTTGTACAGAAGTGGAAAATTTGTTTTTCATCTTGCAACAAGCAAACCAGTCTGAAGAATGCATTTAACAGATATATAATACATTACTTTTTTAGCCTTATAATAAATTTAGTTTAATCCTTTATCCAAGTGTGAGCAAACAAAGTTTGCGCCTGAAAGTATCTTCAGGACTAGGGTAAGGTGGTACAACACCAGGGCACTCCTTGCAAAGGTGGAGCAAGCTACCAACACTCCTATCTCAGTATCTCCCATAATGCAAAACACATCTCCTTGCAGATATGTCTAATGTTATGCATTAAGGGAAGGACCACAACCCAGACTAGTTTAGACTTTTATTGAGGTCTCTTCAGTGGGAGCTAGGCCCAAGAGGAGATACCAGGCAGAAGCATTAGCAGGTCATCTCTACCTATAGGAGTTGCCAAATGGTGTGCCACCCTTTTTTAATAAATTACTCTGGATTTAGAGAAAGATGTTGAAAGTTTATTTTTCACTTGGTTAGAGTATAATAAATTTAGTTTAATTTTTAGTTTAATCCTTTATCCAAGTGTGAGCAAACAAAGTTTGCGCCTGAAAGTATCTTCAGGACTGGGGTAAGGTGGTACAACACCAGGGCACTCCTTGCAAAGGTGGAGCATCCCTTGATGCATAACATTAGACATATCCTCAAGGAGATGTGTTTTGCATTATGGGAGATACTGAGATAGGAGTGTTGGTAGCTTGCTCCACCTTTGCAAGGAGTGCCCTGGTGTTGTACCACCTTACTCCAGTCCTGAAGATACTTTCAGGCACAAACTTTGTTTGCTCACACTTGGATAAAGGATTAAACTAAATTTATTATACTCTAACCAAGTGAAAAATAAACTTTAAACATTTTTTAGCCTTTAGTTGCTTTGCTACAATTCAATAATTCCAGTTTTTCAAATCTCAGAACACTTAATCTCTGCCAGATCACCTTATATAGCATCTGTTAATTTTCTAAATAAATGAGCCACTGTATCTCCTACCCTAAGTAATTCCCTTCATTTAAATAGTTTCCAGATTTCATGACTTACCTTTAACTAGACAACCTTCAGTGATTCTTCCCCTTGCTTTAGAGATTACATGTGGAACATTTTCAAGCTAGTATAGGCTTCTAATAACAGGATGGTATACTAGGGGATAAATCATCTATTAATATAGTTCTAGATAAATCATCATCCAAAGCCACAGCTTTACAGCTCATTAGGTGGAAAGCATAAGTTATCTACTTGACCAGTTGGCTGTTTCCCTAATTAGCTTAGAAATAGGTGAATTCATGCAAATGAATTCAGCTGTTTTTAAGAAGTGTTTTCCCTTTATGTTAAAATACACTTAGATTCACTGTTAACTATATCTAGATTAGTTTATTATTAACATGAAAATATCTCATATAGAATATTTTGTGGGGAGGAACACCACAGAGTTTGTAATGAATTTTGTTTATGTACAGTTGAATATGCTGTGTGGTATAATTTGTGATGACAATATTTTTTATGCCATGTTCTCTTCTTTATTACTTTCTAGTATGTGATGCTCGGAAAGTTAAAGCTTCTGGAAGAGGACTACAGCCAAATGGTATTAGAGTACGTGATGTAGCAGATTTTAAAGTTTTTACTGAAAATGCTGGCCAAGGAGATTTAGTTGTGAAAGTGATTGGTCCTGGTAAGATTATGAATAATTTTCACACCATTCAGTTTGATAAATATGTTGTCAGTTGTATGAATCTCCCATGATGAGTCTGCTGACTCCATGGAGAGTGCAATAATAATAATAATTTGGAATGTTACATAAATTAGCTTGTCAAGCCATTTTAGATTTGATCAAGAGTAGCAAGATATTAGAAAACTTCAGTTATACTGTATCTAATGAAAGGTAGTGATTAATTTCAGAGGGATAATTAACTAGAAGTTTTGAACGTTTAAGTATATTTGTGGTTTCAAATTTTAATGTTTCATTAGAATGATACATTAATTTATATGTATTTAATTTTTTTTCCCGAATTAGAAAAATGGTCAAAGTAATTGTTTTAATCAACACTAGAATTTTAGATGTTCACGGAGTACAGAAAATGTAAAGCAAAGATTTAATTTTCTTTTCAGATTTATGAAATGTTGGATGTGATGAATTTGCAAATTATAATACAAGAATTAGACTTCTGATTCTTGTATCATAATTGCATCTTCAAGGTTTAATTCACTTCCAAAACACTATTGAAAGACAAAGGTTTATTATTATTCAGTCAATCCTCAACTTATGATGGGTTCCATTCCAATGATCCCGTTATGTCAAAGATTACAATTCAGAATATTGATTTTGTTGTATTTTCAACTAATTTTTTCTTTTTTATAGTGAAATCATACAATTGACAAATTACAAAATAAAATGACTGAACAGAACTGTAATGTAATAAATAATGAAACATCAGTTTACAGTGCTTCTTTGTACTTACTGAAATAATCAGCAGGAAACGTACAGGCAAAAGTAATTACTCATATCTCTTGCTTTATTAATTGGGTGATTACTCATTGGAGGAGATGGAGGAGGACAGGTCATCTACAACAAATTCTTCAAATTCAGGAATTGCAGTCAAGTGTCCTAATGGTTTGTCATATGTGTAATTTGTGGAAGGTTTTATTCTCATTGTCAAAGATGAGATGACAGCAAGAGTGGGCTTTTTGAAAACATGTACATTACATCTAACATAGTCTGCACAGAGTTTGCCTTTTCTTTTCTGCATAAATCTTTCTCAGTTGCAGCTCGAATCATTCTAACTACATTTCTTAAATCTCTCCATGTCAGAATCCATTTCCTCAAACAGCCATTATTGCCTTACTAACAGAGGTACCTCTGTCAATTTTTCCCCTGTAAACTTTTTTTTTTTTTTTTTTTTTGTAATATCTTTTCTTGTAATACTTTTTCTTTGTTGCATCCTGTGAATGTATGAACATGGAATTTCAAAGCTTCTTTCAAATGGCATTTATACCCTTTACAGTCACCTCATTTCATACTGCATAAATTTAAGAAAAACCGTCTTCAGTAAATTCCCTCATCCATACGTGCAGCAATAAAGTGGTATTCAGAGAATTGTGTTAACAGGCTGGCCATTGTAAGTATGAGTGGTCATAAGTCATGTCATTTGTAAATTGAGGACTGACTGTATATAGGCATGTATAGGGGTTTGGCCTCATTGAGGAAGGGCATTTTGTAGGTCATGCAGTACATAAATAATTTTCATGCTTCTTGAAAACATTTGCTAAAGTTGGCTATGCTCTTCTGTTGGGCATACTCTTCACTCAGCCAACTAGGCTGAGTGAAGAACACACTTTCCAATCAGCAGGCTGTATGGGTTGGAATTATGCTATGGGCATGGAATTTTATGAATGTCTTTAGGAGGTAGATGAATTTCATTGCCTAGTGTCAGACCACCACCTGTCCGTGCGGTTAGCCTAGTGGCTTTGCGCTTCGCAACCATATGATTGGGGAAGGAGTGTCCCAGATTCGATTCCCGTCGAAGACTTGAGGAATTTGAGGATCTTCCTCAGTCATGGTTGCGGGCAGTAGGGTTTTTTCTGCCAGTTTATCTGGCGTTTTTCATCCCACAAGCAGGCAAACCGGCCCCCGTGAACATGCGCGTATACAGCCAAAAATACATCACTCCCAGCGGCAGACTAGGCGACAGGTCAGTTGGGAGTGGTACTAACAAGTAGTCGCATCTAAGTAACATGCGGACCCTGCAGAGGAAGCGGTAATAACGCGTAGTGAAAGAAGAAGTGTCAAACCACCACTGTGTTTATTGGAAGCCTGAAAGTAGACTTGAAAAAATTCCATGTTTGATCTCTAGAACTTATTTTTTAGATTATCTAACCTTTAGCCCATCCACAGTACTTGCAATCTTCTGTAGCTGGGATTCACATAAAATTGCTTTGTGGATACCTCTTTTTTATGAAAAATGAAAGCGTTTGAGAACAGGAATCAAACCTTGGAGATTCAGTGGCAAACTCTGAAGAAAACATTGATTCTGCCAGAGAGGCATGTGGTGAGGTTGTGTGCAAGGATAAAAAAATCAGAACTCCCTGGTGGACACAGGAAGTTAAAGAGGCAGTGAAGGAAAAGAAGAAAGTATATCAAAAGTTCCTGTCAAATAAGTCAGCTTGTGCTCTTAGAGAATATAGAGACAAATGCAAGAATGCTAAACACTTTGTAAAACTAGCTAAACAAAAGTCATGGGAGGACTTTGGCAAGAATATAGAAAACAAATATCAAGAAGGTGGCAAAATATTCTGGAGGTTGTTGAAGAAACTTAGGAATGGAGGAAAGAGTGCTTTGCAATTACTTTGAAATTTTGCAATTACTTTGAAAAACTGCTAAATGAAACAAGCAGTGATGACAGCACAGTGATAAAAAAAAAACACTGACCAGGCATGCAGTCAGGAATACATATCCATACTTGAAGAAGAAAAAGCCATCAAAGGCTTGAAATGTGGAAAGGCAGCAGGAGTAGATGATATTCGACCAGAAATGCTGAAGTATGGTGGTATAAAAGTCTTACAGTGGCTGCACTGCATAGTTCAGAAAGCCTGGACAGAGGGATGAATTCCCGATGATTGGAGTAGAGCTCTCATAGTACCCATATATAAAAAGGGAAATAAAACTGAATGTGAGAATTACAGAGGTATTTCCCTGCTGAGTGTTCCTGGCAAGATCTATGCAAGTATACTTGAGAAACGGTTGAGAAGAATTGTGGAAGAAAAGCTTGGTGAAGAACAAGTTGGATTCAGGCCAAATAGAGGCTGTCAGGATCAGATCTTCACTTTACGACAAATAGTCGAGAAAGCATGGGAATATAACAAAGATCTGTATTTAAGTTTTGTCGATTTGGAAAAGGCATATGACAAGGTGCCAAGAGAGAAGCTATTCAATACGCTGCAGTTATATGGTGTCAATGGGGCATTATATCAAGCAATGCTTAGTCTTTATTTGAGTTGTAAGTCAGCAGTTAGAATTGAAGGAAGTACAGGAAGATGGTTTAATGTTAAATCTGGTGTGAGACAAGGATGTACATTATCCCCTTTGTTATTCATTATCTATATGGATCACATTATGAAGGAAAGTGGATATTAAACATGATATTAGAATTGGAGATGTTAATGTCAGCTCTTTGCTTTATGCGGACGATATTATACTTCTAAATAAATCCGCTACAAGTTTGCAAGATTCCCTGACTAAATTGAATAGCTGTTGTAATAGATATGGTATGAAGGTCAGCAATAAAAAGACAAAGACAATGAAAATAGGCAGAATCATTGAAAATGTCAACTGTGTTGTGAATGGAGAACCTGTGGAACAAGTAAAACATTTCAGCTACTTAGGCATGATTTTTACTGAAGATGGTAAATTAAATATAGAAATAGACAACAGAATCAGCAAAGCTGGTATGGTGGGAAGTCAGTTGAATAAATTCATATGGAATAAGAGAGAAATTAGTCGGAACACTAAATTAGCTGTATACAAGACGGTGTTCAAACCAGTTTTAACTTATGGATCTGAGAGCTGGGTCAGAAGTAAAACACTTGACCAAAGACTAGAGACCACAGATATGAGAGTCCTGAGAAAGATTAGAGGTGTGACAGATGGCATCAATGGCAATATCATATTAAAAATGAGGATATTAGGAAAGAACTTGACATTGTCAGCATCCAGGAATGCGTTAGCAGAGCTAATCTCAGGTGGTATGGTCACTTAAATAGAATGGGAGAGGAAAGATTAGCAAAACAAGTGTTCTCTGCCAGGTTGGCAGGAAAACGACTCAGAGGAAGACCAAGATATAGATGGACTGATACGCTACAAAGTGCCCTAGATGATTGAAATATAAGATCTGATAATGTTGGAGTCTTGACAAGTAACAGACTGATTTGGAGGAAAATTGTAGATAGGAAGTTATTAATGATGTAATTTTTTCATGTAGTACTGTCATATCCTGTACACCCCTTGAGGCTACATGGCAGGAATTTGATGATGATGATGATATAATATAGTCATGAATTTGTAATTATTTGGGATTTATTGATTTCATTCATGTTTTTAGTTTTGGCATATCTAGAAAATTTATCATTTCTTGGTTTTATAATTTCTGGCTGTCATGGTATATATTATTCCAACTGAGTTTCGTGACTAGTTTCCTGTTTTCTTCCAGACTTGTTTTTTACTTTCCAGTTTTTGATATCATCAGGTCTTTTTGCTCTAAATCACTCATAACTGCATTGAACAATATACATCTTTGTCTTTCTGTCAGTCTTTTTTTTTTTTTTTTTGCTTTAAAAATGTTTTGCTAATTTTTTAGTTTCCATTTTGTTTAACTATGCTCACACATTCCTGAATATTAGCAACATGTAATTCCTTTCTGATAATTATGTGATTCAGCCACTGATGTGATCTGTTCATTTCCTTAAATTTTTCATATGTTGAAATTGGTTTGAGTACTCTTGTGTATTGCTAATTTGATGTTTTTGCAAGTTCCTCTCTTTTTCCTCTCTAGTTTATTCAACTTCAACTTTGTTTATTCTCTCATCAGTTTCCAGGTTTCATTTTAATCTTAACTAAATTTGTGATTAAATAACTAAAATATTACTTGTTAAAAGTTTTTCTGCTTGGTTATGATGTAAATTAAAGATGCCAAGAAATTATATTAGTGGTTTAATCCTTTATCCTTATTCCACTGATGAGACCTCAAAGGTCAAAACTGGTTTGGGTAGTGACCCTTCCCATAATGCATAGCATTATACATGTCTGCAAGTTTATGTACTTTGCATTATGGGATACTAAGGTATAAAGTCACTAGCCTCTATATATGAATTGCCCAGTCATCAAGTTTTTTCATGCACAAACTTTGTTTGCTTACACTAGAACAGAGGATTAAACCATGAATATAATTTCTTGGTATTTTTAATTTAAAATATTACTTGTTCTGCAGATTCATTGTAGAATGAGTTTTCTGTTTTATTACCTGTTTTCATACCAGATTTATTGTAGCATCCTCCTTCTTTCAGGGATTTATGCCCAGTGGTCTGTTCCCACTTCATTCTATTTTTTCTTTGGTCCTACAACTGGGTGGTATTGAAGTATCTTCTTGGGTAATCTGAATATGTTCAATCCATTTATTTTTGCATTTGTATCTTTTCTAATGCTGATTCTATTTTTAGTTCTTTGCATATTTCTGTGTCTTTTAGTCCCAGAGAGTATATCCTGCTATCCTCTTCGGAATTTTATTTCTCTAGTTTTTTTTTTTTTTCTGCAGTATTTATGGCCCATATTTCACTTTCATACAGTAGAGGTCTTGCAAGAACTTGATGAAGTCTATTATTTTAATGGCTAATATAGCCTACTTTTGTTTAGTCGTGTCCCTTTTTTTACAATGTCATTGGCTCTTTATCCAAAACTTAGGGCATAATTGAAGTGTTATAAAACTAATATATGAAGAATAATAATAGAATATATAGGAGGAAAATTTGGACATACCTTTTTGGATGTTGGTTTCTGTCTCCTTATTCCGGTGATGTGCCTTCATCTGTTGTAGGCTGTTAAAGGAAAGGGGGGGGTAAAGTAATGTGGGGGAATTTTTTGAAAAAACCCAGGTTTTTTATATGTATAATAGTAATATTATTATTGTTAAGGGTGGGTAGAGAGCATTTAGGAGGGGGGGGGTGAGAGAAGGATCTGAAGATAGAAATTTTTTTTGGGGAAGAGGAGAGATTTAAGGGAAAAACTCGGGGCAGGAGTAACGGGGTGCGAGTCATTTCGACAGGCTTAGTCTTCGAAACTTGTGGGGGAAGATCCACTTTTTCCCTTAAATCCCTCCTCTTCCTCCAAAAAATTTCTATCTTCAGATACTTCTCTCACCCCCCCCCAAACTCTCTCTCTACCCACCCTTAATAATAATATTATACGTATAAAAAAACCCATTTTTTTTTTTTTTTCAAATAATTCCCCAACATTACTTTACACCCCCCCCCCTTTTTTTTTAGCAGCTTAACAGCAGATCAAGTCACATTGCTGGAATAAGGAGACAGAAAACAACATCCAAAAAGCATGTCCAAATTTTCCTCCTATATTATTCATCATATATTAGTTTTATAACACTTCAATGATGTCCTAGGTTTTGGGTAAAGAGCCAATGACATTGTAAAAAAAAAGGTGCACTCCTAAACAAAAGTAGGCTATATTAGCCATTAAAATAAGCTTATTTTAGAGGAGTAATATGGGAATTTTCCCAGAAATAATTCCCATTGATGAAGTCTTATTCTTGTGTACTTTTGAACTTGTTAGGTTTGAAAATATTATTCATCATCCCTAGTATCTTAAGGAAGTTGGAAGTTATGGTATATTAACATTGGTTTCTTTGGTATGTTATATGGAGCATCCAGGATAATTGAAGCAGTTAATGTGTTCTAAATTTTATTTTCACTCATTATATTACTTCTGACCAAAAATAGTCCTTTAAAAGTCTTAATCTGTTGATATTTGTATTCCAAGTTTTTTAGCAATTGTGATCAAGTAAAATATTGATCTCTGGAGTTCTTCACATCTTGCTGTGATTACTTGGTCATATGCAAGCAACCTTGGTATTAATATGGTTCTACAATCTAGTTAAAATGCTGGTTTTTATATTTTTCTTCCATTTCTTTACTACTTCATCTATAGATAGTGGTGACACTGGGCATTCTTGATGGACTATTGTTACGTAAATCTCCAAAGAGTCTGAGGACCTATCATTGGAGGGCACTGTACTCTATCACATACACCTCACCATCTTCTCTACTACTTAATCCTCCAACTACTTACAATGACATTATCACCATTAACATACAGTGCCATTTACTGTCTCACCACTAATAGTATTTTTTGTCTGTAAACTGAATGTATTCTCTTGCACAATTTGCCTGTATGTGCAGGAGGAAAAATCCAAGTCTTCTGGAGAAAAAATCCTACTACCTCCATATAAAATCATTTGACTTGCCATCAATGGAAAACAGCCATATAATGATTCCTCTCATGACAAGGATTGAACTCGGGGCTTTTTCAAAGGATGCAACATCCTATTGTTCTTGCATACAGAGTTGCTTACAGATGATTTCTCTGTTTATTGGTTTCCATTCTGTAACTTTTTTCTTTAATTATTACATACAGCTATTTGATTGTTTTGTTATTGCTGAGAACAGTTGATTTGGAGTGTTTAATCTCTTTATAATCCATAGTTTGTTCCTTATGACTTTGTCAAAGGCAATTTTTATGTCTTGAATTCACAATGCTATTCCATTAGTATTTTTAATGTAAAAACTGGATTAATACATGTTTTTTTTTTTTTTTGGAAGCTGTTTTATTCTTCACAAAGTTTATTTTCTATACATGATTTAAGTTTTGAAATTAACATTCTGTAACTTATTTAGGAGACTTACTCCAATGATTTTCATAGTTACTTATTGCATTTTTATAGAGTGGAATGATAATGGCCTTATTCCAGCTTTTTTGATAATTTGCCTTGCTGCCAGATATTGTTAAATAATTTTAATAGTTGTGTGATAAACAGGATACCTGCATAAATTGACAAATTATATTCTTGTTTGATGATTTATTCAAGTGTTTGCAAACTTGTATATATGTATGCACATCCCAAAGGAATTGTGCTTTGCATTAAGGGATACTAAGGTGTGAAGTCAACAGCCTCTATATACAAATAGCCTAGTTGGTCCTTCATACACAAACTAGGTTTAGTTACACTTGAATAAAGAATTTAAACCAGAATATTATTTCTTGTATAATTTACTTTGTAACCATCATCATCATCAAATTCCTGCCATGTACCCTCAAGGGGTGTACAGGATATGATAGTACTACATGAAAAAAATTACATCATTATTAATTTCCTATCTACAATTTTCCTCCAAATCAGTCTGTTACTTGTCAACACTCCAATATTATCAGATCTTATATTTCTATCGTCTAAAGCACTTTGTACCGTATCAATCCACCTATATCTTGGTCTTCCTCTCGGTCGTTTTCCTGCCAACCTGGCAGAGAACACTTGTTTTGCTAATCTTTCCTCGCCCATTCTGTTTAAGTGACCATACCACCCGAGATTATCTCTGCTAACATATTCCTGGATGCTGACAATGTCAAGTTCTTTCCTAATATCCTCGTTTTTAATATGATACTGCCATTGATGCCATCTGTTCACGCCTATAATCTTTCTCAGGACTCTCATATCTGCAGTCTCTAGTCTTTGGTCAAGTGTTTTACTTCTGACCCAGCTCTCAGATCCATAAGTTAAAACTGGTTTGAACACTGTCTTGTATACAGCTAATTTAGTGTTCCAACTAATTTCTCTCTTATTCCATATGAATTTATTCAATTGACTTCCCACCATACCAGCTTTGCTGATTCTGTTGTCTATTTCTATATTTAATTTACCATCTTCAGTAAAAATCGTGCCTAAATAGCTGAAATGTTTTACTTGTTCCACAGGTTCTCCATTCACAACACAGTTGACATTTTCAATGATTCTGCCTATTTTCATTGTCTTTGTCTTTTTATTGCTGACCTTCATACCATATCTATTACAAGAGCTATTCAATTTAGTCAGAGAATCTTGCAGACTTGTAGCGGATTTATTTAGAAGTATAACATCATCCGCATAAAGCAAAGAGCTGACATTAACATCTCCAATTTTGATATCATGTTTAATACCACTTTCCTTCATAATGTGATCCATATAGATAATGAATAACAGAGGGGATAATGTACATCCTTGTCTCACACCAGATTTAACATTAAACCATCTTTCTGTACTTCCTTCAATTCGAACTGCTGACTTACAACTCAAATAAAGACTAAGTATTGCTTGATATAATGTCCCATTGACACCATATAACTGCAGCGTATTGAATAGCTTCTCTCTTGGCACCTTGTCATATGCCTTTTCCAGATCAACAAAACTTAAATACAGATCTTTGTTATATTCCCATGCTTTCTCGACTATTTGTCGTAAAGTGAAGATCTGATCCTGACAGCCTCTATTTGGCCTGAATCCAGCTTGTTCTTCACCAAGCTTTTCTTCCACAATTCTTCTCAACCGTTTCTCAAGTATACTTGCATAGATCTTGCCAGGAACACTAAGTAGGGAAATACCTCTGTAATTCTCACATGCAGTTTTATTTCCCTTTTTATATATGGGTACTATGAGAGCTCTACTCCAATCATCGGGAATTTGTCCCTCTGTCCAGGCTTTCTGAACTATGCAGTGCAGCCACTGTAAGACTCTTATACCACAATACTTCAGCATTTCTGGTCGAATATCATCTACTCCTGCTGCCTTTCCACATTTCAAGCCTTTGATGGCTTTTTCTACTTCAAGTATGGATATGTATTCCTGACTGCATGCCTGGTCAGTGTTTTTTACCACTGTGCTGTTATCACTGCTTGTTTCATTTAGCAGTTTTTCAAAGTAATTACTCCATACTTCAAGGATATCTTTTTCTCCCGTTTTCATGTCACCTTTATCATCTCTAATTCCTTTTATAGCACTCTTTCCTCCATTCTTAAGCTTCTTCAACAACCTCCAGAATATTTTGCCACCTTCTTGATATTTATTTTCTATATTCTTGCCAAAGTCCTCCCATGAGTTTTGTTTAGCTAGTTCTACAGAGTGTTTAGCATTCTTGCATTTGTCTCTATATTCTCTAAGAGCACAAGCTGACTTATTTGACAGGAACTTTTGGTATGCTTTCTTCTTTTCCTTCACTGCCTCTTTAACCTCCTGTGTCCACCAAGGAGTTCTGATTTTTTTATCCTTACAAACAACCTCACCACATGCCTCTCTGGCAGAATCAATCAATGTTTTCTTCAGAGTTTGCCACTGAATCTCCAAGGTTTGATTCCTGTTCTCAAACTCTTTCATTTTTCCTTCAATAATCTTTGTGTATTTTAGTCTACAGCTCACATCTGAGAGCTGCTCAACTTTTATTCGCTTTAAAACTTTCTTACATGTTATTCTTTTCAATATGAAATTCAATTTTATCCTGCTCAAGACTAAATAGTGATCACTTCCAATTTCAAATCCTCTGTACACTTTGGTGTCCTGCACCAGGGAGAAAACATCACTATCAACAATAATATAGTCAATGAGACTTTTCTTATTCCTTGCCTCTTCTCTCCATGTGAATTTGTGCACATTTTTATGTTGGAACATGGTGTTAGTAATAACCAGTCCATGTCCTGAGCAGAAATCCAACAGATATTTGCCATTATTATTAGCTTTGCTCTTTTCTCCAAATTTTCCCAAAATATTTTTGTATGTCTCACAATCATTTCCTACTCTGCTATTTAGATCCCCAACAAGGACCAACTTTTCATTTTTCATTGTGACAGTTGCTTTTTCTAAAGCCTCAAAAAATTCCTCCACTTCTACCTTAGTAGAACCTTCTGTGGGACCATAGGCACAAATAAGTCTCATTGTCCAGTTCCCCATTCTCATATTTGCCCACATTACTCTACTTGAGACTGACTGCCATTCAAGAAGATTAGCCTCGTATTTTGTGTTGATTACTATGGCTACTCCTTCTTTTCCTTGATTGTCATTGCCTGAATATAACATTTTGTATTTATTGCTCAGAAAGATCTCACCAGTTTTGGTCTTTTTTGTTTCAGTCACCCCTATTATATCGATCTGGTACTTATCTAATTCCTCAGCTAGCTCCATTTCTTTGCCATTCAGGCTTCTGACGTTGATTGTGCCGATCTTTAACTCTGGTGATGTTGAGTTGGGGTTTATTTTCAGATTTGTTCCAGTAGCTGACTTTTCGCTGTTCGCCCTGGTTCCCTGCCGAAAACAACGGGGGCCTTGTTTAACCAGGCGACGCCCCAGCCGGCATGAAATTTTGTCATGTTGTACCATCATTCTATATTTTGGTTTAACCAATAAGAATACAATTTGGTCGGCTAAATCCCAAATTGAAATTGGATTAACTTTCTACAGCTATCTTCGATCCAGAGTATTTATATACTTGTATATGGAAAATATGACCTCTGCATTAATTCATCCTTATTATCAGTGGGAGCCAACTCAGGAAGATGCTATAAAATAGTGTCTTCTTGAGTTATATAGGTTAAAACTAGTCTGAATAGTGACCCTTTCCATAATGCTTAGCAATATATACATCTGAAAGGAATTGTGCTTTGCATTATGCCTCCATGGCCTTAATTGCCTTAGTCTAATGCCAACCAAACCAATCTCATTTTCTAGCTTGGTGCACTAATAACTGTACTACTCTCTCGTCAGGCATTCAACCCTGTGATTTGGGTTTCTGACTTATGCATGTAGCCATTTTAAATATAGACAAAAAATTTTAAATGGCTACAGTGCATAAGTCCCTTAAAACAGGCAAACCAACCGGAAGAACATGTTATTAAGACAATAATCCCCTGCCTTAATCATAGTTACTTTGGCCATAATACCAAACAAAAACAACCACCTCCACTATGAAAACATGCTCACAAATGCATTTCCTTATGAATGTTTTTGTTGTTGTATTATTACTGGTCACATAATTTAATGAACAATATATGAAAAGAACAATAATATTTTGAATACAAATATTTATGGAAGCTGTATAACTGAGAGGAGACCTCCACATAGCCTTTAAAGGAATGTGGAGAATTGACCAGGGATTCTGACCTATTTGTCCAATCCTCTCCTTCTCATGGTGCACCCTGTTGGATATTTACCTGGATACTGGACGAACAAGGATGAGCTGGCAATTTGGGATTTAGCTGACCAAATTGTATTCTTATGGACACTTAAAATCACAATATAAAATGCTGGTACAACATGACAGAATTTCATGCTAGCTGATACGTCGTCCATTTAAACAAGGCACCCGTTGTTTTTGCCAGGGAACCAAGGCAAACAGTGAAAGGTCAGCTACTTGAACAAATCCTAAAACACACCCCAACTCAACATCCCCAGAGTTAAAGATCGGTACTATCAACAAAAGAAGCCTGAATGGCAAAGAAATGGAGCTAGCTGAAGAATTAGATAAGTAACAGATCGACATAATAGGGGTGACTGAAACAAAAAAGACAAAAACTGGTGAGATCTTTCTGACCAATAAATACAAAATGTTATATTCAGGAAATGACAATCAAGGAAAAGAAGGAGTAGCCATAGTATTCAACACAAAATACGAGGTTAATCTTCTTGAATGGCAGGCAGTCTCAGGTAGAGTGATGTGGGCAAATATCAGAATGGGGAACTGGACAATGAGACTTATTTGTGCATATAGTCCTACAGAAAGTTCTACTAAGGTAGAAAAGAAGTGGAAGGATTTTTTTGAGACTTTAGAGAAAGCAACTGACACAATGAGCAAAGCTAATAATAATGACAAATATCTGTTGGATTTCTGCTAAGGACATAGACTGGTTATTACTAACACAATGTCCAACATAAAAATGTGCACAAAATCACACAGAGAGAAGAGGCAAGGAATAAGAAAAGTCTCATTGACTATGTTATTGAGGATAGTGATGTTTTCTCACTGGTGCAGGACACTAGTGTGTACAGAAGATTTGAAATTGGAAGTCTTCAGCAGGATAAAATTGAATTTCATATTGAAAAGAAGAACACGTAAGAAAGTTTTAAAGCGAATAAAAGTTGAGCAGCTCTCAGATGTGAACTGCAGACTAAAATATGAGAACATTATTCAAGAAAAAATGAAAGAATTTGAGAACAGGAACCCAACCTTGTAGATTCACTGGCAAATCCTGCAGAAAACATTGATTGATTCAGCCAGAGAGGCATTTTGATGAGATTGTCTACAAGGATAGAAGTTAAAGAGGCAGTGAAGGAAAAGAAAAAAGCATATCAAAAGTTCCTGGCAAATAAGTCATATTGTGCCCTTAGAGAATACAGAGACAAATGTAAGAAAGTTAAACACTGTGTAAACTAGCTAAACAAAAGTCATGGGAAGACTTTGGTAAGAACATAGAAAATATGTATCAAGAAGGTGGCAAGATATTCTGGAGGTTGTTGAAGAAGCTCAGAAATTGAGGAAAGATGCTGTAAAAGGAATTAGAAATGATTAAGGTGACATGAAAACTGGAGAAAAGGATATCCTGGAAGTATGGAGTAATTACTTCGAAAAATTGCTAAATGAAACAATCATTGACAGCACAGTGGTAAAAAAAACACTGACCAAGTATGCAGTCAAGAATACTTATCCATACTTGAAGTAGAAAAAGCCATCAAAAGCTTGAAATGTGAAAAGGCAGTTGGAGTAGATGATTCGACCAGAAATGCTCAAGTATGGATGGAGGTATAAAAGTCTTGCTATGGCTTCACTGCATAGTTCAGAAGGCCTGGACAGAGGGACGAATTCCTGATGATTGGAGTAGAGCTCTCATAGTACCCATACATAAAAAGGGAAATAAAACTGAATGTGAGAATTACTTGTAACGCAGCAGTTAGAGTTGAAGGAAGTACTGGAAGATGGTTTTATGTTAAATCTGGTGTCAGACAAGGATGTACATTATCCCTTTGTTATTTATTATTTATATCATGATGATAAGTGATATTAAACTTTGTCAAAATTGGAGATGTTAATGTCAACCTCTTGCCTTTATGCGGATAATGTTATACTTTTAAATCTTCTACAAGTCTGCAAGATTCCCTGACTAAATTAAATAACTGTTATAATAGATAATGGTATGAAGGTCAGCAATAACAAGACAAAGACAATAAAAATATACAGAAGCATTGAAAATATCAATTGCATTTTGAATGGAGAACCTATAGAACAAGTAAAACATTTCAGCTACTTGGGCACAATTTTTAGTGAAGATGGTAAATTAAACATGGAAATAGACAACAGAATCAACAAAGCTGCATGGTAGGAAGTCAACTGAATAAATTTATATGGAATAAGAGAGAAATTAGTCAAAACACTAATTAGCTGTATACAAGTCAATGTTCAAACCAATTTTAACTTATAGGTTTGAGAGCTAGGTTAGAAGTAAAACACTTTACCAAAGACTAGAGACTGCAGATATGAGAGTCCTAAGAAAGATTAGGGGGCATGAACAGATGGCATCAATGGCAATAGCATATTAAAAACAAGGATATTAGGAAAGACTTGATATTGTTAGCATCCAGGAATGTGTTAGCAGAGCTAATCTCAGGTGGTGTGGTCACCTTCAACAGAATGGGAGAGGAAAGATTAGTAAAAGAGAAGTGTTCTCTGCCAGGTTGGCAGGAAAAAGATCCAGAGGAAGACCAAGATATAGGTGGATTGTAGATAGGAAATTAGTAATGAGGTAAATTTTCGTGTAGTACTATCATATGCTGTACATCCCTTGAGGGTACATGTCAGGAATTTGATGATGATATTTATGGAAAAAAATTAGGATATAAAGCAGTAACAAATATTGTGAATGGCAGTTTATAGACCAAGTTATTATGCGACTCCCTTCCACTAAATTTCATTCCTCTATATTAGAAGAACACACACACACAGTTAACATATTACTTAAGTACCAATTACATTATGTAATTATGGGTGGGCTGAGTATTTTTTATCTTATTGTTTATTTTTTAAATATTTTTTTTACATAGTTTAAAGAAACCCCATTTTAGTGCCCAAACATAGAACTTTTTCAAGCCACCTGAGACCTCTGACAAACATGGTGGGTGATGGTCTCACATGGACAACGAAATTCACATACCACATTAAAGACATTCAAAAAATGTCCATACCCATGATAGGATTTAAACTCGCAGCCTGTTGGTTGGAGAATGGGTACATTAACTACTCGGCTAACCAAGCTGGCATTTGGAATGCATAAGTTTTAAGAAAAGAAGTAACCTCTGTCACCTGACATAGATCAGCCTATGATTCATTTATTGTAATTGCATGACCAACATTTCACTGACAACAAGTCACTAGTGATGTGCCTCAGGGGTCTGTTTTTGTGGCCATCGTTATTTAATTTGTATGTAAATGACATTGGGAATGGCTTAAATGGTGATATAAAGTTGCTTGCAGATAATGCAAAGTTGGGAAGCATTATGAGAAGTAGAGCAAATATTGTAGTTTTGCAGGAGGACCTGAAAAGACTGTCTGAATGGGTGAGTGTGTGGGGATGTAGTTTAATGTTGCAAAGTATAATGTTTTAAATTTTGGGAAGCAAAGATGAGATGCAGAGTTATAGGATTGGTGGAAATATTTTAGAGGTGGTGGAGGAGATGGAAGATCTGGAGGTGATGATGGATAGGAACTTAAAATTTCATGGACATTTTGTTAAAATTGTGAGAACAACATGGCAGATTATGGGAATGATGCAGAGAACACTGATGTGTAGAAGTAAGGATGTTTTGATTCCATTGTACAAGGCTTTGATCAGGCCACATATGGAATACTGTAGTCTGATACAAGGACTGGATGTTGATAATGCATGGGAAGTGGTAAAGGAGTGTTTGAGGGAAGTAATGGCAGACTGCATAACTAGTCAGGAGAGAAAATCAAGTGGGATTAAATGGATGAATATCATCATTTAGCTGGATCTACAAAAAAAAAAATAAAATTCTGGAGGAAGTTCAAGGAGAAAGGTGACCAGCAGGAACATCAACAGTACAAAGCACAGGCCAGGAAGGTAACCAATATGGTAAGAAATGCAAAAGCAGAGTATGAAAGGAAATATCAGTGAACACCAAAGATAATCCCAAACAGTTCTTTTGATATGTTGCAAGTAAAAGGAAGAATGTTTATAGGTAGAATGATTTTAAGGAATGCCGATGGTAGGGAGTTAACTGAATCAGTCGAAATAGTAGAATTACTTAGTGAACACTTTGCAAGCATATATCATCCAGGTAGAGATATTACAATAATGAGAGAGGCAAAGACTTATATGGGAACTGAGTTAAATGAAATGGAAGTGCATAGCATATTTCAGATCCTTGATGTGAATACAGCTATGGGAGTAGATGGCATGCCAGCTTGAGTTTTACGTGAAGTTGCTAGAGAATTGTCAGAGCCTTTGACCATGTTGTTTAATCTAAGTCTCAGCTCTTGGTTAGTCCCAATTGAGTGGAAAGAGGGAAAAATAGTTCCATTACATAAAGGAAGTTCCAAGACTGATGTAGCAAATTACCAACCAATCAGCATATCAGGAGTTGTCGTCGAGGTACTGAAGAAGTTGGTCAAGAGCAATATACAAGCATAGATAGATAGTAATGGGATACTATATGGGTAAGGGGATGCAACATGGTTTTGTGAAGGGCAGGTCATGCCTCAGTAAGTTGCTCACATATTATAATACAGGGACAGCTGAGGATAAAAGTAATGGGTATACTGCTGGACTTTGCAGAAGCCTTTGACAGGATACCACATGGAATTCTAATCAGTAAACTGCAGCACGTGGTGATGGAGAGATATAATATTCAGGTGTAGAGTCCAGAAGAAGGCCTGTGACTAGTGGTATGCCACAGGGCTCTGTTCTTGGGCTGCTATTGTTTAATTTGTGCATTAATGATATAAGAAACGATCTGAGAGGAACTGTTCAGTTGTTTGCTGATGATGCAAAATTGGGTGTAGCAATAGTTAATACAGATGATGATAAAATTTTGCAGGATGATTTGGATAGACTGGCAGTCTGGACAAAGGAGAATGGATGTCAGTTTAATGTGGCAAAGTGTAATGTTATGCATTTTGGAGTGAAAAGATTACAAGCTGTATACCACATTGAT
Source organism: Typopeltis vanoorti (assembly GCF_054136105.1). Classification (NCBI taxonomy): domain Eukaryota; kingdom Metazoa; phylum Arthropoda; class Arachnida; order Uropygi; family Thelyphonidae; genus Typopeltis; species Typopeltis vanoorti. The sequence continues at coordinate 44,800,190 of NC_143568.1, forward strand.
GGAACTGTACTGCAAGAAATTGATGAAGCCAGAGATTTGGGGGTGTTGATGGAAAAGGAGTTGAGTTTAGAGGGCACATAGAGTTTAGCAAAAGTGGCTAAAGCAGCTCATCGGATTACTTGTTTAGTGAAGAATACTTTGACGAGTGGAGACAAGCAGGTTATTATTCCTCTTTATCAAGCCTTGATAAGACTCCATCTTTATTACTGCATGCAGATCTGATCACCTGGGTTTCTTGGTGATGAGGAAGAGATGGAGAGGATCCAGATGCGAGTAGCCAAGATGGTAGCAGGTCTATGGAATGAACCTTACAAGAAATGGTGAAAGATTTGTGGATTACAGAAATTAGTTGACAGGTGGCAAAAGGGTGACATGATTGAGAAAAATACAAATTACTGAAGGGTTTTTATAAGATTAATTCAGAGGAAAATTTTCAGAACAGGTCTTGTGGTAAGAGAACTAACATCAATCCTTGGAAACTGAGCAAGAATGTAGTTAGCAAGGGTGTTAGAACTTTGCTTGGAGAATAGTGAATAAGTGGAATGGTTGCTAGAGTCTGTTGTGGGTGCCATGACTGTGAATGAGCTGAAAGCAAACGATGGATACTGCACAAATGTTGGATAGTGCTTGGGCCTCCCTTGATGATTGATGGAACTGTACTCCAAGAAATTGATGAAGCTATAGATTTGGGAGTATTGATGGAAAAGGAGTTGTTTTGAGAGCACATAGCAAAAGGAGTCCATGGAGTAGCCCATAAGAATAATAATCCCTAGAAGATGTATACGGCGGGTATAAGCAAGGGGTTGAGGAGTAGATTTTTTGCATGGAGAGTAGTGGGTGATTGGAATACATTGCCTGAGAGTGTGGTTGAGTGCAGGGACAGTGAATGTATCTATTTCAAGGTATGTGCGAGTTGGACCTCCCTCACTGAGTCTTGACTTCATGAAGGTCTGTTGATAATGATGATAATTTCTAGCATCTCTCTGTAGCTTTAGTTTCTGATTTTGTATCACTCTTGTAATTCACCTCATAAACATATCAAGCATGAATATAATCAACTTAAACTGAATATTTTGAGAAACTGAAGTCAATAGAAGACTTGAATCATTTTGTGACTTTATATCTTTAGATGGGTTACATCCGCCATTACTTGAATTATATCTATGCTTGATATGTATATCAGGTGTATTCGTCTTACAGGATTTGTTTAAATTGCACAAAGAATTGCTGATTCAAAGTTTACACACCTTAAAATAGGTCTACCATACACATTTTTACAATTGAATTTCCCATGCTCTCTCTCTCTCCTGTTTATAAATGTTTTTCTGTCATTAACCCAAAATCCTATGTGTAATTTTGCTAAGGACAGTACATTCTATTCTTGTTTTTCCTTTGACAGAGATACATGAATAATGCATCCTAAGCTGCAAAATCTTCCATGACCTGTTCCTCAAACATTCCTTGCCATATTTCAGCAGGATGAGGGCAACTTTGTCATTTTCAATGTCACTAAAACACAGCCCTGATTTCACACAAAAAAAAAAAAAAAGACCATGCTTCACTTTTCCTTTCCTTTTATAATACCAGACTTGCTATGCAAGATGAGATCTCTTTTTGGACTGATCTGTACCTTTTATGATCTGGAATAAGCACATAACATCCATATTATTCTCTGCCTGCAAAAGTTGAGCCTCCTTTACTGCCCAGGACATTACTTCTCACTAACCAACTCTTAACACTCTATAAATCCAAAATCTGCCCTTCCCTAGAATGATCTCGCTTATGGGATAACATACCAAAACTTCTCTAAAAATTATTATTATATAGGCACCTCCATAGAGTCTGAAGACTCATCGCGGGAGACCCAATCTATCCACACAATCTATCACACCTCTCCTTGAACCCATTAACAGAAAAAGCACTCACAACTGACTGTGGCAACTCATTCACCAGTCTCCAAGCAAAAAATCTAGTCTTCACATCCCTACTGACCACACCTTTATTCCACTTCCAGGGATGACTCCCTTGTTCTGGTCCATCCAAATGCTGAAACATTTTCCCTGCATCTATCCTATAAAACCCTTGAAGCAACTTAAATGTTTCTATCATATTCTCTCTTTTTCTCCTATCAACCAACTTCTGCAACTCCACACACCTTCAGTCTGTCCTCATAGGGTACATTCCACAGGATACTGACCATCTTGGTCACTTGCCTTTGAATCCTTTCCACTGCTTCCACATCCCCAAGAAACCCAGGGGACCAGACTTGAGCACATCAAGGCCTTATAAAGAGGAATAACAACTTCTTTTTCTTTACTTGTTAATGTGTTCTTCAATAGCCAAGTAATCTTATGGGCTGGCTACCTTAGCAATATGTCCTCTAAACTTTAACTCTCTGTCTACTACCACCCTTAAATCTCTAGCTTTAGCTATTTTCTGGAGTACAGTGCCATCAATGTGATACACAACTTGTAATCTATTTATCCCAAAATGCATAATTTTGCATTTCTTGACATTAAACTGACACCCATTAACTTTTGCCCATACTGATAGTCTATTTAAATCTTCCTGCAAGCTCTCTCCTCATCGCCTTAATTAACTATTACTCTGCCTAATTTCACATCATCAGCAAAACAACTGAATATTTCCTTTCAGGTCATTTCCTATATCATTTGTGTACTAATTAAATAGCAATGATCCCAGCACTGAACCTTGTGGCACACCAATCACTTGTTTTCGCCTTGATTCTGCCCCTCCATCTTTTTGATATCTGTCCAGCAGCCACCCTCTTATCCACTTAACCACTGTCATATCCATCCCCATTTGTTCTAATTTGTGTAACAGTGTTCCCATGTGGTATTCTGTCAAATGCCTTTGCAAAAATCCAGCAAAATCATATTTTTATAATCATACAGTATTATATTTTTATCCACCCATTCTTAAATTCTCTTTTGACCAATTTTTCCAGTGCGTTGACCACCACACTTGAGATACTGATTGGTCTATAATTTACTGCTGCAGTCTTAGAATACCCTTATGCAAGGGAATTATTTTGTCCTCTTGCCACTCCCTTGGAACTCTACCAGAGCTGAGACTTAAATTAAAGAGCCTAGTCAGAGGCATTGCCAGTTACTGTGCACATTCTTGCAAAACCCTAGCTGATATCCTATCTAATCCCACAGCTGTATTTGCACTGAGATTCTGCAGTATCCTAAGAACCTCCAATTCATCCACATCTGTTCCCACAGTAGTGTCTTTCACATAAGTAAAAGCAGTAACCTCATAGGAAGATATATGCTTGCAAAGTGGTCACTCAGTAACTCAACTGTTTTATCCACTTCTGTCTCCTTGTGACCATCATCACTCATTAAGGTTAATCTTCCGTAGTTATTCTTCCTCTTACATGCCACATAACGAAAGAACTCTTTGGGATTTCCTTTGACCTGCTTTGGGATTTCCTTTGAATGGCTAAATTCTTCCCATAATCTGATTTAGCCATTCTTGCCATGCTTGTTACATTTCTTGCCTGAGCCTTGTACTGTCCATGAGTTTGCTGGTCACCTTTTTGTTTATATACCCTTCACAACATTTTCTTTTTCTGCAGCTCGTGCTTAATGATATTACTCATCCATCTCCCCAGTTAACCCTCTTTACTCTAGCACACAATTTAATACTGCTTTCTCTAGAAGACCCTTAACTACATCCCATGCACTACTAATATCCTTACCCTACAGTGTTTTATGCCATGGTACTGATTTAAGCTTTTCCTAAGCATGTCCATTTTCCTAAAAATGATTGGTGCTATCCAGAAAGAACTGTCCATTTAATTAGTGATCTCTTACACACACACACACACACACACACACACACACACACACACACACACACACACACACTCTCTCTCTCTTTCTCTCTCTCATAGACATTCTGCTTATGCTTCTTTCATGGGGTACTGTTTGCTTAAGTATCTATTTATATATTCACTGGGCATCCACAGACGCCATATGATCACTCCGATGCTTGGTGATGTGCCACACCAAGCCTTGCCATGTAGGCCTGTTGTTTGCTCTTCTGGAGACTTCGACTCTCTGAAGATTAGTCTCTCCACACACACACACACACACACACACACACACACACACACACACTCCATCCATCTCATTGATAATCTACCTCAATGGAAGGTAAAGGAACTTTACCTTCTATTACTGTTCTGAGGAGTCCTCCTTCCATCCTTTCAATGTGTCCAAAATATTTTAACTTTCTTTTGTCAATATCCTTAAGGAGCCTTAAAGTTCTGCTGATCTTTTCTAACACCCATTCATTTGTATGCCTTTCAGTATATGATATCCTCAACAGCCTTCTGTAACATCAAATCTCAAAAGCAGATATCCTTTTCTTATCTGACTTTTTTTAGGTTCCAAGTCTCACATCCATAAATCGCTGTTGGAAAAACAACTGCATCCAAAATCCTCAACTTTGTTTCCATGGAGATAAATCCATCCTTCCAGATTTTAGACAGGTCTCTGACTGTTGTTTTAGCCATTCCTGACCTTTTTCTGACATCTTCTGAACAGCAATTCTTCACATTGATAATGGATCCCAGGTACTCAAACTTGCTGACTTGCTTAATTCTTTCTCCATTAAGATACACTTATTTCTCAAGAGCTTCTCTGTTTTGATTTCCTTTGAGAACCATAATCTTTGTCTTGCTAGGATTGAGTTAAAGTCCTCTGTTATTACTGATCTTGTTAACTTTGTCAAGAATTAGTCCTAGTTCTTTCATGTCATTACAAAGGAGTATTGTATCATCAGCATACCTCAGATTACTGATCAATCTACCTCCTATCCTAATTCCTGTCCTGAGCTCATCCAATGCTTCATGCATGATATCCTCTGCATATATACTAAACAAGTGAGGAGAAAGTAAACATCCTTGCCTAACTCCTTTTCCAACTTTGAAGCCAGTCAGCCAATCCAACACTGTTCTTACCGTGGCTTCTTGCTCCCCTATACAAGTTGGCTATCAACCTGATAGTGTGTTGAGGAAAAACCCATTCTTTTCATTACTTCCCACAGTTTCACATGCTGAACACAGTCAAAAGCTTTAGAGTAGTCTAAGAAACACATTACCAGAGGGGGGGATCTGAATTCTTTATATTTTTCTATGATCTGTCTATGGCAAAGGATCTGATCTCTGGTGCCCTTACCTTTCCTAAACCTGCTTGTTCCTCGGGCATCTCTGCCTCTCAACTAAATAGGATTGGCCTCAATCCTATTTAGCGTGATCTTCAATAAAATTTTGCTTGCATGAGATATTAAACTAACAGTTCTATAGTTCTTACATGCCTTCACATCTCCTTTCTTATGTAGTGGTATGAAAACCGACTTCTTTCCGGTCTCTAGGCCATGATTCCATCTCCCATATCCTTGTAATCAATCTATGAAACTCTGTTATCTCTCCATCCCCCCCATGGCCTTAATGAACTCTGCTTGTATTTCATCTGCACCTGGGGCCTTATTGCTGTTTAGCTGCTTAGCTACTCTTTCAACTTCATGCATAAGTTGAGGAGGTTCCAAATCAAAGTTTTCCTGGTGAGAGGGCTCCTCCACATTTTTCTTTATCCACTCTACTGTACAGTTCCTCACAATATTCTTTTCATCTGTTTTTGATTTCCAGTTCTTCTGTTAGTAATGCTCCATTCCTGTCTCTGATGACATTCAATTTTAGCTTAATCTTGTGCTTTTGATCACGAACTAAATAAAATATCCTTTTACAATTGTGTCTCCTCATCTGGAACTCTCTCTCTCTTCACATTTATTAGTATAGAACTCTTCCTTGTCCTGCTTGAATATCTTCTTATTAGGCTGAGATACTTCCTTGGCTGTATCCTGTATTATTACCTTGACTCCTTCCCAAAGTATTTCTGGTGAGTTCTCCTCACTGGTCTCCAAAAATCATCCAACTGAGTTGATATTTCTTCTGTGCATTCACTAAGAATTACTCTAACATTCAATCTAGTGGGATGTGCCTGACTTGGAAGTTTTCAGAGTCTTAGTCTTACTTTGGCTCTTACTAGCTGATGGTCTGTACCACAATCTGCTCCAGGACAAGTATGCACATCAGAGATGCTCGTCTTCCACTGCTGGAGAGCCAGGATGCAATCAATCTGGTGCCTTGACCTATCAATGTTGGATGTCCAAGTATAGGTCTGTCATGGATGTTTCTGGAAGCAGGTATTGGTAATAACTAATCTGTTAGCAAATTCCAAGAGTCTTTCGCCACGAGCGTTGCATTCACCTAGCCCAAATATGCCACACTCCAGCCTAACTCTCATACTTTTTCCCACTTTTGCATTTAAGTCCTCTGAGATGTACAATATGTCTCTTCTTGGTAGGCAGTCCAAAACAGTCTTTAAGTTTTCATAGAATTCCTCACTTCCTTCTTCAGGCCTATCTTAGTAACTTATGCATCCATGTGGGATGCATAAATTACCACGATTGATACATGGTAGGCTGAGCCTTAAATCTAATAGAAAGTATTCTATCATTAATGGGTTTATAACCAAGAAGGCATTTTGACATGACCTTCTCCGCTTCATCTGGTCTCTTTAATTCCCAGAATATCAATTTCATACCTATCCATCTCTTTACAGAGAAGCTAGTTTGCTTAACTAACTACCACCATTCTGCTACTTTCACCTAAGACTCTAAACATGCAAGCAACTACTAGTCAACAACTGTTTTTCAATCTACTTTCATATTTATGAATTTAGGGACGTAAAACACACGTGTTGAAAAGATTATTTTACTGATTAATAATAAAATAATAACTTGACGTTTCGACCCCTGTATTGAGGTCATCATCAGAAGGATACATGTGTATAAGAACCAAGCTACATGCTGTTGCACTCTATACAAGTAAATTACATCTACGTTATTAACTAATTTTTTTCTTAGCCTGCCCTCTAGTGATAAAAAAAAATTGCCAATAAAAACTACAATAAACTCGGTTAAAGTCCTCGTGTACTAGGATTCTTCTGGAATTATACAGTTCAAATTGCTATATTAAGATTATCTTCTGGATTTTTACAGTACAGGTTGCTATTGAATGTTCAGGGAAAAAAAAAACACTTCACCAAGACTTCTTGTATTGAGATTTTTCTGTGTGGTTGCTATGAAGGTTGCAGATGGGTCCTCCACATTCTTGGAATGGTTAGACCATCATTTTTATTCAGATTAGGATCATGTTTAAGCATTTCACATGCTTCTTTGAATTTCCGCTCAAACCAAGTTTTGGTGCGGTGTAGGGACTTGGTACCTTTCCAATCAATTCTGTGATATGTTTGGAGGGCGTGGTCAGATAGGCCAGTTTTTCCAAAATGGAGGTATTTTATGTGTCATTTGTGTTCATCCTTCCTGATTGGGATGGTGTGCCCTGTTTCCCCTATGTATGGTATGTTACATGTGCATTGTATTTTGTAAACCCCTGGGTGGGCTAGGTGTGGAAGAGGATCCTTGGAAGAACTGAGTAGGTGTCTTAATTTTGTCGGGGGTTTAAAGGTGGTTTTGATGTTGTATTTGTTTAGTGTTCTATCTATTTTTTCGAAAATGCCTCTAACATATAGTATAGCAATAGCATTATTGAAATCTTTTTTGTTATTAGTGTTATCTTTGTGGAGGATCTTGTGAATGGTTTTTATACTGTATCCATTTTTTATAAAGGTATGTTTGATGGTCTCATATTCATGGTTAAGAGCTTGTTCATTTGAACAAATAGATTGAGCTCTGTGTTTAAGGGTGCTTATGACCCCTAGTTTTTGTGTTGGGTGGTGATAAGAAGTTTTGTGTATGTACTGGCCTGTGTGTGTAGGTTTGCGGTAAACCGAGGAGAGACAGCCTGAAGGAAGATGCATGACGAGTGTGTCTAGGAACGGAAGGGAGTTGTTTTTTTCTGTTTCAGTGGTGAATTGGATGCGTTTGTGTTGTTTGTTCAGGTGGCTTCGGAATGTATTTAGTGCATCATGGCTGTGGGACCAAATGACAAAAATATCATTGACGTATCTGAGCCAAACTTTGGGCTTTAGGCATGCCGACTCTAGAGCTCATTGCTCAAAGTCTTCCATATAAAAGTTTGCTATTGGGAGAGAAAGTGGTGAGCCCATGGCTGTACCCTCTTTTTCAAGGTAAAAATTGTTTTTCCACACGAAATATCCGGAGCGGAGTATGTTTGTAAAGAGGGTCGTGATGTTGTGTGGAAATATGTTCTGTAAGAGCAAGATAATATCATTGATTGGGACATTGGTGAAAAGGGAAGTTATGTCAAAGCTGACTAATAGATCTTGGTCATTGAGTGTAATGTTTTTAATTTTGTTTATGAAATTTTGAGTATTTTTTATGTAGGAAGGGGAATGACCAACCATTTCCTTGAGTGTGGCCGCTAATTTTTTGGCTAAGTGGTAATTCGGGCTGTCAATTCCTTCCACAATTGGACGTAATGGTGTTGTCTGTTTTGTTTTTTGGCAGGCCATAAATTCTGGGCGCGCGGGCATACTGAGGTATTAATTTTTTAATTGTTTCTTCCGGCCACATGTTAAATGATTTAAGTAGTTCAGTAGTTTTCTTTTTGTTGCGTTGTGTGGGATTGTAATTTATCATTTGGTAGGTGTTGTGGTCCGATACCAAATGGTTAATTTTTTCCATGTAGGTTGTCAGATTTAAAACAACAGTGGCATTCCCTTTTTGTGATAATAATGTCATGGTTATTTTTTAGGGATTTCAGGGCCAGTTTTTCCACTTTGTTTAGGTTGCTGCTTAATTTTTTGGTTGAATTTAGTAAACAGGCAGTTTTCATTGGTATTTTGTCAGCTAAATTGGCAGGGAGGGATCTTAAACCTCTCTCGATATGATAAATTATATCTAGTTTGTTTACTGACCTCGGAGCAATGGTGTAATTTAAACCTTTCTCCATTAGCAAGCGTTCACCTTGGGTGAGGTTGTAATGCAATTGGTTGATAACCAGATAGTGTTCTGATGGTGGTTGGTTGCTCCTAACTGCGTTTGTGGGTGATTAGCTACTCCTCTCGTTATGGCATCATAATTATCTTGTACTTTCCTGTAGTTTTAATGCTTGAAACTTCATTATTAATTGTTCTTTGTTTTTGAGTATAAGCAAGTGTAAAAGAAAGTGTTTACAATCTAGCTGCAAATATACCAGAAACAAATTTTCATCAATGTCTTTCATTCTGTTTATTTTTGTACTCTGGAGTAGTCTTTCTCATATTGATTTCTGTAACTTCTGGTTCATAAAACATACCAGCAGGTTCTTTCTTTCTAGCATGTAGGCTTATGTGCTGACTTTATTATTATTATTATTTCGGGCAACTCCAAGGAGTCGATAGACTCATCGAGGGAGGCCCTAACATCATGTCAAGAACAACTATTCATCACACAGTATCTATCATACCTCACCTTGAACTCATTCACGGTCATAGCACCTACAACAGACTCTGGCAGCTTATTCCACTAATTCACCACTCTCCAAGTAAAAAAACTAGCTCTAACACCACTGCTAACCACATTCTTGCCCAGCTTCCATGTATGGCCCCTAGTCCTCCCACCACCAGTCCTATTCTCAAAAATATCTTCTGGATTAATCTTATAGAAACCCTTCAGTAATTTGAATGTCTTACTCATCTGCCTATCAACCAATTTTTGCAACCCACAAATCTTCAACCTGTTCTCATAAGGTTCATTCCACAGACCTGCTATCATCTTGGTCACTCGTCTCTGGATCCTCTCCACCTCCTCCCCATCAAGAAGAAACCCTGGCACAGTAGTCTAGATGGGGATCTTATCAAGGCTCAATACAGAGGAACAATAACCTGTTTCTCATTGCTTGTTAAAGTATTTTTCAGCAACCAAGTGATTTGATGAGCTAATTTAGCCACTTTTGCGATGTGCCCCTAAACTTCAACTCCCTATCCACCAACACTCCCAAATCCCTGGCCTCGTCAATCTCCTGGAGTACAGTTCCACCAATGTGATATACTGCTGCTAATCTTTTCACCCTAAATACATAACCTTACACTTTGCCACATTAAATTGACATCCATTCTCCTTAGCCCAGTCCTCCAAACTATCCAAATCATCTTGCAAAATTTTGACATCCTGTGCACTCACTATTGCTCTACCCAACTTTGCATCATCAGCAAACAAGTGAACATTTCCTCTCAGATTCTTTCCTATATCGTTAATGAACAAATTGAAAAGTAGTGGTCCAAGAACAGAACCCTGGCACACCACTAGTCACAGGCCATCTTTTGGACTCTACTCCTGAATAAACCACTCTCTGATATGTCTCCATCAACCACTCTCCTATCCATCTCACCAACCCTATATCCATCCCCATATGCTGCAGTTTACTGATTAGAATTCCATGTGGTATCCTGTTAAAAACCTTAGCAAGGTCCAGTAGGATCATTGTAAACCCTTTACCCTTATCCAGTTCAGCTGTCACTGTGTTATAAAACGTGAGCAAGTTACATCAACCACCCTCCTATCCATCTCACCAACCCTATATCCATCCCCATATGCTGCAGTTTACTGATTAGAATTCCATGTGGTATCCTGTCAAAAACCTTAGCAAGGTCCAGTAGGATCATTGTAAACCCTTTACCCTTATCCAGTTCAGCTGTCACTGTGTTATAAAACGTGAGCAAGTTACTGAGGCATGATCTACCCTTCACAAAACCATGCTGTCCCCCATACAGTATCCCATTTTCATGTATTCAATCCTGTATTTTTCTCTTGACTAATTTCTCCAAGACCTTGACAATGATTCCTGATATGCTAATCGGTCGGTAATTTACAACAGCAGTCTTGGAACCTCCTTTATGCAGTAGAACTATTTTCCCCCTCTTTCCACCTCCTCGGGACTAACCCAGACCCGAGACTCAAAATTAAACAAAATGGCCAAGGGCACTGACAATTCTTTAGCCGCTTCACGTACGACACAAGCTGGTATACCATCCAATCTCATAGATGTATTGACATTGAGGTTTTGTAATAGACTACTCACCTCCACTTCATTCACCACAATTTCCGTATAATCTATTGGTTCATTCATTCCTGCAATGTCACCACCTGGATGATATACTCCTGCAAAGTGCTCGCTCAGTAATTCAACTATATCAACTGAATCGGTTACCTCCCTACCATCGGCATTCTTTAAAATCATTCTGCCATATACATTTTTTCTTTTACTTGCAACATATCAAAAAAACTGTTTGGGATTCTCTTTAGCCTGCATGGCTAGTGTTCTTTCATAATCTGCTTTTCTTACCACACTCGTTACCTTTCTGGCCTGCGCTTTATACTGTTCATGTGCCTGACGGTCACCTTTCTCCTTAAATTCCCTCCATAGGTGTTTCTTTTTTTGCAGCCCAAGCTTAATGGTGTTATTTATCCATTTAACCCCTACTTGATTTATTATTCGGACTCTAGGTATACAGTCAGCCATTGCTTCATGCAAACACTTCTTAACTGCCTCCCATGCACTATCAACATCCAGCCCTTGCAGTTTTACATGCCATGGCACTGTACCAATCAATCTCCTAAGCTTGTCATACTTACCAGCCTGATAATTCCGCATGTACCCTGTCTTAATTGTAAATTCCACACCTTTAGCCACCTGCCAAGTCAAGACCCTATGATCGCTCTCACCAATTGGTGGCTACGTGGTCATATTTGTTACAGCCAAATTCTCAGATGCAATTACTAGGTCAAGCACTCTCTGATCCCTAGTATTTTCCATTACATGCTGTCGCAGATGGTTATCCCTTAATAACTGCATAGTGTGCTTAATAACCCCCACTTTGGAGACCACCGGTGGTCTCCAAAGTGGGGTACGCGTACCCCAGGGGATATGCGAGTCGATATGTGGGGGTGCGTCAAAAAAGTTTTATATTGATAGGAAAAAAATTAAGTAATTAATTAAAGATAAAGAATATTACTTTCTTTCATCAATTAAACATCTATCTGATATAGACAAAGACGTTATAAAGATCCTGTAACCTTAAATTTGTGAGTAGCGCATATTGGGCGACTTTGCACACATAATTGTCCATGACAAAGCTGTAATGTTTTTTAAAAAAACTAGGGAGTAAATCTCTTACTTCTTATCACTGCCATTGTTTGTAGAGCATCCTAGTGTTGACAAGCCCAACTAGAGAAAGAAAATTGCTTAGTTATCCTGCTATCTGCAGATGACACCACATTTGTAGTAAGTTTAATGATTTTTTAGTATATATTGTTTCTGTGCAATTCCAATGCCTTTTTGTGCTTCCTTTTGCGTTTACACCAGAAATAATGAATTAATATTAATATTATAATAAATTAATTGACATTAGATACAACATATCTCTGAAAAACAAATTTCAACAAAAATCTCTTCACAATTGTTGGATGGGGCTGAAGTCCAAGTATAGCAATTTAATAAACACAGCAAATGATGTACTCCTACCGTTTGGTTTTACTTATTTATGTGAGGTATCATTTTCTGCAGTGAGAGGTATTAAAACCAAATATCGAAATAAATTAAACTTGGAACCAGACCTTCGTATCACAGAATTTTAAGAAATTATGAAAGAAATGCAAGGCCATTGTTCACATTAAATATTGTAATAAATATGTTTGTAAGCTGTTAATAATAAAAATAATGTGTAAAAATATCTAGCTTTTTTAATTATTATATGATGATACAAGGCATATTTTCTCTTTATAATACTTATTACAATAGATTTTTGCTCAATCAATTGGGGGTACGCGCTATTTATTTTTTCTGTCTTGGGGGTACGCGATCAAAAAAGTTTGGAGACCACTGATCTATTCCATCACCTGGTCTATAGCAGCACCCAACTGTATATTTTGTTCTGCTAGTCTCAATCTCTCACCAATTAGCCTCAAATGTGCTCTTTTCTCTGTCCTGCAGTTCCACTTCTATTCTCCTTGGCTGTAGATCATCAGTAACACTCCTCCCCCATTTTATTCACCCTGTCACTCGTGAACACACCATACCCCTGACATTCAATCCCACTAGCTATATCATCTTCTGTCAGCCATGTTTCACTAATGCCAATAACCTGTGGACTGGAAGTGTCAACCAAGGCCAAAAATTCTTCCTTCTTGTTCCTAATACTTCTGGCATTAGTATACATGAATTGCAGAAGCCCATTTGTCCCATCCCTATTTTGATGCCTTATACTAACTATCCCATTCTGATCTGTTGACTTTCACTTATTAGGTTTAATGGAATGAATACAGCATAGAGAAACAATAAAATGCAAATTTATTGGATCCCATATTTTGTCTCTGTTACAGAGACATCATGAGGGATACAATCTTAAAATTGTAAAAGCACATAAACACTCAAAATAATAAGTGGGGAAAAAAAAAAAAAGACTAAAAGCTTAGTCTTATGAGGGACAGCCTCTATGGTGCCATTAGCCAGCCTTAGCCATAAAGTTTAACAAATCTGTTGCTGATTCTACAAAAGGTTTTTCAAGTTTATGTTGTTCAGTAATGCACATCTAAAGCACGGGCAGCTAGACCAGAAACTATAGTTATAGCAGCAGATGTTTCTTGTGTTCACCTAGTCAGATGTTGGAAGATCTCCCAGTTCTTGCAAATTATCTTATTATGGTCAAACTGACCATAATAAGGTAATAATGGTCATACTATCAACTTTGTGGCATGTTGTAACTGCATGCCTTTCTACTTAATGGTTTTTTTCTAAAGCTTCTTTGTTTTGATGCTTATTGAGATAGTAAGTGAAATATTAGCTTATTAGTAATTAATACTATTGTCATGTTTTCTGGCTTAATAAATTCATCCTATGAGACCACATGAAATTGTTTCACAAATAGTTGAAGCAGTGGCCCAAGAAAAGAACCCTTTGTCATGTGAATGACTTCCTTCTGAAATAACTTGCTAGTGTCTTTCATACAACCAGTTTCTTATACATCCCAAGAATCCACTATCTATTTCACCTCTTATTTTGTACACAAACTTGCCTTTGGCAATCCGGAAAATATATTCCCAAATACCCCCCCTCCCCCCACAAAAATTATTGTATATAAGTCTCATTCACTTCTAGTTCATCTGTTGTTTATCTTCTTTCTGATTTTTGCATGCATTCATTTACATGCAGTGGTTGCTTTACCATGTACCACTGTTACCTTTTTTAGTACAGTGATAAATTTTTCATAAATCCAAGTAGATTTCTAAAGCAAAACTTCCTCCTTTACACACATTTGCTGACCATCATAGCTGGTTGGGTGTTTTGGATATACAGCCAATGCAACTAGATATTAGGCAAATATTAAATCTGTAAATTGTGTATTCTTCTTCCAGTTTGCTGTTTTGTGGAAGGAAAAACAAAAGATTTTTGAAAAGAAGAATATTCCATTTCTGTACGAGACCAGCTAACTCACCTTCAGTTGAAAAGCCCTGATAAAGTTTCTTCACATCTTAGGTGGTATTTGAACCCAGATCCTATCATAGAGAATCCTACACTTATCAACTGAATCCTGTGTATGCAGAATTCAGTCTCTCTCTCTAGTATTGTACTAGTTCATAACTGGGTACCTCTGTTTTAGTGCCATCTTTTGAAATGGTACTAGTTTATCTTCATTTCACTCCTGCAGGATCTTTTTTTATTCCAAGACTAGGTTAGGGACACATTCAGCTTATTTGCACATTCCTGGATGCAGCAGTATGTCATCCAACTCCAGAACCTTATATCTAATCAACTCAGCATCTCGTGTACATCTGCTTTGTTCATTTCTAATTATTCATATTCCTTCATCACTTTCTCTATGAAATGCATTGACAAAGTATTACTAAATAAGTCCACTTCATTTGTGGCGTGGACTCATTTGGCCTGTTGTTGCCACCTGGTCAGAATTGCCATCCACCAGTCACCTGTTATGGAAAAATGGGTTATGGACATGATATCAGTGTATTTTCTGGTGGTTGGTTCCTGTTTCAGTCCACTCTGAGCCTTCAAATCCTGCAACAGTCTGAAGAGATAGTGCTATCAAGATTATCTTAATCTGTAAAGATTTCATTTGTGTTCTCTCCATTTTAAAGATACTGTAGTATAACTGTGTCATTTTCTAATGCCCAAAATTTACCATTATGAAGAATTCATGTAATATCCTATTGGATATTGCTAACATTCTTCATGTGACTTCATGCTAAGAGATCTTTCTTGATATGTTGTTAATATGCTTATTGTATATTGCTTAAACAGTTGATAATGATTAGCAATAATTTATTTTCAATTAAATTTCATTAATATATATTCATAAATTTAGGTGGAACTCCTGAGCATGTGGACATAAATAAGTTAGATGACACTACTTATGAGTGTCTTTATCGACCACCGAAAGAAGGACGTTATGTGGTAACAATCACTTATGGTGGACAGGAAATTCCTCGAAGTCCTTTTGAAGTAAATGTAGGTCCATATAAAGAGTCAAAGATCCGTGCTTATGGACCAGGTTTAACTGGAGGTGTGGTGGGCTATCCTGCTTGTTTCACAGTTGAGACAAATGGAGAAACTGGATCTCTTGGTAAGTTATCAGATTGATATTATTAGTATTATTTAAGACCTTCAGGGAGTAAAGGACTGAAGGGAGATTGCACATCATCCCACACTAGCAGCATTTATATCTTCTCTTCAACTCATTTACAATAGATGCACTCACCACTTCAACAGGTAGGCTGTTCCGCTCACTCGCTGCTCTGTGCAATAAAAATCTAGCTCTCACATACACTCAGTGCCCACAGATGCTCTGTTCTTTTCTCCCCACTATTCATATAATGAAAATTTTCATTAAACAGCCAACAGCACATCTGCCTTTCTGATATCCAGAGCACTTAATATTCAAAATACAACCTCTTTATGTACTTCTAAACATTCGACATCCCCAATACCTTGAGAATCTGTCTAGTATTTAGGTTTGAGCTAGTTTAAACTCATTATTAAGTTTAATAGAATGAATACAGCACAAAGAAACAATAAAATGCAAGTTTATTGGATCTTTTATTTCATCTGTCACAGAGAGATCGTCAGGGATGTAATCTTAAAATTGTGAAAGCACACTCAAGCACATAAGTCTGGGGGGGGGGGGAGAGTTAGACTGAAAAGCATAATGTCCTATGAGGGACACCCTCTATGCATACTTGTTGGGTGAGAGATCTAAGAATTAGTGTTTCCCAAATCTTAGGAAAGTTTGAGACTACCATATTTAGTAAGATTAGGTTGATTTAACAGATCTCCTGCTGATTCTAAGAAAAGTCTTTCAAGTTTATTTGTTGTAGCCAAGCATAGTTTTTTTTTTTTTTTTTTCATTTGATTCTATGCTAAGTATCCAAAGCATGGTTAGCTAGACCAGACTGATCATAGTTTTGGATCATAGGAAGATCTCCCAGTTTGACCATAATAAAACAATTTTTAAGAACAAGGAACCTTGTAATCATCTGGAACAGAGTGGATGCTTAGGAGATGCAGATAAGGGTAGCCATTATTATTAACATCTGACTTCCATGTAGTCAGAGACTCCTCATGGAAGACACACACACACACATGCAAATCTCTTCCAACCATGCCTAAACTGATTCTTTGTGTCTACGTTCGCAACACACTCAGGCAATTCATTCCACTCACCAACCACTCTGGATGCAAATAACTGACTCTAAATTAAAGATACTTTTTTAATCCTTTATCCAAGTGTAGGCAAACAAAGTGTGTGCCTGAAGTGTTTTCAGGACTGGGGAAACTCATGGTAAAGGTGGTATGACTTCACATCACTTGCATTGCCAGACCTCTGTGTCTGAATCCCACTGAAGAGACCTCAACAAAGGTTGAAACTGGTCTGGGTAGGGACCCTTCCCAAAATTAATAGCAGTATATACCTGCAAGGAGATGTACTTTGCATTATGGGATACCAAGGCAAGTGATGTGAAGTCATACCACCTTTACCACGAGTTGCCCCAGTCCTGAAAATACTTCAGGCACAAACTTTGTTTGCTTACACTTGGATAAAGGATTAAACCAAGTATATAATTTCTTGGTATCTTTAATTTATAGTATAACCAAGTGAAAAAACTTCCAACGAAGAACTGACTCCTCTGCTCACATCCTCCTTATACAGTTTCCAGGGATAGCCTCTTGTTCTATCTCTCCTCTTCCATTCTTTGAAAAATTTCTTTCATGTTAACCTGATAACTCCTAACTTATGTCTCAGTCATATCCCTCTCCTCTCCTCCTTCTATTCACAAGGCTTTGCAATTTACATTCTTTCAATCTATCTTCATACTCCTCTTTCAAAAGATCATTTACCACCTTTTGTCAATTTTCTCTGGACCCTTTCTAAGACATCCTCATCACTGTGAAAGCTTGGTGACCAAATCTATGCTCAATAATCCATATGAGGCCTGATCAAGACCTTATACAAAGGAATCATAACCTCTTTATTTCTGCACATCAAGGTTCTCCACATCACTGCCATTATTCGATGTGATGACTTTACAACTTGTGCAATGTTGCCCCCTGAATTTCAGGTTCTTGTCCGCCATCACTCCCAGATCTCTCATCTCCTGTACCTCAAAATTTTCCCACCAAGTGTTTATTTGCATCCCATTGTTGCTTACCAAATTTCAAACCTTACACTTTGCAACATTGAACTGACAGTTCCATTTACCAGTCCATTCACACAATATATTCAAGTCCTCCTGTAAGGCCATAACATCTACTAGACTCTGCATTGCTCTCCCAAATTTTGCATAATATGCAAATAGTTGCAAATCAGCAGTTAAACCCATCCCATAGTGAGTTGGATCTGTGACAGCCAGTCACAGATCCAACTCACTAGTCTGTTATCCAATCTCATCCATTTCATTTGATTTGACAACTTGTCATGTTGGCAGTCTATCAAAAGGTTTTGCAAAATCTAAGTTTACCACTATATATGCATCTCCCTTGTCTAAGACATTTGTCACCTTGTTATAGTACATAAGTTGGTAAAACATGATCTCCCTTTAACAACTCATGCTGACAACCACAGAGAATACTGCTATTATCAACCTATTTTTGTATCCTAGTTCTCTAGTTCTCGCCAATCTCTCCACAACTCCGGATGTACAGATTGGCCTGTAATTTGTAGCCAGCCACAGCCTTATCGCCACCTTTATGCAGTGGAACAATTTTATTAAATAGACATGCCAGTGCTACTGCCAATTCCCTGGAACATTCCTTTAAGATGTATCACCATATCTTAAGGGAATCCTATCACCTTATCAAGCTTATTTATTTCCTCATATAATGCCTGCTCACTCCCAATTAAGCCATCTTTTTCTATGTCCTCTACACTTGAGTTTGTCATGATATTTCACCCCTGATGAGGATGAAACACTCTTATAAACTGTCCACTGAATACTTCAATGATGCCTTCTATTGCAGTTGCCATTTTACCATTTTCATCTATTAACATCATCTTACCATAATCATTCTTCCTTCTACTTGCCACATATCTGAAAAACTCTAGGGTCTTTTCTTCTCCTGATTTGATAATTTCTGCTTATACTGTTTGCAGTTCTTACCAACTCAGTCACCTTCCTGGCTTGCAATTTTTACTACTCATGCAATTGATTGCTGCCATTATTCATCTTGTGCTTCTTCCATAGTATCCTCTTCTTCCAAATCTTCCATCATGCTTAATCCCTTTATTCATCCATTTGACACCTGCTTTATCCAGTCTTTTGACTTTGGAATACATTTGCACATCACTGCACAGCATTTATCTTCCTTACACTTAACACCTCATTCCATGCTATAGCTCCATGCTGTCTCCTAAGCTTTTCATAATCACCAGCCTTATAATTTCACATACTTCCTTTCCTCACAGAAGTCTTCATATGGCTAGCCACAACCCAGGTGATCACTTAATGATCACTCTCACCAACTGAAGGGAAGTGGGAAACCCCCCCACTCACAATCACATCCTCTGCTCATAACTATACACCAGCATCAACCTGCCATAATTATTTTCCCTCTTGCTTGTCACATAGCAAAAAAAATCCCTCGGATTAGCTTTGACCTGATTGGCCAACCATCTCACTCCTATTCTATTTATTTGCTAACTCTTGGTATTTCTGTACTCTGACATCATTTCCAAATCAAGAGTTGCGTTGGCTACCCAGACTTATTTACTAATGTAGATGAATATTTCTAAATGTGAACTTTATAACAACCCATAAAAGGTGCTGTATAAAATACATGAATTTGACCTCTATGATCTGATGTAATAATACCATGATAATAATAAAAAAAAAAAAAGCCTCTTGGTATGCATTGCTTTTGTTAGATACTGCTTTATCATTTCCCATGCACTGTCAACATCTTTTCTACACAATTCAGCTTAATGTATTGATGCTAGTTGACTACAGAGCTTCTTATAATTATCTACCTTATAGTTCCACATATGATAACTTTTTCCTGTTTGACTACCTTCCAAACCTCATGATTACTTTCACCAAAGGTGGCAATGTTAGTACCTCATTCACAATCACCACGTACTACTATTTTACACTTGAAGGACACAATTTTTCTGCTATCATTAACAATACTTCTACCCCCCATTCCTCCTCTCTTCATCTTTCTACTCTTTTGGAAAATCCATATCCTACCATTTCAAGTTCTGACAGTATATCATCCTCAGTCAACTTAGTTTCACTTATACCAGTTAATTTTGGGCATAATTCAATCAATGCTTACAAACTCAGCCCTTATTTATGATAATTTCTTTATTTCTGAGAATCTGTATATTAGTGTACAACCATAACAATTCTCCAGTCTTTGGGGCCATCCCATCAACACAATCACTCTTTCACTTTTTACTCTCTCTGCTATAGTGCACTTCTCTCTTCATTCTGACCATCCCTCTTCCCCTGATCCTGACTGTGATTTTCATTTATGTTCTTATCATCCCTATCATTCTGCACTGCATTACTTTGCTCTGCTATAATCACTTCTTCACCTTTGTATCCATCTTCTTACCGTCCTTCCACAACCTGCTTCTCAACCCCCCCTCTCTCTCTCTGACTCTTAGTCATACTAATTTCGCATGGACCCTGTGCACTCTTATTAAACAACAATTGCTCCACACAATTTAGCCATTTTGTCATTCAATATCATTGCTCTCCTTCTCAGCTCACTACTGTCATATCTAGGCAACAAACTAACCACTTTTCCAATAACACTATTATTCTTCCCTTCCTGCAACAACTTTAAATTCTTTTCCACATTCTTCGTTGCACTATTCAAGTCATTTGTGCCTACCACTAATTTTGATGCCTGTTCCTTCTATGGAACGCATCTGATATTCGTTTTATTCTACCACCTGTAAAACATGTCTTGTGCACTTTGTCTTTTACCACACCTTTAATGATTGAGTCACTATATAGAGCAACGCTATCATCCTTAGATACTTGCTTCTTCTTAAAAGGTGCTTAACTTCCTTGTCATTTACACTAGTTATGCTCTTCTTTAAACATTCAATTTCCTTCTCTTCTTTTAACTTGACTCTTCATTTTCATTAATTCTTGCCTATGTTCTTCTATGTCACTTCTGTTATTACCATCGCAAGCTCTTCCATCCATTTCCTGATTATTCCTGGTAACACCATTCTCATTTTTGGAACATCTAGCCTTTCATCACATTTCCTACATACTGTAATATGTTCATTTTTACCATTCCATCTAACACTCCATAAATTTTTAATGTTTTTGGATGAAAACATGAAACAATTATTACATCTTATCCATTGCAAAAAGTCCAGGGAAAAACTTGATCTCAGAATTGAAACCTTCTGTGCTGTTGGCACTTGATTCTTTGCTGCCACTGTCGCAATTTTTGTAATGTTAACAAGCACTTCCACGTTAATCACAATAAAAACCGAAGCGAACGCTTTTAGAACTATAATACCACAATACAATGATTATATTCAGTCTATTACACAAAAGCACTGTTATACAAATCTACACATTATAATTTGGGGTGGGGGACCTTTTGGTAGCACCATTCAAATAGACAGATTCTTTGATGTCTCTGTGATAGATGAAATATAGGCTTCATGTCACTAAACCTAATAACGAAAGCAAAAACTGCTTTATTAGGGAGAAATATTCTAATAGTGATATTGATTGCTAAAACAACGAGCAACATTGGTTACTCGTTGTTTTAACAGACACCCCATGCCATGTAATGTGCCACAAGTTTTTAGCCAGTATAAATTAGAGGAATATGATGCTCTCAAGTTAGTGCCACTGTGTCTCGGTGAAATGGCTGCAAGAAGGGAACTGACTGAGTTTGAAAGAGGTATTGTGATAGGATGCCATGTTGCAAGTCTATCTGTTCAGCAAATTGTTGACAAATTAAGTCATCCCTTGTGAACAATCAGTAATACTACACTGAGATGGATGCACAGGGAGTCAACTGCAAGTGCTACCTGCAGTGGACAACCCACCATTCTCTCTGAACATGACTATAGAGTGTTACAAAGGATATGTAAAAGCCACCATTCATTAGCCAATACATTGAATCTGGACTTCAGGGCATTGACTGGAATACGAATTTGAAGTAGGCCTAAAAACATTCAGATCCAAGTCTCACAACATGGGTTTCCATGCTAGGAAATATGCTAGTCCCACGTTACCTGAACCAACATGTGGCATTGTTTTCAATGGTGCAAAGAGTGTGGCAGTGGGACATGGAAGCTTGAAAAGCTGTGATATGGAGCAATGAATCTCACTACATCCTCTACTGAGCAGATGGATGTCTTACCAGAGGGTGTTACTCCAACTATGAAATTTGGTGCTAGCGGTGTGATAACATGGTCCTGTTTTTCCTAGTTTGACCTCGGGCCTCTGTTTGTGGTGTTACTAACATTGAACTCGGAGAGGTATCTGAACATTCTGGACAGGTACAATGTTTCCTATTTTGTGGTGTTTCTACAGAATTGACTTCAGCAAGACAACGCACCATGTCATAAGGCTGCTGCTGTAACTGCATGGTTTGTGGACATAAATGTTATCGCACTGGACTTTTCTCCACAGAGCCTTGTAAATAGGAAGTTAGTGGTAAGTTTTTTTCAAGTAGTACTATCATATCCTGTATACCCCTGGAGGGTACATATCAGGAATTCAGTGATGATGACATTAATAGAATATATATTAATAATATATTAATTTTACATTAATAATATTAATGTAATTTTAATAATAATATATACCGAACATTAATAATATATAGATTAAAAAAAGGTTGTTCTTATGTTAATTGAGCTAGGCTTAAACTTCTTCAAAGGTAATTATGTATAACATGGTGTATTAATGGGGCATTATGAAAAATTAAAACAGTTATGTCAATTTCATTTTATGCTGAGTGGTCTCACAGTTGTAACACAGTCTTTTTGAAAGGAAACTGCTTTTATAGAGGACCTTTTTTAACTATGTGGCCACTAAGAACCACTTTCTGAGCAGGCTGGACTTATTAAATTTTTGTGTCTAATATATTCTTAATGCTCAAAATGGATTTGTTAGAGCTAATGATGAAACTATTGCTAGCTCTTTTGCCCTTCATGGCAATTTTCTTTTACATTAGAGATGAAGAAAAAGTTAGTAGATCTTTACTTTTCTCTCAGATATTTTGAATTCCTTCTGAATCTACCAAGAAAGGTTATAGAACTGACATGCATTTGAAATCACTATTCTAGAGGCCAAACATAGTACTTTTTTCATCAGGTTGTGCTATTTAAGGATGGAAGTTATTTATTCAAGCAACAACTACTATAAAGTCAAACCATAGAACTTCAGGTCTACATCAAGAAGAGTAGTGGTCTAATGATGAACAGTAAAATTTCTTCTGATTAGATACTAATATCTAAATTCCTGAAGAGAGAGAGACTTCTACTGATAACATTATTATTTGAATTTGTGATCAAATTAAAAAATGTTGAGTATCAGGATGAGTTATTTAATCAAATAAAATATTTTGTTTAATAAAAAATATTTATTAAACAAAATATTTTTTGATATTTGTACCCTGGCACAGATTAAACATTCCTCAGTACCTTTGTTTTATTTTATTTTTTGATCTTTTGATATGAATTTGTTATGCTGTTGGCATTTTTGTTATTTTGAATCATCTTCCTTTGTAAATATTATAAACCTTCCTGCTTCAGATCAGCTTTCTCCACCATAGGAATCCAGTTTACTTCAGAAGTTGAATTTAAATTCTTTACTTTCTGGACCTTCTTATCTTTAGAAAACATGGTTTTCAGTGTATAGAAATTATACAGAAAGAAAACTAATACAGGGAAGTAGATTAATGGTATTCTCATCATACTATAATAAATTTAGTTTAATCCTTTATCCAAGTGTGAGCAAACAAAGTTTGCGCCTGAAAGTATCTTCAGGACTGGGTTAAGGTGGTACTACACCAGGGCAACTCGTTGCAAAGGTGGAGCAAGCTACCAACACTCCTATCCTAATATCTCCCATAATGCAAAACACATCTCCTTGCGGATATGTCTAATGTTATGCATTAAGGGAAGGGCCACTACCCAGACCGGTTTCGACCTTTATTGAGGTCTCTTCAGTGGGAGCCAGGCCCAAGTTGAGATATCAGGAAGAAGCATTAGCAGGTCATCTCCACCTATAGGAATTGCCAATTGGTGTGCCACCCTTTTTTAATAAATTACTCTGGATTTAGAGAAAGATGTTGAAAGTTTATTTTCCACTTGGTTAGAGTATAATAAATTTAGTTTAATCCTTTATCCAAGTGTGAGCAAACAAAGTTTGCGCCTGAAAGTATCTTCAGGACTGGGTTAAGGTGGTACTACACCAGGGCAACTCGTTGCAAAGGTGGAGCAAGCTACCAACACTCCTATCCTAATATCTCCCATAATGCAAAACACATCTCCTTGCAGATATGTCTAATGTTATGCATTAAGGGAAGGGCCACTACCCAGACCGGTTTCGACCTTTATTGAGGTCTCTTCAGTGGGAGCCAGGCCCAAGTTGAGATATCAGGAAGAAGCATTAGCAGGTCATCTCCACATTTGCAACGCTTTTGCAACGAGTTGCCCTGGTGTAGTACCACCTTAACCCAGTCCTGAAGATACTTTCAGGCGCAAACTTTGTTTGCTCACACTTGGATAAAGGATTAAACTAAATTTATTATACTCTAACCAAGTGGAAAATAAACTTTCAACATCTTTCTCTAAATCCAGAGTAATTTATTAAAAAAGGGTGGCACACCAATTGGCAATTCCTATAGGTGGAGATGACCTGCTAATGCTTCTTCCTGATATCTCAACTTGGGCCTGGCTCCCACTGAAGAGACCTCAATAAAGGTCGAAACCGGTCTGGGTAGTGGCCCTTCCCTTAATGCATAACATTAGACATATCCGCAAGGAGATGTGTTTTGCATTATGGGAGATATTAGGATAGGAGTGTTGGTAGCTTGCTCCACCTTTGCAACGAGTTGCCCTGGTGTAGTACCACCTTAACCCAGTCCTGAAGATACTTTCAGGCGCAAACTTTGTTTGCTCACACTTGGATAAAGGATTAAACTAAATTTATTATACTCTAACCAAGTGGAAAATAAACTTTCAACATCTTTCTCTAAATCCAGAGTAATTTATTAAAAAAGGGTGGCACACCAATTGGCAATTCCTATAGGTGGAGATGACCTGCTAATGCTTCTTCCTGATATCTCAACTTGGGCCTGGCTCCCACTGAAGAGACCTCAATAAAGGTCGAAACCGGTCTGGGTAGTGGCCCTTCCCTTAATGCATAACATTAGACATATCCGCAAGGAGATGTGTTTTGCATTATGGGAGATATTAGGATAGGAGTGTTGGTAGCTTGCTCCACCTTTGCAACGAGTTGCCCTGGTGTAGTACCACCTTAACCCAGTCCTGAAGATACTTTCAGGCGCAAACTTTGTTTGCTCACACTTGGATA
This sequence comes from Typopeltis vanoorti, assembly GCF_054136105.1. Lineage (NCBI taxonomy): Eukaryota > Metazoa > Arthropoda > Arachnida > Uropygi > Thelyphonidae > Typopeltis > Typopeltis vanoorti. The sequence goes on from NC_143568.1 coordinate 44,825,282, forward strand.
AAGGATTAAACTAAATTTATTATACTCTAACCAAGTGGAAAATAAACTTTCAACATCTCATCATACTAATTAAATACTGTCAAAACATTTATCTATTATGATCACATCTTATGTTCTATTGATGCTTTATTATAACAAGAATTAGATTCATCATACATTCTTTGTATATATTATGACAGTTATCTCATAAAGAAAATAATAAAGAATCATAGTAATCATTCTATTCTGGAAGATATTTGTAAGGTTTCTATTCTGTATGTCTGAGGTATTTTAGAAAAGATAGCTGGGCTTCTTCATTTTGGTTTGTCTACATAAAAGTTGAAATCCTTGTTAGGTTTGTTGAAAGACAAGTTTAATCCATTGTTCCATGCAGGAATTCACAGAATGTCTTAATTATTGTACTTTGGTCAAACAGAGAAGTCAGTATGTGTCCTTTAGAACAACAACCGGATTATCTAGTTAACAGTGATTCAGCATGTAGTTCTTTCTAGTTACAGAGCTCATTACAACAGAACAAAAGTTCTCCATAAAAGCTTTTTTATTTGTTGTTGTTCAAAAGGTATACAAAGAGAACTAGTGAGGCATATAATAGATTTAAAGCAACTGATAAATCTTTAATTTAACTTTTATTGTATAGAATTTGTACAATTTTAAATGCACTTCTACTTTTTGTGTTATTCCATCCAAGTAACCTGTATGTTTCAGTAACTACAGTTATGAGACATGACCAAAAAACTGTTAGAAATAAAGTTTTCACATGTTATCTAGTTTTAGTTTTATTTATTTATCACTGTTTATATATTAAGTTGCTTTTTTATTTTTTTTAAAGTTTTTAGTGCATTATCTTTTCAGGATTCTCCATTGAAGGACCATCTCAAGCAAAAATCGAATGTCATGATAATGGAGATGGATCTGCTGATGTTAAATATCATCCCACAGCACCTGGAGACTATGCTGTTCACATTCTTTGTAATAATGAGGATATTCCAAAATCACCATACGTCGCACAGATACTTCCTAGAACTGATTATTTCCCAGAAAAGGTAAAAAAAAAAAAAAATTTGCATTGCATTGCCAGTAGCACCCAGTTTCACCTGGGTGCTACTGCTGCTAGTATCTACCATCATGATTGATGAATTCACTGCAGAATGTTTCTGATATTTAGTTATTTACTGACATTCTATGAGACTGAGTGCTATTGTTCATGTTTGTAAAATAAACTTGTTAAATGAATTAGTGGCACTGAAGTTGCAAAAATACAGCATTCAAATAAAGATATCTATAAATGGGGGCGCTAGTGGGCCAAGTACTGCGGACGTGTTTTGAAGAGCTCCTGATTCAGATAAGTTTTTACTAGGAATAATTAAGTATATATGCGTAATTGTTTGAGTAAGAGTGGCTGTAAACGTTGTACGCTACCGGTATTATTAGTGTGGGTTTTTTTTCCTTGTCTAAACTAAATTACGAAATCGTTATTATTAGACCTAGTAACCGGCAGAGAGAAAAAAAAAAAAAATGGCGGCGGCATTGTCATTCCATGATTTGAATGTAGATTTCAGTCGTTTCGTTAAGTGTGAGGTCTGTTATATGTATTCCTTCGATTACATAAATGATTTGTGGATGTTTAGTGCGGATGGAAGAAGGGTGTGTGCGAAGTGTGACCTGAACGAAGAACTAATGAATGCGAATATGAAATTGATGACAGAAAGTGCTAGTACTGATTGTGTCGCGATTGCACGTTTGAAAGAAATGGATGGTGAGCAAGAGAAGCGAAAAAATGTTAAAAAATCAGGAAAAAAGAAAAAGAGCGATTTGACAACCGTAACGGATGTTAAAAGGGACGAAAGTGAGGTGAAAAGAAACGAAATTGAGAGAACGAATGAAAGTAGAACTTGCGTAATGCAGAAATCGCAAGTAAAAAAAATCGAAAGAATAAATGATGGCGAAAGTTCGACGCATGTTGGACCGAAAGTACTGAAACAAAGAAAGATGAATGACAGTAAAAGTGAGAAGAATGATAGCGAAAGTTGGACGCATGTTAGTCCGAAAGTACGGAAACAAAGAAAGATAAATGAGAGTGAAAGTGAGAAGAATGATAGTGAAAGTTGGACTTATGTTGGACCGAAAGTACGGAAACAAAGAAGGATGAATGAGAGGGAATGTGAGAAGAGGGGGTCGAGAGTTAGAAAGTTAGAGAGAATGTGTCGCGAGGTTCGGAAAGTGAATTAGATTGGATGAGGCAAGAAATGAAATGGATGCGGAATGAAATTAAGAGAATTCAGGTCAAAACTATTAAAATAAATCATGATGGCATGAAAGAGTTAACGAAAGATGAGCGAGTGGCGTTGTATGGCGACTCCATTATTAAAGGTGTGCTAGAGGATAAAATGCACAAGGTATGTTTTCCAGGCGGTAAAATAAGTAGAGTGATTGAGGCATTGGATATGAGGCGGGAGCAAGCAAAAGAGTTAATTGTATTAATTGGTACAAATGATTTGAGAGAGAACAAAGAGCATGTCAAAATGAATGTCAAGAGACTGCTTGGAAAGATAAAAGAGAATAGTGTGACAGGAAGGGTGGTCAGTGTGTTGCCTAGGTATGATTGTGGTGAAATGAGGCAGAGAGCAAGGATTATGAATGGTATTCTGGCTGAAATGTGTGAGGAGATGGGTGTACAGTTTGTTAATGTGTGGAATGAGTTTGAGGGACGAAGTGAGCTGTATGGGAGCGATGGACTGCATTTGAGTGGTTATGGTGTGAGTCGCTTGGAGAGACTGCTGCTGGAAGGTAGAGAAGTGAATAGAGAAAATGAATCAGATCAAGAGGGGAGTGATGTGGAAGAGCAGGAGAGTAAGACAGGAGAGATTGAAGAAGTGGAAATGAATGGAGAGGTGAGTGGTATGAGTATAGAAAATGAGAGAATGGGTGTGCAAGAGGAGCAGGGAAACGAGGAGGCCCAGGGTGGACAGGGATACACAGCGTGAGAAAGGTGGATGCTCCAAGAGGAGGCGAGAGCATGTGTAGGCAGGAAAGTAATGGGATGACCAGGGATCAAGAGGAAACAGATGTTGTTGCAAAGGGTTCTAAAATGAAGAAGCAGAAAGAGAAATGGCCCCAGTCCGGCATGGAGAGAGCACATCGAGTGAATGGTATCAGTGGAACTAGCTGTAGATCCAGAAATGAGTTGTTGTGTTTGTATACCAATGCTAGAAGCATAAGAAACAAGGCGGATGAAATAGTTGCACTAATTGTGTCTGTGTACCCAGAGATTGTTGGAATAAGTGAGACATGGTTAGATGAGGACGACATCCTGACAGGAATAGAGATGGAAAGGTATGATGTGTTTCGTGAGGATAGAAGGGATAAAAAGGGAGGGGGAGTGCTATTGATGATAGAGAAAGAGTTATGTCCATACAAGGTAGAGATGCAAGAGGGAAATAGGGCCAGTGGTTTTGAGGCAGTATGGTGTGAGATAGAGGTGAATAGAATCAAATACTTGGTGGGATGTTGTTATAGACCTGGTAATGTGGATGGTGGTGATAGTGAAATGTATAGTCAAATAAGCCAAGCAAATAAGAAAAGGGTGATCATTATGGGTGATTTTAATTATGGCAATATAGACTGGATTGAAGAGATAGCGACTGGAAGTAAAGAAAATGAGTTTCTTGAGTTTTTGAGGGATAACTACCTCAGACAGTATGTAACAGAGGGCACACGAGGATTAATGGTCTTGGATTTGGTCATCTCATCGGAGGATGTAATTATAAATGATGTGTCAAATCATCCACCAATTGGTGAAAGTGACCATGAGGTGATTACCTGGGTGGTTGCCAGCAGTGCAAGGACCCCTGTGAAAAAAGGGTATATGTGGAACTACAAGGGGGGTGATTATGAAGAGCTCAGGAGACAGCTTGCAGATGTAGCATGGAATGAGGAGTTAGCTGGAAAAGAGATCAATGCAGCTTGGGGGATTTTCAAAAACTATTTAGTAGATGCAATGTCTAAATGTATACCACGGGTGAGAAGGTTAAATAAGGTAGGTGTGAGATGGATGAATAAAGAGATTAAGCATGCAATACAGAAAAAAAAGGCATTGTGGAGACAGCATAAGAGAAGTGGAAGTAACCAATTTCATGAGGTCTACAAAGACCAGGCAAGGAGGGTGACTTGGTTGGTGAGAGTAGCTAAAGAGAGGTATGAACAGCAGTTAGCTAATGAAGCCAAAAAGAATCCTAGGGAGTTCTTTCGATATGTAGCCAGCAAAAGAAAGAATGATTATGGAAGGATGACATTGATTGGAGGAAATGGTATAAAGACAGCTGTTGCAGAATGTGTTGTGGAGATACTTAATGAGCAATTCATAAAGATCTTTCAATCTTGTGAATGTGACTTCATGGAGAGATTAAGAGCAGTTGATGATGGGGAGGAGAGACTGACTGTAAGTGAGCAAGAGGTGTTTGGGGAGTTGAGTAAACTAGATGTAAATAAGGCTGTGGGACTTGATAATATATCACCACGTATTCTGAAGGAGTGTGCCAGAGAGTTGACACCTGCCTTGACATATTTTTTTAATACGAGTCTTGCACTTGGTCAAGTCCCTAAAGAGTGGAAGGAGGGCAAGATTGTGCCACTTCATAAAGGAGGTGATCGAACTCAAGCATCAAACTATAGGCCTATCTGTGTGTCAGGTGTTGTGGTTAAGTTGTTGGAGAAGCTTGTGAGAACTAGGATCCAGAGTTGGGTTGACAACAATGGTATAATCTTTGATGGACAGCATGGATTTGCTAAAGGGAGGTCATGTTTTAGTAATCTACTTACTTATTACAATAAAGTGACTGCTTCCTTGGACAGAGGAGAAGGATACACAGTAATATACTTGGATTTCGCAAAGGCTTTTGATAGAGTACCTCATGATAAGTTGACAGTCAAACTAGAGCAGATGGGGTTGGATATTAGATTAGTGCATTGGATTGGAGACTGGCTATCTGATAGGTATCAACAAGTTGTGTATGGGGGTGCAATATCCAGGAAAAGGAAAGTCACTAGTGGAGTGCCTCAGGGGTCTGTTTTAGGGCCATTACTATTTAACTTATATATTAATGATATTGGTGAAGATTTGGATGGAGATATTCAGTTGTTTGCAGATGATGCAAAGTTGGGATGAACCATAAAGAGTAGTGAAGATGTTGTGGCCTTGCAAGAAGACTTGAATAAATTGAGTGATTGGTCAAGCAAATGGGGATGTGAGTTCAATGCTGCAAAATGTAAGGTTTTAAAATTTGGAAAACAAAGATGGGATGCAGAATTTATGCTTGGTGAGAATATATTGTTGGAAGTAGAGGAAATAAGAGATCTGGGGGTGATAGTGGATAAGGATCTAAAATTTAGGGGACACATCGCCAAAATTGTGAAGACAACACAAAGACTTCTGGGAATGATGCGGAGGACACTGACATGTAGAAGTAGGGAGATAGTTGTTCCAATGTATAAGGCTTTGATTAGGCCACACTTGGACTATTGTGCCCAGATTTGGTCACCGGGTTTTCAGAAGGATGAAGAGATGTTGTAAAGGGTCCAAAGGCGACTGACTAAGGTAGTTTCTGACCTCTGGAATGTTGAGTATGAGGAAAGATTGAAAAGATGTAATTTGCAGAGTCTCGTGGAGAGAAGGAAGAGGGGAGATATGATAGAGACCTACAAGTTGGTAAGGGGTTATTATAGGATCAATGGTGGAGAAGTTCTACAGAGAATAGTGGGAGATCAGGGGAGAACCAGAGGTCATCCCTGGAAACTGTATAAGGAGGGTGTGAGTAAGGGAGTGAGAGGCAGGTTTTTTTCGTGCAGAGTTGTGAGTGATTGGAATGCCTTGCCTGAGAGCGTGGTGTCTGCAAGTAGTTTGAATGTGTTTAAGACACGGTATGATGAGATGTGTGTGTAAGATAAAAGGACCTCCTAGATGAGTCTTTGACTCCATGAGGTCTTGTTTAATAATAATAATAATAAATGAAAAATTAACCAGTTCATGTTTAAAAAGTATATTCTGATTAAACAAAATATAGAATAAAATATTGTTCTCATTGATGCACAATTCTATTACATAAAAAAAAACTTGGAAGTATATGTTTGACTTCACTTCTGAAGAGGTCCTTATTGTTTGAGGAATGATGCAGCTAGTGTTATCAAAGCTTCATTTCACCTGCTTCAAGAACAAGACAAAATATGATGCAACAATTAATTTATCCAGGCTTGTAAAAATTTTAGTGCTTCTACAGTCAAATGCTGCCTTATATGTTAATAGTGAGGAAAAAAATAGATGAGAACTTATCTGAATTTGTGAATATCAAAAGTCAACAAACCAGGATACAACATGTATATGCATTCCTAAAAAAGAGAGGGGGGGGGGAAGTTGGCAATATGATGATCCATTGATTCATCAATAGGTGACCTAAAAATAAGGAAAAAAAGTAACATTCATTTTATAATTTCACTTAGATTGATGTAGGATGAATTATGTGACATGCATTGCAGTGCAAAATACAAAATTCAGTGTGTCCTTATGTAGCAGAAATAAATAGTCCAAGAGAGAGAGAGAGAGAGAATTTTCCCCAAAACACTAAACTAGTAGTATACAGGACAGTTTTCAAATCTATTTTAATTTATTAACCTGAGAGCTGGTTTAGAAATAGTCGTACAAAGACTGCAGACCACAGATATAAGGGCTCTGAGACAAATTGGAGAATGAACATATGGCATCAATGGCAGCAGCATATTAAAATTGAAGAGAGTAGGAAGGAATGGCATTGTTAGCATTCAAGAATGTACAATATAAGCATCAAAGCTAATCTCTGGTATGGTTACTTAATTCACAGTTCACATTGAAGGTGATTTAGAGATTCGGCAGGATGACTTGAATAGACTGACAAAGGTAAATGGTTGCCAGTTTAATATGGCCATTGTAAGGGGATGCACTTCAAAAAGAGGAGATCACAAGCTGTGTACCATATCAATGGAGCTGGATTGCAGGAAACTAATGAGGACAGGGACTCGGGAGTGATTTGGACAGGTTGTTGAAGTTTAGAGGGCATATATTGCGAAGGTAGCCAAACAGCACATTTGATTAAGTGGTTGTTGAAGAACACAATAACGAGCAGTTAGTATGGTATGGCATCTCCACTTTGTTATGACAAGAAGCTTGCATGTACAGTAATATCCCAATTAATTCTCAGGATGTATTCCTAAAACAAAGTGCTAAACGAAACAGCATTAAACGGGGTTATTTTAACATAGTAAATAGGAATAGGGGAACACGCAACCAAGAATAAACAACTTTTACTTTAATTTTAAGTTATTTTTATATTAACTTGCAAAATATACATTATATATGTGCACAGAAATACAAAGTTTATTTTTGTCCTTGTGTTTTTAAAATCGTTCATATAGAAGTAGACAAATTTCAAGTGGCTCCAATGTCAACTTGACATTCACCTTTTTCCAATTGCCTCAGCATCTGCATTTTATTGTCGAGAGAATGTTTTTCATATCAATTTTGTTTTATTATCTTTACACCCACTCATTTTGAATAATTTAAAAAATGATAGTAATGATTAATTTTTAATGAACAAATAGAATTTTTGTTGATTTCCTTGGTCAATAACATCGATTATTACAGGGCATGAATAACGTTTTACGTAGCACTAATCATATTGATAGTGTGGACACTGTTTCACTGCCAATGAACAACTACATGATGTACAAGGAAAACAAATGCACAGGACAAGTATAAATTTAGAGTTTAGGGAAATTGCAGCACTACAACGAATTGTCACTTTACGCTGGTTGGTTTGGGTTCAGGAATAATCGATTATATATGAATGAAATAAATTTATGATGATTCAATCAAATTGATTCATCATAAATTTAGCACTTTTTTAGATGTTAAATAGAACTGCGTTATATCGAATCATTGGAATATTTAGCACTTTTTTAGGGTTCTTACAAAAAACGTGTTATATCGAATCAGCATTAATCGGGGTAGCGTTAAACATGGTCTTACTGTACCAATGACTCAGAGCTATGCCATAGGAAGAGTAGCTACCAATTAAGTCACTCTAGTCCAACAGGTCAAGGGAAATGTCAGATTAGAAAGAGAATCTGACAACATTCTTCTATTCTTGGATATTCATACATATATACATCCACACAAGTACCTCAAGCACTTCCTATACCTGATGTCTGTCCTAAGAATCTATTACTGCTTTGTCACTGTGAGCCAATTCTGTTCAGGTTTGTTTGATACTGTCAATCCATCTCATTCAGCCTACCTCTCTTCCTAACACTTTTTGAAACAAATCTAGTTAATCGACCAAGCAAATATCCTGCATTCTGACAACATAACCAAAACTATACAGCCTCTTTTTGCACAGGATCAAAAGAGTGTCTTTTGATGCATCTCATCATTATTCACAAAGCTAAACCAAAATTCTCATTAAACACTGTTGATCAAAAGCAGAGAGAACCAGACTATTGTAAATTAAGTTTTATTTTTACTGTTATCTTTTCAAACTTTCCATAAGTTGTACACTCCAGAAGCCATTCCTTTCCCCTCTTCACCAAATCAGTATCAATTACACTGCTACCAAGATAACTCAAGTAAGAGACTTATTCTATAGCACATACTTTAAGAAAGATAAAAGACCCAGCTATCACTTGCTTTCATTGCCTTTGTTTTCTCAATGCTGATAATCAAACCATGCTGATTATAATCCAGCATAATCAGTTACAGCAATAAAGGTTACATTTCTCCCACATCTGTGAATAAAGCCGAACTCTCAGCATAATCCAGGTCCTTCCTTTGCAGGTCTTGTTCATTACGAAATCAATTACAAAACTAAATAGAAAACACGAAAGGATACACTCCTTACTTCCCTTTTTAAAACGGTTATTTTAAATACGGTTTATTTTATTTATAACATTATTTATTTTATAACATGGCTTATATTTTTAAACCTGATGACACTATAATTCTTCCCAGTTTTTCATCATCAGCAAACAACTGAATATTTCTCATTTTTTATGTTACTGATGTACAAATTAAACAACCAAGGACCAAGTACTGAACCCAAACCCAAATCACCAGATTGGTATTCATTCCCCATTTGCTCCAGTTTATGCAACAGAGTTCAATGTGAAATCCCGTCAAATGCCTTGCCAAGTCTGGCAGTATCATTTTCCTATATAGCCATGTTCCTATTCACCCATTTCTACTAACCATACTGGGCAGAATTATACTAGAGGAAATTCACAAGGCTAGGGATTTTGTAGTTTTAGTAGATAAGAAGTTGAAGTTCAGGGGCCATATAAGCAAGATTATAAAAACTACTCAGAGGATAATTGCAATGCTGAAAAAAACATTGACATGCAAGAATAATTAATTCATTTTGCCTCTTTACAAGGCTTTGATATGATCTCATATCATCTCATACTATTGTGTGCAGATCTGATCTCCTGGTTTGTTTCTGAGGTGTTGTAGATACAGTGGATAGGTTGCAAAGGAGAATGTTATGGATAATATCAGCACCATGCGATGCAAAGTGAAGAGAGATTGAGAATTTGTGGACTGTAGATGTCAGTAAAGGGGAATGGTATGATAGGCCTATCAACTTCTGAAAAGGTCATTCCATCCACTAGTAGATGGAATTTTTCATTTTATGAAGGGTGGGGGGGGAGGCCGAGGGCATCCATGAAAATTGAGAATGAATGCAGTAAAGAAAGGGGGTAAGAACTAGATTATTTTTTTTTCCATAGTGGCATATGACTGAAATGGCTTACATTAGAGATTGTGAGTGCAGACAGTGTAAATGAATAAAAGTGAAGGTATGGCATGTGGTGTGAGTGATATATGGCCTCCTTCAAGTCCCTGACACACTTAAAATATTAAAAGATCATCAAATTCCTAATGTGCCCACAGAGGGTGTACAGGATATTATAATAATAGTAATACATGAAAAAATTACATCATTACTAACTTCCTATTGACAATTTTTTTCCAAATTAATCTTATCTACTAAGACTCCAATATTATTAGTCTTATATTTCTGCCTTCTAAGGCACTTTTTACTATATCAATCAATTTACTTGTGGAAGGGAAGCTTATTTTTCACCAATCTTCCCTTCCACAATCCTTCTCAACCATTTCTCAAGTATACTTGCATAAATCTTACCAGGAACACTCAGTAGGGAAATACCGCTGTAATTCTCACATTCAATTTTATTTCCCATTTTATATATGGGTACTATGAGAGCTCTGCCCCAATCATCTGGAATTCATCCCTCTCCATGCCTTCTGAACTATGCAGTGCAGCCACCGTAAAACTTTTATACCTCCATAATTGAGCATTTCTGGTCGAATATCATCTACGCCTTCTGCCTTTTCACATTTTGGGGCTTTTTCTATTTCAAGTGTAGATATGTATATTCCTGATTGATTGTCTGTTGAGTGTTGTTTTATCAATGTGCTATCATCACTGCTTGTTTTATTTAGCAGTTTTTCAAACTAATTACTCCATACATCAAGGATATCTTTTTCTCATGTTCCCTTTATCATCTCTAATTCCTTTTATGGCACTCTTTCCTCCATTTCCAAGCTTTTCAACAGCTTCCAGAATATTTTGCCACCTCGATATTTATTTTCTATGTTCTTAACAAAGTTTTCCAATGGCTTTTGTTTAGCTAGTTTTATACATTGTTTAGCTTTCTTACACTTGTCTCTGTATTCTCTAAGAGCACAAGCTGACTTATTTGCCAGGAACTTTCAATATGCTTTGTTTTTCCTTCACTGCTTCTTTAACTTTCAGTGTCCACCACGGAGTTCCGATTTTTCTATCCTTGCAGACAACCTCACCACATGCTTTTCTGGCTGAATCAATGTTTTCTTCAGGGCTTGCCACCGAATCTCCAAGATTTGGTTCCTGTTCTCAAACTCTTCCATTTTTTTTCTTTCTTGAATAATGTTTGTGTATTTTAGTCTACAGTTCACATCTGAGAGCTGCTCAACTTTTAATCTCTTTAAAACTTTCTTACATGTTCTTCTTTTCAATATGAAATTCAATTTTATCCCGCTTACGACTAAATGGTGATCAATTTCAAATTTTCTGCACACTCTAGTGTCCTGCACCAGTGAGAAAATATCACTATTCCCAATAATATAGTCAGCAAGACTTTTCTTATTCCTTGCCTCTTCTCTCCATGTGAATTTGTGCACATTTTTATGTTTGAACATGGTGTTAGTAATAACCATTCCATGTCCTGAGCAGAAATCCAACAGGTATTTGCCATTATTATTAGCTTTGCTCTTTTCTCCAAATTTTCCCCAAATATTTTTGGATGTCTGACAATCATTTCCTACTCTGCTATTTAGATCACCAACAAGGACCAACTTTTCCTTTTTCATTGTGTCAGTTGCTTTCTCTAAAGCCTCAAAAAATTCCTTAGTAGAACCTTCTGTGGGACCATAGGCACAAATAAGTCTCATTGTCCAGTTCCCCATTCTGATATTTGCCCACATCACTCTACTTGATATTGCCTGCCATTCAAGAAGATTAGCCTCCTATTTAGTGTTGAACACTCTAGATACTTCTTCTTTTCCTTGATTGTCATTGCTTGAATATAACATTTTGTATTTATTGCTCAGAAAAATCTCACCAGTTTTTGTCTTTGTTTCACTCACCCCTATTATGTCGCTCTGGTACTTATCCAGTTCCTCAGCTAGCTCTATTTCTTTGCCATCAGACTTCTTCTGTTGATAGTACTGATTTTAAACTCTCCAGGGTGCACCACGAGAAGGTGAGGATTGGGCATTAAGTCAGAAGCCATGGTCGGTTCGCTGCATTTCTTTCAAGGGTATGTGGAGATCTCCTCTCAGTTTTGATCCTTTGATCAGCTTTGATCCTTAAACACCCCAAAAATCTGAACCATTAAATTTCAAATAGAATAATTACTTTAAAGCAAGTGCAGCCATATGTTTCATCTGTTCTTATAGTTTTTCTGTAAAAAGTTCCAAAAGTAGACTAGATAGATTTATTGCAGATGATATGGATAAGGGAAATTGCTGATGTATTTTTCTGTGTAACAAGTGTAACTTGGATTAATATATGTTGATTCATGCTAGCCATTTGAATGCTAATTCTTATAGAAATCCTTTGCCCATTAAGAAAAATAAATTTAACTTGTTGATGCTGAAATTTATTATATTGATGTATTAAGATTTCCCATTATATAACCATAATGATTTTCATTGAAGCAATGGAAAATAACTAAACTCTAAAATTAATATCATTTATAATTAATCAACATTTAATTAATTAGGTGGAGGCTCATGGTCCTGGCATACAAAAAACTGGAGTTGTGCAGAATCAGCCCACGGAGTTTACTGTAGATACTCGTAAAGCTGGAGGACATGCACCACTAGATGTCAACATAATGGATGAAGAATATAGAAATGTTGATCTTAAAGTGCAGGATAACAAAAATGGCACTTATAAATGTAGCTATAAACCAACAAAGAATAATAAACATACTGTTCAAGTTAATTATGGTGGAGTTTCAATTCCAAACAGTCCATTCAGGGTAAGTTATTAATAGTATTGAATAACATTGAGAGGTAGAATATAATAAATATCCATTATATATTTTATAGACAAGCAAAGTTTGTGCATTGAAAGTAAATTTTGAGAATGTGACTGAAGTTATCTTTATTATTATTAAATCTTTAGTGTAATTAAAGTTGAATAATAATTATTCTTGAACTTTTATTCAAGAAAGACAGTAACTGAGTAACCAATTCCTACTTTTCACTTGACTTTTTGCCCATCATGTGTAGGTTGTGCAAGCTTTTGAATATGGGATCAGTACAAAAATAAAAGGGGGGAATGGGAAATTACAGGATGTCTTGCTGTATTATTTTAATGATTTTATTTAAATCTGCTTCATTTAATTTTGAATTTAAACTTAAATTCAGCTTTAATTTTCAACATGAGGCTAAAGTAATTCTTGTTTATTCTTTTTTTAAGGTTAGTGTTTCTGAACCATTAGATATTTCAAAAGTGCAAGTATTTGGTCCTGGAGTCGAAAATGATGTTAAAGCTCAAGTTCCCACCCATTTTAATATAGACACTCGAGGAGCTGGTGCTGGTAGTTATTTCTGAGATATATTAATAGCATTTCTCTACAACATAATTTTTAAATTGGCCTTTGATACTAACTTTGAAGGATATTTTAAAATTAAAGTTCAAAATGCTAAATTTATGTTACTCTTTTTAGCTGTCTTGTAGTATTGCATAAGCACCTATTAGTACATACATTTTAACGTAAAATATACTTTGGATCACTGTCCGGTGCAAATTGATTTTGATTTAAAATTGGTCAAGTTCATCAAATTCTGACATGTATTCTGTACAGTGCCTCAAGGCAGTGTACAGAATACTATGAGAGTACTACATGAAGAGTTCACATTAATACTAAGTTCCTATTGACAGATTTCCTCCAAATTTAGTCTTATCTATCAGGAATCCAGTGTTGACAGATGTTGTAGAACATTTTTGCCAGATCTCATATTTCAGTTTTTCAAGTTATCTCTAACTGCATCAATCCTACTGAGATGTATTTTTCTTAGTATCTGTAGCATCACACCTGTTTTGCTGAGTTTTCCTTTCCCATTCTGTTCAAGTGGCCATGCCACTTAAGATTAGCTCTGTTCACACATTCTTGAGTGCTAGTAGTGTTAAGTTCCTTCATAATAAATTCATTTTTAATGATTCTGCCATTGATGTCATCTATTCACTCCTCATTTTCCTCAAAACTATCATTATCTGTGGTATCCTGTATTTGATTAGCTGTTATTTCTACTTGATCTCTCAGATCATGTAGATGTTTCATGGATTTTCTGAAATTTCTTTATTTTTTTTCCATCTATATCTTTTAGATATGTTATTATGCAGCCTAAATAATTAAACTGTGTCAACTATTATTTTATTTTCTATAACTGTTTTTGATCTAACATGATTCCAACCTTTAAATTCCATGGCTTTTGTTTTCTTTTACGAAATTTTAGAATTGTATTGTTGGCTTATTTTGTTTAATTCATAAACTGATTTTTGAAGGTCATCTTCATTGTCTTGTAATATAATCTGATCATCTACATACAGCATTGTAATTATAACAGTTCTTCAAAATTGATAATCTGATCTTTAATAATCTGATCAATATATATATATATATATATATATATATATATATTGAATAGAGTTGGAGATAATCTACATCCCTGTCTGACACCCTGATTTATTTCAATCTCTTCTGTTAATTTATTACTTAACTGTAACTGTCTTTTTGTATCTTTATATAAACTTTGGATAGCTTGTACCAAATGTAATGGATATCCTTGTTTTTTAATTTTTCTCTGTGTATTTTATGAAAATCTTTTTCATAATCTTATAAAGGCTAGGAGTCTAAATTAAATTCTTGTCTTTTTTTTCAATGATTTGTTTTAACACATAAATATTTTCTATACATGATCTTCCATGTCTGAAACCATTTTGTTCTTCTGAGAATAGATTGTTTGTAATATTTCCAAACTTATTCCTTTGTAATTTTCACAATCACCTCTGTATCCTTTCTTAAATATAGATATAACCCACTTTTAATCACTCTGTTAGAACCTCATATTTCCTCCAATTGTTAATTATTAATTTTAAGAATCTGTGATGTAAATATTCTCTGCCATATTTCCAAAGCTCTGTATTTATGCCATCTAATCCAGTTGATTTTCTATTTTTTTAATACTTTTATTGCTTCTTTTAGGTTCTTCCAATTTTATTAGTTCTATATCAGTACTGATTTCTTCATTATTATTTTCTGTTATTAAATTTGGGTCATATCATAAACTCTTATAATGTTCTATTCATTGTTTCTCTGTATTATGTAATTTGTGCTGTATCTCTTTCTTCATTGTTTAATTTCCTTAATATTTTATAGGCTATATCTTGTCTTCCATGTATATCTTCTATTTTATTAATAAATCTGTCCCAAGAATCCCACTCAGCTTTCTGTACTATGGTTTTAGCTATATTTCTTTTGTTTTTGTACAGAAAGCTGAAGGAGTGATTTGATGTCATTTGTTTTGTTTTATTGCATTTTCTGTATCTGTATTTTTCCAGACTTTTAATGTTTTTCTTTTTAATATTTTATTTTTCATTCCAAGTACTTCAGAGACTGCTTTATGAATTATCTTTATTCAAGTTTTCCATTCTTCTTCTATATCTTCAGTGATTTGGGCTTCTTTTAGATAATGTTAATCATGATTGGTATAGCATTCTAATGCTTTCTTCTTTTAATAGATAAACTTTGTATACTTGTTCTATTTCTTGTTTTTTTTTTTATTTACTTCCTTTCTCCATTTTACTAGTATTTCTGTTTTAGAGATGGAAAAAAAATTCACTTTCTCTGTAAACCAGTGCATCTCTCAATAGCAGAGCTAATTTCTGATTAGTTATGATATAATCAATTACTGATCTTGTTCCTCTGCCATTCCAACTATATTTATTTATATTCGTTTTGTGAAAAAATAGTATTGGTTATTTTGAATTATTGCAAGTACAGAAGGCTAATAGTTTTTGACCATTGTTATTCATGCAAATTTCTCCATATTTTCTTATGACGTCTGGGATTGGATATTTCCAACTCCAGCATTAAGATCTCCTGCTGTTAATAATAAGTCATTTTTATTACATTTATTTAACTGATTTTGTAGTTCCTCATAAAACTGTTTGGCATCCTCTTTTCTACCTTCTTCAGGGGTTACTATGATATTTAAGTAGCTTATATTTGTTTTTAATTTTAACTTTATAATCCGATCATTTAAAAATTGTACTATTCCAGCCGTTTGGAATGTGATTCTTTGGCCAGTGCTACTGGGTTATGTGGTTCACTCGCTGTTTATAAGAATCTCGCCAGTTTTTGTCGTTTGTGTTGGACTAACATCAATTATGCCAGTGTGATGCTTTTGTAATTATTTTGCCAGTTTCACTTTTTTCTGTTGTTACTTTTCTCTTCTTAGGTTGATATACTTTTTTGTATTACAGTTGAAAATCTTAGGTTAATTATTGTAGTTTTTGTTTAAAACAAGCATGATTGAATGAGCTATTTAGTTTGTAAGTAAACATAGTATTATTATTTTTATTTTTTTGCTTAAATACGATATTCGGTATAACTCTGCGTGGTAGGGCAATGGCGACAAAGACCACATTGTTGGGCAATTTGAATTTGCATTTTTTGTGCAGTGCAGTATGTGTGAAATGTATTAGTCAAGAAAATTAAAGGATATGTGAAGGAAATTGAATCTGGAGAGAGAGAGAGAGAGAGAGAGAGAGAAAAAGAGTATTAAATGTTTCAAAGTGAGTGCCTATTAGGTGACGAGAATGCAATAAATGTTAGTAGAGTGGACATTACCAATGGTAGGATAGAAAAGGATGTTGTTAATGCTGCATTGAAAATAGAGGAGAATGAAATGGACATTAATGAAGAAGTTTTAAAAAGAGGTATACCATGAGTAGACATATCGATACAAAATTAATAACGGAAAAAATTCGCGTACAAAGATTATTTAATAGTATAATTTTCGCATGTGTGTCATAGGCATCTTCTGTACATATTAAGCTCAAATTAAACAATAACTGACAATTCCAAAAAACACCACCTAAGTAGCTGGTGTAAGATAACTAAAAAGGTCAATAAATTAATTTCCTTAAAAAAAATAAATAAAAAAATAATAAAAAAAATCAATACAATAAAAAGTTAGGAAAGATTAGCTGATTTGTAAAGTACTATCTCCTATAAAGGAGATAGACGTAAGCCGTTGGATCTGTTTAAGTTAGGAGAACGAAGTAGAGTTTCACATGTTTCTTTATAAAGGCGTTCCATGAGGAACTGACTTTTGTGAAGAACTGTTGTCTTTCTCCAATGAACTCTATGTCTAGTGAAGATGGCATGTTCTGCAAGTCCACACTTTTCAGGTTTAAAGTATTCAATATCAGATTGGTGTTCTTCTAGCTGAATAGAGGCAAATCTTCCCGTTTGTCCGAAATAAAGATAATCCACAAGAGCACGGAATCTGGTAGACACCTGGATGATTAAGATGTGGAAGCTTCTCATTAAGAGAAGTGAGAAAGGTGGAGATTTTTCTAAACGGTCGAAAGGCAACAAAAATATTCAGTGGTTTAAAAACTTTTGCTATACGTTCACTGATGCCTTGTACATAAGGGATAGGAATGTGCGTTATTTCTTCTGTGTTTGAAGAGGAAGATATATTAAAACTACTCAAAGTTCTTTTAATGAAGCAAGTCTTATAACCATTAGATAGAAAGGAAGAAGTTATATATTGTAGTTCTTTCTGTAAAAGATCGTCTGAAGAACAAAAGGAGTGGATCCAATGAACCAGTGTTTTAATAGTTCCTGCCTTTTGAATGGGATGGTGATGAGATTCCGCATGGATATAATGGCCTGTATGAGTCTTCTTTCTATAAACTGAGAAATGTAGGTTACCATCTGGTTGGAAGAATTAGAAGATCTAAAAAGGCTAACCTTATTTGATTCTATTTGTAGGGTAAACTGGATTCTTGGATGAAGTGCATTTAACTTAGTGAGAAACAGTTGAAGTTCATCAGAAGAGCCATTCCATACAGCAAAAATGTCATCGACATATCTGAACTAATGAGCAGGTCTGGGAGAAAGGTTGTCAAAGATGCATTGTTCAAAATGTTCCATAAAGAAATTGGAGATAGCAGGAGAAAGAGGATTGCCCATTGCTGTTCCTTCAATTTGTTATTTTTAAAGGAAAAATAACCAGAATGTATTACAAAATGAAATAAGTTTACAATGTCTGAAGGAAATTCCTTTTGTAGTAATTCAATGCTTTCAGAAAGAAGCACATTTGTAAATAAAGAAACAACATCTAAACTGATCATGATATCAGAAACGTCCAAATGAAGATCTGAAATTTTATTTTTGATATCCAAAGTATTTTTTATATAAGTATCAGTTCTTCTAGTTGAAAAGGAGAATAAATTTGATAAAAATTTTGAGATTTTGTAAGTGGAGCAACCTATGCAATCTACGACTGGTCTTAACGGAATGCCTGGCTTATGAACTTTTGGAAGACCATACAATCTAGGTGGACGACCGAAGAAGGTTTTAATTTTTTTCTTTTGATCTTCATTCCATGTAGATACATTATCTATAAGAGAATTAAGTCTCTTCAACTGATTCCGGGTAGGATCCGATGTAAGAGGCCTATAAGTTGAACATTCGTGAAGTAAAAGAGACGTTTTTCTCTCATATTCCTTCCTATCTTGAATCAAAATAAGTTGTATCAACAAATTGAAGGAACAGCAATGGGCAATCCTCTTTCTTCTGCTATCTCCAATTTCTTTATGGAACATTTTGAACAACATTTCTCCCAGACCTACTCATTGGTTCAGATATGTTGATGACATTTTTGCTGTATGAAATGGCTCTTCGGATGAACTTCAGCAATTTCTCACTAAGTTAAACGCACTTCATCCTAGGAACAAGTTTACCCTAGAAGTAGAATCAAATAAGCAGTTAGCCTTTTTAGATCTTCTAATTCTTCGCCAACCAGATGGTAACCTACATTTCTCAGTTTATAGAAAGAAGACTTATACAGGCCATTATATTCATGCGGAATCTCGTCACCATCCCGGTCAAAAGGCAAGAACTATTAAAACACTGGTTAATCGGGTCCACTCCTTTTGTTCTTCAGACGATCGTTTACAGAAAGAACTGCAATATATAACTTCTTCCTTTCTATCTAATGGTTATAAGAATTGTTTCATTAAAAGAACTTTGAGTAGTTTTAATATGTCTTCCTCTTCAAATACAGAAGAAATAACGCGCATTCCTATCCCTTATGTATAAGGCATCAGTGAACGTATCGCAAAAGTTTTAAAACTACTGAATATTTTTGTTCCCTTTTGACCGTTTGGAAAAATCTCCACCTTTCTCACTTCTCCTAAGGACAAGCTTCCACATCTTAATCATCCAGGTGTCTACCAGATTCCATGCTCTTGCGGATTATCTTATTTCGGACAAATGGGAAGATCTGCCTCTATTCAGCTAGAAGAACACCAATCTTATATTGAATACTTCATCATCATCAAATTCCTGACATGTACCCTCAAGGGGTGTACAGGATATGATAGTACTACATGAAAAATTTACATCATTACTACTTTCCTATCTACGATTTTCCTCGAAATCAGTCTGTTACTTGTCCAGACTCCAACATTATCAGATCTCATATTTCTATCGTCTAAGGCACTTTTTACTGTATCAATCCTCCTATATTTGGTCTTCCTCTGGGTCGTTTTCCTGCCAACCTGGCAGAGAACGCTTGTTTTACTAATCTTTCCTCTCCCATTCTCTTTAACACGTTCGCTGCCACGCTACTTTGTCATAGTCTGTTCCCGTACGCCGAGCAATTTCACGTCTTCAAGGTCAGTACGGTAATCTCGTTGCTGGTGGTAAGCGTCATATGAGTATACTCGTAGCTGGCTTGTGTGGCTGGTTTACCAACTACGAGGATACTCGTAGTTGGCAGCGAACGTGTTAAGTGACCATACCACCTGAGATTAGCTCTGCTAACGCATTCCTGGTTGCTGACAATGTCAAGTTCTTTCCTAATATCCTCGTTTTTAATATGATATTGCCATTGATGCCATCTGTTCACGCCTCTAATCTTTCTCAGGACTCTCATATCTGCAGTCTTTGGTCAAGTGTTTTACTTCTGACCCAGCTCTCAGATCCATAAGTTAAAACTGGTTTGAACACTGTCTTGTATACAGCTAATTTAGTGTTCTGACTAATTTCTCTCTTATTCCATATGAATTTATTCAATTGACTTCCCACCATACCAGCTTTGCTGATTCTGTTGTCTATTTCCGTATTTAATTTACCATCTTCAGTAAACATCGTGCGTAAGTAGCTGAAATGTTTTACTTGTTCCACAGGTTCCCCGTTCACAACATAGTTGACATTTTCAACAATTCTATCTATTTTCATTGTCTTTGTCTTTTTAATGCTGACCTTCATACCATATCTATTACAGCAGTTATTCAATTTAGTCAAGGAATCTTGCATACTTATAGCGGATTTATTTAGAAGTATAACATCGTCTGCATAAAGCAAAGAACTGACATTAACATCTCCAATTCTGATATCATGTATAATACCACTTTCCTTCATAATGTGATCCATATAGATAATGAATAACAGAGGGGATAATGTACATCCTTGTCTCACACCAGATTTAACATTAAACCACCTTCCTGTACTTCCTTCAATTCTAACTGCTGACTTACAACTCAAATACATACTAAGTATTGCTTGATATTATTATTATTATAATTATTATTTGACACCTCCAGGGAGTCCAAATATAATACCCCATTGACACCATATAACTGTAGCGTATTGAATAGCTCCTCTCTTGGTGTCTTGTCATATGCTTTTTCCAGATCGCTAAAACTTAAATACAGATCTTTGTTATATTCCCATGCTTTCTCGACTATTTGTCGTAAAGTGAAGATCTGATCCTGACAGCTTCTATTTGGCCTGAATCGAGCTTGTTCTTCACCATGCTTTTCTTCCACAATTCTTCTCAACCGTTTCTCAAGTATACTTGCATAGATCTTGCCAGGAACACTCAGTAGGGAAATACCTCTGTAATTCTCACATTCAGTTTTATTTTCCTTTTTATATATGGGTACTATGAGAGCTCTACTCCAATCATCGGGAATTCGTCCCTCTGTCCAGGCTTTCCGAACTATGCAGTGCAGCCACTGTAAGACTTTTATACCACCATACTTCAGCATTTCTGGTCGAATATCATCTACTCCTGCTGCCTTTCCACATGTCAAGCCTTTGATGGTTTTTTCTACTTCAAGTATGGATATGTATTCCTGACTGTATGCCTTTTGAGTGTTTTTTACCACTGTGCTCTCACTGGTTGTTTTATTTAGCAATTTTTCGAAGTATTTACTCCATACTTCAAGGATATCTTTTTCTCCAGTTTTCCTGTCACCTTTATCATCTCTAACTCCTTTTACGGCACTGTTTCCTCCATTCCTAAGCTTCTTCAACAACCTCCAGAATATTTTGCCACCTTCTTGATATTTATTTTCTATGTTGTTGCCAAAGTCCTCCCATGACTTTTGTTTAGCTAGTTTTACACAGTGTTTCGCTTTCTTACATTTCTCTCTGTATTCTGGTTGGTGAGATGGATAGGAGAGTGGTTGAAGGAGAGATACCAGAGAGTTCTTGGACTCTGTTCTTGGACCACTGCTTTTCAATTTGTTCATCAATGATATAGGAAAGGATTTGAGAGGAAGTGTTCACTCTTTTGCTGATGATGCAAAGTTGGGTAGAGCAATTATGAGTGCACGGGATATCAAAATTTTACAGGATGATTTGGATAGTTTGGAGGACTGGGCTAGGAAAAATGGATGTCAATTTAATGTGCCAAAGTGTAAGGTTATGCACTTTGGGGTGAAAAGAATAGCAGCAGTATATTGCATTGGTGGAACCGTACTCCAGGAGATTGATGAGGCCAGGGATTTGGGAGTGTTGGTGGATAGGGAATTGAAGTTTAGGGGACGCATTGCAAAAGTGACTAAAACAGCTCACCAAATCACTTGGCTTCTGAAAAATACTTTAACATGCAGAGACAAACAAGTTGTTGTTCCTCTGTATCGAGCCTTGATAAGATCCCATATGGACTACTGTGTCCAGTTATGGGCACCAGGGTTTCTTCGTGATGGGGAGGAAGTGGAGAGGATCCAGAGACGAGTGACCAAGATGATAGCAGGTCTGTGGAATGAACCTTATGAGAATAGGTTGAAAATTTGTGGGTTGCAGAAATTGGTTGATAGGCGAAGGATGGGTGATATGATTGAGACATTCAAATTACTGAAGGGTTTCTATAAGATTGATCCAGAAGATATTTTTGAAAATATGACTGGTGGTGGGAGGACTAGGGGCTATGAATGGAAGCTGGGCAAGAGCGTGGTTGACAAGGATGTTAGAGCTAGGTTTTTTACTTGGAGAGTAGTGAATGAGTGGAATAAGCTTCCAGTGTCTGTTGTGGGTGCTACGACCGTGAATGAGTTCAAGGCAAGGTATGATAGATACTGCGTGAATGTCGAATAGTTGTTCTTGACATGATGTTAGGGCCTCTCTCGATTAGTCTGTCGACTCCTTGGAGTTCCCCGGAACAATAATAATAATAATTCTCTACGAGCAAAAACTGACTTATTTGCCAGGAACTTTTGATATGCTTTCTTCTTTTCCTTCACTGCCTCTTTAATTTCCTGTGTCCACCATGGAGTTCTCATTTTTCTATCCTTGCAGACAACCTCACCATATGCTTCTCTGGCTGAATCAATCAGGGTTTTCTTCAAGGCTTGCCACTGAATCTCCAAGGTTTGGTTCCTGTTGTCAAACTTCTTTATTTTTTCTTCAATAATCTTTGTGTATTTTAGTCTACAGGTCACATCTGAGAGCTGCTCAACTTTTATTCGCTTTAAAACTTTCTTACCTTTTATTCTTTTCAATATGAAATTCAATTTTATCCTGCTCAAGACTAAATAGTGATCACTTCCAATTTCAAATCTTCTGTACATTTTGGTGTCCTGCACCAGGGAGAAAACATCACTATCAACAATAACATAGTCAATGAGACTTTTCTTATTCCATGCCTCTTCTCTCCATGTGAATTTGGGCACATTTTTATGTTGGAACATGGTGTTAGTAATAACCAGTCCACATCTTGAGCAGATATTTGCCAATGTTGTTAGCTTTGCTCTTTTCTCCAGATTTTCGTAAAATATTTTTGTATGTCTGACAATCATTTTCTACTCTGCTATTTAGATCTCCAACAAGGACCAACTTTTCATTTTTCATTGTGTCAGTTGCTTTTTCTAAAGCATCAAAAAATTCCTCCACTTCTACCTTAGTAGAACCTTCTGTGGGACCATAGGTACAAATAAGTCTCATTGTCCAATTCCCCATTCTGATATTTGCCCACATCACTCTACCTGAGACTGCCTGCCATTCAAGAAGATTAGCCTCGTATTTTGTGTTGAATACTATGGCTACTCCTTCTTTTCCTTGATTGTCATTTCCTGAATATAACATTTTGTATTTATTGCTTAGAAAGATCTCACCAGTTTTGGTCTTTTTTGTTTCAGTCACCCCTATTATGTCGATCTGTTACTTATTTAATTCTTCAGCTAGCCCCATTTCTTTGCCATTCAGGCTTCTTATGTTGATAGTACCAATCTTTAACTCTGGGGATGTTGAGTTGGGGTGTGTTTTAGGATTTGTTCCAGTAGTTGACTTTTCGCTGTTCGCCCTGGTTCCCTGGCGAAAACAACGGGGGCCTTGTTTAACTGGGCAACGCCCCAGCCGACATGAAATTTTGTCATGTTGTACCATCATTTTCTATATTTGTTTAAGCCAATAAGAATACAATTTGGTCAGCTAAATCCCAAATTGCCAGCCCATCCTCGTTTGTTCAGTATCCAGGTAGATACTTTAAACCTGAAAAATCTTGACTTGCAGAACATGCCATCTTCACTAGACATAGAGTTCATTGGAGAAAGACAAGAGTTCTTCACAAAAGTCAGTTCCTCATAACACGCCTTTATAAAGAAACATGTGAAACTCGACTTCATTCTCCTAACTTAAACAAATCCAACGGCTTACATCTATCCCCTTTATGGGAGATAGTACTTTACAAATCAGCTAATCTTTCCTAACTTTTTATTGTATTTATTTATTTATTTATTTTTTTTTTTTTAGGAAATTTATTGACATTTTTAGTTATATTACACCAGCTACTTAGGTTGTACTTTTTGGAATTGTCAGTTGTTGTATAATTTGAGCTTAATATGTACTGAAGATGCCTGTGACACACAGGCGAAAATTATACTATTAAATAATCTTTGTAGGTGAGTTTTTTCCGTTATTAATTTTGTATCGATTAATAAAGAAATAGCATGCTTGAATGTAATCCTATGCAGGACAAAGTGTGAAATTATAAAATTAGAAGCAACATGAGACTAGCAAGGCTGAAAAGAGAAGGAAGCAGGTGGTTCAGATTAACAATAAAGACCGAGCAAACAAACAAAAACAGATAAAGAAAGAATTATATATGGAGACTCAATGATCAGGTGAAATTTTGTCACACTTAATGAAAGTGTGACAAAATCTTGTTTCTCTGATGCAAAAATTCACAATATTAGTCATGCCAGATGCAACAATGTAAGTTGAAGGAAATATTTGTCTTGGTTGGCATAAATGATTTGAAAGGCGAGAAGTATTCTATGAGGGAGAATGTAAAGGAGTTTTTAGAAAGGGCAAAACCGAAGAACGAGAAGGTGAAGATTGTAAGTCTCCTACTATGCTGCGATAGAAGCGAACGGAGGAGGAGGAGAGCATTGTTAGTTAATGAGTCCATAAGTTGTGCAGAAGGAATGATGTAGGATTTGCAGATCGGTATTGGATGGAAAGAAGAATTTGTGCAATGCTGATGGACTGCATCTAAAAATGGTTTTGGTGTTAGGTGTCTGGAGTGAGCTTTGTTCATTAAGCATGCTGAAGCAGAAATTCAGGAAAAGTTAAGCAATTAGAGTGGAAGCAGGTGAGTTTGTGTGAAGGCTACATAAGGCAAGTCAGTGTGAGAATGACAAATTGCAAAATTTAATTTCTCAAGTAAAAGTATATTGATTAGGGTAGTCAGTTCAGGAAGTAAAGGTGGATGGGGCCTAAAGAGATGCTGTTGTTCTACATACTAATGCCAAAAGTATCAGGAACAAGAGGGAGGATTTTTTTGGCATTGTTAGTGCAATCTCGCTGAAAGTTATAGACATTAGTGACACTCTGCTTACAGCAGATGATGTAGTTACAGGATTAGAATGTGTGGGATTTTAGTATTTTCAGGGAAGATAGAATATAGGATAGAGAGAGGGGTACTGCTGATGATAGCAGATGAATTGAAGGCCAAAAAAAGACTAGGAGATTGGTGGGAGGGTGGCTGTTCATTTGAACAGTCTGGTTGAGATTAAGGCCAGTAAGACAAAATATACGATTGGATGTTGCTATAAGCCAGAGATTTCCACAGATGATGTGGAAGGCATGCATCGGCAAATTAATACAAGGAGTGCATGTTGAGTGATTATTATGGGGAATTCAACTATGGAGATATAATTACTTGAGGCAGCATGTGATGGAGGGGACCAGGGGTGTGAGAGTATTGGACCTGGTCATAGCATCAGAAGAGCTCTCCATAACCTTGGTTGATCACACTACCTCTGATTAGTGAAAGTGACTATGCAGTCTTGACTAGGGAGATTGTACAACATGAGGAATATTCTGTCAAGAAGGGGTATATATGGAACTACAAGGCAGGTGATTATGACATGCTTAGGAAGAAGCTGAAATCTGTGCCAGCGCATAAAACACTGTAGGGTAAGGATGTTAGTAGTGCATGGGAGATACTTAAGCTTCATCTAGAACAGGCGTGGCCAACTTCTTTTTATACAAGGGCCAATATATGATAAGTGGTAGTGTCACGGCCGCACACTTTTAGACAAAACTTAAATAAAACTAAACTCTGCATTTTTCCAAGGCATAGTTATATGTATTGACTTACTATATTTATTAAATCATTTTACTACTGGGAGAACAATATAAAATACTTGATTGATTTAAATATAAGTTGTTAAATCAAATTTAATTACATGTTTCTGTTTTTTTTTATATGTAACACAACTTAATGAGAACACTGTGAGCGTTCATGTGCGGCAACAAATTCATCAAAGTCGATTTTCAATGATGATGACGATATTCGTAACAAATCCTTAAGGTGGTCATCAGTCAGTTGGCTTCTTTGTGACGATTTAACCACCCTCATAGTTGAGAAAGTGCATTCACGTATGTATGTATGTGCTTCCAAACATAGATGCAATTCTCAAGCTGAAATCACTCAACGCAAGATATTTTCTCCTTGGTACCAGGTTCCAAAAGTCAATGTCTATCTCTGTCCTTGACTGGAAAAAGGGGTCACTTTGAAGGTCACACAACTCCAATTGAATATTGTCATGCTGCTCTCAAATGTTGCATTTCATTGGGTTGTTAAATAATGTCTGTTGTGGCTGCATGTCACTGAAGTCAGAAAATCGCTTATTGAATTGCTCCAAAAGTTGGTCTAACATTGGCACAGAAAACTTGAAGTCACTGTCATGGCTCTCCTCCATCAACTCCCTGCAGGAAGGGAAATGTACCAAGTTTCTTCTGACTAGGGTGAATTTAAAAACCTTCAGTCAACTTATGAACCCATTTAGGTGTCCAACTAAATCTGAGATTGTTTGGTTACGTCCCTGTAACTTCACGTTGAGTTCATTCATGTGGTGTGTGATGTCTCTTAGAAAGGTGAGTAAGCTGTTAAAACGAGGATCACAGAAAGTTTTGTGATTAGTTCTTTGTTTTATTTCCTTTCTCAAAGCAAAAAACTGTTTCAAACAGTTCTCTCTGCTTAGCCAACATACTTCTGTGTACAACATTAAATCGTCATATTCTCCCTCAATTTCTGTTAGCAAAAGAAAGAAACTTGCGGTGTGTCGAGGCCCGATTTCTGCCCTTAATTAGATTCACACACTTCATTACAGTTTTCATAATATCCTCTATCTCCAGAATTTTATCGCACAGAGCCTCCTAATGTATAATGCAGTGCAATATAGGGCAATTGATTCCAGCCTTAGTAATCAAACAGGTACTCAAACAGGCTTAGTAAGCCAACTAAGCCTGTTTGAGTACCATGCATTGACCTGTTTTCTTCACAGGTCGTACGTTTCTTTCTCATAGTACACAAAGGCTGAAGTAACTGACCAGGGGACACAAACTGCAACAATAACACTGTTAACTCTGAAACTGAGTCTCTGAAACTGATCACTGTAATAACCAGAGCAGAGCAAGTGGCTTTCAATGATGCATTACTCTGGAGCATAGAAATCTACCACTCCCACTATTTCAACTCTCACAGAGAAGCAGTAGATTTTATAAATTGAGTAATCATTTTAAAGTAATTTTGATTCCGTGTTGAGAATATAAATTTTCCATCATCAGAAATAATGAATATAACTTGTATATCAATCAGAAAATCTGCGGTTGAAACTAATAGCTAAATTGATAATAGATATAATTTAATATAGTTTTTATCCTGCCGCAGGCCACACAAAATCATGTTACGGGCCGCATGCGGCACGCAGGCCTATTGTTGGCCACCTATGATCTAGAGAATGTAATATTAAATTGTACTGTGAGGACGGTTAATCAGATCAGGTAGGAGTTAGATGGATGAGTAATATCATTAATCATGAGCTGCAGAAGAAGAAAATGCTGTGAAAGGTATATAAAGAGAAAGGTGACCAGCAAACTCATGAACAGTACAAGATTCAGCAAGAAAGGTGACCAACATGGCAATTGAAGGCAAAAATCAGATTGAGAAGAATCTAGCCGAGCAGGCCAAAGAAAATCCCAAAGAGTTCATGATGTGACAAGTAAGAGGAAGAATTACTATGGAAGATTAACCTTAATCAGTGATGATGGTCACAAGGTGACAGAAGCATACAAAATAGTTGCTTTACTGAGATTATGTTACTAGGATGACATAACATGATATAATCACGTTATATCATCCCAGTGATGTTACTGCTTTAACATATGTGACAGACCAGTGGTGCCAGGTGAAAATTTTTATAATTTGTATATTTGCTGCATATACCAAATAATAAAAAAAAAAAATTATTATTATTATTATTATTGTTCCGGGAAACTCCAAGGAGTCGACAGACTCATCGAGGGAGGCCCTAACATCATGTCAAGAACAACTATTCAACATTCACACAGTATCTATCATACCTTGCCTTGAACTCATTCACGGTCGTAGCACCCACAACAGACTCTGGAAGCTTATTCCACTCATTTACCACTCTCCAAGTAAAGAACCTAGCTCTAACACCCTTGTCAACCACGCTCTTGCCCAGCTTCCATGCATGGCCCCCTAGTCCTCCCACCACCAGTCATATTTTCAAAAATATCTTCTGGATCAATCTTATAAAAACCCTTCAGTAATTTGAATGTCTCAATCATATCACCCCTCCTTCGCCTATCGTCCAATTTCTGCAACCCACAAATCTTCAACCTATTCTCATAAGGTTCATTCCACAGACCTGCTATCATCTTGGTCACTCGTCTCTGGATCCTCTCCACTTCCTCCCCATCACGAAGAAACCCTGGTGCCCATAGCTGGGCACAGAAGTCCAGATGGGGTCTTATCAAGGCTCGATACAGAGGAACAACAACTTGTTCGTCTCTGCATGTTAAAGTATTTTTCAGAAGCCAAGTGATTTGGTGAGCTGTTTTAGTTACTTTTGCAATGTGCCCCCTAAACTTCAACTCCCTATCCACCAACACTCCCAAATCCGTGGCCTCATCAATCTCCTGGAGTATGATTCCACCAATGCGATATACTGCTGCTATTCTTTTCACCCCAAAGTGCATAACCTTACACTTTGCCACATTAAATTCACATCCATTTTTCCTAGCCCAGTCCTCCAAACTATCCAAATCATCCTGTAAAATTTTGACATCTTGTGCACTCACAATTGCTCTACCCAACTTTGCATCATCAGCAAACAAGTGAACACTTCCTCTCAGATTCTTTCCAATATCATTGATGAACAAATTGAAAAGCAGCGGTCCAAGAACAGAGCCCTGTGGCACTCCACTAGTCACAAGACGTCTTTTAGACTCCACTCCTGAATAAACCACTCTTTGATATCTCTCCTTCAGCCACCCTCTTATCCATCTCACCAACCCTATATCTATACCCATCTGCTCCAGTTTACTGATTAGGGTTCCATGTGGTATCCTATCAAAGGCCTTGGCAAGGTCCAGTAGTATCACTGTAAACCCATTACCCCTATCCAGTTCAGCCGTCACTGTGTTATAAAACGTGAGCAAGTTACTGAGGCATGATCTGCCCTTCACAAAACCATGTTGTCCCCCATACAATATCCCATTTTCATCTATCCAATCCTGTATTCTTTTCTTGACTAATTTCTCTAAGACCTTGACAATGATTCCTGATATGCTAATCGGTCGGTAATTTACAACAGCAGTCTTGGAACCACCTTTATGCAGTGGAACTATTTTCCCCTCTTTCCACCCGCTCGGGACTAACCCAGACCCGAGACTCAAATTAAACAAAATGGTCAAGGGTACTGACAATTCTTTAGCTGCTTCTCGTACAACACGAGCTGGTATACCATCCAATCCCACAGATGTATTGACATTAAGGTTATGCAATAGACTACTCACCTCCACTTCATTAACCACAATTCCCGTATAATCTACTGGTTTATTCGTTTCTGCAATGTCACCACCTGGATGATATACTTTTGCAAAGTGCTCACTCAGTAACTCAACTATCTCAACTGATTCAGTTATCTCCCTACCATCAGCATTCTTTAAAATCAATCTGCCATGTACATTTTTCCTTTTACTTGCTACATATCTAAAAAACTGTTTAGGATTCTCTTTAGCCTGCACCAATGTTCTTTCGTAATCCTTTTTGCTTTTCTTACCACACTCGTCACCCTTCTGGCCTGCGCTTTATACCGTTCATGTGCCTGCCGGTCACCCTTCTCCTTAAATTCCCTCCATAGTTGTTTCTTTTTTTGCAACTCAAGCTTAATGGTGTTATTCATCCATTTAACCCCTACTTGATTTATTATTCGGACTCTAGGTATACAGTCAGCCATTGCTTCATGCAAGCACTTCTTAACTACCTCCCATGCACTATCAACTTCTAGTCCTTGCAGTTGTACATGCCATGGCACTGAACCAATCAAACTCCTAAGCATGTCATACTTTCCAGCCCGATAATTCCACATGTACCCTGTCTTAATTGAAAATTCTACACCTTTAGCCACCTCCCAAGTTAAGACCCTATGATCACTCTCACCGACTGGTGGCAATGTGGTCATATTTGTTACAGCCAAATCCTCAGATGTAATTACTAGGTCAAGCACTCTCTGACCCCTAGTATTTTCCATTACATGCTGTCGCAGATAGTTATCCCTTAATAACCGCATAAAATCCAGTTCCTTCCTCCCATGTGTCCTCTCCTCACTCCAGTCAATGCGACCATAGTTGAAATCTCCCATAATAGTCACCCTCCTTCCACCCATTTCTTCTATTTGCTTGTGCATACTGTCACCACCATCTTTTCCATCACCTGGTCTATAGCAGCACCCAATTTTTATATTTAGTTCTGCTAGCCACAATCTCACACCAAATGGCCTCAAATGTGCTCTTTTCTCTATCCTGCAATTCAACTTCTATTCTCCTTGGCTGGAGCTCATCAGCTATCATCAACAATACTCCTCCCCCCATTTTGTTCTCTGTCATTCCTGAACACACTATACCCATCACATTCAATCCCACTAGCTATATCATCTACAGTCAGTCATGTTTCACTAATACCAATAACCTGTGGTCTGGAAGTGCCAACCATGGCCAAAAACTCTTCCTTCTTGTTCCTAATACTCCTAGTATTAGTGTACATGAATTTAAGACCCCCATTAGCCCCAACCCTACCTTGATGCCTTATATTAACTATCCCACTCAGATTTGTTGTCCTTATTTGCTCTGGCATATTATATTCATTCTTACATTCAACTGCCTCCATAAGGACTGTATCTCTACTCCCCCCCCCCCCCCCCTAACAAATCTAGTTTCCCTGAATTTGCACATCCACTACATTCAGCAACACTTTCTCAAGTCTTCTTACACCGTAACCATTCAAATGCAAGCCATCCATCTTATATAGATCCTTTCACCCATCAAACTCACTCCACACATCCATAAATTCCACGCCACTCGTCATACATAACCCACGCATAAAGTCATTCGCAATTATAGCCCTCCTTTTAAACATTTCACTCTCATACCATGGCAAAAGACTAATCATTCTAACTCTCTCACTCTTTTCTTTTGCTACCTCAAACAATTCATTCAGGTCTTCTATCATTTCCATTTTATCTCCTTTCAAATCATTCGTACCTGCCACAACAATCATTTCTTTCACCCTTTCCTTTTGCTCTCTAATAGATGCAGTTACGTCCTTTATGGTCGCACCAGGTTGGTACGATTTTGTCAAATCCTCTACTAACACACCTCGTACTAACGAGTCTCCATGCAGCACTCTGTCCTTCATTTTGTTCATGTTCACATTCATACATCTATTTTTCCTGTCATACCTTTTATTATTGGTTGGTTCATTCAGTCTACTTTTGTTCATGCACTCTAGCTGCTGTTTTGCTCTTTCTATCGCACTATTCAACAACGCGATCTCACTCAATGCATCTATCTCATCTTTTTTGTTCTCTGAGAAACCATTTATACTATCATTCACACTTTCTACATTCACACTCTCACAATTTTCATGTACAACCTTGCCGTTTCTTGTCATATCCCTATTTCCTTCATTCTGAAGGTTGACAAAAATATCACACTCACGATCCGAAATACACTTCAATTCCTCATTCTCCCTACATTTTCTACACACATTCAATCCTTTATTATCATCTAACCACACTCTGACCGCACTCCGCAAAGTGTACATTTCACAGCTAGTATACTGACTCATTTCTTTTATGCTACCGTTCTTTGATAACGATGGCGAACCTTCATTACTGGCCGCCATTTTCCTTCGCACAGGTGCCATCCTTATTTGCAACGTGTTTTGTCAAATTATACGTTATAACACACCAAAAATAGACGCACTAAAATACGCAAGGCAAACAAAACAAAACTACACAATATTAAGTAATTTGTATCGATAACTGAAAATGATACTTATCTTATCTGGAGCTTGCACAAACACTACACATTACGAATTCATCTAGCGGCGACTTCCCGACATAGATTATGTTATAAAACACTTTAGTACACTAACCACGCTAATAAAGCTCCAATAATATACCAAAATTACACACTTAAGTCCATTAAATTGAATCCAAAACACCAATAAATCAACAAAAATCACAAATCTCTCAGGAGCTCTCCGATAGCACTTCCGTTCACCAGCTAGCCTCAACCCTTATAGTCTAAAAATAATGAATTATTTTTTCCTAATCAGTAACCAATTTATTAATAAATAAATTTATGTATTAAAAATTGCTTTATTAAAAATATTTCACCCTCACCACGAACAAACACCAATAATAAAAGTTTTGTATCTCACAGAAATGATGCACGCAAGCATATGATACACTGCCCAACCAAGCAGTGTCAGAATGACCCTGTAACATGCAATCACAAGTGCAAACGAAAAATATAATTCTTTTCATATTTTCAACAGTGACATTCATCATAATTCAGCCTTGTATCTTCTATAATAAATAAATAATTATGTTATTTTAACAGAATAAAATAAGATTTGCAAAAAATGGTTCACCCTCACCACGAACTCGGACCAATAATAAAAGTTTCGTATCTCACAGAAATAACGTGCACAAGCATATGATACACTGCCCAAAAGAGCACTGTCAGATTCACTAGTTACGTGCAATGAGAAGTGCAAACAAATATCGGAGAGTCTGGCTGCAATTGGTTGAACGTGATAATTCGACACTGCATTAGATCGCAGTGTATTTATTTCATAACCTAAAGCGTTAATCGAACAATTCCAATTATTAACTATTCAATCACTGTTGAAACATAAGCTGTAACCTTTAACTTGTTGTATTGCAACATAAATTGAAAGCCAAATGGCTATTTTTCTGGCATCCTTAATAATAATTAAGGGAATACAAATCTCTTGTTGTTCAACTGCCAGTAAGCAAAACTCTAAGATTGAGAACTATGAATCTATGAGTTTCATATATACCGAAAAACTATCAGCGAATCCAAGTGTAAATGACCACTTGGAAGTACAACACCAAGGCAACTCGAAGCAAAGGTGGAGCAAGCTCCCTCACTATCCTTGATATTTTCTCACAATGTAAAAACACAGCTCCTAGGGGATGTAATACTGTAATTATATTACAGTATTACATCCCCTGGCAATGCCTCTGACTAGGCTCTTTAATTTAAGTCTCAGCTCTGGTAGAGTTCCAAGGGAGAGGAAAGAGGACAAAATAATTCCCTTGCATAAGGATATTCTAAGACCGCAGTAGTAAATTATAGACCAATCAGTATCTCAAGTGTGGTGATAAACACACTGGAAAAATTGGTCAAAACGAGAATTTAAGAATGGGTGGACAAAAATATGATATGAGGGGCAATATGGCTTTTTGGAGGGTCAGTCATGGCTCAGTAATTTGGATTTTGCAAAGGCATTTGACAGAATACCATATGGAACTCTGTTATGCAAATTAGAACAGTGGGGGACAGATGTGACACCAGTTAAGTGGATAAGATGGTGGCTACTGGACAGATATAAAAAAGTGGTATTTGGAGGGGCAGAATCAAGGTGAAAACAGGTGACTAGTGGTTGCCACTAGGTCCTGTGCTGGAACAGTTGCTATTTAATTTGTAGATAAATGATATAGGAAATAACCTGAAAGGAAATATTCAATTGTTTGCTGATGATGCGAAATTAAGTAGAGTAATAGTTAATCAAATCGATGTTGAAAGCTTGCAGTACTATTTAAATAGGCTGTCAGTATGGGCAAAAGATAACGGTTGTCAGTTTAATGTGGAGAGATGTAAAGTTATGCATTTTGGAATAAACACATAAACAAGCTATGTATCATATTGATGGCACTGTACTCCAGGAAATAGATGAAGGTAGAGATTTTACTTAAAATTGTAATAACGGAATTAACTCACATAAAATATTATTTATTAGTAGAATTTTTTCACCTGAGTATCACAGGCATCTTCAGTACATATAAAATGCTAATTAAACAATAACTGATTCCAAAAGATTCCACCGAAGTAGCTGATGTAAGATAACTAAAAAAGGTCATTAAATTTGTTAACTTATTTAAAAAAAAGATAAATAAATAATACACACAAAAATTAAAGAAGTTAGTACTTTTTAGATCAGCTAATCTTTCCATCTCCCACAAAGAGGATAGACGTACACCATCGGATCTGTTTAAGTTAGGAGAGTGAAGTAAAGTTTCACATGTTTCTTTATAAAGCCATTCCATGAGGAACCAAGTTTTGTGAAGGACTTTTGTCTGGTTCCAATGAACTCTGTCTAATGTTGATGGCATGCTCTGCAAGTCCAGACTGTTCAGGTTCAAGGTATTGAATATATGACTTGTGTTCTTCTAGCTGAATAAAAGCAGATCTTCTTGTTTGTCAGAAATAAGATAACCCACAAGAGCAAGGAATCTGGTAGACACCTGGATAGCTGTGATGTGAAAGCTTGTCCTTTGGAGAAGTGAGAAAGGTGGAGAGTTTTCTGACGAGTCGAAAGTCAACAAAAATATTTAGTGGTTTTAATACTTTTGCTGTGCGTTCACTAATGCCTTGCACATAAGGGATAGGAATATGTGTTATTTCTTCTGTACTTGAAGAGGAAGATATATCAACACTACTCAAAGCTCTTTTGATGAAAGAATTCTTATATCCATTAGATAAAAAGTAGGAAATAATATATTTCAATTCTTTCTGTAATAGTTCCTCTGAAGAACAAAAGGAGTGGGACCAATGAACCAATGTTTTAATAGTTCCCACCTTTTGACTGGGATGGTGATGAGATTCAGCATGGATATAATGGCCTGTATGAGTCTCCTTCCTATAGACTGAGAAATGTAGGTTATCATCTAGTTGGTGAAGAATTAGAAGCTCTAAAAAGGCTAACTGCTTATTTACTATTACTTCTGGGTTGAATTGGATCCTTGGATGAAGTGCATTTAATCTAGAGAGAAACTGTTGTAATTCATCAGAAGAGCCATTCCAGATAGCAAAAATCATTTACATATCTGAACCAATGAGTGTTGTCGAAAATACATTGTTCAAAGTGCTCCATAAAGAAGTTGTCAATAAATAGGATTGCCCATTGCTGTTCCTTCGATTTGTGGATATAACTTGTTTTTAAAGGAAAAATAATCGGAATGCATTACAAAATCAAATATTTTTACAATGTCTGAAGGAAATTCTTGTTTCAGTAATTCAGTGGTATCAGATAAGGGAACATTAGTAAAAAATGAAACAACATCTAGACCAATCATAATATCCGAAGCATCCAAATGAAGATCCGAAATTTTATTTTTGAAATCCAGAGAATTTTTTATATAAGTAGCAGTTCCTTCTTCTAGTTGAAGAATGAGTAAATTTGATAAAAATTTTGAATTTTATAAGTGGGACAACCTATACAGTCTACAACTGGCTTAAAGGAATGCCTGGTTTATGAACTTTTGGAAGACCATAGAATGTAGGTGGACAACTGAAGGAGGTTTTAAGTTTTTTCTTTTGATCTTCATCCAATATAGATACCTTATCTATAAGAGAATTAAGTCTTTTTAATTGACTACTGGTAGGATCCGATGTTTGGGATGTAAGTTGAATAGTCGCAGAACAATAGACATTTTTCTCTCATAGTCTCTTCTATCTTGAATAACTCACTTCTTCACCTAGAAGAACTGAGAACTATTAAAACACTTCAAATAGAGAAGAAATAACAGGTATTCCTATTCCTTATGTGCAAGGCATTAGTTTTAAAACCACTAAATATTTTTGTTGCCTTTCGACCCATCAGAAAAATCTCCGCATTTCTCACTACAGCAATCCCTCAATTAGTGCGCCTAATATGTTGTTTAAAACAGGAGCATTAATCAAAAATGCACTAATCAAATACAATAACCTATGGGAAAATGTATAATTCATTCCTCGGATTTCTTTTTTGACCCTTAATTTTTTTTATAAAAGAATTAGGGTATGTCTCAGGGCCTAGTTAAAAGATAACCATGAAGCTGAAAGACAATAAAACATATTCAGAATATAAATTTTATTATTCTACTTCTTAACAAAGAATTGAGCTAATGTAGTTTGGCGGGCATTTTGTTTCCTTTTTTCATACAACTGACAGTATGGCCCTATTGCCACTTCTACTCTACTGCAAATTTTACTGCTTCTCTTTATCAGAGTCAGCCTCTAAGCATTACTGCTTAAAAACTTCGATTGTACGAAAAACATTTTCAAATTGTTTCTGTGAAATCTCTTTTGGCTGACTATCAGTGGTTAAATTTTCTTCATATTCTTTGGGATCTTCCTGCTGTGCCTCTAAATTTAGCAGGTCGGAATCACTCAATTCTTCAGAATGAGATTTAATTAACTCTTGGACGTTATCATTGAAGGGGAAAAAAAAATGATGTACAAATTGGTTGCCAACATGCGAAATCATGTGCTTTATAGATAAAATTTCCCAACTGTTATACAAACAAAATAGTTACCACTTTAAAAACTACAATGATCATAAAAGAGAAGTTAATTTTTCTACATGTAATAATAAACAACTCATCCCAGAAGACTAATTGATTACCCTGTTATCAGAATGGATTCTCCTTTTTGTGACATGTCAAAGGGTCTTGAATCTGTGCGCGTACTATAGCAGACGACATAAATTTTGGCAGTAAAAATTTGGTACATAGTGTACATCGAAGTAGTGTAGTATGCCATTAAAAATAACCTTTGTAAAATGTTTTAAATCGGTAACTAAATTATTTCATTCTGGTGAGTAATTTTTTAAAACAATTAGCCATAGAAATGTATAAATAGAAAAATTTTTAAAATCTAACATTTATTTGTAAGATGTATATAGGCGCACTAATCGAATTTTAGAGGTGCACTAATCGAATTTGGGTATCAAAAAAAAAAAATGACGCACTAATTGAGGAATTACTGTACTCCAAAGGACAAGCTTTCACATCTCAGTTATTCAGGTGTCTACCAGATTCTTGGCTCTTGTGGGTTATCTTATTTCGGACAAACAGGAAGATCTGCTTTTATTTGGCTTGAAGAACACAAGTCATATATTCAATATCTTGAACCTTGAACAGTCTGGACTTAAAGAGCATGCCATCAACACTAGACATAGAGTTTATTGGAACAAGACAAAAGTCAGTTCCTCATGGAATGGCTTTATAAAGAAACGTAAAACTTTACTTCACTCTCCTAACTTAAACAGATCCGATGGTCTATGTCTATCCCTTTTGTGGGAGATAGTACTTTTTAGATCAGCTGATCTTTCCTAAATTTTTAATTTGTGTGTGTGTGTGTGTGTGTGTGTGTGTGTAATTTATTTATTCATCTTTTCTTTTTTAAATAAGTTAGGAAATTTAATGACATTTTTTAGTTATCTTACATTAGTTACTTAGGTGGCACCTTTTGGAATTGTCAGTTATTGTTTAATTAGGTTTTTACATGTACTGAAGATGACTGTGATATGCAGGCAAAAATTCTACTAATAAATAATATTTTACGTGATTAATTCCATTATTATAATTTTAAGTAATGTCTACTCATGGTATTTCCTTACTGAAACAAGGTAGAGATTTAGGGGTGGTGGTAGACAGAGTTAAAGTTTAGGGAACATATTGCTAAGGTAGCCCATAAGATTACTTGGCTATTGAAGAACACATTAACAAGTAGAGATAAGGAAGTTACTAATTATGTATTGGGTTTTATCCTTTATCCGAGTGTAAGCAAACAAAGTTTGCTCCTGAAGTATTTTCAGGACTGGGGCAACTCGTGGTAAAGGTTGTTTAAGTTCTCATCACTTGTTATACTATACCACCTTT
This sequence comes from Typopeltis vanoorti, assembly GCF_054136105.1. Taxonomy (NCBI): domain Eukaryota; kingdom Metazoa; phylum Arthropoda; class Arachnida; order Uropygi; family Thelyphonidae; genus Typopeltis; species Typopeltis vanoorti. The sequence goes on from NC_143568.1 coordinate 44,863,231, forward strand.
ACCACGAATTGCCTTAGTCCTGAAAGTACTTCAGATGCAAATTTTGTTTGCTTCCACTTGGATAAAGGATAAAACCCAATATATAATTAGTAGCATAGCCAAGTGAAAAAACTTCCATAAAAAGATAAGGAAGTTGTTATTCCTCTTTATAAGCCTTGATACATCCACATCTGGATTGCTGTGCTCAAATCTGGTCTCCTGGGTAGATTAGAGATATCACTTTCAACATCTGTCTCTGAGTCAGAGTATTTTAATAATAAGGTGTGACACCTTTTTGGCTACTTGTATATGGATATATGACTTCTACATTACTTTAACCTTGGTATCACTTCTGGGTCCCACTAATGAGACCTCAATAAAGGTAGAAACCAGTCTGGGTGGTGGCTCTTACCATAATGCATGGCATTATACATGCCATCAATATGTGATATGTGCTTTGCATTATGGGATACTAAACAAGTCATTAGTCTGTATATACGAGTTGCCCAGTTGTGATTCTTCACGTACAAACTTTGTTTGCTTACACTTGGATAAAGGATTAAACCAAGAATATAATTTCTTGGCATCTTTAATTTATAATATAACCAAGTGAAAAAACTTTCAACTAATGTGAAGGAGTTTAAGTTTTATATGATAGCCGGTATGGGTGATGTATGTCCTCCCACAATGAGTGCTTGTCTCCCTAATAGGTCTAATAATAAACTCTGAAGCATATTTATCATATAGCATTTTATCATTTTGTATAATTTAGCTAACTGTAGCTAATTTTCACTGTTTGCCCTAGTTCTCCTGGCAAGAAAAAAGTGGTCTTGTTTCACTGGGCAATCCCATAGCCAGAATGAAATGCTATGTTCGATTTAAGATTGCCTCCAATTTATCTAGTTTAAGTGAACTCATTTAGACAAGTTCAGCATCTTAATTATCTATCCTCATAATCTACATTTTATACCTCCTAATATCATCTTTGTAACTCATTTTTCAAGCCTTTGCATAGTTTCTTTATTCCTTTGGAACCTAGGAGACCAAATCTACACACAGTATTCATGCACGGTCATATTTGAGGTCTTATTAAAGAGGCAAAATGACTTCCATACTCTTACATGTCAATGTTCATTTTAACATTGTAATTATCCTCTGCATATTACAATTATATAAACTCTGGAGTATTCATCTGAAATTGGATATGCATACATATTAGATACATTATTGGTTAGTCTACAAGAATAGACTTTCAGATCTTTCCTGTCGTTTGTCTCCATTCTTGTCTAGCAATCTATAATTATTGTCATGAAACCTTTTTTCTTTTTTTTTTTAATATTATGTTGAAGTCATTTCATATTAATTTATTCCAGTTAGATTTAATGATGGTAATATTATCCAGTTGTATGTTTGAATTAACATTTCTAGAATGAGTTTCAGATAAAGTCCTGCAGTCCACCTGTGGAATTGCTACTGTGGAGTCAGATGGAAATTAGCACAGAAGCAACTATATTTAAATATTAAGAAATTAATTGATGTTCTTCATATGAAAGTAGATGTTCACATAAATGATTAATGATGAACATATTGAAGGAAAGATAAGTGAAGTTACAGTACAATAAGTAATTATTAATCAAGTATTTGAAAGAAAATCAAGTATTTGAGATTTAACTCTGGGAAAGAGAGTTAAAAATGGACAGATTTCTCTGTATTTAGTTCAAAAGAGAAGAGTTAGAAATATATATTTCTATGACATCTAACCAACAGCACATAAGCAGCCTTTATCTAGCCTCTCCTTAAAAAAAAATGAGATAAAGATTAATCATCAAATTGTCATTCATTGCTTCACCTCATACTCTCAAAAGCAATGTAGATGGTGTAGATCAGGGATCTTCAACTCATGGCCTGCAGGCCACCTGTGGCCTACGGAGCTCTTTGCCTTGACCTGTCAGCCATTTTGAAAAAATAACTACATAATATTAAAACACAATTAAATAAAAAAAATAATTTCAATGAAACCTGCAGTATTTAGAATTGCAAGATGCTTTCCAGATTCACAAGGAATGCTGTGCATTTCATACGTTACATAAATCCTATAAAAATAAATATTAAATAGACATGCTTCTTCAGCCATCTACCAGCACCAGATGTTACTTAAGTACTAGTACTACCATCGCAGGTAGATGGCTGAAGTAGTAGTTTGTTCAAGTGTGCTGTCTAGTATCTTCCAGATACATCTTGAAGGTTCTCGATACTTCGTTATTTTCATATAAATACAAGAGGATCTCATCCACAGTCAGTCAGTCGTGAATAAGTGCATACAGGTTCATCGTGTCAGCCATAGCCTATTGTGGTTTTATATTGCCAGACTTTTTTCATTAGTGTGAGACACATTCAGTGGATAATAACCGTTACATGGCCATTTTGGATCTTTTTTTTTTTTTTTGGGTTCGCCTTCCATCACTATGGTGTCTATGAGTAAAAAGCATAAATCAAGTGATTCTTGTCAGGTTTTTAATGAAAAGTGGACTAATTTGTACTTTTTTGTGCTGATTGACGATAAGCCAGTGTGTTTAATTTGTTGCGAGTCAGTGTCAGTATCAAAAGAATATAATACAAATCGACACTATGAGACAAAGCATGCATCCAATTTTGATCACCTTCAAAGGTCAGCTTCGTGTAGACAAAGTGAACCATCTCCAAATTGATTTAAAATGCCAGCAGGGTACTTTTAAAAGGCAGAGGGAAGAAAGCAAAGCCTGCATCAAAGTAAGTTATGTAATAGCTGAAAAAATTGCTAAAAAGCTGTCTTGGACAGCGAGTTTGATGAGACACTCTTTCTCAAATTCATATTGAATTTGAGAAAGAGTGTCTCATCGCTGCTGCTGGGGAAATTCTGTGCCCAAATAATAATAATGTCTGTGGTAACTGTAGCACGAAATGTCGAAGAACTTGCCAATGACATTGAAGGAACTTTAAAAAATGGTTGTCTGAATTTATGTCATATTCACTTGCTTTAGATGAGAGCACAGCTGCGAAGGATACAGCACAACTGGCTATCTTTATCAGTGGCATTGATCAACAATTCACTGTAACAGAAGAACTGCTAGTGCTCGTACCTATGAAGGGAATGACGAAAGGCACTGATATTCTTGAAGCTGCCTAGAAAATGCTCTAGCATTTTGACTTCAGCTTAACCAACCTTGAGGGTGTTGTAACTGATGGTGCCCCTGCTACGGTGGGAAAGAACGAAGGGTTTGTTGTGCTGCTACAGAAAGAACCGGAACTAGAAGGAAAAGATTTCCTCCATTATTACTGTTTAATCTACCAGGAGAATTTGTGCACGAAAACTATTGGATTTGAGAATGTCATGAAAGTTATTGTGATTGTCCTCAACATTATTAGGGCAAGAGGATTGAATCATTGTCAATTCCAAGAGTTTTAGACTCAAGAGTGTGAAGTGGATCATGGCAATGTGGTTTATTATAGTGATGTGTGTTGGTTGATCAGAAGGAAGGTTCTTAAAAGAGTCTTTGACTTAAGGAGCAAAATACAGCAGTTCATGCAAACCAAGGGGAAGCAGATTGCAGAATTCAACGATCCAAAGTGGATGACAGACTTTGCCTTTGTGACTGACATCTCGTTGCATATGAATGACCTAAATATGTGGCTGCAATCCAAAGATCAACTGGTGCACGCTCTGTTTGATCACATCAAAGCTTTTGTGGCCAAGCTCAAACTTTGGGAGGCACAACTTGCAAAAAAAGACTTGACTCATTTTCAGCTTCTCGCTGAGTTTAACTGTTCGTCTCTTGATGAACACGCTACAAAATTAGCCATTTTGCAAAGCGAGTTCAAAGAGAGAGTTAGTGATTTTCGTAACCAACAGTCTTCTTTAGATTTATTTTCAGTGCCATTCAATGCTGCCGAAATGCCAGACTCAGTACAAATGGAGCTGCCTGAACTCCAAAACAACTCTTCTTTGAGGGAAAAATTATTCAATGTGCCCTTGCTTACATTTTACAAAGACTACATTTCTGAGGACGCATTCCCTAATCTTCGCCGGCATGCTTTGAAGATGTGCATTAGGAAACACATACTTATGTGAGCAGTTCTTCTCCAGAATGAAGCATGTGAAGTCAAAGACGAGAACTCAGATTACGGACCAACATCTCAAGAATACTCTGCGCATAGTGACTTCTAACATTGATGCCAACATTGACAAGCTGGTCAAGGAAAAGCATTGCCAAGTTTCCCATTGACATTGTAAAAAATTGATGTTTTCTTCATTAAATTATCTTTTTTCAAGTATTGATTGTATTTACTTATCATGAACTCAACTCCTACCTATGCTCTTAAAGCTGAGTTTGTTTATTTTTATAGGATTTTATGTAAAGTGTCAAATGCAGTGTTCCTTGTGAATCGAAAGCATCTTACAATTCTAAATACCACAGTGTAGCTTAGTGGTCCATGGGCTTCATTGAAATTTTTAATGTAGCCTGCACTGTCTGAAAGGTTGAAGACCCCTGGTATAGATGGTCATTAAAGTCGAACTTCTTTATTACCTGGAGATCCACTAGTTTACTACCTGGTTTGTGATTGCTCTTGATATATCCAAGACATTTAATTGAGTCTGGCAACAGGATTTTCTTACCAGTTGTATTTTCTAGCCATCCATTGGATGTCATGATTTCCTCGTATTAGATTTCTCTGTCAATGCTGTGATATTCTGTTGTTTCACCCATGCCCTTCCTTCTATAATTCATAACCTTCTCTCACTAAACTCAAACATCCCACTTTTGTTTGACAATGTGTTGCATTCCTCTTCTTCATTCAAGAAATCTTGTAATGCTCATATGATTCACATTCAAGGTCTTTTTTTAACTTATGCCCTAAAAACTGATCTCCTCACCATTCTCAAGTAGGTAAAAATAATCTAGTGAATTTCAGTTATATCAAAACACAGTCTTGTCTTATTTCTCAAGATGTTACACCATCTCCCCTTACTTTTAATAGTATTCTGATTGCCAGATTAAGAATAGTTTTCTGTTATAAATTAAAGATGCCAGGAAATTATATTCTTGGTTTAATCCTTTATCCAAGTGTAATGACCTGCAAAAGGTTGTAAACCTATCATGCATTAGTTCCCTGAGTTAGCTAAGGGTTAGGTATTTCAGAAACCCTGGTTCAGATACCAAGCCTCGTAAGCATGGTGGTGATCTTACACTAGTTGATGCAATTCACCTACTACCTAAAGACATTCACAAACATTCCTATGATGGGATTTGAGCTCGCGAACTGTTCTTTGGAGAGCGACAAGATTGCTGAATGAGTACTTCTCATTCAGCAATCTTGGTTGCTGAATGATATTGATCCCATGGATATAGTATTTTATTTAGAGAAGACAGGACAGAGAAAAATGATGTGTTGAATGACAGTTTATTGGAGCTGAGCAGGTATTCAGAAGTTTATGAGGAAAGGGAAGATACAGGCCAATAGCTAAAGCTTTGTGTATATGTACAAAAAAAAAAAAAAGGGAGTAGTAATCAAGTCTTAAAATTACAGTTTATGGCATTAGTGAATAGCGAAAAACCGGCAGTCACAGCTGTCAGTAATTTATCAACAGATGAAGATATTGATCCCATTGATATATTATTTTATTTAGAGAAGATAGGACAGAGAAAAATGATGTGTGTTGAATGATAATTAAAATTTGAAACAGATATTTGAAAAGTGATTAACAGTAGACTGATAGCCAAAATTGGTATACTAGGGACAAAATATGATATCATGAACATGTGCAATTTTTTTCTGAGATTTGGAAACAGGAATGATATTTGATCCTACATGATGATTCATTCAGGGTAGAAGACAGAAGCGCAGGAAAGGTTATTTTTTTTTGCTTCCAATAACTGCAGGATTTAAAACTCTTATGAAAAGTCAATAGGGTCAACTCTCGATATAAACTTCTGTAGATCAGTGAAATAGTTTATTATAGTGAGTTTACTTTACCATAGTGAATTTCTTTGAGTTAGTTTACTATCATGAATTATAATATTATTGATATTTATAGAATTCTATTATAGTTCTTTCCACTGAAGATGAGTTAGTCATCAGAATTTTTCCTCCTGGAAACTCTGGTTTTTCATTTTGCAAAATGGATCTTCCAGCCAGAAGAACACACAATTAATAGGCATAATATGCTGGCCTCATATCTTTAGTTCCATAAGCCATAATTCTAAATAGCCCAATAGTTTGATCTAGTGAAAGTTGACTGCATTAATATATTAGCACAGGTTTTGAATCAGGATGGTTTATTTACTGACCAGGAGGGGGGAAAAAAGCAAGACTTGTGCAGCAAACTGAAATGAAGTAGTATTCAGCAGATCATTATGAGAGAATGTAATTTGGGGGATATTAACTTTTGATTTAAAGAAGTAATAATTTAAGAAAAAAATGTTTAAAATTCCTATTTAATGATCCATGTAATGGTGGAAGGTTAGACTACTTCTTCTTCATGTAGCTTCCTCAGTGAGTCTTGGTTAGACTACTACTACATGTAGCTTCCTCAGTGAGAGGGTGCAGCACCATGTCTTTCCAGTTCTCTGTGTTGGTGGCTTTCCTTTTTGTTTCTGCATAGCCATGTGATCCTGTCCATATCTTATATCTTCAAGCCATGTCCTTTGTTTTTTTCCTCTTGATCCTTTTCCCATAATTTTTCCTTCTAAAACTGTTAGTATCCTCTGTCCTGCTGAACCTCTGTACATGTCCTGCCAATCTCATCTTTCTCTGGATCATTTCCTGTAATAAAGATCTCTGTGTTCTCATTCTCTGTAGGACATCTGTATTTGTCCCATGTTCTGTCCATGGGATTTTCAGAGCTCTCCTATAGCACCACATTTCAAAGGCCATTATCTGTTGCCTTACTCTCTTCTTGAATATCCAGGTCTTGCTTCCATATGTGAAAATTGACCACACTAATGTTCTTATCATTCTTTTCTTTGTCTCAAGACTCACAGAACTTCTGAGCAGATCTTTATTTTTCCAGAATGCATCTTTAGCTATGACTGTTCTTATTTTTATTTCTGTCTTGCTTTCCATCTGCAGTAAAGTAGGTGCCTAAATAGTTGTATTCTGTTGTATGTTAAATTTTCATATTGTTTATGAATATTTCTGGCTGGGATCTGCTTTCTTTTGAGATTTTCATAAATTTTTTTTTTTTGCATTAATATCTAATCCAAATTCTTTACCTTCTTCAATTAGTAGCTGCAGTAATTTGATTAATTTGTTTCTGTTTTCTGCTATTAGAACGGTATCATCAGAATATCTGAGATTGTTGTATTTTATACCATTGATACTAATTCATGTCTTTGGTTTTTCAATCTTTTTCATCACTATCTCACTATAGATATTAAATAGATTTGGTGAAAGGATACAACCTTGTCTAACTCCTCTTTTTATTTTCACTTCAGAAGTCTCATAGTTAAACAGCTGCATTTTCTGTTTGGTGTAAATCATTTTTATAATCTTAAGTACATGATCTTCTATGTCTAATTTATCTAATATGTTGAACATTTTATTATGTTTTATCTGGTCAAAAACCTTCTAAAAGTCTATGAAGCATATGTAAATGTTCTTATTTCTTTCAAGTGATCTTTCTATTAGTATTTTTAGTTCCAGGATAGCATTAATGGTTCCCAATCCTCTTCTGAAGCCTTTGTTGTTCACTCAATTCACTGCTTATGGCTCTTTCAATTTGTTTGTTAATGATGGTTAAAATAATTTTAGATGCATGGGATATTAGGCTCATAGTTTTGTAATCCTCACAATTTTGTGCATTATGTTTCTTTGGAATTGGTATGCAGATAGATGTTGTAAAAACTTCAGGCAATTGTATTGTTTTATAGATGTCCTGAATGGATTCCACTAAATAGTTATTATTGCCAGTCAAAGCTTTCAGCAGCTTAGCAGGAATATTATCACACCCAGGGGATTTATTATTAGGAATATTCTTAATTACATGTTCTACCTCCTTTCTTGTAGATAGAGTGGTATCTGTTGTTACGTTTAACTTAAGGTATCGTGAGTCATCTAACATGTTACCATTATTATCATCATAGAGATCTGATAAGTACTCCACCCATCTTCCATTTATCTTTTCCTTATCAATGAGTATGTTTCCGTCTTTGTCCTTGATGTTATTAGACTGTGTACATTTTGTTTTTCATTAAGTTCTTTCACTTTCAGGAATGCTTCTCTGGTTTTGTTCTTATTTTGTAATTCTTCTATCTCAGTGCACTGCCTATTTATCCAGTTTTCTTTGTCTTTTACATAACTGTTTGATTCTTTTATCCAAAGTTTTATATCTTAACCTTTCTTCTTCATTTGCTCCTCTTTTCCATGTTCTTCTTTCATCAATAAGGTTGATTACTTCTTGAGTTATCCATGGTTTTTTCTTTCTTGTTTATTGATGTGGTTTTTAGCAGATGTATTGATAGCTGTTTGTAGTCTATTCCACTGAGAGGGTTAATTTTCATTTTGCAACTGTGCAGACAGCAGTTTTGAAATATTTTCATTAAATTTTGATTTTATTATCGGATTTTGTACCATTTTCAGATCCCATTTTAGGAGTTGACTTCTTTTAAATTTTATTATTTTCAGGCGAATATTCATCTTCATTAAGACCAGTCTATGGTCAGATCCACAGTCAGCACTTAGCATCACCTTTGAGTTCTGTACTCCATTGAAGTAACGTTTACTGACTACAATATAGTCTAATTGATTTTTGTATCTTCCATCTGGACTTTCCCATGTGTATCGTGCTGTTGGTTTTTGCTCAACTCAAAATAAGTGTTAGTTATGATGAGACTGTGCTTGTTACAGAAATCAATCAGCTTTTGTCCTCTCTCATTCCGAATTCCTAGTTCAAATGGACCCACATGTGTAAATGTTCTCTCTGATCCAACTTTTGCGTTCCAGTAACCCATAGCACAAATAACTCGATCTTTCTTGTCCCCGACTTCCTTTATACACCATTCTATTTCATACGTGATATCTATTTCTAGTTCCTCATTCTGTTCTGTAGGAGCATATATTTGAATGATCAGCATATCTCTAGGTTTAGATTTCACTAGAATTGCCAACTCTATCTGCTTTTTTGATTATATGGATAATGTTTTTATTAGTTTTCTTCTCTACAATAAATGCTACAATAAATGATTTATCCAAGTGTAAGCAAACAATGTTTGCACCTGAAGTATCTTCAGGACTGGGGTAAATCATGGCAAAGGTGGACTAAGTTCTCATCACTTTCTTTAGTATCCCATAATGCAAAGCACATCTTCCCATAATGTTATTCATTATGGGAAGGATCACTACCAGGACTGGTTTCGACCTTTATTGCTTCAAACTTGATATCACCTCTGGGTCTGGCTCCCACTGAAGAGACCTCAATAAAGGTCGAAACCAGTCTGGGTAGTGACCCTTCTCATAATGCATAGCATTATACATGTTCACAAGGAGATGTGCTTTACATAATGTGATACTAAGGAAAGTAATGAGAACTTAGTCCACCTTTGCCACGAGTTGCCCCAGTCCTGAAGATACTTCAGGCACAAACTTTGTTTGCTTACACTTGGATAAAGGATTAAACTAAATATGTAATTTATAGAATGTTAAACGTAGTAGTCATAACATCAGATGTGATCATAAGAGGACAAACAGTCACAGCAACAGTGTGAGTGAATGAATTTGCTCCTGGAGGTAGAACTATAACGGCATTGATAAATGCACATCCATTTATTCAACATGAGCTAAATAGAATGATATTCATATTGCCTTGTAAAGGTTAGAATAAGAGATAGTTCCAGTAGATAACAAAATAATAATAATAATATTATTATTTATTTAGGTCTCCAAGGAGTCAAAAGACTCATCGTGGGAGGTCCTTCCTAGGAAACACAAAGTATATTATACCACTCCTTAAACTCATTAACCGTTCTCGCTCTCACCATTCTATCAGGCAATGCATTCCACAATTCAACCACCCTCCATGCAAAGAAAGCACTCCTCACCCTCTTGCTCGCAGTTTCCTTTCGTAACTTCCAGGGATGGTCCCTTGTCATCACTCCTTCCTGCTGTCCAACCAAGAAAGAACTCCCCCAGTGTCAACTCTGTAACCACCTCTCAACAGTTTAAAAGTCTCAATCATATCACCTCTCCTTCTTCCCACCAAACTCTGCAGTCCACATTTCTTCAGCTGATCCTCATAACTAACATTGTACAGTCCCGAAACTGTCTTTGTTATCTGCCTTTGTACCCTTTCCACAGATTAATTTATCCCCTCCAAATCCTGGGGACCAAATCTGAGAACAATAGGCTAAGTGTGGTCTGATCAGGGTCTTATACAACGGAATGATAACTCTTTTATCTCTGCAGGTCAGCATCCTTCTCATTATTGCAGTAATCCTTTGTGTTACCTTCACCCTTAGCAATATGTCCCCTGAATTTCAGGTTTCTATCAATCATCAAGCGAAGATCTCTTGTCTCCCCTACTTCCTCCAGCATATCTCCTTCAATAGAGTATGCAGCATCCCATCGATGTGTCCTAAACCTCAAGACATTGCATTTTGCTGCATTAAACAGATACCGCTATTCATTTGCCCATCTGTCTAGCTTATTCAAATCCTCCTGCATGACTACCACATCTGCACTATTACTAATAACCCTTTCCAGCTTCACATCATCTGCAAACAACTGAACATCCCCCTGCAATCCACTGACAATGTCATTGATATAAAGGTTAAACAATATAGGTCCCAGTACTGAGCCCTGTCGGATCCCACTTGTAACCCTCTGCCTCCTTGAAACTGCTCCACCATACACAACTCTATGATACCTATCGGACAGCCAATCCTGAATCCAGTTGACCAACCTGACATCCAAACCCATGTGCTGCAACTTAAATATCTGCTTATCATGTGGCACCTGTCAAATGCCTTCGCTAAATCCAAGAGAATGGCATATACGCCTTTCTCTCGTCTACTGCTCTTGTAACTTTATTATAAAAGGCTAGCATATTACTAAAACAAGAATGCCCCCCCTCACAAATCCATGATATCTCTCATAGATAACATTACCCTCATCTGCCCAATGTTGTACGCATTCCGTAACTAATTTCTCCAAGATCTTAACACTACTGATGACACACAAACTGACCTATAATTAGACACTTCCAGTCTACTACCGTCCTCATGCAATGTCACTATCTTGCCTTCCTTACATTCCCTGAGCACCTTTCCTGTAGCCAGACTTTCATTGAAAAGCCAGGTCAAAGTAACTGTCAGTTCCTTAGCACATTCTCCCAAAACTCTTGGTGAATTACCATCCAGTCCCACAGCTTTACTGACATCCAGAGTACTCAGTATTTGGAACACATTCTCCTCTAAACCTCGAACCTGCCCTATCCCTCTAGTATTAAAATTTACTCCTCTAGGATGAAATACACCAATAAAGTGTTCATTGAACAATCCCACTATGTCCTCTGCATCAGTCACTCTGTTCCCATTTTTATCCCAGTGTTATTCTTCCACAATCATTTCTCCTTCTACTGGCCACATATCTAAAAATTCCCTAGGATTTTCTTTGGATCTTAGGGCCAATCACTTCTCATATTCCAGTTTCACCTTCCTTACCATACTAGTCACTCTCCTGGCCTGTGTCTTATATTCTTCATGCATCTGCTCTTCATCTGTCACCTTATATCTCTTCCATAGCCTTGTTTTCACATGATGCTCCTGTTTAATATATTCTTTGTCATCCACTTTACACCAAATTGTGTCCTCTTCTTCACTTGTGGAATGCAGCTTACTATTACTTAAATAAAGAGCCAATAGGCTTTGTTTCGGCAATGTAACATTATTTAAATTAAGGGGATATTAAATCCCACATTGTTTTCAAAACTGAATAAGAAACTCAAAGATCGGAATCAGAGTTTCATGCCGAATATAGTAAACTATAACAGTATCGGTAGATATTAGCATTAGCTAAAGCACGTAGTACAAACTAGGGCAACTCGTAGCAAAGGTAGGTGAAGCTGTGATCACTATTCTTAATATTTCCCATAATGTAAAACACATCTCCTAGGAGATGTATGATGTTATACATTATGGTGGAAGGTCACTACCCAGACCGGTTTCAACCTTTATTGAGGTCTCATCAGTGAGTAGGTAGAGCAAATTAATACTGAGGGTATAGCGAAAAGAACTTGTATACTTTGCTATATGAGTTGTCAAAAAGGTGCACCCATTAAATTACTTAAATAAAGAGCTAATAGGCTTCACTTCGGCGATGTAACATTAGTAACAATAGTATCCGCCCATACTTTTATAGTTTACTATATTCGGCATGAAACTCTTTGATTCCGATCTTTGAGTATCTTATTCGGTTTGAAAACAATGTGGGATTTAATATCCCCTTAATTTAAATAACAGCTTACTATTGCTGCTAACAAATATTCCTTCACAATTTCCCAAGCACTAATGATATCTTGGCCTTCCAATTCCTCCATCCATGAAACTTTCCCAAGTTGATGTCTAAGACTATTGTAATCACCTGCCTTATAATTCCACATATATTCCCATCTCTTTGATACTCCTGCATGTCTATTCATCTTCTAAGCCAAAACCACATGGTCACTCTCTCCAACTGGTGGAAGAGATGTCATCTCGCTTATTATCAGCTCTTCTGATGCTATGACCAAATCCAAAACTCTTGAACCTCTTGTTCCCTCTATTACATGTTGCCTAAGATATTTGTCCCTCAAGAATTCTAGAAATTCCATTCCCTTATTGCTACATGCATCTTCCTCTCCCCAATTTATACTGCTGTAGTTAAAATCTTCCATAACAATCATTCTTCTTGTACTTGCCAGGCTCAACTGTCTGAACATCTCCCAGTCTCCACCCTCTGTGCTCCTTGGTTTGTAGCAACACCCTACTAAATATCCCATCTTGCCTATCTCTACCTCACACCATATGCTTTCAAAATCATTAGTGTCAGTGCCTTCTAAAGCCTTCACTCTTAGAGGACGTAAGTCCTCACTTATCATAAGCAGTACTCCACCACCATGCTTTCTCTTTCTATCCTGCTGAAAAATGCTGTACCCTGCTACTTCTATTCCTGTTATTATATCCTCTTCTGTCAACCATGTTTCAGTGATCCCAATAATCTTTGGCCAGGCTGATGCTATCAGTGCCACCAATTCCTCTCCTTTATTCCGGATACTCCTGGCATTAGTATAAAGCAGGGGTCGGCAACCTTTTCAGACTTGCAGGCCACATTCAACTTTTATTTTTAATAATTGGATTGCAAGCGTTTAATTAAGCGAAAATAGTAAGTGAAAAAAATATTTGAGTTATCAACTTTTATATGAAAAATTATTATCACGTAAAAACAATGTAATATATATTATGCATCACAATGTGTGTCTCCCTTCTTTTTTGGCAAGCATTGATAAAATTTTTGGATATTTTCTAACAGAAATGCATTCTTTAATGTTTGCCAAAATCTCGGTTGTCGTCGGATGGAGTCGCCTTTGTTATCTCCACTCACGATGACTCGCACCAAATTGCACGACGATATCATGAAGTATAGGTATAAAATTATTTTTAATTTATTATTCATATTATAAAATATATTATTTAAATAATTCAACATACGAGACACATGCCATGTAAGTATGGTCAACCGTTTATGGGCCGCAGTTGCCAACCCCTGGTATAAAGCATAAAAATGCCACTATTTCTATATGTAATTTCTATACACATTATCCCTTCTAAACTCCATTGGGCTCAACGCTACCTGATGTTGTCCCCCTTCTCCAAAGTATCCTTTCCCACAAGAGGCCACCCCTGCTACCCCTATCCACCTTGGGCATTCTAGTTTCCCTGCTTTGACACACTGACTCATTCAGAGACAATCTCTCCAGATGCCTACGTCCTTCCTCATTCAAATGCAGGTGGTCTCGCGCATGCAATTCCTCTCTCTCCTCAAACTCTGTCCAAGCATCCACGTTCCAATCCTCTCTTCTGACACATTCTAGCTATTATGTTATTCAATATGACAGCTCTTCTGCTCAGCTCGTCACAGTCATACCTAGGAAACACGCACACTATCTTTCCTCTCTGCGTCTTCTTTCGTATTACCTCAAGCAAGAATCTCGTATCTCTCGCTGCCCAATTTACATTACCTCTCAAGTCATTTGTTCCTACCATCACAATCATCTCGTCCACCCTTTCACCCCTCTTAATTGCCATAGCCACACTTTCTATTGTTCCTCCAGGCAAATACTCCTCACGCATCCTATCTTGCACACCATGGATCATTGAGTCACCATACATTACACTTCTTACCATTCCCTCTCTCTCCTACTGTTTCCATTCTCTCCTCTTCTATCATTACCATAACTCTCTCTCATTCCCTCTCCTCTACTTATCCTATTCATACTATTCTCTCCTTTTCCATCATGCCCATACCACTCTCTCATTCCCTCTCTTCTACTGTTCCCATTCTCTCCTCTTCTATCATTCCCAAACCCCTCTCTCATTCCCTACCATCACATTAAAACACAATATGAATATAATCAAACAGCTAAATCTTATCTTGCTTAAAAATGAGTTCAGTAAACAAGATAAGATTTAGCTGTTGTTTGAGCTTGGTATCCAGTCTGGCATGGATACTGGAAAATCATGTTAATAGCACTACTTTTCTTACTGGAAATTTAAAATAGTTTAGGAATTCATAGTTTAGAAAATCAGTATGAATTTCCTACTTCTCAATTTAGAATTGCCATTGAGAATGTGTGTAGGTGCGCATTCGCACACACAAAGTAGAGTGCAGTAAGCTTATTAGAAAGAGAGAAAAAATTAAATTAAGCTAGTAGGAATTTTTTTTTTGGGGGGGGATAACAATGCTGATGAGTTTTAAGGCATGTGACTAGTAAAAGAAAAACGAGTTCACTAAAATTCTTGTAAAATGATAATGATGGGAAGTTCTGTTACTAATAATATAGTAATATAGAACAATTAATTTTGATAGAATTTCTGGGCTAGCTGAGTGCAATATGAGTGAAGAAATAGATCAGAAACTATATAATTTAAGAAAGTGTGTATAAAATATTGTCTTTTTGGTAGAAATAACACTGTGAGATAGAGGATGAAATGTCACCATGTGTGACATTTCATCCTCTATCATCTTTCATCCTGGAAGAGTTTCAGAATATTAAAAGAAAGAAAACATACTTTGACATAATGGTATACAGTTGTGTATATTATTGTGCCAGGTAAATATACTACAGTTAACTACTAAGAGGTCTCAGCCATGTTTCATTTGGGTCATGGGATCATTATTACCATTATACAGGTATTTCCATGGAATCACAACTCATTGTGGGAGACCCACACTAACCTTTATACACACACACACACACACACACACACAGTACCTGTCATCTCTCCTTAAACTCATTCATTATCATGGCACTCGCATCTATTATTATTATTCGTGACACCTCCAAGGAGTCCGAAGACAAATCTCCATCTTCACCAATACTGAACCTCTACTACCAATCAGCGCCATCTACCACCCACCACCACAACAAGTATCTTTTGTCTGTAAATTGCGTGTGTTCTGAAGGGCCGATTTTTCTGTATGTGGGATGAAAAACTAGAGTTTCCGGGAGAAAAAACCCTGCTACCTCCGTATGAGATCGGTCAACTCATCTTCAATTGAAAAAGTCCATATAAAGATTCCTTCCGTCACTACAGGAATCAAACTCAGGCCTTTTCCAATCAAAGGGCGTAATGTACCGTTGTTCTTCCAATTGCCCTATGGAGGCTACTTCTAGCAATCCATTCCATTCCCCCTCCCCAACAAACCATCTAATTTGCCCATTCTTAACTACACTCTTGCACAACTTTTAGGGGTCATCCTGGGTTCTCTCCTTGTTGTATATATATAAAATAGTCTCATCCACAAGCGGTTGAAAACTCATAGAAAGACTTAAGGTTAAATGAGCTCAGCAGTCCTGTTTTAAACACCAAATATAATCAATGTTTAAGCCAATTCAGACTCCACCAATAGGTTAGTTAGTTTTATTACACTAGGTGATGAAAATTTTATGAATAAATGGAAGAGCACATTTTTGTTTTTTGATGTTAACTTGATTCAGTAATGCCTAGACTTAAGAAGGATGGTGATTATTACAAAATTGTATGTATTTTAGTAATGCATGAGTGTTTTAATTCCTGAAGTGACCAATAAATTCTGAAAATAGGTGATGTCCAAGTAAAGATAATAGATGAAAAAGGTGCATTAGTTCCAGTACGTGTTCAAGATAATGAAGATGGTACATATGCTGTTGACTATGTTGCTCTTTCTGCTGGGACCCATAAGGTACTTTTTTTTTTATGTTTTTTCAAATCATTAAGAAAAATAAAGGCTGTGTAATCATTATTTATGGGCAATTTTTGAAGCCTGTGGAGAGATTATTTTTAATTATTTGTATGTAATAATGCTCAATATTTTTGCTAGCAAATGAACATTCATCATTTAATTCTTTTTCAGTAGGAAGTTTACAATGATTCTAGCTTACAGCTCGGTGATTCTTACTTGTTTTTATTGTAGTACATCCCATTTTGTTATGAAAAAAAAAATGGAGACTATTACTACAATCTTGACATGATGGTGGTGACAGTAGTTCTTGACATGATGTTTAGGGCCTCCTTCGGGATACTGTATGGGTGGCAGCATAGTTTTGTGAAGGGTAGATCATTCCTCAGTATCTTGCTCACGTTTAATAATACAGTGATGGCTGAACTGGATAAGGGTAATGGGTTTACAGTGATACTGCTGGACTTTGCTAAGACTTTTGACAGGATACCACAAGGAATTCTAATCAGTAAACTGCAGCCTATTAGGGATGGATATATAAGGTTGGTGAGATGGATAGGAGGGTGGTTGATGGAGGGATATCAGAGAGTAGTTTATTCAGGAATAGAGTCCAAAAGAAGCCCGTGACTAGTGATGTGCTGTAGGTGGACCACTGCTATTTAATTTGTTCATTAATGATATTGGAAAGGATCTTCGAGGAACTGTTCATTTATTTGCTGATGATGCAAAGTTGGGTAGAGCAATAGTGAACACACATGATGTCAGAATTTTGCAGGATGATTTGGATAGATTGGTAGAATAGGCTAAGGAGAATGGATGTCAGTTGAATGTAGCAAAGTGTAAGGTTATGCATTTTGGGGTAAAAAGTTTAGCAGCAGTATACCCCATTGGTGGAACTGTACTCCAGGAAATTGACAAAGCCAGAGATTTGGGAGTGTTGGTAGATAGGGAGTTGAAGTTTAGGGGGCACATAGCAAAAGTGGCTAAATCAGCTCATCAGATCACTTGGTTACTGAAGAATACTTTGACGAGCAGAGACAAGCAGATTATTGTTCCTCTTTATCAAGCCTTGATAAGAGCCATCTTGACTACTGTGCCCAGATTTGGGCACCAGGGTTTCTTTTTGATGGAGAGGAGGTAGAGAGGATCCAGAGGTGAGTGACCGCGATGATAGCTGGTCTGTGGAATAAACCTTACGAGAATAGGTTGAAGATCTGTTGATTACAGAAATTGGTTGATAGGTGAAAAAGGGGTGATATGATTGAGACATTCAAATTACTGAGGGGGTTATACAAGATTAATTCAGAGGAAATTTTTCAGAATAGGTCTGGTGTTAGGAGAATTAGGGCCATCCATGGAAACTGAGCAAGCATGTAGTTAGCAAGGGTGTTAGAACTAGTTTTTTACTTGGAGAGTGGTGAATGAGTGGAATAAGCTGCTAGAGTGTTGTGGGTGCCATGACTGTGAATGAGTTCAAAGCAAAGTATGATAGATACTGTGCGAATGCTGAATAGTTCTTGATATGATGTTTAGGGCCTCCCTTGATGAGTCTGAGAACTCCTTGGAGTTGCCCGTAATAATAATCTTTCATTTAATAACTTGAAGATAAAGTAATTACCTATTATAAAGCATCACGATCATCTGCAGTAAATGCATTATTACTGTATATGCATCTCCACAGAGCTAATGGGTCCATAAACTCATTTAGTGACCATGTCCTCCTTCATGCTGAGCTGGATATCTGTCCTGTTATCTGCTTAATATCCATTCGTTTTCACATACTCCAATTTCTGTAATATCCTTATATATTTTATTCTGTCAAATGCTTTTGATGTCTAGCAATATCCTGTCTAGATATTAGAGAAATATTAATTAATTCTCCTTCTCTATCTCAACTGCCACTGTATTATCATTGTGAATAAATTACTACAATAAGATACTGTTTTTCTCTTTCCCTATGCAATATTCCTATCTGCCTATTCCTAATTTCAAGCATTAACCAACTTCTCTAGTGCCTTAACCATCAATTCAGAGGCACTGATCAGTCCACAATTTGCTACTTCAATATTTTTTGATACTTTATGTAACTGAACTATCTTGCTGTCTTTCCACTTTCTTGGGATCCTGCTGTTACCAAGACTTAAAACTTGTAAACAAGGCATCACTAAGGTTTAAGGTTCAAACTAGATAACTAGGAGTAGAGTGTACCTTTTCTCAGCCTATAAGCAATGCAGAGAATTGACTGGGCTTCTGACCCAGCATCTAATCATTACATTCCCATGGGTGTTACTTTGATAGCAAAAGAGTTATTCAACCTTGGAACTGAATAAGCCAGGGAAGCAGGTAGAAAAGTGAAAAGTCAGCTATTAAAATAACCTTAACAGGATTAATGATAGTTAGATATATACCATGATTGTATAAAACATAAATTGAAAAGGAGGAATTAAAGAAATGCCATTTAGACATATTTAATATTACTGAGACTAAGATGACAGTCTTATTAGATTCTTCTAAATAATTTGATATATTTAAATGTCAATGATCAGAAAAAGAAAGAAAAAATTATACCCTACACTAAATATGAACAGGAGATGCTTTCAATTAAAATTTGAGCAAATTTAAAATTGACAAGTTGTACATCGAGACTGATTTGTGCCACAGGTCCCTCTGAAGGTTTGCATAAAGAAGTACAGGAATTTTTAGAGTGAGAGAGCAGCTGGTATTAAAAAAAAAAATGAAACCTCATTCTGCTGGAAACCTAAGCAGAGTAGAAAATAAATTTCAGATATATGGAAATGTTTTGGGAAAATTTGAAGAAAATAATAATAATGCCAAGTATTTGTTGGATTTCTTCTCAGAACATAAAGTAATCATACTAACATTTTAATATAAAAATATGCACAAAATTCACATGCAGAGAATACATACAAGTCTTATAATAGCAATTAATGTGTTTTCTGAAATGTGTAAGAAAACCTTGCACCTTAATATTTGTTTAGTCCCTCCATATGCATATTATTCTGTGGTTCTCACTGGATAGATTTAATTTAGATATTTATATTTTGTAATCCGACATAAATTTATCAGGCCATTCCAATTTTTGTTTCATTTGTACTGCTTGAAGGGATACAAAGGAGCAAAACATGTTTCAATTATATACCACAGTAATTTTGCTCAAGCTGGATGGAATTTATTGGATGGAACTTCTGTTGGTTCATTTTAATTTCACTTTGAATTTTTCTTTTTTTGCTAAATGATATAAAATTTTTATAACATTTTTGCATTAGCTGAATAGATTTAACGAAATTTTGTATTTGGATTCTTTATAAGAATTTGTTCAATCCTTACAAATTTGATTTCAATTGGGCAATTTTATAAACTAAAAATAAAAAAATGAAACACTTAAATATAGTATCTGGATTTATTATTATTATTATTCAGGCCTCCATGGAGTCAAATGACTCATCGTGGGAGGACCTTCCTAAGAAACAGTCTATCAAGACTCATCAAGGGGAGCCCCCCCCCCCCCCCCCCCTAAGAAACACAAAGTCTATCATACCACTCCTTGAACTCATTGACCGTTCTCACTCTCACCACTCCATCAGGCAATGCATTCCATGGTTCAACCACCCTCCATGCAAAGAAACCACTCCTCACCCTCTTGTTCACAGTTTCCTTTTGTAACTTCCAGGGATGGCCTCTTTTCATCACTCCTTCCCACTGTTCAACCATGCAAAACATTCCCCAGTGTCAACCACCTCTCAACAGTTTAAAAGTCTCAATCATATCACCTCTCCTTCTTCTATCCACCAAACTCTGCAGTCCACATTCCCTCAGCCGATCCTCATAACTATCATTGTACAGTCCTGAAACCATCTTTGTTATCTGCCTTTGTACCCTTTCCACAGTTAAATTATCCCCTTCAAATCCTGGGGACCAAATCTGAGAACAATAGTCTATGTGTGGTCTGATCAGGGTCTTATACAATGGAATGATAACTGTTTTATCTCTGTAGGTCAGTGTCCTTCTCATTATTGCAGCAATCCTCTGTGTTACCTTCACCACCTTTGCAATATGTCCCCTAAATTTCAGTTTTCTATCAATCATCAATCCCAGATCTCTTGTCTCCCCTGCTTCCTCCAGTATAACTCCTCCCATAGAGTATGCAGTGTACCATCGATGTTTCCCAAACCTCAAGACCTTACATTTTGCTGCATTAAACAGACACCGCTATTCATTTGCCCATCTATCTAGTTTATTCAAATCCTCTTGCAGGGCTACCACATCTGCACTATTACTAATAATCCTTCCCAGCTTTGCATCATCTGCAAACAACTGAATATCCCCCTGCAATCCACTGACAATGTCATTGCTATAAAGGTTAAACAATATAGGTCCCAGTACTGAGCCCTGTGGGACCCCACTTGTAACCCTCTGCTTCCTTGAAACTGCCCCACCATACACAACTCTCTGATACCTATCGGACAGACAATCCTGAATCCAGTTGACCAATCTGACATCCACACCCATGTGCTGCAACTTAAATATCAGCTTATCATGTGGCACCATGTCAAATGCCTTTGCTAAGTCTAAGAAAATGGCAGTATATGCCTTTCCCTCATCTAATGCTCTTGTTACTTTATCATAAAAGGTTATCATATTGCTAAAAGAAGGGCGCCCCTTCACAAATCCATGTTAATTCTCACAGATAACATTACTCTCATTTGCCCAATGCTGTATACGGTCCTTCACTACTTTCTCCAAGATCTTACTAACTACTGATGACACACAAACTGGTCTATAATTATACACTTCCAGTCTGCTACCACCCTTATGCAATGGCACTATCTTACCTTCCTTTCATTCCATGGGCACTTTTCCAGTAGCGAGACTTTCATTGAAAAGCCAGGTCAAAGGCACTGTCAGTTCCCTAGCACATTCTCTCAAAACTCGTGGTGAAATACCATCCAGTCCCACAGCTTTACTGACATCCAGAGTACTCAGTATTTGAAACACACCTCCTCCTCCTATACCTCTTAACCTTGAACCTTCCCTATCCCTCTAGCATTAAAACTGACTCCTCCAGGATGAAATACTCCAATAGTGTTCATTGAACAATTCTACTATGTCCTCTGCATCAGTCACTCTTTTCCCATTTTTATCCCAGAATATCATTTTTCCACAGTCATTTCTACTCCTACTGGCCACATATCTAAAAAAAATTCCCTAGGATTTTCTTTGGATCTTAGGGCTAATCTCCTCTCATATTCCAGTTTCGTCTTCCTTGCCATAATAGTCACTCTTTTGGCCTGTGTCTTATACTCATCATGCATCTTCTCTTCTCCTGTCTCCTTATATCTCTTCCACAGCCTCTTTTTCGCATGCAATTTCTGTTTAATATTGTTTGTCATCCACTTTACTCCAAATTGTGTCCTCTTGTTCACTTGTAGTATAAAACTTACCATTGCTGCTAACAAATATTCTTTCATAATTTCCAATGCACTAATGATATCCCGGCCTTCCAATTCCTCCTTCCATGAAACTTCTCCAAGTTGACGTCTTAGACTATTATAATCACCTGCCTTATAATTCCACATAAGTTCCCGCCTCTTTGATACTCCTGCATGTCTATTCATTTTCCAAGTCAAAACCATATGGTCACTCTCTCCAACTGGTGGGAGAGATGTAATCTCAGTTATTATCAACTCTTCCGATGCATAACGAAATCCAAAACTCTTGAACCTCTTGTTCCCTCTATTACATGTTGCCTAAGACATTTGTCCCTCAAGAATTCTAGAAATTTCATTCCCTTATTGCTACATGCATCTTCCTCTCCCCAGTTTATACTACTGTAGTTAAAATCTCCTATAAAAATCATTCTTCTTGCACTTGCCAAACTCAACTGTCTAAACATTTCCTGGTCCCCGCCCTCTGTACTCCTGTGTCTGTAGCAACACCCCCACTAAATATCCTGTCTTGCCCACCTCTACCTCACACCATATGCTTTCAAAATCATTAGTGTCACTGCCTTCCAAAGTCTCCACTCTTAGAGGACATAGGTCGTCACTTATCATAAACAGTACTCCACCACCACGCTTTCCCTTCCTTTCCTGCCGAAAAGTGCTGCACCCAGCGACTTCTATTGCTGTTATTATATCCTCTTCTGTCAACCACGTCTCAGTGATCCCAATAATCTTTGGCCCGGCTGATGCTATCTGCCCCACCAATTCCTCTCCCTGATTCCGGATACTCCTGGCATTAGTATATAGCATATAAATGCTGTTGTTTCTATACCCAGCATTATCCCCTCTAGACTCCACTGAGCTCAGTGTTACCTGATGTCGTCCCCCTTCTCCCAAGTACCCATTCCCACAAGAGGCCACCCCTGCTACCATCCTCCCTAAGACACACTGACTTTTTCAGGACAGCAATCTCTCCAGATGTCTATGTCCTTCCTCATTCAAATGTAAGTGGTCTCTTGCATACAATTCCTCTCTGTCCTCAAATGCACTCCAAGCATCCACATATTCCAGTCCTCTCTTATCACACATTCTAGCTATTATGTCATTCAATATTACCGCTCTTCTGCTCAGTTCGTCATTATCATACCTAGGCAACACACACACACACACACACACACACACACACACACACACACACACACACACACACACACACACACACACACTGTCTTTCCTCTCTGTGTCTTCTTTCGTACCACCTCAAGCAAGAATCTCATATCTCTCACTGCCCTATTTACACCACCACTCAAGTCATTTGTTCCTGCCATCACAATCATCTCATCCACCCTTTCACCTCTCTTAACTGCCAAAGCCACCCTTTCTATTGTTCCTCCTGGCAAACACTCCTCACGCATCCTATCTTGAACACTACGGATCATTGAGTCCCCATACATCATACCTCTTACCATTCTCTCTCTCCTATTGTTTCCATTTTCTCCTCTTCTTTCATTCCCATACCTCTCTCTCATTCCCTCTCTCCTACTGTTTTCATTTTCTCCTCTTCTAGCACTCCCATACCTCTCTCTCATTCCATTCTCTCCTCTTCTAGCACTGCCATATCTCTCTCTCATTCCGTCTCTCCTACTGTTTCCATTTTCTCCTCCTCTGCCACTCCCATACCCCCTCTCTCATTCCATTCTCTCTTCTTCTAGCACTGCCATACCTCTCTCTCATTCCGTCTCTCCTACTGTTTCCATTCTCTCCTCTTTTATCATTCACAAATTTCTCTCCTCTCCTATCATTCCCAAAACTCTCTCTCTTCTCTACTGTGATTTGCCTTGCATTTATCTCTTCCATTCTTCTAATCTCATCTTTACTTATTGTACTTCTCCCAAGACATTCCACCTCCTCTTTCAGCTCCTCTATCTCCCTCTGCAGGTCAATCACTCTAAATCGAAATTCACTCTCCCAAACAAAACCATCTAAACTTTCAGTCACTCGCGCCTTCTACACTACCAACTATTATTTTCTCATTCACATTTTTTTCTTCATTCTCTCCTATCACACTACTCGTCTTCCTGTATTCATTTCCCATTCCTGGAGAAACAAGGTCAGTTATTGAGATCTGCTGCATTTATTTCCTCCCACTGCCTGCACTTTAAACACACACGCACCCTATCTTCTCTCACAAGCCAGACATCCAATTCCCGAGACGCATACATGCCGCAAATACTGCATGCCACAAACTCCCTTATTATATTGCTTAAAATAGAGTGCCCAAATGGCGGAGGACTTGGCGACACGCCATTTGTGACCGCAGCTGAATCCACCATAATTCGTTACTGCCGAGGGATTACTAGCGTAATCGTTAATTATTCAAAATCAAAAATAAATAAACACTAAATAAGTAAACAATTACAAGCAAAACAAAACATTTAAGTATGCTAAATAAAATGAAATAAAACTAAATACAGTAATGAAAATTTAGCTTCGTCTTGTCTTCCACCGTTATGCATCTGCCCTGTCTTCTCGGTAAACAAAATACACAATATCGCGACAGCACTAACTTCAAAAAACAACCACTGTAGTACACTCATATTCCAAAGAAACAATTTAGCACTCAAAAACGTAAAAAAAAACGGACTATTCGATAATTAAAAACTCTCTTTTTTCAGCACAGCTAAAATTCACCGCCATGTGCTACGGCGACACTAGCGCCACTATTTAAGTTTTATAGATCCTAAAAAATCATGTGATGAGAGAAGCTGTTCAAAATGCTACAGTTAATGTGATGTAAACAGGACATTATATTGAGCAATATATAGTCTATATTTGAGTTAGAAATGAGCAGTTTGAATTAAAGAGGTACAGGAAGATGGTTTGATATTAAATTAACTGTCACAACAAGGGTGCACGTTATCTCCACTGTTAACTGTATATGTCACATTATGAAGGAAATTGCAACCTGATATCAAAATTGGAGAATCGCAGCTCGTTATTTTATACAGATGATATTATACTCTTAAATAAATCCATTACATGTCTAGTAAATCAGTTAAAACACGTGAAGCACATTCAAGATTCCTTCACAATTCTGTTCCAAACTTATAATTTTTTTTCTCCTCGTTTTTCTGTCTATCCATGGTACCGATGTATTTATAGGTTGAACAACCTTTCGCAAACATATTATTTAACATATTAAAAGAAAGACAAATACCAAATAATATCCTAAAAGCTATCACAAGTATATATGAAAATAATTAAATACAAATAAGATTAAATCACGTGCTATCATATATGAGAGAGATAACCAAAGGGTCCAACAGGGATGTCCCCTCTCAGCAACTCTTTTTAATATTTACTTAAATGAAATAATAATAAAATGGAATAAAAATTTACATCAAGGTATTAAACTTTCTCCTACAGTGAACTTAAACACTCTCCTTTTTGCCGACGACCAAATAATAATTACAAATTCTGAAGATAACTTACAGAAAGCTATTTTAGATCTAAATGGGATAGCCAAAGATTATGGTATGATAATATTAATGGAAAAATCAAAAACTATGGCCTTTAAAGGACAGGATCCAGCAAGAACTAAAATAGTAATAGATAACAAGATCTTAGAACAGGTGAATTCATTTAACTACCTAGGATGTATGATCACATATGAAAAAGATATAAATGTAAAAATTGCAAAATATTTAAAAATAACAGGTGTAATTAACTCTATATTTAAACCAAACCTAGTTTAAAAACAAACCAGACTGAAAGTATACAATACATTAGCCCTACCAGTCTTAATGTATGGAAGCAAAATCTGGATAATAAAACCAAAAGACAAACAAAGATTAATAACAGCAGAAATGAAGTTTATGAGAAAAACTGCAAAGTATACCCTATTTGATCACAAAAGAAACAAAGAAATTATGAAACAATTAAACCAAGAACCAGTAATAGAAAAAATTAAAAAATATAAACATAAAGGGATGGAATACGTTCAAAGAATGAAAACAGAAAGATTACCAAAACAAGCCTCAAAGTACAAGCCATTAGAAAAAAGAAAACCAGGACGTCCTCTTAAACGATTTAATGATGACTTCTAAGGCCAGAACAGGCCACGTAAGGCCTTAATCCTTGATACGCATGATGATGATAATAACCTTTCGCATAATAAGATTACCATAAAATTTTTTTTTCATCTTTACTTATCAAATCTGATCTGATTTTCCCTTTCAGTCGCTTCCAACTGTAAGTGACTTTGTAGGCATTGTCCACAAAGTATTCCTGGTGAGATTTTTACAGTGTAGTTCACCATTGATTTCCCTAACCCCCCCCCTAATTTTATCCGGGCTCAGGACCATCATATGGCTGGGACGTATTCATGACTGTAATCGATGTGAGTTCACGGGGCCGGTTTGCCTGTTCTTGGGGATGAAAAACCAGAGTTTCCGGGTGAAAAAACCCTTATCTTTGCATGAGACCGGCTAACTCACCTTCAGTTGAAAGAGACCAGATAAAGGTTCCTCACATCACTGACGGGAATCGAACCCAGGTCTTTCTCACCAAAGGGCTTAGTCTATACTGACTGAGCTACGGAGGCGCCTTACTTATCAGAAGAGAAATTATATTAATCCATAGACAAAACCACTGTTTCTTTTCTCTCATTTATGGAATTGTGAGAGTTTCTGAAATGACTTATATACAGGCATACTCTGGCCATACAGCATGTTGGATTCCAGACCATTGTCATTATAATGAATTGCTGCCCTTTTCACTTGTAGATGTATGTAATGGTTTAATAATGCTTTTAAGCAGTTATATATGTGCATAAATGATTGCTTAAAATAAATATACAAACAAAATTTAGAATAATTTTTGCAAATGAAAAAAAGGTATTCTGAATTGCTTAGCATACCAACCAGTTTGGTTATCAGTCTACATTATTAAAAGTTTTTTCCCATTTTAGCAATGAGATTGTCACATTTTCAGATAACTATAATATTACCTAGTGTATCACTTTTCACTTTATTTTTGTTTTCAATAAATTGGCACTACAACAGTAGTGCTGTAAGGTAAATGTAGCCTGCAATCCATCTCAGAGTTCGATACACCATCATCACTAAATTTAATCATTTTAATCTTAATATCTAGTTTAGTAGGTTTGTGTCTTCTTCTTTTCACTGGAAGCAACAGCACCCTTGCTTTGAATTTTGTCTTCCATTATTAACAGCGATAAAATAATAGTTATAAACAGTTTATAGTTCACAGTGAAATACTAACACTTAGATGTAGTGAGAAATGACATTGTAAACAAACAGTTCGTGAAAACTGTGTTGGTTGATTCACAGGAGCATCATGACTCTAAAACCATTGTATGAGTGAATGCAGCATCTTATAAATGGACATTGATCAAAATCTAAAAGCATCATATGAGTGAGTACTAATATGATGCTCTTCAATTTTAACTAATGCTCCTTTATATGACACTGTGTTCACTCATATAATGCTTTTCGATTTTGATCAATGTCCATTTATAAGATGCTGCATTCAGCATCTTATAAATGGACATTGATCAAGCAAAGCATTGTAAAGTGGGGTATTACAGTATTGTTGGCCATATGAAATGGTATTGAATTAGTAGCTGTTTACATGCAAACATGGAAGATATCTAAAAAATGGAAGATGAAGCAGACTTATTGACATCAGTGAAGGTGTTCTTCCAGATTGTTTAAAATAAGATAGGTCACAAGTGCAAGGGATCTGATATAGTGGAAAATTAAGTGAAAGAGGCTTGTCTTTTGGTGAAGAGAGAAAGGTGGAGATTTTTCTAACAGGACAAATGCTACAATATGTTGAGAGGCTCTAAAATTTTTGCAGTATGGAATACGAGGGTGGTCTGAAAAGTTCTCAGCTTTGACCATAGATAGGAACGCTATCGGCAAGATTTTTTTTCTCTAAGTTAGTACAGCTGTCATAAGCATCCATGTGAAATTGCAAGTCATTCCATCAATTAGTTTGTTTTATACAGCTGTCTGAAGCAAACATGTTGTCTGTATCCCTTGAAATGGATAAAATTGAGTATCGTATGGTTATAACATTCTTTGTAAAAGAAGATTTAATGGCAAAAGAAATTCATCGAAGTTTATAAAAGTTTATGGGCACCCTTCTCCTTTGTTTTTGACAATTAAGAAATGGGCTGCCGAGTTTAAATGTGGCTGTACCAGCCTTGAAGATGAACCATGTGAAGGATGTCGATGTCCAAAAAGTGTAACGACACTAGAAATTGTTGATCAAGTGCACGATATGGTATTGGATGACCGGCAAGTCAAAGTGCATGAAAGTGCTGAGACCATAGGCATTTCAAAAGAACGTGTAGAATATATTTTGCATGAAGAATTGCAAATGAAAAAGCTTTGCGCAAGAAGGGTGCCACACAGCAGATCAAAAACGCACTCTCATGAAAATCTCTATACAGTGCTTGGAGTGTTTTAACAAGAATAAAATTTTGTGTGTCGATTTATTACTATGGATGAGATGGATTTACCAGTAAACACCAGAATCCAAACAGCAGTCAAAACAGTGGACATAAGCCAGTTGTACAATGCCAGAGAAGACAAAGTTCGGTTCCATCAGCAGGAAAGGTCATGGCATCGGTGTTTTGGGATGCTAATTTTGTTTTTTAATTATCTTGAAAAGGGTAAAACAATAACCGGGGAATATTATTCTGATCTTTCAACCAGACTAGACGAAAAAAATTCATGAGAAAAGACCCAGTTTGCAGAAGAAAAAAATTATCTTTCATCAGGACAATGCACCTGCCCACAAAGATGTTTTGGCAATGGGAAAATTAAGGGATCTGCACTATGAATTGTTGGAAAATCCACCATATTCTGCAGATTTGGCTCCCTCTGAATTCTATCTCTTCCTAAACTAAAACTCTTCCTCGCTGGTCAGCGTTTTTCTTCGAATCAAGAGGTGATTGCATATGTAGAGAGGTATTTTGCGGATCTTGTTGAGAACCACTACAGGGACGGGATAATGGTGCTGGAGCATCGCTGGAATAAATGTATTAGTCTTAAGGGAGATTATGTTGAAAAATAAAAATAATTTTGAAATTATAAATTCGTTTTTTTACTGTTAGGCCGAGAACTTTTCAGACCACCCTCATATCTGAACTTGACAAATCTTGAAGATCTGTCCGTCATAAGGAACATGAACTTATCAAGTATCTCGAGCCCAACATATCTAAGACATCTACAGTACAAATTACAATTGTATTGTTGATACCTGAAAACACATAGGCAAAAATTCTATGGTTAAAATTATTTTATTTAACATAAGTTACCAATTTGAAGACAGAAAAGCTCATTCATGGAATAAACAAGGCAATGAAATAAATAGTTTTTCCAAAAAAAAAAAAACTTTTTTTACTGAAAATTTCTTATTTTGGAAGTAACAAAAATGAAAAGTTGTTGAACCACAAAGAAAAGATTTTTGAAAAAAAAAAAAAGGTTGTGAGAATGTGGAATAAGTTTCTGAGAGAGAGAGAGTAAATGAATTTAAGAGGATTGTGATAAAACAGGAATGCCTTTGACTAAATGGATATCTGGCAGTGGTGCTGATAAAAGCATCTCTATAGTTCATTTGGAAGAACAATGGTGGCACTATTTGATTGGAAAAGACCCAAGTTTGATTCTTGTTGTCATGAGAGGAATTTTTTTATATTGGCTTTTTCAATTGAAGGTGGATTAACCAATCTTATACAGAGATAACAGGGTTTTTCTTCTGGGAACCCGGATGTTCATCATGCACACATGCAATTTACAGACAAAAATACTATTAGTAGGTAGATTGGGGGGATGTCTGTGTGTGTGTGTGTGTGTGTATATGCTGGATTAAGTAATGGAGATGGGGTTGCATAGTGTGGAGTGCTCTACTGCAAGTGAGTCCTTGACAGTATTGCATTATTAATAGCAATTTCAAAAATTATGCCATTTCAATTTAATCTTTCTGTTGGTGCAGAATATTGACACATACCATAGGTAGTATTTGTCGAGTTTGCAATGCACTTAAAGTTTATTTAAACTAAGGACTAGATATGGAAAAGTAATGTAGGAACTTCATTTTCTGCCAGGTAACAGTTCAGTTTGCTGGAAAGGAGTTACCAAATAGTCCTATAAAAGTTCCTGTTAAGTCACGTGTGGATGTTAGCAAAGTGAAAGTTGATGGGCTAGAACCAAGTAGGTTATTTTTTAATCTATTAAATATCCTTAATGAATATTTAACTGTAAGGTTTAATTAATTTTAAAATTTTACATGCTTTGGGACAGTGGTAACATAATTTAATATTGGAATGCAAGTATTTAAAATAAACTTTATAGGTAAATAGTGAAACTTGCTTATAGATGTATTAGGGAATAGATATAATGTAATGTTCATTTGAATTTGAATCACATATTAGGTATTTAGAAACATTTCATGTCACTAAACTTATACAAATTGTTCATATATATATATGGTGGAATTAGAGTTATGAAAAAACTTTCTCTGAATGTGCCATAGATGCCTTAAGAGACATGGCAAATTCTTGGCTTATATATCTTGTATTCTTGGCTTAATATTGGCCTATGGCAATAATTTTTGCCACAGCTTTTGGAAGAAGGCTGCAAAAGTCCCTTCCAGAGACAATTTATTACTATTATCTCACCATGGAATGTACAGCAGTACTTTGCTATTTTAACCTCCATTACTACAATCTACTTGGAGGGTCAAAAAGAAGGTGAAACCTCAAAGATCACATTTGCTCCATCTTGACTGGCATGTCAAGTATTGCAGACTATCAGCACAAACCACATGATACTTTGGATGCAAACAAAAATTATCACACAAGTAAATTTAGTTTTCAAGAGTATTCCATGAAAATATTGCTCTTAAGAGTGCTTCAAATTTAATAAAATTATTTATAATCATGTTTTGGGAGACTGTTCTCATAGCCAGTAATAGTACTTTCTAATCCCTAGTTTCAACTAACATTTATTTGACATTATTTCTTCTTAGTTACTTGGAGCATAAAACATGTTGAAAAGTTTAGGTTTCTAATTGCTTATCTTTTATTTTTGTAATTTAATTCACCACAGAGAGAAAATAAGAGATTTATTTTGCTGGCTTATAGTCAGCAACAATTGATAGTGGAAGCAGTTTAAAATTGTAATGGACAACACAGTGAACTAAATTCCTAATTTTGTGTCATCTGTTGTTTGGATAAAGAGAAGTTTTAAAGTATTAATTTGAAAACTTAAAATGATCATGTCCCAAATGTTTTGTCAATTTGACACAGCCATACTTGTTGAGGTTTGGGAAATGTTTCATAGCTGTTGCTAACTCCAGAAACAGTCTCTTTGACTTGTAATTACTTCTATCTAGCAATTTGGTTTTTATCCATTCATCAGTGGAAAGGGATGTACAGAGCATTATTTACCAGTCTTGACTTTTCCTAACAACCGTGGCAAATGTATTTCTTATTTTCTCCGAGGCAAATGTCAACAGATCCTCCAGTTTTTCCATTGTATGCCACATCTGAAGTCCAGGGCACTTCATATACTATTAGATGTGATAAAGGATAGTTTAGAGGCACTGCTTTTTGATTCAGCAACAACTGTGAAACATTCCTCAAACCTCAACAAGTATGGTTATATCGGTTTGTCCAAACTCTGGGAGACAATCATTTTAAATTTGAATTAATATTTGTGCTTTCCTTTATCCAACCAAAAATGCACCAAACTGAGAATTTGTTTAGTTCTTTGTGTTGTCCATTACAGTTTGAAACTGTTCCCAGTGTAACTACTTGTTGCTGTTTGCATACTATGCAAGCAGTTTGTCATAGTATGCAAATTCAGAGCAGAGTTATATTTTGCTCTGCTCTGAAGACTCATTATTAACCAATGAAATATTAGCAGCTAAATGAATAAATAAATCTTTTGTGTGTGTGTGTGTGTGTGTGGTTTGTGAATTAAACCACAAACATCAGATGCACAAGAGTATAAAGTTTGGACCAATTTGAATATGCTAAATATTGCTGTACATCCTATATATATGCATGTTATTTTATAGAGCAATTTATCTTGCGATTGCAGCTTTCCCTCTAAATACTCCACAACTTCTTTACCTGTAAAACTCCTTTTGCACAGCTATTTTAATCTCATATTGTGTGACATTATAATTATGTTGGTGGGTTGAAGTTCATAACTTAATTTTTTTGATTTGATTGTTATTTTAAATCAGTACCTACCTGCTACTTGAAGTCAACTTTTAGTGATTTTCCTCCTTAAGAGATGGGAAATAGTACACACTTAATCTAAATTGTTGCATTATACTTGAAGAACAGTTTGCATTAATGCCATATGCTTTCTTTTTTTCTGCCTTTACTTTAGCTCATAATGGTTCACCATTATTAATAAATGAAAATGAATTTTGGAAAAAGGATGATTAAAAAACAAACAAACAAAAAAACCTACCTCATTTCCAGATGAACACTTGTGTTTTTTGAGCATACTAAATTTCTTAATTGCAACAGGAGTTGGAAAGAATAGTATTATGTAAACTAGTTCCAGAAATTTTTAATTTCCCATAATAATATTATTATGCCAAAAACTACTTGAATTACTTTTCAAAACTGCTGTCTCACCTGGTACTAGAAGGCAATTTTTATTACTTTGCCCAGCAGAATATACTGTACTGTACTTGAAAGACCTATGCTGCTAGGTATTCTGAAAGGTAGGCTTTAATAGTCCTAAAAATTTCTTTAGAAGTTTACTGTCTTTCCTTCTATAGTTTAGACTAAAATACATGGAAAAAAGCTGATAGTATTTTGAATACTAGTTCCTGAAATGCTTCATTATCAAATTGACTGACTGAGAGAATATCTAACTGCTATTCTTGCAGGGAAAAAAAAAACCTCCAATAGCATTATCAAAAGATAAAAGTCCTGTTGAATTATGTGGACTCTAGTAATTCTATTTGCGTTTAAGCTTCATTTCTGTAAAAACTAAACAGTTTTCAGAAAGTTACATCTTCCTCTTTAAGCAACTTTTGTATTAAAATAATAACTTATGTAATAGTTAACTCTCATCTTAGCAAACACAATTATAGCAGATTTATTAAATTTATTTCTGGCTGTGACCTTAGAGTATTAACTCATTGTAATAGTGAGAGTCAATTGTAATACTTTCAAACCATTTTGAGTAGTATTCTGAATAAGTATTGGATATATTTGTGTTGTTTTTAAACTAATATTAACTAAACTTATTGATTAGGTTACTGGTATTAGGCAGTAATTTATAAAATAAGATTTACTTCAGTGAACTCTGATCTGCATCATTTTTCCATTTTCAGATATAGAACATTTTAAATATGTGGAAACTGCAGTGGTAAAAGCCATGTGGAAAGTAACAATGGATGTTAACTTTTTTTTTTTTAATAATAGCAAAGAATTGCACTAATGTACACCCTCTATCCAAAAAGAAATGGAACTTTTTGAAAATAGAAGAAACTAGTGGCGCCACCTGTTGTATCTTTTTTTTGTCGAAAGCAGCAACCTTCATTAGTGTTATCAACTGTTTATAACATTTGTTTCATTAGAAGCAGAGTTATAGTGCCAAGAGTGACAGTGTGTTTTGACAAAGTCGATCGTCATGATATTCATGCCATATGCGATGAATTCTCGCTATCATTCGCTTCAAAACTTCGAGATAAAACTCACCATTGACCATTTGGCCAGGCAGAACGAATTTTTTGTGGATAATGCCCTTAGAATCATAGAAACAAATCAGCATTGTCTTTACTTTTGACTTCTCCAAGCGACTTTTTTTCTGATGCCCCTCTTCTGATGGTCTCCACTCAGCACTCTGGCGTTTTGTTTCTGGAGCATACTCAAAACACCACGTTTTGTCACCAGTAACGATCATTTCAAGGAAGTCTTAGTCCTTACGAGCAGTTTTAATGAGGTCCTTGCAGTGTTCAATTCAATACATTTTTTGGTCGTTGGTCATCTTGTGGGGAACAAATCACGAATTCAATTTACAAAGGCCCAAACTCTCGGTCAAAATGTTGTGCACAGTTGATTTTGGAATCCCCAATTCATCTTCAATCAATCTTGCAAACGATTTTGGGTTTTTATGATGAAAGCACACACTTTTTGGATGTTAACTTCACTCAGTCCAGTTTTTGGATGGCCCAGCTTTTTGTTATCCTCAAGCGTTTCACGACCACTTTTGAAATCGCTTAAACCACTCGTAAACTTCTGTATGGGATAAGCATTCATCACCGTATGCTTTTTGAAGCATTTGATGCGTTTTGGTGTAACACAAAAGTCAATCGCAGTTCTCTGTTTGAAACTTATTTTCCAACCGTTTGTCAAAGCACTGTCACTCTTGGCACTATAACTCTACTTCTAATGAAACAAATATCATAAACAGTTGACACAACACTAATGAAGGTTGCTGCTTTCGACAACAAAAAGATACAACAGGTGGTGCCACTAGTTTTGTATGTTCTCAAAAAGTTCGGTTTCTTTTTGGACAGAGGGGTCTATTATGGATTTTATTACCCTTCATGGGTTCGAGCCACATTAAAAAAAAAAAAAGTTTTTATTCTTTAGAAATACCAAAGAAAGGCTAGTGTTCCAAAGAAAAAGTAGAAAAGATGGATGAAAAGGAAAATAAGTTAGTATCTATGGAAATTGGCATTAAAGACTGAAAACATCAAGAGTATTCTCAGTAACAAGAATGCTGTTCATATGCAGTTTAGCCAATTAGCTGTTTAGCCACAACATTTAGTTGAAATAGTAAAAGGATAAAAATGGAAATGGATAATAGAATAAACCTGATATGGTTGGGAGTCGACTTAAATAAGCATATGTGGAACCAAACAAAAATCAGCCATATTATGCTTGCACTATTATATTATATTACACATATTATACTACCATATTAAGTCTTGCACATGGTGAAGTTTAATAAATGACACTTTCTTTTCTTTTTTTTTACATCTTATGCCAGGTTCTGGTAATGTTAATAAGTATGGCTTGGCTAAAAACTAACATTTTTGAGCCAAGCCATACTAAACTAACTAACCTAGCTAAACTAACATAACCTTTTACATGAAGTTGCCATTTTTCACAATTTAAAAATAAAAAAATAATAAAATTGCTTATCAGCTGTTGAGCTGAAATTTAAATTACTATTATCTGTATATAGAGGGTACATATCTGGACATGTCCAAAAATACTCTGCCCAATAGTGTGGATTTACCAGCTAAGAAAATATTGTTTTTTAGTATGGGATAGTTCTGCTGAAGTGTTGCTGTTTCATGGGGTCTATGGTATTTTTATTGGAAAAGGATGGCTGTATGTTATAACTTACTGTATAATCCTTATGAAGTTAAGGGTGTGTATGAATTACTCCCTGCTGACAAGTTAACAAGAATACTCTTGTCTCAGAACCTGTGAATTTTGATGTGAAGGAGCTGGCTGATTGGTTCTGTACAAGTAAAGCATTGTTTATTGGACTGCATATGTTACTACTCAGAATTATGGAATGTGATTAAAAAAGGAAATTCAAATTGCATGACTATTCTAAATGACCTCTATGGAATCGATTGAAAATAAGCAATGTTTCACTTTTGGAAATCAGTCACTGCATTAAAATATTTCTAACTTTTATAAATATGGATTCACAAATTACTTAATCTTCCTCTTCTACCTTTAAGATGTCAAAGTTTTTTTGAAGTCTTAATTATTTTCAACTCGCACTTGCAGGTAATTGGCCTACAGATTTCTCGCATAGTAGAGGTGTCCCTCTCTTCATTGCCTATGCTAGCTGTTGTGGAAGAAGTTCAGGTTACCTGATGTTTTGTTTACCCTACTTCCTGAGATGGGGATAATGTATTTCCCCCCACTCAGGTTTCTCCCACTACCTTCCTCTTTTCTCAACCGGGCTTGGGACTGGCTGTGGCAGAGTTTTCACAGATTATCAAAATATAAAAAATTGCAATTTAAAATCGTTACCTTCTCTCCTCTTTTCCCCTCCTCTTCTTGCAAAAGAAGTGTAGTAGTAGTTTTAAAATCATAGTTTGAAGGTTATAGTTGAGTCTACTAATGTTCCCAGATAAAATCCTATGATATATAGACCATGTGTCATCCCCTTGTTTTATTAACTTCTGGTGTTCCTTGAAGGTACCACTATATATATATATATATTAACTATTAATGTTTTTTAAAATATTGATAGTTATTTATTAATTAAATATTAAAATTAATAGTTTAAAGTATTAAGCAATATTGAGTTTGTTCTGTAATGTCTATTATGAGATGAATGAGAACAGCACTTGATTGCTTGATATTGCATTCATTATTAAGCATTATTACTATTTTCAAGTGTTTTTAATAGATATCTTTTAATTTATATAATTTTATAATCATTTGTAGTAGTGTGATTTTATAATTGAGTGAAATTTATTATTTAATTGAAAGAATGTAGATTTTTTTTTTTTTTTTTTTTTTTAAATTTGCAAAATACATCTGAAACATCTATTGTCTAGCATAAATGAAATTCCTTCTAAAGTTTTTTTCTTTTTACTCAAGTTTAATGTAATCTATTTAGTCTTTTATGAATTATTTTAAAAAGAATCATTTAGCTTTAATTTGAAAAAAAGTAAAGGTCTCTTGAAACTGTTTGATTCTTTAGAATATTTTCTAGTTATATTACTACAGTATGTAACCACTGTTCCTAAGCATCATAAAGCTTGTTTTACGTAAACTATTTTCATCTTTTGATCACCATTTTCATACGGGATTGTTTCAAAGGACTTATTTCTAATTGGCAAAGTTCTTATATAAATAAAGAATTTCAGCAAATTATATGAAATAATTTTGCTGATTATGTTAACAGAGTTTGTTCTTTTAAAGTATCTTTTGAATTAAGTATCTTTTAGTATCTTTTGAATTAAGCATAATATTTTATGAAAATAGAAGCTGGTTTTCATTATTTGCAAATAACTGATAAAATGACTTAATGATGGATTCTCATCCATCATTAAGTCATTTTATCAATCAATCACTCTGAAATAGCAGATTTGTGTAGTGCATTATTTCATAAATGTCATACTAAATATATTCAAGGTATTTATTCTAAAGCATACTGTTAGTGCTTTTTAAAAATGTTGATAGTTAAATAGAAATATTCCGGTTTTGTGACCACATGTTTATTAGAGAACTGATTTTAAAATACTCAAGTGCTAAAAATAACCACAAGTTTCATTAGTCGTAAGACTAACATCTTAAGGAGTAAAGAGAACTAACAGTTTAAAGCAGAAACTATAAGGAATTATGAAAAAAAGTTCATTTGTTGTTATTATGAAAACATCAAAAAGGTTCATCAAAAAAATCGAATAACACATCTATACAACTGTTAATGCGTGTTAGTTGGAGACAATGCTGTTTGTTGTGTTCTGTGGTTCACGCTCACTCTGTCTGAGGTCTGAAGTGGGTAAATTTTTAATAAATGATGACCAAACTTGATTTAAAATCAAACCTTGGTTTTTGGTGCATTGCATGGGAATTTTAATCAGTCATATTGCTGCTTCTTTGAATTTTCTTGTGAAACAATTCTTATCAATATAGAAAACCAACAAACACAGGAAGATTTCTTCATGCTACCTCACACCACCACCACTACCCCCCAAGCAAAAAAATAGGTCTAATGAAAACCTTAAGGAATAAAGCATACAACATCCCCAGTACAGAAGAAAAGCAGAAAAAAGAAATACAATATTTAACACAGATCCTACAACTGAATGGTTACACAACTAAGATAATTAAGAAAATTCTCAACACAGCACCTACAAAAAACCTAAATAAACAAGACTTCAAGAATGCAGTCACCCTTCCTTATATCAAGAACGTAACAGCCAAATTACTCTACAGGTACAACATAAAAGTGACTTTCCTGCCACTTGAAAAAATATCAAGATCTCTTCATCCTTCAAAACCTCCACATCACCCAATGAAAAAACCAGGGGTTTATAATGTTCATTGTTCCATTGGCATCTGCTACATAGGCCAGACAGGGAGATCGGGGGAAATCTGCATGAGCGAACATCAAAAGGACGTACAAAAGAAGAGAGAACATAAATCTGGCTTATCATATCACACAGCTTCTACCGGTCATGATGTACTCTGGGATAGAACAAACATATCCTATATTGATAAGAATTGTTTACCAAGAGAATTCAAAGAGATAGCAAATATGATTAAAATTCCTATGCAATGCAACAAAAACGAAGTTTGATCATCGTTTATTAAAAATTTACCTAATTCAGACCTTGGACAGAGTGAGCATGAACCACAGAAGGCGACAACAAATAGCATTGTCTCCAACTAACACGCATCAATGGTTGTATAGATCTGTTATTCAATTTTTTTAACAAACTTTATTGATGTTCATAATACCAACAAATGAACTTGTTTTTCGTAATTTCTTATAGTTCATGCTTTAAACTGCTAGTTCTCTTTACCTCTGAAGATGTTAGTCTTATGACTAACGAAACTTGTCAGGTTATTTTTAGTACTTTTTTAGTATTTTAAAAACAGTTCTCTAATAAACGTGTAGTCACAAAACAGGAATATTTCTATTGAACTTCTTAACCACAGAAATCTATGCATGAATTGTTGATAGTCATTTTAATATTAATAACTTATTTAAGAGCACAACTGAGAGTGATTGTCTTTCTTTGCAAATAAGGACTTGCTTCAGAAGTCCCCCACCACACATTATTAGTTTTTGTTTTGCTTACCTGCCCTTTGTGAATTGTATGAGTATTTGGTATCCAGTGTAATATTCTGTTATGATGAGCAATTAAATACTCTTATTCTTTCAGGCCTCTTTTTATGAAAGTTCAGGTAAGCTAGTTTTATAGAAGGGAATCACTTCGTTCTTTTAGAGCTGGTTATTTCTACTTATTTCCATATGCAAGCACACGAAACAAAAGTTTTTTTTAACAAGAAAAATGTAATAAATATGAGTTTTTAGTAGTTTATATGGCATAGATGCTGACTATATGAACATATAGACACAAAGATTTATTATTAATCTAAATAACCAGATATTTCAATTTGAAACTTAAAAATAATCTTCAGTGTAACTGACAATTCAAAAACGTAAACTGGTTTTCAGCAAGATATAAGCCATGTACTAAGAGTGGTCATAGTACGTTAGATATAAAATTGGTGTGTGTGTGTGTGTGTGTGTATATATATATATATATATATATGTATTCTTGATCTTCTACTCGGTTGTAATGATACATTTTAGAGAATAAATTTTAAATGACTTTAAACCGAGATAAAATATTAAATTTTAATGATAATGATACAACCAGTTTCAGAAAAATACAACGTTTTTGTGTCGATTATGTATTGCATTTTTTGCTTGTAATTCTCAGTTTTTTGTAACTTCAATTTTTTATTACTGTGTTCTACCTTTAGTAGATTTAGTAGATACCTGAAGAATGCTGTAAAAGGCTGAAATTAGTTGTATCATTAAAATTTAATATTTTATCTCGGTTTAAAGTCATTTAAAATTTATTCTATAAAATATATATATGTTACTCCTAATAATAATAATATATATATATATATGTATATATCATTTGCCATTAATAAGAATAAGACTTTCCTAATTTTTTTTTTTTTTTTTTTTTTTTGATAAGGAGACATTAATTATGGTTCAAGTTGGTATGACATAGAAGCGTAGTACTCTTTAAATAAGTATTTCAGTTTTGAAAAGGCATCTATGTAAAGGTTGCCTCCTAGATCAAAAGATTCTGTAGCCATTGTTGATTCCATACTGAGCTATATGCAACATCTTTACCATCTTTACTCTATTTTAAGAGAGGAGGGATGTAGGACTGATGTTTGTGCAGTCTCTTCTGAATGTAATATCATTTTTGTTCAATATGAGAAGACATTTACAAGAGAGGCAAACACTGGGGAGGAAGGAAGATGACTGCTTATCCTGAGTGGAAGGTAGCATGTGGAAAGTTCATTGTGAAAAGAAAGTAGGCACCAACTTTTTTTAGGATCCTTGAAGTTGGTTGAGAGATTCCAGCTGTAATGGGATAGGAACTCTATACAGGGTTATTGTTCTTAGTATCAGGCTTGTAAGTCTATTATTGTAAATCTAGTTTAAAGTAAGAGAGTTAGAGCAGATGACATATGCTCTGTTCAGAAGCATAATTTTAACGATGCCAATTTTTTGAGGAGGATGATGTGCTAAGTCATGTTGTTCATATGGAACTTAGTGAAGATAGGTTTACATTATACTGAAGTTGTCTATGCATTAGTTGAAAAGCAGAACAAGATGTTAGATGTCTTTTTCCATAGTAAGCATGATTCAAGGGAATAAAGGAAATTGAAGGGAATTCAAGGTCTAGGAATAAAGGAAGATCAGCTTCAGATAAGATACATGGATGATTTTTGCTAAGGGGCCAATACCTACACTCTTGAATTGCATTCACTGTGGAAGAAGATGGGAATTTAGCTTTCCTTGACATTCTCCTCATCTGCTGTGCAGACAGTTTCAATATATTGTAAACTTCCTTCATTGTCCATACATACATGACACTTGGCGCATGCATACTTTTTAGAAAATTATTATTAAAATGCTCATAATATTATTAATTATAATTATATAATATTATTAAAAGCATTATTAAAATGCTTCACAACAGAGCACACTTGGTATAACTTGGTAGCCTGCTTTCTTTCCTGTTATTAAACTTTCCAAGGAAAAAGCAGTCCCCCACTTTAGGGGGGGGGCTGCTTTTTCCATTGAAGAGATTCCATAGAAAAATTGAAGACATTCTATTGAAGAAACTGTAGGGACAAATTCTTTATCCTCTCTCTCTCTCTGTGTGTATATACAATATTAACCTAAGCTTGATTTGCTTGCTCAGCCTTAAGTAAAAAGCTGGTTATAATACACTAATTCAACCCCTACCCAAGGGCCTATGAGTTGTGGAAATACCTTCTGAATATGAATGCTGTGCCATACAAAGCGGCCTTTGTATGGTACAGCATTCATACAACTTTCATTTTCTTTTGCCAAATTCAACTTCAACTTGCAACATGTGATACTTTGTAATTTTTCAATTTCTTTTTCATCAATTCGGCTATCCCTTGTTACTGATATTTCGATAAACTGAACACCCTTGTTTTCAACCACTGTTATATTGGGTGTATTACATTCCAAGCTTTTGTCAGTCTGGATTTTGAAATCCCAGAGTATTTTAACTTTTCTCAATCACCTTTTGGTCAACTTTATGCTTCTAATAGTCTTTAGATACTTTAAATCCATACTTTTTAAAAATAAATGCCAGTGAATTATCTTAGCTACATTATCATGCCTTTTATGGTACTCAATTTGTGTGATTT
The DNA here is from genome assembly GCF_054136105.1 of Typopeltis vanoorti. NCBI lineage: Eukaryota > Metazoa > Arthropoda > Arachnida > Uropygi > Thelyphonidae > Typopeltis > Typopeltis vanoorti. Next base: position 44,904,610 of record NC_143568.1, read on the forward strand.
TGCTGCATCCACTTATGTGGTCTGCCATTTCTTCCTTCTCTTTGCACTATCTAAACACCCACAAATTTGGTTTAGTTCAGCACAGAGTCAACATTGACCACAGAATCTTCTAGTATGGGAACTAGGTTTTACATATATGCCATTTAAATTTGATACTTATTCAAAGAGAGAAAGAGAGTGCTTTAGCATTTCTACATTGTCCCAACTTGAATTGTAATGACTGTTTCCCTACCACAAATTTATGGAAGTCTTATCCTTATTAATTGTAAACAATTTTTGTATATGTATGAATTTTACATCTTCCTTGATCATTGTATACGTTGCCACTCACCGCAGTGAAGAGTTACAAGAGCCACATGTGTAAGTGCTTTGTGTTTAGGTTGTGAAATTGAAATGTTAAGTTTATTAATCATAAGTTGTGTTCAGCCAGGTAAAACATTTGCAGAAGTGCACTCGAGATAATGAAACTTTATGGCTGTAATTGTGTGTATCATACACTTGTTTTAAGTGGCTTAAATGATTCTGCCATGACAATCACTAGAAGATGAACATCCTAAACCATCAAAAACAGTTCACACATACCAGAATTAGTTGAAAGTTTGGGGAATCGCAACTGGTGACTATGCAACTCTCAATGATTTCAGGAATCTACATGTTGATAAGGAAACATATAATTACCCATGTTTGGAGGGGAAAAAAAGTTAGTGCACGGTTAGTTCTGCACAGTGAGCAAATTAAAATATTCCAGAAAACTCGTTCAAACAGCTGAAAGAAACTCAAACTTCATGAACCATTACGAGTAATGAGATGTGTTTGCAGTATAACCCTGCAATGGTGCAATAAAGTGTTGAATGGTAGTCAAAAATACTCTCATAACAGTGCCAATCACCTGTTCACAAAAAGTTCATTCCAAATGGTCAAATTGTTAACTGTTTAATTTTAGATGTTTGAAATGTTTACTGCAGAGAATCAGTCATGTGCAGTCTCATTGCCAAAAATAAGTCAATTGGTTCCCTTTTCACTAAAAGGGAACCAATAAAGTACTCATAATTATTTTTAGCTATCAAACAAATTTGCAAACTATTGTATCTATCATATTTGCCAGACTCGGCTCCATGCAACTTTTTTTTTGTTTTTAATACTGAAGGCCCCACTAATAGACATCATCAGAGCTGTGATCACAGAAAACGAAAGTCTTCAATGAGTCACTCAGTTTACTTTGTCACAGGGTTTTTTCTTTTTTTTTTTCCATTGAGAAAGCTAAATTCCACTGATTTTGGGCTACTTTGAGATCCCCCCCCCCAATCATCTAAGTTCCATTTACACAGCACATGTTAAGTGAATTAACCATAATTGCTAAATTATAGTTGATTAGAGACATTTACATGCATTTCGATTTATGTTATTTGTACTAGTAGAAAAATGTCCCAAGCATAGATTCGTTCAAACTTAACCTCCCTACTGGCAAGGTGGATGAAATAGTGAGACCAAATTACACTTCTTATCCGTATCATTCAATGGGTGTTACAGAATCATATCCAGATTTACCTGGACGTCTATAGACGTCATGGCTGGTTTGGGGGGGGGGTTAAAGCACAAACAATATACAGTATTCTTATTATAGTTCCTACATTTTAATCACCTTGGTTCAGTAGAGAAATTACTTCATTTGCAGTCTTATTAATATTCCTGTGCTTAGCATTATTAGAACTAAGATAGTATCTTATCATTATGTATTAGTCCTCACAGCCTATTATGGTTGCTGGAAATTTTCATAAAGTTTTTATGAGCCTAATTTTGGTAATAAGTACTTAATCCTATCTTCATAATCTGTCTTTGTGCGTTTTCTACAGTTTGTTTAGAGAAAATACTCAGAGTTAGAGAAGGAAAAAAATTTTCTCATTGCCAGATGAGAGGCACTAACCCACCTTCAGTTGAAAGGTTTTATAAATTTTCTTTTCCTCTTAGACTGGATTCAAACCTAAGGCTTTCCAGTAGTTATTTCTTACTACTGATTGTACTGTGTTAGCACACTTAAGAGAAGTAGTAGAATGAATATTATGAATAAATTGCAAACAAGACATATATATAATTAAAGAAATTGAAGCCAAGAGATACCAAAATAGGAAAAAAAAAAAAAATTGAATGCATAACTCGTTTTGTCTTCTTAAAGACTTCATTGGATGCATAGCATGAAAAGAGAAATACAAAAATATACATTGTAAGAGAACGACAGCTATAAATTAACTTGCAAATGTATTGCTAACATTTGAAGGAATTCTGGATGTCATATTTTTAGCTATGTGGCCAGTAGGAGGAGAAATGACTGTGGAAGAATGATACTGTGGGATAAAAATGGGAATAGAGTGACTGATGCAGCAGACAGTAGAATTGTTCAATGAACACTTTATTGGAGTATTTCATCCTGGAGGAGTCAATTTTAATGCTAGAGGGATAGGACAGGTTCAAGGTTTAGAAGTACAGGAGGAGATTGTGTTTCAAATACTGAGTACTCTGGATGTCAGTAAAGCTGTGGGACTGGATGGTATTTCACCACGAGTTTTGAGAGAATGTGCTAGGGAACTGACAGTGCCTTTGACCTGGCTTTTCAATGAAAGTCTGGCTGCTTGGAAAGGTGCCCATGGAATGGAAGGAAGGTGAGATAGTGCCATTGCACAAGGGTGGTAGCAGACTGGAAGTGTCTAATTATAGGCCAGTTTGTGTGTCATCAGTAGTTCTTAAGATCTTGGAGAAATTAGTTACGGACTGTATACAACATTGGGCAGATGAGGGTAATGTTATCTGTGAGAGTTATCATGGATTTGTGAGGGGGCATTCTTGTTTTAGTAATATGCTAGCCTTTTATAATAAAGTTACAAGAGCAGTAGATGAGGGAAAGGCATATACTGCCATTTTCTTGGATTCAGCGAAGGCATTTGGCAGGTGCCACATGATAAGCTGATATTTAAGTTGCACACATGGGTTTGGATGTCAGGTTAGTCAACTGGATTCAGGATTGGCTGTCCAATAGGTATCATAGAGTTGTGTATGGTGGAGCAGTTTCAAGGAGGCAGAGGGTTACAAGTGGGTTCCCACAGGGCTCAGTACTGGGACCTACAGGGTGTTCGGGATAAATTTGACATATTTATAATTAATTATATTTTTCCGTAAGTTACATGTATTAACACACACTTCTCTTCATTTAAAAGTTTGGACCCTTCTTCATTCACATACAAGATGTCAGAAAGGATGGATAGCTGGAACCCACCTGAATCATGGAAGAGAATAACTTGTATCATGATGATTCGTGCCCGCCATCAAAATAAGGATATTATGACTGCTGCCCAATGCTCCCTGAATACAGTAAAAACAATCAGGCATGAACTAGAGACTTGCAATGGTGACTACGAGGATGTAGCAAGAAGAAAGATCCCTAGCAGACGATCTGATTGCGTTCGTACAGCAGAATTCCTCGCAAATTTGCAGGAACAGGTGTTGAAGAACCCTGGCATTGGAATTCGGGCTTTGTTCGTGGAGTTGCTAACTGTAGTCAAGCCCTGGATAACAAAGGGTAGCCAATGGTAGGCCGTATGTATGGCAGCAGGATTCGGCCCCTTGCCACACCTCTGGGAAAAGTCAAAAATGGTTGTCTGAAAATTTCTACGACTTCACCAGTCCAAATGTTTGGCCTCCAAACTCCCCAGACCTTAACCCCATGGATTATTTTGTATGGGGCGCAGTTGAAAAAGACACCAATCGCACTTCCAGTAATACAAAAGCCCAGTTAATGGATAAAATTAAAACAGTTTTTGCGGCCCTTCGCAGGGAGACTGTAGCATCAGCTTGTTCGAGGTTCCGAAGCAGAATTGAAGCTGTGATCGATGCTAATGGTGGTTATTTTGAGTAAATCTTGTTGATAGTATTGTAATTAACTCTGCCTGTAATGTTTTTTTGTCAATTCATTAAATTTAATAGATACAAAGAAGATTTTCTTTTTCCTTACGAAACTGTCAAATTTATCCCGAACACCCTGTATATTGTTTAACCTTTATATCAATGACATTGCCAGTGGATTGCAGGGGGGATGTTCAGTTGTTTGCAGATGAAGTGAAGCTGGGAAGGGTGATTAGTAATAGTGCAGATGTGGTAGTCATGCAGGAGGATTTGAATAAGCTAGACAGATGGGCAAATGAATAGCAGTGTCTGTTTAATGCAGCAAAATGCAAGGTCTTGAGGTTTGGGACACATCGATGGGATGCTGCATACTCTACTGAAGGAGATATACTGGAGGAAGTAGGGGAGACAAGAGATCTTGGGTTGATGATTGATAGAAACCTGAAATTTAGGAGAAGTATTGCAAAGGTGGCGAAGGTAACACAGAGGATTGCTGCAATAATGAAAAGAACACTGACCTGCAGAGATAATAGGGTTATCATTCCGTTGTATAAGTCTCTGATCAGACCACACTTGGACTATTGTTCTCAGATTTGGTCCCCAGGATTTGAAGGGGATAAATTAACTGTGGAAAGGGTACAAAGGTGGATAACAAAGATGGTTTCAGGACTCTACAAGGATAGTTATGAGGATCGGCTGAGGGAATGTGGACTGCAGAGTTTGGTGGATAGAAGAAGGAGAGGTGATATGATTGAGTCTTTTAAACTGTTGAGAGGTGGTTGACACTGGGGAGTTCTTTTGCTTGGTTGAACAGTGGGAAGGAGTGATGACAAGAGGCCATCCCTGGAAGTTACAAAAGGAATCTGTGAGCAAGAGGGTGAGGAGTGGTTTCTTTGCATGGAGGGTGGTTGAACCATGGAATGCATTGCCTGATGGGGTGGTGAGAGCGAGAACTTTCAATGAGTTCAAGGAGTGGTATGATAGACTTTGCGTTTCTTGGGGGGGGGACCTCCCTCAATGAGTCTTGATAGACTTTGTGTTTCTTAGGAAGGACCTCCCATGATGAGTCTTTTGACTCCATGGAGGCCTGAATAATAATAATAATAAAAAAATAATATGGAAGAACTTGTAAGAGGCTATATGTACATGTATGACAGAACTAGAGCTAGCACACTGTCTAACCACGCTCTTAATTCTGCTCACTCTCACGATGAAGATTCTGTCATTGGTACATATCCATTTCTTGGAAATGGATATGTACCAAACCACAACTGCATGGGCAAGGTTCATCATGCTATGTAATGAATCGTGTGTTTGTAGCTGGTATAAATTGGAGGAATATGATGCTCCCAAGTCAGTGTAACTATGTCTGAGTGAAATGGTTGCGAGAAGGGAACTGACAGAGCTTGAAAGAGGCATTGTAATAGGATGCCATGTTGTGGACTTATCTGTTTGGCAAATTATTGACAAATTGGGCCATCCCAGGTCAACAGTCAATGATACCAACTGAAATGGAAGCACAGCAAGTGCTACCTGCAGTGGACGACTCACCAAACATGACTGTAGGGTGCTGTGAAGGATGATATGTAATATTTGTTGGCTGACATGTTGATTGTGGAGTTCTGAGCATTGACTGGAAAACAAATCTACACAAAAACATTCAGGGCAGAGGCTCACATCATGAGTTTGTAGGACAACAATACAGAAGCCTCGCATTGTAATGCAGTGACAAATTACGCTACATACTTTATCTAGCAGATGGGTGGGCATGGTAGATGTACGGTGAATGTCTCTTACCAGAGTGCATAATCCCAATTATGAAATTCGGAGGCAGAGGTGTTGGAGCACATTGGGTGAAGTCAAAGGATGTCTGTCCCGCAACAGTTCAGGACCTCATTACAGGCCCTACAGGAAGAACGGTCCAAAATTCCCATCGATTGCTATTGTGTGCTTGTGGAAAGTATGCTCTGTAGGATTGCTGTGGCTATGACTGTTTGTTCCAATGAAGTCAACAGATACCACATTGTGTCTGTTGACTTCTTTCCAAGCAGTGCGTGTGTGTGTGCTATTTATTATTTGAACACACAACTAGTTTCATCTTCTTAGAAGACTTCATTGGATACATAATGTGAAAAGAAAAATACAAGAATATACATTACATGAGAACAACAACTATAAATTGACTTGCAAACCTATTGCTGACATTTGAAGGTATTCTGGATTGCCATAGCATTGTTGGGCATGTTTACACAAGCATGAACTTGCGTGTGTGCGTGCTACAACTGGAAAGCTGAAGAGTGACAATCAGATAGGTTAAAGCTAAGGTTAGTATTAAGATAGACCAAGCTAAGGAAAGTTTCTGTTGTGATTTGACAGTTCTTCTCTCCAGCTCATTGTAGCATCTAAAAATGTTTTCTGATTTGTGACAGAATCTTTGTTAGGGTAGGCAGAATTACTCATGTGATTAGGTTGGAAAGACCAATTTGATTCTCGCCAGTGACGTGAGGGACCTTTACCCAGCCTCTTTCAACAAAAGATGAGTTAGCCGGTCTCATACAGAGGTAGGCGGTTTTTTCACTTGAAACAGGCAAACTGGCCCCACGAACACACACATCTACAGACATAGGACACATCAGACGGCATAGGGCTAATCACCTTATTCTTGAGATGCAGTTGGGAAGTCTAAGGACAGCTAAGAACCTTAAGAGTTCAGGGTTTGTGAAGCTTAAGAAGAAGAAAGCTTAATTTATAGGCATTACTTCTACACACACACACACACACAATATGGCTTTGCTCTTTGCTTCTAAATCATTAACTGTAATGAACACAAGTGAAACATTTATGGTGACTTGGAAGGGATATGACTTTAATGGATATGCAACCAGACTTCCTAAAGTATTGCTATGTTATTGTTATGTGAGCGGGATAGTCAAGCCTAAAGACTGCTGTGATGTGGTTACAAGATGGCTAGTTCAATCAACAGTGCCAGTGAGGAAAAGTGTTCATATCCTCCTCTTTGAAGCTTGGGAAAAAAAAAAAAGTTCTCTTGCTCACCACTTGAAGTTACTTTTTTTTTTTTTTTCACATTTTATTATTATTGTTTTATTTGTTTATTTTTTAAATGAGTGATTTTGGTTTCTGGTATTTAAAGGACAAGTTTTCAAGAATAAATGATGCAAAAATTAAAATCCTTTTATTGGCCTATAAAGTTGTCAGTTTGAAAATCTAGTGGAAGATACTACAGGCATTCCAAGCAATAATGTAACATCGTTAAAGATCCACTTTTTGCATTTGCAATTGAATTATTTCTTTCCTCTTAATGATACAGTTCCATCAGGATATTTTTTAGGATATAAAAGAATGATAATCAGACAAGTAGTGTCTAATTATCCAGTATACTTCAGTTTTTGTTAGCTCTTAATCTGAAAAAGTACTTCCTCTAAACTGTCAGCTGTAAGCAGAAGACTTTAAAACTATAAGGAAACTTACATATTTGTATACTTATCAGTTTATATGAAACTCAATAATTATATCAGCATGCAATTTTAATTCTTGAAAATCTGGAGGTTAAATCAATTTTAATCTCATTTGAATTCAGTACATCAAAATTAATCGGATTTACCTACTTTGCATCAAGGCAAAATATACATTTTCAGTTTGTTGCTCAGAGTAAACACCTGAAAGCCACACCCACAAAGTAACAGGAAACTGCATCATGCTACTCATTTCCCAATGTTTCCTTTGACTGGGTTCTTGAGTAGTCCTGATTTGGAAACTTGGCCATGAAAACATCAGCCAGTATATACTCCATTCACAAATAAGTAATTTTACCATGTTATTGATGTTTTGTAAACAGTTCTTAGAAAAAGATGAGCCCTGACTTTATGGGCTGCTGGTTAAATTCTGACGTCGCCTATTTTCTGTTATTTTTTCAGTTTTAATATTCTGTTCAGCTATGACATGATGCAGGATAAAAATGTGTTTAGAAGTTGGTAGTTACTAGAATATTAGTGACTCAACAAAACAAAAATAGTCCTAGTTATTTTTTGCTTTTTCAGTGTTGATGACACCACATAACTTGAATTGATTTTGGCTGTAATTCCATCATCACATTCCTGATATGTATCCTTAAGGAGGGAGGGGATCAGGATATTATGAGAATACTGCATGAAAGGATTACATCATTACTACCTGCTTATTGACAGTTATCCTCCAATTTAATCTGTTATCTGTCAGGGCTGCATTATCAGATCTTATATTTTGTCTTCTGAGGTAAACTTCTTACCATATAATCTACTTAGATCTTGGTCTTCCTCTAAACCTTTTTGCTAACCTTTCATCTTCTATTCTGTTTAAGTGGTCATACCACCTCATTAGCTCTGCTTACACATTCCTGCATGCTAACACTGTCAAGTTCTTTCTTAATATCCTCATTTTTTATACGATTTTACTATTCTACTGTAATTCCAACCAACCAGTATTTGCAAATGGACAGATAGCTTTACATTAACAAATACATGTTATTCAGTTTGTTAATTGACAGTCCATTTGATCTGAACTTTGTCCATAATAATTTCTTTTGTTGATTAATATCTTAAGAAAAGATGGACATACACTATCATTTCTTGAAAGTTGCTGTTATTGGATATTAGTTCTACTATTAATAGGCTATTGTTATCATGGATACGTGTTATCTACTGTAGTCACTGTTACTGATTTTTTTTTTTTGGTATCAGATTACTTTTAATAGTTAATCATGATTACAATTTGCACAGTTTGACTACTTCTATCTTCTGTATATGAAAAAAAAGCTGCACATGCCTTGAATTATCATGGAGAAATGCTGAATTCATACGTTATGATATTTGAAAATTTTGCTAATCTGTTTAGTAGAATGTAACATGGTAACTTGATTTAAATTAAAAGATAAGAATTGGTGAATTAAAAGGAGAATGATTGTTTCACAGATAACAAATGTGTACTGAAGGAATAAACAATCTTTTTAAGAAAAGGAATGTGATAGACTGTTTTTTTCACACTGTTACAGTGTTTGTAATATATACTATTATTATCTCTGAAGTTTGACTAAAGGAGTATTCCAGAGATAAACAGTTCATGCAAAAGAGTTTTTATAAGATGAAAAGAGTGAGGCAAAAGAAGACAATGTAGCCATCTAATTGGTCATGAGTTTCTACAAAATGTGCTAGGGACCATATGCACATTTTATATATTAACATTATAGTGCAGTTAGTAGCATCAGCTTCTTCTGGTTGAAATCCTATCTGAATACGAGGAACATTTATAAGTGCTTTTCAACTATGAGTTAGCTGGTATCCTATGGAGTAGAGTATGGCATGATAGCGTTTCTTTTCCCTTTTCCCAACATATGTGGAATAGTGGACTATGAAGATAGAATTACTTGTTATGTCTTTACCAAAATTAGTTATATAGGAGTCGCTTGCTTAGCCTTAACAGACCATTGGGTTTAATACGTAAAAGAAAGATGAAATGGATCGAAATGAATGGGCTATTGAACTTTTTTAACATAAAGCTAAAATTAAATTATTTACAATTTTATATGTAAATATTGTACTGCATGTAAATTCAGTATGCAGTAAGTGAATATTGCCTTTGGGCTAAGAATCATTTTAAGCATTTCTGAATAAAGTAATCATGTTAAATAAATATTTGCAAACAATCTTTGACACACACTTTATCTATGCTGATAATTTCAATTAAATGAATGATTTTTTTTACTTAATTCCAAAAATTAGAAGGAACTCTATTTTGTATCATTAGTTCTTTCATGCAGTTCACAGATAAGTAATACATAGTAATTCTGTTTTTATTTCATATATGTTTGACAAAAATAATAATCAGAATATGGCATTTAGAAACTTATAAAATATTGGCTAACTGAGAAAATTATTGCAAATATCAGAATGTTTCCCATGGTTTTCAAGAATATGTTTGAAAGGTCTTTTCTTGGCAAGTACAATTTTAGTTCATTGTACTTGCCATTACAATGAACTAAAATAGAATGAACATAATAGCAGCATAAATCACTGTTTTCAGAGATGGCATCATATGTATTTCAAGCTGGATAAAGCAAGTATGAAAATACTGAGAGATTGTATGTGCATGCCTGCAGTTCAGTGTGACATTGAGGCCAAATTACAGAGGCCAGTATCATACTGGAGAGTTCATGCACAATCGTGTTTATAGCATATTGACAATGTTACATTAATTGGAATGTATCCAGCCAATGATCCTGTGGTCATATACAACTTGCTGTTGTAAGAGAACAAGTCTTAAAACAGCAAGTTGAGTGAGAGAAAATTGTAAGAAATGTGCTGTTTAACACAAGGGTCACAATCATTCATATGGTACATTGAATGATTGGGAATACAACAATAATCTGTTAAAAAAAAAAAAACAAAAACAACAACAAAAAAAAAAAAACAGAATGAGTAATCACCTTACACAAATGGGATATAATATTGGATGACCTCAGTTCTATTTTTATTAGCTGATAACAGACAGCTATAGGTAAAATGGGCACAGTAATATTAACACTATACTTCAGGAGCAGAGAGTTGTACAGTTCGGTGAATTTTGATTCCAGTTTTACTCTATCAGAGTGGGGTTAGAGCATTGGTAATAGCAGCATAAATCACTGGACTAGTTATACCAGGTGACAACACTTAAAAAGTGGTGGTGATTATATGGAGAATTTTCTTTCACTCCTTTAAATCTCCTGGTGGACTGAAATATTATTACTGATCAGTTTTGTATTTAATGGAATAATGTACAGGGCTATGCTCTGCCATGTTATAAGGTGTGGATCATTAATCAGAAGGGTATGAGTGACTTAACCATATTTCATTGGTATGCTCAACACTAGATCTCAACTCAATTTGAGCATCTGTAGAATGAGGTGGAATGAATTGTTTGCCAGTGCGGTTTAGTCTGAAGCAACTGTGGAATATGATTGATACTTCATGAGGCACCATCCCTATGAAATGCTTTTGATACCTTGGAGTGAAATCTGAACTCCATAAGCTGGCCTAATTTCTCTTAATGAACTGAGACTGTTCTGAAAGCTGAAGACCGTCATGTATCTAGTAAACTGGATACTTGGGTGTGTGTATGTGTGTGCACATCCATACATGCTTGTATAAGCTTTCTGAATTTTATGTTATATATAATGAATATAACAGTTCCCTTGATACTCATTTGGATTGCCTTGCATCTCCCGAACTTGATATGTAATTATTTTGAAGAAATCTGTTTCCATATTTTTATTTTATTTTATTTTTTTACCTAAAGAATTCTATCACATGATTTCAAAGGCTGTCTTAGGGTAAAAGTGACACATTAATAAACATTTTATTAATTGGATTTCATTTAACAATAGTTAGATTAATTACAGATTGTTTTTGAATTTAATTGAGAATTTCAGGTATATTTCCATTTGAAATTTATATTTCAACTTTCTTTTGATTTTATATAAAATAAATTTTAAAACTTAAAATTTGTTTGCCAAGAATTTTTAAGCAATTTAAATTGGAAATTTAAGCACAACTAAATTAAATTTTATTTAATTTCCAATTAAATTTAATTGTAAACATTACAATTTTGCAATTGTTGGAGTTTGCATCAAATATTTTTGTGATATTTTTATTGTGTATGTTGACAAACTTTTCTAATTTGAATGATTTTCAATGTTTTTAGTTATTAATGGTGTGAGGTCTTGCATAATTCACTGAAGAATGTTATGTTTTTGAAATTGTTCACTAGATATGTCATAACAGATTGCTCGCTGATTTACTTGCACACTGCTTTAACTTCAGTAGTCTATAAAAAAAAAAAAAAGGAGGGGGCTTTGCTCCACATAATCAGCTGTAATGGAAAATAACTGATTAAGTGATCTAAATTTTCAAGACATTTTATTTGAAAACATGCATCTGAAAGTAACCATTTTTAAGGTTCATTGCATACAAGATAGTCAGAACTCTTCTAGGTTCCAGTGCATTTTTTACTAATTGAGATAGTAGAATGAACAGGCATTTATAGAAACTGAGCAGGAAAGCTAAAAAGGTTATGGTATGTGTGGTAAGAAGATAAACTGCATTGCTAATCTGAGACAGATCTCACTTCATTCAAAGCAAAGAGATAGATGATCTTTATTTCTCAGCATGATCCTTACCCACCACCACTTACTTGCTTTGTTTAAAGTCTAAAGCTGGTTGTCCAGACTATCTCATCCTTGGTATACTGATAGTCCTGAGGGACTATCAGTGTACTCTAAATTCTTAATCTTTTGTGGATAGGTGCACTTATCAGTTTTAAAAAAAAAATTAAATGGAAGGTTAGAACCATGATAAATTATGTTCCATAGATTACTTGATGATAATAATGTTTATCAGATTGCATTTCATAGATAATATCCAACTTGACTTCTGCTTATTACAGGATTACTCTATCAGACTTTGAGAAATTGTAATGGCAGTAGCAAATATTAAAATATTAAACCTTTGCCATCCTGTGAAAAGTTTAATTTACAAATATTTTCTGAAGCAGTTTTTTATATTGAAGCAGTTTTATGAGTCACAAATCAGAGGTATTGCTATGTAAGACTGTTACCAAGTAGTAATAATAAATGAATATTAATTCAAATCAATACCAATCTTGATTGAGCAATCTTTTTTGCAAATTTAGTTTTCAGAAAAATATTCTTTAGTGAATTATTTTGTTTCATAGTATTTTTGTACAGTTAACATGTCATTTTATTGCATCCATGTTTTAATATACTCTTCACCCATTCCCATGCTCAGAATGTATAGTAGAATTTTAACAGATATTTAACAGTTTAGCTGAATGCTCTCAGCATGAAGTTTCTTGAGTTATGCTCTCTTTTTTGTTATGACATCTGCAGTTTATTATAGTTTTGGAATAAACATGTCATTGCACTAGATAGATTAAGCTTTATTTCTTTTCTTATAGAAATTAAACTTGACCCATTAATTTTAATGCCATTTAATAAAATCACTGTTATAAATTTTTATTCTACTGGTAGCTATTAACTTGTAATGACTATTCTAAATTATTATTTAGAGGCAGTAATACTGTATTTGGATGAATGTGAAACTTAGCCAGTTCAAGTTGATTAAATTATGTTTTAGCTATTGGATTTTAAGGAGTTGACTGATATCAAGATTTCATCTTAATAACCATTAGATATTAGTTAGAACTCTGTAGATATTGCCTTTAGAAGGTAACAAGAATTCATTGCCAGAAGGGAGGTGAGTGTGGAGAAAACCTTCCATGGTGAGTCTTATGACTTCATGGAGATTTCATAATAATGAAAAATTTTTAAGGATGGAGTGTTATGCATGTAATTCCTTATCAGCCCAATAGTTTTTTTATGATAGCTTCATAGCAGTTGTGAATGTCCTTCTAAACTAGCCCTACAAGGATGAGATCCAGTTCATGAAATCATTATTATTATTATTACCTGACACCTCCAGGGAGTCCAAAGACTCATCGAGCGAGGGCACCTACTCCACAACTTTCTGTCTCCACCACTCAATCTACCAACTATCACAAATCGCAACTACCTTCATCATTTACACCAACGCCATCTACTGCCGACCACCACCATTAGTATTTTCACAGACAATCACAAACATCCATGCCCATGGCAGGATTCGAACCTGCAGCCTTTTGGCTGGAGAGCAGATATGCTAACCACTCGACCAACCAGGCTGGCAAATTGTTATATATCATTATATCGTCTTTATTGTTAATAGGAGTTCAAACAACAGTTACTGTTAGTTTATAGATATCCCAGCAAAACGGATACAAAGAAATGCTTTAAACCAATATAAATATATAATATTACTATTTAGGCTATAAGCAAGTAGTGAATTACTTGATATGCATGAAAAGTCAGTCTGTTTTGGTTATTATTATTAGTAGTAGTACAGACAACTCCAAGTAGTCCTTAGACTCATCGAGGGAGGCCCTAACATCATGTCTAGAACAACTATGCAACATTCACAGTATCTATCATACTTTGCCTTGAACTCATTTACAGTCATGGCACCCACAACAGACTCTGGCAGCTTATTCCACTCATTCACCACTCTCCAAGTAAAAAACCTAGCTCTAACACCCTTGCTAACCACACTCTTGCCCAGCTTCCATGGATGGCCCCTAGTCCTTCCACCACCAGTCCTATTCTCAAAAATATCTTCTGAATTAATCTTATAGAAACCCTTCAGTAATTTGAATGTATCAACCCCTTTTCAGCCTATCAACCAATTTCTGCAACCCACAAATCTTCAACCTGTTCTCATAAGGTGGATTCCATTAACCTGCTGTCATCTTGGTCACTTGTCTCTGGATCCTCTCCACCTCCTCCCCATCAAGAAGAAACCCTGGTGCCCAAATTTGGGCACAGCAGTCTAGGTGGAGTCTTATCAAGGCTCGATACAGAGGAACAATAACCTGTTTATCTCTGCTCGTCAAAGTATTTTTCAGCCACTTTTGCGATGTGCCCCCTAAACTTCAACAACTCCCTATCTACCAACACTCCCAAATCTCTGGCCTCGTCAATCTCCTGGAGTACAGTTCCACCAATGTGGTATACTGCTGCTAATCTTTTCACCCCAAAATGCATAACCTTACATTTTGCCACATTAAATTGACACCCATTCTCCTTAGCCCAGCCCTCCAAACTATCCAAATCATCCTGCAAAATTTAGACATCCTGTGCATTCACTATTGCTCTACCCAACTTTGCATCATCAGCAAACAAATGAACAGTTCCTCTCAGATCCTTTCCTATATCATTAATGAACAAATTGAAAAGTAGTGGTCCAAGAACAGAACCCTGTAGCACACCACTAGTCACAGGCAGTCTTTTGGACTCTATTCCTGAATAAACCACTCTCTGATATCTCTCCATCAACCACCCTCCTATCCATCTCACCAACCCTATATCCATCCCCATATGCTGCAGTTTACTGATTAGAATTCCATGTGGTATCCTGTCAAAGGCCTTAGCAAGGTCCAGTAGGATCATTGTAAACTCATTACCCTTATCCAATTCAACTGTCACTGTGTTATAAAACGTGAGCAAGTTACTGAGGCACGATCTACCCTTCACAAAACCATGCTGTCCCCCATACAGTATCCCATTTTCATCTATCCATTCCTATTATTAGACAAACTATTTTTTCATCTGTAGAGCAGTGTTTCCTAAAGTATGGTATGCATACTCCCAGGGGGTACATTAAATGTCTTGGGATGGAGGGGTTAGAAATTTTATTATCATTATCTTTTGTTAAATTCTATATTTTTGTTGCTGTATGTCTGAAATAAGTGTGATCTATTCTATAATTAATTTTACAATCACTAAATGTATAGGAAGTTTTAATACAAGTGTCTTTTGGCATGTATTATCTTACCTCCGTTAGAGCTACATCGGATTGGATTGACATTGTGATTGTATTTCAGCCATGTGGTTTAAGCTGCTTACACTAAAAGTTAAATTCAGAATTATCATACTTTCCATTAAATTTCAGAATTAGTCACATCTTAAATTGTAACAGTCCATGATCATTTCCCCACCTGTGTCTGCATCTTTTTACTGCGTGTTATATTGAATTTCTATAACCAAAAATGTATTTAACAATTAAGGTTTCACATTTGTACTTTATTATAACTGTAATGTAAAAAATATATATCTTTTTATAATTATTTTTTCGATTGAAATATTATAACTTCTGCAAAATTGCCCTTTGCCTGAGGGGGGGGGTGGTGCCAATGTTACTAAAATTATAAAAGGGCTATGCAGTTATTGAAAGTTTGGGAAACACTGCTGTAGAAAGTACAGAGGGAAGGTTCCTTCCCTTTGTATTGTTCTTGGGAAAATCTCTTCAGTATCTGTTTGGTAAGCACACTGCACTATTTTAAGGGTCAGTCACTTCTTATCTGCCAACCTCTACAGATCACATTTCATAAATCTTCCTTTAGCTTGACATTCCAAGCCAGGTGACTAGTTATACACAAGTAATATACAAATGTGGTCTGATCAAGATGCCATTGGAACCCACTACATTCTTTTCTTTGCCAGACTAGTGTTTACAAAGACAACACAGGTGTAGTAATGGGGATTCCTGAATTTGATCTTCTGGTTTCTTGCAGTGATGCAGAAACTCTGGAAACAGTTCAAATATGAATAATAAAAGTAATGTTGGTCATGAGATAGTTAATAAATATCTTCCAAATGTGGACAGGAGGAAATGAGGTGATATGAGGACATTTTATCAGATTAATACAGGAGAACATATTCATATGAGCAGTAGAAGCAGGAAAAAGAACAAGAAGCAATCCATTTTTTTTTGGATAAAGGGATGGGAAGCAAGTAGCTAGAAACAGATTTTGCTTGGAAGGCACTGAATGAGGAAAATGGTCTGAGATGATTAATGAATTTGAGGTATAGTAGATATTAATGAAGTAAGTACATGATGAGTTAATCAT
Organism: Typopeltis vanoorti; assembly: GCF_054136105.1. Taxonomy (NCBI): domain Eukaryota; kingdom Metazoa; phylum Arthropoda; class Arachnida; order Uropygi; family Thelyphonidae; genus Typopeltis; species Typopeltis vanoorti. Next base: position 44,921,053 of record NC_143568.1, read on the forward strand.
GAAGGAAATGTTAAGATTTTCGCTGTGATACATAGATGAACCTTTTATATTTCCTTCTTTCATGTAAGTTATCCATTTTTTAGGACGTACAGAGAGAGAGAAAGAGACATTCATGGAAATTATGCACAAATTATCATTAATGAAGAGGTACAAAGTTTTCTGACTTTGCAGGTAGCCTAAAAATGGAATCCACTGTCATGGTGAGTCATTTAAACTAAAATATTACATTTGAATGACCCACCATGACAGTGGCTTCTGTTTTCCTGCTAGCTATGAAGCCAGAAAACAACTTTTTATCTCATCCTCAGTGATTCCTGTACCCATTTTTCATGAATGCTTCATACTCCCTCTCTCTGTGTGTGTGTGTTTTAAATAATGGTTGCCTTATGTGAAACAAGAGAATTTTTATTTTATTTTATTTTTATTATAAAGGTTCACCTATGTATCAAAAGTGAAAATTGTATAAGATAACTGTATTATACACATTCAAATCTTTGAGCCAGTAGACAATATGGAGATTACTTATGTAATAATAAATTGGTAATTATTTTTAAATAGTTATTTTTATTCATTTGTTGTTCAACATTAGATATTTAGATACTATAATTATTTAAAAAAATAGATAGTTGCAATATTTATTTTAAACTACATGAAGTTATAAATTATAAATGTATTTTCCATCAGTAGTCAATATTATCATCTTACTTTTGATATAGATGTTATTTTGATATATTCAAATCATTTCAGTAGAATATTTTCATTATAAATATGTTTTCACTTTTGTGCTCTAATGTTAATTTGGATATTATACTGAATTGCTTTGTTCAACAGAAACTAAACTTATTTCCACTTTAATATTTTCTCTCAGTGAGTGAGTGATTATCTTTTCAGCCCTGTTTGTTCTTTTCTAATATATTATTTTTGTAATGAGGATGACCTAACTTTTAATTTGAAATACATATTAAAAAATTACTGCATGGCTTGTTTTTGCACTTTTTTATGTAATCTTTGTTTTTAAGATGCCATATTTTTTGCATTATAAATCAATGGGTAGTAAGAAATCAATGAAATGGACTAAATTTTTCATTTTTCTAATCCGTTATTGCATAAGTGCTGATTAAAGAAGGTTTAATCAAATGCAGAAGGTGTCCAAATAAATGAATTATAACAAGCATAATAAAATGAAGCAATAATTAATTTTAATATATTGGAACTTTTAAAATATAAACTCCTTGAATAAATAACTCATGTTGAAGGTTGAGTTCCATATACTATTGATTACTGAAGTTTCAGTAGTGCAAATATCAGTTTGCCTCTTTTCCATTTTGGATTATACATTTTATTCTTTAACCACGTCGCCGTCAATATGGATAAAATACACCACTCCTCTACACTTCATATCCATTACATATTTGAATGTAATATCAATGGTATTACAATTTTAATATGCACTTCACATCCATGGTAACTTGGATGTATATATACGCCCTGGCCGGTTGGGTGGTTAATAAATATCTTTTAACAATAAAAATTTTATTATTCATACATCAATAAAATAATAGGTTACAACTTGACGGTAAAAAGGTCAAATGTTATAGTGTTTATTTACCTGACTACAGAAATCATTTTGAGATTAGATTACAGAAGATTTGTGGACTGGTATTTATATTCATTAAAACGACTGAAATGAATACAAAGTATTGTGGCCCTCTTATTAATTGGTTGATTTTTCGTTCAGTTTATTAAACAGCAGTGGTTTCCATTAGTTGGCAGTTCTGTTTGATGAACGTTATAACATATGCATAAATATAACATTCCCCCTCTTCCACCTCTGAATGTTGAGAAATTTTTAATCTTTGAATTCGGGAAGGGAAAACGTCTGTTCTTTTACACCAAAAAAATATGGTATTGTGTATGCCCATCATTATTTTGTTATGCAAAATGTTTTGCTTGTTCTTTGTGTTTGTACATGTGTTGCATGTCTACTATCAAAACAATTGAGAAAATTTTTTTAATTTTGCAGCATGAATATTATAAATGTCTGATGTGGCACGTAGAATTATAAAAGCTTATTTTATAGTTAATCCAGAACAGCTTGCATGGCTTTGCTAATAGTCATAATTGCCTACATCGATGCATGATGTCTGATTCAGGTCCCAAGTTGGGTAGTTTGCCTGCTTTACTGATAACAGCTTGTTTCTTACTTTGCCTTGCCATTTACTACTGTACATCTATAGTGTGCACATTGGCTGAGTGGAGCTGTAAGGTGGGCTGAAAGGGGTGCCCTGTCTGCTCTCATCCAATCAGCTGCTCCAATCAACTCCCTGCAGCAGTTCCGGGTGATCACCAAAGGCGCTGGTTGCAGACTTGCTGATTTTGCTGTCACCATTACAAGCCCCTCAGGCCGGAAGATTCAAGCACATATCCTGCCAGTTGCTGATGGGTTCCTGGTGAACTTCAAACCAACAGAATTAGGAGAGTATTTTCTGAGTGTGTCTTTTGGAGGTACTCCTGTGTCTTCACATCCATACCGTTTTCTGTGCACCCCCAGTTCAGATGCAAGAAAAGTTAGAGCATATGGACCAGGACTGAAGCATGGACTCGTGAACAGATTTGCAGAATTCGTCATCGATACCAGAGGTGCTGGTCATGGCAATCTTGGTGTTACTGTGGAAGGTCCATGTGAAGCTGCTATCAACTGCCGTGATAATGGAGATGGTACCTGTACTGTGGCATATTTTCCTGTAGAAGTTGGCGACTACATCATCAACATTGCCTTCAATGGTCAACATATTCTGGGATCTCCTTTCAGTGCCATGATTAACAAAGATGTTGATGTCTGGAATATTCTTGTCCTGGGCAACGGCATTCAACCGCAGGGTATGGGAGACCACCTAGCGGCCTTTAATAGCAAGCTTCTTTATGTGGCCCTTGCATGTTATCGCTTTCCTCTATCATAAATTGCTTAAATTAATCCTTAATATCTTTTAGAAAAAAAGCAGAAAATAAACATAACTGTTAATATTGCAGCAGTGCTGTTTTGCTTAAACATTAATGATGGAATAACTAATAAATTTAAATATCTGATAACTGCTTATAAAGTCTAATATTTTAATTTATTGGCTGCATATAGCAGTAAAACTATAGAAGGTAATGTTAACAAAAAAGAGCCAACAAAATCTAAAATTTGCATGTTATCTTGCCATAAATTGTTAACTTTAACAAAATAGAGTAATATGCTTTATGTTCTGATAGTGTAAAGTTAAAAAATATTTTTCTGTATGAATTTTTTATATAATGCTTACTACAACTTTTTTTATTATTATGTAGGTGTATTCCTCGATTCACCAACAGATTTTATTGTTGATGCACGAGCTATATCAAAGCGAAGTGATGCCAATGTTCAGTGTACTATTACCAATCCATCTGGAACAAAAACAGACTCTCTTATTCAAAGTTTAAATGATGGCACTTATCGTGTTTGCTATACACCATTTGAAGAAGGTAACTGTATAGTATTTCCTCAATGCAAGATTATATATAGGATTAAATAACTGTCTTTGAGAAACATTAAGTTATAAATCAACTTGATATTTTGCCATCCATGTTCTTTTTAGTAATACACATTCACTTTCAGCTGAAGTATAAGTATGGTTTATTGTGAAAATAGAGGAGAGAAAGAGAATACCATGTGCTTTGAAATTTTAATCTTTCAGAGTGTTTTATCACTTGAAGTGTTAAAACATTCAGGGGGGGGGTATAGCAAGTCAATTTTGCCAAATTGGTAAGTATATTAAGATAACATATTCTTAGTGTCATGAAACTTTTACTTAGTGAAAGTGAACAAAAATTCATAAGTGAAGTATCTTTACAACTAAAGTATTTGTGAAATCAACTGCTCTCAGTATAGTTGTCCGTTGTCCTTTGTATCTCATAATGCAAGCATATTCCTTTCACAGAGCATATCTTCAGACCCTCATGGATTCAAAGACTCATTGTTAGCTCGTCATACTGTGCCTTGCATTATGAGATACAAAGGACAACTATACTGAGAGTAGTTGATTTCTACAATTTTCCTCCAATCTGTTACCTGTCAAGACTCCAACATTATCAGATCTTACATTTCTGTCTCTTTTTTTTACTGTATCAATCCACCTATATCTTGGTCCTCTCTAGGTCTTTTTCCTGCCATCTGGCAGAGAACACTTGTTTGGCTAATCTTTCCTCTCCCATTCTGGCAGAACTAATCTCAGGCGGTATGGTTAAGTGACCATACCACCTGAGATTAGTTCTGCTAACACATTCCTGGATGCTAACAATGTCAAGTTCTTTCCTAATATCCTCTCCTTATACAGCTTCCAGGGATGACCTCTTCTTTTCTCTCTATCTCCCACCATTCTATGCAAAATTCTTCAGCATTAATCTGATGGAATCCCTTACTAACTTATACATCTCTATCATATCATTTCTCTTTCTCCCCCTTTCCACTAGATTCTGTAAATTGCATCTTCACAATATTTCTTCATAGTCAACATTCCAGAGATCAGAAGCCACCTTAGTAAATTGCATTTGGACAGTTTCCACTGAATCATGCTTTTGAAAACCAAGTGATTAAATCCATACACAGTTATCCAAATGTGGCTTAAAGCCTTATACAGTGGAACCAACATCTCTTTATAAGTCAGTGTCCTCTGTATCATTGCTAGAATTCATTGTGCTGTCCTCACAATTTTAGCAATGTGTCTGGTAAATTTTAGATTCCTATACACCATCACACCCAGGTCTCTTATTTTCTCTGCCTCCTTCAGTATATCCCAATGAAGTGTATACCCTACGTCCCATCTATGGGTTCTGAATTTTAAAACCATACACTGTGCAACATTGAACTGGATATCCCACTCCTGTGCTCATTCACTCAGTCTATTCAAGTCCTATTGTAAAGCCACGACATCTACTCTATCTCCTTGTAGTTCTTCCCAACTTGGCATCATCTGAAACAACTGAATATCCTCATTCAAACCAAGTCGATAGGATTAACATAATCAAATTCCTGACATGTACCCTCAAGGTATGTACAGGATATGATAGTACTACTACATGAAAACTTACATCATCACTAACTTCCTATATACAATTTTCCTCCAAATAAATCTGTTCCTGTCAAGACCGCAACATTATCAGATCTTATATTTCTGTCTTCTAAGACATTGATTCTGTTGTCTATTTCCATATTTAATTTACCATCTTCACTAAAAATCGTGCCTAAGTAGCCAAAATGTTTTACTTGTTGTGTAGGTTCTCCATTCACAATGTAGTTGATATTTTCAATGTTTCTGCCTATTTTCACTGTCTTTGTCTTGCTATTACTGATTTTCATACCAAATTTATTACAACAGTTATTCAATTTAGTCAGGAAATCTTGCAGACCTGTACTGGATTTATTTAAAAGTATAACATTATCCACGTAATTGATTCGGTTTATTATATAGAAGAGAGGCAAGTATTAGGAGAATTGGAAGTGAAAGAAACAGAGGTGTATCAGATGTTGGTTGGGTTAGATGTGAATAAGGCTGTGGGAATGGATGACACATCACCACGCATTCTTAAGGAATGTGCAACACAGTTGACTATGCCCTCGACCTGGTTATTTAATGAAAGTCTTGAAGTGGGTAGGGTTCCTAAGCAGTGGAAAGAAGGCAAAATAGTACCACCCCACAAGCATCATCCTAAGGCAGATGTCTCCAGCTATAGGCCAGTCTGTATAACTATGGTTGTGGTCAAGGTGTTGGAAAGATTGGTAAGGAATAGAATACAGAATTGGGTTGATGAACATAGCATTCTTTATGATGATCAGGATGGATTTGTAAAGGGTGGTCCTGTTTTAGTAATTTACTTACATTTTATGATAAGGTGACAAGTGTGTTAGATAAGGGAGAATCATATACAGTGATATTCTTGGACTTCAAAAGCGTTTGATAGATTACCATGCGATAAGTTGGGATACAAGCTGCAAAAGATGGGAATATATAGTATATTGGTTAGATGGATCAGAGATTGGCTCTCTTAATGATACCAGTAGGTTGTATATGATGGAGCAGTGTCTCAAAATATGAAGGTAACCAGTGTGTTAGATAAGGGAGAATCATATACAGTGATATTCTTGGACTTTGCAAAAGCGTTTGATAGATTACCACGCGATAAGTTGGGATACAAGCTGCAAAAGATGGGAATATATAGTATATTGGTTAGATGGATCAGAGATTGGCTCTCTTAATGATACCAGTAGGTTGTATATGATGGAGCAGTGTCTCAAAATATGAAGGTAACCAGTGGCGTGCCCCAGGGTTCTGTTCTTGGGGACCCCCTGCTGTTTAACTTGTTCGTAAGATGATGCAAAGTTGGGAAGAATTACAAGTAGCACTGCTGATGTTAAGTCCCTTCAGGAAGATTTGAATGGTCTTTTCACTTGGACAAAAGAGTGGGGTTGTAGTTTTAATATCAATAAGTGCAAGGTGTTGTATTTTGGAGTGCAGAAATATACGGCTGTGTACTATATCGATGGTGCCGTACTGCAGGAAGTGGATGAGATTAGAGATTTGGAAGATGGTTGACAGTAAACTGAGGTTTAGAGGGTATATTGCTAATGTTGCAAAGACTGCACATCGTAGTGCTGCTATGATAAGAAGTACTCTAACATGTAAGGATAAGCAAGTCGTTGTGCCACTGTATAAGGCACTGGTCACACCACACTTGGACTATTGTGCTCAGATCTGGTAACTTGGTTTTCAATGTGATGTGGAGACATTGGAGAGGAGTCCACAGACAAGTGACTAAGACAATATCGGGAGATTTTTAATGCTGGCTGTGCAGAGAGGTTGAAGAAATGTGGATTGCAGGAGTTTGGTGGACAGGAGGAAGAGAGAGGGGAAGAACAAGGGCAAGTCGTTGTGCCACTGTATAAGGCACTGGTCACACCACACTTGGACTATTGTGCTCAGATCTGGTCACTTGGTTTTCAATGTGATGTGGAGACATTGGAGAGGAGTCCACAGACAAGTGACTAAGACAATATCGGGAGATTTTTAATGCTGGCTGTGCAGAGAGGTTGAAGAAATGTGGATTGCAGGAGTTTGGTGGACAGGAGGAAGAGAGGTGATATAATAGAGACATTTAAGTTAGTGAGAGGATTTATCAGATTAATTCAGAGGAGATTTTAAAAAGAGCAGAAGACGAGAGGGGAAGAACCAGAGGTCATTCCTGGAAGTTATGTAAAAGTGGTGAAGAGAGGTGTGAGGAGTAGAATTTTTACATGGAGAATTGTCAGTGAATGGAACGCATTACCAGAATGTGTTAAGGATTTTAAGATTCTATATGCTGAATATGTTGTCAGTTGAATGAACCTCCCACGATGAGTTTGTTGACTCCGTAGAGGGTGTAATAATAATATTAATAATAATAATAAAGTAAAGAGCTGAGATTAACATTTCCAATTTTGATATCAGGTTTAATACCACTTTCCTTCATAATGTGATCCATATACAGGGTGTTCGGGATAAATTTGACATATTTATAATTAATTATATTTTTCCGTAAGTTACATGTATTAACACACACTTCTCTTCATTTAAAAGTTTGGACCCTTCTTCATTCATATACAAGATGTCAGAAAGGATGGATAGCTGGAACCCACCTGAATCATGGAAGAGAATAACTTGTATCATGATGATTCGTGCCCGCCATCAAAATAAGGATATTACGACTGCTGCCCAATGCTCCCTGAATACAGTAAAAACAATCAGGCATGAACTAGAGACTTGCAATGGTGACTACGAGGATGTAGCAAGAAGAAAGATCCCTAGCAGACGATCTGATTGCGTTCGTACAGCAGAATTCCTCGCAAATCTGCAGGAACAGGTGTTGAAGAACCCTGGCATTGGAATTCGGGCTTTGTTCATGGAGTTGCTAACTGTAGTCAAGCCCTGGATAACAAGGGTAGCCAATGGTAGGCCGTATGTATGGCAGCAGGATTCGGCCCCTTGCCACACCTCTGGGAAAAGTCAAAAATGGTTGTCTGAAAATTTCTACGACTTCACCAGTCCAAATGTTTGGCCTCCAAACTCCCCAGACCTTAACCCCATGGATTATTTTGTATGGGGCGCAGTTGAAAAAGACACCAATCGCACTTCCAGTAATACAAAAGCCCAGTTAATGGATAAAATTAAAACAGTTTTTGCGGCCCTTCGCAGGGAGACTGTAGCATCAGCTTGTTCGAGGTTCCGAAGCAGAATTGAAGCTGTGATCGATGCTAATGGTGGTTATTTTGAGTAAATCTTGTTGATAGTATTGTAATTAACTCTGCCTGTAATGTTTTTTTGTCAATTCATTAAATTTAATAGATACAAAGAAGATTTTCTTTTTCCTTACGAAACTGTCAAATTTATCCCGAACACCCTGTAGATAATGAATAACAGAGGGGATAATGTACATCCTTATCTTCCATCAGATTTAACATTAAACCATCTTCCTGTACTTCCTTCAATTCTAACTGCTGAGTTACACCTCAAATAAAGACTGAGTATTGCTTGATATGATGCCCCAACTTGAGGTAGGAAAAAGCCTGAATTGTGTAAAGGAAGCTGGAGTAGATGATGCACCTCAAGTTGGGGAATTATATCAAGCACCATACAACTGTAACACTTTGAATAGCTTCTCTCTTGGCACCTTGTCATATGTCTGTTCCAGATTTACAAAACTTAAATATAGATCTTTGTTATATTCCCATGATTTCTCAACTATTTATCGTAAAGTGAAAATCTGATCCTGACAGCCTCTATTTGGCCTGAATCCAGCTTGTTCTTCCACAATCTTTCTCAACCGTTTCTGAAGTATACTTGCATAAGTCTTATGAGGAATACTCAGTAGGGAGCAATACCTCTGTAATGCTCATAATCAGTTTTATTTCCCTTTTTATATATGGGTACTATGAGAGCTCTACTTCAGTCAATGGAATTTGTCCCTCTGTCCAGACCTTCTGAACTGTGCAGTGCAGCCACTGTTAGACTTTTATACCTTCATACTTGATCATTTCTGGTCGAAAATCATCTACTCCATCTACTTTTCCACAATTCAGGCTTTTTCCTACCGTGTGTGTGTGTGTGTGTGTGTGTGTGTGTGTATAATGTATATGTTCCTGATTGCATGTCTTAGCAATTTTTTGAAGTAATTACTTCATATATCAAGGATATCTTTTTCTCCAGTTTTTATGCCACCTTTATCATCACTAATTCCTTTTACAGCACTCTTTCCTCCATTTCTGAGCTTTTTTCAACAGCCTCCACAATATTTTACCAACTTCTTTATATGTATTTTCTATGTTCTTACCAAAGTTTTCCCATGACATTCGTTTAGCTAGTTTTATGCAGTGTTTAGCTTTCTTACATTTGTCTCTGTATTCTCTAAGAGCACAAGCTGACTTATTTGCCAGGAACTTTTAATATGCTTTCTTCTTTTCATTCATTGCCTCTTCCAGTGTCCATCATGGAGTTCTGATTTTTCTATCCTTGCAGACAACCTCACCACATGCTTCTCTGGCTGAATCAGTCAATGTTTTCTTCAGGGCTTGCCACTGAATCTCCAAGATTTGGTTCCTGTTCTCAAACTCTTCCTTTTTTTTTCTTTCTTGAATAATGTTTGTGTATTTTAGTCTACAGTTCACATCTGAGAGTTGCTCAACTTTTATTCACTTTAAAACTTTCTTACATGTTCTTCTTTTTAATGTGAAATTCAATTTTATCCTGCTTAAGACTAAATGGTGATCAATTCCAATTTCATATCTTCTGCACACACTAGTGTCCTGCACCAGTGAACAAACATCACTATCCTCAATAACGTAGTCAATAAGACTTTCTTAGCAGAAATCCAACAGGTATTTGCCATTATTATGAGCTTTGCTCTTTTCTCCAAATTTTCCCAAAATATTTTTGTGTCTGACAATCATTTACTACTCTGCTATTTAGATCCCCAACAAGGACCAACATTTAATTTTTCATTGTGTCAGTTGCTTTCTCTAAAACTTCAAATTCCTCCACTTCTACCTTAGTACAACTTCTGTGGGACATTGGCACAAATAAGTCTCATTATCCCATTGTCCATTCTGATATTTGTCCACATCACTCTACTTGATTATTGCCTGCCATTCAGGAAGATTGGTGTTGTATTTAGTGTTGAATACTATAGCTACTCCTTCTTTTCCTTGATTGTCATTGTCTGAATATAATATTTTATATTTATCGCTCAGAAAGATCTCACCAGTCTTTGTCTTTTTTGTTTCAGTCACCTATTATGTCGCTCTGTTATTTATCCAATTCCTCGGCTAGCTCCATTTCTTTGCCATTCAGGCTTCTTATGTTGATAGTGCTGATCTTGAACTCTAATGTTGAGTTGGGGTGTGTTTTAGGATTTGTTCCGGTAGCTGACTTTTCGTTGTTCTCCCTGGTTCTCTGGCGAAAAGAATGGGGGCTTTGTTTATCCGGGTAACGCCCCAGCCAGCATGAAATTCCTTCATGTTTTACCATTTTATATTGTTGTTTAAGCCAATAAGAATACAATTTGGTCAGCTAAATCTCAAATTGCCAGTCTCATTTGTTCAGTATCTGGGTAGATACCTAACAGGGTGCACCATGAGAAAGTGAGGATTGTACATTAGGTCAGAATCTCTGGTTGGTTCTCTGCATTCCTTTAAAGGCTATGTGGAACTCTTCTCTTAGTTATACAACTTTTATCCTTAAGCACCCCAATAGGATTAATATATAGATTAAACAACCATTACAACAGGTGCTTGAGGCATGCTATTCTCTTCTGGGATATTGCTCCTCCATACACAACTTGCTGATGTCTATCTGACAGCCACTCTCCAATCCAGTAGTAATCTAATATCTAACTCCATTCATTCTAGTTTAACTATCAACTTATCATGTAGCACTCTATCAAAAACCTTTGCAAATTCTAATTTTACTACTGTGTATCTATCTCCCTTTGTCCAATGCACTTTGTCACCTTAGTGTAATAAATAACAGATTAATAAAACTTGACCATCAGAGAGAATACCACTGTTGTCAATCTAATTCTTGATCCTTGTGTTCACCAATCTCTCCAACACTTTAACCACATCACCTGACACAGACTGATTTTTAATTTGAAGATTTGAGTTCTGTTACTTCCCTTATGAAGCAGTACAATCTTGCCTTTCTTCTACTCCTTTAGAACTTGATCCATTGTAAGACTCATATTAAATAAGTATGCCAAAGCAAATCATAACTCCCTGACACATTCCCTCAAAACATGCAGTGATATATCATCAAATCCCACAGCATTATTTAACATCAAGTTGACTCATTTCCCCATATATCTGTTGTCCATTCAGTTGGTCTTGCTTCTTCCCCTTCCACTGTTCTCAAGTTCCACATGATGTCACATTCACAAGAATCAAATACCTTTATGAAGCTCAGTAATACCTCAACTATATCATTTTGCAACAATTATCCTTTTTTCATTTTCTTCAACCAGTGTTATCCTTCCATAATTGTTCTTTTTTTTTTTTTCCCCTGCATATCAAAAGAACTTGCTAGGGTTATTTTTGGCTTCATTAGCTATCTGCTGCTCATACCGTACTTTTGCTACCCTTACCAACTGAGTCATCCTCCTTGTCTGTTCTTTGTACTCCTCATGGAATTTATTATTAACATTCCTCTTATGTTACCTCCATAATGCCTTCTTCCTTTTCATGCTTAATCTCTGCATTCATCAGTTTCACTTCTACTTATTTAATCTTCTGACCCTTGGAATATATATATATATATATATATATATATATAGACATCGATCCTTTTCTACATTCTATTTTAGACAAATTATGGACTCTGAAACAGTGTTATAAATAATTATTTTAATTTGCCAACATTTTGACCTTCATATCGAGGTCATTATCTGGAGTACACATATAATATACACACACACACGCAGAGAGAGAGGGACAAGCTACATTACATTTCACATGGTATGCTAAAGAGACAATGATTTGATCAACAGTTATTCTAGTGAAAATTAAATAAAGAAATAAAAACTGACCTCTAGTGAAAATTAAATTAAAATAAATAAAGAAATAAAAACTATATCAATGCTATATTCTATTTAAGACAACATCAGAGAAACATTCTTTCATATCGATAGTTTTATTACAGTAAACATGATGTCCTAATTTAATGTAACAATTGTTATATTAGATTTAAGATCCTGGAATACTATGGTCCTATTTATATAAATAGGACCATAGGTAATCCTATGGTCCTTGTATAGGTAATCCTACATATTTTTCTGTTGTTGTCTTAAATAGAATATAGCTTTGATGTAGTTATTTTATTTTAATTTAATTTTATTTTCACTAGAGGTCATTCCAGTAGAATAACCATTGATGAAATCATTGTCTCTTTAGCATACTGTATGAAATGTAATGTATCTTGTCTCTGTGTATATATATATGTGTATACTCCAGATGATGACCTTAATGTGAAGATTGAAACGTCGGGAAATTAAAATAATTATTTATAACATGGTTGTAGAGTCCATAATTTGTCTAAAATGAATGCTGATCACCGTGTAACACTAAAGGAAAGGATTCTGTATTCTAATTCTATATTCCATGCTACAGCTTCAAGCTATCTCCTGAGCTTTCATAATCACCAGCCTTGTTGTTCCACATATATCCTTTCCTCACATGGCTGGCAACTACTTCAGTAATCACTTCATGGTTGCTCTCACCAACTGCAGAGATTTAACACCTTATTTATAATGACATCCCATGGTGAGATGATCAAATCCAAGATCCTTTATCCTCACATGCCTTCTATTATATATAATATATTGCGTGAGTCTAGTGTTGTCCTTTCAAACTTCAAATTTTCAAGGGTGATATTAAATTCCCTTTTGATTTGATAAACTTTTTTGAATCTTTTCAGTAACACTGGGAAATTTTAGGAGGACCTTCAATTGAAGATGAAAGAGTTTTTCTTCCCAGAAATTCATATTTTTAATTTTGAAAAACAAGTAAAAGTAAGAGGCATAACATATTGGATTCATAGATTAGTTATTTTGACATAACCATAGGATGTGTTTAATGTCATGCATTATGGCGAAAGTTGCTTCCCAGAATGGTTTCTGTGTTTAAATTTAATTAATCACAGAATTTTTTTTTTTTTTTTTATGAATCAAAACAAATTCTCATTTAGTGCTAAAGAAATCCAATGTCAAAATACATTTCTCTGACATTGAATTTCTTTAGCATTGAACTGGAGTTTTTGCTCTCTTAAGGTTTCTGCCTGATCTCTGAAGAGAACCAACCAGTTTGAAATGGCTGTCAGGCTAGTGAAACCTTATCAAATGCACTAATAAAAGATGAATATACTGATGCTTGGGCAGCAATCATATTTTTTTAAGTAGTGCAAGCTAAGGCAACTCTGCTGAGGATTGTGCTCTCGTGAACTGTCAGGTCAAATTTACAACACTTTCATAGTTTCTATAAACAATTTGGCTTTGTTCTATGTAATAAACTTTTGTGTATTTTATAAAATAGCATTTATTGTAGAATGGGAAACTTGGAGCAAGTTCCATCGATTTCATTCTGGAACCTGAAAGCTAAACATTTCATGCTTCTTTTCTAATGTCAATGCTTTCAATCTCTTTAAGGATTTTGTATTCTCAAATTTACTTTTCCTCTTTCTGGACAGTGCATTTATTTACAGGGTATAGATATTTCTGCAGACATATCTATTGCACTGTAAATAATTTTAAATAAAATTGACATTAAATGAAGAGCAAGGCAATTGCAGCCTTTAACCATGGGTTTTCATTCTATACCTGCAAAGCAATCTGCACACACCAACTCACAGGGATGGGTTTTTTAAAAGAAAAATGTGTGTGCAATGTTTTTTGACATAAAACTCATTCATTGGATAAAAAATAAACCATTCAGTTTTAAGAAATGATTCATGTTAATTGAAATGTTTTATTTTTGGTTGAGCACTTAGATATGTCAGTTTGCAACCTCAGGTAGGATATGCATCCTGATAGCCTCACAGAAGTGAATGAATGGAATAAAACAGAGGCTAGAAGTGAATGAATGGAATAAAACAGAGGCTAGAAGTGAATGAATAGAATAGAAATGTTTCTACCAGTCTTAAAAGCAGGGTGGGAATGAAGCATTCAGATAGGAATGCAACATTTGGAATGTGTTTTTTTATTTGAAATTACAGTATAACTTCATGCTCAGCGAGTATAAAATATATGTGTTGCATATATGTAGTTGTACCACTATAAACTACCACTATAGATAGTTTTACCACTATAAAAGTCTGGATAAGAAGACATACCTGCACTTATTGTGATGTGCACAGACTTGGTTGCCTAGTTTCTGCAAGTAATCTGGAAAGTTGAGAAAGGACTTAGAATAATTAATGCAATTTTCAAGACTCTAGAAAGTTGGTTATGAGGAGAGGTTGAGGGAATGTGAATAGCTGAATTTAGTAAAAGGTGGAAGAGAGGTGGCATGACAGAATGAAATCTAGATTGAGATAAAACCAAATGATATGGAAGTTTTATTGATTGATGAGATTTATATGGAGTTCTATCTAGAATAGAGGGAAACAGTAGGGCAAAGCAGCAGTTGTCCCTGATGTTGTTTGAGTATTGTAAATTTTTTTTTACATGAAAAGTGATGGGTGAGAGGAATGCATTCTTGGGTGATGAGTGTGAATGAGATGCAGAATATGGCAGATATGTTGCTGGTCATTGAGTGAGATATCATATCTTTTAGCTTCATTTGGAGATCTGTTAATGATAATTAATTATTCACCTTATTTGTAATAATTAACATATTCAGAATGTTTTAGTAATGAAATTCATCAGTGAACTTAATGTGAATTTTTGATATTAATTTAGAAATCCAAACTAGTACAGAAACTAGTATAAAATCCAAATCAACACAATTTAATCAGTAAATTTTTATTTGAATACAGCTGTTTTGTTTCAATTCAAAATAAGACTATTATATAACATTTTAATATCAGAAAGCCTTAAAGTTACTTCAGTCACTCCAGATATTTGGTATTGATCTTTGTTTTCAGCAAAGATGATTCATGTAAATAACAGAATTGCTTTTTCACTTCCTGAACTTCATTTGAAAATTAATTTTAAATAAATAAAGCTAGTGCATTTTTTTTCACCAAAAAACTAATATAAGTTATGTGTGGAAGACACAATTATTCTCTTAAATGCTAAACAAAGCAGCTATAAGAAACAGGGAGGAAAAATTTAGGGCTTTTTAACCATTTGTGGACTTGTACATTTTAACTAGTGAGATTTTTAAAATCACACATGCATTGTATTTATTTTAACATCAGTTGATTATAAAAGCAACTTTGAATTTACTTCTTAAATATTCAGGATTAGCTATCTTATTTCCTATTTAGTCATCCAGTTTTTTTCAAAAATTAACTCTTAGAGAGAAACTGATGTTCTTGGAATTCATTACAGATCTTATAAATGTATTTTTATTAATTCACTCATATAAAATTGCCTTATGAATACACTTTTTTTCCCATAGGCCGACATACAATTGATATCTCTTATGATGGGCTTCCTGTGCCTGGCAGTCCATTCAAAGTAAATGTGACAAAAGGTTGTGATCCTAAAAAATGTCGAGCATTTGGCCCTGGAATTGAAAATGGACTTGTCGATCAGGTACTTTAACTAATGTTTGATTGTATAAGGCTCATTATCTTGTATTACTTATTGTTTTCATGTTGGTGATAAAATTAATTAGTGGATGACAAACAATATTAAACAGGAGCTACATGCAAAAAAGAGGCTATGGAAGAGATATAAGCAGACAGGTGAAGAGAAGATGCATGAAGAATATAAGACACAGGCCAGAAGAGTGACTAGTATGGTAAGGAAGGCGAAACTGGAATATGAGAAAAGATTGGCCCTTAGATCCAAGGAAAATCCTAGGGAATTTTTTAGCTATGTGGCCAGTAGGAGAAGAAATGACTGTGGCAGAATGACATTGTGGGATAAAAATGGGAATAGAGTGACTGATGCAGAGGACATAGTGGAATTGTTCAATGAACACTTTATTGGAGTATTTCATCCTGGAGGAGTCAATTTGAATACTAGAGGGATAGAGCAGGTTCGAGGTTTGGAGGTGCAGGAGGAGAGTGTATTCCACATACTGAGTACTCTGGATGTTAGTTAAGCTGTGGGACTAGATGGTATTTCACCATGAGTTTTGAGAGAATGTGCTAAGGAACTGACAGTGCCCTTGACCTGGCTTTTCAATGAAAGTCTGGCTGCGGGAAAGGTGCCCATGGAATGGAAGGAAGGTAAGATAGTGCCATTGCATAAGGGTGGTAGCAGACTGGAAGTGTCTAATTATAGGCCAGTTTGTGTGTCATCAGTAGTTAATAAGATCTTGGAGAAAGTAGTGAGGGACCATATACAGCATTGGGCAGATGAGAGTAATGTTATTGGTGAGAGTCAACATGGAGTTGTGAAGGGGTGCTCTTGTTTTAGCAATATGGTAGCCTTTTATGATAAAGTTATAAGAGCATTAGATGAGGGGAAAGGCATATACTGCCATTTTCCTAGACTTAGCAAAGGCATTTGACAGGGTGCCACATGATAAGCTGATATTCAAGTTGCAGCACATGGGTCTGGATGTCAGATTGGTGAACTGGATTCAGGATTGGCTGTCCGATAGGTATCAGAGAGTTGTGTATGGTGGAGTAGTATCAAAGAGGCAGAAGATTACAAGTGGGGTTCCACAGGGCTCAGCTGGGACCTATATTGTTTAACCTTTATATCAGTGACATTGTCTGTGGATTGCAAGGGGATATTTGGTTATTTGCAGATGATGTGAAGCTGGGAAAGGTTATTAGTAATAGTGCAGATGTGGTATCCCTGCAAGAGGATTTGAATAAGCTAGATACATTGGCAAATGAATGGGGATGTCAGTTTAATGCAGCAAAATGTAAGGTCTTGAGGTTTGGGACACATCGATGGGACGCTGCATTCTCTATGGGAGGAGTTAAACTGGAGGAAATAAGAGAGACAAGAGATAGATCTGGGTTTGATGATTGATAGAAACCTGAAATTTAGGGGACATATTGCAATGGTAATGAAGGTATTGCAGAGGATTGCTGCAATAATGAGAAGAACACTGACCTGCAGAGATAAAATGGTTATCATTCCGTTGTATAAGACTCTAATCAGACCACACTTGGACTATTGTTCTCAGATCTGGTCCCCAGGATTTGAAGGGGATAAATTAACTGTGGAAAGGATACAAATGCGGATAACAAAGAAGTGTCGGGACTGTACAATGTTAGTTATGAGGATTGGCTGAGGGAGTGTGGACTGCAGAGTTTGGTGGATAGAAGGAGGGGTGATATGATTGAGACTTTTAAACTGTTAGAGGTGGTTACAGGGTTGACACTGGGGAGTTCTTTTGCTTGGTTGAACAGCAGGAAGGAGTCATGACAAGGGGCCATCCCTGGAGTTTACAAAAGGAAACTGTGAGAAAGAGGGTGAGGAGTAGTTTCTTTGCATGGAGGGTGGTTGAACCATGGAATGCATTGCCTGATGGAGTCGTGAGAGCGAGAACAGTTGATGCATTTAAGGAGTGGTATGATAGACTTTGTGTTTCCTAGGTGGGACTTCCCTCGATGAGTCTTGATATACTAGTGTTTCTTAGTAAAGACTTTCCACGATGAGTCTTTTGGCTCCATGGAGGCCTTAATAATAATAATAATAAAACTTTGTTAATTAGATAACTCATAATTTCAAGTACCTTAGTCTCAGATTCTAAGTGCGACCCCCCCCCCCCCCCACCCTGCACTCATCCTGTTTGGTTGAGTGAATGGTTTGTTCTCCAATTCTCCAATCTGCAAGTTATAGATTTGAATTCCATTCCTGTATGGATGTGAAAGTCTTTTGGTGGTAGATTATTTTCATAAAGTGTGAGACCACTGTCTTACTTATTTTGGAGTCCTTTATTTAAATGACTTGAAAAATTAATTACTGTCTTTCTCCAAAGTAGAATTCCTTGATTTTCTAACCTTTGCATACCCATGATGGAACTATCAAAAAAAAAAGTGATGTCATTGAAGGGATTAGTCTGATTTAACTGGCATACTGAAGAATTGCATGAATAATACTGCTTGGGAAGCAGGTCTCTATTTGTCATCATTGTTTAAACTAAAGATAAACATTGATTGATTGAAGTAATTATATTAAAAATTAATTTAATATAATTCCCAAGGCTTGACAAATTATGCAAAACTCTACTTACTATGCAAAATATGTACCTCCTCCCAAGGTTGTTCCCTCTTTTTTCTTTTTAATGATCTCCAAATAAGTCACTAGGAGTTCCATAAAATGATTAGTAGTAGTGCTTCATCTGTGTTTTCTTTAAGTTAAAAAGATTGTTTAGAAAGTTTTTTATTAAATAAAAAATATTCTATTTTGTCAAGTGTGTAGCAGTTTGCCACCTGGAGCAAGTGGGTGAGCATATTTGAAGTGATCAAAGTTTTCCTTCATAAATGAATATATAAGTATTTAACAAAACAATACAGTAATTTGAAATCTAAATTCAGATTGCCAAAACAACCTCATCAGCCTATGAAGAGACAAGGAGTATACAAAATCTTTTGTAACTGCATCATTTCTTACATTGGACAGATGGGTGGTGGTTTGGAGAAATCCATCAAAAAGAACATATCAGAAATGTGGAGTAAAAATGGACATACAAATCTGAACTCGCTTTTCACACTACCAATGAAAACCATGAAGTTAAGTGACAACTCACTAAAATGTCATACATAAAATTTAATAATTATGTACATAAATTTGAGGAAGCAAGGGAGATGATATGATCTCTAACCTAGTATAACAAAAGCCAGGGCTTAATCTTAAATCAACACTGGACAGCATAGATAAAGGATCTACACATTGATGAATTAAGCTATGAGACAAGGTATGCTATATCTTGTAACAGTGAACTGCACATATGATACCTTGTTCCTACATTCAACATCTGTTGCGTGTTGAATTAATTCAAATGAATGAATTTGTTTTGTCTCAATCTGAAGAAGTACACAATAGGACTGTATGAAAGTAGTCATTTATTACAATAAACCACAGGAATTTCAATTCTTTAAGGATTGTAGTTTTGTCAAATTCTATCCCATGCTTTTCAGTTTATTTCAAAGTACACTTAATTTTTAATTTAATATATAATGTGCTCCATTAATCATTTAGTTTTTGATTAATTAAAATTTTATATGATGCGGAATTTACTTGAGAACAAATCAAACAATCCATAAAATACTCAATTGGAGGAGTAAGAGTACCATACTATAAGTGAAGCACTATGAAATAAAACTGACGAATGACAACATGTTGCTGCAGCAGTTGCCATCTTTGAATAAAATCAGACTGCAATAATTGCAAGTGAACAATAATTAGAAATTGGCTAAAAATAAAAAAAAATTCTGAAATGCAAGCACTCTTTCACACTCACACAAGATAATAGTATCGCATATCACATGCATATGTAAATATTATGGTAACAGCTATGCTGTTGAAGTAATAAATTTAGAGCAATAATTGTAATCAATTAAAATAACTACTCAATGTTTTGTTCTTATTCTTTATGATGACTTTAATATATGTATGTACACAAGGAGATAAGCTGAGGGACAGATAAAAATAGATAAATATAATTTGTATATAATTCAGGACATCAGCAATTATGGACTAGAACTTAATTTATAGTTCTGTTATTTTGAGTAAGGAAACACTGGGTATTCTATAGTCATTTTTGAGGATTTCTATATTCAGTATCTTATTTTTGTTGCTAGACTTTTGGGAATTCTTGGAGTTATATAGTTCTTTTTATCCACCAGATGTTTTATGGAGGTTTCATATTAGCCACACACACACACACACCGTACTTTTGTTAACATTTTATATATGTCATATTAACTTTAATTATGTTGTATTAACATTCTTCTTTTGAATTTTTGTTCCTAGCAGTTTGGTATAATGTAAGGAAGGGACTGCCCTTTCCAGTCATTTCTGTGGCATGTTTCTGGTGCATGATCAGAAAGGCCTGATTTTTCCATAATTAAGGAATTTGGTTTGTTATTTGTGTTCTTTTCTTATTGGGATTGTGTGTCCTGTTCTACCTATATAGGGTAAATTAAGTTGCATTGGATTTGGTGTGCACATGGGTGGGCAATTGTGTGTGTGGGGGTGGGGTGGGGGGGAGGTTCTTAGATGAGTTTAGTAAACTTTAATTTTGTAGGTGGTTTAAATGTAGCCTGTGTCGGTATTTTTCTAATATTCTGTTGTCTATTTTTCAGACATTCCTTTTATGCAAGAATAGCTATGGCCTTACTGTAATTTTTATTTTTAATTTATCCTTGAATATAATGTATTCATCTCAAGAATTCTATTGATTATTTCTCATCTTTTATTGGCATTATTTCATCCACTTGCACTCATACTACTTCCTTGTATACTTTCTTTGTTCGCTATCTTTAGTCCATCACCTGAAGAATATTGCATTCAGTTCACTCATATTTTCAATATACGTTCAATTTTCAGTACTATAGACTTGTAGGGACTAGAGAAATAGTTGAATTGGAAGGTTTGCTACAGTGAATTTCTTTTTACATAACATTGAGACTACAAGACTTGGAACCTGCTTTTTTAGTGATTTCAGTATAGTGTGTGGTACATTGTACCCTACACACAATGTACTAAGATCATTCCCATCATTGAAAGTCCACCAATGATGAAATTCCTGATGGGTACTAGGAGTGTACAGAATACGGTGATAGTAATGCGTGATTAAGTTTTGCATTATTTAATTTCCTATTAACACTCTCCAAATGAACTTTTATTTGTTAGATCTCAAATATTGTCACAGCTGACAGTTGTACCTAAATAGCTTAAGTATTTTATTTGTTCTGTATGTTTTCCATGTTCTTTCCTGCCTGTTTTAAGTCATTCAGATAAAGTGATTTAAGCACAAGAATTATGAAAACTATGAAAGCACAGAGGTCACCAAGGATATCTTAATAAATGGAGAAACATCTTATGACAGCATTCTACAGGACAATGTGGACATCAGATCTACATTGCACCAGCATCAACGTTGTTCACTCTTTGACAATATGAGCACTGAGATGGTTTTCCTTTTCTGTTCTAAAAATATCCACAATTGCATATCCAGTACTAACTGATTTTGCTTAATGTCCTCTTTTTAATCTATTTCACCAAGATGATGCACAGTACTTACTGTTAATCCCACTTTCTCATAGTGGTCTTGTTTCCACCAAAGTGACTTAGGAAAATTAAGTGAGCATTCCTAGGAGGCAAATGACCATCATCTATTGAAACAACATTACCTTATTTTATTGGATGGTTGAGTAGCAACCATCCTGCAAAGCAATGAAGCAGCTCTGCAGGATGGTTGCCAGATATTAAACAAGACTTAATTGTAACATATGAGAAAGCTTCCGAATCAAGTTGGTGCATAATCCTGCTTTAAGCATAGGCTTTCATGCCATTCTTAATGAGGAAAGGATAACCTAATCACCTTCAACACCACCAAAATACAGCCCTGGTTTTTATTCTTGCAAAATGTTTCTGAATTTAACTTCTCTTATCTTTTGTAATATTCAGACAGGATCAAATCTCTTTCTTTCTTTTTCTCTCTCTGTATCTTCTGAGATTAGTGTTACCTCTAGCCTGAGGACACAACTGATGTGATGTGATTATGCTAATAAAGTACACAAATCTACTTCTCTTCCTCTTTTCACATATACCTCTATACTCTGGAACTGTCTTCCTCACAAAGTGTTCCCTAATAACTACAATCTCCAGCTTTTTTTGTTTTTAAAAAAATCAATAGATTTCTTCACCTTTACTTACATGTAGCACTAACATATATGTTCTTCAGCTTCTCATATGTCGGATTGCTATTTAAAAAAAAAATTATTTCTGTAGAATGGAAACCAAATATAACAATGTATTTTGGCACTTCAATTGTCGCAACAATTTGTTTGACGGTACACAAACATAATGATTTTTTTATTTTTTTCAAAATGGTGTGTGAGAGAGAGAGAGAGTAATGCTTGGAAGCAGAAATTGTTTTGATTGATCTGATTTTAAAAATGTAATTTATGCACTTGACACTCCATTCTTCTAGTAACCAGCATTCATTATGTAAAAATATGAAGACTACTATTGTATTGGAGTAAAAACTTTAAAATAGCTACTTAAAATATATCGACCTCTATATTAAGGGTATCATCAGGAATATATATACAGTAGATTCCATTAATTGGGACACATTTGGACTAAAACATTTTGGCCCAATTAAGCAGCTGCCCCTATTATGCAAAGTTTCTTTTTAATAGTTAAAAAGACAGGCTAACATTTCACTGAGCATCATTTATTCAAATTAATTTCAATAGTAACATATATACATTTCTCCCAGAAACTCAGGTTTTTCATCCCGCATACAGACAAATCAGCCCTTCAGAACACACACAATTTATAGACAAAAAAATACTAGCTGTGGTGGTGGCCAGTAGATGCCGGTGATGTAGATGATTGGTTGTAGAGGTGGAGAGTTGTACAATAGGTGTCCTCCCATGATGAGTCTTCGGACTCCTTGGAGGTATCACGAAAATAATACTAATAAAATAATATGTACATATTTAAAATTTCCTTATCGTTAATATCAGCATATACCTGTTTTTCACTGTAATCCTAAAACAGAATATGCAACACATTAGAAAATATTTGATATTTAAACATTTAGTTTATTTAACTTGAATTTAATACATTGCCTACATTTCCACCAAGACAACCAACCATCTGTTGCTTTAAAATCATTATGACCTAGCTTTTCACTGATGCACACTTCTTGTCCAGTTATAATGGAGGACCACTGATTCAAGGCATTCTTGGTGTCAGGATCCTTACCTTCATACTTCTGCTTTTGGGATGTTCCCCTCTTTTCCATGGCATGTCCATTCTTCTCGCAGTTTATCTAGCTGTTGTATCAACTGCGCAATTGTAGATTTCAATACTCCAGTTATCTTTGTCAGATGATGATGATCGGTATTGGGTGAGTGGCCTTTGATTTGGTCCAACAAGGCTTTTTTGGGCTAGTGACAAATCTTTCTGTAGCATCTTGATAAGGGTAGAAAATTTTATAAAATTAAAACAGAGCACTGAAAAATCTCTACACTTTTCTGATTTGCACTTCATGAAAGATGGCAAGGGCATTCAACTAACTAGTTAGAAACTTTTTCCTGTTTGAAGTTGTGTTAATTGAGCTGGTGAGAGGAGTGATGAGTCATTTGTCATCTAAGACATGTGGGGGAACAAAGCTGATGAGTCATTTATATGCTATGATTTGGTGCAGTATGACCTTGTGCACTCCTTATGCCAGGTAAGCCTTAAACCAACTAACCATTTAAGTGATTACCTTATAGGGATATTTTGAGTGCTTCATTTCCTGTTTTAAATAAATAAAGTAACATTGGCAATTTTCTTGACTTGGTTTGGTTCGGTTCTTTAAGATTTCTCCCAAACAGCTGTCCCAATTAACTGATTGCATAATTAACCAAATTCTACTCTCTCTCTCTCTCTCTATATATATATATATATATATATATATATATATAGTGATATATATTCCTGAATCTACATTAACATTCCTGATCTATTTTTGTTGGTTAGTGTATCTGCTCTCCAAACTGCACACTGCTGGTTCAAATCCTGCTGTGGCATGGATGTTTGTGATTGTTTAGGTGGGAGATGAATTTCATTACCTTGTGTTAGACTGCTGTCCCACTTATTGAAGGCCTGAAATGGTTTTTTCAAAAAGTTTGAAAAAATATGTTTGGTCTCTAGAGCAGGATTTCCGGATTATGTAAAAAATTAAAAAAAAAAAAATTGCTAAAAAAAAATCCTTGTCTCTACATGCTGTAAAACCTATAGAACATTAGTACAATCTTTCCTAGGCAGAAATCACATAAAAATATACACACAAGGACACAAAGCTACATAATGATTTACTACAGTATGCTAGAGCATTAATACTTCAGTAAACTGTTGGCCATAGCCTGACCCCTGGGAGGGATAAAAATAAAATAACTAACTTGTATACGAGTAGAAATACACCAGTAGCTATGGGCTAGGGCTTTATTCCTAGAATCTTGTTATTTTCAGTCTAAGGAACACTGGTTATGAACCTCTGGTTCAGTTCTTGCTGATTTCTATATCTGATATCTGATTATTTTTGGTAAATTTTGACAGCCTTGGTAGCCCCTGAAAGCTGCTGTCATGTTTGAACCATTCTTGAATATAGAAAGTATTTTTAACTTGGGTATAGTTATGTTAAAGATACCAAGCAATTTTAAACCTGGTTTTACTCCATTTTTCCCAAGTAAGCAAACAGACAAAATGTCAAGTTTGCACCTGCAATTTATACAAGACTAGCTGATCTTACAGGTAGTGCAAGACCAAGGCAACTCGTGGTAAAGGTGGAGCAAGCTCTGATCACTAATCTTAATATTTACCCTTAATGCTAAAACACATCTCCAAGAAGGGGATGTATGATGTTTTGTATTAAAGGCAAGGGGCCACTACCCAGACTGGTTTCGACCTTTATTGAGGTCTCATCAGTGGGAGCCAGGCTAGAAATACCAAGATTTAGTAATGCAGAGCTTGTAAGTATTTTACCAAAATTTTACCAAAAGTAAGATCAGCTAGTCTTGCATAAATTGCAGGTGCAAACTTGACATTTTGTCTGTTTGCTTACTTGGGAAAAATGGAGTAAAACCAGGTTTAAAATTGCTTGGTATCTTTAACATAACTATACCCAAGTTAAAAATACTTTCTACATTTATATCTCCTCCTGAGAGTTTTATTTAATAAGGTTATAACACCTTATGGTAACTTGTTTTGGTAAAATACTTACAAGCTCTGCATTACTAAATCTTGGTATTTCTAGCCTGGCTCCCACTGAGGAGACCTCAATAAAGGTCAAAACCGGTCTGGGTAGTGGCCCCTTGCCTTTAATACAAAACATCATACATCCCCTTCTTGGAGATGTGTTTTGGCATTAAGGGTAAATATTAAGATTAGTGATCAGAGCTTGCTCCACCTTTACCACGAGTTGCCTTGGTCTTGCACTACCTGTAAGATCAGCTAGTCTTGCATAAATTGCAGGCGCAAACTTGACATTTTGTCTGTTTGCTTACTTGGGAAAAATGGAGTAAAACCAGGTTTAAAATTGCTTGGTATCTTTAACATTCTTGAATAATACTGACAGTGTGACAGTGCATTATCCTGCTGGAATACATCTGCACTATTTGGGCAAACATCATGATGGGATGTACCTGCTTAGCCACAGTGGATTGGATAGGTACTTTCTAACATTGATGTTTTTATAGGCATTGGAACACCATGATATTGAAGTGATTCCAATTCCCAGGTTTTCATAACCCTCTGTCTACAATCCAAACTGCATAGCTGGAAATGAAATTCATCCAAAAAGGCAACTTTTTTTCCCAGTTGTCTAGGGAAATTTCTAATATAAACTATAGATGCCCTTAATTAGGTACCTTGACTGGACACCTACTTCAGTCTCCATGGGGAGGTGGATATGTTGGATTGGGGTCTTAAAAAAGCTGCCATTTATTGCTTAGTTAAATTTCATAGTCAGCTATTGCACTATTTTTCATCTGTTGACTTGCACACTGGGTGGGACAATTTGCATTCACAAGCATTGATAGGACATGGATGTCCTCTATTCTGGCAAGTTTCTTGGATTGCTTCCATTCTTCAGCTGGTAATTTACAATCACACCTTTTATGATGTCTCTCAGGTCATGTCCCATGCCCATGTTAATCAGCTTTGCATTAACAGTATGTTGCACACACTTCTGCTGTTATGCAGAGTGGCTTTCAGTGTGATGAGTACCATCTAGCAAGGTGAATTGGTTAATTGTGAAATAATGGGAGTGGTCATAATATATAGACTGGACTGAGTAAATATTATTCAAAGAAAAGAAAAAAAAATGCAAGTATTGGAAAGCAAAAGCCAAACATTTAGAGATCCATTATTAAAATATGAAGAAAATTTGTATTCACCCAAGGATGCATGTGTAAAAGTTCTAAAGTATAGAAAAATCCAAACTTCATGATAAGCTTAAGAAGTTAGAGACAATATTGAAAAAGAGGAAATCATATTGAATGTTCCTGAAAGTGGAGCTATGCTGATCATATAGATTTATTTAGAAATTTTCCCCCTTTGGCACATAGGTATTTTGAGATTAATAAAGCTTAGAGATCTTTGCATTCCTTACAACAAACAGTTAAATTGTAGAAAAAAAAGTTGGTCTTAGATCCACGCCCAGTTTGTTTTTCACCAATT
Organism: Typopeltis vanoorti; assembly: GCF_054136105.1. Lineage (NCBI taxonomy): Eukaryota > Metazoa > Arthropoda > Arachnida > Uropygi > Thelyphonidae > Typopeltis > Typopeltis vanoorti. The sequence continues at coordinate 44,947,624 of NC_143568.1, forward strand.
TTGCCTTTAGTTAGTTCAGTTAATTTTTAGTTTAATTTTTTTTCCTTTTTTTTTTTTTTTTTAAGCGTGTATGAGAAAATGTGTCAGCTTCTGTGGGCACATGGCTTATTACTCTTATACACAATGGAAAGCATCAAGTTTTCATATGCTATTTCTCATTTTTATTTAAAATCGAAATATCATGAATGTTATTTTAGCAAATTTCCTTTAAGTTCTCATACTGCTTTCTCATTATCAGTGATGTTATTTATAATATTAGACTAAAAATATTGTTTTAAACATTACATTTTGTTAAACATGAACCTTCTCTGCTTATTTTCTGTAGAGAAAGGTGGTTTTTATGAAGAGTTTTGTTTATTGTATGGTGTTGTCTCAATTAGAAGAATAAATAAAACTTGAAATTAATTGAAAAAGGTAACTTGTCTTTTTTAGACTAATGTGTTCACAGTCGAGACCAAAGGTGCTGGAAGTGGAGGTCTAGGCCTATCCATTGAAGGACCCTCTGAGGCAAAAATGACATGCAGGGATAATAGAGATGGATCTTGTACAGTTGAATATATCCCAACAGAAATTGGAGATTATGATATCAGTATTAAATTTGCAGATCAAAACATTCCTGGTCAGTGTTGTCACTTAATGCATAATTTTCTCTTATTTCTAAATTTTTAATACATTATTTTAATATTTTCTAAATTCCATATGTTATAAGTGTTTGTTTTAAAATCCATTTTTCTTATGCACTGAAATATAAACAGTTATTTGCTAAATGTCATATATATATATGTATGTAGAAAGTATTTTACCTTGGGTATAATAAATGTTAACGATACCAAGCTATTTTAAACCTGGTTTTATTCCATTTCCCAAGTAAGCAAACAGACAAACAAGTCAAGTTTGCACCTGCAAGTAGGGTCAGCTAGACTTGCAACACTTGCAGGTGCAAACTTGACTTGTTTGTCTGTTTGCTTACTTGGGAAATGGAGTAAAACTAGGTTTAAAATAGCTTGGTATCTTTAACATATAATATTTTATGTAGCTCCACCCACGAGAGGATATTTTGTAAACCTATGCTGTTTGTGCTGGGGATGAGCAAGGGATTTTTATTTTTTAACTATTTGTATTAATTTCATATATATTTTTATTTTTTTACCTAGTCTTGGAAACCCTGTTCTTGAGATAATCATGGAACTTTTTCAAGCCACTTCAGGCCTCCAATATGCTGGCATACTTTGCTGAGTGGTTGGTTTATCTACTCTTCAACCAACAGGCTGAAGGTTTAAATCCTCTTCTGGGCATGAATATTTGTGATTATCTTTAGGTGGGAGATGAATTTTTGTCATCCAGTGTGAGATGTAATATATAGGACAGTGATGTTTTTGGAAACTAAAGGGTGTGTTTGTTTGTTCTCCAATTAGCAATCCCTGAATTTTTGCCATACAAGTTTTTATTGCTGAGGAGTTTAGATGATATGCCCAGTAAAAGTGGAAAAATCGGAAAATGGTTTATCACCATGTTAGTGCATGGTGATACACCATTTTCTTGAATAGAGAGAAAGATGTAGCAAGTGTTTTTATGGATAAAGAAATAAAAATTTACTTGACAAGAAATTATATTCTTGATTTCATTCTTATTTTACAGTGCAATCAAACAAAAGTTTGCATTATAGCTAGTTTGCTTTTATATAGAGGTAGTTGCCATTGTGCTAAATTGTCTTGACACAGCTCACTTGCTTCTTGGGCATGTGTAATGGCATGCATTACACATAATAATCACAGTGCCTCTCGCTACCCAAACTGATTTCATATGTTACTAGTGATCTTATTAGTCGAAGCAAAAAAAGTGAACTAATCTCATTGACAGAAGTCATATTCCCATATACAAGCAGAAAAATGATATGATCATATTATTTACAATATTCCAGATTCAATATGCAAGTAAAAAAATTTTCACTAGAAAGAAAATAAATTATATTTGAAAAATTAAGTTCTTGTTTTCATCTTTATTTTACACAATCAAGAGTAAACAAAAGTTTGAATGGGAAGTATCTTTACAACTAGGCTACTTGTATATAGAGGCATTTGACTTCATATCAGATTACTGCATTATCCTCAGCTAGACCACAAGCCAGTCTGGACTTTGACTTTTCCATTGTGCATGGTATTATGTGTGCCTGAGAAGTGAGCATGCTGTGCTTTATAATTTGCTGGGAGACAATGTCATGTCAGCTGACTCTGCATACAAGTTGCTTAGTCATGAAGATTATGAGTAAACAACTTTTGTTTGTTCATAATTTGGTAAAATAAGGATGAAAACAAGAATATAATCTAGAAATACAATTTTATTAATACAGACCAGTTTACAATAAAAACATTTATTAAAACCTACCAGTTTCGCCAGCAAACTGTCTGGCTTTTTCAAGGCGTTACGGAGATATGAAAGCTAGTAAATGCAAATTAAAAGGAACATAAAAAAACGTTGTAAACCAAACTAGTAGCTATGGTTACACGTTTCGCGTGACAAAGATGGCTTATTGTTCTTATTCATTATCACGCATGCATGTTTGTTGTAGACTTGTAATGTGATTACTGGCTAGCTGTAGTTCAGATTGATTGAGAGAGAGAGGATCAAGTTTTTCCACGAACTGTTTAGAATTGCACCCTGATTTCTGTTGAGGTTTCCGCTGGTTATTAATACTATTGTGGCTTCCTTAAATACACGATGCCTGTAGTCGTCATCGAGATATGGCATGGAGCTGTTTTGCCAATCTATCGTGTGGTTAGACATGCAGAAATGATGTGCTAAGCCAGAAGAGATGCTTCTGTTGTGGTTTACATCAGCGCTTCCTAAACTGTGCGCCGCGGCTCCCCTGGGGGCCATAGGTTTTGTTGAGGGGGGTCGTGAAATGATGAAAACAAATTTAAAATCTTTTAAGACTAAGTAGATTTTTTTTAATCTTAAAAGAAACGTATTTCATTTTTATTTATTTTTTGTTATTTTTTATATTTTAATGGAAAAAATCGCACATCGGTGCTGGTTCACAAATTTTGCTTCCTGCGTATTTCGGCGCTTAATGAATATTAGTAAATATATGCTTATTGATATAAGTTTTAATTCAAAGGTATTGATAAGAAGCACAAAAAAGATTACGAACGCAAAATCTTGAATATAAATACAATAAATATTATAATGATATATGTCTGTATTACGATTTTTTTTCAATGGGGGGCCGTGGAATAATTTAAATTTTCCAAAGGGGGCCTTGGCATCCATAAGTTTGGGAAGCACTGGTTTACATCACCAACATGTTTTTTTTTGTCTAATTTCTAAACTTCGTGAAGTTTGTCCGATGTGATGGTTTGAAGTATAATGAAGAATAAACTTCACGAAGTTTAGAAATTTGACAAAAAGAACATGTTGGTGATGCAAACCACAACAGAAGCATCTCTTCCGGCTTAGCACATCATTTCTGCACGTCTAATCACACGATAGATTAATCACACGATAGATTGGCAAAACAGCTCCATGCCATATCTTGATGACGACTACAGGCATCACGTATTTAAGGAAGCCACAATAGTATTAATAACCGGCGGAAACCTCAACAGAAATCAGGGTGCAATTCTAAACAGTTCGTGGAAAAACTTGATCCTCTCTCTCAATCAATCTGAACTACAGCTAGCCAGTAATCACATTACAAGTCTACAACAAACACGCATGTGTGATGATGAATAAGAACAATAAGTCATCTCTGTCACGCGAAATGTGTAACCATAGCTACTAGTTTGGTTTACAACGTTTTTTATGTTCCTTTTAATTTCCGTTTACTAGCTTTCATATCTCTGTAACGCCTTGAAAAAGCCAGACAGTTTGCTGGCGAAACTGGTAGGTTCTAATAAATGTTTTTATTGTAAACTGGTCTGCATTAATAAAATTGTATTTCTATTATAAAACTACCAAAAATGTATAATTTAAGGAAAAGTATACATGTTAGTATAATTTTCATTATTTCAAATATTTTCAGTGTTGGTTTTACTACTTGTGCAAATATATCTTTAATCTTTCCCCAATCTCCACTAGATGTTTTTTTCCCCAACTAATTATATGTTGTCTGGGCTTCTGTGGAGTCACAGCACTTATTGTGAGAAAGCTTTACTTTACACCCTAATTTGCTCCTCAATTCTCTGCTCACTGCGTTTTTTTTATACAGGCTTCCTCTCAGCAAATTAATTTGCTGGGAGGAAGCCTGTATAAAAAAAAAAAAAAAACAGTGTTCATAACCATCTATGCAGTGTTCATAACCATCATAATCATCTAACCAGTGTTCATAACCATCTCTATAGTACTGATAGTTATTGTACTCCTCTCAGGGTTCTCTCCAGTGTTTTATATTCTTCAAAATTTAGGGTATCCAAATCTCTTTATAGCTGCCAAAATGCAATCTGAGCAATTCGTATGTTTTTTTAACTCTTACTAATGAAAGATAAACCTATAGTATTCTTGTAGTGTAGGTAGGCTAAGATTTTTTATTTTTATTAATTTTATATATTACAGTAGTTCCCCCCCCAACCCCCATCCCATCCACTAGGGATACGTTCCAAGACTCTGTGCAGATACTTGAAACTGCAGATAGTACTGAAACCCTATATATACAGTCGGATCTCTTTTTATGCGGTAGATATGTTCCACAGAAAACCGCATATAAAAAATCGCACAAAAAAGGCCTAACTTACGTTGAAAAATTAGGGATACGTTCCATAAATTTTTAAAACCGCATAAAACCGAAGCAATGAATTAAAATAAACCTAAAATCGCATTAAAAAAGTTTATGAAAATTCAGGAAAATAAGAATACCTAAGTTTGTTTTAAAGTTTTATTCATTTAATTTTATTGAAAAGTAACTTTTTTTTTTGTCATCAGAATTATCATTGCTATTAGACAATATTCGGCAACGTTTGAGAACTGGTGCAAAATCCCTTTCATCAACAGAAGAGATGGTCAGCGCATCAAATCTGTATGGTAAAGACAATGGTTCTTCACAAACAGAATTAGCTTCACCCTCGTCCTGGGCTGATTTTCTTCTTCTGACAATGTAATCAGTGATTAAACTTCGATGATTATTTCACTAATTTTTTATACAGTTTTGATATCAGACATACAGTTCTTCAGATCACATTGGAATTTAAAGGCTTGTTCAGAATTTGTGTCATTAACAAGAAAATGATTTTCCAATTTATTGCACAGTTCAAGACCTTCTCGAATTATATTTGCAGTGAGAGGAACAGGTTTTTCTTCCACTTCACTGGCATTTTCTGGGTCTTCGACAATAGGTAAAGTTAACCGATATTCCAATAATATCATCGTCACTTAAGGCATTATCCACAAGCAATTCGTCTACATCGTTCTGGCTAAACGTATCAAAACCTTCTCCACCAATTTCATGTGCCAATGTAATGAATTCATCTGATAATGTAGATGTTTGCATGGTTGCACTGTTTGCAATACATCCAGGCCAAGCTGCTTTCCAGCAAGCATTTAAAATTTGTGGTCTTATTTCAGGGATAGCAGATGCAACATGATTTTGGCAGTCCAAAATAGAAAAGTTTTTCCAAACGTCAGTTACTGTTAACGATTCATTTTCTAGTTTAGTTTATCCAATATAAAATTAAAAGTGCTTAACATAATATTTTTTAAAAGTAGCAATTGTGCCTTGATCTAATGGCTGAATAATGCTTGTTTTATTGGGTGGAAAAAACACATCCTGCACATTTGGATGTTCTAAATGTGGATGAATTGGTACATTTTCAACAATTAATAAAACTTTAAAATCATCAACAGAAGAGATAGTCAGCGCATCAAATCCGTATGGTAAAGACAATGGTTCTTCACAAACAGAATTAGCTTCACCCTCGTCCTGGGCTGATTTTCTTCTTCTGACAATGTAATCAGTGATTAAACTTCATATGTTTCCACTTCTGGTACAAAGCAATTATTGAACCATTCAGTAAATACAGCAGTTGTTACCCAGGCCTTTGTATTAGCCATCCAATGTACCAGCAGCTGTTTTAGATCTTTGCCTTTTAGAGCACTTGCTCTTAGAAATCAATTTACTAGGAGGGGTTTCAACATTCGATCTCCTGATTATTGCTACAAAATAACAACGTTACTTGATCTTTGCTTGCTTTAAACCCACTTGCTTTTTTCTCAGACTTTGCGATGTAAGTTCGACTAGGCATTTTCTTCCAAAACAATCCTGTTTCGTCAGCTCCTCAATTCTTTGCTCACTGCTTTTTTTATACAGCATTAAACATTTGATCGGGACAATATCCACCTTCTTCAATGATTTTGGCTAACTTCTCTTGAAAATTTTTGGCTGCTTTTTCATCTGCTGCTGCAACCTCACCTGTAATCTTCACGTTATGAAGTGCATTCCTTTTTAAAAACCCGGTTAACCATCCTTTGCTAGCCGAAAATTCTTTATCAACCTGGGAGGCAGAAGTAGATGGCTCCAGTTGCTTCATCTGTTCATAAAACCGAAGAGCTTTTTGTTTAATTAAATAACCACTTATAGGAATTCTTCTTTGATTTAATTCTTCAATCCAAATTACAAGCGCTCGTTCTGTGTTTTCTAATAAAGCATCTTTTGAGTTCGAATAATTTGGCACTTCGTTTTGTGCCAGAAATGACAGATTTTCTTATTGTGACTTCACTGTTTTTAATTGCTCTTATAATATATTTGCCTAAATTGAAATGTTTACCAATCGCTGTAGATCCCTCTCCTTTTGCTAAGCAATCTAAAATTGCAATTTTAATTTCCAAAGAAATTGCTTTTCTTTGGTGCTTTTTTTCTCCATTGGGCCAAATTAAATCTTTAAAATAACAATTAGCAAAATTTAGACTTTTGATAATAAAAAGAAAAACACTTATTCACATGCAAAATTAAACTTCACGAACACTCACTTCTTACACATTATCATGTTATTCCAGAATGTGCTGCAACACGCTGTTTATTATGTGCAACGGCAATGAATGAATTGGTCAACAACACGCTTAATCAGTTCTTTATAGGTAAAATTTTCCAACTGTTATACAAGCAAAATAGTTAACCACTTTAAAAACTACAATGATCATGAAAGAGAAGTTAATTTTCCGCCTTGTAATAATAAACAGCTCATCCCACAATATGGATTGATTACTCCAGGGTTTCCCAACTGTGTTCTGCGGAAGGTGAATAAATGTCCATGAGAAGTTCTCCTGGAATTTGTCATTTTAGTTTTCTAAGCATTTTTCATGAATAAATATATTATAGTGAAAATATTCTGAGGAGAATAACATTCTTGAATATGTCAAAGCTCAGACCCAGAATGTTTAAATAACATCTGTGTAGCAAATGTTAGTGAGCAAGCCGTGTATTTTTAAATGTGGAAGTATTCATGAATTATTGTTAATTTTCACACATCGAAATCTTTCAACAATCGGGAAAGAGAATACCGCTGTTTATGACCGATCATAAAAATTGCCTCAAGCCGATTACAACAATGGGCGGTGTATCCTCTGTTCTCAAAACTGAACGAAATAACATCTGTGTTGCAAATGTTATTTCAACACAAATGTTATTTGTGTTGAAATAACATTTCAACAAAAATAACAATTTAGATATGCCAAAGGAAGTATCTAAATTGATACTTCCTTTGGCATATCTATCGGCAAGGAAGTATAAAGAAAATTTTTCTCACTGAAATTGAAGATCAAGGTAGTCTGTATCTTGTTCTCAGATATCTAGTAATACTGAATACTTTCTTCACAAGTTCGTATTGTAGGGTGAAAGTGTTTGTTTCGAAACTGTAGTGCTGTGATTTTTTAAAAGTAATAGGCCTACAGATTTAAATTTTAATATGAATAAGAGACAAGAGACTTTGTTTACTTTTGGTGTTAAGAAATCTCTTATTGAAAGTGTTTGGGATGCAACAGATAGTGATTCCTCCACCTCCAGCCTACAAAACAATCTCCTGGATGTACAAAGGGAGGGGAAAACTATCAGCACACAGGAGAAAAAGTCTGCATTCATTCGTAAGTACTTATAATATTATAAATTTTTGGTGATCAGAATGGGATATGTCAATGAAAATCAGCACAAATTAATTAAATAATATTTGTTTAATTGATGTTTAATTAATTATTAAATAATAACTCAGCTAAATTCACAATTAATTAATATATTACAAAATAACCAAGGTGTTCCACAAAAATTTCAGGATTTGTGAAGTGTTCCGTCGTAGGAAAAGTTTGGGAAACACTGGATTACCCTATTATCGGAATGGGTTCTCCTTCTGTTGACATATGCAGAAATGTTGAAAGGTCTCGTATCTGTGGGCGTACTATACCACATCCCTTTCAAATTCGCATAAAAAGAGACTCGAGTGTACTATGTTTTTTCCTATAGATACCTATGATAAAGTTTAATTTATAAATTAGGCTCAGTAAGATATTAACCACAATAACTAATAATAAAATAGAACAATCATATCAGCATACTGTAATAAAACTTATCTGAATGTGAATGGAATCTTAGCAACCTCAGCATACATTTTCTTTATTTCTTTCTTTATTATTTTATGAAGTCAATAACTTTCACTTTTATCACTTAAAAGGAAGCACTTTACGGTTCCTTGGCATATCCAAATTGTCAGCATCACCACTCTTGCAATTTGGGGCCATTATCAAGTAAAATAAGGGTTATTTGAACAAAAGCACTGTGATACCATGACAGTCGCTCTGATGATTGAGAAGTACTCAGAACAGCACAAAAATTTAGGAATTGTTTATTTCTGGAATTTTCCATTTAATCTTTTTAGACAGCTGGACAGCTACCGAGTGACTAACAGATAGGTAGCATTTACGGTACAGTGTGGATAAACTGGACAAAGGGGTGATTCACGTCCCAGGTGGGATGATGCAAGATTTCATCACATTACTCAGTGTAATTTAAAACTTATAAATTGTTTATTACTAAAAGAAAGAGCCATAAGGCTTCATTTTGGCAATGTAAAATTACACATGCAAAGTGAATACTAGATCCAACATTATTTCAAAGCTGAATGATTGTAGAAATTATGAAAGTTTCGTAAGTTGGCCTGAGGGCTTACGAAAATGCAATCCTCGACATCCCTGAGTTGAAGTGCCGAGAGGCCTCTGAACTAACTTAGGTAGTGCAAGCTAAGGCAACTTGGGGATGCCAAGGATTGTATTTTCGTAAACTCTCAGGTCAGCTATGAAACTTACATAGTTTCTGCAACATTTGGCTTTGAAATAACATTTGCATCTAGTATCCACTTTGCCAATGCAATTATAAATTGTTTATTTCTGGAATTTTCCACTTAATATTTACGGACTGGAGTTCATTGCGGATAACTGAAACCACGGATAGCGAATCCGTGATAAGGGGGAGGCTATGGTATTTATATTTATTTATTATTTTTTTTTATAGTCCAAAGATCCTGATCTTAGAGACCAAACATGAAACTTTTCCAAGCCACTTCAAGCTTCTGGTAAGTTGGAGGTGTCCTCTTGTCGTGTGATTTTCATCTCCCACCTAAAGACAGTTACAAACATCTGTGCCCACAGAAGGATTCTAACCTGCAGCCTATTGATTGGAGAGCAGATACGCTAAACACTTAGCCATCTGGGCCAGCAAATAATCACTTTTAATTCATCCACATTCGTCTCATTGCACTAATCTGTTAGTGATCTTCAAAAGTCTTAAATTGTGTTTCCTTGTTCCCTAGGATGCAAAGAGCCTTTATGAGGGCTTTTCATCTGATAGTGAGTTGTCCGTGTCATACAGAGGTGGTGCCAGAATTTGGGATTTTCATCATGAAAACAAGCCAGAGAATATGCTATTAATAGACATAATTTGTCATAATTTCAACCAGTATATCTCCTCACTGTATATTAATGTACAGAAATATAACAGTTTGTTTTAAAAAATCCTTTTATTTTCTACTCAAGTAAAAGTTCAATATTTTCTTGTGTGTAGTTGGACACTGTTCCTTTTTTCCCTTTCCCAGGGGATAAGTCTTTACCTTCCTTTTTTTAGTGTTTGAAGGTTTCGCTGACAGTAAAACGCTTATGAAATGCAAATTGCTTATCTGTTTAAAGTGGAGACATTATAGGTCAGATTTTGTTTATTTCTGGAACCAACTATCTTCAACTTTTTTTTTATGTTGGGCCCATATACAAGAGGTTGGCTGGTCAACTTATAGTATGTTAGTACTGTATATGGGTAGTGGGTTGGGAAAGAAAAAACTTGTTTACATTTGATTTAAAAGCCTGTATGTTGTATTCCTTGGGAAGTACATCAGGGGGAAGACTGTTCCACAGTACACCAGTAGTGGGGATGGAGGAGGAAAAGAAACGTGGGTTTCAAAGTATACTGTGAAAAGATGTTGAGCAAACTAGTTTTTTGGAAGCTGAGGATGCAATGGTTGTGATGTGTTTATGCCAGGAGAGGCTTGATGTCAGGGTAATTCCGAGAAGAGAAATCTCATCTTGTCTGGGAATTTGAGCGTTATCAAAAATAATGCTGGGGGAAAATGGTTCTTTTTTGTGAGAAATAAGACAGAACTGGGTTTTGCTAGCATTGAAGTTGACGAGGTTATCTGAGCCCCGTTGGATGATGGCTTGGAGGTCAGAATTAAGGGCAGTGGTGGTTGATGCTCTCTGTGTTGAAGTGAGTTGTGTAGAGTAGGGTTTGTCAAATGAAAGGGAGGAGTGCAATGTGCTGTCATCTGCAAAACTTTGGATTCGGTTGGAGGTCAACTGAAGTAGGTCTTTAATGTACAGAAGTAAGAGGGCGGTGAGAGAACTGAACCTTATGGGATCCAGAGCATTAGTTGGATGATGGGAGGATAGGGAGCAGTCTACCATCACACATAGTATGCATCCAGACAGGAAGCTGGAAATCCATCTGCAGAAGTCCTGAGACAGTCCAAATGATGGGAGTTTGCTTAGTAAGCCTTTGTGCCAGACTCGGTCAAAGGCTTTAGAGATGTCAAGTGCAACTACTTGGGATTCACCAAATTTATCCATGGCATTTGTCCAGTGATGGGTGATGTATGAGAATAGATCTCCTGTTGTCGGCATTGACAGAATTTGTACTGGTGGTCACTTAATAGCTGGGTACCTTCAAGATAGAATAGAAACTGAGAGTTGATGGTTTTCTCCATCACTTTGGATAGGACTGAAGTGAGTGAGATAGGGCGGTAGTTAGATGTCAATGATTTGTCAAGCTTTTTTAGGAATTGGTTGGATATAGGTCATTTTCCAGGCTTTGGTATATATACCAGTGGAGTAAGAGAGTATGTACAGATGGCATAGGATAGTAGTCAGTTCTGGTGCACAGATCTTCAGGATAATTGGAGGAATGCTATTAGTGCCAGGAGACTTTTTTGTGTCTAATTTAGACAACAGGTTTATCTCTTTTTGGCAAAAGGATACAGGAGGCATTGTATGTTGGGCAGTTGGAATGTCTGTTATGTGTGCATTAGAGGTGAAGTGTGAAGCCAGAAGGTTAGCTTTTTCTGTGGGTGATGTTGCAATTAAGCCATCTGGGTATGATAGAGGTGGGAATAGTGTAAGGAAAAAGTTACGACCAATTGCCTTGGTGAGAGACCAAGAAGCGTGGCTGCCATTTGGACAGGCTGCAAGCTTTCTGCTTTTTGTCTGTTCAAATTCTGTTTTAGAAGCATTGATAATTTTCTTCCATCTGTTTTGGGCTTCAGTATAGGCATTGAAGGAGGATGGGGTTCTTGATTTGAGCCAGTTGTGGTATGCCTGATTTTTCATTTGTACAGCCTTGGCACATCTTTTGGAGAACCAGGGATTGGATAGGGGGACAGCAGTTCAGAGTAGTGTGGGGAAGGTATGTTTTCATGCCAGTGAGGGTTATTTTGGTGATACGTTTGGTGCATATGTTTGGACTAGAAGACTCGAAACAGTAATCCAATCATGGAAATGAAGCATAGTAGTCTCGGAAACTCTCCCAATTGGTATTGTTATAATGCCAAACTACTCTTGTGTGGGAGTGACTGTGTAAGCATTGTTGCATGGAAGAGGAGACGTGATGTGAATTTATGACATGAATTACTTGACGTGAATTTATTTTTTCTTCACTTCTTTAATTGAAATGTGTATAAACTTAAAGCTGTTCAACTTGTTGCACTTTGTTATGGGCTCTTGCAGGTCTAAATCATATGACTGAAAAGTGGCACATTTTCAGTAATTATAGGCATAGTTTTGATGTTGCTGAAAGAAAAGAGATAGTAACCTTCTCTTTTCTTTCAGCAATAACCTTCTTAAATTTGACATATACTACTTTTACTTTCATAAATCACTTATTAAAATATTGTTTCAAATTATCTTAATTTCATTTAAAATAAAATTTTCTTTTATCTTAAAATATCTTAAAATTAAATTTTATTGAAAGCAAATATTAAAGTGATTTAAATTTATCTTAGTGGCATTTATCTTTTATGATGTAATATTCTCCATAATAAAATTCTGGTGGATTCATAAATCTTATAATTGATTCGACTGATGCTTTCTGTGTTGCAAGCCAAGAATTTTATTTATTATTATTATTATTATTATTACAGTCGACTCCAGGGAGTCCTTAGACTCATCGAGGGAGGCCCTAAACATCATGTCACACAACTATTCGGCATTCTCACAGTATCTATCATACCTTGCCTTGAACTCATTCACTGTCATAGCACCCACAACAGATTCTGGCAGCTTATTCCACTCATTCACCAAGTAAAAGTAAAGAACCCAGCTCTAATACCCTTGCTAACCACACTCTTTCCCAGCTTCCATAGATATCCCCTAGTTCTCCCACCACCAGTCCTATTCTCAAAAATATCCTCTGAATTAATCCTATAGAAACCCTTCAGAATTTGAATGTCTCAATCATATCTCCCCTCTTCTGCCTATCAACCAGTCCCTGCAACCCACAAATCTTCAACCTGTTTTCATAAGGTTCATTCCATAGACCTGCTATCTTCTTGGTCACTCGCCTCTGGATCCTCTCCACCTCCTCCCCATCCAGAAGAAACCTAGGTGACCAAATCTGGGCACAGCAGCCGAGATGAGGTCCTATCAAGGCTTGGTACAGAGGAACAATAACTTTTTCTCTGCTCATCAAAGTATTTTTCAACAACCAAGTGATTTGATGAGCTGATTTAGCCACTTTTGCAATATGCCCCCTAAACTTCATCTCCCTATCCACCAACACTTCCACGTCCCTGTCCTCATCAATCTCCTGGAGCACAGTTCCACCAATGTGGTATACTGCTGCTAATCTTTTCACCCCAAAATGCATAACCTTACATATTGTCACATTAAATTGACATCCATTCTCCTTAGCCCAGAACTCCAATCTATCCAAGTCGTCCTGCAAGATTTTGACATCTTCTGCATTCACTATTGCCCTAGTATAAGACTCCACCCTAGTATAAGAGTATGATGATATGATTTGCTAATATGTTGCTTCATGCTTTTTTTTTATACCACAAATATTTATTATAATACTTATATTTACTTCAATTTTAGGAAGCCCATTTAAAGTGCCAGTATCTGCTACTGTTGATGCATCCAAAGTAAAAGCTTATGGTCCTGGACTGGAACCTAATAATTGCCGTGAGAATGTGCCTCAGACATTCACTGTTGATGCTACTAAATCTGCTAAGGCTCCTTTAAATGTTGAAGTGTCATCAGAGAAAGGTGTGTATAGTGCTTCTTGATAACTGAGATTTGAATATGCATAATGGTTTGATGTTATGCTGTGTTCAGTTAGTTAATTTCACTAATTTTTAGTGAAATTTAATACTAAAAGTATATTTTCATTATTGTTATTCTTACTAGACTTCCATAGACAGTCTGCTCATTGTGGATTGTCTTGCTCAGTAAGTAATAACATGTCTATCATATTGCACTCATTTACATTATATTTGCATCACATTTTGGCAGTCCATTCCATCCTCTGTGTTAAGAAAAACTTTCACAACTTTCAAGAATGTTCTTTCATCCTTACTTTCTCTCTCTCTCTCTGCATATAATTTCTTTTGTACATTTAGGCTTAAGTGCTGGTTTAAGATCATTTTATGGTTTAATAGAATTAAACATGGGATTTAGTGGAACCAAGATTTTGTCTGTCACAGAGATGACATCAGGGATGCAATATAAGAATTGTAACAATGTACTCAAACAACTTGAAAATAAGTGGAAGAAGTTCTAATAAAAGCCTGAAGTTCTATGAGGCACCCTCTGCAGGTTCTGGTGGGCAGCCTTGGCTCTTGGAGTGGGAGGTCTATTGAATTAATGTTTCTCAGATATTTAGGCAGCTTCATACAACCATATTTTTTAAGATTTGATTTGTTTGTTTTTTAAAACTGTAGCTGATACCAAAAATAATAATAATAATAAAACTGTGCTTTACTGCAGGAAATATAAATGCAAAATTCTCCGGAATGTGCTGTGGATTTAAAAACCTAACCAAACCTTAAGATTTGGTAACATTAATTCTTACCACCCAATAGACAATTCTTCCAGCACCCATGCAGGATCTCCAACCCCCCCCTCCCCTTCTTCTTATGAGGCTTTAGGCCTCTGGATCTACTTTTCCCACTTATTTTTGTGTGGTTTGTGTGCTATTACAATATTTATATTGTATTCCTGATTTCTCTGTGATCGAGATGAAATACTGGAACCATTAAATCCTGTATGATTTTTTTTTTTTTGTATTTAGCTAGTAACACCATTACCAACTTAGTCACTACCATATCACCCTCTCCTTTACCAAGTTCTGTATTTCTCATTACTGTGGAAACCAGGTGACCAAATATGCACACAAACATGCTAGGTTGTTATGATAAGGTCTTGTGTGCAAGTACTACATCTTCCAACTTACCTGATTTCCTGTTGTTTTCTTATAGCAGCAACATGCTGCAGCCTTTACAACTCAGCAATGCGTCTGAATCTCATCTGTTAATCATCACCTGCATATCATGAATTTCATCTGCTTTAGGTGGCAGATAGTTTCATTGCCCAGTGTGAGACCACCAGTTTGCTTATTTGAATCTTAAAGTGGCTGGAATAGGTACTGTGTTAAGAGAAGTTTTCAGATTCTGACCATTACTCCAACCGTGACATGTTATGGATTTATAATCTTTGTTTTGCAGGTTTATCATAATTAAAATTATTAAAAAAAAAAGCCTTATGGAGCATAATTCAAACGTACATAATACAAAAACGCTTGTACTTAACATTTGAATCAAGAATACCACTCGCTTGTCCAAGCCAAGTTAAATTTTCTGAAAGGACTCGACATCATCGCTTTGTATAACTTTATTTAATTTTATTATCAGAAAGCAACTGAATAATCTTTGTCAAATGACATGAAATATTGTTAACAAGTGAATCAAATGATGGTGGTCCAAGAACTAATCCACTGTAGCATACCTCTACTTTATCATCATCATCAAATTCCTGACGTACCCTCAAGGGGTGTACAGGATATGATAGTACTACATGAAAAATTTAAATCATTACTAACTTCCTATCTACAATTTTCCTCCAAATCAGTCTATTACTTGTCAAGACTTCAATATTATCATTATCAGATCTTATATTTCTATCGTCTAAGGCACATTGTACCGTATCAATCCACCTATATCTTGGTCTTCCTCTGGGTTGTTTTCCTGCCAACCTGCAGAGAACACTTGTTTTGCTAATTTTTCCCTGCCCATTCTGTTTAAGTGACCATACCACCTGAGATTAGCTCTGCTAATGCATTCCTGGATGCTGACAATGTCAAGTTCTTTCCTAATATCCTCGTTTTTAATATGATATTGCCATTGATGCCATCTGTTCACGCCTCTAATCTTTCTCAGGACTCTCATATCTGCAGTCTTTGGTCAAGTGTTTTACTTCTGACCCAGCTCTCAGATCCATAAGTTAAAACTGGTTTGAACACTGTCTTGTATACAGCTAATTTAGTGTTCCGACTAATTTCTTTCTTATTCCACATGAATTTATTCAATTGACATCCTACCATACCAGCTTTGTTGATTCTGTTGTCTATTTCCATATTTAATTTACCATCTCAGTAAAAATCGTGCCTAAGTAGTTGAAATGTTTTACTTGTTCCACGGGTTCTCCATTCACAACACAGTTGACATTTTCAACAATTCTACCTATTTTCATTGTCTTTGTCTTTTTAATGCTGACTTTCATACCATATCTATTACAACAGATATGGTATGAAAGTCAGGGAATCTTGCAAACGTAGCAGATTTATTCAGAAGTATAACATCATCCGCATAAAGCAAAGAGCTGACATTAATATCTCCAGTTCTGATATCATGTTTAATACCACTTTCCTTCATAATGTGATCCATATAGATAATGAATAGCAGAGGGGATAATGTACATCCTTGTCTCACATCAGATTTAACATTAAACCACCTTCCGGTACTTCCTTCAATTCTAACTGCCGAATTACAACTCAATACTTAGTCTGTATTTGAGTTGTAATTCGGCAGTTGTAATTCTAACTGCCGAATTACAACTCAAATACAGACTAAGTATTGCTTGATATAATGCCCCATTGACACCATATAACTGTAGTGTATTGAATAGCTTCTCTCTTGGCACCTTGTCATATGCCTTTTCCAGATCGACAAAACTTAAATACAGGTCTTTGTTATATTCCCATGCTTTCTCGACTATTTGTTGTAAAGTGAAGATGTTATCCTGACAGCCTCTGTTTGGCCTGAATCCAGCTTGTTCTTCACCAAGCTTTTCTTCCACAATTCTTCACAACTGTTTCTCAAGTATACTTGCATAGATCTTGCCAGGAAGGAACACTCAGTAGGGAAATACCTCTGTAATTCTCACATTCAGTTTTATTTCCCTTTTTATATATGGGTGCTATTAGAGTTCTACTCCAATCATCAGAAATTCATCCCTCTGTCCAGGCTTTCTGAACTATGCAGTGCAGCCACCGTAAGACTTTTATACCACCATACTTCAGCATTTCTGGTCGAATATCATCTACTCCTGCTGCCTTTCCACATTTCAAGCCTTTGATGGTTTTTTCTACTTCAAGTATAGATATGTATTCCTGAGCGTATGCCTGTTGAGTGTTTTTTACCACTGTGCTATCATCGCTTGTTTCATTTAGCAATTTCTCAAAGTAATTACTCCATACTTCAAGGATATCTTTTTCTCCCATTTTCATGTCATCTTTATCATCTCTAACTCCTTTTACAGTACTCTTTCCTCCATTTCTAAGCTTCTTCAACAACCTCCAGAATATTTTGCCACTTCTTGATATTCATTTTCTATGTTCTTGCCAAAGTCCTCCCATGACTGACTTTTGTTTAGCTAGTTTTACACAGAGTTTAGCTTTCTTACATTTGTCTCTGTATTCTCTAAGAGCACAAGCTGACTTATTTGCCAGGAACTCTTGATATGCTTTCTTCTTTTCCTTCATTGCCTCTTTAATTTCCTGTGTCCACCATGGATTTCTTCAAGGCTTGCAACTGAGTATCTCAAGTTTGGGTCCTGTTCTCAAACTCATTTTTTCTTCAATAATCTTTGTGTATTTTAGTCTACAGTTCACATCTGAGAGTACAGTTCGCATCTCAACTTTTATTCGCTGTAAAACATTTGTACATGTTATTCTTTTCAATATGAAATTCAATTTTATCCTGCTCAAGACTAAATAGTGATCACTTCCAATTTCAAATCCTCTGTACACTCTGGTGTCCTGCACCAGGGAGAAAACATCACTATCAACAATAACATAGTCAATGAGACTTTTCTTATTCCTTGCCTCTTCTCTCCATGTGAATTTGTGCACATTTTTATGTTGGAATATGGTGTTAGTAATAACCAGTCCATGTCCTGAGCAGAAATCCAACAGGTATTTGCCATTATTATTAGCTTTGTTCTTTTCTCTAAATTTTCCCAAAACATTTTTCTATGTCTGACAATCATTTCCTACTCTGCTATTCAGATCTCCAACAAGGACCAACTTTTCCTTTTTCATTGTGTCAGTTGCTTTTTCTAAAGCATCAAAAAATTCCTCCACTTCTCCCTTAGTAGACCCGTATGTGGGACCATAGGCACAAATAAGTCTCATTGTCCCATTGTCCATTCTGATATTTGCCGACATCACTCTACCTGAGACTGCCCTCCATTCAAGAAGATTAGCCTCGTATTTTGTGTTCAATACTATGGCTACTCCTTCTTTTCCTTAATTGTCATTTCCTGAATATAACATTTTGTATTTATTGCTCAGAAAGATCTCAGCAGTTTTTGTCTTTTTTGTTTCAGTCACCCCTATTATGTCGATCTGTTACTTATCTAATTCTTCAGCTAGCTCCATTTCTTTGCCATTCAGGCTTCTTTTGTTGATAGTACCGATCTTTAACTCTGGGGATGTTGAGTTGGGGTGTGTTTTAGGATTTGTTCCAGTAGTTGACTTTTCGTTGTTCGCCCTAGTTCCCTGGCGAAAACAATGGGGGCCTTGTTTAACCGGGCGACGCCCCAGCCGGCATGAAATTTTGTCATGTTGTACTATCATTTTTTATTTTGGTTTAACCAATAAGAATACAATTTGGTCGGTTAAATCCCAAATTGCCAACCCATCCTCATTCGTTCAGTATCCAGGTAGATAGCCAACAGGGTGCACCACGAGAAGGTGAGGATTGGACATTAGGTCAGAAGCCCTGGTTGGTTCTCTGCATTCCTTTAAAGGCTATGTGGAGGTCTCCTCTCAGTTATACAGCTTTGACCCTTAAGCACTCCTATGCCTCTACTTTATTATTATACTTATACTTTTTTTTCTCGCATCAGCCTCCATATACAACTTGAAGTTTGAAGAGTGTATAAGCCTCTACTGCCATTTTTTATTTGTGTTGTGCACATGCAAATATAAATGTATACAGTAATACTTGCATAGTGCAGTTTTCAACAGCATGGGTCTTAATATAGCATGGTTTATAATTTTTAATAATTAAAATTTTTTTTAAGAATAGTATGGTGCCATACTGCATTACCAACATTCTGACTTTACTATAACAGCACCATATTGATTTAGCATACTGCAGTAATGATGCTGTTGCTGCTGCAGCAAAATTTCCAATGATAAGTTAAAAAAAAAAGTGTTTGAAAAAGGAAGAAGGTGTCTTTATGAACTTATTTAGCAGAAAAGACAAAGTCACAACCAGGATATAAGATTTCAAAAGATTATTTGGCACTAGAGAGCCCTGAGATTTTCAGCTTGGTAACTAAATGAAAGCCTTTGCTTATTTACCAAACTGAAAATCCATGGGCCCTTAAGGGCTATGTTAAAAGTGCACTACCTGTAATACGGTGATCAAATAAGAATGCATAAGTGACATGACCAATGTTTGAAGAACAATTTACAACTTTTGTCCCACAGTTGAGCATTACTGCAAAAATAATGATATGGATTTTAAAATTTGTTGTTAATAGACAATGCACCATGGTATCCTATTGCTATTTCTGACTTGCATGAAAATGTTAGAATCCTTTTACTGCCACCCAACACATCGTTATTGTAGCCAATGGATCTGAGTGTCATTGCTATGTTTGAAATCACTTGAGGCAAACATTTTATCAAACCATGAAAGCAACAGCAACTACATGAAATGGGGCCATAATTTTGACAGATTTTTGAAACATTTTAATATCAGAAGTGCTGTGGAAAATATTGGTGAATCATGGTTTGAATTAACTTCTAACAATATGAGAGCTCTGTAGTGATGTTTTATCACATTATGAGAATGATTTCACTAGTTTTGAATCACAAAACTGTTTCTGAAGACATTGTGTAGACTGGGAAAGAACTTGGATTTGAAACTTAATTCTTACAATGTGCATGGATGCATTGACTTGCATTTAAATGACCTAGATGATGAAACGCTCATGGCGATCAATCAATTTATATGAAGAGGAGGATGATAAATTAGATGAAACTTGCTGAAGCACCTACAAAAGAATTCTCATTAAATGAGTTTTTGACTTTTATTGGAAAAATAGACTATGCTTCTGATTTTCTTATGGATGCAAATCCCAATATTGCATTAAGCATTAAATTTCAGCATGCATTGGAAAAATTCTGTTCAATGTTACAAAGATATGCATGTAGAGAAAATGAAGAAGAAACCTGTGCAGACTGTGTTGTTTAAATACAATTTTTCCAAATAAAAATTCATGTTCGGTTATCAACAATAAAAATCTTCACTATTTTTAATTTTAATCCTTTTTAATTTTTATCTGCACATTTATTATTATTTCTGGTGAGCTTGCAGTGAACAAATGATGCTTTTTTTTTTTTTTCACCAATACTGTCATTGTCTTGGAATGCATTACACTATAACATAATATTTTTAACAGTTCAGTTTTGCACAGCACAGAATATTTTTGGCATCTGTTAACCACTCTGTGCATCACATTACTGTATTTGTACTGTTCCTAATCATGATTATGCACACGTTTTATGGCATGTATGCTTGACACAACTTATGACCTTATACGATCAAGGCTTGTAATTAGGTGTTGGATGTTATTCATCTCTTTTTTTTTTTTTTTATGGTATCACAACAAAAAAATAAAATAAAATAAAAAGATATTAACTACCTTACATGTCACTGGATTTCATATTAATCAACTGTTTTGAATTTTATGAAAGTATGTTTATTATTGGGATTCACTGAGGACTTCTATACCATGATCACTACCAACTAGCAATTCACCAACTTACCTTAAAGATATCCTAACTACACCAACGCCGCCATCTACCCCCCCCCCCCATATTTTCACAGACAATTGCAAGCATCCATGCCCACAGCAGGATTCGAACCCACAGCCTTTTGGGTGGAGAGCAGATTTGCTAACCACTCAGCCAACCAGGTGGCCCAACTGACACTTTTATTCAAAATTACAAAAAGTAATGCTTTAGCTGTGGTCATGATAACCAAGTGTAGAACAAAGTACACTGACTATATTTTCACCATATTCGAATATATTTCAATTTATTAGAAAAATATAAGTGCTTCTGTAATTATTACAGCATTAATATAAAGAGATTTTTGTTAAAATGGTCATGTAATTCTAAGACATTCATTATATTATGTAGTTGTATTTAATGAAATTTTGTATTCTATTTTATAATAAAGAAATTTTATTTATGATTTTTAGGACCTGTACCACAGAAACCAGATATCAAAGACAATAAAAATGGTACATATGCTGTATCCTATATGCCTTCTCCAGAAGGCACCAATTGCAATGTCAAAGTAGCTTATGGCGGTAAAGACATTCCTGGAAGGTATGGATATTATCTTATTGATATTAATTACTGTGAGAAAATCCTTACGTTAGGGGGGGGGGAAAGTTCATAGTAAAAGCATAAATTTGAGTGCATAGATGAGTTTAACCCCCTTTTGGAACCGATGTTTACATCAGTTCCAAATGGAGAGAGAGAGAGTGAGTGCCATTATAGTTGATATTTTTCAGTTGATACCCTTGCTTCCCTATCAATATTATAGTTGATATTTTTCAGTTGATACCCTTGCTTCCCTGTCAATATCCATATCTAAAACTTTGATCAGAGTGGGGTAATGTGTACAAATTTGGTTACCTCTTTTATGTTGCAATGTGGATATTTTGTACAGTGGAAAGAGGGAATCTTTCCAAAATGAAAGTTGTGGAGAGATTCTACAACTTTCAAAATGTCAAGACTGAAACAAATTATTAGACAGGTACAGGAGTTAGAAAACGTTGAAGCCTTAATAAGGCATAGGAAGGATAAGAAAGTTAAGCAGCAGGACGATGAGAGTCGCAAACCACTGAAGCAGGTAAGATATTGAGTAACGATCAGGCAAGTAAAGTAAAGTAGAATATACAAACATGGATGTTTATTGTATGGCAATTCTCTCATAAAACATGACACTGACTGTGTTACTACAACTTTTCTGGGGGTCAAAACCAAAAATATAGCAAATGCAATTGAAAAACAAAGTAACAAACAACAAAAAAAGGCAATGTATTGTTGTAGGAAGAAATGATTTAACTAGCAATAAATACATCCTGGATCTGAAAGGATTGTGGGATGAAGTGAGGGTAAATATAAAGTAAAAATTGATGGTTTGTTGCCAGAAGATGCTAGTAAAGAATTAAAAAGGGCTATGACGCCGGCCTGGTTGGCCAAATGGATAGCGTATCCACTCTCCAGCCAAAAGGCTGTGGATTCTAATCCTGCCGTGGGCATGGATGTTTGTGATTGTCAGTGGAAATACCAGTGGTGGTCAGCAGTACAGGGCGTTGGTGTAGTTGCAGTCGGTTGGTGATTGAGTGGTAGATTGTAGAGCAGGTACCCTCCCTCAATGAGTCCTTGGACTCCTTGGAGGTGTCAAATAATAATAATGATGGCAAATGATTCAATATTATTAATAATTAGAAATTATTACTTCTATAACACGTTACTGCACACGTATTAAGATTCCATTGTAATCACATTGTAACATACACCCTAACTGTATGTTATTCCTAGTATTGTTTGAATTACTGTACTGAGGATGTCCCAAGATACTTGGGATGAAATATTTACTTATTAAAACTAATCATTGTGGTTATATATGTATTTTTAGTGATGAATGATTGTTGTAATAGATTTGGTGTGAAGGTCAGCAATAACAAGACAATGAAAATAGGTATTGAAAATGTCAACTGCATTGTGAATGGAGAACCTATAGAACAAGTAAAACGTTTTAACTACATGGGCATGATTTTTAGTGATGATGGTAAATTAAACATGAATATCGACAACAGAATCAACAAAGCTGCAAGGTAGGAAGTCAACTGAATAATTTTATATGGAATAAGAGAGAAATTAGTCAAAATACTAAATTAGCTGTATACAAGATGATGTTCAAACCAGTTTTAACTTATGGATATGAGAGCTGGGTTAGAAATAAAACACTTGACCATAGACTAGAGACCATAGATATGAGAGTCCTGAGAAAGATTAGAGGCATGAACAGATGGCATTAGTGGCAATATCATATTAAAACGAGGATATTAGAAAAGAACTTAACATTATTAGCATCCATGAATGTGCTAGTAGAGCTAATCTCAGGTTGTATGGTCACATTAAACAGAATGGGAAAGGAAAGATTAGCAGCAAAACAAGTGTTCTCTGCCAGGTTGGCAGGAAAAAGACTCAGAGGAAGACGACCAGGATATAGGTGGATTGATACTGTAAAAAGTGCCTTAGAAGACAGAAATATAAGATCTGATAATGTTGGAGTCTTGACAAGTAACAGATTGATTTAGAGGAAAATTGTAGATAGGAAGTTAGTAATGATGAAGTTTTTCATGTAGTACTATCATATCCTCACCTTGTAGTACTATCGTACCCCCCCCCCCCTTGAGAGTATCTATCAGGAATTTGATGTTCAATGTAGAGGGTAGAGTATTTTTAGTAATGATTGACAAGATAGGAGGAAAGATGGTTGTTACTAAGGATATCAGATGACTTGAGTCCAGTTATGATAGAAAGCTATAATTTAAATATTAGTAACAATTTTCCATGTAGTAGAGTTTGAAGCTATATGGAGAGGTGGAGTCTAACAAGATCAAATACATGGTGTGATGTAGTCACAGACCTAGTGGATCAGCTTGCTGGTGATGAGGAAATGCATCTGCCAATAACCCAGGTTTTAATAATTAAAGTCTTCCATGATGATTAATTGTTTAGTACCCATTGTGTTTTTGGCAGATGCATTTCCTCATCACCAGCTAGCTGATCAATTTTAACTTATAGATCTGAGATCTGGGTTAGAAATAAATCATTTGAACAGTAGAGTCTTATGAGAAGAATGAAGCCAAATTTAGTGAGTTGTTGCAAGAAAATTGAAAAGTATTGTACAGAAAGCTAAGTCTGAGTATGAAAAGAAACTAACTGCTTAAGCTAAAGACGGTGTACAAGTGGTAGATGCAGAAGAAATTGTTCAACTAATGAGTGCCCATTTTGCTAAGTGCTTTCAACTTAGTGTATGCAGCATGGAGCTCATCATTACCTCTACACTGAATGAAGAAACCTCAGGTGCATGAGTAGAAGGTACTAGAACTATTTCATAAACTGAATAAGAATTCAGCAATACAGGCTAAAGGGATATCAGCACAGATGCTAAAACAGTGTTCACTTGAAATGGCTATACCTAAGACCCAGTTGTATAATGAGTCTCAGTACAGGGAAGATTCCACGAGAGTGAAAAGAATATATCATAACTCCATTGCACTAGGAAGATTTTGGAAAAGTGGTAAGAGATTGTAATAAGAAATGGATTGACAGAAAATCTGTAATTTCAATGAATAGCATAGTTTTATTAAGTGAAGGTCATATTTGAGTAACAAGTTCAGATTTTCTAATAATGTTGTGGTCAAGTTAGACAATGGGAATGGATACATGGTGATAACTTTTATACTTTGCTAAGGCTTTTTATAATATTTAGTATGGAAGGCTGTTGCATAACTTGCAGGATATTTAATTGAATTATAAACTATTAGCTTGGAGGAACTAATTTACAAAAAGTGATGTATGGAGGGGGGGGGTACAGAATGAGCAGTGGTATAACCCAGAAATTGTTGCTTGATCTATTGTTAGTCAGTCTTTACATTAATGACATATGGAAAGAGTTGACAGTAGACATATGGCTATTGTTAAAGTGCAAAGATAGGCAAAGTAACCCCAAATGTAACTGATATACAGCACTTGTAGAATGCTTTAAATCGACTGACATTGTGAGCATGTGAAAATGGTTGTCATTTCAATGTTATTAAATGTAATTTTGCAATTTGGTGTGATGAGATATTGAATATCATATTGTCAGATTATGCTTGTGTGATCAAGCTAGGAATTCCGAAGTTTTAGTAGGTAGGAAATTGAATCTCATGTGCCATAATAGTAAAGACTTAGTGCAATTTGGGATAAATGAACATTGACATAAGGGCATTCATTTTGCCTCTTTACAAGGCTTTAATACAACCTACCTGGATTATTTATTGTGCATGGATCTGATCTCTTGGTGCAGGAAAGTCGGATCTAAGTTACTTTAGATTATTTTTATTTTAGCATCTTCCTTAAATCCTAAGATTTCTTGTGGATAAGATAGTTCCAGGAGTCCTGTGATGGCCTTCAGATAACTAAAATGGCTCTATTCAAATATTAGTGCACTGTTCCTATCAGCTTTTATTAATTTAAGTTCCAAGAAGTTTTTTCCCAGTGAATTTAAAAGTATTACATTTGATAAATAATTCATTCATATTTTTCTTTATATAAGCAAACCACAGTTTATATGTGAAGTATCTTCATAATGCTTTTTGTACATTCAGCAGTTGACTCCATTATGTTGTCTTCCTACTTATCATGATGTATAACACACATGCTTTGAATGAAATGAATTGTGTGTTATTTAGATACAAAAAGTAACTTAGTGGAAAGTTAATGGCTCTGTGTAGAAGTATAATTTGCTAGCTTTGGTTAAGTAGTATCTAAATCATATGGAGGTGGATCTTTTTTTCCTCCCCGAAACTTGGGTTAATCATCTTGCAAAACAAACTGGCTAGACAAACATAAGCAATTAACATACATAATACACTTAGTAGTGTTTTTAGTTTTACCTAATGTTTATCCAACTCTCCCAACTTTGCTAGTCACTTGCTAGCATTACATCCTTATTTTTGAATATTTCTTATGCAATTTTTTCCTATACTTTCATGGAGTATGTATGCCAGCCACATGAAAACCCAGTTAAATTATTTTATTCAGTAATTTTTGTCAATATTTACTAATTTCCATTATGCAACATCTCCAAATTCCCTTGGATTCCATGGAGGTATCATGTGGGAGACTTTACTATACACTACGTGATCCATTGTCTACAATATACCATCTACTATCCACTACATAGTATTTTTGACTGTTATCACATGTGTTCTCTGGCAATTTGTCTCCTGTGACACAAAAAAAACCAGAGTTCCTGGAAGGAAAAAACTTCTCTGTACAAGATTGAATAACTCATCCTCATTTGAAAAAGCTGATATAAAGATTTTTGTCATGAAAAGAATTAAACTTGGGTCTTTTCCAGTTGAATGGCACTTGACTCATTGTTCTTCCTACTGCATTGTGTTGGTACTAATGCATTTTTATCACTAAAATGTGGGTTTAATCATTAATGATTTTTAATGTATGATTTCATTTTTATAATTGGATGTTGGGATATTTAATTTGTAGATTTTTAACTTAATGATGCTGAGTTTTCTAAATGCAGTTTTATATATTTATTTTGTAGTCCATTCCAGATGAAAGTTAGGCCAAAGGTAGAACCTAAAAATGTAAAACTGCATGGTCCTGGAATTAACAGCAAAGGAATACCTGCCAGTATTCCCACTGAATTTACAATTGATGCAAAAGATGCAGGAGAGGCTGAACCAGAGGTTACTGTTTTGGTGAGTTACTCTGCCATGTTTTAAAAGCCTTGTTTTTTTAAATAAAAAAAACTATATAGGAACTGGTTTCAGTTTTATTTTTACTTATATACTTTGGCATTTCACAAAATATCATTGCAATCTTCAGAAATGAACAAAATTAGCATCGATAAAGCAAATGTAAGCACACTGGTAAAGTGAAAAGAGTGAGATAGGAATGTGCACCAAGTTTCATTATACTCTGTTGCTGCTGCTGTTTATTCTTTAGGTGAATTTGAGCTGTGCAGAAGAAAGTGATTTTTAATCTGTGAATAGTCCGTTTTTTTCCCGTTTTTATACGTTTTTGAGTGCTGAATTGTTTCTCTGAATACGAGTGTACTTCAGTGGTTGTTTTTCGGAAGTTAGTTGCTGTCGCGATATAATATATGTTGGTACCGTCAGAATCGAACGCGTAACGGTGGAAGACAAAACGAAGCTAAGTTACTTTATATTTAGTTATATTTCATTTTATTTAATTATATTAGTACTTAAATGTTCTGATGTTTGTACTTTTTTCCCCCTCTTATTTATTAATTGAATAATTATTAAGGATTCCGCTACTCGGCAGTAAGGAATGATGGTGGATTCAGAAGCAGTCGCAAGTGACGTAACGCCAAGTCCTCCGCCATTTAAGAACTCGATTATTAGCAATATCATAAGGGACTTTGTGGCATGCAGTACTTGCGGCATGTATGCTTCTAAGGAATTACATATGTGGTTTGTTAAAGAGAGTGGAGAGCGTATGTGCGCAAAATGCAGGCAGTTGGAGGAAATAACTACATTAGATATATCGATATCCGACTTTGTTGCTCCAGGAACGGAGAATGAATGTAGGAAGACGAGTAGTATGATAGGAGAGAATGAGAAAATAATGGTTGATAGTGTGGAAGGTGTGAGTGACTGTGGAAGTTTAGGAGATGGTTTTGTTTGGGAGAGTGAATTTAGATTAAGAGTGACTGACCTGCAGCGGGAGATAGATGAGTTGAAAGAGGAGGTGGAATGTCTAGTGAATGAGAGCAGAAGTATGAAAGATAAGATTAGGAGAATGGAAGAGATGAATGCAAGGCGAATCAGAGTAGGAGAGAGAGAGAATTTAAGGAGTATGAGTGAGAGGTATGGGGGTGCTAGAAGAGGAGAGATTGGAAACAGTAGAAGAGAAGGAATGAGAGAGAGGTATGGGAATGCTAGCAGACGAGAGGATGAAAACAGTAGGAGAGACGGAATGAGAGAGAGATATGGAAGTGCTAGAAGAGGAGAGAATGGAAACGGTAGGAGAGATGGAATGAGAGAGAGGTATGGGAATGCTAGAAGACGAGCGGATGGAAACAGTAGTAGGAGAGACAGAATGAGAGAGGGATATGGAAGTGCTAGAAGTGGAGAAAATGGAAACAGTAGGAGAGAGGGAATGAGAGAGATGTATGGGAGTGCTAGAAGAGGAGAGAATGGAAACAGTAGAAGAGAGAGGTATGGGAATGAAAGAAGAGGAGAGAATGGAAACAATAGGAGCGATGGAATGGTAAGAGGTATAATGTATGGTGACTCAATGATCCGTGGTGTTCAGGATAGGATGCGTGAGGAGTGTTTGCCAGGAGGAACAATAGAAAGGGTGGCTATGGCAATTAAGAGAAGTGAAAGGGTGGATGAGATGATTGTGATGGTAGGAACGAATGACTTGAGTGGTAATGTAAGTCGGGCAGCGAGAGATATGAGATTTTTGCTTGAGACTGTACGGAAGAAGACAGAGAGAGGAAAAATAGTGTGCGTGTTGCCTAGGTATGATAATGATGAGCTTAACAGAAGAGCGGTGATATTGAATGGCATAATAGCGAGAATGTGTGACAAGAGAGGACTGATATATGTGGATGCTTGGAGTGCGTTTGAGGAAAGAGAGGAGTTGTTTGCGAGAGACCGTTTGCATTTGAATGAGGAAGGACGTAGGCATCTGGAGAGATTGCTGTTCTGAACGAGTCAGTGTGTCCCAGGGAGGATGATAGCAGGGGTGGCCTCTTGTGGGAATGGATACTTGGGAGAAGGGAGACAATGTCAGGTAAGACTGAGCCCAGTGGAGTCTAGAAGGGATAATGCTGGGTATAGAAACAATGGCATTTATATACTGTATACTAATGCCAGGAGTATCCGGAATAAGGGAGAGGAATTGGTGGCGCAGATAGCATCAGCCTGGCCAAAAATTATTGCGATCACTGAGACGTGGTTGACAGAAGGGGATATAAAAACAGGGATAGAAGTCGCTGGGTATAGCATTTTTCGCCAGGATAGGAGGGGAAAGCGTGGTGGTGGGGTGCTGCTTATGATAAGTGATGACCTATGTCCTCTAAGAGTGGAGAATTTGGAAGGTAGTGAGACAAATGATTTTGAGAGCGTATGGTGTGAGGTAGAGGTAGGCAAGACAGGATATTTAGTGGGGTGTTGCTACAGACCCAGGAGCACAGAGGATGGGGACCAGGAGATGTTTAGACAGCTAAGTTTGGCAAGTGCAAGAAGAATGATTGTTATGGGAGATTTTAACTTCAGTAGTATAAATTGGAGAGAGGAAGATGCATGTAACAATAGGGGAATGGAATTTCTAGAATTCTTGAGGGACAAATGTCTTAGGCAACATGTAACAGAGGGAACAAGAGGTTCAAAAATTTTGGATTTGGTTATAGCATCAGAAGAGTTGATAATAACTGAGTTGATGTCTCTCCCACCAGTTGGAGAGAGTGACCATATGGTTTTGACTTGGAAAATGAATAGACATGCAGGAGTATCAAAGAGGCGGGAACTTATGTGGAATTATAAGGCAGGTGATTATAATAGTCTTAGACGTCAACTTCGGGAAGTTTCATGGAGGGAGGAATTGGAAGGCCGGGATATCACCAGTGCGTGGGAAATTTTGAAAGAATATTTGTTATCAGCAATGGTAAGTTGTATACCACGAGTGAAGAAGAGGGCGCAATTTGGAGTAAAGTGGATGACAAACAATATTAAACAGGAATTGCATGCGAAAAAGAGGCTATGGAAGAGATATAAGGAGACAGGTGAAGAGATGCATGAGGAATATAAGACACAGGCCAGAAGAGTGACTCGTGTGGTAAGGAAAGCGAAACTGGAATATGAGAGGAGATTGGCCCTAAGATGCAAAGAAAATCCTAGGGAATTTTTTAGCTATGTGGCCAGTAGGAGGAGAAATGACTGTGGAAGAATGATATTGTGGGATAAAAATGGGAATAGAGTGACTGATGCAGAGGACATAGTGGAATTGTTCAATGAACACTTTATTGGAGTATTTCATCCTAGAGGAGTCAGTTTTAATGCTAGAGGGATAGGACTGGTACAAGGTCTGGAGGTACAGGAGGAGAGTGTGTTTCAGATACTGAGTACTCTGGATGTCAGTAAAGCTGTGGGACTGGATGGTATTTCGCCACGAGTTTTGAGAGAATGTGCTAGGGAATTGACAATACCTTTAACGTGGCTTTTCAATGAAAGTCTGGCTTTGGCAAAGGTGCCCAGGGAATGGAAGGAAGGTAAGATAGTGCCATTGCATAAGGGTGGTAACAGACTGGAAGTGTCTAATTATAGGCCAGTCTGTGTGTCATCAGTAGTTGTTAAGATCTTGGAGAAAGTAGTGAGGGACCGTGTACAGCATTGGGCAGATGAGGGTAATGTTATCTGTGAGAATCAACATGGATTTGTGAAAGGACGCTCTTGTTTTAGCAATATGCTAGCCTTTTATAATAAAGTTACAAGAGCATTAGATGAGGGAAAGGCATATACTGCAATTTTCTTAGACTTGGCGAAGGCATTTGACAGGGTGCCACATGATAAGCTGATATTTAAGTTGCAGCACATGGGTCTGGATGTCAGATTGATCAACTGGATTCAGGATTGGCTGTCTAATAGGTATCAGAGAGTTGTGTATGGTGGAGCAGTTTCCAGGAGGCAGAGGGTTACAAGTGGGGTCCCACAGGGCTCAGTACTAGGACCTATATTGTTTAACCTTTATATCAATGACATAGCCAGTGGATTGCAGGGGTATATTCAGTTGTTTGCGGATGATGCGAAGCTTGGAAGGATTATTAGTAATAGTGCAGATGTGGTAGCCCTGCAAGAGGATTTAAATAAGCTAGATAGATGGGCAAATGAATGGGGGTGTCAGTTTAATGCAGCAAAATGCAAGGTCTTGAGGTTTGGGAAACATCGATGGGATGCTGCATACTCTATGGGAGGAGTTATACTGGAGGAAGTAGGGGAGACAAGAGATCTGGGGTTGATGATTGATAGAAACCTGAAGTTTAGGGGACATATTGCAAAGGTGGTGAAGGTAACACAGAGGATTGCTGCTATTATGAGAAGGACACTGACCTGCAGAGATAAGAGGGTTATCATTCCGTTGTATAAGTCTCTGATCAGACCACACTTGGACTATTGTTCTCAGATTTGGTCCCCGGGATTTGAAGGGGATAAATTAACCGTGGAAAGGATACAAAGACGGATGACAGGGATGGTTTCAGGACTGTACAAGGATAGTTATGAGGATCGGCTGAGAGAATGTGGACTGCAGAGTTTGGTGGATAGAAGAAGGAGAGGTGATATGATTGAGACTTTTAAGCTGTTGAGAGGTGGTTACAGGGTTGACACTGGGGAGTTCTTTCGCTTGGTTGATCAGCGGGAAGGAGTGATGACAAGAGGCCATCCCTGGAAGTTACGAAAGGAAACTGTGAGCAGGAGGGTAAGGAGTGGTTTCTTTGTGTGGAGGGTGGTTGAGCCGTGGAATGCATTGCCTGATGGAGTGGTGGGAGCGAGAACGGTCAGTGGGTTTAAGGAGTGGTATGATAAACTTTGTGTTTCTCAGAGGGGGACTTCCCCTCGATGAGTCTTGACAGACTTTGTCTTAGAAAGGACCTCCCTCGATGAGTCTTTTGACTCCTTGGAGGCCTGAATAATAATAATAATAATCATTTCAATTAGGAGATTCACACAGAATATAATGTTAACAAAGCAAATGCATTCACTCGGTTAACATTTTTTTTTTGAGGATGGCAGCTGTATGTTGGTGAAATGCCAGTGTATGTGGAGAATAAATCATATTGGAATTCAAATGGATAGTAGCATCATTAAACAGGAGCTGCAGAAAAATGTTGAGGATATATAACCATGGAATGCATTGCCTGATAGAGTGGTGAGAGAAAGAGAGAAAGAGAGAGAGAATGGTAAATGAGTTTAAGGAGTGGTATGATAGACTTTGTGTTTCCTAGGAGGGACCTCCCTCGATGAGTCTTGATAGATTTTGTGTTTCTTAGGAAGGACCTCCTGCAATGAGTCTTTTGACTTCATGGAGGCCTGAATAATAATAATATAAAGAAAATAAGGTGATCAGCTTGGTACTATCATTCATGAGTAGTAAGCATAGACAAGAAGGGTCTATGCTTATCATTTTGCTTTCTAGACCAGCATAGAAAGCAAAATGATATTATGGGAGTAAATTAACCAAGCAGATCAAAGGAAATCCCAAAGAGTTCTTGTGCTACAGATGACTATGGGAGGATAATAATTTGAACAAATACTGAAGCAAGGAGTGAGTGGTTACTTTGTGAGGACATATCAGCTAGGTCAAGATAGTTCCATGACAGATGTGAGAATATGGGTAGATGAGGTAGTGGTGTTTTGGGTGTTGCAGAATCTTAGGATAGATTGGGATCAAATGGGATTTCAATTAGCAAAATCACTCTCCTCCCTCTCAGGTCATGCTCCCTCCTTTATTAAAAATTCTGTTCACTATAAAACCTGAATTAAAAATCTTAACTGAAAAATTAAGATACCATGTTTATTCAAACACTGTAGTTGTCTCCATAATTTTCAAAAATGCATATCATGTTTAGCTTTGATATTACTTTTGTTTCCCAGTATACCACTGACAGAGATTTCTTCAGGGAAAGAAAAAATATACAAACAACTAGATGGAATTGTAATGGATTCCCCTCTAGTTAATTTCTATATAGAATTTCTAGAAACAAAGCACTCAATGCACAAAAACCAACATTCTGTAGATAATGCATTACTTTTTTTTGGCATCATGGCCTTCAACATTTCCAGTGATATCCTACACACACACACACACACACACACACACACACACACACACACACACACACACACACACACACACACACACACACACACACACACACACACACACACACAGCCAAGGCTATTTGTTTAAATGACACAGAGCTTGCCACTGAACTCTTTGCATGCCTTTGTCACACTTTTTTTCTTAGCCAATGACTACAGCCCCTTATAAAGTAGACAAAATACCATCCCTCCTGCAACTAGCACACAAGATGTTATATTCATATTACATCTTTTCTTTGCATACATAATCATCTCCCATACCACTCTTCCATCTAGCAACCTTCATGCATTTTCCTAAAGATCAGCCTCATCCTCTTGATTATCCAGGAGTGTGTAATGGTCCTTATGCTTACAGTTTATCCAGATTTGGACAGACCTATTAATGTCTTTCTTGAAGAACATAAAGTGCATCAGCTATCATCTGAATACGAAGTCAGGAATGGCAGATCATGTTCTTCATATTCCTTCACACAGATTTAAGTGGAAGACAATTACTGTGCTGCATAGAAGTTACTATAGGTCTGAGATACTATTTTCAAAATCAACATCAACTTTGAAACTCCCTTAACCCCAACAAGTATGACAGCATTAACTGGGTTATAGTCATTCTAAGACTTCTCTCAATTAACTTTGTTTTTATCTGGTCTCTAGGAACCTTGGTAGATTCCTTTTCGGTTACAATTTGAATTGTTTCTACAACAATCTAATTGAGTACTGTATGCTTAACTATAGTTATAATTTGCACTCTGATGATGCTGGTCATCATCAGACATTGCCAGGTTAAAAAACTAGTGAAGTATTAGTTCAGTAAATATATTTCTTCTGGTGTTGTTTATACCTCAACACTGTTATGTATAATGACTAGCACCTGAAGATTGGATTCTTTTCTTCAGCTTACATATACTTCTAGCTTTTACTGGCACAAACATCCATAGCCACATCAGTGTCTGAAAAACTTCTGCCAAGCACAATACTCATATAAAAATTATTATTATTAAGAGAAACCTCCAGGGAGTCAGAGACTCATCGAGGGAGGCCACATACTACGCACACCAGCTATCATACTTATTCTTGAATTCATTCACACTGCTTGCACTCAGAACATCCAATGGCAATCCATTCCAATCAAGCACCACCCTCTGAGAGAAAAATCTAGCCCTCATACCCTTCTTAGTGGCCTTGCAATCTCAGCTTCCAAGGATGCCCTCTCGTCCTTTCCCCCACCCTTCATAAATTGAAAAATTCCATCAATTGAAATCCTGTATGATCCTTTCAGAAGTTTGTAAGTCTCAATCATATCACCCCTCTTTCTCCTGTCTGTAGTCTACAAATTCTCAATCTGCTTTCATAATCAGTATTCCACAATCCTGATATCATTTTTAACACTCTCCTTTGTACTCTCTCCAATATATCAGAATCACAATGGAAACCAGGAGACCAGACCTGTGCACAATAGTCCAAGTGAGGTCTTATCAAGGCCTTGTAAAGAGGCAAAACAACATCCTTATCTTTACATGTAAATGTTCGTTTCAGCATTGCAATTATCTTTTGAGTTGTATTTGCAATCTTTGCCACATGGCCCCTAAACTTCAACTTCCTATCTATTAACGCTCCAAGATCCCTAGCCTCGGTTTCTTCTAGCCTAATCCCACCAATATAATATGACATTGGATATCTAATCATGCCGAAGTGAATGACTTTACATTTACTGACATTGAACTGACACCTGTTTTCCCATGCCCACAGTTCCAGCCTATTCAAATCATTCTGCAAAGATTGCATATCAGCAGCATTCCTGATTACCCTACCTATCTTTGCATCATCAGCAAATAACTTTGTCACTTGTCAAATCCTTCCCAATATCATTAATGTACAGATTGAATAACAGTGGACCAAGCACTGATCCTTGTAATATACCACTTGTTACCTTAAGCCTTGCAGGCTCAGATCCCCTGTATACCACTTTTTGATATCTGTCAGTCAGCCATCCACTTATCCATGCTAATATTGTATAACCCAAACCCATTTTCTCCAATTTATGCAGCAGTCTGCCATGCTGTATTCTGTCAAAAGCCTTAGCAAAATCCAAAAGTATCATGGTGTATCCATTTCCCTTGTCTAGTTCAATGGTAACGTTATTATAGAATGTGAGCAAGTTGCTAAAACATGAGCTTCCCTTAATAAACCCATGTTGTTCATTGCAAAGTAGATATTCACTGTCAACCCATTTCAGAATGCGGGCCCTAACCAATTTTCCCCAAATCTTCACCACCACTCCTGAGATACTAATTGGTCGATAGTTAGATACATCGGTCTTTGCACTGCCCTTGTGCAATGGAAATACCATACATTCCTGTGGAATCTTCCCTGTTCTGAGACTCATATTAAGCATCCTAGTCAAAGGAATTGCCAGTTCAGCTGAGCACTCTTTTAGCACACGTGCTGATATTCCATCAGTCCCTATGGCTGAATTCTTATTCAGTTTGTGCAACAGCTCTAATACATCGGCATCACACACTTGCGTTTCTTCATCTAGTGAAGAGGTAACAGTGAGCTCAATGTTGGGTTCACCAGGATGATAGCTTTTAACGAAATGGGCACTCATTAACTGAACAACCTCTTCTGCATCTGTAACCCTCACCATCTGGTTTATAAGAGTTATTCTTTCATATTCATTCTTTCTTTTACTTGCAGCATATCGATGGAATTCTTGTGGGTTGTCTTTAGCACATAGAGCCAGTTTCTTTCCATAATCAGACTTTGCTTTCCATACAACACTTGTGACTATTCTAGCCTGCTGCTTATAACGTTCTTAACGTCATCCTTATGTAAACGGTATTCCTTCCACATCATCCTTTTCTTACAAATCTCTTGCTTAATAAGATTACATCCATTTGATTCCTACTCTATTTATTCTTGGAATTCTTGGAACATTCTGATATCGCATCATTTAAGTATTGTTTAAATGCTTCCCATGCACTGTCTATATTCTTTCCATCCAGCAACCGATTCCATTCCACTGAACTCAGTATACTTCTCAGTTGGTCATAATTTCCTGATTTTTAGTTCAGAATGTAACCATTTTCTGAATGGAACATTCATAAACTTAGTCACTTCCCAAGTGAGTGCTGCATGATCACTGTCACCAACTGGAGGCAGACTAGTTACATCTTTAATTGAAACACCCTCTGACACTATAATGAAATCTAACACTCTTTGACCTCGAGTTCCTTCTGTTACATTCTACTTGAGGAAGTTGTCCCTCAATAGCTCAATAAATGCATTTTCATTCTTCTCATGAGATTCTACTGCTACTCAATCAATATTTGGATAATTAAAGTCTCCCATTATGATTACTCTTTTCGCACTCACCTTTTCTATTGGTGATGCATTTCATCACCACCAGCAACTGATCCACCAGGTCTGTAACAACACCCCACTATATAATTTGTCTTGTTAGATTCCACCTCACACCAGATGGCTTCAAACTCACTGCCACATGAAATATTGTTAGTAGTATTACTACATTCATAAGTCTCAACTCTAACTCGATTTAAGTCATCCAATATCATTAGCAGCATTCCCCCTCCTCTCCTATCCACTCTATCCTTCCTAAAAATACTGTACCCATGACACTCAATATCAGTTAGGTCTGATTCTGGTAGCCAGGTTTCACTAATTCATACAATCTGAGGTCGCAACATATTGACTAAGGCAACAAACTCTATCCCTTTGTTTCTGATACTCCTAGCATTTGTGTATGGACATAATAATCTACCTGCATGTTCTTTTGTATACTCTTGTTTGCAGTCTGCCTGACACAGTTGGCTATCTTGCAGATCTCTATTCTTCTCTAATGCCTTACACATGTAGACATCTTTGCACACACATGATGGGTCCAGACGAACACAAACCCGAAATCATTCTCCAAAATCATCCAAACCTTACAATCCTGTTCTTGCATGTCAGTCGTGCATTAAAAATCTCACTCTAACTGCTTTCTTATAGGTACTCTGTCTCTACCTTATATCTTTCTTATTGATACTTCCTGTGGTACTATTCTTCTGAATTGGCTTCCATCATTTCTTCACTTTCTTTTAAGGGCCATGAAAACATGACTTGCAACTGGTCAGCATCCATCACAGTTCCAATCTGTAATTTATTCCATATCATTCATTCCACTTTAAAGCTGTTCAAAAAATATATATATGTATATATAAGTTCCTTCTCTCTCTTTTTAAATCTTGTCCGCAAGATTTAAAAAGAGAGAGATTTAAAAAAAGACTGTTAATGTGTTACAAGAACTTGTAACACATTAACAGTGTGTTAAGGTGTTACAAGTTCTGCAATCTCTCGTGTATACAATCAATATATATAGCATTCTTTAAATCAAGGAAAATACCAAAAAAGAATATTTGAAATGCTCCTTATGTTGTCAGATGGGATCTGAAATAACCTATCATAATTATGACTGATTTATAAGCTGCTGAATGATCTGACAGAAAGAACAGCCTATTGAAAAGAAAATGCATTCTGAAGTTTTGAAAATGGTCAAAAAGCTTTCAGATGTGAACTGTAGGCTCAAATTTACAAGTAATACTCGTGTGTGTGTGTGTGTGTGTGTGTGTTGAGGGGGGGGGGGGTAAAGTAATTTGCAAACAAGAATCAAACTATAGAAACTGAGTGGCAAAATTTGAAGAAAATAATTCATCCAGAGAACTGTGTGACGAAAGTTGTGTGCAAAGATGGCAACTTGAATTCTTTCTGTATGTTTCTATCTAGTAAACCTGCATGTGCACTTAGAGAATATAGAAAAGAAAAAAACTGCAGGAAAGTTAGCTGCAAAAACACCTATACAAAAGTCTTATAATTTTGAAAGAATATAAAAAATAAATATTATGAAAGTACAAATGTTTTGGAGACTACTAAAAAAATTACAAATGAAGGAAAGACTAGTTACATGAAATAGCTGCTTTGAGAAATTATTAAATGAGGTAACAAATGATAAAACAGTTGTAGAGAAGAATTGCGGTTAGGAGTGCATATGAAAACTTGAGGGCACAAAAAAAAAATACATCAGAAACTTGGAATGTGGTAAGGCAGCAAGAATAATGATATTTGAACTGGAATACTTATAGTATAAAAGTTTCACAGTAACTAGTCTGCATAATCCAGAAGGTACAAGGTTTGCTACTCTGACAAGTAGTCAAGAAATACACAAGGAATATAAATTTTGATTTCAACTTCATTGATTGGAGGAAAGCAATGTTCCAAGGAAGAAATTGTGCAAGGCAATAGATTTCAATGATGCTAATGGAATCTTATATAGAGAGCAATATATATTTTCCTGTTGAAAGGCTTATACGCTGGTTAAACATGATAACTAATAATTAAGGAATTGAACAGCGTACACTAGAAATATAAATTAAAACAACTTTAATAAATACTTTCCGATACTTCAGCAATGTCACGTTGCCATCTTCTTGGGAACTTAAAATAAAGAACAGGTGCATGCAAGTACTATATAACAGCAAATGAGAAACGAAGCGAGGAAGCTACCGTTTTCCTGAAGTCCTGATGGGGCCCTTGGTGGGCTATATTGGTAGTTATTGGCCTTTGGGCTAAGGTTCTTCTGATATATGTTTCCCAAATTTGGGGCAGTCTTATGTACCCAAATTTGTTGAGGTTTGGCATGTTCTTAAGGGCTGAGGCTGATTCCATGAATAGTCTTTCATATTTGAACTTGCTGTGGTGTATTACTGTGGCTTTCTTCCACCTTATTCTGTGGCAGGTATCCAGAGCATGGTCTGCAAGCCCAGAGTGGCTGTACTGGTGAATCGGATGTAGTCCTTGTGTTCTGATATTTGCTGTCCTGCCTGTTTGGTCAAAGTAGGACAATTTACAGGTGCAAGGGACCTGGTATACACCAGGTAGGTGTATACCAGGGGAAGTAGTTGGTCTTTAGTGGAGCGGATAAGGGATACCAATTTTCTATATGGTCTGTAACAGGCAGTTAAGTCGTTTTTTTTTTAGGATTTTGTTGAATTTTCCCGAGGTGCCTCGGATGTAGAGGATGGTGATGGATTTAGGTTAATTGTTTTTGTGAAGGGGGAGTGGGTTGTGGATAACTGGTTTAAGTATTTTTTTGGATTTTTTTTTTGGGGGGTAGCCATTGGCTGAGAAAGTGTTAAGGATGTGATTTAGTTCAGTGCTTAGGGTTTGATATAAGTTTTGCCCTGTTGTATAGTGTCTGAATAACTCCATATTGTTGTGGGGGGGAGATTGTTCAATCATAATGAATACACAGGTTAGCTTAAGGTTTTACTAATAGATCGAGCTACTATCTTCCCATTGAATACAATCCCACCAACTCACAAATTAGAAAACTCCATAGGCTCCTTAAGAAGGTTACTTCTTGGCCTGTGGAGATTACTAACAGACTAAAACCATATAACTCTAGACCCCCCCCCGTATATATGGGCTCCCAAAAATACACAAAGAAAATGTGCCATTACATCCCATAGTGGATGGCATTGATTCCCCCACTTACAAACTAGCTAAATATTTAGCCAAAGCGCTCTCACACTATACTGGCAATACACCATCACACATAAAAAAACTCAGCCCACTTCAAAGCCAGTATAGAAAACCTTACACTCCAACATAATGACATAATGGTCAGTTTTGACGTCTCCTCCTTATTCACAAATGTCCCCCTCAAAGAAACCTTAGAGCTAATCCAAGCTAAATTTCCTCCCAATATCTCAGCCCTATTTCAGTTCACAATGAACTCAGGCTATTTCGTTTGGCAGGAAAAATTCTACAAACAAATAGAGGGGACAGCCATGGGTTCACCACTTTCCCCACCCTTGGCCAACTTCTTTATGGAGACTTTTGAAGGGAAAGCCTTAAACTCAGCCCCCACAAAAACCTACCATATGGCTTCGCTATGTTGATGATGTGTTCGCTATTTGGCCACATGGCCTGGATACACTCCTCTCCTTCTTAACACACTTAAATAATCAACACCCTAGAATCAAGTTCACCCTTGAAAAAGAGAAAAACAATAGCCT
This sequence comes from Typopeltis vanoorti, assembly GCF_054136105.1. Taxonomy (NCBI): domain Eukaryota; kingdom Metazoa; phylum Arthropoda; class Arachnida; order Uropygi; family Thelyphonidae; genus Typopeltis; species Typopeltis vanoorti. The sequence goes on from NC_143568.1 coordinate 44,987,445, forward strand.
CCCCTTCCTAGACACACTAGTCACCCGACAACCTGATGGAACCTTGGTTTTCTCAGTTTATAGAAAACCCACCCATACAGGCAGATACATTCACCAACAATCCCCCCCCCCCCACACCCTCACAACAATATGGAGTTATTAAGACACTATACAACAGGACAAAACTTATCTGTTCAAATGATCAAGCCCTAAGCACTGAACTAAATCACATCCTTAACACTTTCTCAGCCAATGGCTACCCCCCAATAAATCCAAAAAATACTTAAACCAGTTATCCACAACCCACCTCCCCCCTTCACAAAAAAGATTACTCTAAATCCATCACCATCCCCTACATCCGAGGCACCTCAGAAAAAATCAACAAAATCCTAAAAAAACATGACTTAACAGCCTGTTACAGACCATATAGAAAATTGGCATTCCTTATCCACTCCACTAAAGACCAACCACTTTCCCTAGACCTACCTGGTGTATACCAGGTCCCTTGCAGCTGTAAATTGTCCTACTTTGGCCAAACAGGCAAGACAGCAAATATCAGAATTTCAGAACACAAGGACTACATCTGATTTTACCAGTACAGCCACTCTGGGCTTGCGGACCATGCTCTGGATACCCGCCACAGAATAAGGTGGGAAGAAAGCCACAGTAATACACTGAAGCAAGTTCAAATATCAAAGACTATTCATGGAATCAGCCTCAGCCCTTAGGAACATGCCAAACCTCAACAAATTTGGGTGCATAAGACTGCCCCAAATTTGGGAAACATATATCAGAAGAACTTCAGCCCAAAGGCCAATAACTACCAATATAGCCTGCCAGGGTGCACCATCAGGACTTTAGGAAAATGGTAGCTTCCTCGCTTTGTTTCTCATTTGCTGTTATGTAGTACTAGCGTGCACCTGTTCTTTATTTTAAGTTCCCAAGAAGATGGCAAAGTGACGTTGCCAAAATATCGGAAAGTATTTATTAAAGTTGTTTTAATTTATATTTCTAGTGTACGCTGTCAATTCCTTAATTATTAGTTATCAATATATATTTTATAGATAAGTTGTAGATCATCCATTGGAAATGAACAATTTGCTAGCAGTTGGTTTGTTGGTAAATTTACAAGGTCACTTTATGTGCTATTTCTGTATAGACCACTTTCTTTAATAGAAAGTGGTATTAAACGTGATATTCAAAGAGGAGATATTATGCTTAGATCTTTCTTTTCTGAAGATATCAACCTTTTAAATCTTTTGAAAACCTTTGTCTTTAGCTAAATGAAATAATTGCTGTTACAAATTTGATATAAAAATCAGCAATGATAAGACTAGTACTAAGAAAATGGACAGGAAAGCAGAAAAATCATTCTCAGTGGCAAGCCTGTACAATAAATTATGTATTTTATCTATTTTGATAATTATTAGTGAAAACAACAAATTAAATGTGGTAGTACTTAATATAATTAGTGCAGTTGGGTCAGTTGAATAAATTTATATGGAACAAGAAAAATCAGCTCAAAAAACACCAAGTAAACATTGTGAAAGGCAGTGTTCAAGCCATTTTTTGTAACTTATGCATTTGAGAAGTTGGTCAGCTGTTTTATTTCTAACCAAAAATTAGACACCATAGATATGCAAATTCTGGATAAATTAAGGAAGTTAACAAATTACATGAATGGTAGAACCATATTAAAAATGAAAATATCAGAAGTGAACTTGACATGACATTACTAATTTTAAAAATTTCAAGCAGAGCTGCTAAACTAAGATGATCTGGTTTCTTAAACATAATAGCAGGTGAAATATTAGCAAAAGAAATGTTTAAAGTAAAAATAGCAGGAAAAGGTTGATCAGAAACTAAAATAAAAATGAAGTAATTGTGTTAATATCAATTGTGTGTTAAACAATTGGCATAAGTGCTAGTTTCTATTCAGAACTATAAAATGGAAATAGTGCAGAGGAGTTTTTGCAATTGTCTGGTTTATTTGAAAATTTTAGAATAATTAAACTCAAAATTATTACCCTTTAAAATGTATGCTTTTTAATATATTGGCCATGAAATTTTATTCCTTCTACTCATTTTATATTTGATTGAAAACAAATTAAACATGAAATTTTTACAAGGGTCCAGATGGTCAGCCACGACAAGTAGGAATCTTGAACAAAAATGATGGTACATTTGTAGCAAGTTATGTTCCTGATGATGTGGGACCTTATAAAGTATCTGTAAAATATGGTGGCCAAGAAGTACCAAATTCTCCAGTTACTGTTCAAAGTCATCCTGTTGGTCAAGCTGACAAATGTAAAATTACTGGTAAGTTATAAATTTGTGAATTATATTGATAATTCAAAAGCATTTAAGTGGCATTTTGAAGTTGACTGTTATAGCATTCTAAATATTATTCCCTTACAGAGGGTGTCCAGGAGAAGCTAGCCATAGGTGAAGAATGTCGAATTACCGTGAATGCTCAACAAGCAGGAACTGGAGCTGTGACATGTCGTATTACTAGCACTACTGGTTCGCCATCAGATCTAGATATTGAAGTAGAGGATAATGGTGATGGCACATTCTCCATCTACTATACCTTAAAAGATGCAGGACAATATACAATTAATGTCAAATTTGGTGGACAGCCTGTACCTGGTGGAGTATACAATGTAACGGTAAGCTATGATTTTCTTTTTTATCTTACTATTTGTCACTTAAAATGTTCTAGAATTTTTCTCCTGAAGTTTATCATCATTAGTACTGGACAGCATACTCAAGTTACTTTAAATGTTTTTTTTAAAAATTACATAAATAATTCTTTGCTCTCTTTAATTTTTTAAATTTTCACATAATATGCAAAACCAGCCAGAGAATATACACACTCGTTCTCATAGTTGTTTTTGTAAACACTTTGAACCAGCCATATGCCTCATATAATAATAATTACTGTTACATGACTTTGCCACATCCCTGATTTTAAAACTCGCATCTGAAAAAATTCCATTTGGCTATGATTCACTTTGTACATCAGTTTTTTACAATTTATGATTATTTTCTTGATCTCCATGGAGTCACAAGGCTCATTGTGGGAGGTCAACATTAGTCTGTCATACCACTCCTTTAAGCTCATCCACTGTTTTGCATTTTCACCACCACCCTATTTGGCAATGCATGCCATGCTCCTGCCACTCTCCATGTGAAAAATTTACATGGATTTTTCAACTTACAAAACTTCCTTATGAAAAAATATGAAAAATCTTCCTCATGTTAATCTGATGATAGCCTTTCAACAGCTTTAATGCCTGTTATATATATATTCCTCCCCTCCCATCTTCTATCCACCAAACTCTGCAATCTGCATATCCTCAGTATATACTTCTTATACCATTTTAGTTATCATTACTCAGCATTGATGCATTACATATTGAATTCTGGAAATAAAAAGTTTCAGTGATTTATTTATCATGCTTTTAATTCCTCAGAAATGTTCACCTTCCTCTAATCCCTCCTATTAATCCTATAAACTGTCTTCCTTTATCCCATTAGCTTCGTTTAGTTTAAACTAAATCTTTTAAAATATCTTTTTAAAGAGGTATGATAGATTTCTATCATAGCTCACTTTTCTCTTATTTAGTAAGCTCTGTAATTTACATTTCTTCAAATACTTTTGTTAGAGCAGACACTTTCTCTCTCGTTCCAGATGCAGTATTCACCTTCTACAAAATCAGCATGGTATGGGATACTACTACTACTACATTTCAGTATTGTTTTGGTTACTTATTTCTAGACCTCAAGTGTTTTTCTTTCCACTACGACAAAATCGAGTAGCATTCAAGCAAACTTCTGTGCACAATAGCCAGAATATTGTTTAATTATAATGAGATTCTTTCATGCAAATATCATTTAGATACCATAGTACCTAAAGATGTTATTTTTATTTATTTTTTTCCCAGCAGATGCTGAAAATTGCTTTTGTTACAAAAAATAGAAATCTCTTCTTGATTGGAGATTTTAATAATATTAAAAGTAAGATCAGATTATATGGATTTTTTTAATGATAATCCTCTCTTTTGCATTTACTTCTCATTAAAAAAATAAAATCCATTTTATCTGATCTTACTTTTAATATTATTGAAATCTCTAATTAAGAAGAGATTTCTATTTTTTATAACAAGAGCAACAGTCTTCTGCCTTCTGCTGGGGGAAAAAAAAAATCACATCTTTAGGTGCTATGACATCTGGAAAACTGGAATTCTTCCCTGTTCCAGGTGCAACTTCTCATCCTCTACATTATACATCATGTTGTGGAATACCACTCCCATGTTTGTTGGAGTGGTATCCGGAGAGTTCATCGAAAAGGCAATTCATCGAAAAGGCAATTCATCGAAAGGCAATTCATCGAAAGACAATTCATCGTAAAAACAGTTCACCGAAAATTTAAAATTTTCGAAAATGTTATGAGAAAATTGATCCATTTTGAACAAACCGTGAATAAGGAGATTACAATGCTACTTTCATAGGGAAAAATTATAGAACAATATGGTTTTTATAGTCTTTCTTGTCCGATAACTGTTTCATGTCTGTTCATGGGACTGATTTGCCTGTTTCCGAAAGAAAAGCACAGCCGTATCTATATTATGCCTGCTAACTTATCTTTAGCAGAACAGGACTGATAAAAATTATGCGTAAATGGGACCAACTACCCAGGTCTTTCTAACTAAATGGCTTCATTTTTACCGACTGAACTATGAGGGCTTCATTATTATTATTGTTGCTAGTAGTAATATGCGACTTCAATACAGCAATTATTATGGGATGAATTTTACTCAGATTCGCTATTTGAAACTTTTACAAGAAAATGTCGAACCGTTCCAGTTTTCAGTTCAGCTATATTCGGGAAGACATTGAAATAATGTGTCCAAGTTATGTACTGTATTACAAAAACTCTGACTTAAATGACTTAGTAGAAGTTGTCGGTACAAGAAGCAGTCTGCATGGTTCAGTTTTTGTTCTAAATGGATTACTTTTACCATAACATTATCGAAAATTTAAAATTTTCGGTGAATTGTTCATTCGATGAATTCGCTTTTCGATGAATTGTCTTTCGATGAATTCGCTTTTCGATGAATTTTCCTGTAACCGTTGGAGTATCTCTTAAAAATCCTAACCACTGTTTAGTATGTAACAATTGAATTTATGAGTGATTTTCTTCTTAGTTGTCTGGCACAAATACCATGCCTTCTTTCTCTGGTTCTTTAATGAAATTTCTGTGGATGTTATTCATCTGAACTTGCATCTAACTCCACCCATCTGCCCAAAACCTGGGTAAACTTAAGCTGCATTCAAATATTGGCTTTTGTTCATTTTCAGAATTAATGCTGACTATTGTATCCTGTTACCACTATCCTTGTGGAACAAGTATTGTATTTCCATTTAAGGCAATATTTATGGCTTATTCATCTTACTACTGTGCTGTAGGATTTGAGCCTTTTGTAAATAGAATTGCTATATTTAGAAAATAACTTATTGCATTTTCAACATCTGTATTGAACTTCATCTCCTTTCATATTACCCACTCCTTAGATTCTTTACCATACTTTTATTACAACACTATTCACAAACTGACCTACTGTTTGACACAAGCGACTTGGATTCTCCATTTTGCAGTGGCATCATTTTTCCACCAGGTGTTTGCTTGTCTGCACATTCCCGTAACTACCATACAGTAGTTAAGGAAGTGGCCTTGATGTGTGTGTGTACACATCCATAATTACGTGGATGCAAAGTGTCCATTGAAGTAAATATAACCTTTCAATATTATAGAAATAATATGGATACAAAGCATATTTTTTATATATATTTTATCTGTGTGGCCAGTTGGGTGGTTAATTTATTATTATTATTTCAGAGCTGTTATTTCAGGTGAGTAAATGCATTTTCATGGGCTTCTGAATAATAATTATTATTATTATTAGAGGACCTTTTATCACACACACAGCTCATCATACCGTGTTTTAACACATTCAAACTCTTTGCAGACACCACATTCTCAGGCAAGGCATTCCAATCATTTACAATTCTGCATGAAAAAAAACCTGCCTCTCACTCCCCTACTCACACCCTCTTTATGCAGTTTCTAAGGGATGACCTCTGGTTCTCCCCTGATCTCCCACTATTCTCCGTAGAACTTCTCCACCATTGATCCTATAACAACCCCTTACCAACTTGTAGGGTCTATCATATCTCCCCCTCTTCCTCCTGTCCACCAGACTCTGCAAATTACATCTTTTCAATCTTTCCTCATACTCGACATTCCAGAGGTCAGAACTACCCTAGTCAGTCTCCTTTGGACCCTTTCCAACATCTCTTTATCCTTCTGAAAACCCTGTGACCAAATCTGGGCACTATAGTCCATGTGTGGCGTAATCAAATCCTTATACAACGGAACAAGAATCTCCCTACTTCTACATGTTAGTGTCCTCTGCATCATTCCCAGAAGCCTTTTTGTTGTCTTCACAATTTTGGTGATGTGTCCCCTAAATTTTAGATCCTTATCCACTATCCCTTATCCCTTTTATATTATGCCCAATTTATACTCACTAAACTTATTTAATTCATAAAATATAAAACAAAAATGGTTAGCTTCATCAAGCAATAATGTCTATAATTTAAAAAATATTTTGCTATTTTTGCTAGTGAAACATTAGTAAAACATTTGAATGTATCAAAATAATTAAAACATAAGTTTCATTATTTTTAATAAACCTAACCACCATACTGACCTTGATGCGTATATACATCCATAATTAAATGGATGCGAAGTACCTGTTGAAGTTGATATAACTTCGGATATTATATAAATAATATGGATATGAAGCATATACCCGGTGATTATAAAATAACGTCAAGTGTTCAGAGCCCTCTAGCGAGTAATGTATTGGACGAAACACACCAATATTCTGTAGATGTATGCAGTGGAACATGGGGATTCGATTTAACAAAAAAAAAAAAAGTACCAAAAATCGCCAACAGGGGAAATTTTGGCGCTGTTTACCGAGTCAAATGCATTAATTTGCATTATCGCATTTCTTGTGAGCGATCATGCAATAAAAGGAAAGCCTGTGAGATTTCTTATCATTCATAGACGAACTGCTTTTCAATGCCTCTTACCTTACGTGAGTGTGCTTTGTTAGTCAAACTCTATTATCTGCGGAACAATAATGCCAGTGCTTGTCTACATGATTTTCGGTGTATGAAAAATTTACGAAAATGACCGATTAGCGTAGCAAACTTACGAAAACTGATTCGGCGATTTGAAACTTCTAGAACTCTAGCAGTGCAGGTAGGCAGGGGATGCAAACCAATCAGTCACCAACAAGTTGAACAAGTTGCAACTGCTATTGTGGAACAGGAGATGACGAATGTGCAGGGTACCAGCAGTGCACGAGCAATGTCCTGGCAAACGGATATCGCATACACAATGGTGTGGAAAATCCTACATCAGATGTTGAAGTTTTACCCCTATAAAATCAGTCATGTTCAAGAATTGCACCCTGGTGATGCGACCATATGAATCGACTTATCTTTGAGATTCTTAGCACGCGTGGAAGTGGATGATGCATGGCCGTGGCAGATTTTATGGGGTGACGAAGCGCACTTTTATTTGAATGGCGATATTAACACACGCAACTGTCGCATTTGGGCTGCAACTAATCTGCACGTGTGTCTGCAGATGCCTATCCACTTTCCCAAAGTCGCAGTGTGGTGCGGATTTACAGCATCTTTTATCATCAGTCCATACTTTTACAAGGAAAATCACCAAAATGTACCAGTGACCTGTTCCATCAATGCTAACAGGTATGCCAATATGCTACAGAAATTTGTGGTTCCACAACTGCAGCAAAGAGGATGTCTCGATTCGACCATCTTCATGCAGGATGGTGCACCACCCCACATTGGACTTCAGGTACAGCGTATTTTGCGACAATATTTCTCTGACAGAAGAATCATTAGTCATGCATTTCCCATGCCATGGCCATCAAGATCACCTGATCTCAATCCTTGTAACTTTTGGCTGTGGGGATTTCTTGAAAGCATTGTGTATCAAGGACATGTACCCGATATTCCAACTTTGTAAGATTGAATAACGTTACACGTGAGACAAATCAATTCCGATACGTTGCGAGCCACTGTGGAAAATATCGTGCGCCATATGCAGTTCCTGGAACATCAGAATGGTGGTCATATTGTCATTTGTAATTAACAATAAACGTCATGAAATTGATGTGTGCTGTCTCTCATTTGCCATTTAGTCATTCATTAGTCACACCTACTAAAATTAATTTGGTAGCGCCAAAATTTTCCCTCTTGACGACTTTTGGTACTATTTTTTTTCCGTTATATCGAATCCCCATGTTCTGCTGTGTACTACCGAATATTGGTGTGTTTTGTCCGATAAGTTACTCGCTAGAGGGCTCTGAACACTTGAAGTTATTTTATAATCACCCGGTATTTTTGATATTTTATCCGTGTAGCCATTTGGGCAGTTAATATAGTAGACTTTCACTATCAAAACAAGCCTTAAAGTACAAGCCATTAGGAAAAAGAAAACCAGGATGTCCTCTTAAACAATGACTTCTAAGGCCGGAACAGGCCACGCTAGGCCTAAATCCTTGATATGCATGATGATGATTCACTACTAGTGAACTTGTGAGAACTATAGTGCATGGTAGCTTGCACTGGAGTTCATTTAGTATGACATTGATATGATGGGGCTTGGCTGGGTCTCTTTTGATAGTCTGTTGTGGAGATTGAATTCACTATAGCACTGGTTGTTATAGGGAGAGGTGACTCTGTATGTAGTGATATTCCATTCAGTCCTTACAACCATGGGAGTCTGCAGAAAATTTTCTAGGGGGAGGAAGTGCCCTGTTTGCCCTCCCTCCCCTGCAGATGCCCATGCTTACAACATATAGCTTACTTTGCACCTCTGAACTGCTATTCCTTGGTGCCCCTCCCAATGTGAATAAACTGAAATACTGATTGAATATTCTATTATATTTTCAGTCAATGTGATTAGTGTAATGTCTTACTGATGTCCATATTCACATTTGTTAATTAATTTTAATGGTAGATCAGAACACAGACTGATTTAAAAAAAAAAAAATAAAACTATTAACTTACTGCTGGTAATTCCATCTATCATCTTCAGAGCACAAAAACAGTTTTTCACAGTATGCGAGACAACCACAATCTGAGTCCCATTGTTATATCAGATTGTGGTTGTCTCGCATACTGTGAAAAACTGTTTTTGTGCTCTGAAGATGATGGATAGAATTACCAGTAAAATATCAGCAATAAGTTAATAAATAGTTATTTTCTTATCAGTCTGTGTTCTCATGGCGATACATGTTGATTAATTTTAATCAACATGTATCACGAACACAAGCCTTCCCACACATATTCACATTTATTCCACTATGCAATAACTCTACAGAATTTTCCTCAGGCAATCTACAGGATTGCTTCAGACATATCATTTGATGTCAGTTTCTGCTTTTCTCTACACTCATCATTTCTAGCCTGTGGCTTATGCCCCTCATGATGCTGCTGATGAGTACCCTGTAGAAAGTTTTTTGCTTGATTAAAATTAAACTTGCCAAGAGATTATATTCTTGTGTAATTCTTTATCAGTGTAAACAAAGTTTGCATGTGAAGTATTTTCACAAATAGGCTACTTATGTATAGAGGATAATGACTACATGGATTGCACTTAGTATTTTGTAGAACAAAGCACACCACTTTAGACATATATAATACTATATTATTGGAAGGACCACTAACAAGACCAGTTTTGACTTTTATTGAGGTATCACCAGTGGAAGTCAAACTCACAAGACAAAATATCACCAGTGGAAGTCAAACTCACAAGATACCAAGTTCTTATAAGAACTGGGCGATGGACTGAGTCCTTGACTCTTTATCCCGTCATCTGAATGAAGTAAATCTGTGTGGATGGAGTGTTATTGAGCTAAGTAGCTCTAGTCATGGCTGGGTAGCGGCAATAGCCGAGCCTCAGTTAAAACTTCATTGGCTACAGCATTGCCATCCGACAAGATACCAAGTTTGAATTTATACAGGAGTCATACTTCTCATATACAAGTAGTGAAAAGGTGTATCATGTTATTATTAAAATATTCTGGATTAGAGAAAGTTATATAGCCTTTTTTTCTGTTGCTTAGAGAGTAAGTTATACTTGCCAATAAATTATAGTCTTGTTTAATCCTTTATCCAAGTATAAGCAAACAGTTTGCTTACACTTGAATAAAAGATTAAAAAGGCTTGCCTTATTGGATGTGAACTAAGCCAATTGATGTGAACTTATCTTCTATATACAAGTAACCTAGTCATGATAATACTTCATGCGCAAACTTTGCTTACACTCGGATAAACACACATAATTTCTTCAAGTTTAATTTACATTATAACCAAGTGAAAAATCTTTAGACATCTTCTGATCCAGAGTATTTTAATTATAAGATGATACACCTTTTCACTACATGGGCATGGGAAATATATGCTTCCTGCATTAATTTAACTTTGGTATCTTTTCTGAGTCTAGCACTCCCACTTTTGAGACATCTGTTCTGCATCTGGCTCCCACTAATAACATTTAATAATGTCCATCTTTGAGTTTGCTTGTTTCCTAGGGGATAGAGAGGTTCTACTCAGTGGCGGGTTTTTGCCTGTCACTGAGTGGAGCTACCTCTGAGATTCAGGTCATGGGTGATGAGTTTAATAGTGCTCCTATGGGGTCATGACCTTGTAGGTCATCAGAGATTTTGAGAAGTATCCTTGCACTTTAACATACCTCAAAGTTTGAAGCAGGTCTGGACAGTGGTCCTTCCCACAATGTTTAGCATTACACACATTCAAAAGGATGTCTGTTTTGCATTATGGAATACTAAGGCAATTCGTGTGAAGTCATTTTCCTTTATATACAAGTAGCTTAGTTGTGAAGATATTTTATACATAAACTGTTTGCTTTCATTTGCATTTCCTGAATTAATATCAAGGGAATTGTAAAATTCCCTTGATGTCAATTCAGGAAATGTAAAAAAAAGCGGATGAAAAAACGAAACAGATGAAAAAACGGATGAAAACTACTCAGTACTTTTCATCCGTTGTCATCCCCTATATTAGTTCAGTCTCCATTAAAATAGCTAGAATTTTAAAGCCTTACAACATCAGAATTGTGTTCAAATTGACTACAACCATTAGACAATTTTTAAGATCACCTAAAGATAGCATTCCATTTTTCAAATATGCAGGTGTTTATAGAATACCATGCACTTGTGGACTTTCCTATATAGGCCAAACTTCAAGAAGCCTGGAAATTAGACAGAAAGAACACATTGGGGATGTTAATCACAACAGAGCAGACACCTCAGGCTTAGCACATCACTTCTCTACTTCTAACCACGCAATAGATTGGGAAAATAACTCAATGGCATATATAGAGGATGATTACAGATGCAGAATATTCAAAGAAGCAGCAGTGGTCCTACGAACAGGAAATAACCTTACCCGAAATCAAGGAGTAGTATTGAAAGATACATGGAAAAATCTGATCAATTCATTAAGTATAGCGGAACTACAGTACGCTAAAAGCGGACCTGCGTACTGTAACGCAGGTCCGCTTTGGTGATTACTATTTCTTTGTTTTAACCACAACCAGTAAACCACAACCCTCCTCTCCTTCACAACAAGAATTACTCCGAACCCATCATCATTCCCTACATCCGAGGCACCTCGGAAAAAATTACCAAAATCTTAAAGCGGATAAGGGAAATGCCACCTTAGTACTCAACCAAACGGACTACACAAGTAAGCTTAATGCTCTATTATTAGATCGGGCTACTTACCTCCCTATTGAATACAATCCCACCAACTCGCAAATCAGAAAACTTCATAGGCTCCTTAAGAAGATCACTTCTTGGCCTGTAGAAGTTACTAACAAATTAAAACCGTTTAACTCTATAACCCCCCCCCCCCCCATATATATGGACTCCCAAAAATACATAAAGAAAATGTGCCATTATGTCCCATAGTGGATGGCATTGATTCCCCCACATACAAATTAGCTAAACATTTGGCCAAAGCGCTCGCATACTATACTGGCAACACACCATCACACATAAAAAACTCTGCCCGCTTCAAAGCCAGCATAGAAAACTTTACTCTCGAACATACTGACATAATGGTCAATTTTGACGTCTCCTCCTTATTCACAAATGTCTCACTCAAGGAAACCTTAGAGCTAATCCAAGCTAAATTTCCTTCCAATATCTCAGCCGTATTTCAGTTCACAATGAACTCAGGCTATTTCGTTTGGCAGGGAATATTCTACAAACAAATAGAGGGGACAGCCATAGGTTCACCACTCTCCCCACCCTTGACCAACTTCTTTATGGAGACTTTTGAAGAGAAAGCCTTAAACTGTGCCCCACAAAAACCAACCATATAGCTTTGCTATGTTGATGATGCGTTCGCTATCTGGCCATATGGCTCTGATCCACTCCTCTCCTTCTTAACACACTTAAACAACCAACACCCCAGAATCAAGTTCACCCTGGAAAATAACAGCCTCCCTTTCCTAGACACACTAGTCACCCACCAGCCTGATGGAACCTTGGTTTTCTCAGTTTATAGAAAACCCACCCATACTGGCAGATACATTCACCAACAATCCCCCCACCTCACAACAATATGGAGTTATTAAGACACTACACAACAGGGTAAACTAATCTGTTCAAATGACAATGCCCTAACCATTGAATGAAATCACATCCTCAACACTTTCTCAGCCAATGGCTAACCCCTCCAAAATAATCCAAAACATATTGAAACCTGTAAACCCTAACCCTCCCCCTTCACAACAAGGATTACTCTAAATCCATCACCATTCCCTACATTCGGGGCGCCTCGGAAAAAATTACCAAAATCTTAAAAAAATATGACTCGACCTCTTGTTACAGACCATATAGAAAATTGGCATCCCTTATCCGCTCCACTGAAGACCAACCACTTCCCCTAGACCTACCTGGTGTATACCAGGTCCCTTGCAGCTGTAAACTGTCCTACTTTGGCCAAACAGACAGGACAGCAAATATCATCAGAATTTTAGAACACAAGGACAGCATCCGTTTTCACCAGTATAGCCACTCTGGTCTTGCAGACCATGCTCTGGATACACGCCACAGAATACGGTGAAAGTAAGCCACAATAATACACTGTAGCAAGTTCAAATTTGAAAGACTTTTCTTGGAATCGGCCTCAGCCCTAAGAAACATGCCAAACCTCAACAAATTTGGTTGCATGAGACTGCCCCAAATTTGGGAGACGTACATCAGGAGACCTTCAGCCCAACGGCCAAGAATACCTACTTAGCCTTCTAGGGGTTAGGGGCACCATCAGGACTTTTAGGAGAAACAATAGCTTCCTGCTTCGTCCTTATTTACTGCGTGCACGTGTCTTTATTTTAAGTTCCTTTGAAGATGGCAACGTGACGTTGCCAAAATATTGGAAATATATATTAAAGTTTAATTTAATTTATATTCTAGTGTACGTTTCAATACCTTAAGTTAATTATTAATCATGTATAATCAACGTATAAGCCTTTCTACAAGAATTGCAATCTGACACTGCCATTAGTAACTTAATTGAAACTAAATCCCATGCACTACTGAAGTCTTTCACTTTCTGTTTCTTATTCCACTGCAGGTCAGCAATTCTGTTGACCTACAGTGGATTTTATTTCCTGTTGATAAAATATGTTTTTTAGTCTTATTTCTTGAGATATCTGAAGATATGTAAAACAACTTAAAGGATATATGTTAATAAACTTGAGCATAAATTAAAGATGCCAAAAAAAATTATATTCTTGATTTAATCTTTCATCTAAGTGTAAGCAAAGAAAAGTTTGCTTGTGAATAACTTCATGACTGGGCAACTCATATATAGAAGCCAGTGACTTCACATCACTTGCCTTAGTATCCCATAATGTAAAGCACATATCCTTATGGACATGTATACTGCCGGTATACATGTCCATAAGGATATGTATACCTCCCATACCAGTTTTGACCTTTATTGAGGTCTCATTAGTGGGAGCCAGACCCAGAAGTTATACCAAGGTTGAAGTAATGCAGAAGTCATATTTCCATATACAAGTAGCCAAAAGGTGTCACACCTTATTACTAAAGTACTCTGGATTAGAGATAGATGTTGAAAGTTTTCCACTTGGTTATACTATAAATTAATGACTTCTGCATACTTCAACCTTCAATATTACTCCTAAATCCTTTTTACTATTCTGTCTTCCAGACCGCCATTACTGGACATTCCAAAAATGGGGAGGGGGAAAATCATGATAGTCTTGGCAGTATACCACAAAAGTAGCAACATCCAGTTGGAAATTCTCATATGTTGAGTAAGCAACTGTAAAAAAAAAAAAGTGTCAGTAGCGACTTTCACCATTTCACAACTACAACATTCCTGAATTATGCTTCCCTGATCCATTAATAGATAAGATGGATATCTCTGCTAACCTACAAGAAGATAAAGCAATCAATATACCTGGGGGGGGGGTGCAGTTTTCTGACATCTTTGGTAATTATTCCTGATGAAGAAATGATGGATGCTGGCCATTTTCAATTCTTCAACAAGGGAGAAAAATCCAAGTCTAATGAAAACAAGACCTCACAACATCCGAAGCCAGATGATGCCACCAAAAATAATGAAAACATTTATGCAGTGTAATCGTCGTGGATTCCGTCAAAACTTTGATGGCTTCAGCATTCTCTTGCAAAAGCATAAACCAATATCCTTTGCTTAAAGGAAACATACCTGAAGCCAGATGATTCCACTTTATGAAATGTAATGATGATGTGTAAAGACAGGATAGTGGATTCACCTTCCTAAGGAGGAGTCTCCATCCTCATGAGCAACTATATATCCTCTTCAAGCAAGTCTTACTTACGCAAATGTAGAGGCAGTTGCCATCTGATTCTCAGTAGGATCTCCTACACATACTGGTCACTGAATTAGAAACCTCTATGCAAATATATGTAAATGTCACTTATGCAGAGTATATACAAAATACTTGTTCATGTGCCTCACCATGTGTTCTAGGCCATTATATAAGAATGCTGCTAGTCAGTAATTATCAGTAGTGTTGCTCACAATGGGAAAAACAACGGATATTTTGGAGTTCAATAAAGGGCTTATTGTGTGTCTCCATCTGGCTAGAACCATGATTTTGAAAGAAGCAGAGCTGACTAGTTCCTCAAAAGATTGAGATATCCCAGGTGTCAGAAATGAAATCACCATTTTCTGAGAAGGCTTGTATGGACAAACAGAACTTCCTCTGTATTGTAATTGACCAGCCTATTTAATGAAGGCTGTTCCTGACCCACATCTCACTGAACTATGTATACACAGGGAATTGAAGACAATCGGTATTGGTAGTCACATTCCTATACGGAAACCACTGATTCCTGCTAAGAACTGGAAAGCTATTTGACATTAGTGTCAGGAAAACACTATGATGGGACACTGGAGGACTGGGAAAAAAAATCATGTGGTCAGACGAGTCATGGTATACCTTGTTCTGTACTGATGGTAATTTGGTGGGAGCCCTCATGAAACAATGAACCTAGCTTGCAGTGTAAATACAACTTATGGTTCTGGAGGTGGTGTCATGGGTGTGGGACATGTGCTATTGATAACGAATGGATCTCCTGATATTATTGGAAGGTTTAGTGTCCTCCAGGAACATTGTTGCTGATTAATTCCATCTTGCAATGGTGACTTTTTTATCCAGCAGGTGACTGTTGTTTTATGGACAACAATGCCACTACTGTCTGTTTCGAAAGAATTGTTTAGCAGTGGTTCAGCAAGCATGACAGTGACTTCCATCTTCCCCAGCCATCACAAAGCCTGGATCCAACACATCTACTCATAACATGAGCAACCAACAGCCAAAGAAGTCAAGCTAAAATCCAGAAAATGAAGGGTAGATATATCACTCGCTGCTTTCGATCTTTGAACGTAATGGTGTACATTTGCCAACCCAAAAGCAGTTGCCAACACTCTTGAGGAGATTGCTGCCAAAACATCAGCAATATCTTCTTTTTTTTTTTTTTCTAGAGTTTCTTGTTCAAAAGCATAAAGCAAAAAAAAACAAGGCGTTTCCCAATTGCTCTGATCAGCTGCTTGTACAAGATTCTGGAAAAAAAAAAAATATATTGCTTGATTTTTGTCTTTTATGGTTTCTGGAGAGGAACAATCTTTTTTTGTAAGAACACAATATGGCTTCTGCAAACATTACTCAACAACTGATCATCTTCCAACTGGAGGCATCCATTAGAGATGCCTTCCTAAAACGTGAGCACTTAGGTATCGGTTTTCTTTGATATCGAAAAGTATGTGACTTGGAGATTTGGGATATTAAGACCTACAGAACTTTGGTCTCAGAGGGAACCTCCTTCTTTTTATCAACAAGTTTTATCCAATTGAATCTTCCAACCACCCTCTCTCGATTGTATATACTCAAGAGATTTCTGCAAGGTTCATTTTAGGGTCAATCAAATTGAACTCTAACAGAATTTCCTCCACTGTTAATATCCTCTATGTGGATGATTAAATCCATGCCTGACAGGTATGGGTTTAGTCATATTTCTAATACATTTTTCCAGCAAAAGGCAGTTTGTATGCATTTTTGTCACAGATGCATAGTTTTCATACTAACCCAGAACTCGGACTATGACAAACACGAAGCAATGAACATTCTTCGCTTCGTGTATTGATTAGATCGAAACTTGATTATGGGTCTGTGCTTCTACCAGAGAGAGTAGAATTGCAACTGCAACATTTCCAACCTCACCGATCCCTAGTCTACGTTGAGGAAAATTAACCACCCTCATTGCTTAGACAACAATAGCTGTTTCTCCTATATACTATCAAAATTATATCCCTGCCAGACCATTCCGCATCACCAACTTCCCCCCCCCCCTCCCTAAGGTGGGAGAATTTGTACAACACTCATTAGATGCCATATAACCCTTTGGTTTACACACAAAAGCTGTTTTGTGTAAAAGCTACAGATAGCGGGTTAGACAACATTGCATAGACGTCATTAAATACACTACTGCCGTTGCATTCATATATACCACTATGCAGCTTTTCTTTCTGTAGGCTACTCAAACATTTCACCCATGTACCAGCAGTTCTTTCAAGCACATAGAATGGAATACTCTGATTTTTTGTGTGCCTGCTACACAGATGGCTCAAAATCAGAGGTTCTATGTCTTCCCAGACATAACAGCTCAGTTAACTTTAATGAATACCTTTGTATGCATTAAACTTGCCTTAAACTACATAAGATTGCAATGCTAACAAAGGTATTCACGAAGTCCTACAAACAATATTAAGATGTATAAATTCATGCATTTCTGTTGGACCCCAAACCATTTTGTGATTAAGAAACGAGGTTACAGCTAGATCAGCTTGTTTCTCAACTTTTCACCATTTGGCTGTCTCGTAAACCGGTTACCGGCAGATCATAAGACAAGTTTTTATCCCATTAGCAGTCATGGAATAGAGACCAACAACAAATATGAAATCAAGCCTGAAATGAAATTGTGGCAACTAGTCTACTCATGGACCATAAAAAGAAATTTGTTCCTGCTTGGTTCCATATAGGTAACAATCATTTTACATACTACCTTCTTGAGGGGGATGATGACATGCTTATGTGAGTTGTTTTATAATTAACTGTCATTCCCATTTTAATCGACTGTCCTCCTTTTGTCAAGAAGCACAGTGACTATTTTAGTAATTTTTATAACCTGTCTGAGTCCTATACACTCAAGCAGATTTTATTAGATTCATCAAGTGCTATTTCCATCTCTAAATTTTTACAGCAATTAATATTTATCACTTTATGTATATTATGTACATATTGGACACATTAGTTCAACTCAGTGTATAAGCTTTTAACCCCTATTTCTTTGTTTTTATGATTTTTTTACACTTGTTTTATCCACTTTTTACATTTGTTTTTTGCACACTCATTTTTATATCTGTTTATGCAGTATACACAACTTGTATACTGCTGTTGGCATAGTGTGACATTTAGCTGTCCTTGCACCACAAAACTTATTTGCCATAATTCCAAACAGCAATGTTCTAACGCAGGGGTTCCCAACCCTATGCCCGCGGGCACCATGGCGCCTGTCGACTGTTCAACCATGTGCCGTATAGTTTGAAATAATCACGCAACAATTCATGGCATGCTATATGATGCATGCGTTAATGACACATGATGAGTATTAAACGCATACAATGTAAAGTAGACGTGCATTCGAAGTTGTTCATTCCAGTTTAAGAACTGGGATATCATCATATTCTCCTAATTATGAAGCACTGGCCAATGAAATGGAATGCCATAGATCAGACTAACTTACATATATATATTTAAATTTTTATATAATGTAAACTTTTAAGTAATTAAACATTTGATTATAATGTAAACTTTGTATGTATTCATTTGACAAACAAATTCAAAAAATTTGCTTGTAAAAATAGATGGTGCCTGTTGACCTACTGGTATTTTAGAATGTGCTCTAGGAAACAGAAAGGTTGGGAACCCCTGTTCTGACGTAAAGGCTTTCATCACTTCCTTCAGCATTATATTTTACACAACAAATTTTACACATGCACTGATCACCACAAAAGTTAGCACTTCACTCCCTGTTAACCACATTCCTTATGCACTTTCCAGGAATGCCCCCCCCCCACACACACATACACATGGCCATGATATTTTCCGAATATAAATCAAGGTTTTAGGTTTGTGGTTTAAGAGCTGTTACTGCCTACGGCCATGTCTGTATCTGGATGGATTTTTACATCATACATCAGGCCAGCCCTCCAGGGATATGCAAATGATAATGAAATTGCTTTGTGTGCATTTCTGTGTACTGCTTGCTTTTTATAGTGGGTTTTAGAAACAGTGATTGGTGATAATTTAAGTAACATTCTGCTTGGGTGCTGGTTGTACAGACACTGCATTTCATCTTCCAGAAGAGCACTATTTAAACACTAAAAGAATCATTTTGTGTGGTTTCCACAGCTTGTCTTACGATTTTCTGTTTTCATTTATGTTTTTACTAGGCTCCTTGAGAAGCCTATAAAACTTACTTTCCTTAGTACTTAGCTTAAACAGTTATCTTGGAGATTTAGAAACTTCATATTTCCTTTGCTTAAAGTTGAGAAACGAAATAACTCGTCAGCTTGGGAAATTAGCTCTGATATTACACATCGTATTATATACCAAGCACGTTAATAAAGTGTCTCTGCTGTTTATAGATGCCTTAGATGTGGTGCCAAGCTTGTTTTCTGAAATCATAACTAACGCAAATAGCTGAAAAAGAGAACCAAAAGGCTTCACTTCACGATGCAAAATTATTCAAATTAAGTGGATATTGAATCCAACATTATTTCAAAGCCGAATAGAGAAACTGCAAGAGTTTCATGCCGAATATAGAAACTATGAAAGTTTCGGCGGATCCAAACATAAGCAAACCTTTCATGACAGGGGCAACTCGTAGTAAAGGTGGGATAAGCTCTGATCACTATCCTTAGTATTTCCCATAATGTAAAACACATCTCCTAGCGGGCATGTATGGGGGGGGGGTCACTACCCAGACCAGTTTCAATCTTTCAGTGGGAGTTATAACTTATAACTTTTGTGGCTGGATGGACCCCAATCCCATGGATTATAATCCCTTCATCTCTATGAAAAATGCCTTAAATTAATGAGAGTTTATCGAGCACCCGGCTCACCAATTTTAGGGCAGTGTGGGAGCATCTGTACCAATGAGCAGGGCTGCTTTCCGGCACCTGTGTTTCCACCTATCGTTTTCATTAGTTAAATGACTCTTGAATGAGTTGATTGGCATGAATAGCTGCTTTGGTGAAATATGTAATGGCAGTATCACGGAAAAACATAAGAATATCCAGAATGTCAGCGTTTCGGTGGAGGAGAATATTCCTGACAAACCATGGAGCATTGAATATCATATGGAGACATTTGTTCTGGATGACCTATAGCTTTTTGATGTTGCCAGGGGAGGTGTGACTCCAAGCCAGAGATCTGTAAGTTAATGTGGATCTAATGATTGCTTTGTAGATCCGTAGTTTGTTTTCAGTGCTGACATGGCTTCTTCGGTTGAGAAGAGAGTAAAGTTGCATAATTGAGGAGTTGGACTTGCTGCAGGCATAATCTATGTGAGAGTTAAAGTTGAGACGGTTATCTAGTTGAATACCTAGATATTTGATGCTGGATTTCCATGGGATAGCTGTGTTGGAAAGTTTGACTTCTCCGTAGTGGGATGCCTTCTGTCTTGTGAAGAGAATGGCAGTGCTTTTGTCAGCATTCACAACTATTCTCCATTTCCTGAGCCATTTTTCTAGGTTTGTTGCCGCAGTTTGTAAACGCTGCATAGCTAAGTACGGTCTGAGAGATCTACTCAGAATTGCTATATTGTCTGCATAGCAAGCTATGGTGGTTGATGTGCTAGGGACGTCAACAACAAGGATGTTAAAAAGCAGCGGCGAGAGCATCGAGCCTTGGGGAACACCTGCAGCGATTCTTTTCGAAGAGGATTTGAGCCCTCTTAACTTGACCTGAAATTTCCGGTTTTTTAGAAAGGAGTCAATAAGCTTAGTAAGGTATAGTGGAATGTTGACTGTAAACAATTTATAGATGAGGCCTTTGTGCCAAACCTTATCAAAAGCTTTTGCAACATCTAAAAAGATAGCTCCTGTATATTGTCTCCAGTTAAAGCCGGTTGTGATGAATTCTGCCAATCTGTGAATCTGTTGTGTAGTACTGTGCCCGATTCGAAACCCAAACTGCTCTTTCGGAATTATTTTGTTTTTGTTCACCACATCGTGAAGTCGATTGAGGATGACTTTTTCCGCAATTTTCCCCAAACATGAAAGCAGACTGATGGGCCTGTAACTTTGCGGTAATTGAGACGCTTTTCCTGGCTTATGAATGAGGATTATGCTTGTTTTCATCGGGCGGGAAAATAATTTAATCTGAGTATTGCATAATGGCCACCAAATGCATGCCAGTTTCGTGCAGAAGTGCCTTAATAGTCTTGTTAGTAATCTTATTAGGACCGAGGGGGCCTTTTTATTATTACGTTTTCTAATTATTAAGTAAACTTCTTTAGGCGAGTTGTGACAAATATTTTCACGGTTGCAGGGTTGACAAAGCGCAATACGAAGTCGTCGGTGGATTTTCTCAATGAAGGGCAGGTCTGCATATACGTAGTTGAGACTGCACTAAAATTCTAATGCATTGCAAGAGTCTGCCTTTTCATCGTCCCTATAAACTATACCTCTTTCTTCATGAATGGGCGCTGGATATTGGAACGATCTGTACGGAGAGCTTTTGCCAGTTTCCATAAAGAGTTATTTTCAGCTTTCAGGGAACAAAGTTTTCTTTCCCATTGCTGATTTCTGTAGTCTTAGTACATAACGAAGTAAGTTTGATGCTCTATTCAGATCTTGGGGAGATAGCGTGTTGTGAAAACGGCGTCTGATTTTGTTTTTGCTTCTGATTAGAGCAAGGATTTTTTCTGGAAGTAGGTTTGCTTGAGCTGGGGTGGAAACAGAAGAGGCTGCGGCTAAGCCAGTTTGAATTTTGCTTTCTAGGTTGTTGACTGCCGCGTCAATTTCTTCACGGAAGGGGATATTTGGTACTGAATCTATGATAGTGTTGATTGTAGCCCTGAATTTTGTGAAATTAATAAAGAATTGATTGAGAATGAGTTCCGGTTCCTCTCCCAGTTTTAAAAGTACTGGTTTGTGATCTTCACTGAGGTCGTTAATCACTTGCAGCTGGAATTGACGAGATATGTTTTTGAATATAGCTATATCTAATACATCGGGCCTTCCGTGTGTTCCATAGTGTGTTGGTTCAATCGGACCTGTGATGATAATATTTCTCAGCCTAGCAAAATTGTAAAGGATTTTTCTGTTGTAATTGCAACACCTGCTATTCCATAAGGGTTGCTTTGAATTTAGATCTCCTGCCACTATTGTTGCTTCCGTAGTGTCAAGCACTGAGAAAAATCAGAGGATAGCAGTTCTGCCTGGAGGGTTATAAACAGAAAATATTTTCAAAATGCCTGCATTATTGGTGTGAATTTCTATGCCAGTTTTTTTCCAGGTTGGTTGTAGGGATCTCTTTTATTTCATTGTAACGGATGTTTTTCTTGGCAAAGATCGCATTGCCTCCACCTCTGGCATTGAGTCTGTCATTTCTGATTGAGTAATTCCTCAGGTTGGGATTATCACAGTGCCATAGATGAGTCTCATTGATTAATAGGATATCAATTTTGAAGTGATCACCAAATTCTTGAAGTTCTATAATGTTGTTACTGAGCCCATTAGCATTCCAGAATGCGACCTATATGGAATTTATTGAGAGTGCCGGATTATCCTCCATTAATGATTGAGAATATGACTTGGGCATTTTTGAGAAATCTGTTTGTATCAACCTGGTTTGGATTTGATTTGCTAAAATTTGTTAGCAATTCTCCTAAAATGGCGGCAAGCATCGCGGCAGAGTTTTGACTGCTTGGTATAGTTTCTGCCGATTTGGTGTGTGAGGAAACCACTGAGGCGTACGATCTGTTACTTGTAGAAGCTCGCAAAGGGTTTTCTGGTGTAGGAGGTGTAGCATGTTTCTGAGTTGGTGGGACTCAACTCAGAAGACTAGTTTTAGACAGATGGATGGGATGAGCAACCTTTGTAGTTCGCCGGGTGCGGCCCACCGCAATTTGCGCATTTAGCGGGAGTAGTCTGAGAAATCTGTTTGTATCAACCTGGTTTGGATTTGATTTGCTAAAATTTGTTAGCAATTCTCCTAAAATGGCGGCAAGCATCGCGGCAGAGTTTTGACTGCTTGGTATAGTTTCTGCCGATTTGGTGTGTGAGGAAACCACTGAGGCGTACGATCTGTTACTTGTAGAAGCTCGCAAAGGGTTTTCTGGTGTAGGAGGTGTAGCATGTTTCTGAGTTGGTGGGACTCAACTCAGAAGACTAGTTTTAGACAGATGGATGGGATGAGCAACCTTTGTAGTTCGCCGGGTGCGGCCCACCGCAATTTGCGCATTTAGCAGGAGTAGTGCATGGTTTAGAACATGTATGAGATGGATGATTGCCTCCACATTTAACACACTTGTACTCTGCCTTACAAAGCTTCTGCGCATGCCCATATTTCTGGAAGCAGTGGCATTGACCTCAGATGTTTTCCTTCTGCGAGGCTCTGTCTTAATTACTAGGTTGCAAACAATTTTTAGGTCATATATTTCTCTCTGGTCTTTACTAATTTCTACTAAAACCAGAGACATGGGTCTTTTGTCTGCACGGTACATGCGCGAGACTTTTATTGGTTCTAATCCTTGTGACTTTAGGTCAGCGTCTATCTCCTCTGACGGTATTGTTTCCATTAGACCTCTAATTACTACCTTTAAGTTTTTCTCGCTTTTTAGCTGGAATGTGTGATATGGAATTTTCAGCTCATCCATAAATTTAGTAAGCCGACGGTAGTCCGATACTCCTTCTGGTTGAATGCGGACACCTTCATCTGAATTTTTAGCAGAGGTGAACTTGATTTCGATGTTCCTCATCACCTCTGCTACTGTCGACATTTAGCTTTAGATCTTAGAATCACTTGTGGAATTCTTTCTTTGGGCTGAGCCGCTGTGTTCCCTGAAGCTGCTCTTTCAATTAGCTGTACCGATGTGTCCATCTGTGCTATCCTATCTTTGGGCTGAGCCTCTGCTTCCGCTGTTGTTTCAGGTTCTGTAGCCGGAGACTCCTAATTACGCTTTTTTCTACTGACCACCTGATAGTCTGTAGAGTCATCTGAGTCCATTAGAGGCTGTCCGATAACTGGCAACATACTCTCCCTGGTGCTATCTTGAGAAGTGCTGGAAAGTGGATCATGGGGTTGGTAGTCCTCTGATTCGACTTCAGTAATCTGGTGTATCTCTACCCTACCGGACCATTTGGAGTTAAGGAGGTATCCAACATGTTTGAAAACTGCAAGGAGTTCCTTAAAGTTTAGGTCATCATATAGGGTCAGTAGAAAAATATTCATGATTAAGCCTAATATGTAGTTTGAAGGGCTTTTCGAGTGGAACATGACCTGCCTTGTCCCTTCCTACCACCTAGTGTAGACCGACACTGGAAATCTCCTTTTTAAAGGCAGAAGACAACTACTGGGCAGGGAACAGGAGAGGGCCTGAGAAAATTTCAGTGAGATAAAATCTTACCTTGAACAAAAGGTAACTGAAAGAACGCTGCGTCGAAGATCACTATCAATCAAAACACTCCGACTCATGCACTCTTCTGTGGGAGCGAGACCCAAATGTAAAATACTCAGGTTGAAGTGATGCAGAACTCTTTTTCAGTAATTCTTGGTGCCTTTTGTGATATGACACCTACTTTACCATACGAGTTGCTAAAAAAAGGTGTCGCATCACAAATGCACCAAGAATTACTGAAAAAGAGAGTCAAAAGACTTCACTTCGGCGATGCAAAATTATTCAAATTAAGTGGATATTGAATCCAACATTATTTCAAAGCCGAATAGAGAAACTACAAGAGTTTCAGAGAAATTTTTATAGTTTCTCTATTCGGCATGAAACTCTTGTAGTTTCTCTATTCGGCTTTGATATAATGTTGGATTCAATATCCACTTAATTTGAATAATTTTGCATCGCCGAAGGGAAGCCATTTGGCTCTCTTTTTCAGTAATTCTTGGTGCCTTTTATGATGTGATACCTTTTTTAGCAACTCGTATGATAAAGTATAAGTTCTGCATCACTTCAACCTGAGTGTTTATTTACATTTGGGTCTGGTTCCCACTGATGAGACCTCAATAAAAGTCGAAACCGGCCTGGGTAGTGACTTCCCCCCCCCATAATGTATAACATATATGTCCGCTAGGAGATGTTTTACATTATGGGAAATACTAAAGCTAGTGATCACAGCTTACTCCACCTTTGCTACAAGTTGCCCCTGTCATGAAAGGTTTGCTTATGCTTGGATCCACCGAAACTTTTATAGTTTCTATATTCGGCATGAAACTCTTGTAGTTTCTCTATTCGGCTTTGAAATAATGTTGGATTCAATATCCACTTAATTTGAATAACACCAATAGTTTGTCGTTTGTTTGAAATTGTTTCATAATTTTCGGCATTCCTCTTCGTATTATAATTAACCTTATGTGAACTCAAATTTGAAAGCGTTATAACCTTTTAAAACTGATTTCAGTTCATTATTATAAAAGAGCTAAAAAAAAAACTAACCGATATTCAGAAATAGTCTATAAATTTGTCCTTCAGTATTTGACAGTAATTACTATAAATAATGCTTCTGTTGGTGGAAAAGATCTCGTGTTGATCTTTGTCTGTCTTTGAATTCGAGAGATCTAATTCAGTCGCTCAAGGATAAAGAATGGCTTGCAAAAATACCCCAGCAGTTAGCGTGTTGAGCATTCTTTTCCTTGCAGTCCATCGGTTCATTGACGGGCGTCGCCTCTAACGACTTGATGAAAAATGACATCCTGGAAACATGAATGAACTAGAATGAACATCCTCCAGTAGGTTAAGTGGTAATAGCATCCACAG
The DNA here is from genome assembly GCF_054136105.1 of Typopeltis vanoorti. Classification (NCBI taxonomy): domain Eukaryota; kingdom Metazoa; phylum Arthropoda; class Arachnida; order Uropygi; family Thelyphonidae; genus Typopeltis; species Typopeltis vanoorti. The sequence continues at coordinate 45,013,196 of NC_143568.1, forward strand.
CTAATCGTTTTATATTGACCCCGTTAGGTAGTACACTGAAATTTCATGACTGTGGGAAGTAATGTCACTTCTAAGATAGGTACATTACTTGGAGGTTTAAGGGGGAAACCTATATATATAAAAAAAGTGCAGAGTTAGTAATGGATGACAATAAAACCGTTTCTTCTACCATTACGTAATGTAATGGTGTAAGAGAAAACGTTAACGTGGAACCTTCTTGTAAGGTTCATACCAGAACATTATGAGAACTCAGTAATTATAACTAGCGTGTTAAACAATTAAATTTCATTCGTTATTGTAATCAAGAAATGCGAAAGGTGTTGAACCGAACACACGTAAGAAGTTTTGGCGAAGCAATATTGATTTAAAGCCCATTCAGCGAAAATTCTTAGATTTTTTCGAGTGTTCGGGCTCTATATTTTTGTATCTAATAGAAATCGCATATTTTATTTATTTATATGCAAGTATTTCGACATTCCGTTTGTTCCTTGTTTCTTCATTTCTGATTTACATGTTATCGGTTATGAAAAGAAGTCTCAGTAAAATAAGAGTTATTTTTCGAAATAACTGCATATCTGAATATTCTAAATTAGCTGTTGTATTCTAAAAATGTACGCTCATAAGTTAGCCATCTGCCCAAGCTGATCTAAATCTATCGACTACGCTCTCAACAGGTTATAGATGTGAATCACAACGAGGCATAGATGTTTAAGGTTTTTAGGTGATAATTTTTCATCGCGAAATGTAACATCCTGATTATTTATCGGAAGACTAGAATGGCATGAAAAAGATCTCTGCAGGAGGATAGTGGATTATCAAACGTTTGGAATACGACGATATTAATATGTACTGGAGGTTTTATTGGGTCTTCTTTGCGTAACTCAAGAGGAAGGATGTTAGACAGGATTGAACCAAATATTCAACAGGTTCCTTAATGTTTCATGTTGACCATTATGTCTCGCATTTCATTGGCAGCCAAGCAGGATTATGCAGTCCTATCTCTATATGGAAGTACGCTGTTGAATAACATGTTACCGTTCGCAGTGTGAATTCTTACCCCCAGCCTCCATGACGTGCTATCTCGATTGCTAACATTGCTCATTCTAGCAGTAAATCTCATCGTAATTCAATGAGATGCCTGCAATATTACGAACTCCTGTCCATCCAATTTTTTGCCTAGAATTTATTAAAGAGACAACCAGGGTCGTACTTACTTTTCTCAAGGCGCTAGAGTGCTAGGACCCCTTTCCACACACTCAATGCCTGAGGCCAATGTTTGTTATACATTGCCCTAATTTTTCAGTTGGAGCCTCCTGCACATAGGTAAGGCTCTGGAGATACCTTCTTTCTGCCAATATAAGTGCGTATTCCTGGTTTGCCCTTCTATTTATTTAGATAGGAATAAAAAAACACTGCTGCCTGGTAAATGAAGTGGAGATCATACGCCTTTAGAGTATTATTAAATGTTTTCTAAACGAGAAGCTAGTCTCAGGTCAGTGGTTATGCATGATAGAGCACAAAAGAGGTTTGTATCCTCCCCCGTCATCCGTTAAAATGGTGATCACTGTCTCGTAAAATCGGCTACCAGATTATTATCATAGTAATCCCAGTTATGAAGCATTTCGGACGTATAGTACACTGACCATTGACACCATGAATGGGCAAAGCCAGTATGTGGACAGGGAGAAAAAAAAAAATTGTCATTGAATGCAGCTTATTCACAACAGCAGCGGAAATGAAGAGGAAGGAGCTTGTATGATGGGTTCGAAGCTAAAAATAAACTAATGCAGCTTTAATTGTTCATAACTTTTGGTGAGAGGGGTTGATATTAGATTTAATAGTGTATTTCTTTTAGTGTAATACTAAAAGGGCGAATGTTCTCAAAGGAACATCCTAGACTTAACGAAAAATTAAAACGACAGATACGTGTATATCTAAATGGTGGAACATTGCTAGCCAATGTTCCCCCATTTGTCTGAGTATTTTTCTGTTTTGGCAGATCGCTTTTGTGCTTTTTTTTTTTCGGTTAGTTATGCAATTTGTTATGAGGAGTTTATGTTGGTAGTCCAGTCACATTTTGTTATACCTGTGGTTTGTAACTTCCGAAAAAGAGGCAAAACATTACAGAATTTGTGAAAGATGCGTATTATGCATGTGTTCACTGAAACTTGGGATCAAGTAAACCATGGTTCGCCTAAAGTTATGTGGTGCCCACAGTTCATTTCTTCCTTTTTGCTATTTCGATTGTGTCTTGTGAACAAATGGCAGTAGAGAAGATTGATACCATTGCTTTACTTAACAATGTAAAGGCTCTAAAACACTGGAAATAAAGGACATTTCCTGTCCAAATCTATAACGAGGTGTTTCGCTGGTAGGCTTAATGACTTATACCATCACTACCAGAATCGCTTAATAAAATTATTTTTCATTAATTCGGTATGCAATGCAAGTATGAGATATAAAAGTGAATCATATACTAGCCTGAAATTACCCAGAAATTATAACTATTAACCAGAAATTGTCGTAACAGTCGCGATAAAGCGAATTATCTAGCGAGAGATTCAATCTACCAAAGGATTCTACGAAATATTTAGATCGAGACTCAAAATCGACTTGCTCCAGGGACTTCATTTTCTTGGTAGAGAATATACGTGAAATGAGCCTTTTAAAAAAAAAAAATAATAAAGACAAGCCTTAAGTTCAAGAAGCAATACAAACTCGTCCAGAAGGTTTTACAACTGTCTTATGGCTGAATTCAAAATTGCAGCTTTTGAATCAACAAGCAGTAGTTTTTACAAACTAACTACCGAGGCAGATGAATATTTTGAAATGTTATACGTTTCTCAGAAGGGTGTTATGTAGTACTGAGATTTTTTTTAGATTCGATACGTAAGTATGTATGTGACCTAACCTAGTAAAGGTTTTTTGACTCATCTAAAAGAAGTTTGAAAAGTGTTCTGCTACAAAATGACAATATCTTCCATTTTCGTCCCATTTTCTTATTCGTATCACCTAGAAGAGACGTATCGAAGTATTTAACTTCCTGATAAAATGAAATATTAAAAAAAAACACGAATGGTGAGTTTTGCTTCTTCGGGCAACAACAGTCCGGTTACACAAAAATGCAGTGTTTGTTTATGAATGATACAAGAGCTTGCAGTCAGTACTGAGTTTTAATAGAAAATTCAAAATAAACCTTAAGAGTTTAGTCGATCCAAATGAAGCTCTTTAACCGCAACTTCATATCAAATTGGAATTAATGAAGCTTTTTATTTCATTAGACTGAGAACACTGTCAAAAATTTCCAAGTCTCTGAAATGTCTAGCTCAGAAGAGAACATTTTTTTGTGGATTCAGACCTAAGAAAATAAAGTGCAGATGAAAGGTTTAAAGGACTCTGACAATATCAGTAATAGAAGACTGGTAAAATCATCGTTGAAAATGTGCTCAAAAATTTGAAATTGCAATGTATGCATGAAGTTCTTGTGCTCATTGAGTGAGAAATTTCTCCACGATATTAAGATGAAAAGGTACAGTGTAGCATTAGTATGAATGGCAGATTACCGGTTGATGTGTTTCATCACATAAGAAAATGACCAGTAAACCTCTCCTCTCTCTAAAAAAAAAAAAAAAAAAAAAAAAAAAGATCTGGGATCCGAATAAAAATTTTCTTTGACATTTTTTTCTTGTTTAATCTGATTTTATAAGTGTCTTAATGCTTGTTATTAGAATGCTTATTAAAATTCGAAAAATGCGAGCAAGCAGTTTATTTTAAAATAACAAAGTAGAAATATTTGTAATTATTTTTATAAAAAAAAATCTGTGTTTACTTCGCGGACAAAATTATTCCATTTTTGATCAGCGTAACAAAGTTAAAACGAATTATTCGAAGCAGAATTCTTATTTGAAGGCCTGAAGTGATTTGAAAAAGTTCCACGTTTGGTCTCTAGAGAAGAGATTTTAGATCTTACTCTTATCTCATCCATAGTATTAATACTGAGGATTCACATTCCGATCATCCAGTTTACTTATTTTGAGTTCGCATTTTATAGATTTATTCATTTTATTGTTTCGTTTTCATGCGTGCGTATTATTGACCGAAGGATGAAATCAAATATGAAACATTTCGGTTATTTTGCTTTCTTCATGTAAATGATTACTTATCTTCTTTCTTTATCGTCTTTCCAGTGATCTCATTTACACATGTTTTGATAAACTGCAGCCATCTAAAGAACGCTAATATAGATTTAAGATTTCGTTTACACGTATCTCGAATTGTTATTCTGTTGCTTTTGCAATGATAAAAAAGATAGTTTCTTTGCCAAATGAATATTTCCCCTTCCCCTATTCTGTAGTGTCGTTCACTGCCCTTTGTTATCTCGTGGAACCTTTCTACTGATCGTTAAAACGTGTCATTGTAAGACGCTTCCAAGTCCGGTAATGCGATAAGACAACTGGTATTCTAAGCTTTTTTTGTTCATCAAGAACTGAATGGAGAGTTGTCATCTGCAGTATGTCATATTCGTCTTCCCTGCCAGCCATTTATCAGCAATGACTTTTTGACTTATCCATCATTTGCTTCCGTGACGTTGTCCTTTATCATTTTAAGAGACTGTCTGCGTTTTGCTTAGGCGTTTATTTCTGACCTTCAACCAGACAAGGACCTTTCATGCAGTAATAATGAGGTAGAGAGCTTGGCATGGATCTCCACCAAAAATAGCTTGCTACCTACGAATTCACTTCTTCACTGAAAACTTGATATAGACGCCAATGATGCCGCAGTATGGGATCACTTTCTCCCTTTCCACCAGTTATTTTGAGCACTAGCAGACGTACTTTGTTTCACTCGCGGCTGACACAGCTTGTGCTAGTATCTTTTTTGTCTTCTCTGGGTTTGTTTCCACGCTGTTCTTCCTGCCGTGCACACCCGGTAGTGCTGTCCTAAAAATTTGCTGGAATGGTTTGACACAGCTCTTGTTCCGTTGTCAGAAATTGGTGTACCAGATTTATGTCTTCTGTTTAGCATTTTTTCTTGTTTTGTTTGTTTGTTTGTTTGCTTGCTTTTGCTCATTTCTGATTTCTTCATCCTCTGCAACGCATTTTTTTTATTTTACATCAACTAATTACGTCTTTTTGTAGCATTGGATGTTAAAGAACATAGTGATTATTAGCACGCTATTATATTGCTTGCGTATTATTTAACTTTGTTTTGGATAATTACAAAAGTTAATTTTATATTCATATTCCTCATGTTGATGTTAAGTGAAAATAATTAACGAGGAATACATTGTAACAAAGTATATGACGAATCCCGAAGGTAATGAGATACATTGAATACAATTATTTTTAAATTGAATGAATGAATACAATTGGAGAAGAATTGTGTGAAAGAAAGAGAAATAAAAATTTATTTCTTTCACAGTCATTTTCGAACCCTCTGTTAACAGCGTATGTTATTGACAACAGCTGGTAAAACAATTACTTTGCTATATTTGAGTTATTGAACTCAGTGACATTTTTCAAGGAAGAGTGAGTTAGCCACTCTTAAATGGCATTTTTTTTATCACAAAAACTCGTGTTTTACTTCTCACAAAACATAAAAACCAGTCTAAGGAAACACAGCAAGACAATCCTCATCGTAGCCTTTGGATTATTACCACACGAGTAAAAAGAACTGAAGTGATCCACAGCAGGTTTTCCAAATACTGTATTGACTACGTCCTCGAGTTATTTCCGAAAATTATATTTTCATCTGTAATTTTTCCTTGTCATATGTTTAGCTATAAATTTATTTCAATTTAAATTTTTGCATATAAAAATCACGAGGAATGCTTCTAAATATCTAGGCAGTTCACTCGCTATATGGGAGTTCCGGGACCAACAAACATCACGAAGCGGGTTCATCAGATGCGTCTGTTAAAGTATTTTTTAAAAAATGTTTTTATGCTCTGCTTGCTATTAGCAATAAATTATTATAAACACTGAGTATTATTTACAAGACCGATATCATTATTCAGCATTATACTGGTTTGCAAAAGCATCTCGCATGTTAAAAAAGAAAAAAAAATCAAATTACTGAGGAAGGAGATTTAAGAGTTAAATAAAAGTTATTACTTTGCTGACTTTTTTAAATTTATATTTATATACAGGGTGTCCCAAAATTCACGCAAGAATTAATTTTGATAGAAAACACAGGTTTTTAATTAAAAATTGTAATTTCTTATTGATTCATAAAGTATACAGTATAGGGTTATGCATGGAATAGCATATCGGGTAAATGGCCTCCACGGCTTTGCTTGCACATACACACTCTTTTGTCGAAATTTTCCATGACCGTTTTGCATAAATGTGGCTGAATTTCGTTGATACGCGCTCAATTTCCTCCAAGTCGTGGGCTTGTTGGCATAAACCTTTGACTTCAAAAAACCCCAAAGAAAAAAGTCCAATGGCGTTAAGTCACATGATCTGGGCGGCCAATTCTGATCACCAAAACGGGAAATTACGCGACCAGGAAATGACTCATGCAGTAATTGAATTGTTTCTCGGGCTGTATAGCATGTGACACCGTCTTGTTGAAACCACATGTCGTCCACATCCATATCTTGCAATTTAGGCACAAAAAACTGGATTATCATGTCGCGATAGCGAGCACCATTAACTGTTATTGCCTTACCAGCCGCATTTTCGAAGAAGAATGGACCGATGATGCCTCCAGCCCAAAATCCGCACCAAACAGTGACACGTTATGGATGCATTTGTTTCTCAACAATCACTCGTGGATTTTCTGAACCCCAAATGCGACAATTTTGTCGATTAACGAAGCCATCAAGATGAAAATGAGCCTCATCGCTGAAGATGATTTTGTTCGAAAAATAAGCATCCACTTGTTGTTCCATAATCCATTCAACGAACTCTCTTCGCTGTGTGTGGTCAGTAGGCTTCAGTTCTTGAGTCAATTGAACTTTGTAATCATAAAGATGCAAATCTTTCGTGAGAATACGCTGTAGAGAGCTTCTCGAAATGCCCAATTCAAGACCACGGTGCCGAATTGATGTTCCTGGACTCTCAGCAACACTCTCACGAACTGCTTCGATGTTTTCTGTTGAACGACTTGCTGAAGGACGGCCACAGTGTATATGATCACTAATTGATCCAGTTTCCTTGAATTTTTTAATTAATCTTTTCACAGTTGAAGTTAAATCACTATTCCGACCATATTTTGTACGAAAATTACGAATTGTAGCTGCCAAACCTTCATTATTTTTAAAATATTGCTCAACAATGAAAATGCGTTGTTCTTTCGTGTAGCGCTCCATTTTTAATAACCCTGAACTGTCAGCTGTCACGCTGTCTTTTTTTTCTCGTTGGCAACACTTTACCGCACAAATGGCGCTAAATTTAAATCTTGCGTGAATTTTGGGACACCCTGTATAATTAGTAGTAATGTTGCTGTTGTTATGGAACCGCGCGAATTTACATTTTTAATAATTAAAATAGCAGAATAGCCGCTTCTAAATTGCAGATAACCTTCCAACTCCCTTGGTTCTTGTCTCATTTTTTTGTTTAAATATATGAGATGCTGTTTTGAAATAACTTATTATTTTAGATGGAGTAAATAAAATAGTTGACTGTTGAAATTGGGTGAACGATGCGACCGGTAATATAATTATACTTTCGTCTTCTGCCTTTACAACTTCCTTCCGTTTGATCCAGTCATGCCGAATTTGTTAGGGAACTGTACGAAACAGTTATATTCCAGAATTTGTGACCTCACTTCAGCAGTCTGATTTAAGCAGAATTTGTCGTGAATAATAGATTGGTCGAAACCACCTGAATGATAGGTGTTTGTGGCAGCATCTGTCCCCCCATAGCTCTTAAGGAATGATTATTTATTCCGAATTGATCAACATCAGTTGAACGATTACACCTTTACAGATTATTTTCGTAGGAGAAGACTGCACCTTTTTGAACTTTTCTATTTTCAAAATATTCTCAACATTTCAGGCCCTATGTATTCTGTCAAATACCACTATCAAAGAATAGTGGCGGATCGACAATGTTCAACTTATAACTGGAGTTACAGTTGGGTTCCCCCCTACAGTGATGGGGCCCTATCACTGTAAGGGGCCCTATACCCCCTTTCTTTTAATTCTTGTCGTATTTGAGTGGTCAGTGACTGTCTGCGGTACTTGTGTTCCCAGCCTTAGCGATTTGGAACAACTTAATAAAATACTTCCAATGACTGATTTTCAGATAAGCGCAAAAAAGTACTTGCTTAGCGTTTATCAAGTGAACGATAATCAAATATTCCTCTAATTGTTTCCTCTTTCTAACGGTACCGGTAAGCGAGAATGACTTTTTAACATAATTTTTTATTAAAGAAAATGCTCAGTCCCCTCATTTTGCTGCACCTAGGACTACGCACATTCCAGTATCACCACTAAATATTTCCAAGAAGTTACAAAGTTTGTTACTAAAGTAATCTTATGCAATTTTGAAAGTAAATAAGTGATTCTCGATTAGTGCCTAAAAATGATCTTCGTTATGACGAACGGCTGCAAATATTCCACTGTTGCAACTATTGGCTACGTGGTTATTGTATGGTGCGAGTAAGAGACCATTCGAGAACTAATAATTGGTTCTGCTGTGCAATATCTGTTAATGCGGAAACAGCAGTGGACTAGTGCAATGCTAGTCAGCACAGATACTGATGATGTGTTGGTAATTGCGTTACAGCTAACATTTTGCTAATAGAATTATGATAGGAAAAATACTTGCATCAGTCAGTCTCTTCAATCCTAGGACTGATTCACAGTACCAAATTATTGTACTGCAGCGTATGACCAAATCACTTATGGATGTTATATTATATAATAAACAATTATAGTATGAACTTCACAAACTGATATACATGCTTGTTTACAGTCCAGTTTGGAAATTGATCAGAGTAGAATTTTTCAATTCTCAAATATTTCTGATTTATAATTTTTACACGTTTTGTTTCTGCCAGTTTCCTGATTGACACAAAAATATAAATGATTCAACAACTTTTTATGAAGTTTTCAATTAACAAATTTCAGTAAAATCTGTCCAGCCATAGTCCTGGACGTGCCACGTGTACCATTTCGCTTAACACAGCTGAAAAGTGTCCCCAGAAGTTGAATACGAATTTGCGAAATATCTTTTTAGAGAAAAACACAAAGAGCCTTCTAATACGAGTTCTCCTTTACAATACATCCTAACGAAATGCTTGTGTTGAACCTTTGAGTAATATACGGCCAGAAATGGATAACATACATTCAGGAATCAGTGGATGGGATACTGTATGAGGAGGAGGGTAGTATAGTTTTGTGAAGGATGGGTCATGCTTCAGTAACTTACTTTTTATAATAAAGTGACAGCTGAATTGGACAAGAGTAATGGCTACGTGGTGATACTTTTGACTTCTCAAAGGCATTTGACAGGATACCACACGGAAGTCTGATACATAAATTACATCAAATGGTTATGGGCATGAAGTTGATGTGGATAAGAGGGTGGTTGATGGAGAGACACTAGACAGTAGCTTATTCACAAAGTCTGTGAGGTGTAGTGCTCTGTACTTAGGTCACTACTATTTATTTCATACATTAAGTAACGTGCGATTAGCAAGGGTGTGAGGACTAGATTATTTTTACTTTGAGAATGGGTGGAATGGATTTCCAGAGAGATGGGTTGTCGTTAAGTTCAAAGCAAAATATGACAGATACTGTACAGGTATTGATGGATAGTGTTGATGTAGTGGACTCCTGCGATGAGTCTATGGACTCCACGGTGCCCATATATAATAATACTACTACTTTTCAGCTGTGTTTCGCAAAATGTCACGCTACACTAATCTACCTCGTTTGGACACTGCATGAAACGTGGTACTAATCAGATGTATTTTTGTCTGTTAATCGAGTGTTCTTTTGTTTGAGGGAAAAACCAGTTTTCAGCAGTATGAGTGTAGCTAACTTATCTTCGGGAGAGTTGGGGGAAGGGGGAGAAGAAGGCCATCATAAAGATTCTATGTATATTAGATGGAATTCGAACCAGCGTCTTTCTAACCATAGAGCATCATTTTTAGGAATTAAAATCTACTACTTAAAAGCATTCATGACGCGATCAAACCTACTGCTTATATGTTGAAGAGTGGAGATGATCGGCCAGTCAAGCTTACTAAGTTTCAGTAATCCGCTCATTTCGAGCGGGTATCATATGTTGTGGACATTGGAATATCGTGATTTGCTGGAATTCTTCGCATTTATCAAATTGCCTGGTGTGATTGCCTATGTACAACGTTTGTAAGATAACAAGTGGGAAATAGACTGCCTGACTATAAAGACATTCTTTGAGATGTTTAAGCGATAGTTGTGCCTTCCCTATCATAAAATATTTCCTTCAACGACTTAAAAGGTCAGTTAATATTTGTAAAAGACTATAGCCCTAGTGATATTTTATCTTTCTTGGCATTGAACTGGGAATTATTTGGCATCAGTTCTTGTCGACGGAAGAGTGAGTAGGAAGCTTGACTGTGCAAGAATATGCTCTAATTAGCTTATGTTGTTGACTCAATGCCGATGTATGATGGTTTGTTGCCGGAAGATAGTTTAAGTGCTTTAGTTTCATGCTTTTTTAACTTTTCCAAAAATTCAACTGAATTTTTTTTATTCCCAAATAATGATTAGCTAGTAATTTTTAATGTTTTATGAGCTAAAATACAGTCATATTTGAAAATGATAAATCAATGATTAGATCCCGTTCGTATTCATTTGTCTTTTTTGAAAACTTTTTTAATGCTTTGACACGACATTATTTATACACTGCATACTTTTTCCGTGTCACAAAGATGTCTTTCCTGAACTCTACCGCTTAAGCGTGACATCTTTTAAGACTGGCTAACGGATACATAGAGCAGATGTTAAAAACAGAGTTATGCTGTTGACTTACTGTTTAGAAATGAGTGGATAGGAACTTGCAACACACACTTCAATATTTTTCATGTTAACGGAACTGTTTGTCAGCACAGATGCTGCAACTACATCGGTTGACATATTTTCTTGGCATGCAGCAATGTTATTCCATGGATGAAGATGCTAATAGTTTTGGCACAAACTTTGCCTTTTTCACATCTGTTAAACACAATTATTCATCCTGCTTCCTTGGTTTAAATGAAAGTTTTGGAAATTTGTCCAAAGAGAATAAAGCAGAAAAGAGAACCACGTTGCTCATGTATTTTTGTTGGATAAGGATGAACTGACATGAACTTACACCTTCTTTGATTGTGCTGTGTTTGAAATGTTGCTTTCGTAATTGATACTATTCTGAATAATTTTACCCGTTCTTTTTTACATGAATGGTTTTATTTGGAACGTATCAAAGTTAAGTCTGTCATGAAAGGGATAGAAAAAATATTGGAAATCATTTCTGCCTATCCTTTAATTTGCAGGTTAACAGAGATGGATGTGAAAATCATACCGCTGAACAGTCAACTACATCACCCAGCTGAAAATTTCTAAAAAAGCCTATTGCAGTGTCCTATAATCCTCATTGCCTAAAATCTTGAATGACAGTAACATGGCATGACTTACCAGTGTCTAAAAACATATTTAACGCAATCTGAAAAGGCTGCTGTAGCCCTAGTATCTCTAGATCCTAGCACACATCAGCAGCACTTCTAAAATATCTGCCCTGGAAACATTACTTCACATCAGACTATCGTCTCAAACGGCATTATCGCATGAATGAAACTTGAATAATAGAATTCTAACAATACACATTCATTTTTGGAGCACCCTGCGGGCTCCGTAGCTCACCAGTTGTGGTACCACCTTAATGTGACAATCGCCCTTCGATTAGAAGATGTGGCTTTGAATCTCGTCTAAAACACGCGGAACTTTTATAAGCATTTTTGACTGAAATCGAATTAGCTGGTTTCGTATGAAAGTGAAATTTTTTCCCAGCTTCTGCACGAAGAAAGAAGAATTGGCTTTTTTATCCTGCAAACCTGGCAGTTAATTCATGACGCTAGTATCGCTGTATTGGCCTCATAGCTTCGTTGCTTCAATCGTAATTAGAAACGAACCAAAGCACTTCTAAAAGATCTGCCGTGGTTTAAACGATAAACATTTTGTAATTAATTTTTTTTTTCTGCAGTTCTTTTGAGTAGTTTTAACCATCCTTTTTTTAGGAAAGGTACGGCGTACCGGCACCTTTATTAATAGTGATATGCGGATGTGGTACGTTTAAAGTATAATATCTAGTAATAGTTTGCGCGTTTACCTATTCTGTAAATAAGCTTAGTTGTGTAATGAAATTTATATTTTTCACGACGTCTATTGTCCAGATATCTCATCTCACCTTCTTTATACCCTCTTTTACCCTTGCGGTGTCGAGGGTTTATCAATCATCGGACCTCAAACCGTTCACAGGATAAGGGTCAGCTCTACGCCCCGGTGTATCCTATGTCCTGTATTGTTGAGTTCTCAAGGCTGGTTTGCTTGCTTTGCGGATGAAAAACCACAGGATAAACTGGGGGAAAAACCCTACTGTTCACGCCCAAGACCGGCTATTGCTGAGGAAGATCCTTCAGCTCCTCACGTCACCGACAGGAATCGAACCTAGGACACTCCTTCCCCAAGCATATGGTTGCGAACGCACAGCCACTAGGCTAACCGCGTAGACATTTGTTCAGATATTTGCTATATAATTTTTTTTATTAAAATTGTCTTGTGGATTTTACATATTTTTATTTGTATATACTTGTACAATAAATTTATGCTTAGGTTACTGTATGTAATTCAATTAATTTGTTCTTATTCCAAAAGCATTATCACACTGAAGTTAAAATTTCAGTAAATATTTTTTTTCCCATTTTCATATTTTTTTTTTTAATGTTAAATTTTTCCTGCTAGCAAAGAATGAGTACTAGCACCTATTTTTTATTTTTATTTTTTTACCAAAAAGAAAAAAAAAAAGGTTGGTTTTACCTATGTTATAAACGCCTGCCTTTTATTTTTTTTCTGTTCGAGAGAGAGAGAGTGAATGGCCTTTATTTCGGATTAAGAACATGCGTAATATACCTTGCGTAATAATTTTTCTCACTTTTATTACACTTCTCAGAGGTATTACGTACTTTATGAGCAAGCTTAATTCTTTTCTGTCTAAAATTTCCGAAAACAGATAAATTATTATTATTATACTACGGGTACCCCTCCATGGTGTCCGAAGACTCATCGCGGGAGACCCAATTTATACATCTCATACCTCTCCTTGAACCCATTAACAGAAAAATCACAACTGACTGGCAACCCATTCCATTCATTCACCACTCTCCAAGCTAAAAAATCTAGTCCTCGCACCCCTAATGACCATACCTTTATTCAACTTCCAGGGATATGATACCTTGTTCTGGTCCCTCTATCTATCCTATAAAACCCTTTAAGCAACTTAAATGTTTCTATCATATCTTCTCTTTTTCTCCTATCAACCAACCTCTGCAATCCACACAACTTTAATCTATCCTCATAAGGAACATTCCACAGGCCGCTTACCATCTTGGTCACTCGAATCTGAATCCTGTCTACCGCTTCCACATCCCCAAGAAATCCAGTGGACCAGACCTGAGCACAGTAATCGAGATGTGGGCGTATCAAGGCCTTATAAAAAGGAATTACAACTTCCTCATCTCTACTTGTTAATGCGTTCTTTACTAGCCAAGTAATCTTATGTGCTGCTACCTTGGCAATGTCCTCTAAACTTTAACTCTCTGTCTACCACCACCCCTAAAAGTATAGCTACATCTGTTTCCTGGAGTACAGTGCCATCAATGTGATAAACTGCTTGTAATCAGTTTATCCCAAAGTGCATAACTTTACGTTTCTCGACATTAAACTGACACCCATTAACTTTTGCCCATACTTAACAGCGTATTTAAATCGTCCTGCAAGTTCTCCACATCGCCTTGATTAACTATTACTCCACCCACCTAATTTCGCATCATGAGCAAACAACGGAATATTTCCTTTCAGGTTATTTTCCATATTATTTATATACGAATTAAACAGCAATGGTCCCAGCACTGAACCTTATGGCACACCACTAGTCATCCGTTTTAGCCTCGATTCTGTCCCTCCATATACCATTTTATGATATCTGTCCAGCAGCCACCCTCTTATCCACTTAACCAGTGCAATATCCATCCCTATTTGTTCTAATTTGGATAACAGTGTTCCTGGTATTTTGTCAAATGCCTTTGCAAAATTGACTGCAAAGCTCGTGTTTCGATTTTGACTTAAGAATCTTGCTCTCGAGAATATTTCCTTTAGAATTTATTTATACTGTTTTATTTCTATACGCGAATAGGTAATTTGCCAACCTTAGTTGACACATTTAGTAATGGAGGAGCGAAATTTTATTAAGAGCTATTTGTGCGATCGATTGTTAAAGAACTTTGGCACTTGGATGAATTTAAAACCACTTAAATCCTCTAGAGATTTCCTCTGTGTAAAATGTCAAATAAAGCTTTTTTTTTTCCTATATGCAAACAGTTAATTTGCTGACCTCGATTGACACATTTAGCCATGGAGTGTTGCCGTATTATATGATACTGGTAGTGTGAAACTTCAGAGCTCTTAAGATATGTCGAGGGCTTGAAATTTGTAGAGTTTTGGTAGGAGATGCGATGCAGTTAAATTTGAATGGTTGAGAGGTATTTGCTGGCGGATGCTAGGAAGATTTCAACGGGAAGAAAGAGGGGGAGGGAGGACAAAGACCAGGGACCACCCCCGGATCTTATGCAGAGGCATGAATTGTGTGTGTGTGCAATCAGTACCGTCGACAGGGTGTAGTATAGAGGCAGCCTGCCTCACGGCGCGGCTTAATAAGGGCGCTAGTTCAGCCATAATTTCCGTCGTTACGCTAACAATTCCAGTTAGCGTCGCAAGTGAGGAAAGACTTTTTTCCAAGCTTAAACTGATTAAAAATTATTTGCGAACAGCAGTGACCCAAGAAAGATTGGTTGGCCCAGCAACTATATCGAATAGAGGAAAAGAAAGAAAGAGAGCATAAATCAGGCCCTTGCATTCCACGCAACCACTACTGGCTATTAAGTACTTCGGCAACAAGCAAAAATGTCATATATTGATCGTAACTATTTTCCAAGAAAATTTAAAGAAGCCTCGAAAATGCTTAGGATTCCTACACAATGCAATAAAAATCAAGACTTAATTTTACATCAAGTATGGTCAGGGCCGATCCGAGAGTATCGGATGTCCCTAGGCAAAGAAAATTTAGGCGCCCCTATACATTGTCTCTCTCTATATATATTTTGTCATACTCACACAAGCACACGTACACAAGTCTTAGCGCCCCTAGGCGATTGCCTAGGTCGCCTAATGATAAAACTGGCCTGAGTATGGTCTGTTTTCATCAAAAATTTAACTGCCACGGACCTAGGATATAACACCCGTGTTTTGTCCTAGGTGAATGTATGCAATGTTCCAACACTCATGCAGCAACGAATTTAACATTTGTATTCTGGTTTATTAGTTATATGTTACAGTTGTAAAGTTATCAAAAACATCTAATATGTGTAATTACTTGTTAATAGGCTTTTGTTGTGTAAAAGTTTTACGTACCTGTGATGATCTAAGTCATACGACTTATGAACCTTGTCGGATTTTAATTGCTTATTTTTTTTATTAAACTCTTTAATTACATTATAATATGGTCTCAATACCGAAAACTTCCAACAGAACTACCAAACCACAGAAACGTATGTTTGCATTTACAAATATTGTTTTTAATTGGGAGAAAAATAACTGATATTTTATTGTCCAAAAGTATAGTAATAAAGTATTACGGTATATGAACGATGATGGTAACCAGTGACAGGCCATAGAAAACATTAATATCTGTATTCATCATAAGTTTCTATGATAAATACAAACAGGAGAGATTTCTTACATATCTAATAAAATCACACTGATACAAAACACGTAATTCTGTACCAAATGTGGAAACAGCCGCTCATCTTTATAAATCTTTTCCATCAATGGAAAAAACATGTTATTGTCAACCTATTACTCTTAATCGGTGTACATAACAATGATAAAAAAAATTCTAAAGGTTTTATATTTAATTTTGTATTTTTATTTATTTCTACATAGTCCCGGAATCCTGCTGTATAGACCAAACATGAAACTATTTCAGCTCTCTATTCTGCCTTAAGAAAAGTTATGAAGCATTGCAGAATATCCGTTGAATTAAGAATAGTAATTTTTCTGGACTAACAGCATTGACACGTTCTAATAATACAACTGGAAAATTTATATTGGTTAAGACGTTTTCAGTGTTTCATAATAATGGACAAAAGTAAATAGTTTCCATTAAGCAGGGTTGGCAGTCTCATACCGAGTGATGTCATTTATCTTCCACGTAAAATTTAATAAGCTTCATTTATAAATGCACGTACTGTGTACTCTTTGTACTTTGACCATAAGAGTATGTTTCTATTAGCAGTTGTTCTATTGGACGACAGATCACCCATTGGTTCCGCTCCATCGAGTAAAATTTTAAATAAATCAATACAATAATGACGTTGCATAATTTTTCCCCTCACCCGAAATGTTTAAGGGGTATACAAAAAGAAAGAAACAAGCTGGAGGTTCAGGCCTTCTATAAATAGAAAATTTTTAATAAGGTCCGTGCGGAATTAGCATTTTCTGGACATAAGGTTACTACATTTTTCGCTCTTTCCTGACTTATTTTGGATCCATTATTGAATCAGTGTTTATCAAACTTTTTAACAAACCCATAATCATTTGTAACCTTGTGATTGTTCTGATATGTTAGGTATGTTTCCTTTAATGCATTTCACAACATGCGAAACCTCGTTTCCGTAAACATCGACGGAAATTGGCACTGTGTTCCTAAAAGAAAGAAGAGAAAAATAAATCCCTGCCAAACATGACAAAATACTTCTGTACACAAGATTGGGGAGTACTCGCCTGGTTTTATGGCATCAGAAGTCCAAAACACGTGAACATTGGGAGCTATTTCTTTCATTCGTATATGATAATATATCCAACCAAGTAGAATAATATATATTAGTTGATTTTAGCTTCAGAAATTACTACTTATTTCTTGAAATTGGGTTCCTTTTGGTTAGAGAAAACTTGAATTCTAAGAACACAGTAAATGGGATTTCAAGTAAATGAAACACTGGTTTTTCAAAATTAGCAGGAGAGAAGAAACACATGCAGCAACAATCGGATGTCATACTTTTATTTATTTTCGAACACTTTTCTATTACCTCTTTAGTTTGTTCTTTATTCATGTGATTTATGTGTCTTAATTTTCTACATTGATGCATTATGAGTATGCTTTTAGGTATGACACATTCAAATATATCGATCCGAGAAAAACTGACAAAAAAAGTAGTAGTAATAAATCTGTCATTTTATTTCTTAAATGTTTTGGCATTGCCATTGCTTTTTTACTTTCTAACCTAGGGTTTAATTGTAGTGGCGGACTTCTGTTCTTCCTTTATTGGACCTCCTCTCTCTCTCTTTCCTCACTTTTTTTTTTAGGGGGAGGGGTTCGCGCTGTTGTAGCTCCACTACTGCTTATTTGTGATTTCTTACCTAGTCCTCGTTTCACTTTGTTAGTTCAGTGTGTAACTTGTGACTGTTAGATTATCAGCTTGCGGTCGTATTTCAGCAGTTTCCTCTGACAAATATCTAGATAATGACCTTTTGTGACCTAATTGGCACACGTTCAAACTGAAGTATGCTGTCTGCAGGTGTAATGGCATGTTATAAATTAACTTCTTGAAATTAGTAACATGCTGATCTGCAGTAGTTTCTTTTAGCTACCATTGCCAAGTATAATAGCTTCGGGCAAATTTATTCACACCTGACTGCTATTCGTTCTCACCCATCATTTGAAGTGTATTATTATTGTCATGTTAACACGTTATAAAGATCTTTGATGGCCTTTTACATGATTAAACTCCACTGTACTTATTACTACTTTACACTACACTAATTGCATTAACCTTGACCTAAGCACTAGTACAAGCAGGACTGGAATTATGCAACATGTGTTGCTAGCTGTACACTCTTTAAGTGTCCTTTGTAGGTTATTTTCCTGCAGTTTATTACCTATAAAATGCTTCCGTTAGTAGTCGACGCGCCTAGACGTTTGTCGTCTTTGTACCGATATAGTTATATATATAAAACGGTGGAAGAACTGGTATTTTTGTATTCTTCTCAAAATTTTGATAATGCGAGAAAATAATGCCGTTACCTTACCGAAACACAGTTTTATAATTTTGTGCCTAAAGCAGCAATACTAAACTATAAACCACCCATCTGACTTTCTTTAAATAAGTTGGTAAGGAATATATAGTATACTTTAATAGATTCACTTAAAAACAAATGCAGATAATTGTGTATTAAGAAAAAATGAAAATACGAGAAAGAACGAACCTTTTTTCATCGAAATTTGTATAGGAAACCTCCGTCATCCTATAGTATCAATATGATGTGTACAGTTGAACTTTTAAAATGCTGAATTTTTCCCGAGTCTTCGATATTGCTGTTATCCATCGGCTGATCTTTATGATCTGCTATCGAGGAATAAACTATTTCAAACAATAAAATTACAGGAAACAAAGGTAATCATACATTTTTATTTTATTATTTTTTTATGTGATTAGCTTATAGTACGTTAGTGTCGTGGGCAGGTTAGTCCGAGGGTTAGTTATACTTCGGAAAAGCACTACTTTAGAGACCAAACATGGAACGCTTAATGTGTTCTCCCACCAGGCGATGAAATTCGTGTATCACTTAAAGACATTCTCCGAACAACAATGTTCACATTGGGATTCGAACTCTGCCTGTTTGTTGCATACCAGGCCGACAGAGCACTGTATACCTCAGTAGAATATTACCCTTAAGTCTGTTTGGAAGTTTTCTAGCAGTGGGTTAATCATTATTTTCAGAATAGGATCCTTCATATGTGTAGTCTGTAGTAAAACATTCTGATGGTTTACTCCTCTTTATGTAGAGGCATTATGTACAATGAAGGCTGTACTCCAAAAAGCATGAAAACGTTCAATGACAGCCTGTGAGGATTCAACAGTAATGAATCTGCCATCACTTGTGTGCAATAACAATCCGTACCCATAGACGGAGCTGCGTGAGAGAAGTATCATGTGCATTTATCGCTTGAGACCGATCATTTCGCACCTTGTAGAAATCAGAATCCGGATAGTCGATGAAAAGAAACTATTGTACGAAGTAGAGAATCGGAGGATATGGAAAGAGTGATCCTTGTATTATATGTAGACATCATAATGATAATTAATTACAATTGTAACTGACAATTAATTACTCAGATACCTTACACATTAAATAAAAATGACCAATAAGTCAGTTGGCGATGCTTTTAAGTCGTACGTATATGAATGGTGCCCAAGGCGGTCAACTAATCTAATACACTGCGTATGTGGATAATTTTATTATTATTTAACACCTTCATGAAGTCCGAGGACTCGTAGTACCCTCACGCTATGTCATCTACCTCCTACTAATAGTATTTTGTCTGTTAATTGCATGTGCTTTCTTGCCGATTTACCTATATGCGGGATGAAAAGAAAAGAAAATCACTTTCAGGGAGAAAAGCTCCGCTGAGATCAGCCAACAGACCTTCAAATTGAAAAAGTCAGTATGTAAGATCTCCCATAACGATAATCGAATCCAAGGCTTTTCTAATCGGAGGACACATTTTGTGTCCTATGTACATTACGTGTGCTATTTCTTAATCATGTACTTTTAACTCTTGAATGAGATTTCCTGTTAAATACTATAATTTACAGTGTTTCATTTGCTTAAAAGTAGTATGTTCATTATTCTTCCATGGCATATTTTAATTACTTCGTCTATGAAATAATTAAATCGTAAATTGGAATTTTATACAAACGAAAAAATAAATAAAAAAAAATTCTATCTCTGGTAGTTGATAAAATGTCCTAACGATCGTCTGTCTTTTACGTGGCGATTGACGTAAGACGTAGACCAAGCAGGGAACTCTGGTTTTTATATGAGCATCGCGTCCAGTTTCTGGCCCTCATCCTTTCTCATTTTCCTGGGTAGCGAATGCGGTTTCATCTGAGATCGTATTGATCAAAAACCTTCATGTTATGTCTTCCAGTGAGACGTTCCTATTAAAAGTTTGATAATAATGCCATTTAATGTTCATTGTTATTTTCTTGATATGGACTTGCTGCCAGTAATTAAAGCAGTTTACATTTCACAGATGGCATTCTTTTAATAAAGATAACATGCTATTTTGTGCTAGGTGAAAACTTTTGGATTTACTACTTTCGTTATTTTGATGTTCGAGAAAGGAATAGCGGAATAGTAGCGATAACGATGTCTATTCTAACATTTATTGGCTTGCAGCCGTATATACCTTGTATACAATGTGATCTGTAATGGCGTAACAACTCTCGAAGTGTTGCTGGCAAAGGGAACGAAGTGCACCTAATGTTTTCGCAGGCTTCTTTTGCTTGTTGAACAATGGTAGTTTTCTGCTTAACTTTGCGCATTGTTTGTAGCACTGCCCATAAAAATAAATCTTAGGCGTAGGTAACACAGAGGTGAGTGTTCCGTATTAAGCCGTCTTCCAATGTCATTTTAAAACCTTCAGTTTTAGCAGGTATCAAGGTGACCGCGCATGATTGGGAAACATCGCTATGTACTATCAGAGAAGGCTTCTTTCATTCTGCATCCCTTAAAATGAGGTTTATGTTATAGAAGCCTACTTTGCAGGTAATTTTGACACAAAATAATAGAAATCTATTCAGCTATTTCCAGTATAAGGGCAACTTCCTTTCTGATTATACTCAACAGTTTGTAACATACGAAAGCGAACTTAAGAAACCGAGGCTGTATTTGTGTTTTGTTATGTTTATTAACTTCATTATCTTTTTTCTTTTGTTCGGCTCTGCGTTGGAATTCCACTTAGACGTCGTGAATTCTCTTATGATCTTCCTAAATGTAATTATCTTGATGCCCACCACTCCTTTTTCCCGGTAAACCGTTGTTTTAAAAACTACATGTTAATTGTTTTTAGAAATATTAGGTTGAACATTTGAGATTAAAATGCAAGCTATGCAAGTTAATGTCGGCTCCGTAGTAGTCAGCTATTCTTTACGAATTAGATTTAGCAGGTGTCAAGATGCACACTTTTGCACCTCCTTTGAATATTCCTGTTATGATTTATTTTGAAAGTTGCTCAGTTTGGATGAAGTTTCAACTTCATCCAAACTGAGTTAACGTATCTAGAAAATTGTAAAATATATTACTTGCATAGTCATTACTTTGAAATTTTAAAATAAAATTAGTTTTTAATCATATGTGACAAATTATGTCTAATCATGAAAATATAGCTTGAATAGTTTCAAGCTATATTTTCATGACTGTACAAGGTGGCGGTGCTCACCATAGCGTAGGACATGAGAAGCCAAGTTTTCTAAGACCAAAGCGCGACATATGACGTTATATATATAATTATTATTAAAATAGTTAAATAAAATTTTTCTAAATAGAATAAAATAAGATTAAATATAATATAGACATGCATGTATGTGTCATGATTTTTTTATTTTCTGGTAAACAAAAAATTTCCTCGCGAGCCGAGATTTGGCTGCCATTGGTGTAGGATATTTTTACTGGTCAAAATCGGAAACGTGTGGCTATTAGCGGCGTCTTCTAGGACGTGAGGAACATTAGTAAAGAGGTTTCCAAGTGAAGGGTTGATCTGGGATTTGTAAAGACGTTTAGTTAACCCTGGTAAAGCAGCATTTGGAGCCAAATTCTGGGCGTAAGCAAATACCGTTTCTGTCCTATGCTACGTGATTCGCGCTTAGCACAAAAGAGATTTGTCAAAGGGATTAGGAAAATAAACCAGCACCGATCAGGAATAGTAAGAAAATTTGACAATCCTGAAATAGGCTATATATAGGATTTAACATTTTACAGCAGAAAAATTCTCTTTAACCCAGTAATTAACAGGGTATTTAATGTCTGTAATGGTTTTATTTGCGATAGCCCAATTACAAACCTGGCTATTTGATGAGCTTTCCTATGACAATTGGAAGATGTAAGTTATCAAAAAGGGGACGAGATATTCTCACTTGTATACCGTGTAAACAAGGAAGTTAGTGAAGAAAAGGAAAGGTTATTGAAGAAAGCGAGAAATCCAGAAAAGAGATGATAGTCTACTTAAGAAGTCACAACAACAAAAAAAGTTCTTAATTTTCACTTAAATAACTAAAAATAAATTATGAAAGTAATTATTATTACGTAACACTTCCAGGGAGTCCAAAGGCTCATCGAGGGAGGATGAGCCTTTGGGCTCATCTCCCTCAGGGAGAATTGAATAATACTTTTTTCAAATTTTAATTTGAAAAGAGTATTATTAAATTCAGTTGAAAAATTGAAATATTTTAATCCTAGTAAGTATTTAATGCAGATGATTTTCTTCGCTTAGTGTTAAATCGCTACTCATGGTTGTTTGGAGGCCTGAAAATGCTAAAAGTATGTTTAATCTCAAGAGTAGGGATCATCCTAGGTTATCTAAACTCTTAGTTCACTCACATTATTGTTCTAAATGTTTGTCACAGTTCGAAATAAGTTTCCAGCGTTTCGTGGTGGATTGCGATAAGGGATCATTAAGATCTCAATCCCTCCCCACACAAAAAATTATTTCCTGCATTGAAACAAGTTATACTTCTATACTAATTCTTAAAGTGGTTTTCGTATATTTCTAAAAAAAGAAATTGCGAGCACACTTTGAAGTTGAAATTTTGACAAAGAATTTCGAAAGAAATTTCTCATTCAGTTTTCGTCTTATTTTGCTAGTTTACGTCACAACTTCCAGACACCATTAATAAAACCTGCTTTGAAACTGTTTCACTGTGTGTTTTTAAAAGAGCATAAAGATAGAAATGATCGTATAGAATCATAAAACACTATTTTAACAGTTCTGTTTTTAGCTGATCTTGTTATTAAAATAATCCAGTTATTAGCAAGGAATGAAAAAAAATCCAAACAGAATTATAACGGAGGAAAAAAAAATCAAGTATTCTTAAGCAAAGGGCTAGTTACCAACGAAAACTATTCTATGCACTCTACCACACTAACATTTTTCTTAAAACCTCATATTATTACATCAACTCTCCTGGAGTCAACGACTTATTGAGGGGAAGAGAGGTTTACACCATTAGCAATTACATAAATCTCCTACTTGTAAAATATCATACCGAAGCTTAACTCATTCGCATTCTTAGCATTCACAACATACTCAGGCAATGCATTCCACTCGTCCACCACTTAAAAAAAAAGCCTTCTCACCCCTCTTATTCACCACTTCCTTGCGCAATTTTCAGGGATGGTCTTTAGTTCTCTCTCCTTCCTTGTTTTCCACAGTCTGAAAAATCTCTTTCGTATCCATTCAAATAGCTCTCAAGAGCTTAAACGCCTCAATTGTTACCCTTTCGTCTTCTATCAGTCAAACTGCAGATTACGACTTCAATCTATCCTTATAGCTAACAATCCAGTCCTGAAATCATTTTTGTCAACCGCCTCTGTACCCTCTCCAAAGTATCTTCATCCACGGTAAACCCCGATGACCAAATTTAAGCATAATAGTCCAGATGTGGCCTGATCAGGACCTTATAGAGTGGAATCGCTACCATTTTATCTCTGCTGATTAATGTCCTTAATATTGTAGAAATCCTCTGAGTTCTCTTAATCACCTTTGCAACATGCCCCTTAAATTTCAAATTTCGACTCACCATAACCCCAAGATCCTGTGGTTCCTCAATTTGTTCCAGCATACTTCCACATAATAAAGTATGCACTATCCCATCTGCAGTTCCCAAAATTCAAAACCTTACATTTAGCAACATAAAACTGGTATCCCCATTCATCTGAAGAGCCACCACATCAGCACTACTCTCAATAATCTTCCCCAGCTTCACGTCATCCGCAAACAACTGAATATCTCTTTGAATTTCAGCGACAGTATTATTTATATAAAGGTTTGACAGTAGTGGTCCAAGCACAGAGCCCTGTAGAACTCGACTAGTAACTTTCCTTTCCCCCGGTGTTGCCCCTCCCTACGCAAGCCTTTGATATCTATCAGACAAGCAATTGCCAATCCACTCCATCAACTTAATATCCAAGTTGATGGAGTACACGTATGGATATTAAGTTAATATCCATACGTGTGCATATGCCTTTGCAAAATCTAAAAAAAAATATAGTGTATGCATTTCCCTCATCAACCACTCTTATTACTTTATCATAAAAGGTAACGAGATTACTGGCTGACCTTCACAGATAATGCTATTTTCATCTACCCAGTTTTGTATACAAGCTCTTACCAATTTTTGCAATACCTTAAACACAGAAGTAACACAAACTAGTCTATAATATGATGCCTCCATGTTTCACCACCCTTATGCAGTGGGCACCATCTTATGATGGTGCCACTGCATTATATAATTTTTGATTATTGGTTTTTCAGTTGATTTCGCAATAACTTGTAATTCTGACAAAGGTTTATCAAAAAATTATCCGGTAATGGTACTTTTGTTTCAAAAAAAAAAAAAATCGTTAATCCATTTTGGCTTCTCTCGCATAATTTTGTTTGACCACAACAAATATTCCAATTGAAATTATTTGACAAATTTTAATAGGAGGATTAAATTTTGGATTATACAATGCCAGTTTCATCATTTCCATTAACCCATTGTGGAATTATTGATATCAATTCGAATCATTTGCCAAATTTTTCTATTGAAATGTACTTGAAATCAAAATTGATTTATATTTTAGGACGTCTATCACAAATTTTATTAAGTTTCAGAGGGGGAATTATTTCATTATATAATTTCAACACGTTTTTCACCTTCTACTGCAAACTTGAAACAAAAATTGGAAAGACTCGACAGTTTATTTTTTATCCCATGGATTCGAAATACTAAATTGGAATATGCGTCTAGCCAGAGTTCGAATCACTTGCGTACTTAACAAATGGATAAAACGATGCTTATAAGTACTTACGCACGTTAAAACTGTCAACTCGCTCAAAAAAATGCAGACAGCAAAAACTCTGCTTCTTCCAAAGACCAATTATATTTATACACTAAACACTATGAAATCGTAAGGATCAGTCATGTAAAACAAATGCATGTCTTAGAGGAGTTCATCCAAATATGTCAATAACAACTTGGAACTGCTGAAGATGACAATTCTCTGTTGTAATAAGCGCATGTGCACATGATAATTTAACTTGAAGTGAGTCACGCGACTCTACAGTGTGGTTTTGTGTGATAATTAACAGAATTTCAATGAAAAAAAAGAAAAATGCCTTGAAATTAAAAACAAAATTAAAATTCTCTGGAGCTTAAGGGAAAATAAGACTCGCACATGGGATTGTGGGATATTGCATAGCGTAAAATTCCCTGCCTTAACTATAATCGATTTTGGCTAATTAGAAATGTTTCGTTAGTTGTGTAGATTATATATATATTTGTACTTTTTCCCCATCTGATCACTAATACTCGAGAGAAACATGATTTAAACTTATATTACATATAAGTTGAGGTATGCAGAATTTTATTAAGGGAAGTTAGCTTTTTCTAAAGCGATTTTCCCAAATGACTGACGAATTGTATAGCAAAATATACACACCTTAATAAAGAGGGGATGGAACTTATTCGATCCTATCTACGCTACTTCACATTCTAAGTTGGTAATCCTTCAGTAGTCATTACGCAGCTCATGTTACTGTAACTATGCGAACAGTCTCTTATGTTATCTAAGACGTTTCCTGTATATCAAACGAGGAACAAGTTTCAGAACGAAATTAAGCGCGGGAGGGGGGGGGGGAAAGCATCTTGTCATGCATGATACGTTGATACATCTGATTCAATGGATATGCAAGAAAGCAGTTTTCAAAATGTAGCAGATATACGCCCTCTGCGCAGGTCCTCAGTCTTTGCAAAGATATAAACCACTTACTTTTTGTTGAAACTGGTAGAAATATTTACGTTAATTGTATGCATATTTGAATATGAACGATAATCTTCCTCTTCCTAAAAACAAATAGGTGGCGTAATGAAGAAGTGCATCGTAGAATATTTTCCTGATGGATGCTGGCTCTCACAAGGTATTTCAATAATAAGTAGACTAAAGTTTACGTATCTCGGATTTGAGAAAGACGATATATTTGCTCCAAGTTTCTAGCTCTTCGAGGCTTAGAGATGCAAATAAAATATCAACCTGCGTTACAGCTGTTTGTTACAGCCACGTGCTAGAAATAGAAAAGTGTGCCTAGTCAACTGTACACCTAGATTGTTTATTCACAACTTTCTCTGTACTGGATGACAGGTTGTTGATATAACTTTTGTCTTATTCCCTCGTGACGTTTTTTCTGACTTTGTTACGTTAACTGCATTGCAGGGAAACTAGACAGTATCGCCAGGAATGTCTTGACTACATCCCAAGGGCGCTGTGCATTTAATATCCATCATCCCTAGTCATTTAGTCCGCCTCCGTGAATTTTAGCCATTTACTTGAAGATTTTTTGTTTTTTAACAACCATCATGTGAGAGGGAGGTGAAAGACGTTCGTATTTTCTACATGCATACTTGCGTGGTTATTTTAACCATCCCTCTTAATGCTTGTACCCCGTACGTTATGGCCCTGTCCTTTTTCGGGCGAACCCCCAAAAACTAGTGCAGGAAGTCGGCCAATGAGAACCAACTCCCTTTCTCTTGCTGTGTCACCTGAAAGAATAAGTATCAGTTGTCAGTCTTCCCGTCATGCTGTTCTGTGCGGTTTTGCCACTGTTGGACGTTTGAAACGTAGTCATCAGTAGTTGGCTAGTCATCGGTCCTTTTCTGACCGTGACCTCTGCGGCATAGCGGGCGTGTGTAAGTATTTCAGCCAGCTCTATGAAGCCTTTCCCCTTTCCGGAGAGTGATTTTCCAAACCTGTCCCTGCCCCTTTCTGCCTGTGGACCTGGATAGTTTGAAATCGGTTATTTAGTGTGTGGTGTAGGAAGAAGCGGCAATGATGCTGTGAACTAGGGTCATCTGCTATACTGCCATCGCCGAAGCTCAAAAGATGTAATCTCCCATTACCTTTATTTTTCCCGTAATCAATTCTTTGTGTGACTACTAATACTGTGACCTGCATGACTTGATAGATGTAAGTGCTTTCTGAGCCTCTGTAGCTAAAGTTCAAATAGAAAAAGGAAATTTTCTTTAAGCAAGTGAAATGTGATGATTTCCTCTCCCCCTCATTTTGAAGTTGTAGAAGAAATTACCCCTTCTACAACTTTTAAATTAGAGCAAATCTCGAAATTGTATGCAAACATTTTAGTTTTTCCTATCTTGAGAGAGAGACGTTAACTGAGGCTTTTCGCAAATCTAATGAGTACGAGCGTTCCCCTTTTAACACTTAACTATAAAAACAATGTTTTGGAATTCTTGAGCGGTGCGCAAAATGATTTATTACTCAGTGTGAACACTATATATAAACACGGCAAAACTCAGTACGATTTTTCAGCAGAGACATTGTTATTCGAATGATTTTTAACTGTGATCCTGTTCTCGGATGTATAAATAAATGGTTTGAAGAATATGGCATTATTCTGTGTTGCATTTTAAGCTGGTCGGAATAATATGATACTTAATAGCGCAGTTGCTTACCCACTACCCTAAATTTCAGCTTGGTGCTTCAACGCTCCAAATATAGAGCTGTTTCGTTGATGGAGACGTGCAAGTATGCATATCTGTTACTGCCAGCAGCAGCGAACTGATTCTTCTAGTGTTCCTATTTGGCCGCAGCTTCCCATACAGCTTCTTACCATTATTACTAAATGTCTAGTGTAAATCGTACGGGCTGTATTATTAATTTGTATTAATAACTTGATTAGTCCTGTCTTCGAAACCTCCTAAAATATAGCTGCTTTGTTTATTTTAAACATTAAAATTTTGGAAAAACAATTCCAAAATTTTAATGTTCCTTTTGTAAAATGACTTTCCTAATATTCTGTTTCTACCCAAGCCAAAACTACATTTTGTGCAGTACGTTAATCCAAATTTGCCTCACTAGGGGAAGCAAACTGTTTTGATATATTAATTCTTTCCATCCTTTCATGGATTTAGGTCAACGACTTGTTCGACTTTTGCCATCTCATTATTTTCTCTTTCTATTCATTTTATGAGCTCAGTTTCTAAGCGATTAATTCATTTGTTTCACGAGGCACTCACTTCTCTTAAAAAAATATTTATTTTTTTCACCGTCCCTGAGATCTTTTGCAGTTTAGTGTTGAAAGCTTGCTCGAAAAACAAAACACCATTTTGTTGCCGGCTACATCCACTTAAAAGTATGTATAGAACAAAAGTTTCAGACTGCTTAAATGTTTTGAACAGAAGTTTCAGAACATTTAAGACGACTGGATTATCGTCAGTTTGTCAACTATTCTGCACTTTTGCCTTTCAGTTCTATATTAACTGCCGGGCAATCTAGGTAATTCCTTACGTTATTTTTAAAGTTGCCTTCTGTGTACTTTTAGACCAAAGACTCCAGTTTTCAAATAGTTACAATTTCTGGCTTTAATTTCTTCGGTCCAAGTTTTTTATTTGTATTTTTTGTAAGAAATAATATTCTTTATTCAAGTTATTTAAACGTTTAAATCGCAGTGCGCTATTGAAATCGTATCACTGCATATTCGGTTCTCATTTTCTCAACATCATGAGTTGGATCTATTTTAATTTTAGAAAGTAATTGCATATCGTTTCTGGTTCAAAAGCTAGATATTTTATACACAAATTTTTCACTATATCAACAGAAAAAATTATCTCATCAGCAAGCGGTGTCTACAAGCGAACTTGATTATATGTAACTACTACAAATTTGAGTCAAATCCGATTCAACATTTATCGTGTTATTTATATATCTACCTATATGTATAATAAACTTTGAAACTGTTTTAAAAGTAGTTGAACGTTGATGCAGACGTTTGATGAGATTCACAGCGTAAAATTTGTGTGCGCCAAATTTTATGAGCGACAATGTGTCGACGGAAACTACGAATTACTCATGGGATATTCTTTCCATCTTTCTCGGAATTTGTTGGAATTCTTGAGCGGTAACTACACTACATGGTGCGCAAAAGGATTTCTTACTCAGAGTGAACACCGTATAAACATGTCAAAACCTGTTAGATTTTTCAGCAGATACATGGTTACGGGAATGAATTTGAACAGCGAGCATTAGTTAAAATGACTGTCGGAAAGACCGAGTATTCCCGTATGCTATGCATTTGTGAAGAGCAGGGGCAAATTCTCCATGCTTGCTGCGCAAGCTCATTACTTGAGAAAGAAGTAATATTTATTTGTTAATAAATGCATGCATTTATAAGCATTCCATCTAGGCTTTTAATTTTGTAGACAGAAGACGTCTTAAGCTTGCGAGGCAATAATTGAGCTTTGCGTTGTGTATCGAAGGCCAATGCTTGCTCGGTTGTCGGAGCTTCCAGGTTCTCTCTGCAGCACTGTGATTTCATGCGCGCGCATAGCCATTTCCTCTCCATACGCAGTCAAAGTAGCTCTAGCCAGTGAGCTTCAGCCAGCCTTTACAAGTGTGCATGTTGCTTGGGAAAATTAAGTTACGACCAACTTTTTATGACGATGTTATTGACCAGTTCATAAAGAAGAACCGTAAGGTATAATTTGTATTCAAGTAGCTAAATTGAAAAAGATAGAATATCATTTGTAAAATAAAAGTTGTGTTTGTATGATTAAATGTACATAAATTTCTAAATATATAGTTTTAAATGGTCAGTAATTCATTATTCCGCTAATCGGACTTCAATCACACCTCTCACTCCCTGAATGATAACAAGAGCAAGCGTGAATTTCAATACCAGCATTCGCGACTGGTGAAGAGGATGTTTAACATAATGGAAACGGTATGGTGTGGAGATTAGGAATTGCATACGAATCGAACCTGGTTAAGGCCGAGCTGTGCACTCTTGTGAACTTTAATATCTAATACAAGGAATTCACCAAATGTTAATAATCGACATGAACATAATGCGTTTTTAAAGGCTGCCCTGTAATAATCATCAACTTGAACAGAATGGCTTTCGGTCTCAATGTAAGTTTTCAATGATCCTGATGTCTTTACCATCTAATCCAATTCTTTTTAATAATTCAATCATTTTAGTATTACTGGGACACCGTCTTATTCAATTCTGTCAAGAAGAGGAACTAATAATCACAAACACATGGTTTAAGTTACCACCCGGAAGGCTACTTGGCGATCACCACAGGATAATAACACAAATATAGTTGGAAACCAAATTGATTACTTGCTAATCAATGATTTCGAAGTTCCATAAAGAGTACTAAAACTTTCCCTAGTGCAGATATTGCTTCTGATCATAATCCACTGGTGACAGAGTTAAAACTTAACTGAAAGGTATACTTAAGAAACATCAATAAAAAAGGTTTGAACTAGGAAAGTTATAAGAAGAAGAAAAAAACGAGTCATGACCTGAATCAAGAGATAGCACTTACCAAGAATGATGTCACGAAGTTTGAATCATGGGACAAATTAAAATCTATCTTCATAGAGAAATGTGCCAATACTTTGTGTCCTGATAGAGCAGTAAAAGAAAAGGTGACGAAATTCTTTCTCTCATGGATCAATGCCAGTGGCACATTTCCTTGGTGCACTCCAAAGAAAAGGGGGGGGGGGGAAACACTAGAAAATTTTCCAAAAATCTTTTCCTAATTAAATTTTTTTTTTTTTTTTTTTTTTTTTTTTTATGTTGTGTCGTGTCTTCTATTTCTATAGTACTTATGAATTAGCGATCATTGCAGATGCTCGTCATAGGTCGTATGTGATGTGTAGTGTTATTATTCTCAAATCGCCTGCTCAACTTGCCCCCCCCCCCTCCCAAGATTAAATCCCAAGTGCACCACTGATCAATGCAGATCATATAAAAATGATAGTCCAACAAAATATAAAGCGGTTCAGAAAATTATTAAAGACAAGCTCAAAGAAGCAAAAGAAAAGTGGATTTTTAATTTAAGTACATTTTTAATCTGCACAAAAAGCTGAAAGAGACCTCAGGTATATTTAAAAAAAAAAACTATGTATCCTTGGAAACAAAAAGGGAGAAATAAAAATAATATCCAAAAAGAATAATAATTTGTATATTATTATCGTTTTCAGATATTATGAAATATGTAGAACTCTTTACTGAAAAGAGACAAAAATTCAGAAAATACTTATGAACAGATGGAAGATATATGCATTCTAAGATCAGAGGTAGAATATGCACTGAACTCAGCTAAAAATGGTAAGGCCCTGATAGAATACCAGCAGAAATAGTAAAATTATTAGAATGCGACAACATTACAATATTAGTAAAGCTATTTAATAAGATCTATGATACAGACATAATCTCTCAAGACTGGTTACAGTCACCTTTCATCATGCTACCTAAAAAAAAAAGCAAAAATAGTCGTTCATTACAAGTGCGAAAACTTGTAATGAATGGCTATAGAATGATTAGTCTGAGTCATCTTCTCAAAATGTTTCTGAAAATAATTCAAAAAAGAATATACAGAAAATGTGAAGACACCATCAGTGATACTGAATTTGGCTTTAGAAGTGGTTTATAGCGGTAATTTGAAGAATGATATGTTGTCCCTTTCGATTGGAAAACACTCAATTTAGATTTTCATCGTGATGAGAGGAATCTGTATATGGAATTTTTCAATTGAAGAGGCGAGTTAGCCAACCAACCTCATACAGAGGTAGCAGGGTTTTTTTCTCCCAGAAACTTGGATTTTTCCATCTCCCATACAGGCAAATAAGCCACAAGAACACATGTAATTTACAGACAAAATCTACTATTGGTGGTGGGGTGGTAGATGGCATTGCGTTGATGGTAGTGTTACGTAGTTAGAGGATTAAGTAAGGGAGACGGTGAGTTATAATGGAGTAGTATGCCTCCCACGATGGCTCCTTCATGGTGTAACATAATGTATTTTCAGTATAGAAATAATTTATTGATGTTTAATGACCGTTTATTATTTTTTATTGCTTTTCCTAATCAGCCATTTTCATCTTATTTACATTGGAGATAAATTTGGTAATTGAAATTTCATGTTTTCAGGGTGATAAGTTGATAATTTTATTGTTTACTTTTTGGAGAAACAATTTCTTATCATTTGTATACCAGAATATGGGATAAAGGATGCACATAGAAATATGTGAATGATTATTTCCAATTTTAAAAAGCAACATTTCTTTAGTTATAATAAATTTAGTTTAATCCTTTATCCAAGTGTGTGCAAGCAAAGTTTGTGCCTGAAAGTATCTTCAGGACTGGGGTAAAGTGGTACAACACTGGGCGACTCCTTGCAAAGGTGGAGCAAGCTACCAACACTCCTATCTCAAGATATACAACACCGGGTGTCTCCTTTGCAAGGAGTTGCCTGGTGTTGTACCACTTTACCCCAGTCCTGAAGATACTTTCAGGTGCAAACTTTGTTTGCACACACTTGGATAAAGGATTAAACTAAATTTATTATAGTCTGACTAAGTGAAAAATAAACTTTCAACATATTTCTTTAGTTAGAATACAAGGAACTTTTCTGAAAGAAAAGAAAATTACATACCTTCTGTTTCAAACTGGATAGTTTAGCCACTTCAGTTTGTCATAATTTTACCAGGATTGGCATTTTGTATAAGTAAGGACTGTAGTGATGAGCAGGGTCCTTGCTGTTTGAAATATAACAAAACAAAATAGGAATTATTATACATATCTTATTATATTATATATTTTATAAAATTCTTGACTTTTTCCCCCTTGGGTGAGGGGGAGGATTTTAATGCAATACAGGGATTAATGGCTTTTCTCTTTAGACATCCATCTCTTAGTTTTCTGATATACTACTTTGCATTTTGTAATTTTAATAAATAATTTATTAAAATAAATTAATAATTCTTGGTTTTAAATTCTACACCACATGTTAGCATTATTTTATATTTAGGAGAAATTAAAAAAAAAATTAAATACATGGACACCATACATAACATTGCAAACATGTTCATAATACTAGAATGTATTCTGAATGCTGAATGGCAGCTATTTAATAGAGGGTGTTGTTGGCTTTTGATGTGAAGAGATCTATTATTTTAGACTGAGCCTGATTAATTTGTTTATAAGGTTTTCCACGAAACGCGCATTACACTGGCGCAGACACAGTTTGTTTCCTGTGTCTCCCCCTCTGCATGAAACATGCAAGAGGTCTAATGGCTGGCAGGCCCCACCAGCAATAAGGACCAGTGGTGGATTTATGGTTTTATTCAGGGAGGCAGGATTTCAATCTGTGGCCAAGTGGTTTCATGACACTCCTTTTCCCTGTTGTAGGACAGCTAGTTGTATTTTATTGCTGGTAGACACCCGAGAGTGTCTACAGGATTTTCTAGTGGACCCTCAAGTCCACAGGATTACTTGCAAGTTGCTTGGGACACCTGAGCAACCTCTGTTCTCTCATCTAATCACAAATTAAACCAAATCATGGACACTCTATATGATGAGCTAGACTTCAAACAGCTATTGGCAGTCTTCAAGCATGTAGGGAGCCTGTTGCAAAGAAAATGGCCAGGAAAGGTAGCAATATACCAAATAGCAGAGGTTGAATCAGAGGACTACCAATCCCCTGACCCTCTCCCCAGCACGTCTCGAGATAACACCACGGAGATTGTTGCCAGATATCGACCAGCCCCTAGTTGACTCAGATGACTCTACAGATTATCAGGTTGTCAGCAGAAAGAAGCGCAAGAAGGAGTCACCAGCTGCAGAACCTGAAATAATACCCCAACCCTTGGAAAGAACAGCTCCAATGGACTTAACAGCACAACCTGATGAAAGAATAGAGACTGACTCCAGGACACAACCCAAAGAGAGAATTCAACCAGTAATATTAAGAACAAAAGAAAAATGGTCTTTAACTGCAGAGATGAAGAATACAAACATCAAATTTACATCAGCCAAGAGTACAGATGAAGGAATCCGGATTCAACCATAAGGAACTTTGGACTCCCATCAGCTCACCAGACTTATGGACGAACTGAAAGTCCCATATCACACATTGCAGCTAAAAAGCAAGAAAACTAAAGGTAGTAATTAGAGGTCTAGTGGAAACAATACCATCAGAGGAGATAGATGCTGACCTAAAGTCACAAGGATTAGAACCAATAAAAGTCTCGTGCATGTACTGCAGACAAACGACCCATGTCTCTGGTTTTAGTAGAAATTTGTAAAGACCAGAGAGAAATATGACTTAAAAATTGTTTGCAATCTAGTAATTAAGACAGAGCCTCTCAGAAGGAAAATATCTGAGGTCACTGCCATTGCTTCCAGAAATATGGACATGCGCAGAAGCTTTGTAAGGCAGAGTACAAGTGCGTTAAATGTGGATGCAATCATCCATCTCATACATGTTCTAAACCACACACTACTCCCGCTAAATGCGCAAATTGCGGTGGGCCGCACCCGGCGAACTACAAAGGTTGCTCATCTCACCCATCTAATATCTCTAAAATTAGAGAAACAGGAGTCCCATCAACTTAGAAGCATGCTACACCTCTTACACTAGAAAACCCTTTGCGAGCTTCTACAAGTAACAGAGATCTTACACCTCAGTGGTTTCCTTGCACACCAAATCAGCAGAAACTATACCAAGCAGTCAAAACTCTGCTGCGATGCTTGCTGCCACTTTAGGAGAAATGTTAATAGATTTTAGCAAATCAAATCCCAACCAGGCTGATACAAACAGATTTCTTAAAAATACCCAAGTCATGTTCTCGATCATTGATGGATAATCCGGCCATCACAATAAATTCTCGCATTTTGGAATGCTAATGGGCTCAGCAACAACATTATAGAACTTCAAGAATTTGCTAATTATTTCAAAATTGATATCCTATTAATCAGTAAGACCCATCTATGGCCCTGTGATAAACCCAAGCTGAGGAATTACTCTTTAATTAGAAATGATAGACCTAATGCCAGAGGTGGAGGTACTGCAATCTTTATCAAGAAAAACATCCGTTACAATGAAATAAAAAAGATTCCTACAACTATTCTGGAAAAAACTGGCATAGAAATTCACACTATTAATGCAGGCATTTTAAAAATATATTCCATTTATAACCCTCCAGGCAGAACTCTGCTATCCTTTGATCTTTCTCAGCTGCTTGACACTACGGAAGCAACAATAGTAGCAGGAGATCTAAATTCAAAGCATCTCATATGGAATAGCAGGTGTGCCAATTCCAATGGAAAAATCCTTCACAATTTTGCTAAGCTGAGAAATATTATCATTGCAGGTCCGATTGAACCAACCTACTATGGAAGACACGGAAAGCCCGATGTATTAGATGTAGCCTATTCAAAAACGTATCTCATCAATTCCAGCTGCAAGTGGTCAATGACCTCAGTTTGGACTACAACCCAGTATGTCTAAAACTGGGAGAGGATCTGGAACTTATTCCCAGTCAGTCATTTACTAATTTCACAAAATTCAAGGCTACAATCAACACTATCATGAATTCAGTGCCGAATATCTCCTACCGTAGAAATTCACGGTAGAAGATATTCGCGGCAGTCAATAACCTTGATAGCAAAATTCAAACTGGCTTAGCTGCAGCCTCCTCTATTTCTATCCAGCTCAAGTAAACTTACTTCCAGAAGAAATCCTTGCTCTAATCAGAAACAAAAATAAAATCAGATGCCGCTTTCATAACACGTTCTCTCCTCAAGACCGCTAAGAGCTGAACAGAGCATCAAACTTACTTTGTTATGCACCAAAAGATCACAGAAATCAGCAATTGGAAAGAAAACTTTGTTCTCTGAAAACTGAAGATAACTCTTTATGGAAATTGGCAAAAACTCTTCGTACAGATCGTTCCAATATCTAGTCCATTCACGGAGAAGCGGTATAGTTCCTATGGACGATGAAAAGGCTAAAGCTCTTCAACTTCAGTGCAGTCCTAATTATGCTCATGCAGATTTGGTCTTCTTAGAGAAAATTCACCGTGAAGTCTGTACTGCGCTCTAGCAGCCGGAGAGGCGAGGTGACTAAAGAACTCTTTAGTCACCTCACCTAAAGAGGTCTACTCAATCATTAGGAAGCTTAACAACAAAAAAGCCCCTGGTCCAGAAGAAATTAACAACAAAACAATCAAGGCCCTTCCGCACAAAGCTGTCATGCATTTGGTAGCAATTATAAATGCAATACTCAGATTAAATTATTTTCCAGTACAATGGAAACAAGCAGACATAATCCTCATTCATAAGCCAGGAGAAGCACCTCAGCTACCAAAGATAAAGACCCATCAGTCTCCTTTCATGCTTGGGAAAAATTGCGGAAAAAGTCATCCTCAATCGACTTCAAGATGTGGTGAGCAAAAACAACCCAATTCCAAAAGAGCAGTTTGGGTTTCAAACCAGGCACAGTACTGCACAATAAGTTCACAGACTAATTCTCGAATTCATCACAACTGGATTCAATTGGCAACAACACACAGGACTTATTTTTCTGGATGTAGCAAAAGCCTTTGATAAGGTTTGTCACAAAGGCCTCACCTATAAATTATTTATGGTGAATCTTCTGCTCTACCTTGCCAAACTTATTGACTCCTTTCTAAAAAACTGGAAATTTCAGGTCAAGTTGAGAGGACTCCAATCCTCTTTGAAAAGAATCACTGCAGGTGTTCCTCAAGGCTTGCTGCTCTCTCCGCTGCTTTTTAACATCTTTGTTGCTGACATCCCTAACACGACATTAACCACCACAGCTTGCTATGCGGATGACATGGCAATTTTGAGTAGATCTCTCAGGCCGAACTTAGCTATGCAGTGCTTACAAACCGCAGCAACAAACCTAGAAAAATGACTCAGGAAATGGAGAATAGCTGTGAATGCCGACAAAAGTATTCCCATTCTCTTCACAAGATGGAAGGCATCCCACTACAGAGAAGTCGAACTTTTCAACACAGCTATTCCAAGGAAATCCAGCACCAAATATATTTAGGTATTCATCTAGATAACCGTCTCAACTTTAACTCTCACATCAATTATGCCTGCAGCAAGTCAAACTCTGCAATTATGCAACCTTACTCTCTTCTCAACCGAAGAAGCCGTGTCAGCACTGAAAACAAACTACGAATCTATAAAGTAATCATTAGACTCACATTGACTTATGGATCACCAACTTGGGATCACACCTTCCCTGGCAACATCAAAAAAGCTACAGGTCATCCAGAACAAATGTCTCCGTATGATATTCAATGCTCCGTGGCTTGTCAGGAATACTCTCCTCCACCGAGACGCTGACATTCCTGATATTCACATGTTTCTCCATGATACTGCCATTACATACTTCACCAAAGCAGCTAATCATCCCAATCAACTCATTCGAGAGTCATCTAACTACAATGAGAACGATAGGTGGAAACACAAGCATCCGTAAGCAGCTCTGCTCATCGGTATACAGATGCTCCCACACTGCCCTAAAATGGGTGAGCCTGGTGCTCAATAAATTCTCATTAATTTAAGCCATTTTTCATAGAGATGAAGGGATTGAGATCCATCCAGCCACAAAGGTTATAAGTTATAAAGCTATTTAATATACGAAGGTCAAGAGGATAAGTATAAGATGTGTCCATGGAGTGCAATTAAAATATCCAGCCTATTGGTAACTACATTGCATATGTTACTGGCATACTGAAAAGTGAAAATGTGTTTTGGTCTAGTCATAAAATCTTCAACACAAGAGTGCTGTTTGTGGGAAGGTAGAGCGAAAGAATCTGTTTATGTTTCTTCATCAGCTGGAGGTTTCAGAGAGTAGAAGTATATGGAATAGAAGAGAAGGGGGAAAAATTGGTGTGGTGGAGCTGAACTCTGTATGTATGAATGTTGATCAGCAGTTGTTTAGAAAAAAGTGGAGGAATGATGATAGTCAGTTTGAAACAGCACCCATGCAATTACCTAGAGCAAAGGCATAAGTCGGAAATAGAATGTAATAAATGTAATGAAATAGGAAGTCCACTTAATATCTGTGAGATTAAGTGGACTTTCTCTCTAATAGTATTAAATATTTGTAAGAAGGGCTGTGATGCCCCCATTCCAATCAGAACAGTGGGACAAATTTAGGATTTATGTAGTATTATGAGCTGCACAAGTAAGAAGTTTTTTGGAGACTGAAAATGGTATGGATGTGATGTGTTTTTGAGCCAGGAAAAATCTGAAGCATAGTTGAAAGAAGAGAAATCTGATCTGAGATTTGATTATTATCAAGAAATAAGCTAGGAATGTGTTATGGTGACATTGAAGTACATTAGATTATTACTTTACTGAATGATAGTAAGAAGGTAATTGTTTATAAGAGATTTTAAAGCTTGGAATGTTTGAGCAGTACAAGGTTTGCCAAATGAAAGAGAAATGGAGAATGCTATCACCAGAAATGACAAAATACTCCATGGCTCCTTTTGGATTAGTGAGAGAATTCAGAGAGAGAAGAAATGGTCTCATATGATAGGCAGTGAATAACCAGATAGGAAACTAACAATCCAGTTGTAAAGGATGGAAGGTAGACCATAAGACAGTAGATGGTTAAAGACTATGTGAGACTTGTTAAATGCCTTTAAAATGTTAAGAGCAACCACACAATTGTTTCCAAAGGTGTAAGGTTGGCTAGGAGATTTGCTGAATCCAGTTGCTGATCACTAATTAATTGGAGTCCTGGAGAAGTGGAAGGATTCTCCTCTTTGAAACCTGAGTTTTTCATCTCACAAAACAGAAAAACTAACCAGAACACATGCAGTTAACAGACATAATTAACTGGCCAATCTTGGTTACTTTGGCCATAATCTTCGTTACCAAACTTATCTTATTAATTGGTGGACCCTAGGTGATGAAGAACTTGACTGTTGATGAGATGATAATTTGATGGCTGACATTCTTTTCTTCAGACATACTGTGGTTTCTATGCATCTAGAAAATGTGTATGAATGGATGTTAATTCTGGAATGTGAATTTTGAGTACAACTTGGGAACACCATCACGAAGACCAGAAGACTTGTGGTATCCAAGCTATTAAGAATCCTTTTGATGTTTTTCTCACGAAAGATATCAGATAAACATGCAATGATCTTTTCTTTTCTGGGAGGTGATTTTCCTTGATGGGTCTATAAGAGTTAGATGACCGATGCAAGGAGGTCATGCTTATTGCTAGTGATGTTACAAGATTACTTTCTGGATGTGAGGAGGTACAACTATGAAAATGGTATGGATGTGATGTGTTTTTGAGCCAGGAAAAATCTGAAGCATAGTTGAAAGAAGAGAAATCTGATCTGAGATTTGATTATTATCAAGAAATAAGCTAGGAATGTGTTATGGTGACATTGAAGTACATTAGATTATTACTTTACTGAATGATAGTAAGAAGGTAATTGTTTATAAGAGATTTTAAAGCTTGGAATGTTTGAGCAGTACAAGGTTTGCCAAATGAAAGAGAAATGGAGAATGCTATCACCAGAAATGACAAAATACTCCATGGCTCCTTTTGGATTAGTGAGAGAATTCAGAGAGAGAAGAAATGGTCTCATATGATAGGCAGTGAATAACCAGATAGGAAACTAACAATCCAGTTGTAAAGGATGGAAGGTAGACCATAAGACAGTAGATGGTTAAAGACTATGTGAGACTTGTTAAATGCCTTTAAAATGTTAAGAGCAACCACACAATTGTTTCCAAAGGTGTAAGGTTGGCTAGGAGATTTGCTGAATCCAGTTGCTGATCACTAATTAATTGGAGTCCTGGAGAAGTGGAAGGATTCTCCTCTTTGAAACCTGAGTTTTTCATCTCACAAAACAGAAAAACTAACCAGAACACATGCAGTTAACAGACATAATTAACTGGCCAATCTTGGTTACTTT
Organism: Typopeltis vanoorti; assembly: GCF_054136105.1. Classification (NCBI taxonomy): domain Eukaryota; kingdom Metazoa; phylum Arthropoda; class Arachnida; order Uropygi; family Thelyphonidae; genus Typopeltis; species Typopeltis vanoorti. The sequence goes on from NC_143568.1 coordinate 45,053,328, forward strand.
GGCCATAATCTTCGTTACCAAACTTATCTTATTAATTGGTGGACCCTAGGTGATGAAGAACTTGACTGTTGATGAGATGATAATTTGATGGCTGACATTCTTTTCTTCAGACATACTGTGGTTTCTATGCATCTAGAAAATGTGTATGAATGGATGTTAATTCTGGAATGTGAATTTTGAGTACAACTTGGGAACACCATCACGAAGACCAGAAGACTTGTGGTATCCAAGCTATTAAGAATCCTTTTGATGTTTTTCTCACGAAAGATATCAGATAAACATGCAATGATCTTTTCTTTTCTGGGAGGTGATTTTCCTTGATGGGTCTATAAGAGTTAGATGACCGATGCAAGGAGGTCATGCTTATTGCTAGTGATGTTACAAGATTACTTTCTGGATGTGAGGAGGTACAACTATGAAAAGGCAGAAGTACTGAAATATATATTCTATTGGTAGGGATTTTAGTAATATACGATCATTTATATAAAAAGGATGCTTCATAAGCAGTTTGAGACATATGCATTGGAAAGCATTAAAAAGAGCTGAGTTTCGTTCACATACAATGAGAGTAACCTTATATGGACTCTTTTTTATTTGAAGGTGAGTTTGCTGATGTCACACAGAAGTAGTAGGGTTTATTCCTCCTGGGAATTCAAGTTTTTCACCCTGCATACATGCAAATTGGCCAGAGAACAGCACAGTAATTAACAGACAAAAATGTAGTGAATGGGCAGCAGATGACATTATGCATAGATGTTGGAGTAGGTAGGAAGTAGGGTGATGGTGTTTTTTGTAGATGGTGGATTATGTAATGTGGTGGACAAGTAAGGTTGTATTGTGAAGATGTACAGTGTCCTCTATTGATGAGTCCTCAGACTTTGTGGAGGTGTTGCATAATAATAAGAAATTTAATTAAATTGCTGATTTAAATAAAAAATTAAAAAGGAACTGATTTATAAAAACTGAATATAAAGTGCTAAAGTGTTTAATTTTAAGAAAAAGAAAATTTAGCATCTAGCTTAGCAATGCCACTTCCAGATGTAGAGTGGTTTAAGAAAGTTCTTGGTGGTTGATTTATGTACTGTGTATCCTAAAATGATGTATATTATGTTTACTAAAAGAGAGAAAAGAAGGTCAAAGTTGCTATTATGAATATACTTCAACATAGCAGTGAGTTTAGTAAATTGTTTGTGGAGAAAAGAGTCCAAGAGAGCGTCGGGTAGAGATGTGTGACATAGTCCTTTAACTTCAGAATGCACAATAAAAAAATTTATAATAAAACTAATTTTCTTTATGATACCTCCCTCAGGCCTACTTACATCTGAATATCATTAAGACAGTCCTCACTATTACCATGATGGACTACAACTGAATGTGCAGCTGTTCAGACTTCAACAATCACCAGAAACGACAAGCAGCAAGCGTGGTGTTACTGTACATATTTAGTGATGTCTGAAAATCAAAAACAATGCATTTACTTAGATTTTATGTAAAATCTGTATTACAGTATTTGAAAAACATGATACAAATAATATGGCACAAGGAACAATAGAAAAGTTTTGAGAAGTTCTGCCATTTTGAAGATGAACAAACATCACTCAGAATTAGGATTGTTCTGTCTTCTGGGATTCTCCTGGAAGTATTGTACTCCCGATGTCTCGTCCAGGAGCTTTTGGGCTATTATGCTTATTATATATTGAGTTTTCACATAAACCACATTTAATTCAAATGATAAACTTCACCCTTCTTAATTATGCCACTTTCCACCACACGTACCCAACATGGAGTAAACTTTGCATGATGTGTTTTCCTTGGCATAACCTATCAACATACAGAAAGGGGGATCTGGTAGTTTTGCATTACTTTGGCTCCTGCTTTGGCAAGACTGGTGTTATGGATAGGATCAGTAGGCTAGTGGACTAGCTTGCACACCGTGGCGTTTGCACACCGCCGCGCTTGGCCGCACGAAGGAAGATTTGGTTTCGAGTCTAGTCGGCGACTAGAGGAAATTTTTCTAAGCCTTTTTTCGACCGGTTCCCGAGTTAGTCGATCTCTGGCACGGGCAAGCAGGTTTTTCCTCCCGGAAACTCGGGTTTTTCGTCCTGTAAACTCAAGAAAATCGACCGTAGAACTCGCATTATTTCAGACATTAAATATATTGTGTTAGGGTTAGGGACCACGAGATGGCGGCACATTTGAGCAGTCTCTCTTCACTGCGTACCGCTTAATTAGTGATAGCCTTGGGCCATCTGTCTCTGATTGGGTACCAGTGGAGATTGAACTGCCCACTCAGTCTCCAAAAGGTTAGATAGGGCTAAATGGCCTCGCCTACTCCCGTATACGGGAATAAAAAGGCGTTAGCTGATTTGCTATTACTTTTGGTGGAATGCCAACCTTGAATTTCACTGCTACACAATAAACCAACAGTCTGGCTCTAATATGTAGATGATGTTTGTTATTTGATCTTATGGTCTAAACACATTAGTGAATTTAAACAGCCAAAATCTAAAAATACATTTCACAACAGAAAATGATATGTCTTTCCTTCCTAGACATACTAGCTAAATGTCTACTAAATCATACTTTTATATAGAAACCTACACATATTGGAACATACTCAAGCAGTTGCTCCATCCCAACGGTACAGCATCCTTAAAACACACACACAGAGACAGGACTATTTGTTCTGATGACACAGCTCTTAGCCAGTAGTTGCAACCCCCTATATATACACACACACATATACTAGGGGACTCTGATGTCTATGTCCCCCCCCCCCCCCGAGTTCCGGACAGGTAAGCCAGTTCTCCTTGAATTTTGAAGACTCGAAAGTGGGGTCCCCCTGGCGCCTATGGCACCCGAGTTCCGGACTGGTAGGCCGGTTCTCCTTGAATTCTGATGACTCGAATTTTGAAGACTTGGAAGGGGTCCCCCCCTCCCCGAGTTCTGGACTGCTGGTAGGTCTGCTCTCCTTGAATTCTGATAGCTAAAATTTTGAAGACTCGACATTCTGAGTAGCCCTGAGTTTCAAAACATTTCAATTAACTTGACAAAAAGTGTGACAAAAGAAAGCTTATTTTATATTATAGAGTAGATATAGGGGTGCACTTGAAAAGATAGCAGACATTGTTCATAAATATAATCTCCCTGCCACTTTCAAATAATACATACAGCTAGCAGTCTTCCTCCATTCTCCAAAGATCAACTTTATCTTACATATCCTGGTATATATATAAAGTTCCATATGCTTAGCTTGTCCTTTTTTTGGACACATCATTAGATCTGTTAATATCTTCCCTGAAGAACATAAAACTACATTTGCTATCATTGGTAGATCCTATAAAGAGTGCAAGACCATACTCTGGATACTCCTAGATTTCTATTGCATAAGTTACTACAGGCTGAGGTGCTATTTTCAGAATTAACATTGAATATGAAACACTCTATATTAAATCTCAATTCATCATTCATTTGCCAAAGATCTGAGAGGCAGTTATTATAAAACTACAGAATTAATTAGTTATTCTAAAACTACAGAATTCTCTGAATTAACTTCATTTTATCCAGTCCTTAGTGGGTGCCATGGTAGGACATTAGTACCTTTTCATTTAAAATTTGAATTGTTTCTGCAACAGTCTAGTTGACTACTAAGTGTTTTATAGCAATCATAATTTGTGCTCTGAAGATGCTGGTTGGAAATCCAGCAAAATGTAACATAATACATTTAGTTCCTCAGGTATTGTTCATATCATGAAGCATTGTAAATAACCACTGACATTTAAGTGTTTCATTATGTTAACTTGTTAACATATTTTTCCTTATTACTGCAATCGTCTTGTGACTTTGTCATTAACTTATGCAATTTGGCTCTGTAATTAAACCTCCTGACTTGAGATCCATATCCACATATCCTTTTTCACCTGTACTTTCTAAAGCAGTGTAATATAATACATTGCATTCCATTTCCTCTGACAAAAGTGCAAGCCTTTTTGCTTGATACCAAATACAACTGTGCATTTGTTCATGGTAGCCTTCCTAAATTCTCAGTATTCTATATTCCATTTGAGATTAAGATCTTTTATGACTATATCTAGCATTTTACTTTAAATACAAAAGCATAAAGCAAACTTGTTGTAATAGCTCTGCAATCTTGTATTAATGGATGCTTAAGATTCTTGGTATGCTCACAATACCCAAACTATAGAAGTTTTAGAGAAATCCAAAACCTTTAAAAAAATAATAAAATAAAAATCTTAAACTTTGAGTGGTAATGGAATCAGCAGCTTCACCAAATGAAAAGAACACATGAAAGTTCCTTTAAAATTGTACATTTTAAAAATAAACTTTCCTGTACCTCACGTTTCATAGTAAAATAAACACAGCCACACATAATTAACTTGAAAAAGCAAAATTAACAAAAACTTTTTTTTCTCGGTACTGTCACATTTAGTAATCCATGCTGTATTGACTGCCAGTGCCTTCTCCATTTCAATGTTTTCATATCAGATTTTACTGAAGACAAATAATGTAACAAGGGTTGCACTGATATCTGTTTTGTTTTCAAATATTCTACAGCAGTTTGCATTGTTAACTGACAGAAATATTCGTTTAATAATTCATTTGCTATATTAAAAACATGAAAATCATCATTTTGTATGTGTCATCATCGTGTGTGTGTGTGTGTGTGTATATATATATATATATTTTTTTTTTTCATACTTTTATAAAGTAAATATATATATATGAAATTCATTGTGTGTTTGCAGGCAGTAACAGAAGAAGTACATAAGAAAACCAAAGTAGATAGGCTCCAGACTATCAGAACAACAACAACAACCCAGTTTAGGACTGTTCAGTTACAAAATATTCCTGTTCCATTTGTTGAAGGAAAGGTAACAGGTAAGCTAGAATTGTTTTTACTCAATAAACTAATTAGCAGATTTTGATGATTCTTTTGACTTATTATTTTTACAGTAATAATCAAATATTACTTTAAATAAAACTAATAGAAACAAACTTTATTAATTAATGAGAAAATATGCTATTATAATTTGAAATTAATATATCTTATGTGTGTGTGTGCGCGCTTCTGTAATCATTGAGAAAAACTATAGAAAGAAGGTTATTCCAAAGAATTGAATTAAAAGAATGAAAGAAGAGGTAGAGAAACCATTTCATTAGGTTTAAAGTTAGAGAATGTATGGATGTTGATCATCTGATCCTCATATTTTTAAAAGTTTAGTGGAAGGTGTTAGTTACAAATGCCAGTCTAGTTAAACAGAGCTCATGAAAGTACCTGAGAAAAGTTTGTAAGGTAGAAATACCCTGTCTTTGTAATGGAGACAGAGCAAGTAAGACAGAGGAATCATTAGCACTCCTCTAGACAGAAGTGAAGAGTGAAGATATATAGGAAAATTTCTCACTCTTGCAACAAAAACAAAATATTCCAAGATTAATTTGGATTTGGAATTTCAAAAAAAAAAAAAAAAAAAAAAACAGTTCAGGAGAAAAGTAATTCCTAGAGCAGAATTACCTGCTGAGATTTTGTAAATCTGAAAATCTGAAGAGATGTAATTTGATTGTATCAAGAAAGATTAGGGTGGGGACTAATGTTAGCTGTATACCCTCTGTCCAAAAAGAAACCAAACTTTTTGAAAATAGAAGAAACTAGTGGCGCCACCTGTCGTATCTTTTGTTGTCGAAAGCTACAACCTTCATTAGTGTTGTGTCAACTGTTTGACGTTTGTTTTATTAAAAGCCAAGTTATAGTGACAATGTGTTTTGACGAATGGTCGGAAAATGAGTTTCAAACAGAGAGCTGTGATTGACTTTTGTTTTAAACTTGGTAAAAGTTTTACCGAAATGCATAAAATGCTTCAAAAAAACATACGGTGATGAATGCTTATCCTGTACTCAAGTTTACTAGTGGTTTAAGCAATTTCAAAGTGGTCATGAGACACTTGAGGACGACAAAAAGCCATGCCATCAAAAAACTGGACTGAGCAAAGTTAACATCCAAAAAGTGCATGATTTGATTTAAAAAAAAAAAAAAAAAAAAAAATCATCCATGAGATTTATTGAAGATGATTCCAAAATCAATGTGCACAACATTTTGACTGAGTTTGGGCCTTCATAAATTGAATTCGCAATTTGTTCCCCACAAATTGCATCGAATTGAACACTGCAAGGACCTCATTAAAACCACTTGTAAGAACTCAAACTTCCTTGAAATGATAGTTACTGTTGACAAAACGTGGTGTTTTGAGTATGAGCCCGAAACAAAGCACCAGAGTGCTGAGTGGAGACCACCAGAAGAGGGGCATCCAAAAAAAAAAAAAGTCGCTTGGAGAAGTCAAAAGTAAAGACAATGCTGATTTGTTTCTATGATTCCAAGGGCATTATCCACAAAGAATTTGTTCCGCCTGGCCAAATCAATGGTGAGTTTTATGTCAAAGTTTTGAAGCAATTGATAGAGAAAATTCGTCGCGTACGGCATGAATATCGGGATGCAGGCAGCTGGTCACTTTTGCACGATAATGCACCATTTCATTGTTCGAACATCGTGAGACAGTTTTTGAGCAAAAACCAAGTTTGTGTGTTGGATCACTCGCCATATTCACCTGATTTAGCACACTGCAACTTCTTTCTACTTCCCCCGACTTCATTTGCCAATGAAATGAAAGTGATACGGCACTATTGAAAACGTTCAAGCAGCAGTAACCACGACCCTCAACAATATCCCAAAAACCGATATAAAAAAAACTCATTTAACAAATTAATTGACCGTGCCAAACACTGTATCGAAGCTGAGGGAGAGTATATTGATGGAAATAAATTATTTGAATAATTATAATTGGCCTGTGTTTTATTTTCTATCAAAATTTCAGTTTCTTTTTGGATAGAGGGTGTATAAGGATTAGATAATCCAGAAATCAAATAGTTAAGATACAGTATCTGATTTTGAACACCAGGACAGGATTGAGTTTTAATTTTCTTCCCCTTACCATTTAAGATATTAATTGTAGGAATACTTAATGTTTTAATTGTTTAATTGCTACATCAAAAGAGAAGGAATCGAATATAGTGTGTGTTTAAAGTTGCCCTTGTCAATTTTCAGTGCTAATGATGTTTTTATTACAGTATTATTAAGTTGAGTAGAATACATAGAAAAAATTAAATCACTTCTGCACACAATACTAATACCTATGAAAACTTGGATCACAACCTATGGGATATTTCCATAAAACCAACTTGATAAAAAAAAATAAAGAAAAAAATTGTCGAAGACGCACAAAAAAAACATTGAGTAAAGACACTCTCTGGTTTCAAGAATATTTAGGGTCCCTCAAGTGCATGAACAGGATTGCTGTTGATGCCTATTATTGATGCAAGATACTCTGCTTCTTCATTGCTTTCTAAATATCTAGCAAATCTGTTATGCCCTCACATCAGTCAAACATTCTCTGTTATAAAGGATTCAACATCATAGAAAGCATCAAAGACATCATAATAGACCTTATTGGTATACTTGCAAGCATGGACATAGTGAGTTCACCAATGTACCAAGAACAGAAACGATACAACTACAATATTACAAGACCTCTTCTCACCAGACACAGTAGATCTCTTTCTGCATCAATAGTATATTTTTCAAATTCCAAGAGGAATATTTTGAACAGAAGGAAGGACTAGTAATGGGCTTTTTCCTTTCAGCCTAATATAATTTAAATTGTTTATTTAAATAATTTAAATAATTTAAAATTTGGCAGAGATGTGTTAATATTTTCATTGTCTTGCTCAACTGTCTTATCCAATTGAAAGATTTTGTCACATACCTCAACAACCTTCACCCTCGAATTAAATTCAGTCCTATCAAAGAATGGTAGGACTGAATTTATTATATACTTATTTTTATGTTATTTTATGGTTAGGATAGAACATTAATATGATTAAAAAAAAAATTACCTCAACCTCCAAAACAATCAGATGAACAAGAAAATCATGACTTTAGAGAACCTTGCTATTTTATCTGTGACTAACTGTATACTCTTGTATACAGTTAGTCACAGATAAAATAGCAAGGTTACTTTGTCAACAAAATATGAAGATCACCTTCTATCCAATCAACAAGATCTGTAATTACCTGAAACTTCCTAAACCTCCCCATCTGCAACTTAAAAAAAAAAAAAACCGATGTCTACATGATCGGCTGTAGTTGTGGTCTACACTACATAGGACAAAGAGACAGGTCACGAGAGGTACACCGGTCGGAACACATCGAGAACATTGAGAATGAAAGAACATACAAATCAGGATTGGTAGCGCGTACAACTGAAATAAAACATCAAGTTCTATGGCAAACAAACAAAAAAAAAAAAAAAGAGCATTCAAAGAATCAGCGGAAATGATAGAAACACTCTACAGTGCAACATCAACAACTATATAAGATGATTTTACATCACGTTTGGTCTTCACTAATTCAACATGGCATGACATGTATGTAGTTACCAGTAGTATACAACATTCCACAGACCTGCAAATGTCAGTGATTGTATGCTTTCTATTGTTATTCATGTTCAAATATTTTCATTATGTGTTACCTTTTCTGTAGTTTTTTAGTTTATTCACATAGTTATTCTGATAATGTGAAATAAAAGATTTTCATGAAATTAGTCAAATCATTAAAAATAATCTTGTTATATGTGATCCTTTAATTGTGAAATAATACTGAAAGAAACATTCTATAGTATGGTATACTTTAATCCTGTACTATTCCTACTTGTACCTTAGTACATCGCAAAGTGAATGGGATGGGTGGTGAAAACAAAGTATGCTCTTTTTTTGTTTGTTGCCATAGAACTTGATGGCTAATTCAAGGGGCATCTTGAATTAACCAAGATGGGTAACATTTATGAGATATTAATTCATAAAAAAATAAGTAAATAAATAAAATGCAAACACTTGCTCGTAAAAAATGAATAATATGACTAGTATAAGGAAAAGAACATCATATCAGAAGATCTCTCTATTTTGGAAAAACAAAGATACGATACAAAATATAATATTAAAAAAAATGAGCACTTAGAATGGACAAGTGGAATTCATAGATTTATTAATAATCTAACTGAATAATTTAATTAATAATAATTTAATAAACTGAATAAATGAATAATTTATGAATAATCTACTTACTTAAATGAAATAATAATAAAATGGAATAAAAATTTACATCAAGAAATTAAACTTTCTCCTACAGTGAACTTAAACACCCTCCTCTTTGCCGACGACCAAATAATAATTACAAATTCCGAAGATAACTTACAGAAAGCTATTTTAGATCTAAATGAGATATCCCGAGATTATGGTATGATAACATCAACAGAAAAATCAAAAACTATGGCCTTTAAATGACAAGATTCAGCAAGAACTAAAATAGTAATAGATAATAAGATCTTAGAACAGGTGAATTCATTTAACTACCTAGGATGTATGATCACATATGAAAAAGATATAAACATAAAAATTGCAAAATATTTAAAAATAGCAGGTATAATTAACTCTATATTTAAACCAAACCTAGTTCAAAAACAAACCAGACTAAAAGTATACAATACATTAGCCCTACCAGTCTTAATGTATGGAAGCGAAATCTGGACAATAAAACAAAAAAGACAAACAAAGATTAACAACAGCAGAAATGAAGTTTATGAGAAAAACTGCAAAGTATACCCTATTTGATCACAAAAGAAATGAAGAAATTATGAAAGAATTAAACCAAGAACCAGTAATAGAAAAAATTAAAAAAATATAAACATAAATGGATGGAACATGTTCAAAGAATGAAAACAGAAATCTACCAACACTCCTATCCCAGTATCTCCCATAATGCAAAACACATCTCCTTGTGGATATGTATACTGTTATGCATTAAGGGATTGGCAACTACCCAGACTAGTTTCGAGCTTTATTGAGGTCTTCAGTGGTAGCCAGGCCCGGAGTTGGAGATACCAGGCAGAAGCAGTAGCAAGGTCATCTTTACCTATAGTTGCCAAAAGGTTTGCCACCTTTTTTTTTTATTAAATTACTCTGGATTTAGAGAAAGATGTTGAAGGTTGAAACTAGTCTGGGTAGTGGCCAATCCCTTAATGCATAACAGTATACATATCCACAAGGAGATGTGTTTTGCATTATGGGAGATACTGGGATAGGAGTGTTGGTATCTTGCTCCACCTTTGCTACGAGTTGCCTGGTATTGTACTACTTACCCAGGTAAGATAGTACAACACTATATTCAGTCCTGAAGATATTTTCAGGTGCAAACTTTGTTTGCTCTCACTGGGATAAAGGATTAAACTAAATTTATCATAGTCTAACCTAGTCAAAAATAAACTTTCAATGAAAACAGAAAGATTACCAAAACAAGCCTTAAAGTACAAGCCATTAGGAAAAAGAAAACCAGGACGTCCTCTTAAACGATTCAACAATGACTTCTAAGGCCGGAACAGGCCATGCTAGGCTTAAATCCTTGATATGCATGATGATGATGAATAATCTAACATATAATAGAATGAGATTATTGCAGTCAGAAGCTAGTATAACGATCCATAAAAGTATATAATGAAATATCAAAAAATGTGTGTATATATATATATATATATATATATATACACATACATGAGGGCTGTTCAATAAGTAATAAGACTAATTTTACTGTCGCGAAACCACTCATCACAATATTAATTTCTGTGGAATAAAGAAATGTTGCTGTCTGTATTAACAAAAGAGGTTGATAGATGGCGTATATGGGCTAATGTGCCAGAATGTCACATGACTAAATGCAAGCTTGTTTTGGTGCGCCTACGAGCTGTGACCAGTCGTCGAAATGGAAGCGTCCTTGGAACAGCGTTATGTGATTAAATTTTGTGTGCATTTGCAAAAATTGGCATCAGACACTTTTAACATGATACGCGAAGCTTTCCACGATGAAGCAATGTTGAGGGCAAGTGGTTTTCGCTGGCATAAAACTTTTAAGGAAGGAAGGCAAAATGTGGAAGATCTTGAACGTGAGGGAAGACCTTCAATGTCCATCACAGAAGCAATGATCAGCACAGCAGTGATTATCATCAAGGAGGATTGCAGAATTACAGTACACCAGCTGCATGTTGTCCTGAATATTTCTGTGGGAAGTGTTGACTCAATCATTGCTGAACATTTCGGACTGAAACGTGTTTGCACCCGATGGATTCCCAAACTCTTGACACCAGAGCAAATGCAGCATCGAGTGGATGTGTGCACAGAATGGAAAGAAAGACTGGAACAAGAAGGCGACAACTTCTTAAAATGCATCATTACAGCAGATAAAGCTTGGTTTTACCACTATGACCCTATAATGAAACAACAAAGCAGTGAATGGAAGCATCCGTCTTCGCCTACCCCCAAGAAAGCAAAAACTGTAAAATCGGCTGGTAAAGTTATGACCATAATGTTTTTTTGACTACGAAGGCATTGTTTACCAACACACTGTAGAACCCGGGAATACTGTAAACGGTTCATGCTATGTGGATGTTTTACAGACAATGGTACAGCACGTCAAAAGGAAGCATCCATTGCTGAAGAATGGCTTCTTATTGCACCACGATAATGCAAGGCCACATATTGCTGGTGGTGTAGTGGACGTTTTCCAGAAGAACAACATAGATATCCTACCACACCCTCCATACAGTCCTGATCTCGCAACATGTGATTTCTGGCTGTTTCCTCAGCTCAAGAAACCACTAAGAGGCTGCCATTTCGAAAGCAACAAAGCATGTAAAAGCTGTGGATTTGGTTTTGTAAGAACTCTCAAAAAACGGACTTTCACATGTGTTTAAGAAGTGGACACAACGTTGCGACAAATGCATCACGTCTCACAGTAGTTACTTTGAAAAAGACCATGTAAATGATGACGATTAAAGGTAATCTGTTTTCTGTACAAATATAGTCTTATAACTTATTGAACAGCCTCCATATTAGTGACTGAATCATAACATTCAAAATAGACCTAATGTAAATATGTACTTAACAGAAGAAACATTTTCTGAAAAATCTAACTGTATTATAGATATGTTGTTTATTATTTTAACGGTATAATAGAACACAGAAACTAAGTAAATAATTAATTTATTAACTTGCTGCTGATATTTCGGTGGTGTTATAACCAGCATCTTCAGAGCACAAAAACACTGTTTGTCACAATACGTGAGACTAAAACAACATGGTGTACTTAAACAAAATTGTAGCAGCAACACAAAGACTAGAGTCCTGATTTTGGCGCCCTCTATCTGAAAAAAAAAAAAGCTATCATATATTACTAGAGTCCTAGAAAAGTGCTAGTTTTTTCTTAATATGACTGTCTCCCAGATCTTCGGCAAGTTAATACAGCCATATTTGTTGAGATTTGGAGTGTGTTTTAGGGCTTCTATCGCCTCTAAGAACAATCTCTCTGATTTATACGGGTTTCTGTGTAGTACTTTTGTGTTTTTCCAGTTGATCCCGTGTGCAGGGGTATCCAGAGCATGGTCTGCTAGGCCCGACTTCCCATAATGATAATTCCGGACGTATCTTTTATGTTCACTGAGGCGGATGTTCACAGTTCTTCCTGTTTGACCGTAGTAGGCTTGATTGCATGAGCAGGGTACTTGGTAGACTCCTGGATGTGATAAAGGAGGAATGCTGTCCTTGGGTGAGCTGATGAGGGTGGCTAATTTGCTACATGGTCTGAATGTAGTGCGTAGTTTATGTTTATTGAGAATTCTTGAGATCTTTTTGGATGTGCCTTTAATGTAAGGGATGGTGGCTGTTTTGTTGTAGTTCTCTGTGGTGGATGGTGGGAGGGGTTTCTTAGGAGTGTTTAGTATTTTGTTTATTTTATGTGGATTGTAGCCGTTGGCCAAGAAGGTGTGGCGTAAGTGAGTCAGTTCAGCAGTAAGAGCCTTGTCATTGGAACAGATTGCTCTCGCTCTATGGGTTAGCGTTTTTAATATGCCATATTATTGAGAAGGGTGAATGGTGTGATTGTTTGTGTAAGTATCTGCCTGTATGTGTGGGTTTTCTAAAAACTGAAAATGATAAGGAACCATCTGGGAGACGTGTGATGAGTGTATCCAGGAAGGGCAGACAGTTGTTGGCTTCCAGTTCCATAGTAAAGTGGATTTTTGGATGTTGGCTATTTAAATGTGCTAAGAATGTTTTCAATGTCTCAGGGCCGTGTGGCCAAATAGCAAGCACATCATCAACATAGCGTAGCCAAAGTGTTGGTTTGAGAGTGGCTGTATTGATTGCTTGTTTTTCCCGGTGTTCTATGTAAAAGTTGGCTGGGGGGGGAAAGGGGGGAGCCCATGGCTGTACCATCAATTTGTTTGTATATTTTCCCTTTCCATGTGAAATATCCTGCATGTATTGTGAATTTGAATAGTTCAAATATATCAGAGGGAAGTGTGACTTCAGTAGATTGAGGGTTTCTATTAGTGGTACATTTGTGAACAGTGAAGTGATGTCAAAGCTTACTATTAAGTCTGAGCTTTTTAGGGTAAGGTGTTGTGAGATGCTTTTTAGGTGTGCTGAATTTTTGACAAAGGAGGGAGAATTGCTTGTGAGAGTGGCTAGTAGCTTCGCTAAATGTCTAGCTAGTTTGTATGTGGGACTATTTATACTGTCCACAATTGGGCGTAGCGGTGTGCCTTGTTTGTGAATTTTTGGTGCTCCATAGATCCTCGGTGTTTTAACATGGAAGGGTTTGAGTTTGTTAACTGTGTCTTTGGGCCAGGAAGTGACTTTTTTCAATAATTTTCGTGCCTTATTCTTTTGTGTGTTGGTGGGATTGCGATCTATAATTTTTTATGTTGACTAATCTTGTAATAGTGTGTGCATTTTGTTTTCATATTCAGTTGTGTCGATCACCACGGTTGCATTTCCTTTGTCTGCTTTTGTTATGGTAATCTGGCTGTTGTGTAGCTCTTTTATAGCAATGAATTCCTTATGTGGGATATTATTTTTGGGCGGTTTGGACTTGATTAGGATGTTGGCCACATCTAAACGTATGTTGTTAGCTATTGTTGGAGACAGGCCGTAAATTCCTCGTTCGATGGACGCCATTATTTCGGCTTTTGGAACTTGCTTGGGCGTTATGGCAAAGTTGTGCTCTCGAATTAAAGCAGTCGTGGCTTCTTTGCTTAAGGTGAGTGACGATCGATTCACGACGACGAGGTCTTGTTGTAATTGCGGTCGTTGTATGGTGTTCAGTTGTTGGAGATTTTCAAACTTATTTTGGTGCAGGTTTTTGACTCTGTCGAATTCTTTTTTTGCCGTTGCATCGGTGATGTTATCTAAGATCTGCCAAAGTTCCGTATTTAGAATATTATGCAGTGATTCTCGTAATACGCTGATGGTTGCATTTGCTTTTGCTAATTCCAGGCGCGTGGTGTAAATCTGTTCACGTAGGAGCGCTACACTCGCTTGTTTATAGATGCGTTGGGCTTTGGCCGAGTGGAACTTGTTTTTGATTTTAAAACAGTTAGGTATTAATTTAGTGTCTCGGCACCTCTTTAAGAAGGCTAACCTTCTTAAAGTTGTCGTGCCAATTTCAACTTCCACTTACCATATTGTCGTGTCTTGCATACGATATCGTCTCCGTGAAGAATCCTTAAACGTGTGGACAGACTTATGTGTTCGTCGAACATGTTGTTTATTATTTTAACGGTATAATAGAACACAGAAACTAAGTAAATAATTTATTAACTTGATGCTGATATTTCGCTGGTGTTATAACCAGCATCTTCAGAGCACAAAAACACTGTCACAATACGCGAGACTAAAACAACATGGTGTACTTAAACAAAAGCCAACTTTTACATAGAACACCTGGAAAAACAAGCAATCAATACAGCCACTCTCAAACCAACACTTTGGCTACGCTATGTTGATGATGTGCTTGCTATTTGGCCACATGGCCCTGAGACATTGAAAACATTCTTAGCACATTTAAATAGCCAACATCCAAAAATCCACTTTACTATGGAACTGGAAGCCAACTGTCTGCCCTTCCTGGATACACTCATCACACATCTCCCAGATGGTTCCTTATCATTTTCAGTTTTTAGAAAACCCACACATACAGGCAGATACTTACACAAACAATCACACCATCACCCTTCTCAACAACATGGCATATTAAAAACGCTAACCCATAGAGCGAGAGCAATCTGTTCCAATGACAAGGCTCTTACTGCTGAACTGACTCACTTACGCCACACCTTCTTGGCCAACGGCTACAATCCACATAAAATAAACAAAATACTAAACACTCCTAAGAAACCCCTCCCACCATCCACCACAGAGAACTACAACAAAACAGTCACCATCCCTTACATTAAAGGCACATCCGAAAAGATCTCAAGAATTCTCAATAAACATAAACTACGCACTACATTCAGACCATGTAGCAAATTAGCCACCCTCATCCGCTCACCCAAGGACAGCATTCCTCCTTTATCACATCCAGGAGTCTACCAAGTACCCTGCTCATGCAATCAAGCCTACTACGGTCAAACAGGAAGAACTGTGAACATCCGCCTCAGTGAACATAAAAGATACGTCCGGAATTATCATTATGGGAAGTCGGGCCTAGCAGGCCATGCTCTGGATACCCCTGCACACAGGATCAACTGGAAAAACACAAAAGTACTACACAGAAACCTGTATAAATCAGAGAGATTGTTCTTAGAGGTGACAGAAGCCCTAAAACACACTCCAAATCTCAACAAATAAGGCTGTATTAACTTGCCGAAGATCTGGGAGACAGTCATATTAAGAAAAAACTAGCACTTTTCTAGGACTCTAGTAATATATGATAGGTTTTTTTTTTTTCCAGATAGAGGGCGCCAAAATCAGGACTCTAGTCTTTGTGTTGCTGCTACAATTTTGTTTAAGTACACCATGTTGTTTTAGTCTCGCGTATTGTGACAAACAGTGTTTTTGTGCTCTGAAGATGCTGGTTATAATATCAGCATCAAGTTAATAAATTAATTATTTACTTAGTTTCTGTGTTCTATTATACCGTTAAAATAATAAACAACATGTTCGATGAACACAAGTCTGTCCACACGTGTATTATAGATAGCATCGAAAATAAAGAAAAAATTCTTTATTCTGGTGACTTGAGGAGAATGAACCTATAAATAGAAAAATGCAAAGATTCAAGGAAAACTTGTTTACCAGCAATGGAGTTTATTTCTTCTTTTATATGATTAGTAGCTTGCAGTATAGTAATATTGATTCATTACTATCTTGCCATGTACTGTCAATCATGGAAGAAGTAAGCTAGGATTTTCCTTTGATTACTCACGGATTAGTCTTTTATTCATATTTTTCAATATTTTGCATTTCAGGTGTGTTTTATATTTATGTATAGGTGTATTTTAGGCTATTAGGTGGTCCACATGTTTCTCAATATATTTTTCTATGCACGTTTTTTTATTGTTCTATTGTCTATATACAGGGTGTCCCATAATTCTTATTGCAGTTTTAAACTTTAATAGGTTCAACATTATAAAAGTTAGATTTATAGTATATAATAGCTTAAAGAATATATAATTATGTTTTATCTGCAATGAATTGTTTCTTATTAGTGCTCAACATGATTGCCATCTTGTGCGATGCATTGTAACTAGGTGATTTTTGAAGTTCTGGAAAATGTTTAGCAGTTGCTGAGCAGTGACTGCATTAATTGAGTTTGTGATTTTAGTCTTATGGTCATTGAGAGAAGCAGGTTTAGAAGTATACACGACTGTTTTGATGTGACCTCATAAAAAAAAGTCTAATGGAGTCAGGTCAGAGGTAGCCACATAAAAGCACCTCCTCTACCGATCCACCTGTCTGTGAAAGTGTCATGCAGAAACTTCTGTACTTGTGTCACATAATGACAGGGTGCCCCATCCTATTGGATAATGATTTTATTCATAAGATTTAATCTCTTTAATTTGGGAATGAAAAAAAATTCTGAAGCATTGCAAAATAAGGTTCACCCTTGACAGTGGGCTCATCGAAAAATAATGGCCCAATAATGCAACACCTAAATGCGCACCACATATTAACTTTTGGTGAGTTTCTTTCATGTTGCCACATTTCCTGAGGCTTCTCTGTATGCTGCAGTTGTGACTGTTAACGTTCCCACTTATGTGGATTATTGTTTCATCTAAAAAAGTCAACATGCCAATAACATCTATGTCATTTTCCATTTGTGTCTTCATCAGTTGACAGAAATCCAACCTGGCTTGATAATCCTCTTCTTGTAGCATTTGAACAGTCATAATTAGAACAGTTATAGTCTGCGCAGTTAGCCTAGTGGCTGTGCGCTTCGCAACCATATGCCTGGGAAAGGAGTGTCCTAGGTTCGATTCCATCGACGACGCGAGGAGCTTTAGGATCTTCCTCAGCCATAGCCAAGTTAGCCGGTCTTGGGTGTGGACAGCAGGGTTTTTTTCCACCAGTTTATCTGGGGTTTTTCATCCTGCAAGCAGGCAAACCGGCCCCGTGAATACACATGGATACAGTCAGGAATACTGACCCAGCCATAGATGTGATTCGTCAGCTATGCCGGTTCCGAAGCCCGGATAAAATTTGGGTGACTGAGATGGTGCCGTACCTCCCTGTAAAGGGGACTCACGGTCGTGTATCATCATACGATTATTATTAGTCATAATTTTGTAAGCATGTTTTTGGAGTTATCTGGTTAGAATTTTGTGCGCTGTGGTTTTTGGTACATTTAACTCAGCAGCAGCACATTGCACTGATTTCTTGGGACTCTTATCAGATGTCCTTTCGATTTCGACCACATTTGCTTCCCTCGATGAACACCTCCCTGATCTGGGTTTGTCATGAATTGATCTAGTTTCTTTGAATTTTTTTTATCCAGTTATTAATTAAATTTCTGTGGGGAGCCTCCTTGTTATAATGGGCAGAGAAGTTTCTTCTTACTGCTGTTATGGACTTGAGTTCAGCAAGCCACAGGATGCAATTGACTTTTTCTTCAACATTTGCCATCTTCAATCATACCAGTTTAAAAAATAATAATAATAAGAAGAAAAATATAATGAAAAATGTAATGAAATAATAATATTCGTGCATCAAAAATTCCAATAGTTTTACTTTCAAATGATATTTATTGCAACTCTGTAATGGTGATGCCTTTGAAACAGTTAATGATCAAAACTGCTCTAAAAATTATGGGGGACACTGTATTTAATTGGTTTTAGTACAATACCTGTAGGCATAAAGAAAAAAAAAATGAAAGAAAACTACAGAGGAATTAATCTTTTAAATAACATATTTTGAAAGAAACAGATAATAGAAAAGCAAGATTTTCATAATGGATGATCATATAATAATGGCATATTTGTCCTGAGAGATTTGATAGAAAATTATAAAAAAAGTTTCAGATAAATTATATGAAAGTTCTAAATACAGCTCATTGTTATGGAAAAAGTCAAGGAAAAAATATATAACAATTCCTGTTGTGTAATAAATTCTTTGGCTGACTTTCGCATCATCTTAACGTAAACATTTATCACATCCATAGACTCCTCAGTTTCCAAAAAAATTTGGTGTCTGTTTTCATTCAAAACCCTACTGCTCTCCTGTTCAATTGCTAATACTTTATAAATCTCAAATTGTGAACTGACCTTAGAATATTGTTTGCACATTTGGGATAATGCACCCAGAATCTCCATAAGAATTCTTGATTGTATACAGAAGGCAATCTCTCAGATAGGCAAACTCTTCTCTTTTTCTCACATTATTCCAGTCACTTGTTCATAGGCACTCTCTTTCTGTATTATGTCTTTTTATTAAATCCATACTTTCATGAGCATTGCTCCACTGAACTGCCCACTATTATTTCTCCACTTTTCTCTAATGATATAAGAACAACATAAGCAGCCACTGGTCCCCACAGCTCAACATTAAACATATCAAACCAACTTCTCATATTCTTCCATCTACTTCTATTTTTTGGAAAACAGCATTCTCCATACTGTTTTCCTCACTTACATGTGCGCATACGCACAATGCTGTTTTGGCATAGGTTTTATGACCTCTCGTGTCTGATGTGGAATTATTAAATAAACCAAAAAATACTATCGGTGCTGATAAACAGACATTCAGACTGAACAAAAAGAAAGTAAGAATTGTTGAGCAGTCAGTATTTCTACTGACAGAGTAAGAAGATAACTTAAAAAATTATATAAAAATTTTAATTTGATCGGAAAAACATTTCAGCAGCATTTCATGATGTAAGCAATCTTCCCAGAATTATAAGCAAAGAAGATAGTAGAACAGGTATCTAAATTACATTGCTTTGACTGGAGCGCAAAAGTAACACTACATATATTAAAAACAACAAAAATATGGGGATTCTTAAATGATATATATGCAAAAAAATTATCAAAGCTAAACTAGATATCAAATATCTAGTTATTCAATGACAATTTAGAAGCTGTAAGATACTATAGAAAATATTAGTTAATTCAGAGACGTCTTATAGAAAATCCAGAAGCGATGTGCAGTATAAAGTAAGAAAAAGGACAGCAGCACTAAAGACCTTATTGAAAGAATTCCCTAGTCTGTCAGAATCATAAAAATATGGATTGGACTCCACAAAGTGAAAATAACAGGATTTGTCGAAAAACTAAAGAGATGGAACAACACAATTATTTAAAAAAAAAAAAAAAAAAAAAAAAAAACAATTTCCTGGTAGCAAGAGAACTGCCAAATGAAAAACAGATTTTTGCTTTGTCCATGAAACTGTATAGCATTTATGAATGTAGGGTGTGGCTAAATAATGAGGCTAATTTTTTTGGTCATTAAGTAAATTCTTTCAGCTTCAACCTTGGATCTTTTTCCCACATGTTGATTCTACCTTTTTCTAGTTATAAATCCTCCATGACAGTTTCGTTAATCACTTTATATCCACTGATTAATTTGTCTGACCATTGCCTTGCTATATATTAAATTGACACTTTATTAAGTATACTTAATAGCATCCTCCCCCAACTCTCAAAAAAACTTCAGTTCAGTGGGGTGTGGACTCCTTGAAGTGCAGAGAACATTCTATGTTCTCTGCACTTCATGATGCTGGCTCATGCAGACTTGTTGCAAATAGCTCATTACACTTTATTAACATTACTATAAATTAAAGATGCCAAAAAATTATATTCTTGGTTTAATCCTTATCCAAGTGTAAGCAAACAAAGTTTGCACGTGAAGTAACTTCATGACTGGGCAACTCGTATATAGAAGCTAATGACTTCACATCGCTTGCCTTAGTATCCCATAATGCAAAGAACATATTCTTATGGACGTGTATAATATTATGCATTATGAGAAAGGGTCACGACCCATACAGTCTCGACATTTATTGAGGAGGTCCAATCTGAGAACCAGACTCAGAAGTCATACCAAGATTGAAGTAATGCAGAAGTCATTCCATATACAAGTAACCAAAAGGTGCTACACCTTATTACTAAAATATTCTGGATTAGAGATGGATGTTGAAAGTTTTTCCACTTGATTATACTACAAATTAAAGATCTCAAGAAATTATATTCTTGGTTTAATCCTTTTATCCTAAGTCATGAAGTTACTTCACATGCAAACTTTGTTTGCTTATCCTTGGATAAAGGATTAAACCAAGAATATAATTTCTTGGTTTTCTTCTGGGTCTCTTTCCTTCCATCTTGACATTAAAAGTTGCTTACCTTTCCTCACCCATCCTATTTAAGTGGTCATACCACCTTAGATTAGCTCTGCTCACACATTCTTGAATGCTAACAATATCAAGTTCATGCAAAATGTCGTAATTTTTAATTATTTTGCCACTGCTGCCATCTATCCACTCCCCAATTTTTCTCAGAACCTCTGTCTGTAATCTCTAATCTTTGATCAATTGCTTTATTTCTAACCCAATTTTCATCTCCATAATTTAAACTGGTTTGAAAACTGGCTAGTATACTCTAGTTCAGTGTTTTGACTACCATATTTACACAAATATAACTCGCACTGTTTTTCCCAAAATTAAAGCTAAAAAAATTGTGCACGATATATGCAGAGATTTACAGAAACTAAAGTTTTCAGGAAAAAACTGAAAACGGGTATGACTTGCTAATAATCTTTTATTTGCTATCGCTACTTCCGGCCCCGAGAGCAGCTTCCTTGTGTGCATCGTCAAAGTCATCTACCCAAATAGCACATCTTATTTCCCATTATTTCAAGCAGAAATTACGAGTAATTTACAAGACTTGAGATATTTAATGAACAATCCTTTAGGAATGACTAATGAGAAGTGAAAGCAGAGCATGAAACAGACAGCAATGGTAGGGATAGAGCAACTTAGAAGACATGCATATGATGGGTGGTATTAACAGAAGTTTGCGTGACCCGACGACAAAGACAAGCCAACAATTGTTGAGTTGAAATATTAATTCTCTTCAACCGAATTCCATAATATCTGAAACTGCCATAACAACATTCACTGTATATTTCTTAGTTTTAACACATTCACGACAGGGTGGTGTTTTGCCCATTTATCGTTCCAATGGAACTTCTTATCTCCGTTTATGTACTGCTCCCACGGCGCACGGGCAGGCTCAATTCACACAACGTTTTAACCCTTTTGTCGAATTTTATTGATGCTTGTTTGTGTACCACTTCTGCTTTCTAGCTGACGGGTGGACACGCACGCATGCACACACTATATGGCATGTTTCAATTCATGGCAGAATTTTATTTGAAGTTAGCCTTTGTGATCTGTCTTAATGACATCAAAAATTTCAAATGCAATCAAATTCTTATTTTATGTAATTGAAAAATTGGACTATAGTTTTTAGTTAGATACTGTGTTTGCCGGTGCAACATGATTTTGCTGAGTCTATACAGCATAGTTTCTTTGGGGGGGATGTGATTCATTAGTTAGTGCTGTTTTTATCACAGTTATCTCTAATTGCACTATTTGTTGACACATATATTACAACGACTGCAAATGTGTCTGTACCTTATTCAGTGATACAACAAAACTACTTGTTTTTCTTGCATCTGCAGCATAGTGGCTGTTGGGAGGGCGTGTTGTTTATTGCGGGGGACTGAGTTAAGTTACCATCGCCCTGACATGAACGTGCTTTAAACTTTTTTACATGTGCGAGGTATATGCAAAACTTTTTAATTTCTTTTTTCGTAAAGCAAAATCAGGGGTGCGGGTTATACGCAAGGGCAAGTTATATTTGACTAAATGCAGTAATTTCTCTCATATTCCATATAAATTTATTCAACTAGCTCCCCACCTTGCCAGCTTTGCTTATTCTGTTGTCTATTTCTAGATTAAACTTGCCATCTTCACTAAAAACTGCCTAAATAGCTGAAATATTTTACTTGTTCTATAGGCTCTCCATTCAGAATGCAGCCAAAGTTTCCTTTTTCCTATTTTAATAGTTTTACTTTTTTATTGCTGATTTTCATGCCAAATTTGTTATTCAGTCTAGTTAGAGAACCTTGGAGACTTGCACTGAATGCATTTAAAAGTACATGATGTGTGTAAAGCAAAGAGCTAAGTTTGACATATCCAATTCTAAGATCAGGCCAAATGCCACTTTCTTTCATAATGCGATTCATATAGACGATGAAGTATAGATCCAAGTCATACTCCTGTAGTTTCTCAACTATTTGTTGTAAAATGAAAATATGATCTTGACAACCTCTTTTTTGCCTAAACCCAGATTATTGTTCTCCCAGTTTCTCTTTCACATTTTTTCTCAACCTCTTTTCAAGTATGTTTGCATAAATCTTACCTGGAACACTTAGTGGAGAAATTCCTCTGTAATTTTCACATTCAGCTTTATTCCCTTTTATATAGATGGGTACTATGAGAGCTCTACTCCAATTATCAGGAATTTAACCTTCTGACCAGCTCCTCTGAATTATGCAATATAGCCCCTGCAAAACTTTGATATCTCCATATTTAAGCATTTCTGGTCAAATATCACTACTCCTTTAATTGCCTTTAATTAGTCTTTACAATTTTAATCAGTTGCAAAAGGAGTGATCAAAATTGTTATTTTATGATTATACTTTGCAATTCACCTGTTTAAATTACAATTTAGATGCACAAAATAAATTTGATTGTCTGACAGACTGAAAATTAATGCATTTTCTCTTATCTACAGCTGAAGTAAAAATGCCCTCTGGAAAAGTTGACAAGCCTACAGTAATTGACAATCAAGATGGAACAGTTAGTGTAAAATATGAACCTAAAGAAGAAGGTTTACATGAATTACATATAAAATATAACCGGGAACATATTCCTGGTAGGTACATGAAATATTTATTACTCAGATTCTGTACTAACTGATATTACAAGCAATTTTTAGACAATTTTTTTTGAATAGAACTACTCTTTTAAATGTAGTTTTCCTTGAAATTTCAGTTCTTTAAAATTTAATATAATTTTAATAAATGTTCTGAATTATTTCTTTTTTTATCTAGTATCTTTATGTTTATAATTTCTCATCAAGCTGAAGCTTTTTTTAAAGTAATGTTTTGTAATCTCTTATCTGCAGAGGAAGTGCTCCCCCCCCTTTTTTATTTTTATTTTGTTTCTATTTATATGCATCTTCCTTCGCTTGTGCATGGAAAACTTTTCTAACCAGATAAAGAAACCAAATAAATCACAGAAACAATTAATATAGTTAATCCATGGAAGGAATTTCCTTTTGCAAAGAGCTAAGTTTGATCTCTGATTTTAATATCAGGTTTAATGTTACTTTCTTTCATGATGTGATCCATGTAGATGATGAATAACAGTGGAGATAATGTGCATCCTTGTCTTATCCCTGATTTTACATCAAACCATCTTCCTGTATTTTCTTGAGTTCTAATGCTAACTTAAAACTTAAATATAGGCTATTGTGTATTGGTTTATATAATCCAACCTGGTTGGCCAAGTGGTTAGTGTATCTGCTCTCCAGCCAAAAGGCTGCAGGTTCGAATCCTACTGTGGCATGGATGTTTGTGATTGTCTGTGAAAATACCAGTGGTGGTGGGTAGTTGATGGAGACAGAGTTGTAGAGGGTGCCCTCCGTCGATGAGCCTTTGGACTCCCTGGAGGTGTCACGTAATAATAATAATAATCCTCCATTTATCTCATATAATTGTAGTGTTTTGAAAGCTTTTCTCTAAGCACCTTGCCATATTGCTTTTCCAGATCTACAAAATTTATGTACAGATCCTTGTCATATTCTCATGATTTCTCAATTGTTTATCATAAAATGGAAATCTGATCTTGACAAACTCTATATAGCCTAAACGAAGCTTGTTCTTCTCCAAGTTTCTCGTCCACAATTTTTCTCAGCCTCTTTTCAAGTATGCTTGCATTAATCTTACTTTGAACACTTAAAGAAATTCCTTTGAATTCTCACATTCAGATTTATTCTGTTTTTCTGCATTTGCTGTCTTTCCACATTTCATGTTTTTGATGGCTTTTCCTACTTCAATATGTATATGTACTCCTGTTTGCATTCTCTTGAAAATTTTCTATTACTGTTCAGTCACTAGTTTCGTTTAATAGTCTTTCAGAGTAATTACCTCAAATGTCTAGCGTTATCAAATTTCGCATCTCCTTTATCATCTGATTCCTTTTACAGTACTCTTTTCTCCATTTCTAAGCTCTTATACAGAACATTTTTACCATCTTTCTGATATTTAATTTCTATATTACTGAAATATTTCTATTACTTTTGTTTAGCTACTTGTACACATAGCTTAGCTCTCTTACCTTTTCCTTTGTATATTTCTGAGGCACTTTCAGTATACAGGTAACCCTCGTATAATGCGGTCTACAAATTGTAGCAACCCTTGTTCAACGCGGTTTCGATAAAAACATTGTTTACAAAATGCAGTAATTCTTTATCTTTTCATATATTTTTCACTGCATGACTTAAAAATCAAATTTTATCTTCATTAAATTTGTGTCAGCCCGTATCGTGCATGTAGTTAGAGATAGCGAATTTATATTAGGTGAAATACCCTTTAGCATGCATGGACATCAATTGTTTAGTGTATAAAATGTCTATTGTTGAAAATTGTCTTCTTTTCTGCCAGGAAATTGCATTAAAAATCATAAGTATTAATATCAAGCTAAGCACTTTATTTTCTAGTGAATTACATAATTAATATGTATTGCTTTTTTATGTTCAAAAATTATTTTTATAGTAATGGCCACTAAAACTGCAACGAAAGGAAAAAATCAACATTGAAAAGAAAATTAATAAAATTCATTTAAAAATTTTATGGAATTTACAACCATGTTAAACTTTTTTTATTATCCCGACGTTTCGATCTTTATATCAAGATTCTCATCTGGAGCATACATAAATATACAAGACAAGCTAGAGAAACAATGATTTGATCACATGTTATTCTACTGGCATGACCTCTAGTGGGAAAAAAAAATTATAAATTACATCAAGCTAAATTCCATTTATAATGACAGGATTAAACATTCTTTGTAAGGATGTTTCCATGGTTTAGAAGCTCATAAGGCATATTCCGGTAATTGGACCACATTTTTTTAATTAAGCTAAAAACACAAAGAAATAAAACCCAACAAGTTTCGTAAGTCGTTTGACTTACATCTTCAGGGGTAAAAGGTAACTTAAAGTTTAAAACACATAAAAGAGAAATTATTCAAAAATAGTTCATACTATACAGTTGTAGCCATCTCGCTGTTCATAAAATTAAAAATCAGAATGCAGATTCAAAGCAGTGCTAAGTTTAAACAATGCTGGATGATGCCACGTTCTGTTGTTCACGTTCATAATGTCCGAGGTCTGACTGAGATATATATATTTTATCAAAGCTGACCATACATGGTGTAGAATTAAGCCCTGGTTTTTATTGCATTGTGTTGTAATTCTAAGCATGTTTGCAGCTTCTTTAAATTTCCTTATGTAACAGTTTTTATCTATGTAGGACATGTTTATTTTCTGCCAGAGTACATTGTGGCCGGTGGAAGTGGTATGGAAAGCTAGACCTGATTTGTGTTCTCTTCCGTTTTGCACATCCTTTTGTTGTTCGTGCATGCGTATTTCCCCAGATCTTCCTGTCTGACATATGTAGCAGATGCCGCAAGAACAATAAATTTTATAAACACCTGGTTTTTTTAAAGGATGATGTGGAGTTTCAGAGAATGTAGAAATCTTGAAATTTTTTCCAGCAGCAGAAAGGCTACTTTGACATTATGTTTGTTTAGTGAATTTAGCCATCTTATCTGTAACATTCTTGATATATGGAAGCGTGATGGCGTTTTTGAAATCTTGTTTCTGTGGGATGCTTGTAGGAGGTGTGTGGAGGATTTTTTTTGACAGTCTTGGGTTCATAACCATTTTTTTTTTTGAGGATCTGTGTTAAATATTCTAATTCTTCATTTTTCTGTTTTTCTGTGCTGGAAATATTAATAGGTCTAATTAAAACCCTGAGAGACAGAGCTTATAATATTTCCAGCACAGAGGACAGACAGGAAGATCTGGGGAAATACACATGAATGAACAACAAAAGGATGTGCAAAACAGAAGAGAACACAAATCAGGTCTAGCTTTCCATACCACTTCCACCAGCCACAATGTACTCTGGCAGAAAATAAACATGTCCTACATAGATTAAAAACTGTTACATAAGGAAATTTAAAGAAGCTGCAAACATGCTTAGAATTCCAACACAATGCAACAAAAATCAGGGCTTAATTCTACACAAAGTTTGGTCAGCTTTGATAAAAAAAAATATATCTCAGCAGACCTCAGACATTATGAATGTGAACAACAGAACATGGCATCATCCAGCATTGTTTAAACTTAGCACTGCTTTGAATCTGCATTCTGATTTTTAATTTTATGAACAGTCAGACGGCTACAACTGTATAGTATGAACTATTTTTGAATAATTTCTCTTTTATGTGTTTTAAACTTTAAGTTACCTTTTGCCCCTTAACATGCAAGTCAAACGACTTACGAAACTTGTCGGGTTTTATTTCTTTATTGTGTTTTTAGCTTAATTAAAAAAATGTGGTCCAATTACCGGAACATGCCTTATAAACATTCTTTCTTACAGATGGTTTTCTTTCAGAAACAATGATGTCCTATTTTTAGTATTACAATTGTTATTTAAGATACTGGATTTTTTTTTCTACAGTTCTGTTTATAGTTGTTCTTAGTGAGGAAGGTTCCATGGGTCGAATATATGCCTTCCATATGTTTAGGATTTGAAGATCATCATTATTGTTCAGATTGGGCTGGTTGGTGGTGATCTCACAGGCTTCCTTAAAAATCCGTTCATACTATGTTTTAGTGTGATGTTGGAGTAATGTAACTCAGCTTGTCTTGTATATTTATGTATGGTCCAAATGATGATCTTGATATGAAGATCGAAACGTCGGGATAATAAAGTTTTTTAACTGGTTGTAAATTCCATAAAATTTTTAACTACATCGCACTAAAACATGGAATGAATGGAAATTTAAGGAAGCCTGTGAGATCATTATCAACCACCCCAATCTGAACAATAATGATGGTCTTAAAATCCCAAACATATGGAAGGCATATATTCGACCCACGGAACCTTCCTCACTAAGAACTATAAACAGGACTGTAGAAAAAAATCCAGTATCTTAAGTTGTAATACTAAAAATAGGACACCATTGTTTCTGAAAGGAAACCATCTGTAAGAAAGAATGTTTAATCCTGTCATCATAAATGGAATTTAGCTTGATGTAATTTATAATTTTTTTTTTTTTTCAACTAGAAGTCATGCCAGTAGAATAACATGTGATCAAATCATTGTTTCTCTAGCTTACAGTTAATAATGTAACTCAATTTGTCTTGAATATTTATGTATGCTCCAGATGATGATCTTGATATGATGATCGAAATATCGGGATAATAAAAAAGTTTTTTAACACGATTGTAAATTCGATAAAATTTTTAAATGAATACTGATCGTCGTGTAACACTAAAGGAAAAAATTAATAAAAATTAAAATCTTGGATCGGTTGAAAGATGGAGAAAAACCAGGAGTTGCTGCAAGGACTTTTGAATTTAAATGAATCAACAATTCGAATAATCAAACAAAATGAACATAAAATCCAAGAAAGTGTTTTTTGCTGGTCAACAATAGGTGCAAATCGCACACAATATTCTAATGGCAAAAATCGAAAATTCTCTAATGATTTGGATAGAAGATTGCACTCAAAAGAAAATTCGTTGGGATAGAAATCTTATTAAACAAAAAGTTCTTAAAGTTTATAAACATCTAAAAGAACTTTATCAAGATTCTTCAGAAGAAAGTTCTCAGTATGGATTTTGTGCCAGTAAGAGTTGGTTTGAAAACTTTAGAAAGCGGTTTTCTTTACAAAATCTTAAAATCCAGTGAGAATTGGTAGACGTAGAAGCTGCCAGGAAATACATAATTAATACATATTAATCAGTTCTCCAATTGATTAAAAATCATTGAAGATGGTGGTTATAGTGAAGAATTCAGTTTAAAGAAATTAGCAGAAGGATTGGACTTGGCAAAAATTTAGGAAGTTATTTTACGGATAATGATCCCTCAATGGAGCGCTCCGGAAAATTCACGAGACAATTGGATATTTGTTTAGGTCCATATTATGAGCTTAAAAAAAAATTGCAGCAGAGTGGTAAGCAAGGTCTTATTACTGACTCCTTGATAATTAAACCAGCTGAAGTATGCAATGAGAATTATACAAATGATGTCCAAGAGATTTCAATTGATGACGACATCTGGCCACTCGTAAATAAAGAATATCTACGAAATGTTTGTTTTGAAAACAGTGATGACAATTAAAATATGCACTTTATTTTATTTTGCCTAAGATATTGCATTATGTTTAATGAAGTTTGCGTACAATTTGTAATTTTTATAAGTTTATGCTATGCATTAGTTTTTATGTTTACTTAACTTACATGAATTACCTGAATTAAATAAAAAAAATATTTTTGTTGGATGTGTCCTTGTTGTTTATATAATTAAAAAAAAAAAAACGATTTCGGAACATAACCCTACTTTTTCTATATGATCTGAGTCTCGCATAATGTGATTTATATAATGCAGCATTTCTGTGAAACCTAACATCCACATTATACAAGGGTTACCTGTACTTTCTTGTTGTCCAGGACGTCTTCTTTAACATCTTGTATCCACCATGGTATTCTTCTTTTTCTATCCTTGCAGACAACTTTACCCCATAACTCTCTAGCTGAGTCACTCAATGTTTTTTCAGTTTGCCATTGAGATTGCAAGGTTTAGTTGTGGTTTTTGACAAATTATATTCTTGTTTAATCCTTTATCTAAGTATAAGCAAACAAAGTTTGTCAGGAAATATCTTTACAAGTACTATTTGTATATGGTCTGTTGACATGTCAATTCACATAAATTGCCTTATCCTGTAATGCAAACATACTTCCTTTTAGATGTGTATATTGCTATGCCTTATGGAAAAAGTCAGACCCAGAAAGATTCTATATAAATTAATATAGAAGTCATATATTTCCCATATACAAGTATCACCTTATTCAAATACTATGAACAGAGATAGTTTTAGAAAGTTTTTTCACTTGGTTACAAAGTAATTTATGCTTGGCAAGAAATTTTTTCTTTAATCCTTTATTCATGTGTAAGCAAACAAAAAAACATAAAAAGGAAGTGTGCTTGGTATTATGGGATGCTAAGGCAATTTATGTGAAGTCAACAGCCTCTGTGTATAAGTAGTAGTCATGAAGATACTTCATGTGCAAACTTTGATTGTTTGGGTCTGGATTATGGCTTGGACTGGAAGAAGTTGGTATTCATACCACTGACCAAGAAAGAAGATATGAAGGATTGCAGGAACTATTAATTTAGTCTCCAATGCAAGCATGCCTTTATTAATGATCATTCTAAATAGAATTGAAGCTAAAGTTGAGGCAGAGATGCCTGAGCAACAGGAATGTTTCAGGTAAAGCAAGGATACTAGAGATCAGATCCTTTGCCTTAGACAACCATTGAGAAGTATGAAGGGTTTAGGCTCCCTTTTGCAATGTTTTCATAGACTACTCAAACACTTCTGACTGTGTTCAGCACGTGATATTGTGGGAGATAATGAAAATAATAGATTTTCCTCAACATATTATGAAGTTGATAGCTAACTTGTACAGTGACAAGAAGCCATGGTAAGAACAGGTGTCAGATTAACTGATTGGCTTCAGGTAGGCAGGGAAGTTAGGAAGCCTACTTTCTCCTCACTTGTTTAGCATCTATACTGAGGACATTATGCATGTAGTGTTGGATTAGCTTTAGATAGGAATCAGGATAGGTGAGAGATGGATCAATAGTCTGAGGTATGCTGATGATACAAAACCTCTGCAATGACAAGAAAGAAATAGGGTGAATCCTTGACAGAGTTAATGGAATCAGCAAGACAAAGATTATGGTTCTCAAACGAAATATAGATAGAAACAAGTGTATCTTAATGGAGAAATAATTGGGAAAATTAGCAAATTCAAGAACCTGAGATCTGGCCTTTATGTAAATAATAGTTGTTCAGAAGATATCAGAAGATTAGGAATGGATAAACCAATAGTCAGAGACGTTTAAAATGTGGAAGGATGGATCTCTCTTTTCACAGGAACAAAGCTAAAGATTCTGGATGTGGCTGTTTTTTCCGATAGCGATTTATGGATGTGAAACTTGGAACCTAAGGAAGTCTGATAGGAAAAGGGTAGTTGTTTTTGAGAAGTAGCATTACAGGAGACTTGAAGATCTCATATACTGAAAGGAAGACAAATGGGTAGATGTTAGAAAGAATCAGAACTTTAAGACTTAATATTGACAGAAGAAAACTAAAATACTTTGCACACATTGAAAGAATGAAGGAGGATTTCTTAAAACAGTAATAGATGGCAAAGTTCCTAGAAAAAAGAGGTGGTGGCAAATCCTCAATAAGATGGATGAATGGTGTATCTGAAATGAATTTTCTTCAGAGTTGAAGCTTCCAGAAAAGCATACAACAGGACCACCTGGTGAGGACTGGTGTGGCACATTGAGGAGTGGAGTGACCATATGGCATCTTATGATGTCCCATGAATCTATATATTGGATGGTTAAGTATAATTTACTTTGTAAGCAAATGAAAAAAAACTTTATTTCCATTCACTTGTTTAGCCTAGTAAATCAGAAGGGAAGTAAATTTATTTGTTAAAATCAAGTAAATTTACTTTCATTTCAGTAAAACAGGGATGGTTACTTTTCCCAATGGTCTTCTTAATTAGTTTGCATGTTTTATAGGAAGAAAACGTTATTGTGAAGAGAGAAAGAGAAAATAGTGCCAATAATCTAAGATGGGTTAATTTCACCTGAAGCACTCAAACTCCTGTCAGAGATGGGATTTTAAAACTATTTTTTTTCAGGTGACCATTCAGTGACAGAAATGCCCTCTTCTGTAACATTTATGTCATTATCCATTATAAATGCTTATTGTTATGTACTAGCTATACTTGAAACTCTTGTGCTGATTTTTATGCAAGTATCTTATGCATCCCTCTTTCTGGATTAATAACTCTATAAAGGCCAGTTTGTCACATTGGTTATACTAGCCACTCTGATGTTAACATTACACTGAAAGCTTAATGGGAATTATGTCATTGATCCAGTTACAATTATTATTATTACCCCAAGACCTCATGGAGTCAAAGACTGGGAGGTCCTTTTATCACACACACACACACATCTCACATACCGTGTCTTAAACACATTCAAACTCCTTGCAGACACCACACTCTCAGGCAAGGCATTCCAATCATTCACAACTCTGCACGAAAAAACCTGCCTCTCACTCCCCTACTCACACCCTCTTTATACAGTTTCCAGGGATGACCTCTGGTTCTCCCCTGATCTCCCACTATTCTCTCTAGAACTTCTCCACCATTGATCCTATAACAACCCCTTACCAACTTGTAGGCCTCTATCATATCTCCCCTCTTCCTCCTGTCCACCAGACTCTGCAAATTACATCTTCTCAATCTTTCCTCATTCGACATTCCAGAGGTCAGAAACTACCTTAGTCAGTCACCTTTGGACCCTTTCCAACATCTCTTCATCCTTCTTAAAACCTGGTGACCAAATCTGGGCACAATAGTCCATGTGTGGCCTAATCAAAGCCTTGTACAATGGAACAAGAATCTCCCTACTTCTACACGTCAGTGTCCTCTGCATCATTCCCAGAAGCCTTTGTGTTGTCTTCACAATTTTGGCGATGTGTCCCCTAAATTTTAGATCCTTATCCACTATCACCCCCAGATCTCTTATTTCCTCTACCTCCAACAATATATTCTCACCAAGCATAAATTCTGCATCCCATCTTTGTTTTCCAAATTTTAAAACCTTATATTTTGCAACATTGAACTCACATCCCCATTTCCATGCCCAATCACTCAATTTATTCAAGTCTTCTTGCAAGGCTACACCATCACTAATATTTATGGTTCGTCCCAACTTTGCATCATCTGCAAACAACTGAATATCTCCATCCAAATCTTCACCAATATCATTAATATACAAGTTAAGTAATGGCCCTAAAACAGACCCCTGAGGCACTCCACTAGTGACTTTCCTTTTCCTGGATATTGCACCCCCCATACACAACTTTTTGATACCTATCAGATAGCCAGTCTCCAATCCAATGCACTAATCTAATATCCAACCCCCATCTGCTCTAGTTTGACTATCAATTTATCATGAGGTACTCTATCAAAAGCCTTTGCGAAATCCAAGTATGTTACTGTGTATATACTTCTCCGCTGTCCAAGGAAGCAGTCACTTTATTGTAATAAGTAAGTAGATTACTAAAACATGACCTCCCTTTAGCAAATCCATGCTGTCCATCAAAGATAATACCATTGTTGTCAACCCAACTCTGGATCCTAGTTCTCACAAGCTTCTCCAACAACTTAACTACAACACCTGACACACAGATAGGCATATAATTTGATGCTTGAGTTCGATCGCCTCCTTTATGAAGTGGCACAATCTTGCCCTCCTTCCACTCCTTAGGAACTTGACCAAATGCAAGACTCGTATTAAAAAAATATGTCAAGCCAGGTGTCAACTCCCTGGTTCATTCCTTCAGAATATGCAGTGATATATTATCAAGTCCCACAGCCTTATTTACATCTAGTTTACTCCACTCCCCAAACATCTCTTGCTCACTTAAAGTCAGCCTCTCCTCCCCATCATCAACTGCTCTCAATCTCCCCATGAAGTCACATTCACAAGATTGAAAGATCTTTATGAACTGCTCGTTAAGTATCTCCACCACACATTTTGCAACAGCTGTCTTTATACCATTTTCTCCAATCAGTGTCATCCTTCCATAATCATTCTTTCTTTTGCTGGCTACATATCGAAAGAACTCCCTAGGATTCTTTTTGGCTTCATTAGCTAACCGCTGTTCATAGCTCTCTTTAGCTACTCTCACCAACCAAGTCACCATCCTTGCCTGGTCTTTGTAGACCTCATGAAATTGGTTATTTCCACTTCTCTTATGCTGCCTCCACAATGCCCTTTTTCTCTGTATTGCGTGCTTAATCTCTTTATTCATCCATCTCACACCTACCTTATTTAACCTTCTCACCCTTGGAATACATTTAGACATTGCATCTACTAGATAGTTTTTGAAAATCCCCCAAGTTGCATTGATCTCTTTTCCACCTAACTCCTCATGCCACGCTACACCTGCAAGCTGTCTCCTGAGCTCTTCATAATCACCCCCCCCCCTTGTAGTTCCACATATACCCTTTTCTCATAGGGGTCCTCGCACTGCTGGCAACCACCCAGGTAATCACCTCATGGTCACTCTCACTAATTGGTGGATGATTTGACACCTCATTTATAATTGCATTCTCTGATGAGATGACCAAATCCAAGATCCTTAATCCTCGTGTGCCCTCTGTTACATACTGTCTGAGGTAGTTATCCCTCCAAAACTCAAGAAACTAATTTTCTTTACTTCCAGTTGCTATCTCATTATTCCAGTCTATATAGCCACAATTAAAATCACCCATAATGATCACCCTTTTCTTATTTGCTTGGCTAATTTGACTATACATTTCACTATCACCACCTTCCACATTACCTGGTCTATAACAACATCCCACCAAGTATTTGATTCTATTCACCTCTTTCTCACACCATACTGCCTCAAAACCACTGGCACTATTTCCGTCTTGCATCTCTACTTTGTATGGACATAACTCTTTCTCTATTATCAATAGCACTCCCCACTCCCTTTTTACCCCTTCTATCCTCACGAAACACATCATACCCTTCCATCTCTATTCCTGTCAGGATGTCATCCTCTTCCAACCATGTCTCACTTATTCTGACAATCTATGGGTAAACAGACGCAATTAGTGCAACCATTTCATCTGCCTTGTTTCTTATACTTCTAGCATTTGTATACAAACACAACAGCTCATTTCTGGATCTACAGCTAGTCCCACTGATACCACTCACTCGATGTGATCTCTCCATGCTCAACTGGGGCCATTTCCCTTTCTGCTTCTTCATTTTAGAACCCTTTTCAATTCCAACTGTTTCCTCTTGATCCCTGGTCATCCCATTCCTTTCCCGCCTACACATGCTCTCACCTCCTCTTGGCGCATCCACCTTTCTTACGCTGTGTACCCGTGTTCACCCTGAGCCTCCCCATTTCCCTGCTCCTCTTGCACACCCATTCTCTCATTTTCTATACTCATACCACTCACTTCCCCATTCATATCCACCTCTTCAATTTCTCCTGTCTTACTCTCCTGCTCTTCCATA
The DNA here is from genome assembly GCF_054136105.1 of Typopeltis vanoorti. NCBI lineage: Eukaryota > Metazoa > Arthropoda > Arachnida > Uropygi > Thelyphonidae > Typopeltis > Typopeltis vanoorti. The sequence continues at coordinate 45,088,272 of NC_143568.1, forward strand.
TCACTCCCCTCTCGATCTGATTCACTCTCTCTATTCACTTCTCTTCCTTCCAGCAGCAGTCAATGAATAAGTTGAACACCAAACTTTCACATATCTGATACTTTTAAAGTGAAATAATGCATTAGCATCTTCATCAGCTTAGTAAGGTCAACAGAAGCTAATGAAGATATTGATTCACAGTTTTATTGAAATACCAAGCGATATGCAGGTTTGATGATCTTGTACTGGTCATATCAGCAATTGGTACATTGTTTGTGGAGAATATTGCTTGCAAGCCCTCATTATGAATGTCTCATATCATTGCAGGAAATTTGTTCTACTTTAACAATCTGGATAAACAGAATTACTGGATTGACCTAAATGAAGCAGCACCTGGTAAGGGGCTGGGTTAACATTTTTGGTTAGATAATCTAAAAATCTTGTTCTTGAAACCAAATCAATTTCATTGTGCTCCTGGAGACTTCCAGGAGAACCATGAAATTGATCTTCTGCCTAAAGACATTCACAAAAATGTGTTTGCAGTGGAATCACTTGTAATATGTTGGTTAGAGAATGGAATCTACTCAGCCAACCACACCAACATTTATACACCAAATGTATAAACTTGATAATGTTTATTCCTTTAGTAGAATTTAAATGATATTGTTCACCTCATGCTGGTTCTAGAAGGATGTGCTATTAATGCCCAACTCTGTTTTCAACATTGGAGAAAGTGCATGATACTAGTCTATGCATTTTGCTGCTTGGCACAGATCAGTTGAAAGCTGACATTTTTTCCAACAAGACAGTATGAGATAAACCATTTTTGAGCTAAGAGCTTCCATAGCTCAGTTAAGCTTCACAAGCAGGGCGATCCTTCTGGGATATTACACTGTTGAATGCTTTCTTGTTGTACTTTATTATAAAAATAAAAGTGTTAAAATAAAAATTTCATAATTCTAAAAACTTCTCATTTGCCCTTATATAATTATTTCTTTCAGTAACATAAACAGTCTCAAATAATTTATTCCATTAGAGTATATAATATTTTTTTAATTTATTTTAGGAAGTCCATTTAAGTTCCATGTTGACACCATATCCAGTGGTTTTGTAACAGCATGTGGTCCAGGACTTACACATGGAGTTGCTGGAGAGCCATGCAACTTCACTATTTACACTAAAGATGCAGGAGCAGGTGAGGAAAGGCATTCTCTTGTATGCTTTATGCTGTGCTCTCTCTTAAAAAAAATTGACTTTTGAATATATTTTAACCTCTTTAAGAATTTACTAATTGATCAACTGTTAATAGATTTGTTAGTAAATGCTAATAATATTAAAATCAAACTCATTGATTAGTTATATATTATAATTTTTGTATCATAATCCCAAAATGATGTTTGGATGTACTTCCATAGAGTCCTGTGGCTCATTATCAAGAGCCAAAGGACTGCTACTCCTCTTGCTCTCTTTTCTCTAGCTGTACATGAAAAAATTTCTCTTGAATCTCTTCTATAAAATTCTGTATACCAACTTCTTTGTGTTGTATATTTGCTTTTCATGTTCATAGTGAACATTTCATACTGATATATTGATTACCAGCTTTTGTAGAGGAAAAATAATTTCATTATCTCCTTCACTCATCATTGTTCTTCTTATCATTGCGATAATTCTTTGCATCATCTATTTCACCTTGACTTGAATTCCCTGTTCACTGTCACTTCTAGACATTATTATTATTACTATTTATTACTATTACGGGTATCTCCATGGAGTCAGTAGACTCATCGCGGGAGACCCAAGCTAGCAAAACAATATCTGTCATATCTCTTCTTGAATTCATTTACAGATGAAGAGCTCACAACAAAGTCAGGCAATGAATTCCACTCATTCACCACCCTCCAGGCAAAAAACCTTGTTCTGACACCTTTGTTAACCACACTCTTCTTTAATTTCCAGAGATGACCTCTTGTTCTTCCATCACTATCACACAGCTGAAACATTTCCCCTGCATCAATCCTATAAAAACCTTTTAGTAATTTGAATGTTTCTATCATATCCCCTCTTCTTCGCCTATCAACCAATCTCTGCAATCCACAAGCTCTCAATCTATCAATGTAGGGAGCATTTTTTATATCACTCACCAACTTGGTCACTCTTCTCTGAACCCTCTCCACAGCCTCCTCATCTCCAAGGAATCCAGGTGACCAGACCTGAGCACAGTAATCCAAATGTGGAAGTATCAATGCTTTATAAAGGGGAATAATAACCTCTTTATCTCTGGATGTCAGTGTGTTCCTCAACAACCAAGTAATCCTATGTGCAATCTTGGACACCTTAGCAATGTGTCCTCTGAACTTCATCTCCTTATCTACCAATACCCCTAAGTCCCTAGCCTCATCAATCTCTTGGAGTACCTTTCCATCGATGTAGTACACAGCTGGTAATCTTTTAATCCCAAAATGCAAGACTTTACACTTTTCCACATTGAACTGACATCCATTTTCTTTTGCCCATTTTACCAGCTTATTTAAATCCTCCTGCAAACTTTCAACATCAGCTTGATTTTTTATTGCACTACACAACTTTGCATCATCAGCAAACAACTGAATATCTCCCTTTAAGCCGTTTCCTATATCATTTATATACAAATTAAACAACATTGGCCCAAGCACAGAGCCCTGAGGCACACCACTGGTCACCTGCCTCATTCTGGACTCGGCTCCTCCATACACCACCTTATGGTATCTCTCCCTGAGCCATTCTCCTATCCATATCACCAATTTAATATCCATTCCCATCTGCTCCAATTTGCGTAACAGTGTTCTATGGGGTATCCTGTCAAAAGCCTTAGCAAAATCCAGAAGTACCACTGTGTAGCCAGTTCCTTTGTCCAACTCAGATGTTATTCTATTATGAACAGTTAATAGATTGCTAAGGCAGGATCTACCTTTAACAAAACCATGTTGGCCTCTATAGAGTATCATATCCTGATCCACCCATTGTTGAATTTTGTCTTTAACCAACTTTTCCAATACTTTTACCACTACTCCTGAGATGGTGATTGGTCTGTAATTCAATACTGCAGTTTTAGAGCCACCCTTATGCAAAGGAACCACTTTGCCTAACTTCCACTCCCTAGGGACATAGATCCTTGGCTCATAATTTTTTTTACAGTGTGGTTTGATATAATACACAGCCTTCAGTCTCTCATCCCAGAAAGTTATGATGTCCATTCCACACCATCAGTCTTTTCAAATCCTCCCAAAGGGACACCAAAGCAGATATTTATTATTATTATAATTTTATATGATCATGGACATCTTTATCTACCTACAAAACCATCTTCAGCATCATAATGGTAGCACCCAAGGGTAGCTCTATAGATTTTCTGTAGCACATCACTGATCATTCTCTTTCACTGCTATTCTTCTGTATACTTTATATATATATTGATCATCTAACCCTCTTATTTATGCATTTAAATTATTATTTATCCCTCATCCATTCTAACTTATATAACATTTTATTTATTAGGTGGCCTTGCTGTTGCTGTTGAGGGTCCATCAAAAGCAGAAATTACATGTCATGACAATAAGGATGGTACAGTTGGGGTTTCTTATTTGCCAGCAGCTCCTGGAGAATATAAGATAACGGTCAAATTTGCTGATAAGCATATTAAAGGAAGTCCATACACAGCTAAAGTCACTGGTAAGAAGAGCAGTTTTATTTTGGATGCATGCCTGGTACTTCTGTAAGCTAATGAAGTACCAATATCATAGTGTTTGAAATTGTAAAGTGTATAATGTAAACTTACAATTGACATATTGTGGACAGTTGGACATAAATAGCTTTCTCCTGCTGTCAGAGCCTTGTTTTTCCAACAAGTGTGTCAAGGTAGTCTGGGGAGGGGGAATCACTATTTGTAAATGGCTTACAACAAATGCAAGCTTTGTTTTAAGGCCACATTGAAGCACTCAACAGCCAAAATAATCAACAGGGAATAGAAGTCTGACATTAAATGGGCTAATTATAAAAGTCTTGTCTTACAAATGGCAACCATACCTTTTTGTTTCCTTGTACAGATTATTATGTTATTACTCATGTTCTGTTCATTTGTGCTTCAATTACTCTTTCATCCAAGGTGCCCCTGGAACACCTGAATGCAAAACCAATGTCCTCTCAATATTCTCCAAGTTCTGCATAGATGACCAGAGCAAGTCGCCTACCATTCCAGAAATAGTGCATTGCATGCTTCTGCAGAGCTGCACCCATCCATGGTATAGTTCTACACATGTGTCCTTTCTTGATATAGTTCTGGACTAGTGGTGTATCAGAAACTCCCTCTAAAAATTCTTGATCTTGTCCAGAAAAGGGCAGTACTGTTAATTGACAGTACTACCCTTTTCTGGTACTGATAATGAAATATAGTACTGATAATGAAATAATAATATAAGTAGTTGGTGTTCATCATCCATTCTGCAGATCCACTAAACCAGTTTCCCTCTTTTTCATTTCATCTACATCCACATTCTATGGAACACCTTTCTTCAAGTGGTTTTTGCAATCTCTCATGTATTGGAATGACATTTAAATAATATATATATTCAAGTCCAAGGACAGAACCCTGAAGTATTCCAATGGGATTCTGGCAGCTTAAATAAAGGGAATGTGGTGATCTGAATTAACCTTAATTTATGATTTATTATTATATATTTCTTAAATTAATCTTGTACATAAGTACATTATGTGATTTGGAGCTGGAAGAGAGAAGGAATGTATTGACATTCTTTTGAGCTTTTTAAAGATTGCAGTCCTTGAGAAAAACTGATAGAAGATGGTACTTCCAGAGATGCGGTAGAAGTGGTAAATGTAGAGAATATATTTTTGAAGTTGGAATATTTGTGGCTGCATTGGCCAGCTGTTACTCACATGATTTGAAGGAACTCAGAGGGATTATAAATACCATTATAAGTTGAATATTGGCCATAGAGATAAAAATGCACCAGGTAAACAAACTATCTGTTGACGGTTTCCAAGATAATTGATGGATTGTTGGTTATCCAAGTTGTATAGACTTTTTGTGCTTAATTTCAAATGTGGGAATAGTATCTACTAAGTTTTCCATTTTTAGTTCAGAACAAAGAGAAAGATGGGGCTTAAACAGCCTCGTCTACTCCACTTTGCAGGAACAAAAGGTGTTAACTGATTTGATTTTTGACAAAGAGAAAGAATTCTACTTTTGCCCTATTGCATTTATTGCAGTCATTATAAAAATAGTGGCAACTCACAAATTAATCAACAGCTCACAGTAGTATGGTTTTGCTGCTTACAAGCTGCAAGAGATTAGCATGACACATCACTACATTTTGGACACTATTCTTTAGTTAGTCAAATCTTATTTCACTTATTTGGTACTCTTTTTATAAGATATAATTATCCAGAACCTTGGTAATGCTACAAATCAAATTACTGGAAAACAATGTATTATTTCAATGTTTGTTAGTCAAAGGAAAACCTAATTAGTTTTTGTTAAGGCCATTATTTCATGAAAGTTCTTACATAAATCACACATCTAGTTAAGAAAACTATTGACCTTGTTGGCTGAGTGGCCAGCATATCTGCTCTCCAACAACAGGCTATGGGTTCAAATCCCACTTTGGGCATAAATGTTTGATTGTGTGGGAGATGATGAATCTCATCACCCAGTGTGATACCATTGCCCTTCTTGTTGGAAGCCTGAAGTGGTTGAAATTTCATGTTTGGTCTCCAGAGCTGGGTTTCTGGAATATTAAAAATATAAAATGCTATATTAAATGGGGAGAAAAATCCTTAGTCCACCCACAGTACAAATTGTGCTGTAGGTTTGTAAATAACCTTTTGTGAGTGGGAGCCACATTAAAAAAAGTACTTTTGCTTTCTGCAGTATTACAGATGCTTAAAATAAATCTCGGTGCTCTTCATGCTTTCTGATTTAATTTAATACCATCATCTTTGATCAGTATTTGATTTTCTGAAGCAAAGGTCTTTTGGGAATGTGATGACATTCAATTATGAAATTTCACTCTCTCTCTCTCTCTCATCATATGCGGCAGTTGTCAGGAATAAACTTCTAAACTCTTAATGGGATTAAGTGGATAGCCCCTCCACTTTGCAACCAGATCATGTAGGTTTCGAATCCTTCTGCGACATAAATGTTTTATGAATATGTTTGAGCAAGTGATTTTCTTTTCTTGGTATGATATCATCATCCTCTTTACTGGAGATCTAAAATGACATGGAAAAAAAAGTTCCATGTTTGGTCTCTAGAGTAGGATTTCTGGATTATGTGATCTCATTCCATCTGAAAAGCAAGTTCCTATAAGTTTCTAAATTTCTCATGACTTGAATTATAATTGAATATGTGAAAATATGATTGGCTGTTTGTAATCACTCATAGTGAGTAATTTCTAACTGCTGCTGTTGTCTTTTACATTACACATACACCCATGTTTTTGACTGTGCATCATTTGTGAATGGTCTTAAGTCAATTTTGAGATGACTCTCCCTCCTTCCCCAATTAAAATTATTATTTTTATTTCGTAACACCTCTAGAGAGTCTAAGGACTCATCATGGGGAGGGCACTCTACTCTACTTCACCATATACATCTCACTCTTTCTCCACTACGACACTACTACCATCAATGCCATCTACCATCCATCACCACCAACAATATTTTTTGTTTGTAAAATGTGTGTGTTCTGAAGGTCTTTATGCAGGTAATTTACAGGAGGGGAAAAAACCCTGTAATTACAAAGCATATTACTTTTACTTACTTATCAACTTTTGCAGCATAGCATAGTCATGTGTTGAAGAATAAAATATAAAATTACTGATAAAATGACACTGATCTATATCATTGTTTAGAGAAGAATTTCGTATAGTGCATTCAGGTTAAATATGTACTTGTTGCCTCAGTATTTAATTGGGATAGCATTTCATTAAAGTTTATTATAATTTCTTTTAATCCATTTGTTTTCTTTTATCTGCATATGTTTTCCTTTACTGCATATCACTGTTTTAAGATTATAATCTTCCAGTGATCGTGTAATTGTCAGTTGTGAGCTTTGTCTGTTAAAGGGTTCAAGGAGAGGTATGATATTGATTGTGTTGATAGTTTGGGTCTCCCATGATGAGTCTTCAGACTCCATGGAGGCACCCATACAATAATAATAATATAATGGCATGATAGCCAAGGAGTAAGACAACTGGAATAGATATGAGATTAGAGCAGTAGAAGTATTGGTCTTTGGAATAGTGAGTTTAGATTGTTGATCTTGTGTGAACTGAATTCCACCAATGGAAGGTTGTAAACCTGTTATTAATTCTGTGGATGGAGTAGGGGTTGAGTTAGGTACTTCAGAAACCTTACTTTAGAGACCATACATAGAACTTTTTCAGGCTACTTCACGTTGCTATTGAATTTGTTTCCTGTCTCACACTGAGTAAAACTCAGTAGGTTAGTGATCCAATGAGATGCAAATCTGATTTGGAGTGTATGCTGGGCATGTGGGAGCTTTGGTTAAAAAGGGATACCCATGGAACCCAAAACTATGAAGGTGGCAGCTGGAAGTAGAGCCTTAGCATGAGAAACTGCAGTGCCTTTTCAACCATAACTCCCACATGTCCAGCACTTGCTCAAATCAGAATTTGCAATCTCATCTAGATTGCTAACTTCCTGGTCTTACTCAGTTTGAGATAGGAGATAATTAAATTCAATAGAACTCTTTCTGGCCACTTCAGGTCTCTGTGTGGTCTCTAGACAAGCATTATGGAAAGCATTAGTTAAGACAGTGTTTTTAAGGTGCATCATTCACAGTTAAGTAGATAAATTACATGAAAATGTGGATGATTTAAAATCATATAATGATGCATTAAAAGAAAATATTTTGGGTGGGATATTGGGCACTAAGAACAGATCTAGGAGAAGTACAGGCTAGGAAACTGGCACTTCACACTTCTCCTGAACTTTCTCCATGTGCTTTTCCTAATACATTTCTTTTAATGTAACATTAAATTCCTTACCATTTACTCTCACTCAGAATCATACAAAGTCAAAAATGTGAAGTAGTTAGCAACAGACCAAAGGAAATTCCCAAGAGTGCTTTTGCTATGACAAATAAGAGGAAGAATGAGCAAGAAAGAATAACCTTAGTGGATAGAGATTGTAGGAAAGTGGAAAACACAACAAAATAGTGGAATTATCAAGCACTTGCTTGCTTGATATGCAGTGTTATAGTTAGAAACTATAGCACTGTAAATGAAGGAAAAGAGGTGAATGGGTCAGATGTTAAAGGTATTGCAGAAACCCACTTCAAATAATACAGTGGTGGAATTAGATTGGATGTCATCAACAGGTGCCAGAGGAATGTACAGGGGCATTAGTAATATCCCTTACCTGGTTGTTTCACTTGATTCTCAACAGAAGTACAGAATTCAAATGAGTATGGGAAGGCAAGATGTGCACAAAGCACATCTTCCCTTTTTTAGTGAATGTATTCAAGGAGAAATATGATAGATATGGGAGTTGTGGGCTTCTCCTCGTGAATCCCTGGAGTATGAACAATTCATATGGTACTTGACCAATATCTTAATCATCATTCTTAAAGATACAGACTTAGTTATTAGATAGACATGTTATGCAATGCGAAAATTGAGTTGCACAAGAATGGATATACTATGGTATCACTGAACCTCACAAAAGTATTTGACAGAATACTGAATGAAAGGATTTTATAACTGAAAGAGGAAAGTGCAATATTGCGTTGTGGTAAAGATAGTAGTGCATTTGACTGATAAGTATCAAGAAAGTCATGCTTAAGAGAACTCGGGTGATCACTGATATACCATTGGGTTTCTTTCATGGGCAGTTGCTATTCACCTTGTATATTAATGATATCAGGAATGCCGTATTTTTTTTTTCATTGATGCTAGGTTGGAAATGGTAATCACTAATGTTTTTATGTGGAATCTTTGCAAACTGATTTGATGTTGCTAAATGATGCAAGGTTGTGTAATTTGAATTGAAGGGGTTGCTAGTTTGAATATTACATTGATTGAAACTTGCTGTGGATAGTTGTCAAGACTAGATACTTTAGAATGTGAGTTGACAGTAAGTTGAAATTCAGTGGATACATTGCTAAAATGATAATCATTATAACAGGAGAACTATGATGCTGAAGAGAACAATTAACTTGTAAGAAATTGGGAAATTATTCTCTAATTATTTATAATTATTTATAAATGTATGTTTGAATCACTGTGCTCATATAGGTTCTCTGGGATTAGGAGAAAGCGATGATATTTTGAAAATATGTTCAGTAATCAGTATAATGTGGCCTGCAGAATATTGCCTATAAGAATAGATTATGGACTTTAAAGTTTGATAAATAGAAGATTGAATAAAAATAAAAACAATGCAAGCTAATACGATGTATGATGCAAACACGAGCGATTTTTGAATTCATAGCAGGTGGTGAGAGAACAGAGGATCATACTAGAAGGATAACAAGGATGGAGTCAACAAGTACATGTTCTTCCCAACATATGGTGAACAGGCGGAATAAGTTACTAGTTTGAGTTTATTGCTTTTTTAATGCAAATGCATTCAAGGAAAAATATGATAGATATGTGAGTTAGTGGGCCTCTCCTCATGAATCCCTGGAGTATAAACAAATGAGAGCAGATTAATTATAGGTTGAACTAGCTTTGCATATTTAATTTAGTACACTTGTCTTTAAATATTAAATTCATCATAGAATCATTCATTATTATTACTTTTTGAAATTGTGTGCATGTATATTGCTTTAATGTACTTCTTCAAAAACAGGTGAAGGGCGTAAAAGAAATCAGATATCTGTTGGCCATTCTAGTGAGGTCTCTCTCAAAGTTCAGGAGAAAGATGTTAGAAATCTCAATGCAAGTATTGTTGCACCATCTGGACTTGAAGAACCATGTTTCTTGAAGAAACTTCCCAATGGGCATTTAGGTGGGTTACGTATTCGTTTCGATGTTTAACATGAACAGTTCTGTTAATACAGGGAGCTCTTAATATGGTAAACTTGCTCGCTATGACAGACTATTTAGAAACTATGTTCCTAAAGTAAATTCACTATAACAAATGCTATTTAGAAACAATTCTTTCAGTATCTAAGTTTGGTATAGTGAGAGGTGATTTTACCAATTTTTATTATGAATGATAATATAATTATCATTCCTTATAATACTTTTAATATTATATGATTATATTATTAATTTAAATATTATATTAATATTAAAATTATATGATTATATTATATAAGTGTATATAATATATTATATTATATACACTACTTGGGAAGATGTCAATGGACACCATAGTGTGAGTAATAAACAGCCATGGGACCCACCTTAATTCTTTCACTGTGATGACTGCAGCAATCCTATTGGGCAAACTTTCTACAAGCGTATTATAGCGATCAATGGGAAGTTTGGACCATTCTTCCTGTAGGCATGCAAATACAGTCCTGGACTTTGTGGAGCAGATGTCCTTTGACCTTACCTGACACTCCAGTTCATCTCGCAGATGTTCAGTAAGGTTGAGATCAATGCTCTGTGGAGGCCAGTTAAGTGTGGTGATGTTCACAAACCATGCAGTTACAGCAGCAGCCTTGTGATGTGGTGCATTGTCTTGCTGAAAGAAACAATGGTCAGTTCTGTATTAATGCCACCAAGAAGGAAGCAGTGCATTGTTCAGAATGTTCAGATACATCTCAGAGTTCGAAGTTTGTGGCACCACAAACAGAGGTCCAAGGCCAAACCAGGAAAAACAGGACCATACTGTCACATTGCCACCTTCGAATTTCATAGTTAGTGTTGTGTGCTCTAGTAAAAGGCATTCACTGGACATTCACCCCACTCATCTATTTGCACAGTAGAGGGTGTAGAATGATTCGTCACTCCATAACACAGCTTTTCAAGTTTTCATATCCCACTGTATACACTTTGCACCAATGAAGACAATGCTGCATGTTGGAACAGGTAATGTGGGGTTGCACGTTGCAGTCCTACCATGGAAGTCTGTATCGTGAGCCTCAGTTCTGAATGTTTTTATGCAGATTTGTGTTCCAGTCAGTGTCCAGAATGCTGCATTCATCCTGTCAGCCAACAAATGGTGGTCATTATATATTATCCTTTGTATCACCCTATGGTCATGTTCGATGAATATGAAGGGTCATCCACTGCGGAGAGCACTTGCAGTGACTCCCTGCGCTTCCATTTCAGTATAGTATCACTGATTATTGACCTGGGATGGCCTAATTTGTCAATAGTGTGCTGAATAGATAGGCCTGCAACATGGTATTCTATCATAATGCCTCTTTCAAATTCCATCAGTTCCCTACTCGCAGCCATTTCACCCAGACAAAGTTGCAAGTGCTGACTTGAGAGCATCATATTCCTTTAATTTATACCAGCTACAAACACGATTTGTTACATGACACTATATACCTCTTCCATTGGTGATGTCCATTAACTTCTTTCCACGCAATGTATATTATATTATATATTAATATTATTCTTTATAATACCTTTTATATCCTTCATTATTTAGCATTCCTATAAGTTCTCTTTCTTTCTTTCCCTCCATTTGCCATCACTTTTCTCAGAATGATCATATGAATCATATAAATTCATTAATAAACATAAAGTTGGAAGTTTCCTTCCACTTTTTCGATGCCAGAAAGTTTCCAGTTTTTGACTGATTCTCTCACTCTCCTGACTGTATAGTTTCTTCTTGAGGAAAACCATAAAAAGTTACTGCATATTATTGATCTCATTGTACACACCAAATACAGTTAGCTGTACCAAAAGATAATGTAAAGTGTAACAAAGATATAAAAATTTTAAATTAGTAGTGTTTATTTTTCATTGCATTCATATAATTTATTTATCCCCACAAGCTGAAAATGCAAGAAGTAGAAACCAAACATATGTGAAAGAGAGTAGAATAATGGGTCATTTAATCAGCCTAATTACTCTCTTCTACATTGAGTTAGCTTCAAATATAGGGGGGTATAACTCCAAATGTGAGAACAGTTCAATATTTGGATGAATTTTTAATTTTTATAGGGTGAATAGCTGTTCAGAGGTAAAATAATCCTTGAGAGAACCTAATTTCTTTGCTGCTCAGGATGCATTATTTGTAATATTTTAGGCCAAGAAAGATTGGAGCTTAGAGTTATCCCATGAAGAAAAATATCTAAATCTCTTGTGTAGAGATTTAGGTGTTGACATAAATAAGACCGAAAGAAAAGGTTTCTTTTTCTTTTCTTGAGAAATAAGACAGGATTAAGTTTTACTAGCATTGAAATTAACAAGATTATCAGAACCCTATTATGGACCCTTTTAAAATTGTTGTGAAGGAGTTGATAATTTGCTTGTAACTATTTTGAGCTTTAGCATAAAAAAGGAAAAGGAAGATGGAAATTTAATGAAAAATGATTATGATATGCTTGTCTCTTCTCTTCTACATCATTGGTACACTTCCTGGTTAACCAATGGTTAGATATGAGATGAGAATTTAAAGTGGAATGGGAAATCACTATATCCATTCTAATATGAATTGTTTTAATGATGCATTTAGTTCAAATGTATGGATTAAAGAAAACATCAATAATCTGTAAATGAAGAATAGAAATTGCAAAGAACATCCCACTTAGCATTCTTATAATTCTGCCCTTACAAGCAATGTATTCCATGCTCCTACCACTCTTCATGCAAAAAACATATTTCTTACCTTCATGCTCACTACTTCCTGTTGCAACTTCCAGAGATGGCCCCTCATCCTTGTTTCTTTCCCTCATTTTACCATTTAAAAAATCTCCCCAGCATCAGTCTGATAATAGCCTTTCAACAGCTTAAACATCTCAATCATATCTTCCTTCCCTTCTTTTTCTATCCACTAAAATCTTGCAGTTTGCATGCCTTCAGTCTCTTCTCATAACCAGCATTGTACAGTCCTAATATAATTTTTTTTTTTCCTGTCTGCAATATTGAGGACTGAGTGTCATCAATATTGCAATGATTCTCTGAGTTATCTTCACAGACTTTGCAATATGTCCTCTGAACTTCAAATTTCTATCTGCAATCATCCCCTTGCTTCCTCCACTTCAAGGATGCTCCCCGCACACTTAGTGGAGGTTTTATACTGGAAGAAGTCAAGGGAGCAAGAGATCTTGGGTTGATTGTAGATAGAAATCTGAAGTTCATCTGTGGATCTCAAATTTTAAAACCCTACATTTAGTTAGATTAAAGGGGCATCCTCATTCATTCTAACTTATTCATATCCTCTTGAAGAGCCATTACCATTATTACTAATAATCTTCCTTAGCTTCACATCATCTACAAACAACTGAATATCTCCTTGTAGTCTAGTGACAATATCATTGATATAAAGATTGAACACTAATGATCTCAGTACTGAACTCTGTGGAACTCCACTTGTTACCTTCCTACTTCCTGATACTGCTCCTCATGTACAGCTCTGCTGTCAGAAAACCAGTTTTCAATCCACTAGCCTGATATCCAAATCTATATGTTGCAACTTAAAATCCAACCTGTCATGTGGCATCCTGTCAGTTGCTTTTGCAAAATCCAGAATAAGAACAATGTATGCCTTACCCTCGTCCAGTGATCTTTTTACTGTTGTAAAATGTGATCAGGTTATTAAAACAACAGTGCTTTTCAAAAAATCCATGATGGATTGGTATGATAGATTGTGCTCACTAGTGTTGACCTCCAGCGATGAGTATCAACTCCATATGGGTCAAGAAAATAATAATAATGATTTCTTGGAATCTTTAATTTTTAATCATATGAAAAAATTTCAACAATTGTGTTTGTAAGTTGGGGTTTGTCTGTGTTATATTAATGTTCTATTGTTATATCGTTGTTTCTATATGATTTATGCTTAATTTGTTGTTTACCTAAATCTATCCTTTCTTACCTAAAACCTTATACAATCAAAATCCTACCGGCTGCTCTATTGTTATATATTTACCTTTCGTTATTTATTCTTTCTTTTCTTACTTTAATCTTATTTTTATATCTAGGATTGTTTCCTCTGCGGATACTGGCGAATTTATATTTTGCTGCGCCAGCCAGTATCTAACAGTGGAACTATAGAACAGTCATTCGTTGAGTTTTATTTGAGCATACATCTGATACTGAGAGGCATTAAAAATGTCTATACAGATAATGAAATGCAGATTTTAGAGGCTTAATCCCAAAATCAACAGTCATCACAGTGGCTCAGTCTGTTGTTCACATGACCAAAAAGAACGTTAACACCAAAGTTATTAGAATTTTCATTGTGAAGGTTCTGTGACGTATATGATCCATCTGAACAGTCAGCAGGGAAAACTTAAAGTTGAGGCTTTTGAAAATTTACTTGATCTGGAAAGTAGTTGTTTCTTTATGATAACCTACCTACTATACATCTGTAAGTTGCCATGTTAACTTGTACAGCATTATTTGGGTGCTGCATTTTTTTGTGTGCAATTCTTTTTTGCTCTGTTGTCAAAGTTTTGATAATAGATAAATCATTAAACAAGGTTTGGTATAGATACATTCAGGCATCTTGACAACTGATTTCAGTTGATATTTTCAGAAGTGACAAAAATTATAGGTAAAGTGGTTGCCAGCAAATGGGCTTAAAGGAGAATAAATTTGTTTATGCAGTCACATCAGTCTGAATGTTTTTTCAGCAGACATTGTACCTAAATGAAAAGTTCTGAATTTAATATAATCTAAGAGATAATTGTTTTATATCCAAACTGGGATGAATGTTATATTCACAGATATGTTTCAACCATATCTACCCAAGTATAACTTAACACACTCAGTTGTTATTTAATAAATATTTGTTGTATTTGCATTGTATTTATTCACCAGCATCTACCAATGAATGTATTTCACTTTTTTGAATACAAGGAAGAACTTATTAACAAATAATGTTAGTGATTATATTTTATTAAACAATAAGATGAAGTAACATTTGTTAATTACACTATTATTAGCTTGTGTAAGAGGGGAAAGTTGATATGTTTTTTTTAGCATCCTCAACTAGTATTTTCACCTTACCCAAGTCTGAAGTTACCTGGATCATTGAGGAATTGCAGTATTTTTAAATGACTGCAAATCTTTTTATTCTACAACAATCTCTTAAAAGTTTCATATTTTGACACAGTTATTATTTTTATTTTATAGGGATCTCTTTCACACCTCGTGAAGCAGGTGAACATCTTGTCAATGTGAAAAGGGTTGGAAAGCATATTCAAGGAAGTCCTTTCAAAATTAATGTTGGGGATTGTGAAATTGGAGATGCTTCTAAAGTTAGATGCTCAGGAGCTGCACTCCAGGAAGGAAAAACTCACACTGTCAATGAATTTTGCATTGACACAAGACAAGCAGGTTAGGAAAATATTTTAATAGTTCTAGAGTTCGCATGAATAATTTGGCTTTTATATAAAGTTATTGTTTATATTATGCACTGCTTTCCTGTTTAAGACAAGCATCTTATGTACTGTATTATTATATCTTAATGTATTTAAATACATGTAGTTGCAAACTACATAATTAGTGTGGGGAAGAGATTTCTTTACCTAAATGGAATGTCAGAAAAAATAACCATATTCAAGTTCTACGTATTGGATCACATTTAAAAAGAAGCTATCAATTTTGTTAGTTTGCACATCATATTATTTCATTGTAACACATAAGCCCACACATCTTAGCATTCAGGCATATTAATTGTTAATATATCCTTGTGGTTCATATAGTATATTGTGATTGCTTACTTGCTACCATATTGACTTGTAACATGGTCATTGGAAGCCTGTTGAATTGTGTGTACAATTCCATCCTCTCAAGGTTTTTATTGCATTTAAAACCTTCTTATCCTAACGTTGCTTCCATTGTCTCTCCTCTAGAGCATGGATTGAAGAAAAATGTTACAGCCCAAATCAAGCCTTGGACACCTGGATTTGTTGGCTCCAACTCTTGTGGGCTTAGAAGTTATTTTCTATTCAGTTAGCATATATACATTTTTATGAAATGACATCTGACTACTAATCTCATTGAAATGCTGTTAACTGTTTGTTTACTTTTTTTGCATTCAAAATTAAAATGACTTCTGAATGACCTACTGATATCTATATAAGCCATAAAGCTGCATGGTTTTGTAGGTTAAAATACATGAAATGGCACACTGCAAAAATTTTTCCTATTTATATTATAATAATTTTTAAATAATTCTTCTTATAAATTATTTTGGAATCTTAAAGTTTTTAATTATTAAAAAAATAAGTTTTTTTTAAATTAATAGTGTTTCCTAAGTTTTTGTAGGATAATGTAGTTCAAGGCTACTATGTTAAGACTGCATTTCAAGAGTTTGGAGGATGTATAGAGGATGAGAAATAGATGCTTGAGATCGAGAGAGGACTACAAAAGAAAAGCTGTTATCAGGGAAATGTAAGCAGATAAACTGCATGAGGAGTAGAAAGCATGGTCTAGAAAAGTGGTATGTGAGAGGAAGATAAGGAAGTAACAAATGATATATCAGAAGTTAGTAGGACAAGACAGTGCAATTCTGAAAGTTCTTTAGCATATAACCACTAAAAGAGGGTGTGTGTGTGTGGGGGGGGGAAACAGTTGCTAGGGCTAGGATCACAGTAGTAGACAATACGTTGAAATGCTCAATAAGTATTTTGTCAGTATGTTTTGCATAAGAGAATAGTATTGAGCGTGATAGTAGAGGAAATAGGGAACAGGAAGTTGATGAGATAATTATTTGAGAGAGCTTAAAATAAATTTGATGTTAATAAGGTTGTGTGGGCCAGAGGAATATTGCCACATATATTGCAGAATTCTGCAAAATAAATAATACCTTTTAAGTTGTGTAATCCTTAAAACTGGAGAAGCAGAGAATAAGATAGTAATCAAATAGTTAGACTTTCATGCTGGTTTAAACTCATAAGTTTAATGGAATAAAAACAGTGCAAATAAATAATTAAATGTTTTAATCAGTCCTATATTTTGTCTGTCACTGCGACATCATCAGGGAAGCAATCATTAGACTGAAAGCCTAAGGTCCTCCTAGGAGTTTCCATTATGGATGCTGTTGTGTGGGAGGCCTAAGAATTAAAGTTTCCCAAATCTCGGGAAGTTTTGTGCACCCATATTTATTAAGATTAAGTTAGGTTTTTAAATCTGCTGCTGATTCTTAAAAAAAGTCTTTCAAATTTGTATTTGTTGTGGTGAAGCATAGTAGTGTTTTTCTCATTTGATTTTGTGCATGGTATCTGAGGCATGGTCAGCAACCCCTGACTGACCATACTTGTCAGAGTTGATTTTATTTTTTATATTCTTCTAGGTGGATATTTGCAGATCTCTCAGTTGATCATAATATGATAAGTTGTAGGAACAAGGAGTTTGTAAACACCTGGAACAGAGCGAGAGAGGGAAGGGGGGAGAGGTAGAAGATCTTTGGGAGAGCAGATGAGTACAGCCAACTTTATCTGAAGTTTGAATGCAGTGCAGAGATTGTACTTGTTTTAGAGTTCTGACTATTTTTTCTGAGGTTCCCTGGATATAAAGAACAATTATAGATTTACTGTAGTCAGCATGTTGAGAGGGATGTGAGGAACAATTAATTTGTTGATCTTTTTTCATTGGAGGAAGTTTCACCAGACTTTTTTCCCTGTTTATTCATCAGACTTTTCCACCAGGAAAGTCTGGTGAATAAAGGGGAGTTCAGCAGTAAGTTCAGCCTGGGTAGAACAGAGACTGGAGGTTCTATTAACAAAGGTTTTGATAACACCATATTGAGGAGAGGCAAAGTGTCAGAAAAAGGGCTATTAGTAAAAAGAGGGGTGACATCAAAGCTTACCATGATATCATTATTATCTAGAACTAAATTTTGGGTTAAAGATTTGAAATGAGTGGAGGTTTTAATATAAGATGAAGAATGACCTGTAAGTGGGGATTAAGGATTTTAGTTAACTGTTTAGCTAACTTAAAGGAGGGGAATCAGTAGCATCTACTATGGGACAAAGAAGGTTACTAGGTTTATGAATTTTTTGTAATCCATATACCCAGGGACTGAATGGTTTAACTATTTCAGGAGGCCAAGAAGAGACATTTTTAGAAAGCCTTTTTAATGTGTTCTTTTTAGAATTGGTGGATCATAATGCAGTGGTTTATAAGTAGTGTTTCTGAGCAAAATATTCATTTTGCGATTATATTCACTAGCATTGATGACCATAGTAGTGTTACCATTATAGGCTCTAGTGATTACTATGCTACTGTCTTTTCATAATTTACAGAGATGGGAGTTGGCTGTTAGAACTCTAAAAAAAAAAAAAAGTACAATCTCTACACTGAATCCAAACCTCATCTGAAGCTGGCTGCTCTCATCCAAGGATCCTCTACCTCCTATCTTTGTTCCAGGTGTTTATAGAGTTCCTTGTTCTTGCAACTTATATTATGGTCAAACTGGAAGATCTGCAAACATCCATCTAGAAAAACATAAAAAAAGACATCTGCCACCATAAGTGGTCAGTCAGGTCTAGCTGACAATGTATTGGATACCTTGCACAGAATCAAATGGGGGGAAAAAAACTAGTATGCTCCACCAATACAAATTTGAGACTTTTTTTTTAGAATCAGCAACAGATTTAAAAAAATCAACCTAATTTTAATAAATATGGTTGTATGAAACTTCCCAAGATTTGGGAAACTTTAATTCCTAGGCCTCTTGCCCAACAGCACTGATAGAGGGTGCCCTCATAGGACTTCAGGCTTTCAGTCT
Source organism: Typopeltis vanoorti (assembly GCF_054136105.1). Taxonomy (NCBI): domain Eukaryota; kingdom Metazoa; phylum Arthropoda; class Arachnida; order Uropygi; family Thelyphonidae; genus Typopeltis; species Typopeltis vanoorti. The sequence goes on from NC_143568.1 coordinate 45,107,136, forward strand.
AATCTTTTCCACTTATTGTTTTGTGCAATTTTGAGTGTGTTTTTACAATTTTAATAATGTTTCCCTGATGATGTCTCAGTGACTGAGACAAAATATTGGATTGATTAAACATTTAATTATTTGTGCTTTTTATTCCATTAAACATTAATGGAATGAGACAAGATACTACTCATGCATAAAATGGACCATTTTATGGTCCATTTTATGCATGATTAGTCTTACAATTGGTTAATAATTTAGTGCATGATGACTGAACTGGTGAAAACTGAAGCACTACAAATGGATGCATGGGTGTGGTAACTATATTGGACAAAGGCTTATATACATTTTTTCCCTTTATTTTAGAAAGACATGCCATTAATACTATGTGACAAATTAGTATTGAATTTGCAGGGAATGAGAATAGTATCTTGGAGATGGATGACTAATAGGTATCAGCAGATATGCAGAAGTGGTGTCTCTAAGGAGAAGTAAAAAATGGTGTACTCTCTTCTACAGGCACTTTAATTTATGCTCATAATATAGCTGAAGGTTTAGCTGTTTGGAGTGGTAACAATGCAAAAATTGTGGTTGGTAGAGTAGATGAGAGGAGATTTCAAGAGGATTTAATTTGATGTTTGTTGTTGGCAGATAAATGGAGATATCAGTCCAATGTTGCCACATGCATCATTCCATTTCCATTATGGATGATAAATAGCAGTGGTTGTGAAGGTCCAGAGTATTACCACCATATCAAGAAGGATGCTGAAAACGATAAAGTAATAATGTTACCTTGCTTGTATAACGCATTGATTCGGCTATATCTGGACTATTGTATCTGGTTTCCTGCATTTCTATAAGGAAATGTTGGAGAGGATACAGAGAAAAATATCGTTGCATCAGGACTATAACGCTGAATATAGTTTGAGGGAACTTTACAGATAGGAGAGGTGAAATAATAGATTTATGAGTGAGTGAGAAGTAGGTAAGAGAGTGTGAAGTATATTCCCTTCTTTCCTTTGGAATAAGAATGCAAGGGAGGAACTTCTCATGCAGTGAGTCTGGTGACTGTGGAAACCTGAAATTACTAATCGAACAATCAGTCTGCATTACTCATGTCATCTTTCCTTTGTATTTAGGATCAGTGGCTCAGCTAAATAATTTGTCTCTATATAAACCTAATTTATGCTGTAATAAGACAGTTAACAATACCTCCATATCTGCTAATGTATGAATTCTCTAGCCATTCTGTCTGTCTTGTGCCCCCCATTTTCTAGGATGAAAACTGGTCTAATATAACTTATCTTCAGTTGAAAAGCACTTATAAAGGTTCCTTTGCATGCTAGACAGGAATTACTCAGACTTCCAACCCAAGGTTGTTTAAATATGTTTTCTAGAAATTAGCAACCTTTACATCCAAAAAAAAGTTGCTTTATTTGGGACTTTTTTTTTATTCATTTTATCTTCATTTTTAGTACATGGAGAGGTTGGCAGGTAAGTAGTCAAATGGTTATTTGATAAGTAAAAAAGCTGAAGTCATTGAAGTTTTTTGAGGTGTTAGCAAATTTTTTGGGGTACATGGTTTATTTAAGATTTTATTCCCACATATTCAAAATCCTTCATTTTTTCCAAAACAGTGATGCAAATTAAAAAAAAAAAAAAAGATAAATTATATGAAGAGAAAGAATGCAAATAGTTTTTAAACTCTACAGTTGATATCCCATATTAAAGAGTGCTCAACTTAGCTTACCTATAAATTTCCTGACATTCTGTCCAGTTTATTTGTTGTCTCTGCTTAGTGTTTTTTTCTTTAAATCTTGACTTTATCTAGTCTGTCTTTCCTAACAGTAGTCATTCTTTCTTAGAAATTTTAATATTCATTTAAAAAGTAACCATTTCTTTCTCCAGCTAACTGCTCTGCTATCAGCAAGTAGGTATGCTGTTTTATATTATCAGTGACCTCACACAAAATTTGCCAGATAATCCTAATCATTCTCTAGACTTGATCTCTTCCCAATATTAAGTTGTAGCTGCTAGCTGTTTATAGACATTTCAGATTATACCTTCATGTTGAGCTCTTCTCCTTCATATTATTCACTTTCATCTGGAATTATAAGGATGCTACAGACTTTTTATGAAGAAAATTTTTTTCCTCATCTAGAATATGATACTTCCATTAAATCCTTTTATTACTATCAGAGACAATTGAAAGAATAACTTTTTATAATTTCATCTATGTCATGGGTAAAAGCAAGTAGGTTGTGGCACAACACAATAAAAAATCTGAGTTAATGAATATATATATATATATATATATTTTTTAAAAATATTTGCATAACAGTACAGCAAAAATTGATTAATCCATTATAAAAAAAAAATAAAATAAAACCTGCTTTATAATGCAACTATTGATTTTTGTTTTGTAATTATACAGGATATGGAGGCCTAAGTTTGTCCATTGAAGGTCCTAGCAAGGCTGATATCCAGTGTAAGGATAATGAAGACGGAACACTCAGTGTCTCATATAAACCTACAGAACCTGGTTATTATATGATCAACCTAAAATTTGCTGATCAGCATGTTTCAGGTATGCTAAATTATTATTTTTTTTTTTAAAGCTTGAATGTTTTGTGAATATAGTCAAGTTCATTGGAGAGGACGTTATCTGAACGAATTAATTTAGTCCTGTTATATACAGTTTTATTAATTCCATACTGTTAGGAGGAGGAGGATAACTGTTGCGAATGTACAAATGCCCAGTGTGTGTGGGTTTTCTCTAAACAGAGAATGCCAGGAATACATTGTTCTGACATGCAATTAAATTGTCTAGGAAGAGGAGATTGTTATGTTCCTTTTCTAAGGTGAACTGGATCTTGGTTGTCGATTGTTTAGATGTGTTAAAAAAAATTTTGAGAGTATCCAAGCTATGTGGCCAACTCATCATCAGGGCATAGCCAAACAGTGGGTCTGTGTGGGACAGAGTTTAAGGCTTTCTCCTTCCCTGGCTAATTACTTCATTGAAATTTGGCATTTTATGGTTTACAGACACCCACTCCCCATCCATCCACATGCACTGTACATTCACAGTCATTCCATCTTCCCTCCCACCAATATGGAATTATTAACACTCTCTATAACTGGGCTAAGTTAAATTAGATAACAGTGTTGTGTCCACTGAACTTGACCACATTCATGAAACCTTCTTAGCCAATGGCTAAAATTTCAACCATATTCAAGATATATTAACTCTCCACTTCTTGTAATTTCATTCTTGTAATATTTAGTTAATACTGTTAAATATATATATATATATATATTTTATCACTGATGGATTTCTATATAAAAGAACATACTTTTTTTTGCTGTTGAGCATCTGTTTTTCACATTCTGTCCATTTAAGATTCTGACTACTGTGTTATGTTTTAGTTTTGTTTTTTATGTGTGGTTTTTATAGATTTGGGATGTCTTTTCAAATAATATTTTTGTGTTTTCCATAAATTAAGGAGCAAAGAGAAAAATCATGGTAACTCAAAAACTGTGTGATGAATTTTTATGCAGTTTGGTGATATGAGGTATTGAAACCCACAAAAATTCTAAATAGTTTAATTTGTAACAAATGGATACTTGAAGACAATGGTCAAAAACAAGAGGTCAAATGCCAAAGTGCCTCAATAAGGAATGTGGTTACCCCCTCACAACAGTACAGCATTTGCAATGATGTTTCATACTGTTTATAAAAGTGTCCAGGAGCTCAGTTGGTAATGGCAACCATTTTCATCCTCGGCTTCTAAAAAAAAAAACTAGGATTTCTCTAGGATTGCTCAAGACGTTACTTCACCCCTGAACAGCTGTTAACCTTATACAAATCTACTCAACCATTCAATACTGCTCTCACATATAGGGTGGGGCCCCCAAAAGCTCCCTTAAAATACTCTACTCGATACAGAGGATAGCAATCAGACTTATTAATGACCCATCTCTAACCAACTCACTCCCCCCACTTTTGCACAGATGGTCAGTCTCTGTGTGGAAATATTTGTAGAAAACACATAGTGTTTTCTACAAATATTTCCATGGAAAATGTTCAACTGAAATAACATCAATAATTCCCCCACTTAGCACTAAGCTCATTGGAACACATGCAGCTGCTGCTCAACACCCCTTACACAGTGCACCTTGAAACCCACAGAACAGGTTTCTTCTCCTCCTCCTTCATCCCTGCTGCTGTACTCTGAAACAGTATTATTGTGTTCTCTTTGTTGTGTTTCCTAAAGAATACAATATACAGTCATTCACATCAAATGTGAATAAGTACCTTCTTTCCCAACCCATACATGGTACTAATGTACTATATGTTGATCTACCAACCTCTCGTGCATGGACTCAACATAAAAAAATAATGAAAAAAAAAAACAGAAAAATTTCTTATGCGAAGCTCTCCTAAGTCCCTCAAGGTTTTTGAGAGATGAGTTGAAAGCAGCAACACATCTGTCTAGTGCAGGGGTGTCCAACCTTTTAGCTTCCCTGGGCCACATTGGAAGAAGACGAGTTGTTTTGGGCCACACATAAGATACACTAATACTAACGATAGTTGATGAGCAAAAAAACATAGAATATATAGTTAACATATTTAAGTAATTTACACCTTCATTAATTCATGAATTTTTTATTATAAAAGTAAAAGACAAGACAGCAACATTAAATTAGTGAGATGTTTGACATTGTTTTTGAGACACTAATGATTCGATATTTGGTTCGATGGAAGTAGTTGCAATTCTCAGTGAGTTCTCAAGGTGCTCATCAGATATTAAGGTTCTAGTTTTATTCTTCGTGTGCTTCATCCTTGAAAATAGCTGCTTATAAATGTAGGTGCTTCCAAATAGCGATGACATGATTGTGAAGCGAGGGAGATATTTTTCTGTGGGAAGATATATCTTATAGAAGTCGAGTAAAGAGACATGATCAAATTTTTCTTTAAGTTGAATGTCAGATTATAGCTCTTGGCATTCCATTTGAAAATTGGCAGGTAATATGTTTATGTCAATTGAAAATGGAGTCGCAAATATACCAAAAGATTGATATTTTTGGAAATCTTGAAACCTGTTCTCAAATTCCTGTATCAAATCGAAAAGCAAGAAGGCTGCATATTTTTTGTTGTTCACAGGACCGTGTTTAGCCAATGTGTCGAAATGCATAAAATTGTTTGCCTTAATTTTAGATTGCCATAGTTTGTTTCATTTCGAATGCTGTTATAGTTTGAAACATTGTATTGATTAGTTGGTTTTCACCTTGAAGAAGCATGTTTAACTCATTTAAATGAGCGGTTAAGTCTACTAAAAATGCCAAATCTGTGAGCCAGTTTTCATCATCAATTTCTGGCACAAATTTTGTTTTTGATTCCATAAACGAGTTGATTTCATTCTGCAAATCATAAAAACTTTTCAACATTCTGTCTCGACTTAACCATCTTACTTCCCAAAAGTAAATGATGTCCCCATAGTCAGCATCCATAAATTTAAGGAATTCCTGGAATTGGCGATGATTCAATCCCTTGGCCCTTATGAAATTTACAGCCTTGATGACAATCTGCATGACGTTATCCATCTTTAAAGCTTTTGCGCATAAATTTTCTTGGTGTACTATGCAGTGATATTTCATCAAACATAAATTTTGGGAGGCAATTGCATAGTCTTCTATTAATTTTACAAGTCCATCTTTTTTACCTATCATCGCTGGGGCACCATCAGTAGCTATACCAGATATGTTCACAATGAACAAAGAAAATTGCTTTAACGTATTTTTCACTACTTCATATAAATCTCTTGATTTAGTTGTGTCTTTTAATGGCACTAAAGAAGCCATTTCTTCAGTGATATTATATTTCTCATCAATATCTCTAATAAAAATTGCCAATTGAGATGTATTAGTAGCATCAGTACTTTCGTCTATCGCCAAAGCATAAAATTGAAAATTAGCATCTCTACTCTCGAAACCTTTTTCGATAGATTTTCCTATTCCATCAATTCGCCTGGCTAGTCTGCTGAGACAAACTGATTTTAGAAAAATCCCCTTTTTTATCAGGGAAAATTATATCTGCCACACTTTCCAAACATTGTTTAATAAACTCGCCATCGACATACAGTTTTGATTTTTTTGCTATCAGTTTGCAACCATATAACTAGCTTTTACAATAGAATCCGTTTCAGTTGTTATTTTTTTAAAAAAAATTTGAGATGATAGACTTTTTTTCAGTTCCGCTATTTTGTGTTTGACACATTCCTTGATACGCACTAAATTTCGCAGCATGTTTTTGCATGTAATGCTTTTTCAAATTTTAATCTTTGAAAACTGGCACAAATCCCCTACAAATTAAGCAGATTGCCTTAGTATTTGCCTTGACAAAAAAAGTAGTCAAGGGGTGCTTAAGGGTCAAAGCTGTATAACTGAGAGGAGACCTCCACATAGCCTTTAAAGGAATGCGGAGAACCGACCAGGGCTTCTGACCTAATGTCCAATCCTCACCTTCTCGTGGTGCACCCTGTTGGGTATCTACTTTGATACTGAACGAACGAGGATGGGCTGGCAATTTGGGATTTAGCCGACCAAATTGTATTCTTATTGGTTAAACCAAAATAAAAAATGATGGTACAACATGACAAAATTTCATGCCGGCTGGGGCGTCGCCCGGTTAAACAAGGCCCCCGTTATTTTCGCCAGGGAACCAGGGCGAACAGCGAAAAGTCAGCTACTGGAACAAATCTGAAAACAAACCCCAACTCAACATCACCAGAGTTAAAGATCGGTACTATCAACGTAAGAAGCCTGAATGGCAAAGAAATGGAGCTAGCTGAGGAATTAGATAAGTACCAGATTGACATAATAGGGGTGACTGAAACAAAAAAGATCAAAACTGGTGAGATCTTTCTGAGCAATAAATACAAAATGTTATATTCAGGCAATGACAATCAAGGAAAAGAAGGAGTAGCCATAGTATTCAACACAAAATACGAGGCTAATCTTCTTGAATGGCAGTCAGTCTCAAGTAGAGTAATGTGGGCAAATATGAGAATGGGGAACTGGACAATGAGACTTATTTGTGCCTATGGTCCCACAGAAGGTTCTACTAAGGTAGAAGTGGAGGAATTTTTTGAGGCTTTAGAAAAAGCAACTGACACAATGAAAAAGGAAAAGTTGGTCCTTGTTGGGGATATAAATAGTAGAGTAGGAAATGATTGTGAGACATACAAAAATATTTTGGGAAAATTTGGAGAAAAGAGCAAAGCTAATAATAATGGCAAATATCTGTTGGATTTCTGCTCAGGACATGGACTGGTTATTACTAACACCATGTTCCAACATAAAAATGTGCACAAATTCACATGGAGAGAAGAGGCTAGGAATAAGAAAAGTCTCATTGACTATGTTATTGTTGATAGTGATGTTTTCTCCCTGGTGCAGGACACCAGAGTGTACAGAGGATTTGAAATTGGAAGTGATCACTATTTAGTCTTGAACAGAATAAAATTGAATTTCGTATTGAAAAGAATAACATGTAAGAAAGTTTTAAAGTGAATAAAAGTTGAGCAGCTCTCAGATGTGAACTGTAGACTAAAATACACAAAGATTATTGAAGAAAAAATGATAGTTTGAGAACAGGAACCAAAACTTGGAGATTCAGTGGCAAACTCTGAAGGAAACATTGATTGATTCTGCCAGAGAGGCATGTGGTGAGGTTGTGTGCAAGGATAAAAAAAATCAGAACTCCCTGGTGGACACAGGAAGTTAAAGAGGCAGTGAAGGAAAAGAAGAAAGCATATCAAAAGTTCCTGGCAAATAAGTCAGCTTTTACTCTTACAGAATACAGAGACAAATGTAAGAAAGCTAAACAGTGTGTAAAACTAGCTAAACAAAAGTCATGGGAGGATTTTGGCAAGAATATAGAAAATAAATATCAAGAAGGTGGCAAAATATTCTGGAGGTTGTTGAAGAAGCTTAGGAATGGAGGAAAGAGTGCTGTAAAAGGAATTAGAGATGATAAAGGTGAAATGAAAACAGGAGAAAAAGATATCCTTGAAGTATGGAGTAATTACTTTGAAAAACTGCTAAATGAAATAAGCAGTGAGGACAGCACAGTAGTAAAAAAACACTCACCAGGCTTGCAGTCAGAAATACATATCCATACTTGAAGTAGAAAAAGCCATCAAAGGCTTGAAATGTGGAAAGGCAGCAGGAGTAGATGATATTCGACCAGAAATGCTGAAGTATGGTGGTATAAGAGTCTTACAGTGGCTGCACTGCATAGTTCAGACAGCCTGGACAGAGGGACGAATTCCCGATGATTGGAGTAGAGCTCTCATAGTACCCATATATAAAAAGGGAAATAAAACTGAATGTGAGAATTACAGAGGTATTTCCCTACTGAGTGTTCCTGGCAAGATCTATGCAAGTATACTTGAGAAACGGTTGAGAAGAATTGTGGAAGAAAAGCTTGGTGAAGAACAAGCTGGATTCAGGCCAAATAGAGGCTGTCAGGATCAGATCTTCACTTTACGACAAATAGTCGAGAAAGCATGGGAATATAACAAAGATCTGTATTTAAGTTTTGTCGATTTGGAAAAGGCATATGACAAGGTGCCAAGAGAGAAGCTATTCAATACGCTGCAGTTATATGGTGTCAATGGGGCATTATATCAAGCAATACTTAGTCTTTATTTGAGTTGTGAGTCAGCAGTTAGAATTGAAGGAAGTACAGGAAGATGGTTTAATGTTAAATCTGGTGTGAGACAAGGATGTACATTATCCCCTCTGTTATTCATTATCTATATGGATCACATTATGAAGGAATGTGGTATTAAACCTGATATCAAAATTGGAGATGTTAATGTCAGCTCTTTGCTTTATGCGGATGATGTTATACTTCTAAATAAATCCGCTACAAGTCTGCAAGATTCTCTGACTAAATTGAATAGCTGTTGTAATAGATATGGTATGAAGGTCAGCAATAAAAAGACAAAGACAATGAAAATAGGCAGAATCATTGAAAATGTCAACTGTGTTGTGAATGGAGAACCTGTGGAACAAGTAAAACATTTCAGCTACTTAGGCACAATTTTTACTGAAGATGGTAAACTAAATATAGAAATAGACAACAGAATCAGCAAAGCTGGTATCGTGGGAAGTCAATTGAATAAATTCATATGGAATAAGAAAGAAATTAGTCGGAACACTAAATTAGCTGTATACAAGACTGTGTTCAAACCAATTTTAACTTATGGATCTGAGAGCTGGGTCAGAAGTAAAACACTTGACCAAAGACTAGAGACCGGAGATATGAGAGTCCTGAGAAAGATTAGAGGCGTGAACAGATGGCATCAATGGCAATATCATATTAAAAACAAGGATATTAGGAAAGAACTTGACATTGTCAGCATCCAGGAATGCGTTAGCAGAGCTAATCTCAGATGGTATGGTCACTTAAATAGAATGGGAGAGGAAAGATTAGCAAAACAAGTGTTCTCTGCTAGGTTGGCAGGAAAACGACCCAGAGGAAGACCAAGATATAGGTGGATTGATACGGTACAAAGCCTTAGACGATAGAAATATAAGATCTGATAATGTTGGAGTCTTGACAAGTAACAGACTGATTTGGAGGAAAATTGTAGATAGGAAGTTAGTAATGATATAATTTTTTCATGTAGTACTGTCATATCCTGTACACCCCTTGAGGGTACATGGCAGGAATTTGATGATGATGATGAAAAAAGTAGTCATCTGTCCACTTTTCGTTGAACAATCTTCCTTCTATAATTTTTCTTTTTTTTTTTTTTTTTTTGGTTCGGATTTCTTTGGAGATGCTGTGGAAGCCATGCTGGAATTTTAAAAAAAAAAAAAAAAAGATTGAAAATTAGAAAGCAAGGTTTAATAATCACCAAATCACCAAATTTTTACTACTAAAAAAATGACTCGCCAAATCATCACAAACAAACGTAACATCTGCACCTTTCTTCGGTATCAACTCAACTGTTTACAATTGCACATTGAAAGCCATTCCAGCGTACCCATGGCACACATAGGGAGACATCTATTGCATGGTAAAAGTAGGAAGCAAGAGCGCTAACGTACAATTTATTATGTCGAGAATTAACTACTCACATGGGCGGCAAGTTTGAATAAATACAATTATTTGAGAATGATTTTATGAATCTATCATTGCTAAAGAACGTGGTAAATTCAAAAATTTATCGCTTATAAATTAATAGCATGTTAAAATTGTATTGGTAGTATTATTAATGGTATTTTTAGTCACAATCTCATAAAATTTTTATGTTTGTAAGTTTATAAATTTTTGTTGGGCCACATTCATAGTTGTCTTGGGCCACATGCGGGCCACGGGTTGGACAAGCCGGGTCTAGTGCATCTCAGACATGCTCAGCAGGATTAAGATCAGGTGATCTGGCTCGCCAGTTCATATACATGATACTCTTTTCTTGAAGATTTTGGTCCACATGCTTTGCTGAATTAGGACAAGCATTATCATCTTGTAGGATAAATGTCTTCACTATCACACTTGTATATAGATGAACATAGGGATCCAAGGCCTTGTCTCTATAAGTTGCAGTATTCATGGTTCTGCTAGGAAGTACACAGAGATTGGTGCATCCACCCCCAATGATATGCCATCCCAAACCATCATACTACCTGCACCATAAGTGTTCCTTTCACAGATATTAGGGATAATAAAGCGTTCCTGTTTCTCTCCAGTGGGAGCCAGGCCCAAGCTTGGGCCTGGCTCCCACTGAAGAGACCTCAATAAAGGTCGAAACTAGTCTGGTTAGTGGCCCTTCCCTTAATGCATAACATTAGACATATCTGCAAGGAGATGTTTTTGCATTAAAGGAGATATTGAGACAGGAGTGTTGGTAGCTTGCTACACCTTTGCAATGAGTTGTCCTGGTGTTGTATCACCTTACCCCAGTCCTGAAGATACTTTCAGGCGCAAACTTTGTTTGCTCACACTTGGATAAAGGATTCAACTAAATTTATTATACTCTAACCAAGTGAAAAATAAACTTTCGCCATAATGCCTAGTATACAGACCACCCTTGCAAATCTTTCTGTACACAGTGGAAGCAGATATCAATGTTCCTATAGCTAATGTTGGATCCCACTTCATCTTAATTTATACCTTGGATCCGACTTGTTATTTACTATGATGTTCTTAAACAAAATAGAAGGTTGCTAGTTGATTTCTAATTCAAATATAAAGAAAATTTATATTTAAAGACTGCGCCACTTTATATCTGAATTAGTTCAAGAATTGAAGATAAACCAACTCGCAACTATCTCTCCTTTTAGGTGTTAATATTATATGTACTGGCCGAGTATATTTAACTTACTTATTTTACCCGCTTTGGTTCGAATATTTTATGAATGGTGCAGTAAAAGAGATTCAGGCAAAATACAACTTTAGATAAACAAACATTTAATTTTAAAATCACAAATTTTACACTTAGGATCAAATCACTAATTAAGTTATTATAAACACTTCAGCCTTTCTGATAATACTGTCATACGAACTCAGACAATGGTAAACTTGTTATCTCTAATACAGTCTTCTCACAGTTCTTTAAGTTCCAAATACAATAAGATCGCAGTAATATCTCTTTACAAGCAAACACTTTTAAATTTACATTTCAGCTAATCTTCACAATAGTTACTGTTAACATAAGGAAATTCTAGGATGAAACTCACGCACTTCTCTGTATAGGAATATTAAAGGTTGGAATAATCTTACCGATAATCTTCTGTCTTCATCAACTTATACACAAACACTTTTTATAACCGTAAACACTTTTAACAATAATCGGCACTCATTAAAATAAATCTTCAAAGCATTAACTGAATTAATTCATGGTCTCTATACACATAAACAAACGTTCTTGCATGAAGTGCTACTGATCACTCATGAATTAAGGCAATACACAATAATTCCTTATCTTGAAGTTTTATATGCACAATTGTTCACTCTTCTGGCATTCAATTAATTCTTTAGACACTACAATTCTAAACACAGTTAACAGTAAACTTCAATTTTTACAGCCTCTACTGTTCTCTAGTTACTCGATGCTTTATTTCAAGATTCTGTGTGTCCTTGACAGGTCGACCCTGAAATTATATCTCACTTCAAGTATTGCTAGTCTATTTAATAGTCACTCAGCTGTCTTCCGTAGCTATAATTGTTATTCTACAACTTATTAGCTAACCACCTCTCAACTAGTAGACTTTATTAGCTGCTTGAGTGACTTGCCGACTCGCTATTATCACACTGTGATTCCCGAATGCCCCGATTCCAACCTAATGCTAATCCTCTCTCTCTCTCTCTCTGTTTCCTTATTAATAATTTCAGCGTTCATTGCTTTTTATATCCATTCTTCCCGCCTAAATTTTTCTCGTGATTTCTTTCTAAAACTCTTTTCAATAAACCTCACGTGGTGTTCCAAAATGTGCTCGCTCACTTACATACGTTTCCATGACAACAAAACAAAATATAATAAAATTGAGCTATTACATAACGTTAAACTTTACAAACAGGAATAAATAGAGAATATTTACATTTCAAATAATGCGCAGTTAAATTATCAAATACAAGTTCTTATAATATTAACATAGTAATAATTAAAATAGCTTAATAATATTTAATACAGTCTTATCACTATTAATACATATATCTTTGATTAAATAATTAGATATTAGACAAAATTAAGGTAGTTATATGAATATTAAATTATAAACAAGTGATTTACATTAAATAATATTTACAAATGTAGCCTTTGCCATGGTGGATTATGTTGGATTCTGAGGAGAGTATTAATAATTTAAATTTCTCTTCATTCAGAATCCAACACTAACGTGAGGTCAGATCATAGCTGATTCAAGATAGCACTCCTATTTCAGCAAGCAGATAATCTGAGATATCAGTCACCTACTGCAGTTGTAGTCCTGGCCTTTTTTCACTGCATCTCTCGAGATGTGCTGTTTGGGACTTGCAATTCCACTCATTTGTATATGATAACTAGACTCAGTATCATTTTTTACATAATGTACCAGACTTCCATATGTTTTTTTTGTTTTTATTTTCCCCTGAGTTATTGAGATTTTTCTGTCTACTTTAAAGTATGGAAACCATCATATTTTGAATAGAATCATGCTTTATTGCTGTCAATATAATTTATCTTTTAAATATTTCAGGAAGTCCATTTGCGGTCAAAGTAATGGGTGAAGGTTCTAATATTCAGAGAGAGAACATCAAGAAACAGCGGGATGCAATGCCTGTGACAGATGTTGGATCAGAATGTAAACTAACATTTAAACTTCCAGGTAACATTTTTTTTTTCTTTTTTGCCCACAGACACTTTGTGAACTTCTCTCCTGAATCTTTAATTATGTAATATTAGGTGTGCTTTGTATACTGAAAAAAAATTATATTTCTAGGAACTTCTGCTTTTGATATGGCTGCAAAAGTAACATCTCCTACAGGAATTACTGATGATGCAGAAATTATGGATATGGATGATTGCTTATATTCAGTTCGTTTTGTACCAAAAGAAGCAGGTGTCCATACTGTGAGTGTGCGATATAAGGACATCCACATTCCAGGTTCTCCCTTTCAGTTTACTGTTGGCCCACTACGTGACTATGGATCCCACAGGGTTCATGCTGGTGGACCAGGTCTAGAGAGAGGTTCAAGTGGTGAAGCATGTAAGTAGAAATCTTAGTTTTATACATGCTTTTATTATTGTTGTTATCAACAAACCTCCACAGAGTCAAGAGACTCATGATGGGATGAGTCTCATTCAATTTCTTAAATAATGAGACTCATTATTTATCAAAATAATGCCAGATAAATAAAATTGTTACATTTTATCATTATTTATCAAATAATGATAAAACTTGGATACTTTGAATGAAAGATGTCAGAATTGCATCATGTTTCCAAGATTTGGTCTCTTCTGTCTTTCATTAAAAGTAGTTTTGCACTTATAAAATTTATTTACTGCATTCTGTATACATTGGAGTGGAGAAGCTTTTCTCTTAACTATGGATTTTGAAAAGTTTTGTTACCTGGGTGTTTATTATTGTCAGAGAAATATATTAACAGAAACTGTTGGTTTTGGTTCATCTTTAATCTAATTTTGGTAACTTTTCACTACTGTTAACACAGCAAAAAAATACATGAAGTTCTCAGACTATTGATTTGTGCAGTTTTGTGTATAAATTTCAACATAACAGTTTTAAAAAAGGTTTTAAAATATATAGCAAAGTTAAATATTATTTTTAAACCTTCAATCTTTTTTAGATCTACTTGATAACCCAATATTAGTTAAATCCTACTGAAATTATGATTGTGTAATAAAAATATTTGAATAAATCAATAGCTTAAAATTACTGTCTGCTTTGCACTTAAAGTTGGGATCTTTTCTTTAATTTTCTGGTTCATATTTTGTAACCTTATCTTTTCTGATTCAGTACTTTTATGAAGTGATGTCACTTGTCTTCATTCTGGAGGATTTCTATTTTTAAAACTTGAGTGTTCTTTTAAACTTGTGGTAGCCAAAATGTAACATTTATTTATTATAGGCTTTATGGCCTCTCATGTATGGGAGTAATATACAAAAAAAATACTTTAGTTTATTGAGATGAAATACAGACTTAACTCCAGTACAAACTTTTCTTAACTATATATGTATATCAAAATAGTAATACAGATTAAAAGAGGAAGGGGAAAAAATTAAAGGTTGAAGTATTATAAGAAGAAAATATTAAAACTATCAACAAATAATAAACAAATAGTATTAACAGAAAAAAAAAAATACAGAAGTAAATCAAAGCTGGGAGAACTTTCAAAAATAAACACCATATTATTATTAGTGCATCTCCATGGAGTTCAGGGATATTTCTTATTTCTCAGCTTATCTTATTTCAAAGATATTTCTCAGTGTATTTGATACTTTTCTACTTTGCATTCACTAAGTTTATTCTTCCATGGTAGTTCTTTTGTTTACTTGCTACAAAGTGATAAAATTCCCTTGGTTACTTACTCCCCATGGCTTTCTCTTTCCTAGCCTGCTGTTTATGGCTTTTCAAAATTTCACCATTATTCTTCTTGCAGTATCAGATCCAAAGTATCCTAATTTTATGCAGCTTTTAGTTATTCATTCATTTAACTTTCATGCAGTTCTAACTCTGGGGATGTACTCAGGCATAGTTTCCTTTAGGCATCCTTTGACTAATGCCATGCACTATCAATTACTATTGATTAAAGGGGATGTGTCTAGAGAGACACATCCCCCTTTAATCTGTCCTCTTACCAACATTCCAGAGTCCTGAGACAATCTTAGTTACTTGCCTCTGCCCACTCCCTGATATTTCCTTTTTTGCCCATATAACCAGGTTACCAGATCCAAAATGTGGCCTGATTAGCGTCTTACACAGTGGAACTAACCTCCTTATTCCTATCTTGTCAATTCTTCACCGGCAACTTTCTATGTGACCTTTACAACTCTCATAGGATGTCCTCTCAACATTTTGCAGTTAAAAAAAAAAAAAAAAAAATTCTTTATAAACTCAAGGAACTATACAAGTACATCCAGAGCAGGCTTTTACAAACACCCATGCCCATGGTGGTACTCCAACCCATATTCTGTTGGTTGGAGAGCAGGTGTACTATCCACTCAGCC
The DNA here is from genome assembly GCF_054136105.1 of Typopeltis vanoorti. Taxonomy (NCBI): domain Eukaryota; kingdom Metazoa; phylum Arthropoda; class Arachnida; order Uropygi; family Thelyphonidae; genus Typopeltis; species Typopeltis vanoorti. The sequence continues at coordinate 45,122,852 of NC_143568.1, forward strand.
AGTTTGGTTGGTAAATATCAGAATGATATTTATCTTCAATATTTTACCAAACTCTCTAGACATCCCCATAACTTGTTTAACTGTACACCTTGCTTTGATTTCTTACATTTTTCATACATCAGAACACATGCTGATACCAAGAACCTCAAACTTTCTTCTTTTCTATAACTACCTCTTTAACTTCCTGCATCCATCATGGAGTTTTTTTTTAAATCCTTCTGGACAACTTCATCACCATTCCTCTTGAGTTGATCAATGTTTTCTTCACAGTCTGCTGGTTAGGTCTCCAAGGTTTGATTCTTATTTTCAAACTTTATCTTAAGAAAGGTTTAAAAACAGTCAGTCAAGCACCTTTCAGATATATTATCAGTTTTATCCTGCTCAAAACTAAATAGTGATCAGGTCCTATTTCATGTCCCATGAACCTGCATAAAGGTATTGCCATCAACAATAACATAGTCAGTGAAACTTTTTAATTTCTTGTGTTTTCTCTCCATTTCAGATTGTTCCCATCTTTATGTTTGAGTATTGTATTAGTAACGTTTAGTCTAATTTTTAAACAGAAATTCAACAGGTACTTATCTACTTACCGTTATTATTATCTTTACTCTTTTTCTACAAATTTTCCTAAAACCTTTTGTATTTTGGAAATTTTTTTTCACTTGGTTAGACTATAAATTATATATTTAATTAATCCTTTATCCAAGTGTAAGCAAAAAGAGTTTGTGCCTGAAGTATCTTCAGGACTGGGGCAACTCATGGCAAAGATGGACTGAGTTCTGATCACTTTCCTTAATATCCCATAATGCAAAGCACATCTCCTTGCGGACGTATATAATGCCATGCATTATGGGAAGGGTCACTACCCAAGCCGGTTTCGACCTTAATTAAATATATAATTTATAGTCTAACTAAGTTAAAAAAAAAAAAAAAAAAAAAAAAAAAAAAAAAAAAACTTCCAACATCTTTCTCTAATCCAGAGTAATTTAATAATAAGGTGTGACACCTTTTGGCAACTGGCATATGGAAATATGACTTCTGCATTGCTTCAACCTTGGTATCACCTCTGGGTCTGGCTACCACTGAAGAGACCTCAATAAAGATTGAAATTAAGGTTATATAATTTATAACCTTTTTGTATGTTTGGTATTCATTTCCTACTCTGCTGTTTAGATCTCCAACAAGAACCAACTTTGTCAACTGCCTTCTCTAATGATGGGGAGAATTCCTCCTTTCTTAGTAGAACCTTCTGTGGATCTGTATGTACAAATAAATCTTTGTTCATATCCTTGCTTGTGATATTTTTCCACTACACAATGCATTGCTTGTCATTCAAGAAGTTATCTCTGTACTTAGTGTTCAATACTATAGTCGCTCCTTTTCCCTGATTGCTTAGATATAAATATGACATCTTGTAGTTGTTTATTAATTTTAATGGTATAGATTTATAAACACAGACTGATAAGAAAATAACTCTTTATTAACTTATTGCTGATATTTTGCTGGTATTCTATCCAGCATCTTCTGTGACAAAACCAGTTTGTCACAGTTTGCGAGACAACAATCTGGTATAACAGTGGGACTAGTTTGAACAATTGTAACATACAACACAAAGACTCAAGTCCGAATTAGGCACCATCTATGTTGAGGGAAAGAAACATAATAATAATAAAGAGAAAGAAGTCATCTCTTAAGATGACTGTCTCCCAAATCTTTGGCAAATTTATACAGCCATACTTGTTGAGATTTGGAGTATGCCTTCTGTTGATTTCAGGGAGGTTGTTCCTGGAATCAACAGAAGCTTCTGTGCAGCACTTTTATTTTTTTCCAATTGATCCTGTGTGTAGGGGTATCTAAAACATTGTCTGCTAGACCTGACTTTCCATAGCAGTGGTGTCGAATGTATTTTTTATGTTCACCGAGGCGGATGTCCACAGTTCTTCCTGTCTGTGCATAGTAACTATGAATATCTTTAGTTTCCAAATATCTTCGCATATATCTCTCACCATGATTTTTTAACTAATTTTTTTTTGGGGGGGGGATGAAAGTAATATTTGAGCAAATACCGTACTGCTTATGACAGGTCACTTAATCCTGTCTGCATTGTATGCTTATGTTGGGACTTTTCAGTTTGTGCAGGCTGAAAAAACCTTAGTTTTTAGGGGGGGGGGGGAGAACCTACCACCACTGTATGAGCCTGGCTAACTCACTTTTAGTTGAAAAGTCCTGATACAGAATTTATTTATAAACATCAATTTAATTTTGTATCCCTTCTAGGATACAAAGATCCTGTATCTTTGTGTCCTAGAGGGATTCAGACCCAGGTCTTTCAAACCAAATAGCTTCATCTATATTGACTTTGCTAAAGCTCCAAATATTTGCATTTGTACTTTCAAAAAAAGGTTAAATAGTACATTGCTAATGTAATAGTACACTAATACGCTACTGTGGTTGCCTCTCACTATAGCAAATTTGTAGAAGGACTTGTTATAGTGAATAGTTGGGTATTGTGAATTTCTTTTAGACTGGTGCAGTGGGGCTTGTGTTGGAATTTTTCAGTAGTTTGTTATGATGGAGTTTGCTATAGTGAGATTACTGTATTGCGAATGAAGAAGAGTATACTATTAATATGAAGGAGCCAAGACAGGCCAGATCCTGCTCTCGAGTCAAAAACATGATAGACAAAAATTCACTCCACTTGGCCAACCAGGCTGACGATTAAAATATCTATTTATTATGTATAATTGAGCTTCCTCATTCCCTTTGTCTCTGCTGGTATTCATTTTTGTACAGTATAGCTTCATTCTTATTCTGAAATCCATTGTGATTCTTTTTTATTATTTGATTCAATACATCTAATTCTATCAATGGTGTACTTCATAAAAACTATGACTTGTGAATTTTAAAAAATTTTGTCACATTTTATAAATTTATATGATGATAATCTTAAAAGATCATTTAACATCTTTGTATAACGATCATTTTTTTTAAGGTTAAAATGATGAAACAATCCAGTTTAATGTATATGAAATATTTTGCAAGTGAATTTGTTATGCGAACTGTACTTAGTTATCAAAATAAAAGGGTATTCGTGTTTGTTTAATAAATAAACATTTTGATGCATAATTATATTTTATAATTAGGTGAATTCAATGTGTGGACTAGAGAAGCTGGTGCTGGTAGCCTGGCTATTTCAGTGGAGGGACCATCAAAAGCTGATATTGATTTCAAGGATCGTAAAGATGGCTCTTGCTATGTTTCTTATGTAGTTACAGAGCCAGGTATTTATTTAGAAGTGTTTATTTATTTTTAGTTTAAAACTTGAGTTTTTTAATAATATTAACAAAAAAGTCTTTCACAGTAAACCTTCAGGCTACATAATTTAAACACACATTCTCAAATGTCTGGTATGCTCTCTGGTTCCTTGCTAAAGTTATTTCTTTAATTTTTCCCCATAGTTTTTGCATTTTCAATCTCAGTAAATTTTTTCCCTCCTATTCTGAACTTGAAACCTTCAATGCCTCTGATTTTTCACTAGAAAGAGTTCAGAGGAATCTTGTCAAACTGATGTGGGTTGGGAGAAGTCTCCTGGTAATGATAGCATTTACCCTAGTTATTCTGAAAGTTTGTATCAGTAGTTAGTCTGCTTTGTGTCACATTAGTAATTATTTTACAGCTCGGAAGTTAGCCTGTTCCAATAAATCTTTACTGTTAAATCATCCAGTTACTTTTAACTCCTTTCTTTCTAAGATATTGAAGAAATACATTACCTTCTATTCTACTTCTCATCTAATCCAGTCAAAATTATGGATTCCACTATTGTTGAACAATAGAGGATATTCTTACTTATGTCACATACCTTTGAACAACTGCAGTGAAAACGTTTGGCCCAATTCAAGTGGTTTCTTGTGATATCGCTGAAGCTTTCGAAGCAGTTTGGCACAAAGGCCTGTTAATTGGCCTGGTTAGTCAAATGGATAGCATCTCTGCTCTCCAACCAACATGCTGTGGGTTTCGATTCTGTGGCATGCATGTTTGGGAATGTGTTTAGGTGTTAGATGATTGTCATTTCTTGATGTGTGTGATACCATCACTGTTACTTGAAGTCTGAAATATCTTGAAAAGGTTTGCATTTGTCTATATTCAGATCTGCAACTAGGTTGGCTTTCTCTCTAGTTACATGTAAATGTGATTCATCTCTATCCCCAACTTTGCAACTAATATTGGTTTGCCTGCTCTCTCTCTTTTACATATATTTTGGTGATCTTTTCTAGTTGGCTGCAGATCAAATCCACAGGTTTGCTGATTACATTGCATGGAATGGAATGACACTGCTTACTTTTTCTAGTTTGTCAAACCTTTCACTGCACCAATTATGAACTTCTAGAAACCATTTCTCGATGGATTCTGACTGCTTTAACTTCAGTACATGCAAAGCTTAATCCTGTCTTATCTCATAAAATAACCTTTTTCTTCCAATCTTACTTTTTTTGACACCATCCAAATTTCTGGACAAGATGATATTTCTTTTTGGAATAGCTGTCAGTCTTTCTTGGCATAAACATATATGTATTGCTTTCTCATTCCAAGAAATTAGGTTTTTATTTCTTTCACTTCAGGTATTACTTTACCTCTGAATATCTTTTAACACTAAAAAATCACATCTGTCCAAATGTTAAGCACTTATCATGTTTGCGGTGGGGCCCAGTGAGTGCCCCCTCAAAATTTTTGATTCAATACCAAGATGAGTAATTAAGCTAAATTGATCTGTCTCTCACCATTCACTGTTTCACATGGTAAATCTTATTGCTGCTGCTTGAACTTCCCACAGATATTTCCATAGTTCATCAAAATTGACATTGATAATTCCTTCACTTTTGTCTAAATCTGTTAAAATGTGCAGTGGATACTCAGCGTCTTGTATTTAAATTGAAACTCATCCAGTGTTGGTTTCTTCTGAACTTTCTGTCCATCCACAGTATGAAACAAGAAACTCTGGGCAAATATGTTAGAAATAATCTCAATAACATGACTAATAACAATTAACAGGCACTGCCTATAAATAGGCAGTAGCAAGTATCTTAGTGATATCCCTTATTGCTGGGGAGAGAGTATATGAGTATATGCATTCAAGTGGTTGTGTGATGATGGGCAGAAGTTGCAATCTGAGACTTAAAAACGAAGAATGACAATAAGAGTTAATCAGGCCAGCAAGACTAGTTTGGAAATGAAAAAAAAGTTCCTGTAATCAGTCTCATCATTCACCGTGTCACTCAGCAAGTTGAGTTGTTCACATCCAGTGGTGTCTTAAGATATACCAAGAATAGTATGATAAATCAATAACATAAAATAAATCTTTAATATGCAGCTAGAACCAGTTGATGTTAAAGGCAGATAAAAGGCAAGCAGGATCTTAAAATTCAATTGATGTACTAAAGTTGGTTAAATAACAACACAACCATTGGCTATGAGGAGGGGGGGGTGTATCTGAACATATGCATCACACAGTCTCGAAGTATAACACTAGACATTCACTGTTCATGTACCATACTTGTCCAGCAAAAAACAAGCAGTTAGGCATTCTGAAGGAACATTAGCTTTGGATATAGAAGACTTTAGAAAAGTATCATGGAGTGATGCGTCTCATTCCCTTTATTTCATGGGCAAGAGTATGGTGCCGGAGCTATATAAAGCTATGAACTCATCCTGATTGGTCACAGTAATGTGTGGCAGTGGAATAATCATCTGATTTATTTTTACCCCCTCTAGCTCCCCTATTAGACCTTTCCCAGTACAGTAGAGCAAGGACTGAATAATGCAGCCTATGGACTGCCTCCATTCACAATATTTCACTCAGATTATACTTCTTTGGGATGCAGTGGAAGCAGTGTGTCTGTGCTTTTGCTAGTAAATCTAATGGAACCGCAAGAATTATTTTCATATTTCATTGGCATAAAATACCTGATGGTTTTAGAACTTCAGAAAGTGAATGCCCTGATATATTGAGGCTGTTTGGAAGGTATACCATTCATGTCCAACAAAAATTAGCACCTATGGTATGGTGAACATAGGTATTGGGTACCAGAAGACTGAAGAAAAGGTCTTATGGAGTGATGAATTGCAGTACTGTCCATTAAACTATTAAACTGATATCTCTAAGAACCTGATCAGTGTGCAGCCTGATATCCTCTAGAGTCTTTTTAAAATTCCCATGAAACAAACTTGATAATTAGGCATAATCAGATTGAGGTGGCGTTTTTTTATTATTATTATTGTTATTATTAGTAGTATTACTTTTGAACATCTGTTTTCACCATTCATTGTGATTTGTCTATGCTGCCAATAATATCCAATGTGAAAATTAAAAGTTATTTAATTGGGATGGAGGTACTCTTATGTATCTAGTGGTGGACTACATGCTAATAGCTTGGCCTTTATCATTTTTATTTATTTGTTTCAATCTTGTTCATATTGTTTCCAGTCTAGTAGTATATTTGATGATATTTTCAAATTCAATACCAAATGTAGCATTTGGTATTGAATAGCTCACCTCCAAAAATTCAGGTAACTACTAACTTATTACTCTTTTTAATATATAAAATTCGGATGGACTTTCATTTGTGGTAATATACATCCACTAACAAGTTGTTAACTTGTAGCCTACCACTGGAGTGACATGGAAATACTTTTTAAAATTTTACAGTTGTATGTTTATGATTCTTATTCAAAAGATATTCAGCTAAAGTTTGTTAACAAGGTTGATTATATATTTTTTTCTGTCAGTTCCATCAATGTACTGCTGGAAAGGAAACTATAACATATATATACCATAATCTGTGCAGATATACACACATGCAATGTTTTTGTTTAAAAAAAAAACAAATTTTTAATTTCTTACCTCTGTGGAAGGGGAAAAGAAACTAGCAATTCTACATTTTTTACTTTACAGTTGAAGACAATTTTTGTATTCTCAGATGAATAGATGGTTTATTTAACAGAGCAAGAGGGATGGGGACAAATCGTTTCATGATGTATACAAGGCAGGACATGAGAAATTGTTGAATGAATGCTTCTTATTTGTGCATTTGTGTATATATTCTTAGTACTGGAATGAAAATTATCCTATATAGTGACCTCCCCCCCCCCCACACACACACTCTTGCAGTTACTGCACAGATGCAAGCAAAATAAAGTTCTTTTTATGTAGTATACAGGCACAGTGAGTGTATACTGCATTTAGTGTAATTAGAGACAACTGAAATGAAAATGACTATATAGTGAAAAATGTCCTTTCCCCAACAGACACCATAATATGTAGTCACAAAGAAAACAAAGCAAATTTTATTGTAGCATTAAATATAGTTCTGCATGAGATGTAACTGGTGCGAGATAAAGCCTGGTGTGAATGTGTTGATATATAAACATAAAGGTAATTGAAAATTCTATAATAAGTTAAGTTTTAATAGCAAATACTTAACAACAGGTATAGTGAAAAATGCGAATTTCATCATCATCATCATCATCATCAAATTCCTGCCATGTACCCTCAAGGGGTGTACAGGATATGACAGTACTACATGAAAAAATTACATCATTACTAACTTCCTATCTACAATTTTCCTCCAAATCAGTCTGTTACTTGTCAAGACTCCAACATTATCAGATCTTATATTTCTATCGTCTAAGGCACTTTGTACCGTATCAATCCACCTATATCTTGGTCTTCCTCTGGGTCGTTTTCCTGCCAACCTAGCAGAGAACACTTGTTTTGCTAATCTTTCCTCTCCCATTCTATTTAAGTGACCATACCATCTGAGATTAGCTCTGCTAACGCATTCCTGGATGCTGACAATGTCAAGTTCTATCCTAATATCCTCATTTTTAATATGATATTGCCATTGATGCCATCTGTTCACGCCTCTAATTTTTCTCAGGACTCTCATATCTGCGGTCTCTAGTCTTTGGTCAAGTGTTTTACTTCTGACCCAGCTCTTAGATCCATAAGTTAAAATTGGTTTGAACACAGTCTTGTATACAGCTAATTTAGTGTTCCGACTAATTTCTTTCTTATTCCATATGAATTTATTCAATTGACTTCCCACGATACCAGCTTTGCTGATTCTGTTGTCTATTTCTATATTTAGTTTACCATCTTCAGTAAAAATTGTGCCTAAGTAGCTGAAATGTTTTACTTGTTCCACAGGTTCTCCATTCACAACACAGTTGACATTTTCAATGATTCTGCCTATTTTCATTGTCTTTGTCTTTTTATTGCTTACCTTCATACCATATCTATTACAACAGCTATTCAATTTAGTCAGAGAATCTTGCAGACTTGTAGCGGATTTATTTAGAAGTATAACATCATCCGCATAAAGCAAAGAGCTGACATTAACATCTCCAATTTTGATATCAGGTTTAATACCACATTCCTTCATAATGTGATCCATATAGATAATGAATAACAGAGGGGATAATGTACATCCTTGTCTCACACCAGATTTAACATTAAACCATCTTCCTGTACTTCCTTCAATTCTAACTGCTGACTCACAACTCAAATAAAGACTAAGTATTGCTTGATATAATGCCCCATTGACACCATATAACTGCAGCGTATTGAATAGCTTCTCTCTTGGCACCTTGTCATATGCCTTTTCCAAATCGACAAAACTTAAATACAGATCTTTGTTATATTCCCATGCTTTCTCGACTATTTGTCGTAAAGTGAAGATCTGATCCTGACAGCCTCTATTTGGCCTGAATCCAGCTTGTTCTTCACCAAGCTTTTCTTCCACAATTCTTCTCAACCGTTTCTCAAGTATACTTGCATAGATCTTGCCAGGAACACTCAGTAGGGAAATACCTCTGTAATTCTCACATTCAGTTTTATTTCCCTTTTTATATATGGGTACTATGAGAGCTCTACTCCAATCATCGGGAATTCATCCCTCTGTACAGGCTTTCTGAACTATGCAGTGCAGCCACTGTAAGACTTTTATACTACCATACTTCAGCATTTCTGGTCGAATATCATCTACTCCTGCTTCCTTTCCACATTTCAAGCTTCTGATGGCTTTTTCTACTTCAAGTATGGATATGTATGTATTCCTGACTGCAAGCCTGGTGAGTGTTTTTTTACTACTGTGCTGTCCTCACTGCTTGTTTCATTTAGCAGTTTTTCAAAGTAATCACTCCATACTTCAAGGATATTTTTTTCTCCCGTTTTCATGTTACCTTTATCATCTCTAACTCCTTTTATAGCACTCTTTCCTCCATTTCTAAGCTTCTTCAACAACCTCCAGAATATTTTGCCACCTTCTTGATATTTATTTTCTATATTCTTGCCAAAGTCGTCCCATGACTTTTGTTTAGCTAGTTTTACACACTGTTTAGCTTTCTTACATTTGTCTCTGTATTCTGTAAGAGTAAAAGCTGACTTATTTGCCAGGAACTTTTGATATGCTTTCTTCTTTTCCTTCACTGCCTCTTTAACTTTCTGTGTCCACCAGGGAGTTCTGATTTTTTTTATCCTTGCACACAACCTCACCACATGCCTCTCTGGCAGAATCAATCAATGTTTCCTTCAGAGTTTGCCACTGAATCTCCAAGGTTTGATTCCTGTTCTCAAACTCTTTCATTTTCTTTTCAATAATATTTCTGTATTTTAGTCTACAGTTCACATCTGAGAGCTGCTCAACTTTTATTCGCTTTAAAACTTTCTTACATGTTATTCTTTTCAATATGAAATTCAATTTTATCCTGCTCAAGACTAAATAGTGATCACTTCCAATTTCAAAATATATGTACATTCTGGTGTCCTGCACCAGGGAGAAAACATCACTATCAACAATAACATAGTCAATGAGACTTTTCTTATTCCTAGCCTCTTCCTCCATGTGAATTTGTGCACATTTTTATGTTGGAACATGGTGTTAGTAATAACCAGTCCATGTCCTGAGCAGAAATCCAACAGATATTTGCCATTATTATTAGCTTTGCTCTTTTCTCCAAATTTTCCCAAAATATTTTTGTATGTCTCACAATCATTTCCTACTCTACTATTTATATCCCCAACAAGGACCAACTTTTCCTTTTTCATTGTGTCAGTTGCTTTTTCTAAAGCATCAAAAAATTCCTCCACTTCTACTTTAGTAGAACCTTCTGTGGGACCATAGGCACAAATAAGTCTCATTGTCCAGTTCCCCATTCTCATATTTGCCCACATTACTCTACTTGAGACTGACTGCCATTCAAGAAGATTAGCCTCGTATTTTGTGTTGAATACTATGGCTACTCCTTCTTTTCCTTGATTGTCATTGCCTGAATATAACATTTTGTATTTATTGCTCAGAAAGATCTCACCAGTTTTGGTCTTTTTTGTTTCAGTCACCCCTATTATGTCGATCTGGTACTTATCTAATTCCTCAGCTAGCTCCATTTCTTTGCCATTCAGGCTTCTTACGTTGATAGTACCGATCTTTAACTCTGGTGATGTTGAGTTGGGGTTTGTTTTCAGATTTGTTCCAGTAGCTGACTTTTCGCTGTTCGCCCTGGTTCCCTGGCGAGAACAACGAATTTCATTAAATAATAAATTAAATAATAAATAATGCGAATTTCATTAAATAACTAAGTTTATTTGAATACTAGGTAAATGTGTAAAAATATTACTGAATATTATTAATTTCTAAATAATTCATCAGTATGTCACATTTATTTGTTAATAAGTTTTAAAAGAGGTAAACCGTGAGTAGACATAACTATACATAAATAACGGAAAAACTCACGTAGAAATATTATTTAATAGTATAATTTTCGCCTGTGTGTCACAGGCATCTTCAGTACAATTAAGCACAAAATTAAACACTAACTGACAATTCCAAAAAGCGCCACCTAAGTAGCTGGTGTAAGATAACTAAAAAGGTCAATAACTTTCCTTTAAAAAAAAAAAAAAAAAAAAAAAAAAATTAATACAATAAAAAGTTAGGAAAGATTAGCTGATTTGTAAAGTACTATCTCCCATAAAGGGGATAGACGTAAGCCGTCGGATCTGTTTAAGTTAGGAGAATGAAGTAGAGTTTCACATGTTTATTTATAAAGGCGTTCCATGAAACTGACTTTTGTGAAGAACTCTTGTCTTTCTCCAATGAACTCTGTGTCTAGTGAAGATGGCATGTTCTGCAAGTCCAGACTTTTCAGGTTTAAAGTATTCAATATAAGATTGGTGTTCTTCTAGCCGAATGGAGGCAGATCTTCCCGTTTGTCCGAAATAACATAATCCACAAGAGCACGGAATCTGGTAGACACCTGGATGATTAAGATGTGGAAGCTTGTCCTTTGGAGAAGCGAGAAAGGTGGAGATTTTTCTAAACGGTCGAAAGGCAACAAAAATATTCAGTGGTTTTAAAATTTTTGCTATACGTTCACTGATGCCTTGTATATAAGGGATAGTAATGCGCGTTATTTCCTCTGTGTTTGAAGAGGGAGACATATTAAATCTACTCAAAGTTCTTTTAATGAAGCAATTCTTATAGCCATTAGATTGAAAGGAAGAAGTTATATATCGTATTTCTTTCTGTAAAAGATCGTCTGTAGAACAAAAGGAGTGGGCTGTTACGCTGTTATGCCGAATAAGGTGCCTATTATGGATTTTTTTCATAACATAGACAGGGGTATTCGATCCTTATCCCAAAAAACAGCCAACAGATTACGTTTTGAATGTGCACAAATTCTTTTTCATGCCAAGCCTCCTCGTCCTAATCTTTCTTACTCTGAATTTAAAGCATTGAAATCACTGAAGAATAACAATAATTTAATAATTACGAAAGCTGATAAGGGGAAGGCTGTAGTGATTCAAGATAGGAAGGAATATGAGAGAAAAATGTCTCTTTTACTTTGCGACTATTCAACTTATAGGCCTCTTACATCGGATCCTACCCGGAGTCAATTGAAGAGACTTAATTCTCTTATAGATAATGTATCTACATGGAATGAAGATCAAAAGAAAAAACTTAAAACCTTCTTCGGTCGTCCACCTAGATTGTATGGTCTTCCAAAAGTTCATAAACCAGGCATTCCGTTAAGACCAGTCGTAGATTGTATAGGTTGCCCCACTTACAAAATCTCAAAATTTTTATCTAATTTACTCTCCTCTTCAGCTAGAAGAACTGATACTTATATAAAAAATACTTTGGATTTCAAAAATAAAATTTCAGATCTTCATTTGGACGTTTCTGATATCGTGATCAGTTTAGATGTTGTTTCATTATTTACAAATGTGCCTCTTTCGGAAAGTATTGAATTACTACAACAGGAATTTCCTTCAGACATTGTAAACTTATTTGATTTTGTAATAAATTCTGGTTATTTTTCTTTTAAAAATAAGTTGTATCAACAAATTGAAGGAACAGCAATGGGTAATCCTCTCTCTCCTGCTATCTCCAATTTCTTTATGGAACATTTTGAACAACGTATCTTTGACAATATTTCTCCCAGACCTACTCATTGGTTCAGATATGTCGATGACATTTTTGCTGTATGGAATGGCTCTTCTGATGAACTTCAACAATTTCTCAATAAGTTAAATGCATTTCATCCTAGGATCAAGTTTACCCTAGAAGTAGAATCAAATAAGCAGTTAGCCTTTTTAGATCTTCTAATTGTTCGCCAACCAGATGGTAACCTACATTTCTCAGTTTATAGAAAGAAGACTCATACAGGCCATTATATCCATGCGGATATCTCATCACCATCCCAGTCAAAAGGCAGGAACTATTAAAACACTGGTTCACCGGGCCCACTCCTTTTGTTCTACAGACGATCTTTTACAGAAAGAAATACGATATATAACTTCTTCCTTTCTATCTAATGGCTATAAGAATTGCTTCATTAAAAGAACTTTGAGTAGATTTAATATGTCTCCCTCTTCAAACACAGAGGAAATAACGCGCATTACTATCCCTTATATACAAGGCATCAGTGAACGTATAGCAAAAGTTTTAAAACCACTGAATATTTTTGTTGCCTTTCGACCGTTTAGAAAAATCTCCACCTTTCTTGCTTCTCCAAAGGACAAGCTTCCACATCTTAATCATCCAGGTGTCTACCAGATTCCGTGCTCTTGTGGATTATGTTATTTCGGACAAACGGGAAGATCTGCCTCCATTCGGCTAGAAGAACACCAGTCTTATATTGAATACGTTAAACCTGAAAAGTCTGGACTTGCAGAACATGCCATCTTCACTAGACACAGAGTTCATTGAGAAAGACGAGTTCTTCACAAAAGTCAGTTTCTCATGGAACGCCTTTATAAAGAAGCATGTGAAACTCTACTTCATTCTCCTAACTTAAACAGATCCGACGGCTTACGTCTATCCCCTTTATGGGAGATAGTACTTTACAAATCAGCTAATCTTTCCTAACTTTTTATTGTATTAATTTTTTTTTTTTTTTTTTTTTTTAATTTTTTTTTTTTAGGAAAGTTATTGACCTTTTTAGTTATCTTACACCAGCTACTTATGTGGCGCTTTTTGGAATTGTCAGTTAGTGTTTAATTTTGTGCTTAATTGTACTGAAGATGCCTGTGACACACAGGCGAAAATTATACTATTAAATAATATTTCTACGTGAGTTTTTCCGTTATTTATGTATAGTTATTTGTTAATAAAGGTGCCAGTATGCCATACCATTGTATATGGTAACTAAAAAAAAAAAACACCAGCTACACACCTAGCATTTACATTGACTCTCACTATAGCAAACTTGTAGGAACCACAAAATGCTTTATTATAATGAGTTATTGTTATTTTGCTGTGTGATATAAGGAGTTACTGTACTTATACCATATACTCTGCAAAGGTTAAATTGGATAATCCAGGAGTCCTCTTGAGACTAAGCATAGAACTCTTTCAAACTACTTCAGGACTTCAATAAAAGGTTGTGAATCCACAGCTTGTTTTGGGCATTTCATCCAACTGTAAAGAAATGTTAAGATCCAGGCAAAAGACATGCTGATAATTATTTTGTTAGGAGTTGAAGAACTTGGGAGAACAAAGATCTGTTTGTAATAGTTTTGTCAGAAGGAGAGAGGGGGAAAACAACTTGGTTGTAAGATTTTTATATGAAAGAAAATTCTCTGTTATGTGTGATTCCACTGTATTGTATAATTACTTACATGATTACATTTTTCTCAGCAGGGAACAAGACTCATTTGCCTACTGAAGCTAGTTTTGAATCAAGAGCGCATTTTTTTTCTTTTCATCTGTGCCTCTTGTATGGATGAAACATTAGACTACCAGCGTGCTTCAATGATATATATATATATATATATATATATATATATATATATATATATATATATATATATATATAATGGGACATTCTGAAAGTAATTTGTTGTGGAGTAAGAGTGGCCTAAAAGTTTGGAAACATTGATGAAATCAGCAACAAAGGGAAGACAATGCTTTTCTTCAGAAAATGACTGAGAATGAAAGTTAGGTGCACATCATTGTGATCCCAAAATGAAAATTCAGTCTATTGGAATATTTTTACCCTATATCACTGAGAGTCAAAAAAGTTCAAACTCAACTTGTTGCTAGAAAATGCATGCTAATTGACTTTTTGGAGAGAACAGGTGTAATTCACCAGGACTGTGTAGTGAAAGGAATGACAATAAATTTCCAAATCTCTGTGAAGCTGTAAAGTTAAAACAATGAATTAATTCTGTTCAGTGGTATTAAATTCAATGACCAGCACATCTCTGATCAAATGTCATCAAATTCCTGACATGTACTCTCAGGGTTGACAGGATATTGTGATAGTACTACATGACAAACTTAGATGGTTACTAACTTCCTATTGACAATTTTCCTCCATATTAATCTATTTGTCATGACTAGTATTTATCAGATCTTATTTGATTACCAGAATATTTCTAGTACTTTGATCATCCAAAAAGCTGAAAAAAAAATGCTTCCAATCTGGTGAATAAGATGTTTTTACTTATTCCAAGAGATGATATAATGTTTTAAATGCTAGAAGTAGTAATATTGTTTGCGAAGTATTTTTTGCAGTACACACACAAATGTTTTAATAAATCTGAAATGCATATGAGGTCAAAATATGAACTCATTAATATTTACTTTAATATTACTTTGGCTTATATTTATAAAAGTAGAAATATATAAAAACAGTTATTGTACTTGTGGAAGATTATTTTTTATTAATTTTATTTTTATGCACTTTTTAGGAGATTACCGTGTAGGCATTAAATTCAATGACCAGCACATCCCTGATAGCCCATATAATGTATATATTCTACCACAGATGGGAGATACATCAAAGATTGAACTTGGAATTGTTCCTGAAGTAGGTTTACAAGTAAACAAACCAGTTGCATTTCCAATTCACATGAATGGAGCTAGAGGCAATCTAGATGGCAAAGTTGTAGCCCCATCAGGTGCTGAAGATGACTGTTTTATTGCTCCAATGGATGATGGTATGGTATATTTTAATAGTGAAAGTTTTAAATATGAAGTGTTTTTAGAATTTATGACTGTTGTAATTATCTGTATATTATTTTTCAAATCCAGTGAATCATTAACATGGATGCAGATATTGACTATACAATTGACTCATGCTATAGCAAACTCATAGGAACTATCGGGAATAGTTTGTTATAGGAGCTAACTCCTTTAGCGGTGTACCAGTGGGACTTTGGTCAGGAATTTTCAGTAGCTTGTTATAGTAAATAACTTTGATATAATGATGTTTGCTAGATTGAGAGTTGACTGTATGATGATGATGCAGATACTATCCAAACAATTTATAAGAACTTTACCTCCTTAAGATACAAGATCCATTGATATCATCTGCAAATAGAATGCAACATTCTATTTGCAGAAGATTTCATCTCATTAATCCATTTCTGCTATATAACTTTATCTTTCTTTATTTTTTTTTTTGAGGTTAAGAAATGTGTTATTGTGGTATTTTTTTCAGCATATTTCAGGTGTTTTCTACAAAATTAGAAATATAAATGGCCAGTATAGTCCATTAACCTTCAGTGGCTGGCCAGTTGGAAACTACACTAGCTATTGATTAGGACTGTGATAATGAATTGATACGCATGCCAAAAGTAGAATTCAAAGGCAATTTGTTGTGCCACTGAAATACATAAAGAACATAAAATTTGAAAATGTAAACTTATTCTCTATCCAAAATAAACTTCTGTTTTGAAAGAAGAAACAATGTCATATTGTGAGTGTGTGTACTTTAAACAAAGATTTTGAACTAATACAGACAAATCCCAGTTTCACCTAATCTAATAGACAAGCTTAGGTGTTGTATGTTATTATTATTAACATCTGACCTCCATGGAATTGGTGACTCATCATGCGAGGTACACACTATTGCAAACAATGCTCATTCAACTGTGCTTTAAACTGATTCAATGTGCCTACATTCACAACACACTCAGGCAATGCATTCCACTCACCAACCACTCCCCATGCAAAGAACCTTCTCCTCATTCCTCTACTCACACCCTCCTTATATAGTTTCCAGTGATGTCCTCTTGTTCTATCCCCCCTTTCCCAATCTATAAAAAATCTCTTCAATGTCAATCTGATATCAACCCCAATTATCTCATGTCTCAATCATGTCTCCCCCCCTTCCTCTTATTCATGAGGCTTTGCAATCTACACTCTCTCAATCTGTCCACATTGTTATTTATAACTTATTGACATATATATATAAAATGTTACTTATAATTTATTTTAACAGTAATTCTTGTAGATAAGCTTATACATTGGTAATACATAACTGTCAGATTTTTGGGAAAGACAATGTATACAGAATATTAATTAAAAACTTTAATTAATACTACCTTGTTGTCTGCACTCCATGGCTTCAGAAACCAAATGCTACCATCACTGCTGGTAGGCCTAAGCAGTTATACCGCATGAAATGGGAGGCACTGGAAAATGAGGCTGTGAGGAAGAATTTTGCAGATGGCATTTCCTCCAGGTTCAAAGAGATGCCCAAGCATACTGCAGATGTTGAAGAGGAGTTGGGAGCTGTTCAGAACAGCTGTCACCGCCTCTGCACTCTCATGCTATGGCAGAAAGAAGCTCGCTGTGGTGACCGGCAGTGAGAAAAGGACACCTTGGTGGAATCAAGAGGTCCAAAAAGCTGTCTGGGCAAAAAAGGAGGCCTACCTAACATGGCTTAGGGTCAGGTCACCTGAGATGCGTTTCCGGTAAGCTGAAAGCTGCTGCTGAGGCAGCAAAGCACAAGGCTTGGGAATTCTTTGGAGAAAGATTAGATTCATCCTATGCAAATGCAAACAAAGTATTCTGGCAGACCATCTGCCACCTTTGAGTGAGGAAATCATGGACAGCAAGGGCAATTAAGGCCTCTGATGGTGCACTGTTAACAACCGAGAAGGATATCCTCCACAGATGGAGGGAATACTTTGAGAGCCTTCTTAACCCAGGTGGTCCCGCAGTTGTGGATATCCAAGAGGTGCAGATCGGGGTGATGACTAGTCTCACAGCAGAAGAGGTCCATTTAGCAATAAAATCGATAAAATTGGGCAAGGCTGCTGGTGATGATGAAATTTGGCCTGAAATGCCTTAAATCGAGACGGTGTTCTTTGGCTGACTTGAGTGTGTCAGGCTGCTTGGATATCTGGGCAAGCACCAAAGCAATGGCAGACAGACATAATAATACCGGTCTTCAAGAAGGGAGACCAGAGAGATTGCAGCAACTGTCATGGCATCTCTCTGCTCAGCCTGCCTGGGAAAGTATATGCTAGGTACTTGGAAAGAAGGTGCAGGAGCATAGTTGAGTCAAAGTTACAGGAAGAACAATGTGGATTTCGTCCTGCTAGAAGCACAACTGACCAAATCTTCACTTTAAGGCCAGTCTTTGAGAAATCTTGGGAATATGCCAAGAATGTCTACACATTTTGTGGACTTGGAGAAGGCATATGACCGGGTCCCTTGGGATAAGCTTTGACAAGTACAGGAGTATGGAGTGGATGGCCAACTATTAGCTGCCATCATGTCCCTATATGAATGCCCAGAGTTTTGTGTCAGGGTAAACAGCACAAAGTCTGAACCTTTCACAGTCTCCATTGGCCTCCACCAAGGGCGTGTTCTGTCGCCCCTCCTTTTCATAATATTTATGGACTGGATTGATAGGCACAGCCGAGGCAGTGAGTATGTCAGAATTGGAAGATGTAGCATTGAACATCTGCTTTTTGCACATGACCTAGTTCTGCTTAGCTCTTCCACAGATGACCTCCAGCAGACCCTGGATAGGTTTATAGCTGTTTGTGCAGAAGCCAGAATGAAGATCAGTGTTCCTAAACTGAAACATTTGTGGTCTCAAGAAGACGATCATCCCAGTGCACTCTACATGTGAGTGGAGTCCCACTGAGGCAGGTGGAGAAGTTTAAACACCTTGGGTCCATATTCACGAGTGATGGAAAGTGGGACGTAGAGCTAGATACTCAGATTGGCTCAGCAAGCGCAATATTGCGGGAGCTTGGCCGTTCGGTAGTATTGAAGCGGGAGTTAAGCCAGAAGGCAAAGCTGGCTATCTTTAATACAGTCTATGTCCCCATCCTCACCTATAGTCATGAGAGTTGGGTAATGACTGAAAGAATGCAGACACGAATCCAAGCGGCTGAAATAAGGGTCCTTCGAGGGGTTGCGGGGCTGACAAGACTCTGCAGAGTCAGAAGCTCTGCAATTTGGGAAACCCTCAATACTCAACCGCTGCTTCTCTGTGTTGATCTCTCAACATGGGTACCTGGTCAGAATGCCGCAAGAGAGGCCCCCCCCCCCCCAACAAGCCCTCTTTGCCAAGCCAGGTGGAAGGCCAAGGACTCACTGGATAGATTATATCCAAAACCTTGGGTGGATACGTTTGGGAGTCCCACCAGAACACCTGAGCTTGGTGGCAGAGGATCGTGACCATTGGAAGTTCTTGCAGGTGCTGCCCCCAGAACCCAATTAGGAAAGGTGGGCCTTGAAGATGAATGAATGAATGGATTATACTTCCTATATTTCGGTAATGTTACAGGGTTCACAAAATAATATGTGCATGCAGGCACTAACACTAAACAAATATGGCTGAAGAAGACAACTGAAGTTAGTCCTAAAAGTGCCCCCTAGTGGGCTAAATTGGGTTGTCTTGACTGTTGGATTGATGTTCATAGAATGCAAGCTTCCCATATTTGGGGCAGTCTCATACATCCAAATTTGTTGAGGTTTGGGGAGTTTTTTCGAGCTAAGGCTGATTCCAGGAATAATCTCTCATGTTTATACTTGCTGCAGTGTAGTAAAGTGGCTTTCTTCCAGTGTATTTTGTGGTGGGTGTCCAAAGCATGGTCAGCAAGTCCTGAGTGGCTGTATTGGTGGAACCAGATATAGTCCTTATGTTCAGATGTCTTGATATTAGCTGTCCTGCCTGTTTTGTCATAATAGGACAGCTTTTAACTGCAAGGGACCTGGTATACTCTAGGTAGGTCTAGGGGAAGTGGCTGGTCTTTGGTGGAGCGGATAAGAGATGCCAATTTTTTTATATGGTTTTGTAGCAAGTTGTCAGGTCATATTTTTTTAGGATTTTTGTTAGTTTTTCAGAAGCACCTGAGATATAAGGAAAGATGATAAATTTAGAGTAATCTGTTATGAAGGGGTGGAGTTTTTTTTTTCATCCATATTTGCTTAGTGTTAGTGCCTGAGTGCACATATCATTATTTTATGATCCCTGAAGATGGTAATGTAACATTACCGAAATATGAGAAGTATTAATTAAAGTTTTTCATTGTTCTTTCCCTAAAATCTGACAGTTATGTATTCCAATGTACAAGTTTATCTACAAGAATTACAATAAGCCACAGAGATTCCATCGCATGCAAGGCCCGTCAATACAGCAAGTTAAAACTGAAAATCTCTAGACAACTAAATCGATTAGCTTTTCTAAAACGCTTCCAGGATAATAATGGGATCCCTAACTGTGTAAAATTAACATCAATTCAGATCACCTAAAGCTCTCCTCATATATAGATGCACTAGCTTCGCTCTATTACGGGAACAGATTGCTGCCACCTGCATTCTCTTCGCCAACACCAATGAGGTTATTCGTGTGCTAGAAGAAGAGCTTGCTGCCATGCTCAACGACAACCTTTGGATGATCCTTTCCAACGTCTTGAATGCTTCAGCAGAAAAAGAATTCCAAAAAATACGATATTGGCACATCAAAAGATTTGAAAGTTTAAAAAAGAATGCAGCTTGCAAACTTTTAACTACCGCTCAACACAATAATAAACTTGTCATCCCTTATTCTGAAGCAATTGCCTCACTAGGCCAAAACTTTGCCATAGCACTGAAAAAATCTCTTCTGAAGAAATGATACAGGTAGAACGTGGTATCTGCAACCTTCCCAACCATATTGCCAACAATATCAGACTGGATATAACTGGTGTTCTTACTCAAGCTAAACCACCAAAAAGCAACCTATCCAAAGAGGAATTCAAAGCTCTGCAGGAGATTAAAAAAAAAAAAAAAAAAACAGTATAATAATAATTACTAAAGTGGAAATGCCAGTGTATTTCTAAACCAAACTGACTACACAGGTAAGTTTATCTCTTTACTGTTAGATCGGTCTACCTACCTCCCTGTAGAATATGATCCCACCAGTTTCCAAATCAGGTTTTACTTTCACAGGCCAAGAAGTAACTTTCTTAAGGACCAAAACCTTTTAACTCCAGAATCCCCCGAATATATGGACTACCAAATATCCATAAACAGAATGTGCCATTTATTTTCCCGCATACAATTTAGCCAAAGTGCACACACAAATATACTGGCAACACACCTTCACACACAAAAAAATTCAGCCCACTTTTAAAGCCAGTATACGTGTAGAAAACCTCTCACACCAACACACTAACATAATGATCAGTTTTGATGTCTCCTCCTTATTCACCAATGTCACACTCAAAGATACCTTAGACCTCATCCAAGCCAAATTTCTTCCCAGTATCTCAGCCTTATTTCAGTTCACCATGAATTCAGGCTGTTTCGTTTGGCAAGGAAAATTCTACAAACAAATAGAGGGGGACAGCCATGGGTTCTCCACCATTTGCCAACTTTTTTATGGAGACCTTTGAAGAAAAATCCTTAAACTTGGGCCCCACATAAACCCACTGTTTGGCTACGTTACATAGATGATGTGTTCACTATTTGGCCACATGGCTTGGATACACTTCACAACTTCTTAACACAGCTAAACAATCAACATCCTCAGGATCCAATTTACCTTGGAAAAGAAAAACAATAACAATCCCCCTTTTCTGGACACTCTGATTACACGCCAGCCTGATGGATCCTTAACTTTCTCTGTTTACAGAAAACCTACACATACAGATAGATACATTCACCAGCAATCATCCCCCCCCCACACACACACACCACATACAATATGGGATTATAAAAACCCTATATAACAGGACAGAATTAATCAGTTCTTCAGATAGCCCTAATCTTCCTTTCCTAGACATTCTGATTACATGCCAGCCTGATGGATCCTTGGCTTTTTCTGTTTACAGAAAATCTACACATACAGGTAGATACATTCACCAGCAACCCCCTCCCCTACACACACACACACACACACACACACACACACACACACACACACACACACACACACACACACAATATGGGATTATAAAAACCCTATATAACAGGACAAAATTAATCAGTTCAGATAGCAATGCCCTAAGCAAAGATCTTGCATATTTTCCAGTATTACCACCCCCCCCATCTTTTTGCAGAAAGCAGAGCATATAACGTACATCTTTAAAAATTAATTTAAAATGTGAAAAATGTGCGACCTGAATTTCGAACTGTCATTTAGCAAAATTATATTCCAACTGCAGAATTTCTTGAATTTTAATTTATTTTCAGAGGTCCTAAAAAAAAAAAAAAAAAAAAAAAAAAACTCCCCAAACCTCAACAAATTTGGATGCATGAGACTGCCCCAAATATGAGAAGCTTGCATTCTAAGAACATCAGCCCAACAGCCAAGACAATTAGGCCACTAGGGGGCATCTTTAGGACTCTAGGACCAACTTCAGTTGTTTTCTTCAGTCAAACTGAGAGGAGACCTCCATATAACCTTTAAAGGAATGCAGAGAAAACCGACCAGGGTTTCTGACCTAATGTCCAATCCTCACCTTTTCATGGTGAACCCTGTTGCGTATCTCCCTGGACACTGAACGAATGAGGATGGGCTAGCAATTTCGAATTTAGCTGAGGAAATTGTATTCTTATTGGCTTAAACCAATATAGAAAATGATGGTACAACATGACAAAATTTCATGCTGGCTGGGGCGTTGCCCAGTTAAACAAGGCCCCCGTTGTTTTCGCTAGGGAACGGGCGAACAGTGAAAAGTCAGCTACTGGCACAAATCTGAAAGCACACCCCAACTCAACATCACCAGAGTTAAAGATTGGTACTATCAACATAAGAAGCCTGAATGGCAAAGAAATGGAGTTAGCTGAGGAATTAGATAAGTACCAGATCGACATAATAGGGGTGACTGAAACAAAAAAGACAAAAACTGGTGAGATCTTTCTGCACAATAAATACAAAATGTTATATTCAGGAAATGACAATCAAGGAAAAGAAGGAGTAGCCATAGTATTCACCACAAAATACGAGGCTAATCTTCTTCAATGGCAGGCAGTTACAAGTAGAGTGATGTGGGCAAATACCAGAATGGCAAATTGGACAATGAGACTTATTTATGTCTATGGTCCCACAGAAGGTTCTACTAAGGTAGAAGTGGAGGAATTTTTTGAGGCTTTAGAAAACGCAACTGACACAATCAAAAAGGAAAAGTTGGTCCTTGTTGGGGATCTAAATAGCAGAGTAGGAAATGATTGTCAGACATACAAATATATTTTGGGAAAATTTGAAGAAAAGAGCAAAGCCAATAATAATGGCAAATATCTGTTGGATTTCTGCTCAGGACATGGACTGGTTATTACTAACACCATGTTCCAACATAAAAATGTGCACAAATTCACATGGAGAGAAGAGGCAAGGAATAAGAAAAGTCTCATTGACTATGTTATTGTTCATAGTGATGTTTTCTCCCTGGTGCAGGACACCAGAGTGTACAGAGGATTTGAAATTGGAAGCGATCCTATTTAGTCTTGAGCAGGATAAAATTGAATTTCGTATTGAAAAGAATAACATGTAAGAAAGTTTTAAAGTGAATAAAAGTTGAGCAGCTCTCAGATGTGAACTGTAGACTAAAATACACAAAGATTATTGAAGAAAAAATGAGAGTTTGAGAACAGGAACCAAAACTTGGAGATTCAGTGGCAAGCCTTGAAGAAAACCCTGATTGATTCAGCCAGAGAGGCATGTGGTGAGGTTGTCTGCAAGGATAGAAAAATAAGAACTCCATGATGGACACAGGAAGTAAAAGAGGCAGTGAAGGAAAAGAAGAAAGCATATCAAAAGTTCCTGGGAAATAAGTCAGCTTTTACTCTTACAGAATACAGAGACAAATGTAAGAAAGCTAAACACTGTGTAAAACTGGCTAAACAAAAATCATGGGAGGACTTTGGCAAGAACATAGAAAATAAATATCAAGAAGTGGTAAGATATTCTGGAGGTTGTTGAAGAAGCTTAGAAATGGAGGAAAGAGTGCTGTAAAAGGAGTTAGAGGTGATAAAGTTTACATGAAAACAGGAGAAAAAGATATCCTTGAAGTATGGAGTAATTACTTCAAAAAATTGCTAAATGAAACAAGCAGTGATAGCACAGTGGTAAAAAACACTCAACAGGCATACACTCAGGAATACATATCCATACTTCAAGTAGAAAAAGCCATCAAAGGGTTGAAATGTGGGAAGGCAGCAGGAGTAGATGATATTCAACCAGAAATGCTGAAGTATGGTGGTATAAAAGTCTTGCAGTGGCTGCACTACATAGTACAGAAAGCTTCTACAGAGGGACGAATTCCCGATGATTGGAGTAGAGCTCTAATAGTACTCATATATTAAAAGGGAAATAAAACTGAATGTGAGAATTACAGAGGTATTTTCCTACTGAGTGTTCCTGGCAAGATCTATGCAAGTATACTTGAGAAATGGTTGAGAAGAATTGTGAAAGAAAAGCTTGGTGAAGAACAAGCTGGATTCAGGCCAAATAGATGCTGTCAGGATCAGATCTTCACTTTACGACAAATTGTTGAGAAAGCATGAGAATATAACAAAGATCTGTATTTAAGTTTTGTCGATCTGGAAAAGGAATATGACAAGGTGCCAAGAGAGAGAAGCTATTCAATACGTTACAGTTATATGGTGTCAATGGGGCATTATATACAAGCAATACTTAGTCTTTATTTGAGTTGTTAGTCAGCAGTTAGAATTGAAGGAAGTACAGGAAGATGGTTTAATGTTAAATCTGGTGTGAGAGAAGGATGTACATTATCCCCTCTGTTATTCATTATCTATATGGATCACATTATGAAGGAAAGTGGTATTAAACATGATATCAGAATTGTTAATGTCAGCTCTTTGCTTTATGCGGACGATGTTATACTTCTACATAAATCCGCTACAAGCTTGCAAGAGTCCATGACTAAATTGAATAACTGTTGTAATAGATATGGTATGAAGGTCAGCATTAAAAAGACAAAGAATGAAAATAGGAAGAATTGTTGAAAATGTCAACTGTGTTGTGAATGGGGAACCTGTGGAACAAGTAAAACATTTCAGCTACTTAGGCACGATTTTTACTGAAGATGGTAAATTAAATATAGAAATAGACAACAGAATCAGCAAAGCTGGTATGGTAGGAAGTCAATTGAATAAATTCATATGGAATAAGAGAGAAATTAGTCTGAACACTAAATTAGCTGTATACAAGACAGTGCTCAAACCAGTTTTAACTTATGGATCTGAGAGCTGGGTCAGAAGTAAAACACTTGACCAAAGACTAGAGACCGCAGATATGAGAGTCCTGAGAAAAATTAGAGGCATGAACAGATGGCATCAATGGCAATATCATATTAAAAACGAAGATATTAAGAAAGAACTTAACATTGTCGGCATCCAGGAATACATTAGCAGAGCTAATCTCAGGTGGTATGGTCCCTTAAATAGAATGAGCAAAGAAAGATTAGCAAAACAAGTGTTCTCTGCCAGGTTGGCAGGAAAACGACCCAGAGGAAGACCAAGATATAGGTGGATTGATACGGTACAATGTGCCTTAGACGATAGAAATATAAGATCCGATAATGATAATATTGGAGCCTTGACAAGTAATAGACTGATTTGGAGTAAAATTGTGGATAGGAAGTTAGTAATGATGTAAATTTTTCATGTAGTACTATCATATCCTGTACACCCCTTGAGGATACATGTCAGGAATTTGATGATGATATTTGTTTAGTGTTAGTGCCTATGTGCACATCATTATTTTGTGATCACTGAAGATGGTAATGTAACATTACCAAAATATAGGAAGTATTAATTAAAGTTTTTAATTAATACTCTAGTATACGTTGTATTCCCCTAAAATCTGACAGTTTTATTTTAACAGTATTACAACACTAAACAAACTAAATTATAAAAGGATGAAAACTGGCTTATATCAGAGTTAGCAATGGCTATGAAGCATTCTTCTTTTCATTTATTCAGTTAGGAGAATGCTTCATAGCATTCGCCTAACCTGAATAAGTATGGGTGCATCAATTTGCCAAAAATTTTGAGACTGTTATATTAAGATCCACTCCTACCCAACTGTAGAGTGGGTCTTAAGATCCACTTTTTTTTTAACAACAATAAAGGGTGACAAATTAGGACTTTAGATCCTTCATTTATTACAATTCGAATTGTTTCACTTACTTATTGTTGCATGTAATCTAAAACATGCTCTGAAGATGCTGGTTTCAAATCCAGAAAAATATAAGCCAGTTGATAAACATATTTTATTATTATTATTATTAAACAAGACTTCATGGAGTCAAAGACTCATCTAGGAGGTCCTTTTATCTCACACACATCTCATCATACCGTGTCTTAAACACATTCAAACTCCTTGCAGACACCACACTCTCAGGCAAGGCATTCCAATCATTCACAACTCTGCACAAAAAAAACCTGCCTCTCACTCCCCTACTCACACCCTCTTTATACAGTTTCCAGGGATGACCTCTGGTTCTCCCCTGATCTCCCACTATTCTCTGTAGAACTTCTCCACCATTGATCCTATAACAACCCCTTACCAACTTGTAGGTCTCTATCATATCTCCCCTCTTCCTTCTCTCCACTAGACTCTGCAAATTACATCTTTTCAATCTTTCCTCATACTCGACATTCCAGAGGTCAGAAACTACCTTAGACAGTCACCTTTGGACCCTTTCCAACATCCCTTCATCTTTCTGAAAACCAGGTGACCAAATCTGGGCACAATAGTCCATGTGTGGCCTAATCAAAGCCTTATACAATGGAACAAGAATCTCCCTACTTCTACACGTCAGTGTCCTCCGCATCATTTCCAGAAGTCTTTGTGTTGTCTTCACAATTTTGGCGATGTGTCCCCTAAATTTTAGATCCTTATCCACTATCACCCCCAGATCTCTTATTTCCTCTACTTCCAACAATATATTCTCACCAAGCATAAATTCTGCATCCCATCTTTGATTTCCAAATTTTAAAACCTTACATTTTGCAACATTGAACTCGCATCCCCATTTGCTTGCCCAATCACTCAATTTATTCAAGTCTTCTTGCAAGGACACAACATCTTCACTACTCTTTATGGTTCGTCCCAACTTTGCATCATCTGCAAACAACTGAATATCTCCATCCAAATCTTCGCCAATATCATTAATATACAAGTTAAATAGTAATGGCCCTAAAACAGATCCCTGAGGCACTCCACTAGTGACTTTCCTTTTCCTGGATATTGCACCCCCATACACAACTTGTTGATACCTATCAGATAGCCAGTCTCCAATCCAATGCACTAATCTAATATCCAACCCCATCTGCTCTAGTTTGACTGTCAACTTATCATGAGGTACTCTATCAAAAGCTTTTGCAAAATCCAAGTATATTACTGTGTATCGTTCTCCTCTGTCCAAGGAAGTAGTCACTTTATTGTAATAAGTAAGTAGATTACTAAAACATGACCTCCCTTTAGCAAATCCATGCTGTCCATCAAAGATTATACCATTGTTGTCAACCCAACTCTGGATCCTAGTTCTCACAAGCTTCTCCAACAACTTAACCACAACACCTGACACACAGATAGGCCTATAGTTTGATGCTTGACTTCGATCACCTCCTTTATGAAGTGGCACAATCTTGCCCTCCTTCCACTCTTTAGGGACTTGACCAAGTGCAAGACTCGTATTAAAAAAATATGTCAAGGCAGGTGTCAACTCTCTGGCACATTCCTTCAGAATACGCGGTGATATATTATCAAGTGCCACAGCCTTATTTACATCTAGTTTACTCAACTCCCCAAACACCTCTTGCTCACTTTCAGTCAGTCTCTCCTCCCCATCATCAACTGCTCTTAATCTCTCCATGAAGTCACATTCACAAGATTGAAAGATCTTTATGAACTGCTCATTAAGTATCTCCACCACACATTCTTCAACAGTTGTCTTTATACCATTTCCTCCAATCAATGTCATCCTTCCATAATCATTCTTTCTTTTGCTGGCTACATATCGAAAGAACTCCCTAGGATTCTTTTTAGCTTCATTAGCTAACTGCTGTTCATACCTCTCTTTAGCTACTCTCACCAACCAAGTCACCTTCCTTGCCTGGTCTTTGTAGACCTCATGAAATTGGTTATTTTCACTTCTCTTATGCTGCCTCCACAATGCCCTTTTTCTCTGTATTGCATGCTTAATCTCTTTATTCATCCATCTCACACCTACCTTATTTAACCTTCTCACCCATGGTATACATTTAGACATTGCATCTACTAAATATTTTTTGAAAATCTCCCAAGCTGCATTGATCTCTTTTCCAGCTAACTCCTCATTCCATGCTACACCTGCAAGCTGTCTCCTGAGCTCTTCATAATCACCCCCCCTTGTAGTTCCACATATACCCTTTTTTCACAGGGGTCCTTGCACTGCTGGCAACCACCCAAGTAATCACCTCATGGTCACTTTCACCAATTGGTGGATGATTTGATACCTCATTGATAATTACATCCTCCGATGAGATGACCAAATCCAAGACCCTTAATCCTCTTGTGCCCTCTGATACATACTGTCTGAGGTAGTTATCCCTCCAAAACTCAAGAAACTAATTTTCTTTACTTCCAGTTGCTATCTCTTCATTCAATAAAAATTTACAAATTTTTATAATTTAGTTTGTTTAATGTTGTAAAACTGAATTTCATCTATTTCTAAACCAAAGAAAATAGCAAAATAAAAGGAGAATGAAAGAAGCTTAAGCAGCAGACACATTTACTTGATAATCTTGTAATGCTTATCAGTTGATGACTATGACTAGAGTTGGTGAAAGGAGATCAAACATAGTACTTTTTTAAGCCACTTTAGGCTTCTAGTAAGCAAGATAATCATCTCACATTGAGCAACAAAAGTCATCTGCCACTGAAAAGCTTTCCCAAACTCATGTTTGAGACTAAATGGAGTAAAACAGCACTGTGAAGGATTTAAAAACATTGTTTAATTCTTCCAATATTTTGTCTTTCACAGACATCTTCAGGAAGTACAATATGAACTTGTAACACACAAAAACTAAGTAAAACATATGGACAAAAGACTAGTTCTAACTAGGTAGGATGCCCTCTGTGGGTGCCTGCTGGGGGCTTTGGTTGTAAACTGGGATCTTAGAGCATTAATGTTCTCCATATTTCTGAAGTTTTAATCTTCTAAACTTCTTCAGATTAATCTAGTTAGCTGCAGATCCAAAAAAACAAAAGAAAAAAAGATGTCTTTCACTTTCTAAATTTGCTGTGATGATTTTCCCTTTGATTCTGTGTGTTAGTACCTAAAGCATAGTATACTAGACTTAATTGACCATAGTCATAATAGCATTATACACATTTCACAGGATGATGTATACTTTGCATTATGGGATATAAAGGCAATTAATGTGAAGTTATTGGCTTCTATATACAAGTAGCCCAGTCGTGAATGTATTTCACTTACAAATCTTGTTTGCTTACTTTTGGATGAAGGATTAAACAAGAATATAATTTCTTGGCAAGTTTAATTTAGTTTGCAACCAAATGAAGAAACTTTTCTACATGAGAATGAACTTTTGAATTAAAGGCTGTTGTACTTTGTGTTTTATTCTTAATTTTATGAATTCTTTCTGTGAGAAGCTGAAATGTCCGAAAGAATTGCCCAGAGCTTCGGGTTGAGTATTGCTGAGAGCTCAGATTGTAATGAGCTGAGGGCTGCATTACTAGCAGCGAGACTAGTACAAGTAACAGTGAACTAATGAACTTAACCTAAATGAACCTCGTTTAGGTTAAGATACCTAAATGAGGCACTCTTCATTTGGCCTCATGATCCACACACATTATATGCTTTCTTCCTTCACCTCAAATTTGAATATCCAAGAATTCAATTTATGATGGAAAAGGATAGTCTAGCCATCCTTAGACACCTTCATAACATACTTCCCTAATGGTAACCTCTCTTTCACAGTATACAAGAAACCCTCACATGGGCAGATACATTCACAGACTTTCACATCATCTCCCTCAACAATATCATATCATAAAAATTTGTTGATTTGGAAAAGGCATATGACAAGGTGCCAAGAGAGAAGCTATTCAATACGCTACAGTTATATGGTGTCAATGGTGCATTATATCAAGCAATACTTAGTCTTTATTTGAGTTGTAAGTCAGCAGTTAGAATTGAAAGAAGTACAGGAAGATGGTTTAATGTTAAATCTGGTGTGAGACAAGGATGTACATTATCTCCTCAGTATTCATTATCTATATGGATCACATTATGAAGGAAATTGGTATTATACATGATATCAGAATTGGAGATGTTAATGTCAGTTCTTTGCTTTATGCGGATGATATTATACTTCTAAATAAATCCACTACAAGCCTGCAAGATTCTCTGACTAAATTGAATAACTGTTGTAATAGATATGGTATGAAGGTCAGCAATAAAAAGACAAAGACAATGAAAATAGGCAGAATCATTGAAAATGTCAACTGTGTTGTGAATGGAGAACCTGTGGAACAAGTAAAACATTTCAGCTACTTAGGCATGATTTTTACTGAAGATGGTAAATTAAATATAGAAATAGACAACAGAATCAGCAAAGCTGGTATGGTGAGAAGTCAATTGAATACATTCATATGGAATAAGAGAGAAATTAGTCGGAACACTAAATTAGCTGTATACAAGACAGTGTTCAAACCAGTTTTAACTTATGGAGCTGGGTCAGAAGTAAAACACTTGACCAAAGACTAGAGACTGCAGATATGAGAGTCCTGAGAAAGATTAGAGGCATGAACAGATGGCATCAATGGCAATATCATATTAAAAACGAGGATATTAGGAAAGAACTTGACATTGTCAGCATCCAGGAATGCATTAGCAGTGCTAATCTCAGGTGGTATGGTCACTTAAACAGAATGGGCATGGAAAGATTAGCAAAACAAGTGTTCTCTGCCAGGTTGGCAGCAAAATGACCCAGAGGAAGACCAAGATATAGGTGGATTGATACCGTACAAAATGCCTTAGACGATAGAAATATAAGATCTGATAATGTTGGAGTCTTGACAAGTAACAGACTGATTTGGAGGAAAATTGTAGATAGGAAATTAATGATGATGTAATTTTTTTCATGTAGTACTATCATATCCTGTACACCCCTTGAGGGTACATGTCAGGAATTTGATGATGATGAAAAATTCTGACCAGCAGAACCTCCATTCTTTGTTCTGAATAGGGCCTCCCTTGCAGCAGAACTCATTCATATAATTATTATTTTTATTATTATTATTACAGGAGACTCCAGGGAGGCGCTAAACATCATGTCCACACAACTATACGACATTCTCACAGTATCTATCATACCTTGCCTTGAACTCACTCGCCATCATAGCACCCACAACAGACTCTGGCAGCTTATTCCACTCATTTACCACTCTAAAAAGTAAAGAACCCAGCTCTAACACCCTTGCTAACCACACTCTTGCCCAGCTTCCATAGGTGTCCCCTAGTTCTCCTACCATCAGTCCTGATCTCAAAAATATCCTCTGAATTAATCCTATAGAAAATCTTTAGCAATTTTAATGTCTCAATCATATCTCCTCCTTTTCCACCTATCAACTAATTTCTGCAACCCACAAATCTTCAACCTGTTCTCATAAGGTTCATTCCATAGACCTGCTATCATCTTGGTCACTTGCCTCTGGATCCTCTCCACCTCCTTCCTATCAAGAAGAAACCTAGGTGACCAAATCTGGGCATAGCAGTCGAGATGAGGTCTTATCAAGGCTCGGTACAGAGGTACAATAACTTGCTTGTCTCTGCTCATCAAAGTATTTTTCAATAACCAAGTGAGTTGATGAGCTGATTTAGCTACTTTTGCAATGCGCCCCCCCCCCCAAACTTCATCTCTCTATCCACCAACACTCCCAAGTCCCTGGCCTTATTAATTTCCTGGAGTACAGTTCCACCAATGTGGTATACTGCTGATAATCTTTTCACCCCAAAATGCATAACCTTACATTTTGTCACATTAAATTGACATCCATTCTCCTTAGCCCAGAATTCCAATCTATCCAAGTCGTCCTGCAAGATTTTGACATCTTCTGCATTCACTATTGCCCTACCCAACTTTGCATCATCAGCGAACAAATGAACTGTTCCTCTTAGATCCTTCCCTATATCATTAATGAACAAATTAAACAGCAGTGGTCCAAGAACAGAACCCTGAAGCACACCACTAGTCACAGGCAGTCTTTTGGACTCTACTCTTGAATAAACTACTCTCTGATATCTCTCCATCAACCACCCACCTATCCATCTCACCAACCCTATATCCATTCCCATATGTTGTAGTTTATGGATTAGAATTCCATGTGGTATCCTGCCAAATGCCTTAGCCAGGTCCAGCAGTATCACTGTAAACCCATTACCCTTATCCAGTTCAGCCATCACTGTGTTATAAAACTTGAGCAAGTAACTGAGGCATGATCTACCCTTCACAAAGCCATGCTGTCCCCTGTACACTATCTCATTTTCATCAATCTATTCCTGTATTTTTCCCTTGACTACTTTCTCCAAGACCTTGACAATGGCTCCTGATATACTGATCGGTCGGTAATTTGCAACAGTAGTCTTGGATCCTCCTTTATGCAGTGGAACTGTTTTCCCCTCTTTCCAGAACTTCAGGACTAAACCAGACCTGAGACTCAGATTAAACAACATGGTCAAGGGCACTGATAATTCTTTAGCCGCTTCACGTAAGACCCGTGCCGGTATACTGGCAACAGTTCCTACAGAAAAATAAAAATCAATCCCTCCCACAGTTCATGACCTTCTCAGTGCATTTGTTTATTATTTTTTTTTAATCCATGTAAACACAGTGTGACAATAACTATTGTATAATAGATGCAGGATCTTATTTAAAAATTAAGCTAATCTCTTCATGATATAAACTTGTTCTTTTGTTATTTCTTTAATCCAAATTTCAGCTTGCTAGTAGTGCTATTCTGGGAACACCTTCATGATGCCCATTACTTTGTAGATGGTACATACATTGCTTTGTGCAAAGCAAGAAGGCAATCTGCAGTATGTAGTTATGTTTGTAATTTCAGATATTTTGGTTATTGGATAAACTTCTGATAAAAGGGGATAAAGGTCATTTTAATAAATTAAAATTATTGTATAGCTATGTAACATGTGTGTGTGTATGTTATTTAAAGATCATTGGACTCTAAGATTTATTCCCAAAGAGAATTGTAAACCCATTACCCTTTTCCAGTTCAGCCATCACTGTGTTATAAAACTTGAGCAAGTAACTGAGGCATGATCTACCCTTCACAAAGCCATGCTGTCCCCTGTACACTATCTCATTTTCATCAATCTATTCCTGTATTTTTCCCTTGACTACTTTCTCCAAGACCTTGACAATGGCTCCTGATATACTGATCGGTCGGTAATTTGCAACAGTAGTCTTGGATCCTCCTTTATGCAGTGGAACTGTTTTCCCCTCTTTCCAGAACTTCAGGACTAAACCAGACCTGAGACTCAGATTAAACAACATGGTCAAGGGCACTGATAATTCTTTAGCCGCTTCACGTAAGACCCGTGCCGGTATACTGGCAACAGTTCCTACAGAAAAATAAAAATCAATCCCTCCCACAGTTCATGACCTTCTCAGTGCATTTGTTTATTATTTTTTTTTAATCCATGTAAACACAGTGTGACAATAACTATTGTATAATAGATGCAGGATCTTATTTAAAAATTAAGCTAATCTCTTCATGATATAAACTTGTTCTTTTGTTATTTCTTTAATCCAAATTTCAGCTTGCTAGTAGTGCTATTCTGGGAACACCTTCATGATGCCCATTACTTTGTAGATGGTACATACATTGCTTTGTGCAAAGCAAGAAGGCAATCTGCAGTATGTAGTTATGTTTGTAATTTCAGATATTTTGGTTATTGGATAAACTTCTGATAAAAGGGGATAAAGGTCATTTTAATAAATTAAAATTATTGTATAGCTATGTAACATGTGTGTGTGTATGTTATTTAAAGATCATTGGACTCTAAGATTTATTCCCAAAGAGAATTGTATTCATCAAATATGTTATTTATTTATTTATTTAAAGATCATTGGACTCTAAGATTTATTCC
Source organism: Typopeltis vanoorti (assembly GCF_054136105.1). Taxonomy (NCBI): domain Eukaryota; kingdom Metazoa; phylum Arthropoda; class Arachnida; order Uropygi; family Thelyphonidae; genus Typopeltis; species Typopeltis vanoorti. Next base: position 45,156,783 of record NC_143568.1, read on the forward strand.
CAAAGAGAATTGTATTCATCAAATATGTTATTTATTTATTTATTTAAAGATCAGTGGGCTCTAAGGTTTATTCCCAAAGAGAATGGTATTCATCAAATACATATTCGTTGTAATGGCATTCACATACCTCAAAGTCCATTCCGTATTAGAATTGGTCAGGATGATGCTGATCCTGCTGCTGTGCATGCATATGGCCAAGGCTTAAAAGAAGCTAAAACAGGTAAGTAAACACTCTTGTGTAAAATAAGATATGGTACTTTTAATTTTATATTTATGATACCCCCACAGTGAAATCTGTAATTCTTCTAGTATTCCAGTGCATACCATGGTAAATCACAAATGTTGCAAACGGTTTGCAGAAGTTGTGAATGAAAAAATATATATTAAAATTGGATTTAATTAAGTGTAGATTGAAGTTTTTAGAAAACCAAAAGAAGGCTGCTGCAAAGAATAGTGGTGAGAGACATGAATGGAAAGGAAAGTTAATGAGTTTGTACTTGATTTGTGAATGCATGTCGGTTAGATGCTGTTCATATTTCAATAAATTATTAATAAATTGATATTGCAGTTTAAAATGACTTTAGTAATGACAGATGTGTTGTTTTGCAACAATGCTACTTAAGATATTTATTAATTTATTATGGAATATGAAATATTAATGTTAAAATGGATTTCATATAATAGCATCGCTCTGAAATTTCGACCATTTACCAGATTCTTTGTAGGAATAGGAGAAGAGTTTTTTGCATTGTTTTATCATCTTGGCCAAAAATTATTGGGAGAAGGGAGAAGTGAAATAGTTTATTGTTTTGGCAGATAGAGAAATAGCTTGCTTACGTTGTCCTTCACCAGACAAAACATGAACTCGCATGACTAGAGAAATGATTGGTGTGTGTCACAGCAGGAGTGAGAATGAAAGAAAAAGTGAATGGGCAAAATATGTTGTTGGGTGCTGCTATACACTTTGGAGGTCCAGAGGAAGATTTAGATACCATGTATTGGCAGATAAGCAGGCGTGCATGCTGAGCATTTATCATGGGAAACTTCAACTATGTGGATATGGATTGGAAGGAGAAAATGCCATGTGACAAGATGAAAATGGAATTTATGCAGTTACTAAAAGATAATTACCTGAAACAGCAAGTGATTAGAGAGCCAGAGGCTTGAGAATATTGGATTTGTCAATAGCATCAAAAGATCTATCTATAACTACAGTTGCAACTCTACCTCCAGTCAGGAAACGTGACTGTGCAGGCTTGTTCTGTAAGTTTAGTCAACCTCTGGAACTCTGTTAAGAAAGAGGTTTATGTGAAACAACAAAGCTGGTGATTATGATGAACTTAGGTGACAGCTTAGATCAGTGCCATGGCATAAGAAGCTATGAGGAAAGAATGTCAGTAGAATGGAAAGTGGTCAGAGATTCGTTCAGAGAGTATTGAGCTGTATACCCAAAGTCAGGATGGTAAACCAAGTAGGGGTTAAATAAATGAATAAGTATTATAAAGCATGAGTTGCAAAAAAATAAAAATAAATGGAGGTGACAAATAATAATAAATAAAACATTGCAGGGAGAATATAAATAAAAAGGTGATCAGCATGCTTATAAACAATACACAGTTAGTCTAGATTGGTGACTTGCATGTCACCAATCTTCCTTACCATACAAGTCACTAGACTGGTGACTTGTATGGTAAGGAAAGCTAAATCAAATTATGAGAGAAAATGAGTAAGCAGGCCAAAGTAATTCCAGTAATTCCAGAAGAGTTTTTGTTTGTTTTTTTTGCTATGTAGCAAGTAACAGAAGTGGAAGAAATAGTTGAGCTACTAAGCGGTTACTTTATAAGGATATATCATCTAAGTAGACTTTGCAGTTACTGATGTGACAGAGGCTGATGTGAGAATTCAGGTAGGCAAACTAGAGGTAGTCAGCATAATGAAAAATATCAATGTAAATACAAAAGTGGGACTGGATGGCATATCAGCCTGTATGCTATGAGAATATTCAAGTGAACCTGCAGTGCCTCTTATGAAGTTGTTAATCTAAGTCTCAGATCTGGCAAGGTTCCGAGGGAATGGAAAGAGGGTTAGATAGTTCCCTTACATAAATGCGACTCCAAGACAGAAGTAATAAATTACAGACCAGTTGACATCTCAGGAATGGTGATTAAACTATTGTAAAAGTTGGTTAAAAGTAAAATTTAGGAATGAGTGGATAGAATATGAAAGCGGGTAGCATGGCTTTGTAAAAAGGTAGGTACTGCCTTAGTAATTTAGGTTAGCTTAGGTTAGAATATTTTATAATAAAGTGATAGTGGAATTGGATAAAGGAAATAGTTACACCATGATACGTCTGGATTTTACAAATGCATTTGACAGAATATTACATGACTGCATAAGTTGGAGCAAATGAGAATGGATAATGAAGTTGGTGGCATGGATGGGGGGGGGGGGGGCTAACAGATAGACATGAGAAAGTAGTATATGGTTGGGTAGAATCAAAAAGAACAAGGGTTAATAACGGAGTGTCTCAGGCTCTGTACTAGGGCTACTACTCTTTAATTTGTATGTTAATGATATAGAGGAATGATTTAAAGGAGATTATTTTATTCAGTTGTTTGTTGATGCAAAACTGTAGAGGGCAGTAATTGATAGTGGTGTAGATATCACGATTTAAGTGATTTTGCATTGTGGGTAAAGGATGGTGGGTGTCAATTTAATGCTGCAAAAAATAAGATTATGCACTTTGGAATGAAAAGATTACCTACTTTGTATCATATTGATGGCACTCTCTTGCAGGAAATTGATAAGGCTAGGGATTGGGAGGTAATGGTGTAAGGCATATTGCAAAAGTTGGCAAAAGAATTCAAAGGATTATTTGGATGTTGAAGAATACATTGACAAGTAAAGATGGGGAAGTTTATTGTTATTATTATTATACGGGCACCTTCATGGAGTCTTCTGACTCCATGAAGGTGCTCCAAACAGACAAATCTAGTCCTCACATCCCTACTAACCTCACCTTTATTCAACTTCAAATGATTACCCATTGTTCTGTCCCTCTAGCCAAGTGTTGAAATATTTCCCCTGCATCTGTCCTATAAAATCCTTTAAGCAACTTAAATGTTTATCATATCCCATCTTTTCTCTTATCAACCAACTTCTGCAACCCACACACACTTTCAATCTGTCCTCATAGGGAACATTCCACAGGCCACTTGGTCAATTGCCTCTGAATCCTCGGTGGAGAGGAGCTGTTATTCCTCTTTATAATAAAGCTATGATTTGGTTGCATCTTGACTATTGTGTATAGATTCAATGGTGAACTTGAAGGGTAGCAAAGTTTAGTTAACAGGCAGAGGAGAGGGGAACATGATAGAAACTTATAAATTACTAAAGGGAACCTATAAAATTAAATCAAAAGAAAATTTTCAGTAGTGTCAAATAGGGAGAGAACAAGGGATTACACCTGGAATGTGCAGACTAGATTTTTTGTTTGGAGAGTAGTATGAGTGGAATGGCTTGCCAGAAGTAGTTGTGAGTGCCCCAGTAATGAATGAGTTTATGGAGAGGTATAATAGATAATGTGTAAATAAGTATGGGTCTCCTGCAATGAGTCTTTTCACTCCTTGGAGATATCTGTAATAGTAATATCTTATAACATTAATTTACTCTTCAAGTTTTTGTCACAATAGTATGAGAAAAACGAATATGCTAGTTATATTAGTCTAAAACAAGGACTATGTACATCATAGAAATAAATACATGAATATAAAATTAATAGTGATTACCTTCTAGAATTTGAATATAGGCATACAGTCTGAGTGATTAAGATTCGATTAGTGGTGTAAAGTCGCACTTCTTCCCAGGAAGAGACAGTCAAATGTAAATCAACTTGAGTATTCCAGTTTAGAGTAAACTCTGTCAAGTGAAACGCAAGGTCACATTTATCAATTCTTGGAGTATATTATCCATTCTTGGAGTTCTAATCTCAGCAGAGATTAGCCAGTCTATCCAAAATAAAATAGTGGAGATATACACCAGGTAAAGATAGTGGTGGTAATATTTCCTTGGTGGGTGGCAGAAAAGAAGAGAATTTACAAAATGATTTGAAAGTAGGGTATGGCAAATCCTTGATATCTATCAAGTATTCTCTGTGAATGGAGGCTTTTGTCATATCCATTAGTAATCATAGTAATTTTTATTTTGTTCAGATTCAATAGAATGGATAGAGTAAGTTCAGTGCATGAGAATTGTGAGGCCTGCCTTCTGCGATGGATGATGATTTGCAGATGGATGGATTTGGATGTATTGTCCAGTAAATGATTTCCGGTAGACAGAAAATTGAGAGTTACTTGTGGAAGTGCAATTTATTAAAGTATCCAGAAATGGACTGCTGTTGTTTAATTACATTCAGTGGTGAACTTTATGGCTGTATACGGAATTTATTTGAATTGGATAGTTTTTGAAGATCGTGAAAGAAAAGGATTCCTGCACCAACATTAGTATTTTTAATGTTGGGCTTTCTTGTTTTTATTGTTAATGTGTTCATAGGATATTGAAATTTTTGTGTTTTATTCTAGCCTCTTGCATACTTGGGGAAAGGGATGACTCTTTCAATAGATGAGATGCACCTGTAAATCTTGTGGTATAGCATCTTGCTTTTTCTGTAGATCAGAGAAAACAAGATATAATGGCAAAATTGTAATTATATATCAATATCAGAAAAGAAAAGAGGGGCATGAGTGTATGATGTATACCAAACTATCAGTATCTCTGGAATAGTAGTGAAGATTTTAGAGACGTTGGTAAGAACTCACATACAGAAATGGGCAGACAGACAAGCTATACTCTGCAAGGAGCAGCATGGGTTTACTAAGGGAAGGTCATGTTTTAGTAATTTGCTTATATTTTATAACAATGTTACAGCCCAGTTGGATAAAGCAAATGGATACACTGGTGATAATGTTGGATTTTGCTAAGGCATTTGATAGGATACCACACAAAAGGCTGTTGCATAAACTGGAGAATATGGGATTGGAATATAAATTCTTGACTTGGATCAGTGGATGGTTGATGGACAGATATCAAAAAGTGGTATACAGTGGGTGTGAACCTGCCAGATTTAAGGTGATCAGTGGTTTACCTCAGGGCTCAGTCCCTGGGCCACACTTGTTCAATCTATAGGATACCACACAAAAGGCTGTTGCATAAACTGGAGAATATGGGATTGGAATATAAATTCTTGACTTGGATCAGTGGATGGTTGATGGACAGATATCAAAAAGTGGTATACAGTGGGTGTGAACCTGCCAGATTTAAGGTGATCAGTGGTTTACCTCAGGGCTCAGTCCCTGGGCCACACTTGTTCAATCTATACATTAATGACATTAGGAAGAGTCTAACAGGAGATGTGTAATGGTTTGCTGATGATGCAAAGATAGGCAGGGCAGTCAGGGATGCTACTGATATCCTGCACTTAAGAATGATTTGAATAAGCCGTTAATTTGGGCAAACAAAAATGGCTATTAGTTTAATGTTAATAAGTGTAAAGTTATGCACTTTGGCTTGATGTTTCCAACAGCATATTATATTAGCAAGGTTATGCTACAAGAAACTGATGAGGATAGGGATCTTGGCATAATGGTGGATAGGAATTTGAAGTCCAAAGGTCACATAGCAAAAGTTTCAAATACAACTCAGAAGATAATTGTGATTGAAACGAACCTTGACACGTAAGGATAAGGAAGACATTTTGCCTCTTTATAAAGCCTTCATAAGATCACACCTGAGTTATTACACTCAGATTTGGTCTCCTGGGTTCCAAGGGGGGGATAAAGAAACTGTGGAAAGGGTGAAAAGAAGAGTTATAGAGATTATATCATGGTTTATGGGATTTAGATTATGAAGACAGATTGCGAGTATGTGGATTACAGACTCTGGTTAACAGCAGAAAGAGGGGCGATGTGTTAGAGGTATATAAACTTTTGAATGGGTGATGAAATTTTTTGTTACATGAAAGGTGTGGAGAGAAGACAGTGGGCATCCATTGAGGTTGTCTGTTCACAGTCAAGAAATAAGTAAGAGCTAGGTTTTTCTCTCACAAAACAGTGAGTGAGTGGAATAGTTTGCCTTTCATGGTAGTGAGCACATACAGTGTGAATGAATTTAAGAGAAGGTATGATAGTTGGATTGGGTGATTTATAGCTTCCCTCAATGAGCCTTTGGAGTCAACGCTCCCTGGAGGTCTCCAATAATAATATGAATAGCTCATGAGGCATAAAAACAGAAAATAAGTGAAAATGCTCTGAAGAGTGGTGAGTTTAGTGTGAAGAATAATCATTTGCAAGGAAACGAAGTAGAGGTAATTTTATAATTACATGTTTTTCTTGTGCAAAGTCTAATATAAATTTCATTATTATCATCATCATCATCATCATCAAATTCCTGCCATGTACCCTCAAGGGGTGTACAGGATATGACAGTACTACATGAAAAAATTACATCATTACTAACTTCCTATCTACAATTTTCCTCCAAATCAGTCTGTTACTTGTCAAGACTCCAACATTATCAGATCTTATATTTCTATCGTCTAAGGCACTTTGTACCGTATCAATCCACCTATATCTTGGTCTTCCTCTGGGTCGTTTTCCTGCCAACCTGGCAGAGAACACTTGTTTTGCTAATCTTTCCTCTCCCATTCTATTTAAGTGACCATACCATCTGAGATTAGCTCTGCTAACACATTCCTGGATGCAGACAATGTCAAGTTCTTTCCTAATATCCTCATTTTTAATATGATATTGCCATTGATGCCATCTGTTCACGCCTCTAATCTTTCTCAGGACTCTCATATCTGCGGTCTCTAGTCTTTGGTCAAGTGTTTTACTTCTGACCCAGCTCTCAGATCCATAAGTTAAAATTGGTTTGAACACAGTCTTGTATACAGCTAATTTAGTGTTCCGACTAATTTCTTTCTTATTCCATATGAATTTATTCAATTGACTTCCCACGATACCAGCTTTGCTGATTCTGTTGTCTATTTCTATATTTAGTTTACCATCTTCAGTAAAAATTGTGCCTAAGTAGCTGAAATGTTTTACTTGTTCCACAGGTTCTCCATTCACAACACAATTGACATTTTCAATGATTCTGCCTATTTTCATTGTCTTTGTCTTTTTATTGCTGACCTTCATACCATATCTATTACAACAGTTATTCAATTTAGTCAGAGAATCTTGCAGACTTGTAGCGGATTTATTTAGAAGTATAACATCATCCGCATAAAGCAAAGAGCTGACATTAACATCTCCAATTTTGATATCAGGTTTAATACCACATTCCTTCATAATGTGATCCATATAGATAATGAATAACAGAGGGGATAATGTACATCCTTGTCTCACACCAGATTTAACATTAAACCATCTTCCTGTACTTCCTTCAATTCTAACTGCTGATTCACAACTCAAATAAAGACTAAGTATTGCCTGATATAGTGCTCCATTGACACCATATAACTGCAGCGTATTGAATAGCTTCTCTCTTGGCACCTTGTCATATGCCTTTTCCAAATCAACAAAACTTAAATACAGATCTTTGTTATATTCCCATGCTTTCTCGACTATTTGTCGTAAAGTGAAGATCTGATCCTGACAGCCTCTATTTGGCCTGAATCCAGCTTGTTCTTCACCAAGCTTTTCTTCCACAATTCTTCTCAACCGTTTCTCAAGTATACTTGCATAGATCTTGCCAGGAACACTCAGTAGGGAAATACCTCTGTAATTCTCACATTCAGTTTTATTTCCCTTTTTATATATGGGTACTATGAGAGCTTTACTCCAATCATCGGGAATTCGTCCCTCTGTCCAGGCTTTCTGAACTATGCAGTGCAGCCACTGTAAGACTCTTATACCACCATACTTCAGCATTTCTGGTCGAATATCATCTACTCCTGCTGCCTTTCCACATTTCAAGCCTTTGATTGCTTTTTCTACTTCAAGTATGGATATGTATTCCTGACTGCATGCCTGGTCAGTGTTTTTTATCACTGTGCTGTCATCACTGCTTGTTTCATTTAGCAGTTTTTCAAAGTAATTACTCCATACTTCAAGGATATCTTTTTCTCCTGTTTTCATTTCACCTTTATCATCTCTAATTCCTTTTACAGCACTCTTTCCTACCATTCCTAAGCTTCTTCAACAACCTCCAGAATATTTTGCCACCTTCTTGATATTTATTTTCTATATTCTTGCCAAAGTCCTCCCATGACTTTTGTTTAGCTAGTTTTACACACTGTTTAGCTTTCTTACATTTGTCTCTGTATTCTGTAAGAGTAAAAGCTGACTTATTTGCCAGGAACTTTTGATATGCTTTCTTCTTTTCCTTCACTGCCTCTTTAACTTCCTGTGTCCACCAGGGAGTTCTGATTTTTTTATCCTTGCACACAACCTCACCACATGCCTCTCTGGCAGAATCAATCAATGTTTCCTTCAGAGTTTGCCACTGAATCTCCAAGGTTTGATTCCTGTTCTCAAACTCTTTCATTTTCTTTTCAATAATATTTCTGTATTTTAGTCTACAGTTCATATCTGAGAGCTGCTCAACTTTTATTCGCTTTAAAACTTTCTTACATGTTATTCTTTTCAATATGAAATTTAATTTTATCCTGCTCAAGACTAAATAGTGATCACTTCCAATTTCAAATCCTCTGTACACTCTGGTGTCCTGCACCAGGGAGAAAACATCACTATCAACAATAACATAGTCAATGAGACTTTTCTTATTCCTAGCCTCTTCTCTCCATGTGAATTTGTGCACATTTTTATGTTGGAACATGGTGTTAGTAATAACCAGTCCATGTCCTGAGCAGAAATCCAACAGATATTTGCCATTATTATTAGCTTTGCTCTTTTCTCCAAATTTTCCCAAAATATTTTTGTATGTCTCACAATCATTTCCTACTCTACTATTTAGATCCCCAACAAGGACCAACTTTTCCTTTTTCATTGTGTCAGTTGCTTTTTCTAAAGCCTCAAAAAATTCCTCCACTTCTACCTTAGTAGAACCTTCTGTGGGACCATAGGCACAAATAAGTCTCATTGTCCAGTTCCCCATTCTCATATTTGCCCACATTACTCTACTTGAGACTGACTGCCATTCAAGAAGATTAGCCTCGTATTTTGTGTTGAATACTATGGCTACTCCTTCTTTTCCTTGATTGTCATTGCCTGAATATAACATTTTGTATTTATTGCTCAGAAAGATCTCACCAGTTTTGGTCTTTTTTGTTTCAGTCACCCCTATTATGTCGATCTGGTACTTATCTAATTCCTCAGCTAGCTCCATTTCTTTGCCATTCAGGCTTCTTACGTTGATAGTACCGATCTTTAACTCTGGTGATGTTGAGTTGGGGTTTGTTTTCAGATTTGTTCCAGTAGCTGACTTTTCGCTGTTCGCCCTGGTTCCCTGGCGAAAACAACGGGGGCCTTGTATAACCGGGCGACGCCCCAGCCGGCATGAAATTTTGTCATGTTGTACCATCATTTTTTATTTTGGTTTAACCAATAAGAATACAATTTGGTCGGCTAAATCCCAAATTGCCAGCCCATCCTCGTTCGTTCAGTATCAAAGTAGATACCCAACAGGGTGCACCACGAGAAGGTGAGGATTGGACATTAGGTCAGAAGCCCTGGTCGGTTCTCCGCATTCCTTTAAAGGCTATGTGGAGGTCTCCTCTCAGTTATACAGCTTTGACCCTTAAGCACCCCCCATTAATAATTCATTAATAATTTCATTATTAATGAAACAAATTTAGTTAGTTGGTAGTTGTTATAAATATGAAGTAAAATTTTGCTAATAATGCTAAGTTTGAATATATTCTATAAAAATTAAATGTCAGGAATATTTTTTTACATTATTATTGTCTAGGAAACATGAGGCTTATATATAAAATATGTGATCCACACACAAAAGGCCACAAGACCTATAGCACATTAGTACTATGTGTGTGTGTGGACAAGAGGAATAGAAGAAAAAGAAGGGGATATATAAGAGGAATCTGTTCACATTTTTCTTGAACAGCTGTAATCTTTGGAGAAGGCAGAGTGGGGAGACTGTTCCAAAAGACAGAAGTAGATGGGATGAAGGAGAAGGCAGTGAAGTTGGTTCAGTAAGTTTCAAGATGTACTGTAAAAGGGTGTTGGTTAGCAGTGGTTCATGTTTTAATGATTTTGGAGGAGAGTGGAGGAATATCATCATCATCATCAAATTCCTGCCATGTACCCTCAAGGGGTGTACAGGATATGAGAGTACTACATGAAAAAATTACATCATTACTAACTTCCTATCTACAATTTTCCTCCAAATCAGTCTGTTACTTGTCAAGACTCCAACATTATCAGATCTTATATTTCTATCGTCTAAGGCACTTTGTACCGTATCAATCCACCTATATCTTGGTCTTCCTCTGGGTCGTTTTCCTGCCAACCTGGCAGAGAACACTTGTTTTGCTAATCTTTCCTCTCCCATTCTATTTAAGTGACCATACCATCTGAGATTAGCTCTGCTAACGCATTCCTGGATGCTGACAATGTTAAGTTCTTTCCTAATATCCTCATTTTTAATATGATATTGCCATTGATGCCATCTGTTCACGCCTCTAATCTTTCTCAGGACTCTCATATCTGCAGTCTCTAGTCTTTGGTCAAGTGTTTTACTTCTGACCCAGCTCTCAGATCCATAAGTTAAAATTGGTTTGAACACAGTTTTGTATACAGCTAATTTAGTGTTCCGACTAATTTCTTTCTTATTCCATATGAATTTATTCAATTGACTTCCCACGATACCAGCTTTGCTGATTCTGTTGTCTATTTCTATATTTAGTTTACCATCTTCAGTAAAAATTGTGCCTAAGTAGCTGAAATGTTTTACTTGTTCCACAGGTTCTCCATTCACAACACAGTTGACATTTTCAATGATTCTGCCTATTTTCATTGTCTTTGTCTTTTTATTGCTGAGCTTCATACCATATCTATTACAACAGCTATTCAATTTAGTCAGAGAATCTTGCAGACTTGTAGCGGATTTATTTAGAAGTATAACATCATCCGCATAAAGCAAAGAGCTGACATTAACATCTCCAATTTTGATATCAGGTTTAATACCACATTCCTTCATAATGTGATCCATATAGATAATGAATAACAGAGGGGATAATGTACATCCTTGTCTCACACCAGATTTAACATTAAACCATCTTCCTGTACTTCCTTCAATTCTAACTGCTGACTCACAACTCAAATAAAGACTAAGTATTGCTTGATATAATGCCCCATTGACACCATATAACTGCAGCGTATTGAATAGCTTCTCTCTTGGCACCTTGTCATATGCCTTTTCCAAATCGACAAAACTTAAATACAGATCTTTGTTATATTCCCATGCTTTCTCGACTATTTGTCGTAAAGTGAAGATCTGATCCTGACAGCCTCTATTTGGCCTGAATCCAGCTTGTTCTTCACCAAGCTTTTCTTCCACAATTCTTCTCAACCGTTTCTCAAGTATACTTGCATAGATCTTGCCAGGAACACTCAGTAGAGAAATGCCTCTGTAATTCTCACATTCAGTTTTATTTCCATTTTTATATATGGGTACTATGAGAGCTCTACTCCAATCATCGGGAATTCGTCCCTCTGTCCAGGCTGTCTGAACTATGCAGTGCAGCCACTGTAAGACTCTTATACCACCATACTTCAGCATTTCTGGTTGAATATCATCTACTCCTGCTGCCTTTCCACATTTCAAGCCTTTGATGGCTTTTTCTACTTCAAGTATGGATATGTATTCCTGACTGCATGCCTGGTCAGTGTTTTTTATCACTGTGCTGTCATCACTGCTTGTTTCATTTAGCAGTTTTTCAAAGTAATTACTCCATACTTCGAGGATATCTTTTTCTCCTGTTTTCATTTCACCTTTATCATCTCTAATTCCTTTTACAGCACTCTTTCCTCCATTTCTAAGTTTCTTCAACAACCTCCAGAATATTTTGCCACCTTCTTGATATTTATTTTCTATATTCTTGCCAAAGTCCTCCCATGACTTTTGTTTAGCTAGTTTTACACACTGTTTAGCTTTCTTACATTTGTCTCTGTATTCTGTAAGAGTAAAAGCTGACTTATTTGCCAGGAACTTTTGATATGCTTTCTTCTTTTCCTTCACTGCCTCTTTAACTTCCTGTGTCCACCAGGGAGTTCTGATTTTTTTATCCTTGCACACAACCTCACCATATGCCTCTCTGGCAGAATCAATCAATGTTTCCTTCAGAGTTTCCCACTGAATCTCCAAGGTTTGATTCCTGTTCTCAAACTGTTTCATTTTCTTTTCAATAATATTTCTGTATTTTAGTCTACAGTTCACATCTGAGAGCTGCTCAACTTTTATTCGCTTTAAAACTTTCTTACATGTTATTCTTTTCAATATGAAATTCAATTTTATCCTGCTCAAGACTAAATAGTGATCACTTCCAATTTCAAAATATATGTACATTCTGGTGTCCTGCACCAGGGAGAAAACATCACTATCAACAATAACATAGTCAATGAGACTTTTCTTATTCCTAGCCTCTTCCTCCATGTGAATTCGTGCACATTTTTATGTTGGAACATGGTGTTAGTAATAACCAGTCCATGTCCTGAGCAGAAATCCAACAGATATTTGCCATTATTATTAGCTTTGCTCTTTTCTCCAAATTTTCCCAAAATATTTTTGTATGTCTCACAATCATTTCCTACTCTACTATTTAGATCCCCAACAAGGACCAACTTTTCCTTTTTCATTGTGTCAGTTGCTTTTTCTAAAGCCTCAAAAAATTCCTCCACTTCTACCTTAGTAGAACCTTCTGTGGGACCATAGGCACAAATAAGTCTCATTGTCCAGTTCCCCATTCTCATATTTGCCCACATTACTCTACTTGAGACTGACTGCCATTCAAGAAGATTAGCCTCTTATTTTGTGTTGAATGCTATGGCTACTCCTTCTTTTCCTTGATTGTCATTGCCTGAATATAACATTTTGTATTTATTGCTCAGAAAGATCTCGCCAGTTTTGGTCTTTTTTGTTTCAGTCACCCCTATTATGTCGATCTGGTGCTTATCTAATTCCTCAGCTAGCTCCATTTCTTTGCCATTCAGGCTTCTTACGTTGATAGTACCGATCTTTAACTCTGGTGATGTTGAGTTGGGGTTTGTTTTCAGATTTGTTCCAGTAGCTGACTTTTCGCTGTTCGCCCTGGTTCCCTGGTGAAAACAACGGGGGCCTTGTTTAACCGGGCGACGCCCCAGCCGGCATGAAATTTTGTCATGTTGTACCATCATTTTTTATTTTGGTTTAACCAATAAGAATACAATTTGGTCGGCTAAATCCCAAATTGCCAGCCCATCCTCGTTCGTTCAGCATCAAAGTAGATACCCAACAGGGTGCACCACGAGAAGGTGAAGATTGGACATTAGGTCAGAAGCACTGGTCGGTTCTCCGCATTCCTTTAAAGGCTATGTGGAGGTCTCCTCTCAGTTATACAGCTTTGACCCTTAAGCACCCTGAGTGGAGGAATAATAGTTATTAAATTTGATTATTAACACATTCACTGCCAACTAAGAGTATACTCATAGTTGGTATATGAGTCTCGCATGCCAACTACGAATATACTCGTATGACGCTTACCACCGGCAACAAGATTACTAGTGCTGACCTTGAAGTGAAAGTGCTTGGCGTGCAGAGTGTAGCAGCGAAAGTGTGTATACTCATAGTTGGTATATGAGTCTCACAAGCCAACTACGAATATACTCATATGACACTTACCACTGGCAGAGATTCACCAAACTTTGTGTGAGACTTTAGGGAACTGGGCACCAGCATATCCTTATAGTTGGCAAATCGGTGACCAAGTTTAAAACTGGGCATCCTGAAACAACAGATGCTTCCAGGTCAGAAAGACCTTCCACAGCGATCACACCTAAAATCATCGATGCAGCACATGCTGTTATCCTTGATGATAGATGAATGCTAGCCAAAAACATTAAACAAAACAAAATCCTTAAAACATTGCAAAGACTTTGAGGATATCCAGAAAATGAGTTGGGGTCATTATCCACCAACATCTGGACATGCAGAAGCTCTCAGCGAAGTGGATCCCCAAATGTTTGAATGCTGACCAAAAGAGAGAATGTGTGCTGTCATCTCATGGGATTTTGGGTCATTTTAGAAAACAGGCGCAAATTTTTTGGCTCATAGTGTGACTGTTGCTTAAACATGGCTTCATCACTATAACCCAGAGACTAAACAATAATCAATGGAGTAGACACACAAAGGTTCTCCACGGCCAAAGAAGTACCAAATCTACAAGTCAGTACAGAAGGTTCTTGCCATTGTCTTTTGGGATATGGATTGTGTAATCCTTACTAAGTACCTCAAAAAAGATGAGACTGTTACAACAGCAGTTTATTCAACAGCTCTGAAGAAAAAATGCTGCAGGAAACTGAGCAGAGGCATGTTACTTTTGCAAGACCACACGCACACCTGCTCACACTGCTCATGAAACCCAACAGAATACACAATTTTGGCCTTCAATGTCTGCCTGACTCACCTTATTTGCCAGACCTGGCTCCATCTGACTATTTCCTATTCCCAAATTTAAAGAAACACTTGAGAGGAACAAAATTTACCACCAATGAAGTCATATCTTCAGCTGAGGACTGGTTTGTGACAAGGGAAAAACTTTTTTTCTCATATGATGCAGCAGTGCTGTAACAAGTGTATGACACTTTGTGAGGAATATGTAGAATAATGTGTAAGTTGCATGGTTCTACCTCAGTTTCTTTTTGGTGATTATCACAACTTTTCAGCACATCTTCATATGGTACACTCTTCCCCCAGGAGTATGCTGAAGGTCTTTTTATCTTTTTTTACTCTTATATTTTTGCCACTGTCTTGTTGCAGATAAGTTTTTTAAATAATTCTAAAGTAAAATATAAAAGAAATTTTAAGCAAAATATTTTTTGGCATATATCAACTGACCTCAGTTAGAACTGTGTGTAACTCACAGTACAATCTCATGGTTTGAACTATACAATCAGGATTCTCCACTAAAATTTTATTCATCTTGTTAAACTTTTTTTTATTATCAAAAATTTAAAATTTTGACTTTCTAATGTATGTATATTGGATTTGTATAACTAAAATGTATTTAATAATTAAAAAAAAAAATTTCACATGTTTATAATTTGTTGTAATCCAAAAGTGAAAAACAAATACCTTTTTATAATTATTCACATTTAAGTGAAATATTATATATGTATTTATTAAATATGTTCAATATTGTCTTCTTCCCGAGAGTGGTAGGTACACCGGTACTGAAAGCTTGGGAAACACTGTGCTAAAGCTACCACACCTAATAAGTCTTAACTGGCAGTAATATGCAGGATGTAGAACATTGAGATTCCCCCCCTCTCCTCAAAGTAGGACCAAATTTTGATAACTTTTGTTTTTGTGTGTGTGTAGGTACAAAGATGGACTTCATAGTGGACACATGTAATGCTGGTGCAGGGACATTAGCTGTTACTATTGATGGTCCTTCCAAGGTTGCAATGGACTGCACAGAAGTAGAAGAAGGATACAAAGTTCGTTATACGCCACTTGCACCTGGTGATTATTTTGCTACTGTGAAATATAATGGTTACCATATTGTTGGAAGTCCTTTCAAGATACCATGTGTGGGTAAGTTAGCATGTTAGCTACAAACTATTAATAATATGGCTGGAAAACTAATAAAAACAAAGCAAGATCTTTAGTGGATTTTCTTGCTTTCTCTCTCTTTCCCTTCTCTGTATGATACTATTTTTACGACATAAGTATTGAAACAAAAAACTTATAATTGCTGGAAAGTTGATAAATCTTGTATATTGGAAGCTTAACAATGAAAAACTAAAAACAAACATCTATTTTTTCATCAGAAAAGTTTGCAACTCATAATTTTGCCTGTTTATTGCACTAATGTTTATGTTGATTTCAAACAGAAGTAATTGTTCAAAGTATAAATGGCATTCAGGATGATGAGATGGATGAAAACTTGCTAACATTCAATTTAAATACTTATATACATTTTCCATTTAGAAAATCAATGTAATAATAGTTCATTGCAAAGGGCAATATTGGATGCATGCACAAAGGGAAAGAAATCTATATATGTGTGTTTTCAGTAGAACTATGAATGGGTGTCTGCTGGTTGCTGTATGCATCTTCCTTTTTCAGGGGAAAGTGGAAGCGGTGATACCAGTTCTGATGAAGTGGCCATGGAAGTATGTCTGTAAAATGCATATATTAGAAATGACCATCTGTGTGAAAGAGTAAAAAAGTCATTCACAAACTTAATGATCTTATGCATTGAGTCAAGAAATTTTAGGGTGCTCTTAGGAGAATTCTCAGATGGGAAACTTATTTCATAATTAGAAGAATTTGTAAAGAATTAATAATTGTTCAGAGATAAAGTAATACGTGGAGTGAAAATAAAGGGAAAAGATAAAAACAACCCTCCCATTTCTTGAATCTGATGTACACTATCTACTAATAATTGTCCAGGCACTTCAACAATTTACAATTGATATCGGCAGGTGAACCCTAATATCGGGTGTCTCCACCTTTGGCTTTGATCACCTTCTGCACCCTTTGAGGGAGGCTTTCCACCAATGTGCAGCAAACATGTGAAATTTGGCTACAGATCGAGGATATGCTGCTCTGGACCTCAATTGCCACTCCAATTCATCCCACAGGTGTTCGATGGGTTTGAGGTCAGGACACTGTGCATGCCAGGTCAGTCATTTAAAACCCATTTCTTCATACTGTTTCATAACAGTTGCAGCCTTGAGGCATGATGCATTGTCGTCTTGATAGTACCATCGGTTGTTCCATAGTGTGGGGGTGTGCCTTCATGGAACCATGGACAATGACCAGTCATCCTAGCTGAATGTACCCCCACACCGTTGCTCCTCCACCAAATTTTACTGTGGGGCGACACACTGTGGTAACAAGCATCACCAAGCTACCTCCACACGCACACCCTGCTATCAGACTGGAAACAGGTGAACCCTGATTCATCGCTTCAGAGAGTACTGGTCAGTTGTCCAGTTCACATGCTCTTTGCAACAGGCCAGATGAGTCACCTTGTTCATTTATGTGATGTTCAGCTTGTGGGTCGCTGCTCTTCCATGGAAACCCAGTAAATGGAATTCTTTTCATACGGTATTAGTGGTCACCATGGAGTTATTGGTGCTCTGGAACTCATCATGGATAGTCTGTGCCAAATGTAGCCAGTTTTTGCATGCCACCTGTTTTATCACCCTCTTGTCCCTGTCAGGAGGGTGTTAATGCCATCAGTGGGAGACTTATCCAAATTGGTAGTGATTCTCTTGATAGAGACATTTCATGCAACATATTTAGAATGGTAAGAGTAAACAGGAATACAAATGAAAAATTTTCTTTCACAGTAGCAATTTATAAACTATTAAGAGTGTAAGATCCAGGCTGACACTACACTACAACAAGGCAGTTTTAAAAACTTAATAAGGCAAACATCATCAAGATAGTTATTAAACAAATTAAAATAAATAAATAAAGAAAAATAATCTTCTCAGTCACTTATCCTATATTGACTTTAATTATTATATTGTGTTATGATAATGATATATATGAAAAATTATTATATTTTTAGGTTCATTTCTGTGAATTTCAAGTTTTTCTCCACAATTTAAAAAATCTAGCAACTCTATATTACTGAGTAAGATAAACAACTAATTGCAAGAACTTTTGTTTCAGTAAGGAAATACTGTGAGTAGACATAATAATTAAAATTATAATAATGGAATTAACTCATGCAAAAATATTATTAATTAGTAGAATTTTCACTTAAGTATCACAGGCATCTTCAGTACATGTCAGTTATTGTTTAATTAGCTTTACACAATTCCAAAAGGCACCACCTAAGTAGCTAATGTAAGACAACTAAAAAAGATCAATAAATTTCCTAACTTATTAAATATATACAATTAAAAAATTAGGAAAGATTAGCTAATTTATAAAGTATTATCTCCCACAAAGGGGATAGACATAAACCATCAGATCTGTTTAAGTTAGGAGAGTGAAGTAAAGTTTCACATCTTTCTTTATAAAGCTGTTCCATAAGGAACAGACTTTTGTCTTGTTCCAGTGAACTCTGTCTAGTATTGATGATATGTTCTGCAGGTCCAGACTGTTCAGGTTCAAGGTATTGAATATAAGACTGGTGCTCTTCTAGTTGAATAGAGGCAGATCTTCCTGTGTTTGTTCGAAATAAGATAATCCACAAGAGCATGGAATCTGGTAGATACCTGGGTAACTTAGATGTGGAAGCATGTCCTTTGGAGAAGTCAGAAAGGTGGAGATTTTTCTGAATGGTCGAAAGGCAGCAAAAATATTTAATGGTTTTAAAACTTTTGCTATGCATTCACTAATGCCTTGCACTTAAGGGATAAGAATACGTGTTATGTCTTCTGTATTTGAAGAGGAAGATATATCAAAGACATATTTTTGAAAACTACTCAAAGCTCTTTTGATGAAGGAATTCTTATATCATTTATTCTTATATCCTTTCAACTTACAGGCCACTCACATTGTATCCTACCAGGAGTCAGTTGAAAAGACTTAATTCTCTTATAGATAATGTATCTACGTAGGATGAAGATCAAAAGAAAAAACTTAAAACCTTCTTCGGTCGTCCACCTAGATTGTATGGTCTTCCAAAAGTTCATAAACCAGGTATTTCGTTGAGACCAGTTGTAGATTGTATAGGTTGTCCCACTTATAAAATTCAAATTTTTATAAAAATATTTCATTTTGTAATACATTCTGTTATTTTTTCTTTAAAAACAAGTTATATCAACAGATCAAAGGAACAGCAATGGGCAATCCTCTTTCTTCTACTATCGCCAACTTCTTTATGGAGCACTTTGAACAACATATTTTTGAAAACATTTCTCCTAGACCTATTCATTGGTTCAGATATGTAGATGACATTTTTGCCATCAATACTAGACATAGAGTTCATTGGAACAAGACGAGTCCTTCACAAAAGTTGGTTCTTTATGGAACGGCTTTATAAAGAAAAGTGAAACTTTACTTCACTCTCCTAACTTAAACAGATCTGATGGGTTACGTCTATCCCCTTTGTGGGAGATAGTACTTTATAAATCAGGTAATCTTTCCTAACTTTTTAATTGTGTGTGTGTATATATATATATATATATATATATATATATATTATTTTTTTTTTTAATAAGTTAGGAAATTTATTGACCTTTTTTAGTTATCTTACATTAGCTACTTAGGTGGTGCCTTTTTGGAATTGTCAGTTATTGTTTAATTAGTTTTATACATGTACTGAAAGATGCCTGTGATACTCAGGTGAAAATTCTACTAATAAATAATATTTTTACATGAGTTAATTCCATTATTATAATTTTAATTGCAAGAACTTTTGTTGTATCTTGAAGTCGCATTGGTATAATAAGTTGAAACGTATTGAAAGTTTTTTTTTTTTTTTTTTTTCACTTGGATATACTATAAATTAAAGATGCCAAGAAATTATGTTCTTGGCTTAATTCTTTATCCAAGTATAAGCAACCAAAGTTTGCATGTGAAGTGTCTTCACGACAGGGCTACTTATATATAGAGGCTGATGACTTCACATGAAGTCAGGATGTATATGCATATTGAAACAATCTAAACTTTATAAAGCATCAGTAAATCAAACATGAGGTTGATATTCATCCTGATTGAAATAAATGATGACATTCAGAATGATGGAAATGTTTGGAGTGTTGTTTTTTTTCTTTACTTTAAAAAAAAAAAATTGACAAAGTTTGAGGAAGCTAACTGCAATTTTTTCCATAGTGTTATTTACACATAATGGCTTTGCATTAGAATTTCAGTAATATAAACCCTGAGAATGTTGAGGTTTTGTTGTATCTTGAAGTTGCATTGGTATTATAAGTTGAAACTTATTGAAAGTTTTTTCACTTGGTTATACTATACATTAAAGATTAATTCTTTATCCAAGTATAAGCAACCAAAGTTTGCATGTGAAATGTCTTCATGACTGGGCTGCTTGTATATAGAGGCTGATGACCTCACATCAATTACTTTAGTATCCCATAATGTAAAGCACAACCCTTTCAGATGTGTATAATGTGATGCATCTTGGAAGCGCCACTACCCAGACCAGTTTTGACCTCTGAGGTCTCAGTGGAAGCCAGACCCAGAAGGCATACTGTGGTTGAAGTGATGCAGAAGTCGTATATTATCCATATATAGGTAGTGAATAGGTGTCACACCTTATTATTAAAAATACTCTGGATTTGGGAGATGTTGAAAGTTTTCTTTCACTTGGTTATACTATAAATTAAAGATGCCAAGAAATTCTTGGTTTAATCCTTTACCCAAGTGAAGATACTTTATGTACAAACTTTGCTTGCTTACACTTGGATAAACGATTAAACCAAGAATATAATTTTATGGTATCTTTAATTTATAGTATAAGTAAAAAAAACTTTCAACATCTGTCTTTAATCCAGAGTATTTTAATTTTTATTTATTTATTTGTATGGAGTTTACTTCCTTTTCTATTCCGGTCCCTATTGGGACGAGTTGAGCCTCCCCCCATGTGTTCAATGGGCCAGTTTTCCTGTTCTGGGGGACAAAAAACCAGAGTTTCCAGGCCAAAAAAAACCCTACCTCTGAAGTTTGCAAACGAGTATTTTAATAATAAGGTGTGATACCTTTTCGCTACTGGTATATGGATATTACTTTAACCTTGTTAATGGGTTCAAGAAGAGGTATCATAGATTGAGTCTCCTGCAATGAGTTTTCGGATTCCATTGAGTCTGGACAGTGGCCCTTTCCATAATGCATCACTATATACACATCTGAAAGCATGTGTGCTTTGCATTATGGAATAATAAAGCAATTGATGTGAGGTCATTAGCCTCTATATACAAGTAGCCCAGTTATGAAGATACTTCATGTGTACATTTTATTTGCTTACACTCGAATAAAGGATTAAACCAAGAATATAATTTCTTGGAATCTTTAATTTAAAGTTGAAACTTATCTAAATAGCATCAATGTTCATTAATCTGAGAAATTTGGAGATGGGGGGGGGGGATTAGGATATATGAATGAGATATACATGGATAATCCAGCCTGTTTACACTTTTCAAGTGTAAGATAAAATACTAACTTAAATTAAGTGTCATACTTAATTGGATTTTAATGGTATAGATGCTAACACAGATTGATAAGAAAATAACTATTTATTGACTTAATTGCTAATATTTCGCTGGTATTCTATCCAGCATCTTCCGAGCACATAAACAAAGTTTGTTACAGTAGCGAGACAACTGCAATCTGGTGTAACAGTGGGACTAGTATGAGCAATTGTTAAAGTCCTAATTAGGTGCCATTGGCACCTAATAATTAGGACTTTAGTCTTTGTGTTGCATGCTACAATTGCTCAAACTAGTCCCACTGTTATACCGGATTGCAGTTGTCTCGTTACTGTAACAAACTTTGTTTGTGTGCTCTGAAAATGCTGGGTAGAATACCAGTGAAATATTAGCAATTAAGTCAATAAATAGTTATTTTCTTATCAGTCTGTGTTCACATCTATACTGTTAAAATCCAGTCGACATGTGCAACAAACACATAAGCCTTTCCACACGGTTAAGTTTCATACTGCAAACTAATATATTCACACTTCTCTAAATTTCTGTACATCAAACATGACCTTTCTTGTTGCTGTTATCATCAATGTAATTTTGAATTCTAGGTGCTGCAGTAGCTGATGTAGGAACAGGTGAAACATCATCAGTTGTTGTGGAAACAGTAACAAAACAAGCTAAACAGCGAGCGGATCATTTGCCTCGTTTCCATTCAGATCCATCCAAGGTGACAAGTAAAGGCATGGGCCTAAAACGTGCATATTTACACAAACAAAACCAGTTCACAGTTAATTGCTGTGATGCAGGTAAGCAGCATCTAGTTATCTATTTTCTTATTCTTTAATAAGAATTATCCAAGAAATAATTGCTTAAACATTGGTAACAATGTTTAAGCAATTATTTCTTGGATAATTCTTTGATATTTCTTGGATAATTTAAGCAATTATTTCTTAAACAATGTTTAAGCAATTAATAAATTGGCAGCAATTATTTTAATTAAAACATGTTTCATTAATTACATATGATTTCTCCAGTTGTAAACACACAAACTTGTAGAACAAACAGTAAAGACCAACAAAAGTGACAACCACTATGTTCATTAATCTGAGAAATTTTGAGAAATCAAGCATATATGAGATTAACTTTTGTTTTTAAAATATTTCTAATGGTGCATTGCAATGTTCAGCATGCTGCGTGTGTTTACATATTGCGTGATGACAGAGCTGAGGCCTCACTCCTACAGTATTCAATATCTTGGATGTGTTCTTCAATGCATTGCTCTGTAGATTTTTCTGTCTGGTCATAGTAAGATGACCTGCAGTTATACCACAGCCAATAAAGATGTGCTAGCATGCGCACACACACACACACAATATTTTGGATATAAGATTGAGGGTAAATAAAACACAGCTTGAGAAATGATTGGTAGGATATTTCTGTGGACATGTTTAGTCATTGCAGTTAATTTCCAAAGAATTTGTTAAGTGAGTAAGGAATACTTTGAAATGTAGGAGAAACTGAATTTCATCCATAGGAAATAAATATTGAATAAAAAAAGACACTGCTTTTAATGACATTCCTTCTTACCAATACAAGGTTGTAAACTTCTGGTTTAGCTATGAGTTAGATAACCTGAGTACCTTCTACTCATGCTACTTCAGTCCTTTGATAAGTAGGATGATGATTTCACAACTGGGTGATGAAAATAATCTGCCACCTAACATTGCTCACAAACACCCTTGCCATAGTGAGATTTGAACTTGCAGCCTATAGCTTAGAAAGCAGGAGACACTATTTCCATATACAAACCAAGACCAGTTTGAATATCAAAATTGTCTGATATCAAAGTTTTGTAGAAAGTAGAAGCGTGTAAAACAAATGAAGAATAATAAGTGGAGTGTCACAGGTTTCTATCTATGGATCATTATTTAACTTATTGATATTGTGAATTATCTGAAGGGAAATATTTAGTTTTCTGAAGTTTTGGAAGGATTGAATTTAGATTTGTGCATAAGAAGATCAAAAAACTGCATGTGGATGAATATATTCATTGAAATTGGATGATAATACAAGAATAAAGTTTTTTGTCAACTTTTTATGCTTGGCAGTACTATGAACATTTCAGAATATATAAATGAAAGAAGAATCCGTAACTGTCTTTCAGCATAACTTACAAACTTGCTGAGACCACACTGCTTCAGTTTTTTTTTTTTTAGAATGCAAACAATCATTAATGATATTATAAATGGTTCCATCCGAAGATATCTGTAATATATATTTTTTTAATTTTCACATGCATGTCACTTGAATTGCACCATCCAAGATTGCAATATTGTTCTGGTCGAAATTTGCAACTTACTGAGTCTATGCACCATTTATAAGTTTTTTGACTATTCAGAAATTCACTGTTATCCAGCATGACAAATATCTTATATACAGGAGTAAATGGCTCTTGGTGTTAGTTGATTTATTGCTGCTGATAAATGTCACTTAGTTAGACATTCTGGAACCACAGAAATCACAAGACAGTTCATTCTTTCTCTGGTGTGGAAACAGACAGGAGAGATGCCATGTTAGATGTCATTTTGGGAACTGACATTTCATATATTAAGGATTTCTTTCATTTTTGTATTTGAAGCATTCATAACTACAGTCAAATATAAAATTTAATAAAAGCTTCTAGAGGCTTTCAGATTTACTTTCATTGGAAGGGATGAGAGAGAGAGACAGAAAAAAAAATTTCAGGTCTGAAATGAAGACATTAAGATGGCCTTGAGGCATGCCATATTTATAACATAACCTTTATGACCTTCTGGATGAATTAACATTTTCACCACTGTCTATATGGCATTTTCACCTACCTATAATGCTGTATAAAAATCTATTTGAATATTAGAGAGAGAGAGAGAGAGGAGTTATTAGGATTTAGAAATTGCCAGATATATTTTTGAATGCTTCATCAATGAATGAGTTTAGAAGAGGTATAAGCACTGGGAATTTGATTAGACCTTCTGTGAATCATAAACTTAAAACAAAGTTGTTTAACAAAGGTTAAACAACTTTGAGCTGTTGTCTTATTCTTGTTTGTCCTTGATTCGCTTTTAAAGTTGACTTTAAAGTTCAAGTTTGTTATAGTGAGTGAGCTTACTAGTTATTTAATAGATATGCACATTGACATATTATTTTTTTTTTTTGAATAATTGCTTCACACATGTAAGAGAAAAGTAAATATAATTTATTACTCCTCATTATGCCATGATTTTCTTTCAGGGAGAAGACAGAAAAACTGGTAACAACATTTAAACTCTGAATACAAGAACAAGACATGCTTATAGTATCACATGTCTCAGTCACAGCTGTCCAGTAGGCAGAAACTCACTCTGAACTCACTATTAGAGTTCAGAGATGTGGAAATAGATATATAATTAATTTAAAAATAATAAATAAAAATATAAACAATTATAAACTAACACCAATCGCTTTCCAAAACTTAGAAATAGGTGTACAGTCTGTCTAATTAAGATAAGGATGGTGGTGGTGGTGTGGAGCTTCACATGATTCAAAAAAAACAGATGATCAAATTTGAGCATGCTGTAGTGTAGCATCTTGGTATAGTTTCAGTGAACTTTGTGTCTAATGTTGATGGCAAGAGAAACAAGACCTGAACTTTCAGAATCAAAGATCTTATATAACCTTGATGCTCTCTGATTCTAATAGTAGTAGATTGGTCAGTGTGTCCAAAGTAGCAAAGATGACAAGAGCAGGGTATTTGATAAACACCAGGCAAGGATAAAGGTCAAAATGTATCTTTCATAAGTTCTTAAGAAAGATGATACTTTAATACATCGTGATAACTCTGCTGGTAATATTGAATTTTCTGTTTACAGGAAGCCATCCTTTACAGGCAGATATATCCATGCATCTTCCCATCATCATCCTTCAAAAAAAAAAAAAAAGCATTATCAAAAGCAGTGTACATTGAGCACACACAATTTGTTCTTCTGAACTCTTCTATTAGAAAAATTAAATAAAATAACACTCTATTACTTAATGAATGCAGCAAGACCTTGATACAGAAAGGATTTGTTAATTATCATCCCTCTTCCAGACTGCAATCTCATGTTAAAAGCCTCAGCATATCCTATCTTAAAGGAACATCTGAACAAATAGCAAGGACCCTTCACAGATATCATTTGTGCACCACTTTCAAACCAGCCTAGAAGTTGTCATCTTTCTTACAACCTATCACAGATACATTATCACCTTTATTCTTGCCTGGTGTTTATCAAATACCCTGTTCTTTTCATCTTTGCTACTTTGGAAAGACTGACTGTTCTGCTTCTATTAGAATCAAAGAACATCAAGATTATATACGAATTTTGGATCCCAAAGCTTCAGGCCTTTTCATGCCATCAACACTAAACACAGTGTTTACTGGAACCGTACCAAAAAATAGACTATCAAAGTTGACCCTACTACACTATAGTAGGGTCAACTTTGATAGTCTATTTTTTGAATCGTGTGAAGTCCTATGCTGCTATCCTAATCTTAATTGGACAGGCTATTTCTAAGTTTTGAGAAGTGATTGCTGCTAATTGTTTTATATTGGTATCTATTTATTATTTTTAAATTAATTATACAAGGGTGGTATGAAAAGTTCTTGACCTCAACCATAGATGGCATCACTATCGGCAAGATTTTTTTTTTCTAAGTTGGTACATTTGTCATAAGCATCAATGTGAAATTGCAAGTCATTCTATCAAGTAGTTTGTTTTATACAGCTGTCTGAAGCAAAAATGTTGTCTCTATCCCTTGAAATGGATAAAATTGAGTAAAGTTTATGGATACTCTTCTCTTTCATTTTTGACAAATAAGAAATGGACTGCCGAGTTTAAACGTTGCCATACCAACTTTGAAGATGATCCAAGTGAAGGACATCCAAAAAGTGTAACAACACCAGAAATCATTGATCAAGTGCATGATATGGTATTGGATGATCCGTGAGTCAAAGTGCATGAAATTGCTGAGACTACAGGCATTTCAAAAGAACCTGTTGGATATATTTTGCATGAAGAATTTCACATGAAAAAGCTTTGCACAAGATGGGTGCCGCGCTTGCCTACAGCAGATCAAAAACGCACTTTCATGAAAATCTCTGAACAGTGCTTGGAGCATTTTAACAAGAATAAAACTGATTTTGTGTGTTGATTTATTACTATGAATGAGACTTGGATTCACCATTACCCACTAGAATCCAAACAGCAGTCAAAACAGTGGACAGAATCCAGTTGTTCAGTGCCAAAGAAGACAAAGTTGGTTCCATCAGCAGGAAAGTCATGGCTCGGTGTTTTGGGATGCTAAAGGCATTTTGTTTGTTAATTATCTTGAAAAGGGTAAAACAATAACCGGGGAATATTATTCAATCTTTTAACCAGACTAGATGGAAAAATTCATGAGAAAAGACCTGGTTTGCAGAAGGAGAAAAATCATCTTTCATCAGAACAATGCACCTGCCCACAGAAGTGTTTTGGCAATGGGAAAATTAAGGGATCTTCACTATGAATTGTTGGAACATCCACCGTATTTCCCAAATTTGGCTCCCTCTGACTTCTATTGCTTCATAAAACTAAAACTCTCCCTTGCTGGTCAGCATTTTTCTTTGAATCAAGAGGTGATTGCAGCTATAGATGGGTAGTTTGCAGATCTTACTGAGAACCACTACAGGACTGGATAATGGTGCTGGAGCATCATTGGAATAAATGTGTTAGTCCTAAGGGAGATTATGTTGAAAAATAAAAGTAATTTTGAAATTATAAATCGTTTCTTCATTGTTAGGCTGATAACTTTTCAGACCATCCTCATATATCTGTTCCTACACTGAACTTTAATAATGTTTCCTCTTATGACATCTGTGACTGAAACACATGATGTTATGTGTATGACTCATTCTTATATTCAGAATTTAAATTTTGTACCAGTTCTTCTGTCTTCTCCCTGAAAGAAGCTGATGACATGTTGAGCAAAATATATAGGAGTAATAAATTATATTTGGTTTTCTCTTACATGCGAAGTCATTATTCAAAAAAATATGAGTGAGCTTGTTATGGTAGTGTTTTCTGTAATGAAAGTCAAGTGTACTTTTGTAGACAGATAAGCTTCTCTCTTGATATATATATGTGTCAATCCAGTTGCCTCTTTTCCTTCTATTTAATGGACTGTAATTCAGAATACCCTGTTTCATCACAGTCAACATATTGAAGGCTTGAAAGCATTTCTTTAACCGAATTCCTGCACTTCATCAAAATTCAGGTTACTGAAGCTGCAGGTAGTGATCCAAATATGGCTTGCTCAGCACACTTTATACCACAGAACTAATACTTTCATCTTATGTTGGAGTTCAACTTATCATTTGTAGAACCCCCCCCCCCCAGTCTATTCTGATGAATAGACCAGAATCGTGCCCTCACATAACAGAAAAATTACATATTTTAGTAATGATGAGTAGAACTGAGGAGCAATATTGCCCATAAAAGTGATAAATGCAGACCATTAGGTTGGTTTAAGATTAAGGCAAGTCGATAATAATACCTGACAACCTTCTCTGTAAAGCCTTTCCATTGGAAATCTGCTCCTGAGTATGATTAGTTTTCTTCCAAAGGACTATATTTAGAGTAGATAGTATGTTCCACAAGCCAATCCTGATCATATTCATGATGCTTGATGTAATTTTTTGTGGTCTTTGCAATGAACAGCAGCAAATTGCAACAATTTATGCAAATAAGTCATTTTTTTTTTTTTTTTGGTGTGAGGTATTTGCATTATCTGTCTCATAGACAATTTATTATGCAGCAATTAGGCATTACACAATTCACAGTTGGCAATATGCTGAAAAAATGGACATCTCCATCTGACAAGAGCTAGTGTTCCTTGGGAAAAAAAAAAAAAAAAAAACACTAGTTATCATATCCTGCCTGGAAGAATCACCTCCTATCATACCAAAATGATAATAAAAAAAATTGTCTGGTCCTGATGGTTTAACTCCAGTTATGCCCAAAACCTTTTTTTAGTTGCTTTGTGTGAAACAACTTTGCTCATTTGAAGTAACTTGAAAAATTACAATGTTTGGTCTCTGAAACTAGGGAACTAGATTAGATAATCTAGTTCCCCACCCACAGTACTATTGTACAGTAGGTTTATGACTTTTTCGTTAACCAAAAAAAAATTCACTTTTAGTTCTAACTTTTTTAAAATCATTATGCAGCTAGTCTCCACTTCTTACTACCCCAAGGTTCAGTACATTCTTACAACATGTTAGATAAATGGCAGCATTCCTAACCTTGATGCTAATTCATTTTGTGCTCATTCTATGGTCAGTTTTGCTAGTTGAAGGTCATTTTTGCTTCCCCTCCTGGAAAAAACTAGTTTTTTCCAGGAGGGGAAGAACCCACTTACTTGTGCTAGAGATCAACTGACAAAAAGGCTCAGAAAAAATTCCTCAAGAATCATACCTATAATGGTTTCTCTTCTATAGATTTAGTTGCTGTAGAAGTCATCATAGACTGTATAAGCATTAAAACTTCTTTCAGAATTGCTCAATTGCTAGCAGGCTAACTGTTTTAGGAACAAACTGAACACAGGTTAATTTCCAAACTAGCATCACAGATGATGTCAGTATGGATATTCACAGGCAATGTCCATGCTGACCGACAGGAGCCAGTGCTCCTTGAAAACACTAGCAGCCTGGAAATAAACTTACATTTAGTCTTTTCCTGAAAAGAGAAATGTCTACCATTGCTTTTAATAATCAGTTATCAACATTCAACTTCTTCACTACCTGTTAACTTCTCGTTGACAACCAGCAGGGATTTCATCACTCTTCATCCATAAGGAATCTCCGCTCACATCACGGATGTATGGACTTGTGCATGGTACTACCATAGAAAAGATTCACAGAAGTTCATATTGTCACTGCTGACATTTCCAAGGCATTTGATTGGATAAGGCATAGAAGCCTTTTCAGTAGTTTGCCACCCTATGTTCTTTCTTTCACTTTCTGTAACAGGGTGGTCAGTTTCCATTCCGGTTGTTTACTGTATGCTCTGGTGGATGGTTTTCTTTCTTTGGCAATCCCTTCTAAAAGAAATGTACATCTTTTCCTATATCACCAGCTTCAGATCTTATCTGTAGTTTTGGTGATACTATATACCTCTTCCTTATTGTGATATGCTTTTCAGAGTCCTAACATTATTATTATTATTACAAGCTACTCTTGGAGTCCTTAGACTCATCGAGGAAACCCTGAACCAAGTACTATCCAACATTTGTGCAGTATCTGTGATCCTTGGCTATGAACTCACTCACAGTTATGACACCCACAACAAACTCTGGCAACCTATTCCACTTATTCATGACTCTCCAAGCAGAAAAAATCTAGTCTAACACCCTTGCTAACTACATGCTTGCTCAGCTTTCAAAGATGGCCCCTAGTCCTCCCACCATCAGACCTGTTCTAAAAAATTTCCTCTGTATTAGTCTTGCAAAAACTCTTCAGCAATTTGTATG
Source organism: Typopeltis vanoorti (assembly GCF_054136105.1). Classification (NCBI taxonomy): domain Eukaryota; kingdom Metazoa; phylum Arthropoda; class Arachnida; order Uropygi; family Thelyphonidae; genus Typopeltis; species Typopeltis vanoorti. The sequence goes on from NC_143568.1 coordinate 45,186,647, forward strand.
TCTCAATCATATGACCACTTTTCTGCCTGCCAACCAATTTTTGTAACCCACAAATATTTCATCTGTTCTTGTAAGGTGCATTTCATAGATCTGCTACCATATTGGTCACATGCCTCTGGATCTTCTTCACCTCTTCCTCATTGCCAAGAAACCCAGGTGACCAGATCTGTGCACAGTAGTCAAAATGGGTCTTATCAAGGCCCAATAAAGAGAAATAACCTGCTTGTCTCTGCTCATCAAAGTATTCTTCAGTAACCAAGTAATTCGGTGAGCTGCTTTAGCCACTTTTGCTATGTGCCCTTAAAACTTTAACTCCCTGTCCACTAACACTCCCAGATCTCTGACTTCATCAATTTCCAGTACATTTCCATCAATGTAGTATGCAGCTGGTAATCTTTCATCCCAAAATGCATAACCAATACACTTTGCCACATTAAATGGACATTCATTGTTCTTTGCCCAGATTGACAATCTATCCAAATCATCCTGCATAATTTTAACATAGTATGTATTAACTATTGTGCTACCCAATTTTTCATCATCAGCAAACAACACAGATCCTTTCCTATATATCATTCATATACAAATTAAATAGTAATGGCCCTGTGGCATGCCACTAGTTTTAAAAAAAAACTGCAGCAGTGCAGTTTTTTTATTAGAATTTCTTGTGGTATCCTGTCAAAGACCTTTTGCAAAGTCCAGTGGTAACACTGTAAACCCATTACCTTTATCCAACTCAGATGTCACTGTATTATAAAACATGAGCAAGTTACAGAGGCACAACTTATCTTTCACAAAACCATGTTGCCCTCCCATACAGTATCCCATTTCCATCTATCTCTTCTTGTATTTTGCTCTTGACCAATTTCTCCAGTACCTTGACAACAACTCCTGATATGCTGATTATTCAGTAATTTACTACATCGGTCTAGGAGCCTCCTTTATGCAATGGAACTATTTCCCCTCTTTCCCACCCCTTGGGACTAGCCCAAAGCCAATACTTAGATTAAACAATGTGGTCAAAGGCACTGGCAATTTCCTAGCACTTCATGTAAAACTCGAGCTGGTATACTATCTAATCCCATAGCTGTATTCACCATAATGGTTTCTCTTCTACAGATTTTGTTGCCATGGAAGTCATCATGAGCTTACACAGCTCATGATGACTTCCATGGCAACAAAAAACTTGCTTCAGAAATGCTTAATTACTAGCAGGTTAACTGTTTATAACAAATTTAGTTTAATCCTTTATCCAAGTGTGAGCAAACAAAGTTTGCACCTGAAAATATCTTCAGGACTGAATATGGTGTTGTGCTACCTTATTGGGGGTAAGGTAGTACAACACTGGGAAACTTGTAGCAAAGGTGGATCATGCTAACAACACTCCTATCCCAGTATCTCCCATAATGCAAAACACACATCTCCTTGTGGATATGTATAATGTTATGCATTAAGGGATTGGCACTACCCAGACTAGTTTTGACCTTTATTGAGGTCTCTTTAGTGGGAGCCAGGCCAAGAGGCGGAGATAAATAGCGAGGTCATCTTTACCTATAGGAGTTGCCAAAAGGTGTGCCACAAGGTGCACACCTTTTGGCAACTCCTATAGGTAAAGATGATCTTGCTATTGCTTCTACCTGGTATCTCCACCTCTGGGCCTGGCTCCCACTGAAGAGACCTCAATAAAGGTCGAAACTAGTCCTGGTAGTGGCCAATCCCTTAATGCATAACATTATACATATCTGCAAGGAGATGTGTTTTGCATTATGGGAGATACTAGGATAGGAGTGTTGTTAGCTTGGTCCACCTTTGCTATTAGTTGCCCGGTGTTGTACTACCTTACCCCAGTAAGGTAGTACAACACCATATTCAACCGTGAAGATATTTTCAGGTGCAAACTTTGTTTGCTCACTCTTGGATAAAGGATTAAACTAAATTTATTATAGTCTAACCAAGCGAAAAATAAACTTTCAACAGGTTAACTGTTTGTTTCAGGAACAAACAGTTAACTTCTAAACTAGCATCATTATCCCTCAGTTAATCCCCATTATGCCTCCACTACTCCTTTCATTGAAGTAAGACACTCTGGAACTTCAGTACAGCCAAAACACAATCCTGTTATTTTTTTTCTTTCTCACATCTCATTTCATCCCATTTGATCTTTGATAATATCCAGATCCTCAGACAAAATTGGGCTAATTTATCTCCAACCTCTCCTACATTAAATGCTTATAATTTCCTTAACCTTAAACTGATATGTCTTCAGCTCTAGATATTAGCTCTCTCTCTTCTACACAGATACTAAACTTATAGAAATCCCAAATCGACTCTACTTTAGAATACTTTTCTCACATGCTGGTTGTTCAGAAGAGGGCATTGGTTGATTCCTTTTTTATAAGCTCACTCAATATTGCACAGACAATGTCTGTTTCTGTTTGATGGAGAAAGGATGAATGTTACATGTCTATGAACCATCCTGCACTCAAACAGTATGTGTACTATAAACATTCACATGCAGTCCACTTTCTGTTTTTATCATCTTTATCTCTGCCCTCTGGAACAGCCTTTCTCACCTAATGTTTAACAAGGATTACATCACAACTTACAGCTGTTTCAATTCTGTTTTCATCTTCTCATCTACAACATGAGAAGCAGTAATATAGTAACAGTAGTATAGGTTCTGTGATTATTAATGTCAGGAATTATAAATAAAAAATACTCTCGCAACCTTTCATGAAAGTTGCTTTTCTCATTTAACCATCTTCAAAGTGTTCATTATATAAAAGAGCATTCAACAGGCTGTATGATTTGTTCTATGCAGAGGTCATATTAAGGTCATTTTATGCATTATTTGTATATTTTATAACCTGTAATCTGAAATGCTTTATTGTAGAGTTTTTTTTGGGCAGTTGAAATGGATCCCCTTGTGATATTATCTGTGTTGTCAGTTAGGTCCCTTCAATTCAGATCACAAACTTTGTATTTATTTCTGTCTTCTTGTTTATTGTAATATGTGCCATTTTATTGTATAATTGTGCTTTTTCAGTGAATAGCAATAAGAATAATTTTCTTCTTTATCCACCTTCACACTCAGAGTTGTGTATTATAAATTAAGCAGAGCTGAGGTATTGGACCATAAACATGCATATGTTTTATGCATTTTTTAATATTTTAATAACATAATACAAGTGCTTATCATTATTTAGAATTAAATAGTCGTACATTAATTACTTTTATCCAGAAAATTATAGAAAATATTAGTTGTCAACTGTGGTTTAAATCATTGATCCGAAAAGAACCAGCTATAGTGTATAAAGCTGATGTGTTTACAAATTTCATTAACTAATTACATACGGAGTTTACTCTTTTCTGATTTGTATTATCTATTCTTCTGTAATGCATGATTGCAGAATTAAAATGTCTATATCCTTTTTTTTTTATTTAAAAAAAAAAACTATAATTGTCTTTTTAGGCAATAATGTACTATATGCTGCTGTATATGGTCCTAAAGGTCCTTCAGATGAAGTATATGTTAAACACATGGGTCGCAACTTGTATCAAGTCAACTATGCTGTTAGAGAGCGTGGAGATCATATAGCTATAGTGAAATGGGGAGAAGACAATATCCCAGGCAGTCCTTTTAAAGTGGAAGTATCATGAACATGACATCTGTGTGTGGTGAGGATGGGGGTTAGTTTGGACTGTTCTCATCCATCCATCATAGTTTATTTTGTTAGCTTAACTGTGAGTGATAGTAAAAAAAGAAAAAGTCTGCTTGCCTGATGGTTTTCATATGGGTATTATTATTGCTCTAGCAAAGTTTAAAGGTTTTTTTTGTGCATAATTCCTAAATGCAACAATTTTTAAAATGAATGTGCAAAAATCAAAACTAAATTTCAGTATTAGAAACTTCCTTGGTGGCCAAATGTTTAAAACAAATATTATCAGAAACGATCTGATTTAATGATCTTGTTAAAATTGTAATGTTAATTCACATGTATTATTGAGCATTCTTACTTTTTTCCAAATGGAAAAATTATTTTCCACACTTGTTTAACTCTTCCTCCATTCCTGTATCATGTGGACATGGACCTTGATGCATTTCCTGTGTGTTGTACAGATAAATTTATGCAGGATACTGATTCTCAATTTTGTGCCATTAGTGCTCTACTGAAGTGCAGAAAAGAGGCTGACCCTGTCTCTTGATTTGTGTTGTGAATTGTATAAAAAAAATTTGATCTGAAATTACTCTTAAAAACTTAAGAGCAATAAGAGTAATTATACTCATCAATTTGTATACTGTTTTACTCTGTTAATGTTACATTTTGACAGCAACTTATTTCTTTATATTTATTTTTGCTCTGTAACCAGTTGTTTTTTTTTAATCAAAATACCATGCATGAAATGCATTTTTTCCTTTTATAAATCTATTGTATTTTTGGAGTATATAAAATAGTTTCCAGATACAAATGAAGTGCCTTAAATCTAATGTAACAGAAATCACGCGACTTGCAAATCCCATTTGCAGTAATGTCACCAAATTTTTGCAAGAAATGTCTGTTTATATGTGTAATGTTAACTGTTTTCACTCATCCAGGGGTTGAGATTTTTATTTTTGAAAATGTCAGTTCTGGATATACCTGGGAATTAATAAAAATTGTATTACAAATTAGCGTCACATTATTTTGAATTGTTTTAACATGTAAATAAATTTGTTACAACAAAATAATAATTGGTATCACCTTTCTTAAGTAAGCTAATCATGTAAAGTTGTACACCTGATTGTTGACTTTATAAAACTATACATTTTAGAATTTCTTGTGTTCCATGCCTCTTCCAAAAAATTATATGCATCATAAGTGTCACTTGTATGCACTTACCTTCAATGCATATGCAATAGGAAAGGACAAAGTGTAATACATTATTATATTACACTTTGTCCTTTCCTATTGCATATCATAAGAATAGTAGGTGTGTGTGTGGTTTATACACACACTGCTTGGAAAGAAGTCAAAAGATGCCCTCATGTGCAAGGTGCATTGTGCCATGTAACAAGTCATGTGCTTGTAGCTGGTATAAATTGGAGGAATATGATGCTCCCAAGTCAGCGCAATTGTGTCCGGGTGAAATGGGAACTGACTGAGTTTGAAAGAGGCATTGTGATAGAATGCCATGTTGCAGGCCTATCTGTTTGACAAATTGGGCCATCCCAGGTCAACAATCTGATACTATACTGATATTTAAGCACAGGGAGTCAAACTGCAAGTGCTACCTCCAGTGCACTACCCACCACTCACTGAATATGACTGTAGGGTGATATGAAGGATATGCAAAAAATCTCCATTCATCGGCTGACATGTTGAATGCAGAGTTCAGGACATCGACTGATACATCAATCTACACAAAAACATTCAGAATAACTGAGGCTCACAACATGAATTTCTAAGGTAGCACTGCAATATGTAAGCCCCACATTATCCAAACCAACATGCAGTGTCATCTTTAGTGGTGTATAGAGTGTGAACAGTGGAAGCTTGGAAAGCTGTGTTATGGAGTGATGAATCACGCTAAACCCTCTACTGAGCAGATTGACAGGTGTGGGTGTTGATGGATTCTGGTGGGTATCTCTTACCTGAGTGCATAACCCCAACTGTGAAATTCAGAGGTGGCAGTGTGGTCCTGGTTTGGCTTTGGACCTCTGTTTGTGGTGCCACAAATATTGAACTCCGAGAGGTATTTGAATATTCTGGACAATACAATGCTTTCTACTTTGTGGCGTTTCTATAGAACTGACCATTGTCTCTTTACCAATCACTGTCATATGGCATCTACTATAACTGTGTGTATTGTAGACATGAATGTCACCACACTTGACTGGCCTCCACAGAGCCCTGATTTCAACCCTATTGAACATCGGTGGGGTGAACTGTAGTGTTGGGTGGAGTCAAGGGTGATGTCTACCCCACAACAGTCCAGGACCTCATTATATGCCTACAGGAATAATGATCCTAAATTCCCATTGATTGCTATCATACCCTTGTGGAAATTATGCCCTGTGAGATTGCTACAGTCATCACAGTGAAAGAAGGCCCTGCATCTTAAGGTGGGCACCATGCCTGTTTATTTCTCATACTGTGGTGTCTGTTGACTTCTTTCTAAGCAGTATGTGTGTGTGTATATATATATATATATTAATTTCTTTTTTTAGTACCTTTTTGTTTTCTTTGTTTCTGTTATTACACATAATCTTTGTTGGTTTGGTTTAGTTGTTAATCCAGTTTTTCTTATGAGTGATACACATAAATGAGATAAATATCTCATGTTATGCTCCATGTTGCAATTTTCATTCTGTTTTGTTTATTTTTTTGGAATTACTTTATGTCCATAAAAAATTGAGTCCTGAGCAATGTGATGTTTTACAGCTTATCCTAAAATTCTGTAAAAGTAAAAACAGACAGCTATATAACACTTGATTTTAACAAACCTATTAATTTTAAATGGAGATCTTCTGTTACCATCTAGGCTGACTCTAGATAAGTAGTCAGGATTCTCTAAAACCAACTGACCTACCTACCTACCAGTTTTCTTAAAGGCCAACACTTAACCTGAGCATAGCTATCATTTAAGCTTGATTCTTTAATTTGCAAATATATATGAAATACTAAAAATATACTCTGGGAAAAAAAAAAAAGTAAATTTATACAAATTAAGTGGATATTGACAACATTATTTGAAAGACGAATATAGAAACTAAGTGTTTTGCAGTAGGTGGATGAAGCTGCTCAGAATTTTGCATCCCCCCCCCCAAAGATATTTATGGCATATATTGGATTGAAACACAGGAAGAATAGCACCCATCACTTCTTTCATTCCTGATTTTGTACATGTCTAGACCACCCAGTACCAAATCTGATGGAATAAGGTGGTTAATCCTTATTCCCATGGTGTTCTGTATCTGTATGGTGTGTTATTCTTTTCACCAATTCGCTTGTTTTGTGAGATTTAAAGCCCGAGTTCCAAGATGAAAATCCCTCCATCCTTCATAGGAGACTGGCTAACTCACTTTCAGATGAAAAGCCCTAATAAAAGTTCTTCACTTCCTAGATGGGATTCTAACTCTATTCTTTCCAACATCAGAACATCATCTAAACCGACTGAACTACGATTTGGTACTAAAAGTTCTAAAAGTATGTGACCATTTGTCACCCACCTATTCATGTATGAAAGGCCATTTTAGACTTAAATTTTTGGAATTCATTAGGCAGCCAATCTCCAACTTAGTCATCACTAATAGCTGGCCCATGGCTATAAATAATTTCATAAGTTATATGAGTACCTTCATGGAGCCCTAAGACTTGTCAGGGAGATGCAATCTATCCACACAATCTGTCATACCTCTCCTTGAAACCCTTAACAGGCTAACACTCGCAACTGACTCTGGCAATTCCCACTCATTCACCATTCTCCAAGCAAAAAATCTAGCCAAGTACTGAAACATTTCCCCTGTATCAATAGTATAAAACCCTATAAGAAATGTCTATCATATCCCCTCTTTTTCTCCTATCAACGAACTTCTGCAATCCACACACACACTCAATCTATAGGGAACATTCCACAGGCCACTCGCCATCTTGGTCACTTGCTTCTGAATCCTCATCCTCAAGAAACCCAGGGGTTCACACTTGAGTACAGTAATCCAGATGTGGGTGTATCAAGGCCTTATAAAGAGGAATAACTTCATAATGATAAAAAGCTTAAAATGATTTTTGCTCCCGAATCATAAAAGAAGCCATAACAGTTATCCATTCAAAACAAAACCTAAATAGAAACCAAGGATTAATTCTGCCTGAGATTTGGAAGACCCTCATAAGATCTTTAAGCATGCCAGAATTAAATCTTGCTGCCAATTACAGAACGTTCGTACATAGCAAGTGAGATCATACATGCTCCATGCGTGTGATGTATGCATTCTGTTTTTTGTAAAAATACAATTGTATTCAGTTCTTGCTTCATTTATAGTTAACAGTTTTAGCATTTAAGTTGTCTTACATCTATTTTTTACTCTGACAAAGCCAAACAGCTAAAGTTGGCGAAACTTGTCGCTATTTTCTAACTTAGTTTGTAATAAATTTGACCTATATAAACCCAAATAGAAGTCAATCTCTCCTATAGAGGAATAACTTCCTTATCTGTACTTGTTAATGTGTTCTTCAATAACCAAGTAATCTTATGGGCTACCTTAGCATTTATGTCCTCTAAACTTTAACATTCTGTCTACCACCATCCCTAAATCTCTAGCTTCATCTATTTCCTGGAGTACAGTGCCATCAATGTAATACATGCTTCTAATCTATGTTGTACAAAATGAATAAATTTACATTTCACCACATTAAACTGACACCGATTAACTTTTACCCATACTGACAGCCTATTTAAATCTTCCTACAAGCTCCACATTGCCTTGATTAACTTTTACTCTAAATAATTTTGCATCATCAGCAAACAACTGAATATTTCCTTTCAGGTTATTTCTTATATCGTTTATGTACAAATTAAACAGCAATGGTCCCAGCACTGAACTGTGTGGCATGCCACCTAGTCACCTGTTTTTGCCTCAATCCTGCCCTTGCATATACCACTTTTTGATATCTGTCCAACAGCCACCCTCTTATCCGCTTAACCAGCACCATATCCATCCTCATTTGTGTAACGGTATTCCATATGGTATTCTGTCAAATGCCTTTGCAAAATCATAATGTAGCCATTTTCTTTATCCAACTCAGCTGTTACTCTATTATAAAAAGTTAGTAAATTACTAAGGCATGACTGAACCTTCACAAAGCCATGTTGACTCGAACAGTATCAAATTTTTATCTACCCATTCTTGAATTCTCTTTTTTCACCAGTTTTTCTAGTACTTTTACCACCACCATGCCTGAGATACTGATTGATCTATAATTTGCTACTGTAGTCTTAGAACCTCCCTTATGCAAAGGAATAATTTTGCCCTCTTTCCACTCCCTTGGAACTCTACTAGAGCTGAGACTTAAATTAAACAGCTTAAACAAATTAAACATTTTCGTGATTGTAAACAGTGCCACTTTTAAGCCAGAATCAAGTGTCTAGACTAAAATTACTCTCATTTGTAGAGTACATTAACCTATTAGTATCTTGTCCAATTTTTATGATTACACCACCACCACTGAAAACATGCTTTATGATGAGTTGTGGTTAAGGGACGCAGACTATCGACCTACCTGTCGCAGACATGTTGCCACAGTATTTCAAGATATCCGCGCATCTATGCTTGAATTTAGCTGACTTGCATTCTCACCTGTCGTGGTGTGTCGATTACGCTTTGATATTTATATTAATAATATCAAGTTTTAATCTTTTCAATAAATCGTTTTATTCTGCATTTCTCAGTATTTGTAAAGGTTCATTTAGTGTTCTAAAAACTATTTTGATAGGTATTTGATAATTCTAATTAAAAAGGTTCTCTCTCGGATGCACATACGTTCGTCTAGAGAATTGATCTAGATCATGAGTGGGCAACCTTTTCAAGTGTGCGTGCCAAAATCGTCAAATCTTTGATGCAAAATTTTCTCATGTGCCAACCGAAATTTTGGGGAATATATTATTTGGTGTCTTAAGTATTGGGAGAATCTTTTCATATAATCAAAAATCACACTAGAGCGGTAAAATCCAAGAATATTTTAAGAGTGATTATTGTAAATCTTGTAAGATTGAATTAATGTAAAAATTAGCGACGGAATTTTTGCTTAAAATTCCTTCTTCCCTGTTCATAGCGTGGATATTTTTATTTTCCTTTAAGTGTAATTCTAGCTGCCATCTACAGCCACACAATTTAAAGACAATTTTTAAGATTAGCAAAAGAGTAAACATTCTGAATGTTTTTTTTTTATATATAAAGATCAATCAGACAAGTTTTTTTCAAGTTTTTCCAATATGTTACAGTGCACAATCTCGTAATCGTTTTACTTGACTTAAGCACAATAAAAGAAAATAAAATTAATGATATTCTTTTATTAATTCTTAATCCCTTACGAGTAATACATAAAAATTAGATGAAATGATCTTTACCGTTTTTTAACAGAAAACATCAAATCAAAACTAGAGAAAGAAAAATAGTGGCCGTTTTATTTATTAAATAAAATTATTTATATTTATTTATTAAATAAATATAATTTACCCTATAAATTATTTATAGTGTAACAATTTTTGTAGTGATGCCTCTCCATTTCCACAGGGCTCTATAGGAGCCCGCTTCTATTTAAGAAGGGATATGAAGGCATTCGAAATATATCGTTTCTGCGAGTTTCAAATTGCCACACTTTGCATCAAATGGGGGTAACACTTCTGAAGATAGTTTTCGGTTTGTATTCAGACCACGTTTATTAAATAAAAATAAACGAATAAAAATACCGACAAGTTTTGTTCGTCGTAAGACTTACATCATCAGGGGTAATATAATAAGAGTGTATAAAAGTTTAACACAACAACCAAAGATTATTGATAACTAATAGTCAATCAGATGTTTTTTGATTTCACAAACTTCATTAATTGAGAACCCGAATACAAAATGAGACATTTGTTATTGTATGCTAGTTGGCACGTTCCGATTTGTTTTGTTCGATTTGTCTTTTGGAAGAGAGGAGGATGAAATCAGCTGAGGTTGCATAGAGGAAAACTGCCACTTCATATGAACTCATCTCCAGCTGAAAATCTTTTTATAACAGGTTTTCTCTTGTTTTTGGATTATAATCTAGACATCGTGGAAATGTTTCAAGGAATTAAGTGCTTTTCGCTTAGAATTGTATTAAGTCAGCTAACCTGTGAGTAATGGTCATTTCGTCCATTTCCAAAAAAGGGTGGAATGTTTACCAGCAAAGCAATTGAAAAAAAAATCTAACCACCTAAATTAACGTATCCTTTCGAAGCATATCCATGTACAACATCTTAAAGTGTAATTACAAATATTTTTTTTCATCTGTAGAATTCAAACCTTTCAATAGGTTACAAATATAAATTATTTATAACCTGAGTTTTTCTGGAACAACGAGGATTATTTCGAAAATCAAAGATTTAATTTTTTTTTTTTTTTTGGACGAAAAAATAATGTTCCTATGATCCGAATTCATTTCCATTCTGGCACCGTTTTATTTCATGCAGCTAATTTTTAGTACTGAGTATATAATTAGGCCTGTACAATTTGTTATATAAAAAATTCATTAATGTGCCTACGAAATTAAATTTTGGATAACAAATAATGATATCCTTGTAATAGATGTACAATCTACATATCAGAAGAAAGTTTTTTCTGTAACATTCTCACGGTGAACTCCGCCTACCATGAAGGAGCCTTTCATTTGTCGCACCAAATGTTTCTACAGAGTCATACATCCACGAAATGTAGTCCTGAAAAAGATCTTCTGCTATGAACACGAGGTAGTGTTTATTAGTCACAAAGTCCCATTCGCGTTGGCTAGCAATATGTTTGTTGTAGTCGGTATTCATGCATTCTCTTCAGATATACCCTCTGTCCTGGTGGAAATTCCATAAACTATACTATTCATTATTGCAATAAGAATAATTTGAAATGAATGCGAATTTCCTAATTTTTTATATATTTTCCAATAATGATTAATTAAAAAATCCTGTCACAAAGGTATCGCCCTCCTCGACGTCATTTAACATTTAGTTCAACGTAAAATATCCAATATGTTTATTTATTTGGCACTTCTTTCAGCTTTCTACAGAGTGTGTCGTTCATTTACGGATCATCTTGAGCTGACCAAATCTATAAAACAACTTTTTGATTCCTCGACAGCATGCCTAAAAATACTACAATATGAATGATTTCGTTTGAACGCTTTCAAGAAAGGCAACCAGCAGGAAAAAATAAAGTTCGGTTTATTCGGTATGGAAGCCAAAAATCATTGGATGACTTATATTTTTAGTTTTTGTTTTACAGATCCGCTTGGTCTCATGATAACCAAATAATCTAAGGAAAAATACACATCTTATCTTACTGAATGTGACACGATCGGAACGCCACTTTATATAATACTTAGTTTGGGATTTGTGAATGGTTCATGCAATATTTGTAAACGTCGATTCACCATGTTCGAGTTAAAACCATCTCAAAAGAGGGTTCGTTCTGCATAAAGATTACAACAGCATTCATACTAGTCATTCTCTAGGCTTCCTTTCCATTTCAACATACTCATTCATCCACAGCAATTGTTAGTTCCATATCTTCCGTTTTCTTCGGTAGTACTCATTACACATTTTAATTTTTTGCTTGCATACCTCTTCAATCACAGTCAAAATAAGGACGCGAAATATTAAGAACTCGTATGCTTATTGCCATACTTTGTGATATGGAAATCCTTGAACAAAACGTTTACTCACTTACTAGAGTTAGGGATCAAATTAGCTGTTCATTTGTCTTAGATTAATAATTTTTCGAAACGCCACATATGCGCTTGTATTAGTCAGTTATTTTTCATTAAGATAATTTTTTTTTTGTTTACAAACGAGCGGAGGCCAAGAACATAAAACATTTAAAAAGGTATTCAGTTTTTGTTGTTTTGAACTGTATACATAAATATGATTTGTGCATGATATGTAATTAAAAATAAACTTTATTATAACATCTGCGCGTACACGAGTGATGGAAAAAAAAAAGTGAGGATAACTTTGTTTTCATTTTAATCAACCGGAACTAGTATATATACAATTCACATTACAGAAAACATGAAGTTGTGCCGGCTACTGTTTACTGATCACTAGATGTCGATGAGGGCTCATTCGATACAGCAATTACTCCACTTCACTTTGGGCACTTTATCGCCATCGTACAGTAAGCCATCAAATGTTGCTGAAAAATATTGAAATACTTTTACTATTTTATATATATACATACACACACACGTAAAAACAAGACTATTTTTTTTTTTTTTTTATTAAACTAGATCAACCGGTACTTTATTTATCCGGTCCTATCTCGTCATTATTTTTTTCCAAAATAATGATTTATTTTGGAAAAAAAATAATTTATTACTCCAAAAATAGAGTAACGGGATCACAGTTTCGATAATTCAAATCATGGGTAATCAAAACTGCGCTAGCACCACTTTGTTTCCGCAACAGTTCTTTCAAATAATTCATTAAACACAATTTGTGTTTGAGAAACTAAACTTGTACATACCTTGTTATTGTTCACAATTTGAATACTCTCTCTCACACACAGAAAGAAAGGAAAAAAAAATACCGTTTGGCTCAGTCGTTTCCCATTTTCCTTCAGGCTTACAATTATAGTTATGATCATGATCGAAGGCATACGGTTGCTGCTAGACAAACTTTTATAGTGCTGTAGATAGTACCGCGTGATTGACAACATCCCGTTGTCTGTACAAATAAGACTACTCCTGCTTAACCTCCGTTAAACAGGATGGTAGTCTTACCGGGAAATGAAAATCATTTATCAAATACATTCAAAAAACATGAATGCCCACGTGGGATTCGAACTCATATCTTATTGATCATACCAGGCTGTTTTTGAATTCTAGTAATTTCTTCATTAAAACATTTTCCTTATTAGCATTACTGATGATTGAATACTTTATCATATGGTTTATTATGTTTTTTCCAGTATTATTAATAAATAAGATACTTCTCGGATGTACTATTTTTTTATCTTGAGTGTTGATCCCCTAACGCAAAAGAAGCATCGCATAGCTCTAGGGTCTATTTCACTTTTCATTTATAGAAAAACTTATTACATTTTATAAAACAGTATTCTTACCTTCCCATTTTCCTATTTTAAAATTGGCTTTAGCGATTTCACCTCTGTTGAGATCGGGTACAAAAATGCTTTTAACAAAACTGTTGCCGGAACTGACCTTGTTCACCATTTTCTTAGTAACCACATTCCACTTTACTCCATCTTCGCTGGCCATGTAACTCCTTTCGTGTTTGTCCATAATAAGTGTTCTGCCCGACGGTTTACTTGCCGGATCAAAACCAATGATGCCGCCAACATTTTTCATAAGAGCTGCAATGAACATTAACTTTTAACTTAATATTGTGGTGGTTAAGATAAATGCATCAAAATAAAAAAGGTACAAAATCTGGTGTTAATTCTAAGCATGAAATGTTTCCAAGTTCGTAATAAATTAGATTTTCGGAAGGAAAGATCGTATCGAATAATTCGCCTTCAGTTGAAAATACCTTATAAGGTTTCGTCGGACGAAGGACAAATATCGAGACAGACTCGTTAGTGTGTTAGAGATTTCCCCAGGGAATGTGAGCAGAGTACGACGGAAAAGTTAGTTCGGCGAGTTTAAAATTAAACCGAACAAGACCATTTGTCACGCGTGTTATGATAGAGTTGGAAGAAAGTGGGAAAGTTACAAATGTCGATTCTGCTGACAAGCGCCCTTCTACAGAGAATAAGTACAGTGTGTGTGGTACTGCAGGATTCCTGTTTAAGGCGGGTCAACTGTTATGGTACTGCATTCCACTTGATATTAACTGCGCGTCCATCTGATGTTCGGCTGGCAGTTGGCCAAGAATTCTAAGGCCGTTCTTGCATGTAACGTGAAACAAAGATCAAACGCATCAGTATAATAGTAGTCACTTGTAAACAATTTTCTTTTCTGAATATATTTAGGTTTCGCAGGAGGTTTCTTTCATGAACGCTGGATTTGCCTACCATTCGAGTATGCATGTTCTTGATTTGACACACATTTGAATGTGCACATTCACAACAAACGCGGTAAAACAGGGTCGATTTATTTTAGGGACAAAAGTTTTGCTCCAGAACATAGCTGATCAGAATACTTTCGGATCAACACAGTTAGCATTTCTCTATAAGAAATTACATCAAGAATAAAAAGAAAAAAATGATTTTTCGGATGTATTTTTTTGTCATATTTATGCGAAGGTAGGGTGGATTTTAAATTTAATTCATATGACACTGACACTTTCGGGAAGTCCAAGACGCATCGTGGAAAGTATTCGACACCAGTTAATGTGCAACATATTTATACTAAAAAAAATTTCTTCCACGCATACAACCCCTTAAACGTACTCACTCACTGATGTTGCACTCATCACTTCCTCTGTCAACATATTTAACTTGCTCGCTATTCGCCGTGAGAGAAATCTTTTGCTCACTCGCCTGTTCACCGAACTATTGTTCAACTTCCATGAATGACCTTTTTTTCCCCCCTTTTCCTACCTTAGTTTGAAATTTTCTCCTGTATGTATGTATATAACTTCTAAAATCCCCTCACTAATTTGTAGGTCTCTATCATATCATATATATTTGCCTATCTGACAGAGCTGAAACTCTGTTATTCTCCTTCGAATCCTTTCTAATGTTTCTTCGTCACTCTTAAATCCAAGAGAAATCAATCTGTGCGGAGCAGTCCAGATGGGATCGATTCAATGTTTTATATAGTGGAACCCCCACTTCTTTGTCACGACTTGTAATGTTCTTTTCATTATTCCCGCAATCCTCTTCGCCTGCTTCACTACCTTCGTTATGCGTCCCGTGAACTTTGACTCTCTAGTCACTTTCAAAGAGAAAGGAATATAATCAAACAAAAATATATGCAGTGAGCGAAAGATTGTTTTTCTTTAGTTTGTAAGTAGTATTTCTTTCAACATTACTTATCTGGTAAGATGTATTAGATTTTACCGAAATTATGCTAAAGTTTTTATTTTATTTATATTCTTATGGATATGTTGTCTAGTTCACCTCACCTATAAGATATCTTCCCCTCTTCTATCGCTTAATCCCCTTAACTATTTAGAAGTGAAGAAAACGTCCCCTTCCAAATAATTAACTATACTGTCAGCGACTGGGTTTTCTGAGAAAACGCTGCTCCGAAGAAAAAATTAATATTCTGCTGAAGTCATTAATTCTGGAAATTGTGAGCGAATGCCAAACTATATGAATAAATACTATTGGAACAAAACTTTACTGGTATTTATGGTCATGGAATTTTTCAAATGCTTTTTTGCAGAAAAGTCGGGGAACTTCTTGGTGTAAGTGTGTGACATGGTTAGAAAAGCGATCTGTTTTGATCTTCAAAACAAGAGTTGAAAAAGTAAGACTTCTTCGACTTTGTCTTTTGCAGTGTTGTAGCAATCTCGAAACAAACTTGAAAATCCTAGTGACATCCATAAAAGAAGTTTTCAATTTTTAGCCTTAATCAAACCCAGTCTTGTATTAATTGACAAAATGCTTACCGTTGTTGAGCGTTTAATACAGGTAGAGAGTAATACAAATAGAAAGTAAGCTGGATATTACGAGCCATGCTCTAATATTGATTGCTTAAAAACATCAACGATATAGCTGAGCATTTTTACTTACTTCTCCAAGACACACCCCCGTCACTCGAAGAATAACAAGCCAGCGACCTACGTGAGAAAATAACTTTTATAAATGAAGAAATAACGAGTTTCGCAAATAAATCTTAATAGCAAATCAAATAACTAAGATATTTACAGTTAGTCCAAACTATAAAATTCCAAGTTCATATGATGGAATTGTATGTTAAATTTCTGTTTATTTCCAGATTATTTTGTATTCGCTAATTTATTTACTAGGAAGGATTTCTTAATTACTATTTGTTAAAGATCGAAATCTGAGTATTTTTCTTGGTCACTATGGCCATCATGATACAAATATTTCATTTGATACAAAACACGCTACACGTATTTCCTTAGCACACTCCCAACCACGTATCATATCTCGTATTCTGATGTATTTCAACACCCACTGTAATCTCTCCTTGCTCAATGATTATATCATGTCGATCACTACAACAGACAAACACATGCTGTTTATTTCCCAAAGAAGAACATTATACAGTTTGTGATGACGGTTCTAAAAATATATACCATAAACGTCATATTTTACTATTTTAAAAAATAAATATTTTGCTCACCGGGCATCATCTTTCAGATCACAGAAGTACACAATATCTTTAATTGTATCCACAGCGAAGTGACGACCCGGTTTACCTATTAGAAAAATAATTTAAGTAAAAAAAAAAAGGTTTCATTTTAAATAGATTTCAAACGCATAATTGTCAGCTCTGAAGAAAAAATAACGCAGTTTCACATATATACTGCAACGAGATATCAGTAATTAGACTCACTAAACAAAATGAATTAACTATTCTGTGAGCATTAGGTTACTTGGTAAATAGGAATAGTTGGGCAACGTACTACCAAATTCTAGTTTATAGTCTCGGTTTTACTATGAGGAGGGAAAAAAATTAACGATTTGAATCGGAAGTAAGAAAATTTTCATTAGATCTAAAATACTCATTTCTCGTAGGTTGTTTTTCACTTGCAGATAAATCAGTTTCTCTTCAACTATGACTATCATGTCCGAAAGTATCTTTAGCATTTTTCATCATCATGCTAACCATCCACCTAAGGCAGGTTGAGCCTAAAGAACAATAACTTTCCATTCTCTAAATTTATTTAAATTTCTGTTCAGACCATTTATACTCTTGATGTTTTCTACCCACTTCCTTCTAGGTCTTCCCGGCGGCTTCTACCCTTCCATACCACTGTAACTGGTTTTCTGATTCTTGTTATTGAAATATGGTAGTGCGATTCTTCTCTGTTCTACTGATTGGCTTTTATTTCAGTCCAAGCTGTTTTAATTTCTTCAAACACTTGTTTTCGGAGCCTGTCAATGTTTTTTTTTCCTCTTCTTTTTTTTTTTTTTGATAACCCAAGAATCGGCATCATTAAGAACTGTGGGAAGAATCATCGAACTATATATACACACACACACTTTGATTTTAAGTCATTTGGAGAGATGCGCATTTTTCCTAATATTTGTAAGTCTGGTCCTAATAGACCACCTCCGAGGTATTTTATGTTTGATAGTTTCTTCATAATTTAAACTGTCTATCAAGGTGGTGAAGTAATGGCATTTTTTTACCTGTTCACTGTTTATTTTTAAGTTCTTCTCCCTTTCTTCCTATTGTCACTGTATTAGTATTACTAAAATTTATCTGTGTTGCGTAGTCCTTTTACTGTGTTTTAAATATGCTTTAATTATGTACTATATGCAATGACATAATACTATATCATTGCATAATGTAAATTTTGTCCACTCGAGTTATTCCCATGTTTTCTTAGAGACTCTTTGACCAGTTCTTCTAGGAAACGGTTAAAACGATATGAAGGTGAGCATCCCTGCATAATGGTCTAGTATTTCAAGTTTCAACTGTTCCAAATTTTATTGTTGTCATAGTGTGTTTGTAGTACTGGAAAAGGATTTTCAACATATTCCCCCCATATTATTTATTCTAAATTTTCAAATAATTTCTTTCTACTTATCGAGTCAAATGCTTGTTTTATCATTTTTAATCGTTAAAGAATCAAACATATTCATCACTGTAGAATATATCAAAATATTTTATCAACTAGTTTCGACTCCCCTCACTTATAGTGCTGTCCATTTTGAGACGTGGTTTAATAATCAGGATGTTTCTATTTGCATGTGTCAAATGTACTTTATGTGGATCAAATTCTAAATAACTTGGAAGTAGAAGAAACAATTGGAATGATAATATTTTCAAAACAATTGATCTAACTGCAAATAATTTCATTTTTATTACATTTTCTTTACAAAAACAACTGATAAAATTAGGACTAAAGAAAATTGTTGGAAAAAATTCCAAACATTACGCGATTGTTGTGGAATGTCTTCTCTAAACAGAAGTTAGACCGACGAAACTCTAAAGAATGGTAACTGATACTAACTCCAATCAAGAATGATTACTCTAATTGATAGAAGTCCTTCATGGAGGATCAGTGACGCACTAATGCGTGCACAATGCGACATTTCCATGTTCTATGGAGTGCTAGCATTTCATTTGGGAAAGGAATGAAATTTTTACTAATCCTGCTGAACAATAAATTAAAAGTAGATACAGCATTAATCTTTTTTTTATTAATTTATATTGCTTTACATAACATTTTATTAACGTGTTCAGTTATTTTCTGTTTATTCATTTATTTCCTTCTGTACAGCTATAAACATCGTCATGACGCAGATGACTTAGTATTGAAAGGGGGGGGGGAGGATTCCCCTAAAAAGAAAAATATATATTCAAGTCTTGAAAATAATTAAGTCGAACAACTTTTATATTAAACTGTCTTGAAATATGAATTACACGAGTTTTAAAATAAGATTCAAATTATAAAGATTAGGTAGCAAAATTCAAAAAAAAAAAAAAAACGTTGAGTGACCTAGCAAAATAAAGGCACATGATGAAGTTGACTGCAGAGGTAGTAAAACAAGAACTCCACCAAGGAAGTTAAATAATCAGTTCATGAAAAGAAGAAATTATAAGAATAGCTCCTAGTTAGTGACTTAGAATGTGTTCCTGGGAGAAAAGAGAAAATGTAGTTAAACAAGGAATCATTGTACACAAAAATACCAAAGATGGAAGCTACGAGAATATTTTAAAAATAGCATAAGAAGATGAACATCACGAATCTGTTAATAAAGTTCGTTACGGTGCAACGATGATGACAAAAGCAACAAAATATCACAAAGGTGATATAAAACATAATATGTGGATAAGCTGGATGTTTGGACTTGGAAATTATTAAACGACAGGGGAAAACAAGAAAACAGCGGTAGATAACTTCATCAGAAACCTGAAATGTGTAAAAGGCAGTTGGAGTGGATGTTCGGATGTGACAGTAGCTTGGAAGGCTTCATGAAGGCCGAATTTCGGATGATCGAAGAAGGGCTCTTAGGATCATCCATAATCAAATAAAATAAAGCAATATGAAAATTACAGGAGGACTTTCTGAGTTCCTCGTAACTTAGCCTGCAAATTTTTGGTCTGGCAGAACTTTCATATTGGAGGGGGTATTAACGTATTTGGTTTTGCTTTCCCATCATTATTTAAAGTTCCATGCTGTAACTTTTCTTTACTATGTATTCCATAAACGTTCAGTTCTGTGATCTGATATCCGTTGCTTATGTTCCAAATCCAAACTAAAGACACCTTTCAAACGGAAGGAATCCGTGATAAATTCCATTAGGAAAATCGTCAGATATTACTAAACGTGTGAATTCAATCAACGTGGATCTTGGTTTCCTCTGGATCTTTTCCCTGCCATTCTCACACCAGACACTCGTTTTCCTAATCTTTTACCAAACACTACAAATTAGTATGGAAATCCTTTCTAACTTTATTGAACTTTGAGTCTAAATTGGTGCTGAAATTCTAGGAATAATTCTCATCATCTACTAGGATGCAAGATTTCTGCTTCATTCTATAGGATTAGTGAATGAATATTTTCTTACGTATATTTAAAAAGTGGAGCGCAGAAGTTTCTCGCACAGCACAATGGACATTGTAATGTCTTATGGTTTTAATTTTTTATACTTTACTGTTTAGGTTGAAAATTCAAAATTAAGATTAGCTTACTTTGGTCATCTGCATAGAGTGTGTTGTCAGGTCCACATTCAGCTGGAAGGTAAACAGTAGAAACGAGACGATATAAAGTTCAACCTTAGCCACACAAATATTAAAATCATTGACAAGTTGTAATTACAAAGAATGATTATAACCAAAGTGAATTAACTACACCATAGGCTACAGTTTTTATGAAGAAAGTTCCTAGATTAAAAATTATTTTTCTAAATGCAGTAAAATTTAAATAAGTTTCACAACTCTTATAATTATCTAAATAGTTAAATCGTTTGAATGAAACTGAAATAACACTTTCTTCTACAAATATTTTCATTACGTTTGCAATATGAATATGATTTTGGATGCTCCGTTTAATACTAATAATTGTTTCCAGCGCCATTAATGGATAAAGCGACAATTCCTTATGGTTAAGGAATGGTACATTTGTTTTGGGTTTGTTTCAAGAGTTGAATATTTCAGCAACGCCCCTAACATATTGCTTCTCTGCATTATTCCAGAACACAACGGAAAAGCAGGTTTTACAGTATAGATATTGTATCCTTTTCATAGTGCATTCTGATCAGGATTGCCACCCCTCCGAACAAGGAGAAAATCAATGGACACACTTTAAAGTTAGCTGCTATATAACGAATTAATTAAAAACATAACCAATCAAATAACCGTAGGTTGGTAAGATAAGCTGGAATCCCCCTCTCTTTCTAGAAACCAAACTTAGTTGTCGCCTAAATACGAGTACTTTCACGAACGCATAGGTTCTGTTTGCGGATAATCATCAACGAATGATATCACTAATATCATTTATTGTCAATAAATGACGCTTTTATTTAGTTTTGCTACTGAATATTCGCTAAGCTACAAGTTAAGCAAGTAGCTACAGGATGCGATGGGTAGCCAAGGCCAACATTTAAAACTTTCAGTACTTTCTGCATTCTATGTATGCGCGTGCGTCTACACACATCCTTAAAATATTATCCAACTCACTTTTGGTTGGAGGCTCTTATATTTCATGTCCCATTTCTAATTTTCAAATAATTCCACGATCCCGGTTCTCTTGTTTTTATATTTCTTTTATGGTTTTAAGAGATTGTTTGCGGGATTATTAGTATTTATTTAAAAAGAAATAGTTTTATATTAAGTGATCGAAATGCTCCAAAATAAAGAATACATCAAA